>NW_027362769.1:89904372-92304372 GCF_046119375.1 Phyllobates terribilis
CTCACACTTTCAACTCTTACTTCATCGTCATTTGCTCTCCCCAAGACCATTTAATTCTACAAATATATATATATATTAGTTTCATACTTGCCACTTCTGGACTGGCGGCAAGTACGCAATGATGTCATCGTGTATGCGCGGTCTCCAGCGCATCACTGAAGGGGAGGAAGGATTCCTTTGGAGCTGCACGGCTGTTCAGAGTTGACGGCTGTGAGAGCTCCAAGGCTCCCTGCGCAGAGGACATGTATGCCGCCAACGGTACGCAATACCCTGGTGCCCGGCGAGCAGAAGCACAACTCTTTACTGTTGTTCACCGGACCCCATAAAGCAGTAATGCCTTGATGGCAGCCCTGCGTCTATGTAGCTACTAAACCACCACCTACAGGCAAATACGTTGCAAGCAAGCAGTCATTTAACGCTGTGCAATACGCAGTGTAAATGGAACCCTAGCGGCTACTGTCGCTCTGGCGTTGAACCTTGCACTTGATTGGACATTTGAATAGAAGAAATGATTTCAGGACTTCACTTTGAATATTGCAAACTCTTGACTTGCTCAATTGTATGCAGCAATCCTTGCAGACACAATTCTTGCCTATTGTCTGTGCCATCCTCCAATAGACATGTATGGCCGAAAATGCTGCACAATAGAACACATGGTCACTCCGTCTGAATCCTTATAGTCAATGGCCTCATTGGTGCATGTGCCCAAATTCCTTTTTTTTTTTTTTTTGCTGAGTGGTTAGGACGTCAGCACCGATGGGGCCAGTGAGCATACGGGAGGGAAAGGAAAATGCAATATCAAATGGCTCTAAATTATGACTATGATCAATAGGCAGCAGCACTCATCCAAGTGTCACAATTCCATTAAAACAGCTGATTGGTGGTGCTGGAATTAGACTACATCAATCTAATATTGATAGCCTTTGCTAATAACAGAACATCAGTTTTATAAATCTAAACTAGATATAGATATCCCTCTGTAATTCAGACTGAACTGAAGTTTCCTTTAATTTCATTATTTTATTTTCCTCTCCAGTTGCAAAATACAGAATGGAAACCAGAATATGGGGAGCCAGTTTTTGTTCCAAGTTGGGGGGCAACTGTGACGGGAGCCCGTAAATTTCTCATAGCATACAACATAAATCTATTAACTACAAAGGAACTTGCTCATCGTATAGCACTTAACATCAGAGAAGGTGGTCGTGGGAAAGGTCAGGTGAGATGAAATGGTTGTGATGCGGTAAAGTATAATTAAATCTAATGGAATTGTAAATGTCATGATCAGACTTCTTTCAAAAAAACTCTTAACTTGCGCATAGGAAAGCTTTTCCCATGCAAATTTTTTTTCTCCCTTTTTATCTTAGCCTGGACGTCTCAAAAAAGTGCAGGCAATTGGCTGGTATCTGCAAGAAGAGAATCTGGCTCAACTTTCTGCAAACATATTAGATTATGAAATTACTCCTCTTCACATGGTGTATGAAGAAACGCGCAAAGATGCCAAGGTGCTTGATTTTTTTTATCTTTTTTTGTACCTGTAGGTTACCTTTTTGGTTTATTTTAAACTACTTTTGTCTTGTTTTAGGAGTTGAATCTTCCAGTTCTTGGCTCGCAGTTGGTGGGCTTAGTGCCTCTTCAAGCCTTGTTGACTTCTGCAGAATATTATATCAAAGAAGAAAACTTGTTTATATTGGAAGAAGAACACAAAATTCGACTGGTAATCTTTGCTTTCCTTCAGTGTAGGACCGGTTATTCATAAGCTCCTGTTCTGACAGTTTATTACCATTTCCATAGTTTGGGCTTTTCTAGGGCAGATTATAAAACGCGCTAAGAACACATTTCATTTTGTTGCAAGACCATCTTGATTTATGCATAATTTACATGGAATCTGTCAGCAGCTTTTTGCTGTTTGAGGGCAGCATGAGGTAGGGGCTGAGACACTGCCGGACTAGCTGCTCCTGTGCCTCCTGGTCTAACCACACCCCTAGCACTGATTAGCAGCTTACTGCCAATATACAATGTACATAGAAAGCTGCTAATCAGTGCGATACGTCTACAGCAGATAAAATGTATTGTAAGTGACAAATCACTGGAATCGGGGTCTCTTAGGCTATGGGTTGAACTAGATGGACTTAGTCTTCCTTCAACCTTAAAAACTATGTTACATCATGCTCTCAGATGGGGTAGCAAATGCCTGACAGATTCCCTTTAAAATGTTGTGTAACATATATTTAATATTTTAAAATGAAAACTAACCATTTGTATATTTAATTGTATTTTTATGTTTCCTGCTTTTCAAGGTTATTAACAGACTTGGGCTTGATTCATTGGCTCCTTTTGAACCTAGGAAAAGAATAATAGAGTAAGTCAAACTTGTGTCCCCCACCACCCCTTTTATCCTCTGGTATTCTGCCTATTAGACCCCAAACTACGCATTATGTATTATAGGTATCTTGTCCAAGATGACTTGTCAGGATCACTTATCACACAGACTTTGAAAGGTTTTGTGCACAGTGTGGGGGCACGGACAGCCACCCCTGGAGGCGGCTCTGTATCTGCGGCGGTGTCGGCTATGGTATGAAACCTTTAGATGATGGAATATATTTGAATGCAATCATTGTGTAGAACTAAAGCGACACACAACCAGGTGACAAAGATATTTGTCGTTTAGTTTTGTGTATCAGTTTTGCACTTTACAAACCTTTTTTAAACGATTACTCCACCATTTTTTATATTAATGACCTATCCTATGGTCACGTTCAGTATTTTACATCAGACAAAACCAGGAGTGGGTGATAAATGCAGAAGAGGTGACGTGTTTCTATTATACTTTTTCCTCTGATTGTTCCACTCCTGGTTTTGGTTTGCAGATATTGATGTAAAATGCTGAAGGTGTGAATGTGGCCTTTTGTAGAAGTCATCAATGTCAGATCAGTGATGGTAAGACACCTGGACCTCCACCATTCAGCTTTTCTATGTGCCAGCGGCAGCCGGATGTTGGCAGTAGTGGCGCTGAATAGCTCAGTTCCGCTAATTTGTGTCGTGGGCCTGGCTGTAGTGCATGACCCCCTTCTTATTCAAGGACAAAGGCAGCAGCCTCTATACCGTTTATGGAGCTATGCTGTTCAGCTTCACTACTGCTAACCAGGGTAGATGGCATGTAGAGGATCAACTAGAAAAAAATGTTTTTGTGGAATATTACTTACAAAAAAAATAAATAAATAAATAGAAAGATTGATCCATTTTAATTATCTGGATTCACCATGGTACTCTTTTGTTCCCTGGACATCTTGCTGAACCAATATTTGGAGACTTAATGTGTTTTAAAGCATGTGTGAATCTGCAACATCCTGAATTATGCAGGACTTTATCTGTTGTTTGGATTTCGAACACAGATATAATCTACCACTCCATGGTTATTTAATGTGTGCTTCATTTTCTTCATATCCTTATTTTTAGCATAGATTTGTCTTTATGTTGTGTATCTAAGAAGTAACGTTTCTCCTTGCGGAGAGTGACATGCTAAGCACATCAAGGTGAGGAGACTTTTTAAAAGACAATTTGCATCTTTATGGTATGGAAGTACAATTATATTTTAGCTGTATGTGGTATCCAACTAGCACTTTGTAGCGAAGGAATAAACAAATTTGGCATTAATCTAAGAGCAGATTCAGATAAGCGTATAAAAAAATACATTAAGTTTCATCCAGAAAACTCCGATTTTTGCACATCAGTCGTAATGAAGGGCTTGCTGGAGTATGATGTGGCATTTGTCACATACGGCAAATTCATTATCTTCTCAGTGGTACGCACCTCTGTGGCAATGACCTTTACACAATAGAATTAAAAAGTGCTCTGTCCTTGAGACCTTTTATTAGAAGGTAAATTGCAAAGTTGTTTGCTTATAATAAATAGGTACAATTGCAATGTGTTTAAGATGAAACAACCTCTTTTAATGAAATCATGTCTTCTTTTTTGATGGATGATGATAATATTGCAGTTTGGGTCACATTCTCGTTATAGGGAGCAGCCCTAGGATGTATGGTGGGGCAGATGACTTATGGAAAACGTCAATTTGAATCTTTGGATGGAGTGATGAGGGAGTTGATCCCATCTTTTCATCATGCAATTGATCAGCTGCTGGCTATTGTAGACTCTGACTCCAATGCATTTGGAAGCTATATGGTAATTTATTAATTTTTAAGTAGATTTTGACTTTAATTCCATTCGTCCAGGCTCCATTTTACCTAAATGTCTAAACTTTTTAGTCTTTATTATCTTCTCTTATTGCCTAATTTCAATTTCCCCCCTCTGCAGGCTGCATTAAAGCTTCCCAAAGACACCGAAGAACAACAACACAAGTGCGTATATATGATGACTATAGTGAATATCAGTGTAATGACACTACTGTAACACAACCTGTACCTGTCTCTGTATTGACCTCATAGTATAGGAAAGGGTTTTAATAACCAGGCATAAAGATATATATATTTATGTATTACTTTTGAGACAGAATAACTTCTGTATCTGTATTGGGTCATTCCTTAGTTATATGATTTGTATTGGACAACTTTCATATTTTGGCCCAAACTGTCTCTTGGGTGCAACTTTTTTTTTTTTTCCTATTTCTTTTGGGCATTTACTTTGCAGAAATTTCAGTTTTTCATGAATTGTTCTTCTAGGCTGAAAAATGAAGGCATTAATGTGGTATTTGACCAATGTCTAGGTCTGCATGTTGATCGTCAGTGGAGTTGCATGATGTCCAATGCTGTTACACAACTGCTAAAATACAACACGGGGCTATTGATTTTTATAGTTGTCACACGTCCCTGGCATATCTACCTCCTGTAGGTTCCATGAAACGGACTCTCATAACTCACCTCTTGCAATTTGACTTTTTTTGGTTGCAGCTCTGAAATAGTCTCATGGTAACAATTTTTGCTTTTTTTTGAGAATTGCTGTTGCACAATACATGTCACTGTGTCGCCTCAGACTGAAGAACTGTAAAATAAAAATGTCCTAATTGGCTGCTCTCTAGGTAGAATTTTATTGCTTGATTTTTATTTGGATAGTTGTTAAAAAAAAAAAAGAAAAAAAAAAAAAGCCATTTGGACGACAAGACTAGTGCAGGAGAAACCTTTTCTAGCCAGCAAAGTTTTCTATGGTCTTCAGCTATTCACATATGGCTTCTGTGCCTGTTATGACTCTAAGGCTGTGTGCCCACGTTGCGTTTTGCAGCAAAAACGCTGCAGAAACGCTTAAATGCATGGTAGAAGGTCTGCCATGTTCCCCAATGATAATCCTCATGTGCTGTGCACATGCTGCGGAAATTTCCGCTGCGGATTATCATTGCGGAAAAAAACGCAGCACTACCAATTATTTTGCGGAAGCGCTGCGTTTTCGCCACCATTGACTTGCATGGATTCTGCATCACATCATATGTAGATGCGCATTCCACGCTTTTCAGTGTGCGGATGGTACCCAGGTCTAGAGGACAGGAGACTCTCCTCTGGACCCGGGTACCATAGAACCTGTGAAAAAAAGAATAAAATAAAAAATAAATGTTTTATATTTACCTTCTGATGGCCGCCGCTGCGCTCGTCCTCCCATGCCGGCAGATCGCGGTGGACTGAAGGACCTGCGCTGACGTCAGTCATGTGACGGCAGGTCCTTCAGTGTACCGCGATCTGCCGGCAGCCAGGACGGAGCGACGCAAGACTCCGGGGGGCCATCAGAAGATAAGTATAGATTTTTTTTTTTATTATTTTTAACCATTCTTTTACGGTCACACTATATAAATCCATGCCGTTTTGCATGGATTTATATAGTGTAACCAAGTTGATAAGTACTTTCCAAGTGATGCTAAAATCGCTTGGAAAGCGCTTGACACCCGCATGCGGAAATGCATGTGAAGAACGCTTCACATCCGCTTGTCCCTGGCAGGAAAAAACCCATGTACAATCCGCATGCGTTTTTTCTGCCAGGGAGATGCAGAAACGCTCAGGAAAAATCCGGAGCATTTCTGCATCGTGGGCACATAGCCTTAATCTGGATATTTAAAGGGAAGCTGTCAGCAGGTTTTTGCTACCTCATGTGAGAGCAGCATGATGCAGGCAAAGAGAAGCTGAATCCAACATGTGTGACATAGTTTACTGGGTGCAGCAGCTCTGACACAGTTTTTAGATTTAGCAATACAGCAGAGCTGAGGAAGCTAGCCCCGCCCACATCAAGCTCTATATATACAATGTCTATAGACAGTGAGCTGCTTATCACAGGGGGGGGGGGGGGTGTCAGACTAGCATGCACATGCTGTGTCCCAGCAATGATAAGCTCCTGGTGCTAAAACAATAATTGCAAGCAAACAAAATCACTGAGCTTGATAGGAGAGGCATCACTGTTATCTGTGTTAACCCCTACATCATGCTGTACTCAGATTACATAGCAAAACCTGCTGACAGATTCCCTTTTAATAAAGGCATCAATTTCCTCTTTTTTTTTTTTTTCTCCAGACGTTTCCAGTCTCTACAGAATGGCCTAAAGGAGGCAGTTAGTGTGCCCCTAAGTCTGGCTGAGAAAATAAGCACTTTGTGGAAGCCACTGTTGGAGCTGTCAAAATACGGCAATACGTCATGTATATCTGACTTGCAGGTACGAACATGAAATTGAATATATTTCCATTTTTGTGTAAGTATTATACAATCAATTGTGCAAATGCTGATAACCTTATATTCTTGTCAAGAAGAGGGGACGTCACTAGAAAATGCCATACGTGGATTTTTATTTTTTCTTGCGCTTTTTAATTTCATTGCATTTTAATGTTTGTTTTGGCACATCTGTGATTGGATTGTTCTTTTAACTAGGTGGCAGCTAAAGCTTTAGAGACTGGAGTCTTTGGAGCTTATTTCAACGTTCTTATTAACCTCCGAGAAATCAAAGATGATGAATTTAAAAGTCAGGTAAAAAATTTAAAAGGATTGATCACTTTTATTTCACCAAATGTGTCTGGGCATAATTTTGTGGCACTCCCTATAAATGTATTACTGGATCCCCTTTTTTGTGAGGTATTGTCCGCTAGTTAGTGCAGCCTTTAGTTTACAAAGAATTCCAAGATGCACAAATATATATGGATTCATAGAATATGGCTAAATTAAATATTTCAGTTTACTCAAATGATGATAAAAAATACAAGACACTCAAAAGACACAGATAGATATATAGATAGTGTATACCAACAAGATACGAAACAATAATGCATTGTACTCCAAGAGTTCATCAAGAGAAGCCCCTGAAACAAAGCAACCCAGATTGTACCGGAGAGTAAACTTAAAGGGAATCTGTTAGATTAATGCTGCCAATACCACAAGCAGCATGAATCACACTGACTGTGCGACTGCAGCTGTGCATGTGTTACTCTGAAATGCTGCAGTGGTTCCCCGAGAAAGCATACTTAGATCCCGGCCGGATTTTCTTTAAAATTCTTTTTATTAGGAGATTTTTACAGCATGGGGAACAAGAGGTCAGGAAAGGAAAGGCAACCAAATAAAGGAAAAGAGAAAATGGGGTAGGGAGGAAGTCCCCGGCCGGCGTTTTCAATGCGCGTCTGCTGACTTGTCCAGTGCGGTGTCTGGCTAGGTCCAACCCACACCCCTCCCCCTTCTCGTCTGGGACCTCCATCTTTCTCCAGACTGGGGGTTCCCCTGATCTTTTGTTCCACTCTGTGCCCAACCACAGTGACCGCAGAGGTGGTTGCACATGTACGACTTTCTCTATTCAACTCCATGAGAGTTAGAAAACAGCCGAACGAGCACACAGCTGTATTAGAAACCTTAAATGGGGGGGGAGAGGAGAGGAGAGGAGAGGGTGGGCCATACAGGGGTGGATTAAGAGTAGCAAGGTTCCCTGACAGTTTAGAAGGCAGGGACACACACACACACACACACACACACACACACACACACACACACACACACACACACACACACACACACACACACACACACACACACACACACACACACACACACACACACACACACACACACGTGTGTCACATGATCCCCTGTGATAGATCATGTAATAGTTCACATGAAATTAATTTGGCACAATATTAATATATTAATTATAATTATTTTTTTTTTTAGCGTTTCCGCAGCGGCAATTCCGCTGCAGAAACGCTTGGTAGAAGGGCTGCCATGTTCCCCAATGATAATCCGCATGTGCTGTGCACATGCTGCGGAAATTTCCGCTGCGGATTATCATTGCGGAAAAATCCGCAGCACTGCCAATTATTTTGCGGAAGAGCGGCGTTTTCGCCGCCATTGACTTGCTTTGGAACGCATGGATTCCCCATCACTGCATCTGTACATGCGGATTCCATGCGTTTCAATGTGCGGATAGTACCCGGGTCTGGAGAAGAGGAGACTCTCATCCGGACCCAGGTGCCATAGAACCTGTAAAAAAAGAATAAAATAAAAAATAAATATTATACTTACCTTCTGATGGCCCCCGGTGTCTTTATCCGATGCGTCCTGGCTTGCCGGCAGCTCACTGTAGACTAAAGGACCTGTGGTGACGTCATTTAGTCATGTGACGGGTCACGCGACCGCTGACGTCGGCAGGCCATCAGAAGGTAAGTGTATATATTTTTTACCATTCTTTTACGATCACACTATATAAATCCATGCCGGTTGCATGGATTTATATAGTGTGACCAAGTTGTCAAGTACTTCTCCAAGTGATGCTAAAATCGCTTGGAAAGCGCTTGAGAACCCGCATGCGGAAATGCATGTGAAGAACGCTTCACATCTGCTTGTCCCTGGCAGGAAAAACGCATGTACAATCCGCATGCGTTTTTTCTGCCAGGGAGAGCAGAAACGCTCAAAAAAAAATCCAGAGCATTTCTTTATGGTGGGCACATAGCCTTACATTAATTGTGTGACTTAATATTGAGCACACGTAGCCATCTATACACAGCGGCATATACAGACACTCGCCATCCCCCGGCTCCCGTCGTCCAGCTTCTCTCCGGTGCAGCAGTGCAGGCCGGGCGCGCGCTGCATGACATCACACTAGCAGACAGGGCCGCGTCTCCTAGCTGCAGGCAGAGGCGGAGGGCCCCCGGACCGCTCCCCCAGCAGCAGCGCACGGCCGCTGCTGCTTCTTTGGCCGGGCCAGCACACAGGGAAGTTAACAGGTGCAGTGCTGGCCCGGCCAAAGAAGAAGCACTGGCCGTGCGCCGCTGCTGGGGGAGCGGTCCGGGGGCCCTCCGCTTCTGCCTGCAGCTAGGAGACGCGGCCCTGTCTGCTAGTGTGATGTCATGCAGTGCGCGCCCGAAGAAGAAGCAGCGGCCATGCGCCGCTGCTGGGGGAGCGGTCCGGGGGCCCTCCGCCTCTGCCTGCAGGTGTGTGCCGTGGCGCCGCACTTATTATAATGAGGACAATCTGGCCATGGAGCCCCAGGCCCCTTGGGGCCCTGGGCTGTAGCCCAGATTGCCCTCATTATAATCCACCTATGGGGCCATATGACCAGACTTGTCCATCAGCCTTCTCCAGTTGGAAGAAATGAGAAAACTGTTAATTTTGAATGAGGCTGATGGACCGATCTCCTTACATGTTCCTCCCATCAATTGCCATTTTGAGAACCGTAGTGTTAAGCTGTCTCAATGAAGTGCTGTCTGCTTGTTAGTGTTAGCTTTCCTTAAGTGAGGAGATCAACATAAACTGGACAATCCCCCTAAAGGTATAAAATGTTGCAATAATTACTTTTTGTGGTTTTAAACTACTTTTGTTGACATGAATCATTATTTCAAATTTCTAAATCAAAAGTGCTAAATTATATCCTTCAGTCCAAGATAATTTTATAAAAATTATGCGTTAGTGGAGTATCCACCAGAAAGATGGGGTACAGCTAGTTTTCTGGCATAGAAGTGGCAGATAATTGCACAACCTGTAATTGGGCTTGGGAAAGGTCCATCATACCCCAAACTATTCCCTATAATTTACTCCAGAAATTGGCCCAAATTCTTTAAAAAAAAAAATCTTTTTCAGCTCATGCTTGGTGATTATTTAAGTTTGTGGCGCCCAAAGTTGCACCAAATTTATTACAAAGTGTGCAGTACTTGTTCAAAATCCTTCTGCAGTAATTTGCACTAATAAAAATAAATAAATATATAATATAAAATATATAATTATTATTAATAATATTATTATAAAAATTTCTTGATGAATTCTCACCTAAGTGACATCAGTTTCTATAGACTTGTGCATACAAAAATATAATTTTTTGGTGTTTATTTCCCTTAGACTCGGAAGAAGATTTTCCAGCTGTTAGACGAGGCAAAGACGTCTGCTGAATCTGTGCTGCTACTTTGTGAGGGGCGAGAGTAAAATTTAACTAAATAAATGTTTATTTGCTGTCACTTTTGACTGTTCTGAGTTTGATTCTAGAGCACTTTTGGTACAACAGAAATTCAATTCACTGAAACATTCTTGTGTTTGAAATGGACTCATGTGGTTTTCTGTAGTGTATATACTGATCTTTAATCTTTGGAGAGATTCAGAACTTTGGAAATATGTAATCTTATTTAAGGCCAATTACTACCAATGTTTATAATTTGTGATGAGCGAGCACTAAAATGCTCGGGTCGAGCAAATTGGAATACTCGGGTGCTCGACCCGAGCAACGAGCCCAATGTAAGTCTATGGGAAACTCGAGCATTTTTCAGGCGACTCCCCCCAGTGGTCTGCAGAGGGCCTAAAAATTGCCCAAATCGATGGGGACAGCATGGGGAAGACCCCAGGAAGCATTTCTGACTCCCAGGTCACTGCTGTCAACAACGTGGTCAGAGTATTACGCCACTTTTACGGACTCACAATAAAACATACAAAAACGAAGCCAAAATGGATTTTCCTGGGAAATAAATATGTTAAGGAACATCCTTTCCAGGGTAATGGCTTGTATAGAAGGCAAAATAAGTAACCAAAAACAAAAATACTCCTCCACACCTTGGGCTATGTTCACACGTTGCGTTTTTGATGCGGTTTTTTTGCATTGCTTTCAACCAAGACAAATGCATTCACCAGGAAATGTAATTTTAACATTTTACAACCTTATCTGGCCATGTGGTGTGTGACACATCATCAGACACTTCCTGTTTTATTTATGATGGAGGGACTCTGAAAGTCATAAAGCCTATTTTTATAGGGACATCAGATGGCCCTTACTATTCTTAAAAGGCCAGCAGTCGGCCCTAGCTATTGTTAGAGAGCCATCAGCCGGCTATGCTTTGTTGTTCCCATTATTAACAAGTGGGTCTCCTATACTGTTATTGCGTATCCAGTGACTGCAAGGGCTGCTAACAATTTGGACGCAACCCTATACCCCTTTGAAGAGACATAGAGGGGGGTCTCAGTAAAAAAAAAATGTTCCCATTAGAAAGGAGCGGACCTCCTATACTTGTAATGCCCATGCACTAAGTGTATTGGCTGACAAACATTTACCCCTGGGGGGTATACATGAACATACTGTATCAAAATTTTTTTTTATGGGCATCATAAACACCCTTTAAAAAAAATTAGGTGGGTGTTGCATCACGGACCACGGTTACCCTGGTGATATGGTGGTGGAGGATGAGAAGAAGAGCAAATAGCCAAAATCAGGAAGCGTATACCCATTTGTGAGTGTGAAAAGGTGCATGGGAATACACCTCTCAAGAAAAGACGACACTGGATTGGAGTTTGTTACACTGCTATCATTCGGTGGTGTTGAGAAGTCTGGCCCAATCCAGCCCATGTTCATTTTTATAAGAGTCAGCCTGTCAGCATTTTCAGTTGACAGGCGGATGCGCTTATCGGTTATAATTCCACCAGCGGCACTAAAAACCCGCTCTGATAAAACGCTGGCGGCAGGGCAGGCCAGGACCTCCAAGGCATAGAGAGCCAGTTCATTCCACGTATCCAGCTTGGATACCCAATAATTAAAAGGCACAGCGGAATCACGGAGGATGTTGGTACGGTCGGCAAGGTACTCCCTCAACGTCTTCCCAAACTTTGCACTCTGTGAGTACCCCACGCCTCGGTGCCTGTCTAATGGGAGGGTCTGAGAAAACTCTCCCAGAACTTTGACAGTGTTCCCCTGCCTCTGCTGGATTGAATGTGTCTCTTGCCTGTACTCCTTGGTTGTCCAACGAAGTGTGCCCTCTGCCACCAGCGTTTTCAGATGGGAATTTTTTTTAATAGTTCCGCAACAAGGGCCTTCTGGTACAGCCCCATTTTTGTAGACCTGTCCGCCTCAGGAATAAGAGATATAAAGTTCTCCTTGTAGCGTTGGTCTAGAAGTGTCACCAACCAGTAATGGCTGTCACCCAAAATTTTGAGAACGCGAGGGCAGTGGCGTACCGCCCATGGCGGCAGACCACGCGACTGCTATGTGGCCCGTGAGCCGGGGGGGCCCCGTAGCGGACCACGCGACTGCTATGGGGCCCGTGAGCCAAGGGGCCCGTAGCAGTCCAGGAGTGGACATATCGCCGCCGGTGCAGCTGTGCTGGGCCCGCAAGGTGCAGCTGCTCCCTGCACATGGCGGTCAGGGAGCGATCCCTGCAGCTCCGCTGCTGTCAGGAGGAGAATGATGTCATCATACAGCGCGCGCCTGGGTCAGGAAGAAAGCTGCTGGCAACCAGGAGGATGCTGCTGCAGGGGAGCGAGCTGAGGTAATTTTTTTTTTTTTTTTGAAATGCTGGGGAGGTGAGGTGGGGGGAGAGGAATGATGGGGCTGGAAAGAGCAATAATGGGGCTGATGGGACTAGGGAAAGCAAAGATGAGGCTGGGGAGAGAAATTATTGGGGCTGGAGACAGGGCTTATGGGGCTGGGAAGAGGAATAATGGGGATGATGGGGCTGGGGAGAGGAATAATGGGGTTGATGGGGCTGGGGAGAGCAATAATGGGGCTGATGGGTCTAGGGAGAGCAATGGTGGGGAAGGGGAGAGCAATGACGTGTTGCTGGGAGAGAGCAATGATGGGGGTGGTGGGAGAGAGCAATTATGGGGGTTTCACTTTGCTTGTACTGTGAAGCCTTGTATGTTTTCCGTGTGCACATAGCCTTACAGTTAGTTGGGGAGAGTCACAGAGACTGAATAATTTATATTATTGGCTTGTGGAGATTATAGTTAATGGGGGGCACAGTGCTGCTTATCACTTTATATTTTGATTACTAAGTGGCTAATAGTATAATAATGGGGGGGTACATATCTGTATTCGAGGACACAGAGCGGGGGAGACACATGTATACATGCAATATGTGACCTTGTTATTATCTAGGCTTGAGATCATCGTGACAAGACGAGTCGTGGCTGGGAGATGTCGACATGAAGGTCTGACCAGATGGAGAAGAAGCAGCAGAAACCGGCTCTGGTCAGATGAGACGTCAGCATTAAGTGCCTGGATGTAAATATTACTCTATATCTGCACTGTGTGACTTGAAGTGATAATGTTATCTGTAAAATCCCTTAGGCTGTACTCTCACATTTGTGTGACATGTCCGTGTGCTGCCAGATCTTTTTATCGGATGGTCCACTGACTCGTACAGTTTTATAGATCCATTCACACATCCATGAAAATCACGGATCTGAGAATGAGATCTAAGAGGGTGAGAGAATGTCCTGTTCTGATCCGATTTTGAGGATTAGAATAGGACATGCTCAATGCGTCAGTAAAACAGGGCAGCACACAGATGCAGAAATGTAGCCTTATTATGTATAGCACAGTCCCTTAGTATATAGTGTACTCACTTATTATGTATAGCGCCATCCTTAGTTGTATAGTTTCCTCTTTTATTATGTATAACACCCTCCCTTATTATGTACCATCCTCTCTAGCGGCTCAAAGTTGGGGGGTCATACTGTGTTGGGGTCAGCATACTTTACCCTGGGAGTTGAGGTCGGGTACAGTAGGGTCATTATACTGTGCATGTGGAGGAATTCACCATGGGGGTTTCATACTGTGTTTGAGGGGCCCTTTTATTGGCATCACACTTTATGGGGCAATGAAAGAAAGATCTACAACGTCAGCAGGAGGAAAATTTACTATGTAAAGGATGGAAAGTTGTGAGATCTGATCTTTGGTGACCCCGACAATTATTTTACATTTTTTTTTTTTTTTTTTTTGCGGGGGGCCCAATTAGAGCTTCTGCTATGGGGCCCCATGATTCCTATGTATGCCCCTTCTTACTGCCTTGGAAGATGCTGGTTTGCTCTTCTATAAAACATGAGCTTTCAGAAAAAAAAAAAAAGGTTGAAGAAACCAGCTTCCAAAAGTGCAAATGTAGCACCCTGAGGATTCGGCTGCTACAGGGGTATTGCACCTCAACCCAGAGGTGTGATTTTCCACTCCCGGGTAAGGATGGAGTGTGGAACTGAGCTCAGTTAGCTGCATGCACTACACACATCCCATTTCCGGGGAACAGACCGATGGTACTCCCACTAGAGAAATGTGCAGGTACGACAGTGTCTGTTCCTGGCTGGAGTGGGAGGGGGGTGGAACATCCCAGTAGTGTAGGGGCAGATAGGGGGAGCAGCCTGGGTAAAGCTAGGAGCTCATTGGGTGCTGGTCACCTGAGCTCACACATAGAGGGAGTATTTAAGGGGGGCACCATCTTAGGACAGGGTCTTTTGTAGAGTGAGTCAGTCTGTCAGAGTGTAACCTGAGGAGCAGAGCAGAGGAGAAGAGCAGCTCCAAGGCCAAGAGAGCGAGAGGAGAAAGAAAGACCCAGAGGGGGAGAACGAAGGAACTCCAAGAGCCCAAATTAGACCAGAGGGTGAAGAGTTGGCACAAGGGTACCGGATCCCAAGCTGGTGGAGGGCACTAATCCTCAGCCAGAGACCGGAGGTCGTGGGCAGGATCTGCCACGACCACCCACTAAATCCACCCGGAAGGCAGACCAGGAATAGGGTCAGGGAACCCAGAGACAAGGGTTTACCACCAAGAGGCCCGAGGGAGCCGGAAATAGGTGGATCCCTGGTGGGGAAGGCCAGAGAAGAGGACAGGACAGAAAGGGAGCTCAGGACCACGCTCCAAAATCACCTGGGGGTTGGCCGAGTCCAGGACCTGGTGGACGCAGCACGGCTCGGGTGGTCACTCAAGGCCGGAGTGACCAGAACAACTGCAGTAAGTAAAAACCCTGAACTGCACAGCCCGACTCTGAGTCTCATTTCCATCCTCGCTGCACCACCACAACCCCCATCCTCTACATCTGACCCCCTGAGGCTATACCCCTCCCGTTGGGGGTTATACTACCTGAGCTGCACATACATCACCAGCCTCAGCGGACCCTGCTGCAGCGGCGGCCGTATTGACCGCAATTCAATGGGTGGCGTAGTCGACACAAAAGAACATCTAGTAACATCATAAGGACTGCCACACACTGAGCTTGACACCCTGGGCACGGACCGGGTCACAGCCACTCGGAGACTACAACCCCCATCTGATCCGGCTCCGGGTATCCCCCAAACAACACTGGCCCAGGGGGCGCGTCACAAATATTTATTGAAGCAAATCCACGCAGTTTAAAAATTTCCAAATTACATCGGGGAATCTCACATGGAAAAAACGCAACGCGTTTCGAACACAGAGCTGTGTTCTTTGTCAAAGCTAACATGCATATGACACTCTATAGTATTATATCCAATAACAACCAATCAGATCGATATGCTTGGTCACATGAGAGTGAATAAGGTGCATAATTAGTGTGAGCCAATCACATAAAATGGAAGAAACGATAAAACCATTGTAAAGAGAAAGAACAAAAAAAAAAAAAAAGGAAGATAAAATTCATTTTAACATGGAATGTTACATGAAATGAATAAAATAAACTGACAGAAACATGAAGTAGAATCAATAATGAAACATGATTTCACGGCGTGCATTGAGTCCGTCTGGGAAACGAGATCCAAGGTTGTAGATCCAGAATGCTTCTCTGGTGAGTAAACGGTGTCTGGAATCTCCTCCTCGATGTGCAGATTTAACCCTCTCTATACCAATGACCTGTAGAGAACTGCACGATCTCTGGTGAAATTGAATAAAATGCCTAGAGGCATGTGAAATATTACGGTTGGTACTAGAAAGAGAAGATATATCAGTTAAATGTTCTGAAATGCGAACTTTAAGATTTCTTGTTGTGCAACCAACATATATAAGATCACAAATTTTGCATAGAATTATATAAACCACATTCGTGCTGTTACAATTTATGTGTCCTTTGATTTTGAAAGTTTCTGTGTGGTTATAATTGAAAAATTCTTTAGTAGCTGATGTATGTTTGCATGTCCGACATCTATTTTGGCCGCACTTATAGAAACCAGAGTAATTTAACCAAGTATTACTTTTTGAATTATTAGAGGAGAAAAAAAGACGGTAAAACGATATTACCAATAGTGACACCTCTCCTTGCTACTACAGAGCAATTGGATTGTAAAATTTTGGATAAAGTTGCATCCTCATACAAAATGGATATGTGTTTGAAAAAAATAGATTTGATTATATTAAACTGAGGGCTATACTGCAATGACAGGACTAGTCTATTAGAATTATTGTGAACAATACGTGGTCCCAAATTTTGGTGTCTCTTGTGTTTGATTATATGTTTGGCTCTGCTCAGGGTCCATTTAGGATACCCCCTTTCTGAAAGTTTGGACCATGTATGTGTAAGTTCTGTAGATAGTGTTTTCATCATTGCAGTTCCTTGCAACACGTGTGAATTCACCCACAGGTAATGCTTTGATAGTATGGGGCGGATGACTACTACTTGCATGCAAAATAGTATTTCCAGACTGTGGTTTACAGTAAGTACTAGTCAATATGTGTTGATCTGGAATGCCCCGCAAATTCAAATCCAGAAATGAAATGGCAGAAATTTCAACCCTATACGTAAATGTCAGATTGCAATGATTGACATCTAAATATTGAACAAAGTCGGGTATGGCAGACACATCGCCCGACCAAACAAACAGTAAGTCATCTATGTACCTGCCATACCAAACCAGGTGTTTGGTAAAGGGATTATCAGTACTGTAAAGATAACCTTCCTCCCAATAGGCCATAACTAGATTGGCTAATGATGGAGAGTGTTTAGCACCCATTGACACGCCTCTCGATTGTAAATAATATTGGCCATCAAAAGAAAAATAATTACATGTCATAAGAAAATTGACCACTTGTATGATAAATGTACATAGGTCTTCCGTATAATCACTATATTTTTTCAGATGATATGAGAGTGCTTCCACTGCAATTTCCCGAGGGATTGAGGTATATAATGCCGTTATGTCACAAGCAATCCATGCAAAATCTCGTCTCCAAACTATATTAGAAAGTTGTCCCAATACATCTCCAGTATCTTTGAGAAAACCAGCTGTTCGTTGTGATAATGGTTGCAAAAGCGAGTCAACCCACTCACTTAATCGTTCCGTGACTGATCCTATGCCCGAGATGATGGGCCTCATAGGGGGTGGGCTGACTCCCTTATGTACTTTGGGCAATGCATGCATAATAGGGGTGATTGGAAAATCTACCAAAAGGTAATCTCTTTGGTTTTTAGATAATACACCCAACATATAACCGTCACTTACAATTTCATAGGTTTGTTTTTTAATATCTACAATCGGATCACACCTTAATTTACGATATGTGGATGAGTCCTCCAATAAAGATGCAACCTGGGATCTATATGTGTCAGTGTCCAGCACAACTACTAAGCCCCCCTTATCAGCCATACGTATAACAATATGTGGCATATTTCTCAATTCCTGCAATGCTTGATGGTGTAAAGATGATAAGTTATGGTGGGAACCATGGTGCTTGACATCTTGTGCCAGCGATTTGAGCTCTCTTTCCATTGTGTCCTGGAAGCGATCCATACAGTCCACCCGTGTTTGTAAGGGATAAAAAGAAGGATTTCTGGTTTTGAACGAAGTAGACATCGAGGTTTGAATAGAAGCCGGTTCCAAAGGATTCTGAAGATCCTGCAAATGCAATAAAGACATCTGTTCTTTGAAATTCAAGTCTCTGTATTCATTGACAGTAATTTGAGGGAGTTCAGGTTGCTCATTGTCCTCTGTTGTAAAGTGTTTTTTTATAGTAAGATTCCGTATGAATCTATTCAGATCCAATAGAGTGGAGAAAAGGTTGAAATTACGGTCTGGTACAGTCTGTGTTTTTTCTTCTAACCGTATCAGACCTATTAACTCCTTTCTGGAGATATGACTTGTGACAGACAAGTCCTTAATGCTATCCCTCCCTAACTGATTTTCTTTTGTAGCTCTCAGGTGTGATGTTATGGAGATTACTTGGAAAATGAGGATTTAGACTTGGGGGTAAACAAGTTATTGGAAGTCTCCATGAGAGCACAGAGGTCTTTTTGAAATTATTTTGGAATGCATTATACAGGGCTGCACAGGAACGAAAAAACAGACCTGGCACATATAGTATGTTGGCAGGTGGAATATACTGTAACACCACCCCAACCCCACATAAAGGAAAAATAGTAATATGCAATGCAAGGTTCAGTGACTTTTGCTTTTTGTCATACTCTGCACCACTCCCTTAAACAGGTTGTCCAGGATTCATTTTTATTTGTCCCTAGGCTTGTAGACATAGGTTTGTTATTTTCTAACAGTACTGACCCTCTGTTGCAGCTCCCATCCTGTAGACAGTAGAGACATCATGACTACAGAGCATATAACCGCTGTTGCCAATCACTAGGATCAGCATTCATGAACCGGTACGGATACACATTAGATAGCTGTCAGCTGAATGATCATTTGTATAACCGCTATATCTGTCATCTCTGAAACATACAAGAACACTAGGTTCTGCCAAGTGCTCCTTGGTTCTTTATGAAAAAGCCATTACCAGACTTTTTCACACTCCTCTGTCCTCCTGCAGGTTTCTCTGACAGTGGCTTTGTAAAGGAGTTGTGAAGCTCTTGACACCTCCCCTCTGGCGGACACAGACAGAAGAGGGCCCCTGTACAAGAACAATTTATGGGCCCTTTGCAGTCCAATAGCTCATTGTAATGCACAATATCACCTGTTTTGCAAGTCACAATGGGCCCCCTTACCTCTTGGACCCCTGTGCGGCTACACAGGTTTCACCAATGATATGTCCGCCCCTGCATCTCCCATTGATGATTGTATAATGATACAATGCATTACCATGTTTTGTCTATTTTGTGGACTGCAGCACTCAGCTAACCAGTAGATAAGGTTAACTATTGGGGGGCAAGCCCATAAAGAGAGGAGTTAAGAAGGAATAGTTAAATTCAGTTTCCTGTTTGTCAAACAGTTAGTGTAAAGTACTACAAAGGAGAAGGACATAAGGTCCAGCAAACCGGCATCAAAAAGGGTGTTGTGTGTGAAGAAGGGAGACCATACGTGGATAGCAAGTTCTAGAGTGGACAAGTGGGGAAGGATCCTTTACCTCAGGCAAGTGGGGGGCTACAGAAAGCGTTATTTACACTAGATAAGAAGTGGAAGTGTAGCCAGACCTGAGGGTCATAGGGAAGCTGGCCAAGCTAGACATGAGTTCTCCTCTGGTGTGTGTGTGTCCCACATCAACTTGAAGTTGAGAATGGTCGTGAGGAGTCATAGTGACAAAGTTCAGAGCTAGTGATGTGCAAACGTGCTCGGGTAAGGCGTTCTCAGAGTACGCTCGAGTTCTAACCGAGTATCTTTGGCGTTTTTGTTGCCGCGGCTGCATGTCTCACGACTGTTAGACAGCTGCAACACATACAGGGATTGACTGTTGGTTAGACAGCCGCAACACATGCAGGGATTGCCTAACAGCCGCGAGACATGCAGCTGCAGCGTCGTGAACCTATTTGACAAGCATGCTGAAGATGCTCAATTAGGACTCGAGCGTGTGCGGATAACCCCTTATCCAAGCACGGTCGCGCATCACTACTCAGAGCAAAAGAAGATGGATGCTCTCATTGCGATCTGTTTGACTGTAACATGTAATGGAAGAAATATGTCGCCACATGTAACCGTTAAGTTCTTTCCTCTGGATTGTGCAGAAGATGAATTCTTAAAGTCTCATCCCTGTTATCTGATGCATTTCATAAATTCATTGAGCAAAGTGAAGTTTATTTTTTCTAGTCTTCCTCATTCATCTCTACTTTGTCGGGTCCTAGCCTGCTATGTCAAGGGTCAGCATGCGGTCTGCAGTGGCATATTGCTAAGGTAATAGCATACACACCTAGCCAGGATCACCTTTTTCTGGAGAGTGATGGAGCATTGATGTGATCCGTGGCTGCCTCGTCCTTTATAGCTCCTCTCCCAAAGTGGAAAGAAAAAAAAAGAATCAGCCGTTAGAAATTCAACAGGCCGGATCCTTCGCTCCATCAAATTACATCTAAGTTTTGGGAGGCCCTATATACGTTAAACTTTTTGCCACTCCTGCCAAAATGTACAAGTTTGGCCAGCTTTTGTATGGGAGCCGGTAGACCACACGAGACCTCTAATCTCAGTGATCTAGAAGTTGGCATGCACAGTAGCCATCACTACGTGAATACTGAGCCTATCAATAAAAACTGCGGCAGATGTGGAGAGCCGGCGCTGGAGTGAGTGTGGATGAATATGTGTATTTGTTATTTTTTTCCAATGCACATAAAACCTTGCATTTAAATCTGAAAATCCATTTAAAGATCATTCTGGCTGCAGTATATATGACAAAGGAAATAACACTGTTTTTAGTTGGATGCAAGCCACCAGCACTTATACAGACTACATCCAAATATCACATTATGCTGCTCCTTCATTGTACTATGATATCAGTGAATTCAATAACTTAGATTGTAAGAAATGACTTTTTTCTTCCACTTCTAACAGTAGTACAATGTGATCTTTGGCCGTGTAGCCCCAGCCCAATATTAAGTACCTCCATGCAGTATAAACCCTATGATTGAAATCATATACAATGTGTTACTATGAGTGACTCACTGCAAGAAATGGAATTTTACATTCATCTCGCCCTTCCAATACAACGCTCCTACACTGAGCTACAAACTATCCACATAACAGCCCACATGAAGGTCCTGTGGGTTTTAGATTAATATAGGCTATAGCTGAAGATTAAAAATATTTTATTGGCTTGAGGTTAATTTCTTTCAGCCACTCTAGATTGGCAAATCTCAACTGTGTGCATTATGCACACTGTCAGGAATCCCCTCAATTGCAGAGCGAGCGGGTTGTGACGTGCCGACTAGATTCTCATCTGTTTCTCTCAATGTTCTGTCTCACTGTTCTATTGAGAGTAGCAGATGAGAATCTAGTCAGCATGTGACTGCAAATAAGCAGATCGCAGTGACGTGACCACCCGCTAGCTCTGGCAATTGAGGAAAATTCTGACAGTGTGAGTAATGCACACAGTCAGGCATCAGTAATCTGCAGTGACATAGATTGAAATTTATCCAGAGGTTTACCTCTCCATCCCAGAAAACCTCTTTGACATTAGGAATTGTGAATATGCATATTGTATGCAGAGCAAATAATTAGGGGTGGCACTGAGATCAAAGGACCCCTGTGCAAAATTAGTTTATGGGCCACCTTCCCTTTACTAACACATCAGACAACAATAACAGGCCGTGTACACATATGAACAACACCGTATGTGCGTCTGAAAATCACAGTGCACACGTCATGAGAGCACAGGGCACCCAAATACGGGGGATACGTCTCACATGCACACAGCTCTCAGTGCACGTCACACTTCTAACAGTGCGCATATCACACAGCACAAGTCTCATGGCGTACACATCTCAGCGTGTACATTTCACATCAGAAACGTCTCACAGCGCACGTCACACAACTATTACAGCACAAGGCACATTATAAATATGTCAGTAAAGCGTCAGTCACATTATTACTTTCAATGCTCATCTCCAACGAGACTAATCCTGGAAATAGAAAGCTTCTTCCCAATTATTAAGGTCCCCCCACTATCACTGATGAGCCGTGCTTCCATTCAGCATACTTGATATTTCTTCTTAAAATGTGTTTTTGCAGTGCTCCCTTAGTCCCCTGGACCCCCATTTACTGCAAAGGCTGCGCAGCAGTAATAAACATGGCCAGGGGCTCTGACTGCAATGATGACACCAGAGACCCCAAGCATACTCCACTAGATCTGCCCCCACCGTACATCCTGCTGGCCATAAGTTAAACTCCACAACAGAGCTTTTGAGGCTCTGCTTGTGGCATGTTAAAGGGCTGGGAAAGGTGGGACAGGAGCAGGTGGCCCACTGTGCATTTCAAACGCGTAGCCCACTGGTAATCTGCCCAGGCGGACAGATGGCCAGTTCGGGCGTGGCATTATGTATTTGGAAGAAATGTAATTAGTATAACTTTGTCCTCTGGCAGGGGCGTACATAGGATTCATGGGGCCCCATAGCAGAGGTTCAAATTGGGCCCCTCCCCCCCAAAAAATGTCAATAATTGTCAGGGTCACAGAAGAGCAGATCACACAACCTTCCAGCCTTTACATAGTAATTTTCCTCCTGCTGACATCCTAGGCCCCTCTTTCATTGTCCCATAAAGTGTGATACCAACAAAAGTGCACCCCTAACACCGTATGATACGCCCATGGTGAATTCCTCCACATGCGCAGTATAATGACCCTACTGTACCTCACCTCAACTCCCAGGGCAAAGTTTGCTGACCCCAACACAGTATGAACCCCCAATTGTGAGCCCTAGAGCTAGAGAGGATGGTAGGTAATAAGGGAGGGTGTCATACATAATAAAAGATGAAACTATATAACTAAGGATGGCGCTATATATAATAAGCGAGTACACTATATACTAAGGGCGTATGCTATACATAATAAGTGAGTACACTATGTACTAAGGGACTGTGCTATACATAATACGGCTACATTCCTGCATCTGTGTGCAGTGTCGGTGTGCTGCCCTATTTTACAGACTCATTGAGCATGTCCTATTCTAATCCTCAAAATCGGATCAGAACAGGACATTCTTTGACCTTCACAGATCTCATTCTCAGATCCGTGATTTTTCATGGATGTGTGAATGGATCTATAAAACTCTACAAGTCCGTGGACCATCCGATAAAAAAAATCTGACATTTCACACAAATGTGAGAATGCAGCCTAAGGGATTTTACATGTAACATTATCACTCCAAGTCACACAGCGCAGATACGGAATAATATTTACATCCAGGCACTTACCGCTGACGTCTCATCTGATCAGAGTTGGTTTCTGCTGCTTCTTCTCCATCTGGTCAGACCTTCATGTCGCCATCTCCCAGTCACTATTCGTCTTGTCATGATGATCTCCAGCCTAGATAATAACAAGGTCACATATATTGTATATATACACATGTGTCTCCCCTGCACTGCGCCCCTGAATACAGATCTGTAACCCCCCATTAATATACTATTAGCCACTTAGTAATCAAAATAAAAAGTGATAAACAGCACTGTGCCCCCCATTAACTATAATCTCCACCTGCCAATAATATAAATGATTCAGTCTCTGTGACTCTCCCCAATTAACTGTAAGGCTATGTGCACACGGAAAATATACGAGCACCCCCATCATTGCTCTGTCCCAGCACCTCCATCATTGCTATGTCCCAGCACCTCCCGTCACTGCTCTGTCCCAGCACCCCCAACATTGCTCTGTCCCAGCACCCCTGTCATTGCTCTCCCAGCACCCTCGTAATTGCTCTCTCCCAGCACCCCCGTCATTCCTCTCACCCAGCACCCCCGTCATTGCTCTCTCCCTGCAGCCCCGTCATTGCTCTCTCCCTGCAGCCCCGTCATTGCTCTCTCCCTGCAGCCCCGTCATTGCTCTCTCCCTGCAGCCCCGTCATTGCTCTCTCCCTGCACCCCTTCATTGTCTCCCAGCACCCCCGTCATTGCACTCTCCGAGCACCCCCATCATTGCTCTGTCCCAGCACCACTGTCATTGCTCTGTCCCAGCACCCCCGTCATTGCTCTCTCCCAGCACCCCCGTCATTGCTCTCTCCCTGCAGCCCCGTCATTGCTCTCTCCCTGCAGCCCCGTCATTGCTCTCTCCCTGCAGCCCCGTCATTGCTCTCTCCCTGCACCCCTTCATTGTCTCCCAGCACCCCCGTCATTGCACTCTCCGAGCACCCCCATCATTGCTCTGTCCCAGCACCACTGTCATTGCTCTGTCCCAGCACCCCCGTCATTGCTCTCTCCCAGCACTCCCGTCATTGCTCTCTCCCAGCACTCCCGTCATTGCTCTTTCCCAGCACTACCGTCATTGCTCTTTCCCAGCACTCCCGTCATTGCTCTTTCCCAGCACCCCTGTCATTGCTCTTTCCCAGCACCCCTGTCATTGCTCTCTCCCAGCACCCCTGTCATTGCTCTCTCCCAGCACCCCTGTCTTTGCTCTCTCCCAGCACCCCTGTCATTGCTCTCTCCCTGCACCCCCGTCATTGCTTTCTCCGAGCACCCCCATCATTGTTCTCTCCCAGCACCTCCATCATTGCTCTCTCCCAGCAACCCGTCATTGGTCTACTAATCCCCATCATTGCTCTCCCCGCCCCATCACTGCTCTTCCCAGCCCCACCATTGCTCTCCCCAGACCCATTAGCGCTCTCCCCAGCGCCATCAGCCCCACGATTGCTCTCCCCAGCGCCATCAGCCCCACGATTGCTCTCCCCAGCGCCATCAGCCCCACGATTGCTCTCCCCAGCGCCATCAGCCCCACGATTGCTCTCCCCAGCGTCATCAGCCCCACGATTGCTCTCCCCAGCGTCATCAGCCCCACGATTGCTCTCCCCAGCCCCATCAGCCCTACCATTGCTCTCCCCAGCCCCAACAGCCCCACTATTGCTCTCCCCAGCCCCAACAGCCCCACTATTGCTCTCTACAGCCCAATCTGCCCCATTATTGCTCTCCCCAGCGTTTCAGTAAAAATAAAAAAAAACCACTTACCTCTCTGCCCGTTCCCCCACAAGCTGCAGCATCACTGGTCTCCCCAGCCCCACCATTGCTCTCTCCAGCCCCATCAGCTCCATTATTGCTCTCTCCAGCCCCATCAGCCCCATTATTACTCTCCCCAGCGTTTCAATAAAAAAAAAAAAAAAACACTTACCTCTCTGCCCGTTCCCCCGCAGGCCACAGCATCCTTGTTGTCTGCAATTTCCTCCCTCACACAGGCCCGCGCTGCATGATGACGTCATCAAGCAGCACGTGCCTGTGTGAGGGAGGAAGCGGCGGGCAGGAAGCAGAGGACGGATCTCTGCAGCTCCGCTGCCATTCTGTCCTGTCAGCAGCGCAGCTGCAGGGATCGCTCCCTGCCTGCCACGAGCTGGAAGACGCTGCACCGGCGGGCCCCCCGGCGCAGCTGCACCAGCAGCGGTATGTCTGCCCCTGGACTGCTATGGGCCCCCCTCAGCTCACGGGCTCCATAGCAGTCGCATGGTCTGCCGCCATTGGCAGTATGCCACTGTCCTCTGGTATTGAAACCCAGGGATCTTCCTACAGTAGTACATACGCTATATCAGAATGAGGAATTAGACTCACCAGTAATAACGTTTCTTGGAGCTCTTCATGACCGTACAGAGGCATTTTGGAATATAAGATTTATAAACTGTACAAACAGAGCTTACTGACAAATTCTCAGCTACCTCATTCTGCAGCCAGCTATGTTGTAACACCAACGCCGGCGTCCCTGCATGGACCTTCTCCCTCCTCCCGGCAGGGATGTCGACACACTCTTGGCGGTATCTCCTTCCCCTGCTGTGGCTTCCTGCTTCCAGGGCCTGCGCACGTCACGCTTGTCTCCAGGCTGCGTGCTTACGGTAGCTCATGCACTCCGGATATGCTGGGAGACATCAGGTACTTAACACACCCTCCCATGCAGGGAGGTGCCTGAGCAACACCTTTAGTTGTAGTTAGTGTTTGTACCCACTAGTCTGTGTTCAGGTCCCTGATCCCTGAACCCATCCTGTTTGAACCTGAACTTGTTCCTGAATCCATCCTGTCTGAACCTGAACCTGTTCCGTTTGAACATCCTGTTCTGTCTGAGCCTGATCCAGTTCCATCTGAACCGGCTCCGATATCCGTTCTGCCAGTGACTCCGAGTCCGTATCCGTGACTGCATTCTTGACTCTTGGGGTCATAGTTACATAGTTACATAGTTTATAAGGCCGAAAAAAGACAAGCGTCCATCCAGTTCAGCCTATTTCTTGTGCACTGCAGCTATTCCGCAGCGTTGATCCAGGGGAAGGCAAAAAAATAAAAAACCCATGCAGTATAGGCCAATTTACATCATTGAGGAAAAATTCACTTCCCGACACCAATCTGGCAGTCAGATTAAATCCCTGGATTAATTAACTAAGCATAAGATGTAATTTTATTGTTCTCAAGAAAGGCGTCCAGGCCTCTCTTGAACTCATTATGTGAGTTGGACATCACCACTTCCTCTCCCAGAGAGTTCCAGAGTCTCACGGCTCTGACCGTAAAGAATCCCCTTCTATGCTGGTGCAGGAACCTCCTTTCCTCCAGACGCATAGTGTGCCCCCTCGTCTTTGTCACCATCCTTGGTATAAACAGGTCATGTGAGAGATCTCTGTACTGCCCCCTGATATATTTATACATGTTTATGAGGTCTCCCCTAAGCCTTCTCTTTTCCAACATAAATAGGCCTAATTTTGACAACCTCTCTGGGTATTCTAGTTCCTCCATTCCCTTTATTACCTTAGTCGCCCTCCTTTGTACCCTCTCTAGCTCCAATATGTCTTTCCTGAGCACCGGAGCCCAGAACTGTGCACAATATTCTAAGTGCGGCCTTACCAGCGCTTTATACAGAGGAAGAACAATGTTCTTATCATATGCCCCTATTCCTCTTCTGATGCATGCCATGACTCTATTTGCCTTTGCAGCTGCTGCAGTATCGGGGACTGCCCTTGGAGTGGTACCTGGCAGCTACCTGCAGCACAAGCCTAACTCCACCACCAGGAGCTCCAGTGAACACCGGGTAGCTTCTTAGCCATACCCCTCCACGCTAAGTCCGGCCCGTGGCGCAGTGGGTTCACGATCCACCAGCGTGACATATGGAAAGTGAAGCATAAAACCCTTTCTATATATTTTAACTTTATGCAAAATGTACTCTGTACTTGATATCTGGATGGCTCTTATAGTGAAAGATATATAACAGTTGCAATACATTCACTATAAATATTACAGGTTTTACTGTGACTTATAAATGCTGTCCTATGTGTATATACTCCTATATGTATTAGATGCTGTGACAAGGAGTGCCTTGTCACTCCTTCCCAGAACACAGAAAAACCTGTTCTGTCTCTTCCCCACCCACCTCATATTCCATTAGTATCATAAAAGTTGCAGGTTTGCTTCTATAGGAAACAGAACCTCTGGACTCCTGTGAGTGGTATGTACTGTATGTAGGCTGGCTGTTGGGTGTGAGCGTCTGATGCAGACTTTATCAGTAACTTACATTTTATGTGGAATGCAAAAAGCAGACCGAATTCTTACATTCTGGAAAAGGGAAAATATTTGAATGTGGAGAATGAATGTCTGTAGAATATTTAGCTTAATTTGTGCTTTTCTTATAATTATATTACAATTTTTTTTGAAAACCACAAGTTAGACTTTCTTACGTTGATGTTACCTGGATATAAAACTGATCAAGCTTTATGGATTTCGGAAGTTCACTTTCTGAATATTGTTCACAGTTGGTCTTTGGAAGGCATTTCTTTGGGTGATAACCATATATCTTAGCTATGTATGTTTGACTCTCCCCAACCGTTGCCAGTGACTGACAGGTCTCTCCCTATTCAGGCACGCAGGGACAGACCTGTCACTCAGGGGGAGTGGGTGGGGAGAATCCGCTGTTTATCCACCTGTCCAGCACATCTCCACAGCCGACTTTTAAGATATGTTTTTCTCTGAAACGCAGCAGCGTACGTGGCTGTAATCATGCAGCCAGTGTCTGATGTATACTGTCCATGGTTCGGGCAGCATATATCAACTGTCAGGTTCCCTTTAAAGCTTCTGAATGCTAAAAGTCTAAATCACAAAAGCCTATGATTAATATTTTTAAACTTGTAATTTGCCTCAGCAATTTGTATTCTTCATTAGAAATGAAAATGTGCCCAAGAGAATTATATAAAATACTTATATATATATTAAACCATGCAATTGTTTAAAATAACTGCAGAATAATTTACCAATAGGCATGGTCTAGGTAGTTGGAGACATAGAATAATGGTGAGCTGAATATTTACTCTAGTGATTCTCCAATGAGACCTCTTGCATGTGACAATTTTATAGATTTCTAATGCGGCACCCATGTATGGTCTTATTGTATACTGATGTAGCTTTCTGATAATGACAAAGATCTCATGTTGCAGAAAAATATTCTGATGTAGAAAATTGACCATATACTCAACATCTAACCATATGAATTTAACATTTTTTCTTGTTTTAAAGTGGGCCTGTCACCAGGTCAAAGTTGTCCAGTTATTGATTATATTATATTCTCACTGCTCCCTTGAGTATCCCAGTTTTTGTCTTTTTAAAATCTGCCATACGGTTCCAGAGATTTGGGCCTTTTTATTCAGTGCTAAGTTCTATAGTCATTAGCATGGGGGCGTGGCTTACAGGGTAAGTATAAAGAGCAGTGTAAAGACACGCCCCTGAGGATCAGGTCAGCCACGCCTCCTTGTAAAGACCATAAAGAGTAGCACTGAATGAAAGACTCATATCTCTGGAACCGTATGGAGGATTTTAAAAAATAAAAAAACAGAATACTCAGGGGAACAGAGGGAATAAAACACGAGCACAAATTGGACACTTTAGACCTGGTGACAGTTTCTCATTTTGTATTGTGTTAATTTTCTGCATTGTGATACCTATGTTCTATGTCAATGTAAGAAATACTACATCTGTACCTCCTATTTTATACTTGGTCTTCCTTAGATTTTTTTCTGTGGTTGGAAAAGCTAACATCTATGCCAAATTATGGATGCACAATGCTGTTAGGGGGAAATACAGTGGTAGACCGTGTCTAATAGACTGTAATACACCTGATTGAACCCGATGTGCTGCTGTACAATGTCAACTGTCTTGTGCACTGTCCATAAATTTCTATTTCTTGTTTAAGAAACTCCATCCCACTTCATCCTCTCTTCCACTGAAATCAGTTCTCAGACAAATCTGATGTCTGTGGCCAGCATTTACAGAAATTCTAGTTATTGTGGAAAATGTATGTGTTCCTTATTTTCTCTCCATCTGTGAAACCCTTACTGATACAATGGTTTGTGAAGCCCATCCCTGCGCTCCACCTATACATTGACATTATAGAGATGGGGGATTGCTTACACCTCATACTAAAGGAATGAAGCAGGAATTCCTTGTTTTAAAGGAGGGTCGGTATACAAATATATTACATTCCAAGGGTGTGGGTTAGACAGAGAATAAACTGGTTTGGCCAGGGATCGTCAAATGTAAAGAGTCAAAAATAAGAAAGTAAGTATTCTACTGACTTATCCAAGATATTATCAGCCATCTAGTACACACAAGAGTTAGGATATTGCCAGCTGATGTTATCCCTCTATCATTTATCACTTACCTGCCAACTATTAATATTAATAAATTCTATTAATATATTTTCCTAATTTCATATTTAGCCAATATTAACAAGCAGCTTTATGAAATTACTTGTCTCTTAGCTGTAAATCATAATTTACAGCATAGCATTTCTAAGTGAGTACAAGAGCTGGAGGGCAGCTATTGTACGTCAGAAGCTGTCATGGAGTGGAAAATGATCTCTTACCCACCCATTGCTTCAGGTGGGGATCTGTTCTTCGAAGATGGGTTTGTCCAGTAGTGTAGAACCCCTTTAAATATGACATTTATTTGAGGAAAGTTCACTTAGAGGTATCGCACCCTTTATTGTACTATAGTTTTTAAAAGCATAATTATGCTATAACTAGGGGACCGTTCCTCGTGACTGATTTGGGGAACATTACGAAGCTTAGAACTTTTTAGGGGTCTGTATTATGGATGCCATTCTCAGACTTGTTGCTTTTCACTGGACCAAATTTAGATCATCATCAAATCTTATGACGATCTAAAATTGGTTTAGCAGTAGACTTGGTGAATTAATTTGAGTGGAATTGAATTTGACAAAGATCCATATGCTCTAGAATGAACATTTCTTTGTAATTCGCTTCCTGTGAAGTCAGAAAGATAGCAGACAGCTGGCTACCAATGTGCTGAATCTGAGAGAGCTGGCAAAAGGTTAAAAAAAACCTAAAACTTAACACTCCCCTCACCGCTCACCTCTCTCCTCTCTGGCTACCCATTCTTTGCACTCTCCCCGATAGGTCTTTGGCATATATTTTTACTGCCACTGCGCTGCATATTCAGGCTGGCTCGGGACTTCTGTCCACAACTAGGACTGCAATTACCTTGCATGTGCTCATTCATAAATATTCCACCATCACCTGTGAATGATATTATTGAAAAGTGGAAGGAAGCACAGCAACTCAGCCACAAAGTGGAGCCCACGTAAAGTTGCTGAGCAAGTGTAAGGAGATGGATAAAGGAAAGATTTCCACAGTTAATGTATAACAGGATGTCCGCAAGTCAGGGCCACCATCTACTGGCCAAAGATTGTAGGACAAGAAAAAAGTGAAAAGGATTGCATCAGCAGGAACTGCATAACGAAGCACCGGATTCCTGAAGGGAAGAGATTGGAGGAGACACAAAGTCTGGTGTGGCACAGTTAATAATTCTAAAAGGCTCAGGAGGGCAGTATAGGGGAGGAGTTGGTACCTCAACCTGCAGCAGGACAGACACGTGGTGCCGCGAGGTTGGCTTATGGCCGCCATATTGAGTGACCAGACCCGAGCGAAGAGTCAAGTGACCAGACCTGAGTAAAAAATCGAGTAACCAGAATCGGTGATGAGTGATCAGAGCTGGGTAGCCTGAACCAGAGACGAGAGACCATAGCTAAGATATCTGAGCCGAGGGAGCTGGGGCCGTACTTCAAAGGGTGAAGGTGGCCAGCGTAATGGGTGTGCAAAGTGACTCACCAATAAGGGACTTGCGGCCTAACAGCATGATATCATGGCCCTCCGTTAGGGCCTGTATTATTATTGCCTAGACAGTGACAAAGAGATGGCGGTAACTGGCTCGATAGTGATGGGGACGCATGTCACCTTAAGGTATTAGGATCAAGACGTCACTGATGATATTTGTTTATTTGTAATAATAGAACAATAGTGTGTGATTACAATTGTGTTGATATTGTGTAAAGCCGAATTTCTGTACTTTATTGTACAATAACTTACGGCCCTTACACTGTTTGCTTTACCCTTTATATTGTGCTGTAGGCACCACTTATACAAATAAATATTTGTTGGTTAAGTTACCACTGTGTCCTCATCCTCTTCGCTGTTGCATCTGAGTACCTGTGTACATCTGCTGAGGAGCAGAGGGCAGAAAAGTCACCAATGCTCTGCTGACTCCATACCTGCAGAATCCAGACCTCCTCTGACATTAATGTAAGTAGATGGATATACTGCCCACGTTCCCCCTTGAAGAACAAGCGTATTGTTATTGTATAATATGAACTGTGACATGTGTTAATCGTGTTGGCATTGTGTTCTACCCAACAGTGGGGAGAGTTAGAGTTAATGATTGGGACTAGCCCAGAGTGGGAGGGGCTAAGGTGAAGGGACAGAGACCGTTTCCTGTCAGACCGTCAGATAGGGCCCGTGAGCGTCTGAAGTAGACCTAAGGTCTAGACAGTAAGCAGTGCCGCATGACATAGGTGTTTCTAAGTGAGGGGACACCAAGACGGTGGTTACCATGAACTGGAGTAACTGCTCGTAGCTCTATTAACTCTCTCAGCACTATACGTGCTGTAGCTTGCTTCTCCGGGCTTATATCACTGAGGCTATAAAACTTGATGATACATATCTCCCCTTGAGGACCTGTCTGGTGGCCATCTCACAATATATGTATAAAAAATATATGTAATTTTGGTGATATTTATTTTTTTCATATAAAAATAAATTCATAAATACAAAAAAAAAATAGAAATTTTGCAAGTTTTACAGTTTTACAGTGACCGTTGCAGTCATTTTACGCTCATACTTCCTGTTCTTTCAGGAAGAGTTTTCAGAAGTCTCATTCTCATCATAAGAAAAGAAATCGCCGCACTACTGCTAATTGTAGGTGCACGAGTAGGATCCAACACCAAATCTATGTAAAATAACCTCGGCACTCAATATGTGAAAAATAGATGTAAAATTTATTACAGTCCAAACAAAACAGACATTTCGGCCTCAATCTGCGGCCTTCATCAGTGTGGTCTATAACCAAAAATAAGATAACAATTAAATTACAGAATATAAGTGTAAGGTTACACACAACAAAGTATTTTAGATAAGGAAAATAATAAAAATAAAAAAGAAAAAATCAGTGTCACTTTTAGAATGAATTCAGTACTTTTATAAGGGGAGGCTTCAGTAAAAAGGAACATACCAAGTTGTTTGGAGTCAGGTGTATGGGGAGAGTGGGCAGTTGCCTCTGGGAACATGTGTCAATCCTGTAGAAGTACACGGGTCATTAGGTAAGGTGCCAAAGACCCAAAATATGCTAGGGTGCTGTCAGTTTATCAAAATGGTGCATACCTGTTCACCTGTAAGGGAGGTCCTAGTGTCCAAACGCGGTGTCCACCGCTGGTTAGTGTGAGGTGACACAGTATGGTAGTCCATGGTACTATTTAAAGGCGCAGGGGGGGATGGTGATTGGCTAATGGGTCCATGGTGGTGAGTGGTGGAACGCAGCTCTGCGTGTCTGCAGAGTAGCGTGCGTTCTGTGAAACCGGATGTGACGTCACCGGATATGTCATACGTGGAGACAGGAAGTCCTATGCGTTTCACGTGCAGACAAGTGCATTCCGAGAGACCGGATGTGACGTCACCGGATGTGACGTCATCTGGATATGACACGCGCGGAAACAGGAAGTCCTATGCGTTCCACAGTGTAGGAAGTGTATCTCCATACATAGAGGTGTGCGTTCCACAGTCAGAGGGGGCGGTTACTGTCATGGTGGTCATCAGTCATCATGTCACGTGGATAGAAGTGCATGGTGGTGAACTAGGAAAGTGCATCCAGGGCTGTGTAGTCCATTCTTTTGTGGTGGATCAGTGATCAGTCCATGGATGGTGTCCAACATAACACAATATTGTTATAAATTTTATCTGCAATATAAAATGAATAGTTAAGACCAATCATAACCATGGGATAATAATCACGACTTGTAATGTTGTTAATTAGCTTATAAATACATATCAATACAGATAGATCCCATCATGTTGTGTGGACTGACCACCAGTTCAAGCACTTAATCCATTCGAGGTGAATATACATCAGATGAAGGAGGCCAAGTCATAGTCCCTGTTGAGACCCCTGGGGGCAAGGGACTGTAGTTCGTGTATCCAGTATGCCTCCCTCTGTTTGAGCAGGCGTACACGATCGCCACCTCTCCGTGGTGGTAATACCTGTTCTAATACTTTGAATTTCAATTGTGAGATCTGATGTCCTTGTGTGATGAAATGGAACGGGATAGGTAATAATGAATTTTTGCAACGGATGGTGGATTTATGCTTGGAAATTCTGTCCTTAATTGGTTGAGTGGTCTCACCGACGTATACAAGGCCACACGGGCACTTGATCAGATAAACGACAAATGATGTGTCACAGGTGAAGAAATTGTGTATTTTATATCTCTTCCCAGATTGTGGATGTTGGATGGTATCGCCCCGTATGACATTGTTGCATTGCCTGCATTGCAGGCAGGGGAATGTCCCTGCCCTGGGATTCTGTAAAAATCTCTGCCTTGGGCCTGGGTTTGCCCCTCCGATGTCAGCACGTACTAAACAGTCCCTCAGGTTAGTTGGTCGTTTGAAACGGGGTAGAAATGGCATTTGGAAGGATGGAATGTCTGGGTAACCTGTGCCTGGTATGTTCCAATGTTTCCTGATAGCTTTGTGGAGTACATAAGCGTATGGATGGTACGTGTGTACAAAGGGGATATGATCCCTAGTAGGGGTGCGTTGGTGGGCGGACGTTATGTGCTTCTGGTCCAGGACGGAAGTGGGGTAACCTCTCTCTAGAAACTTGTCTCTCATTTCCCGGAGTCTCGCCCGTTTAAGCCGTTCATCGGTTACAATTCTGTCCACTCTTTTAAATTGGGACTTGGGGATGGAATTTTTCATGGCCCTGGGGTGGTTACTGGTAAAGTGCAACAAACTGTTGCGATCGGTTGGTTTGGAAAACAGATCTGTGGATAAAGTGCCATGTTGGTCTTTCAATACCATAGTGTCCAGGAAACTGACCTGATGAAGATCGCTAGTCATAGTGAAATTGAGGTCAGGCCAGGCTGTGTTAAGGCCTGAAAAGAATTCAACTAAGGACTCTTGTGTCCCGGCTGAATTCATTCTAAAAGTGACACTGATTTTTTATTATTTTCCTTATCTAAAATACTTTGTTGTGTGTAACCTTACACTTATATTCTGTAATTTGATTGTTATCTTATTTTTGGTTATAGACCACACTGATGAAGGCCGCAGATTAAGGCCGAAACGTCTGTTTTGTTTGGACTGTAATAAATTTTGCATCTATTTTTCACATATTGAGTGCCGAGGTTATTTTTCATTCTCATCATAGATGGATTACAATAACTGGTAACACCTCTATATACAGCTGATAACACTAGATCCACCAATCACAATAGGAGATGTTAAAGCTCACCCCAGCCTCCTCACATAACAATGATCTTTGCATACTCTCATTAGATGCTTTAATATAAAAGATAGGGTCAGAGTCAGCCCATTGCTGCTCAGGGCCGGTGTCAGCACCCGGGCAAGTGCCGGGGCCCTGAGCAGACGGGGGAGCCCACTCACCGTCGGGCACCCCGGCGTGCTATGGGACCCGTGAGCAGTGCGGTGCCAGTTTCAGCGCCCGCTCCCCCCCGCTTGCTCAGGACCCCAGCACAATGCTTACCTCTCCCCGTGCCTCCGCAGCAGCTCCAGTCTCTTCCGCGGCTGCTGCACTGTGATGTCTCAGGTCAGAGGGTGCGGTGACGTCTTTACACCGCGCTCTCTCCTGACCCATCACAGGCAGCGCAGAGCGGGAAGACGCTGACGCGGGTGAGGGGTCTGGGGAAGCAGCAGCAGGTGAGAAGTGAGGTTAGTATTTGATTTTTTTTTTTTTTATATGTATGGAGGCATGGGGCATTATATGGTGGGGGGGGGACAAGTGACATCCTGCATGGGGCATTATATGGGGGGAACAAGTGACATCCTGCATGGGACATTATATGGGGGGAACAAGTGACATCCGGCATGGGGCATTATATGGAGGGGAGAGGTGACATCCTGCATAGGGCATTATATGGGGGGGAGAGGTGACATCCTGCATGGGGCATTATATGGGGGAGAGGTGACATCCTGCATGGGGCATTATAAGGGGGGGTGACATCCTGCATGGGGCATTATGTGTGGGCCAGTATTCTATATGGAGCGTTATATAGGGACCAGTATCCTGTATGGAGCATTATATGGGGACCAGTATCCTGTATGGAGCGTTATATGGTCACCAGTATCCTGTATGCAGCGTTATATGGGGACCAGTATCCTGTATGGAGCGTTATATGGGAACCAGTATTCTGCATGGAGCAAGATATGGGGCCCATAATACTGAATGTAGGACTATACTGTCCGGTCTGCACAGTGCGTAGAGAGAATTCGCCGGTTTCTGAACTATTGTAGAATTTACAATAGATATCGCTCATGTAATGTAAGAAGTGAAATGTTTGGCCTTGTACTATATATATATATTTCTCTGCGGTATCTGTGCATCATGAATCGTGGTATGTGTTAAAGGGGCCCAGTGAGACTCTTTCGCTCAGGGCCCACAAAAACCTGGAGCCGACCCTGTTGCTGCTAATGTACATGTGGATTTCCTGTAGAAAAAGGAAGTGTGAGTCTAGAATAGCCCCAAATACATTATTTAACAAAATCTTTAAAAAAAGATTACGCCGATACAGTTACAGTAGCCTAGCTCCGGATGGACCCCTCAGAGCGCGGGTCCCGGGGTGACCGCTCCCTCTGCCCCCCAATAGCTACGCTAGTGAATAGAGCACCAGAGCGCAAAATGACTTTGTCTACTTCAATAAATGTCAATGGCCCTGTCACATTTTTCAGAGCTTCAGATAGATCCCTGACAGATCCACTGATGCGTGGCAAGAATATAATGTGAACCTGCCTAACTCTGAATAAAAGGGTCCTTAAAAACAGTTATGTGAATGAGACCAGGAGGTATTGTGGTTTGTGCTTCTTATAGGTATGATGAATTTTTTACCATAATAATATAAACATATTATAATGAGAAAATATGCAAATTGCCTCTTCAGAGAAAAAGAGGACTTGTACTCTATAGCGCCACCTATTGGAAGCAGCAATCCTACAAGTCACATTCAACTCTTTAACGAGTCGTGCAATATGACTTGGGATAAAAGCCAAATCAGAATCTCAATTTGCAGACACGGTGTTTCGGGCTGTTGGCCCTCGTCAGTGCAAAGTATGAGAACTGATTTGGCTAGATGAGAGGCTCTAGACTGAAGTCTAAGGGGTTACGTTTCTCCTAATGGAGAGTGACATACCGGCTCTGGCATGACAAGGTAAGGAGGCTTATTCGCCGTGCAATCCTCCTCTGAAACATTGTGTCTGCAAATTGAGATTCTGATTTGGCTTTTATCCTAAGTCATATTGCACGACTCGTTAAAGGGTTGATTGTGACTTGTAGGATTGCTGCTTCCAATAGGTGGCGCTATAGAGTTCAAGTCCTCTTTTTCTCTAAAGAGGCAATGAGAAAATAGACATTTTTAGACCAATTTATAATATTTTAAACTTAATTGTAATATAGTACATGTACTTCAATGTAAAAGATTATAAAACTAAACAATGTCTCCTTCCGCTATACCCTATAGATTGTAAGGGTAGGGTCCTCTCCCCTCTGTACCAATCTCACGGTTAGTGTATTTATTATAATTTATATATGTATTTTGTATATAAACCTTTTACATGTACAACACCATGGATTCAATAGTGCTTTAAAAATAAATGATAATAATAATAATGATGTATTTTATTATTCGTTTCCATTGCCATTCTAACAGATTAATACATTTTTATTTAATTTTATTTCTTTACAGAAACAATGTGGAACCCAAACCAAGGTAAATGAACAGAAACAATTTTAGAAATCTTATAGAGTAATTAAATAGTATAAATTGAGATAAGACACTTTGTAATACAGTATATCTTATCAGAAAAATCTTTTTTTCTCCTGGATAAAATAAAAATAACAAAGCAAACAATAATCGCCTCTTTTCTACACCAGTTATCTGGCAAGGTGGTGCTCCCAGTCTTTTTTTTACGAGCCGCTTACATGTGACCGCTGCAGACAATCATTGGCATTAGCACTCACATTCTCTACTATTGGCATCATGGCTCCTCAGGTTAAATAATGATGATATTAGTACGGTACGTGACCATTGAGGCCACTGACTTGCTGGAGTAGTCACATACAAGCCTCTTCTAAATAAAGACCAGGAGTACTTCACGAGTTTCAGCACTGGACCACGAGAGGAAAGAATAGATGTGAATAGTTTACAAGAAATGCAGCTTTAATTTTTTTTTAAAAGTTGTATAACTCTTAGAGTTAAGGAATAATAATTGCATATCCCTGGTATAGTGGCCAAATCAGTATTTTGTGGCTGTTGGACCAAAGCCTTGCAAATGTACTCCTACCTGTTGGCATCTCTGGTGCCTCATCTGATTGGCTGGCTCAAGTTGTTGTACTCAACCCTACTTTTATGTTATTATGCTAACATGCTATTTACATCTGAATATGCCAAAAATCTCCTTTTACATTTCAACTCTTTCTCATAGACATTGTCTTTTACATTGACATACAATGATTTTAATTGCATTCTTATAATTCCATTTTGTATGTTAGGAACACCCTATGGACAGCCAGGATACCCGGCACCAGGATGTCCTCCTCAACCGGCACCAGGTTGTCCTCCTCAACAAGGACCTTATCCAGGCCAGTGCCCTCCAGGCACTAACCCCTACCCAGGATATCCTGGGCCTACTTACCCCCCTCCTCCAGGTGGTTTTCCTGGTGGATGTGTCATTCAACCAGGACCACATGGACCCCATGGCCAGCATGGACATCATGGCCAGCATGGACATGGTGTGCCTGGCTGCCCTTCCCAAGCACATGGAGGCCATCATAAGAAACACAAGAAGGATAAGCATAAGCACCATGGACATGGATACGGGCATGGACACGGACATGGAAAGGTAGTGATCATCATGCATTATATATTAATGTTATAACATTATAAAAGACACTGTGGCCAATTCATTAAATGAAATTCACCAGAAAAAGAAAATAGAAATGTCTTTTTGCTAATTTCAAGCTGGTTTTGTGTCCCCTATAGCATATTTTGGAAAAAAGGTGAATTAAAAGTTATAGTTCACTATCACTATAGTTGCATCAAATTAATGGCAAGTGTAATAATTAATTGCAAAATACTGGTTTCGCCTTAGTGCATGCAAAAAAGTTCATTGCAACTATATTTGCTTATGTCCCTTATACTAAATCAGTAATTAGTAAAATTTGGGGTGATACTTTGGTGGTGGTGGTATTTTTTATATGTTATAGAGGCGTTTGCCATTATACGCCATAATGAAACTATCACTTTTTTTTTCTTGGATTTTGTATGGATCCAACAAAACATGGCATGTTTCATCATATGAGGCACCATACAGAGATACAATGAGCACCTATGACTCACAACACGGACTGTAGGCACATTTTTGTGTATTGTCATGTAATAACTTATTGCAATGGTAGTTGTAATAGTGATCCTCTTTTTCTTATTACAGCATGGAAGTGGATCTTCTAGCAGCTCAGACTCGGACTGAATGGGTTTAGAATGAAAAGTGTGAATCTTATTCATCAAACATTCCATCTATGTATCACATTTATGATGATGGATGATAATAAGAAATGAAGAAGAAATGAAATAAATACACCAACGATTCTCTCAAAATCGTGTCACATTTCCTATTCATACAGAGTAAGCATGTGAACTTACTACTGACCTGTAACTGGACAGAAACGGTTAATGACACAAAACATAAAACTTAAATAAAGGCTAACATCTTTCATTTAGAGTATGATTCAAAGTCATTTTTCACATGATACATAAAGTGATTTAATTTACATTTTTTTGCTGAAACATTCCCAGCTCCAAAAAACCTCCCTCTTGGCTACTTAAGGCCATGTTCACACACATTGTATTTTGCAGCAGATTTTTATGCAAATTTTCAGCTGCATCTTGCAGTACCAGCAAAATCTATGAGAAACCATAATTCTCTGTTCACTTCTCTGTTGCTTTTTGTTTGCTGCATATTTTGTGCCTTGGTTATGTTTTTGGAAAATCGAGAATGTCACTTCTTTCAGCGTTTCTGCATCAAAAAACGCAACAAAACCTGCATTTTTAATGCAGCTGTTTTCCTGCCAGAGAAAAGTTAGCAGCAGATTTGCAGCAGAAAAAGACACGTGTGTGAACATAGCCTAAGTGTTAATTTTTAGAATGTAAAAAAAGTTTTTGCAAGATGCACTTTTTATTCTGTTTTAAAAATGGATACAACCTGGATGGATCTTTTCTCACAATGGGGTACCTGTGCTTTGTTGGCATCAGTTATGCAATGGATATATTTTTCTACATTAACATCATATGTCTATTCCTAAAAATGGAAAGAGCAAACAGAATGTCCACAGGTGGGGACCCAGCCATAGTGCGCTCATGCAGTTCACACTGGAGAAGCATCCAAAGAATGGTTAAAGCAAACCTGTCAGCAGGAGTTTGCTAAGTAAACTACAGGCAGTGTCATGTTGGGGCTGCTGCACTGATTAATATGACACCTGAGGTGGAGAAATCCATTTTGTGGTTTTTGTGTAATCAGTGTTTACAGTTTTGAGTTAATGATATGCTTGTGCTCTGGGGCGAAACTTTTGGCAGGGTCTTATCTTAGTTTTCTAGGCCAGATCAGCAAGAAAAGACCTTCCCACAGGTCGTCCCGAAGCACAAGTATATTCCTCATCATACAGACAGCCAGAGAGACAGATAGAGGTAAGCAATTTTGTACATTTACAATACATGGTGTACGGTATTTACACTGGCATAAAGATTGCAGTCACAGAGAGTGCAACAGCGACTGGGCCCAGAAAAAATGGGGGGTCCGACCAGGGGCGTACATAGGAACTTTCCATCCTTTACATAGTAATTTTCCTCCTGCTGACGTCCTAGATCTCTTTCATTGCCCCATAAAGTGTGATGCCAATAAAAGGGCCCCTCAAACACAGTATGAAACCCCCATGGTGAATTCCTCCACATGCACAGTATAATGATCCTACTGTACCCCACCTCAACTCCCAGGGTAAAGTATGCTGACCCCAACACAGTATGATCCCCCAACTGTGAGCCGCTAGAGAGGATGGTACATAATAAGGGACGGCGCTATACATAATAAAAGAGGAAACTATATAACTAAGGATGGTTCTATACATAATAAGTGAGTACACTATATACTAAGGGACTGTGCTATACATAATAAGGCTACATTCCCGCATCTGTGTGCAGTGTCAGTGTGCTGTTTTACTGACGCATTGAGCATGTCCTATTCTAATCCTCAAAATCGGATCAGAACAGGACATTCTCTGACACTCTTAGATCTCATTCTGAGATCCGTGATTTTCATGGATGTGTGAATGGATCTAGAAAACTGTACGAGTCCGTGGACCATCCGATAAAAAGATCTGGCAGCACACGGACATTTCACACAAATGTGAGAATGCAGCCTAAGGGATATTACAGATAACATTATCACTTCAAGTCACACAGCGCAGATATAGAATAATATTTACATCCAGGCACTTACCGCTGACGTCTCATCTGATCAGAGTTGGTTTCTGCTGCTTCTTCTCCATCTGGTCAGACCTTCATGTCGACATCTCCCAGCCACGACTCGTCTTGTCACGATGATCTCCAGCCTAGAAAATAACAAGGTCATATATTGTATGCATACATGTGTCTACCCCGCTCTGTGTCCTCGAATACAGATATGTAACCCCCCCACCATTAATATACTATTAGCCACTTAGTAATCAAAATATAAAGTGATAAGCAGCACTGTGCCCACTGTGCCCCCCATTAACTATAATCTGCACCGGCCAATAATATAAATTATTCAGTCTCTGTGACTCTCCCCAATTAACTGTAAGGCTATGTGCACACGGAAAACATACAAAACTTCACAGTACAAGCAAAGTGAAACCCTCGTCATTGCTCTCTCCCAGCAACCCCGTCATTGCTCTCTCCCACCACCTCCATCATTGCTCTCTCTCAGCACCCCCATCATTATTCTCTCCCAGCACCACCGTCATTGCTCTGTCCCAGCACCCCCATCATTGCTCTCTTCCAGCTCCCCCATCATTGCTCTCTCTCAGCACCCGCATCATTGCTCTGTCCCACCACCCCCATCATTGCTCTGTCCCAGCACCCCCATCATTGCTCTGTCCCAGCACCTCCATCAATGCTCTCTCCCAGCCCTCCCATCTTTGCTCTCTCTCAGCACCCCCATCATTGCGCTCACCAAAGCACCCCCATCATTTCCTCTCAGCACCCCCATCATTACTCTGTCCCAGCACCTCCATCATTGCTCTCTCCCAGCCCCCCACCATTGCCTTGTCTCAGCACCCCCATCATTGCTCGCTCCCAGCACCCCCATCATTGCTCTCTCCCAGCAACACGTCATTGCTCTCCCCTTCCCCACTATCCCCATCATTGCTCTCCCCAGCCCTATCAGACCCATTATTGCTCTTCCCAGCCCCATCATTCCTCTCCCCAGCCCCATCAGCCCCATTGCTCTTCCCAGCCCCATCAGCCCCATTATTGCTCTTCCCAGCCCCATCTTTCCTCTCCCCAGCCACATCAACTCTATTATTCCTCTCCCCAGCCCCATCAGCCCCATTATTGCACTTCCCAGCCCCACCATCCCCATCATTGCTCTCCCCAGCCCCATCATTCCTCTCCCCAGCCCCATCATTGCTCTCCCCAGCCCCACCATCCCATTATTCCTCTCCCCAGCCCCATTATTGCTCTTCCCAGCACCATTAGTCCCATTATTCCTATCCCAAGCCCCATCACTCCTCTCCCCAGCCCCATTATTGCTCTCCCCAGCCCCATCAACCTCATTATTCCTCTCCCCAGCCCCATCAACCCAATTATTCCTCTCCCCAGCCCCATTATTGCTCTTCCCAGCCCCATTAGTCCCATTATTCCTATCCCAAGCCCCAGCACTCCTCTCCCCAGCCCCATCAGCCCCATTTTTGCTCTCCCCAGTCCCATCAACCCCATTATTCCTCTCCCCAGCCCCATCAACCCCATCATTCCTCTCCCCAGCCCCATTATTGCTCTTCCCAGCCCCATTAGTCCCATTATTCCTATCCCAAGCCCCATCACTCCTCTCCCCAGCCCCACCAGCCCCATTATTGCTTTCCCCAGCCCCATCAACCCCATTATTCCTCTCCCCAGCCCCATCAACCCCATTATTGCTCTCCCCAGCCCCATCAACCCCATTATTCCTCTCCCCAGCCCCATCAGCCCTCTCCCCAGCCCCAATATTTCCCTCCCCAGTCCCATCAGCCCCATTATTGCTCTTCCCAGCCCCATCATTCCTCTCCCCAGCCCCACCATCCCACCATTGCTCTCCCCCCACCTCCCCTCCCCAGCATTTCAGTAAAAAACAAAACAAAAAAAACCCCAACAACTTACCTCAGCTCGCTCCCCTGCAGCAGCATCCTCCTGGTTGCCGGCAGCTTTCTTCCTGACCCAGGCGCACGCTGCATGATGACGTCATCAAGCTGCACGTGCCTGGGTCAGGGAGGAAGCAGAGGACGAACCCTCCAGCTCCGCTGCTATTCTCCTCCTGACAGCAGCGGAGCTGCAGGGATCGCTCCCTGACCGCCGCGTGCAGGGAGCAGCTGCACCTTGCGGGCCCCTTGGTGCAGCTGCATGGAGGGGACCTGGCGCAGCTGCACCGGCGGCGGTATGTCCACCCCTGGACTGCTATGGGGCCCCCCCGGCTCATGGGCCCCATAGCAGTCGCGTGGTCTGCCACCATTGGCGGTACGCCACTGGGTCCGACTGAATGCCGGGGCGGGTAGTGCTTGCAACTTTGTATGCATCCTACTGTGGCTGAACAGAGATCCATTGCTTTCTTGACTCGCCACATAGTTTGGTAAGTCATAAACGGCTTTAGGCTTCTGACCTACCAGAGATCCAATGTGCATGGAAGACACCACGTGGTGCAATTACGTTGCTTCATTGCGCTGTCTGCTCTAGGAAGCAAAATGCAGGAAGAAGAATCCGAGCCCCATTGCTTATTGCAGGAGCAAGGTTAGACCAGTTTAATTTTTTTTCTTTCCAGTTGACACAAACAGGGCATGATTTAGCAAAGAACCATCAAGAACAAAATTTTACCTTGGCAATAAAGAAGTGATATTAAGATTATTTATAAAAAACTACATTTTATTGGTATTTATCATATAAAAACAGATTAAAATCAGAGTGCTGAATAAAATGAGGGACGTGAACTCTAATAGTATGCAAGCGGAAAGGTAAGGCATTACTAATTACGCCACTGTGTATTTGATTATGCGTAAATCTCTACATTGGGAAAAATAAGTATTTGATATTCTGCTGATTTTGTTTTCCCACCTACAAAGAATCGAGAGGTCTGTAACTTTTATCGTAGGTACACTTCAGCTGTGAGAGACAGAATCTAAAAAAATTCCATAAAATCACATTGTATGATTTTTAAAGGATTCAATTGCATTTTATTGCAAATTGAAAATAAGTATTTGATCACCTACCAACCAGCAAGGATTATGGCTCTCACATACCTGTTAGTTTTTTTTCAAGAAGCCCTCCTACTCTTCACTAATTACCTGTATTAATTGCACCTGTTTGAACTTGTTACCTGTATAAAAGACACTTGTCAACACACTCAATCACACTCCAATCTCTCCACCATGACCAAGACCAAAGAGCTGTCTAAGGACACCAGGGACAAAATTGTAGACAAGACTGGGAAGGGCTACAGGACAATAGGCAAGCAGCTTGGTTAGAAGGCAACAGATGTTGGCACAATCAGCGTTGGACTGGCCCACTGGGACACCGAACGATCCGCTGGTGGGCCCCCGTGCCAGATATAGTGGGTCCCGCCGGTAACCGTGGTCTTTCTAACCATGAGACTATCACTGTCTACTATGTGCCGCGCACAGACGTCATGCGGTGCATAGCAGTGACGTTTAAAGTCTGGAGGCTATTTGACATCACTGATATGCGCCGCGCACTGACGTCATCATGCGGCACATAGCAGTGACGGTTAAAGGCCGACAGTCAGTCAAAGGCCGAGCGCGTCACTGGTGAGTCATTGTATTACAAGATTGCTCTCAGTGGGAATATCAAGATAATCTTGTAGTTATGATACCTTTTGGTGGCTAACAAAAATAAAATAAATAATATTACAAGGCAAGCTTTCGGGACAACTTAGGTTCCTTCCTCAGGCATGGTATGGTATAACATGATATATGAAGAAACACAAATACATGCACACAAAGAAAAAAAGAAAAAGAAAAGCAGATGCATGGCATAATAAATTGACATTTAAATTAACAAAGAAACTGAGCTTGGAGAGTGAGTCTTTAATTGGATTAGATTAGTGGTGTGAAAGTTTTATGGTCCCAATATCCATGTGAGATTATAGCTCTGGTGCCCTCACTGTCTCTGGAGCAGATTCCTCAGATTTTGTAGTGAGACATAAATCCTCCTGAGAGATTTATTCTAGTGTGGAGGGTGTGAAAGACCCTAATCAGTTTGTATTCCCAGACTCTTCAATGTTTTTGCAATTTAAAGTTGCCTTTTAATATGACAACTTTCATATTGTTGATGTTCTGTCCTGGACCACAGAAATGTTTGGCCACTGGTACCTGTTTTTTTTTATCTGTAATCGTGTGGCAATGAGACCTCATCCTTTCTCTGTTTTTTTCCGGTTTCTCCCACATAGAGACCCCCAATAGGACATATAGTGCACAGAATTAAGTACACCACATTGGAAGAGGAACATGTGAATGTCCCAGGAATCTAATATTCCTGCTGTGTGTTGGGAATCTGTATCCTGTCTTTGGTCTCTACATGGGTGCAGATTTTGCAGCTCTTCACATTGCAAGGAAAAGCTCCTCTTGGTGTATCTGAGGGCATTGAACTTCGGATCATGATGGTTCTTAAATTTGGAGGTTGCCTGTAGCACAGCAAGAGAGGGTCTTTGAATATTGTTTTTAGCTGGTCATCTTTGTGTAGGATGTGGTGAAGTCTTTTAGCAGTTTTTCTCAGTACCTCAAGCTATGGATTGTAGGTCACCACCAGAGGTACATGATTATTTTCCTCTTTTTCTCCGTACTGAAGTAATTGACTTCTAATGATCTGGTCATCAATGGAGGTGGGGTGGTAGCCTCGGTTTAAAAATGTCTTTTTAAGATGGATTAGGTGTTCATCCCTGTCCATTGGACTGGAACAGATATGATTATATCTAAGGGCCTGGCTGTAAACGATGGACTATTTAATGTGTTTCGGGTGGAAGCTGTCACATCTGAGGTATGTGGGACGGTCAATTGGTTTCCAATACACTAATGTCTGGATTGAACCATTTTGAATATTTATGGTGATATCCAGAAAGTTGATTTCCGTTTTTGAGTGCTCCAATGTTAAGTTTATGGTGGGATGAAATCTATTGAATTTGTCATGGAATTTTAGAAGTTCTTGTTCAGACTCAGTCCAGATTATTAAGATGTCATCAATGTAATGAAAATAGGCCAGGGGTTTGATGGAGCATGACGCTCCATCCCCCCTAGATGCACCCTATTAACCCCCCTGGTGGCTGGATGCTAAACAACATCGTGTGTGGTATCTACCCGTCACACACACCCTCCACACAAGAATAAATCTGTCAGGAGGATTTACAGTATGTCTCACTACAAAATCTGAGGAATCTGCTCCAGAGACAGTGAGGGCACCAGACCTATGATCTTGAATGGATTTTGGGACCATAAAACTTTCACACCCCTAATCTAATCCAATTAAGGACTCACTCTCCAAGCTCAGTTTGTTTGTTTATTTAAATGTCAATTTATTATGCCATGCATCTGCTTTTCTTTTTTTTTTTCTTTGTGTGCATACAATATATTTGTGTTTCTTCATATATCATGTTATACCATATCATACCTGAGGAGAGAACCTAAGTTGTCCCTAAAACCTTGTAACATTATTTATTTTATTTTTGCTAGCCATTAAAATGTATCATAAGTAGTGTTAAGCGATACCTTCCGATATCGGGAAATATCGGATCGGATTGGATCGGACTGATACCCAAAAAATATTGGATATCGCCGATTCCGATACCGGAAACCAATGCCAGTCAATGGGACACAAATATCGGAATGAAAATAAACCCTTTCTTTCCTTGTAGGTTAATTCTACATGAAGGAAAACAACTAAGAATAATGTAGAATGTATTGGGGGAGGTGGAGGAGACATTAAAGGCATAGAGGTTTAGCCCAATCAAATGGAATAGCAGGAATTAATATATTTTTTAAGACGTTCGGAGTTACAAAGATATTGACTATGTTAAGCTTTTTTATATTTGGTCAGATATTTAGGTTTTACTACTTCCATGCTCTTCACCTTCTTTTTTACTTCTCCCACACTTTCTCCTTCATCATCCTCATCAGCAGCATCTTTTTCATCAACTTCTTCTTCACCTTATTCATCTTCTTCTTCACCTTCTTCCTATTATTCTTTTTTTTTTACATTCTTCATATTCTTCTTATTCAACTATTATTCTTCTTCATATTCTACTTCTTCATCTTCTTCATCTTCTTCTTCTTCATCATATTCTTATTTGTGACAGGCATTCCTGTAGTTGTTATCTATAAAAGTTTGAATATTACACCTTCCGTTCTGCCTGTCACAAAAGATTTACAACAGGATTTGTCCGTGTTCAGTTTGGCCTGCAGCAGTAGGTATTTTCCAGGGGCACCACGAGGAGGAACTGACTCACCCCCATACACTGGTTAGTCTTCTTCTGCTTATAATTTAGATAATATCTTTTGCTCTGATTTTTAGTCTTATGCTTAATGTTCTTCTGCTTTTTGTTCTGCAGCTTCTGGTTCTTCTGCTTCTTGGTCTTCTGTCTCTTGTTCTTCTGTATCTTGGTGGTTGTCTTCTTGTTCTTTGTCCTCTTGGTCATCTTCTTCAGGGTCATCTTCTTGGTCTTCTTTGGGGTGGTCTTCAGGGTCGTCGTCTTCAGGGTCATCGTCTTCGGGGTCATCGTCTTCTTCGGGGTGGTCTTCAGGGTCGTCGTCTTCAGGGTCGTCATCTTCGGGGTCCTCGTCTTCTTCGGGGTGGTCTTCAGGGTCGTCGTCTTCAGGGTCGTCATCTTCAGGGTCCTCATCTTCTTCGGGGTGGACTTCAGGGTCGTTGTCTTCGGGGTCCTCGTCTACTTCGGGGTGGTCTTCAGGGTCGTTGTCTTCAGGGTTCTCGTCTTCTTCGGGGTGGTCTTCAGGGTCGTCGTCTTCAGGGTTGTCGTCAGGGAGATCCAGAGTGATTATCAAAAACCATTTCAAAAAGTTTGAACTTGGAAATGTAGCAGAAGGTACAAGAAGGCTGAGGAACTGCCGAGAACCAGCTGACGGTATTGGAACCCGGATGGGTAGTAGAAGGTACAAGAGCCAATGGAACTACCGAGGACCAGCTGATGGTACTGGAACCCGGTTACTAAGCAGGAGGTACCTGTGCCAGAAAGCACTACCAAGGACCAGCAGACGTTGGTGGAACTCAGATACCGAGAAGGAGGCACCTAAGCCAAAGGCACTGCCTGGAACCAGCTGATGTTACTGGAACCCAGGGGGATATATTCAAGATTGACTTCCAAAGAACCAGCTAATGGTACTGGAACTCAGATAGACAGCAAAAGGTACACATGAAAAAAAAAGTTGCAAGGCCGCGAGCCGGCCGGAGTTACCAAAACCCACAGTCCTACAGGGGGTGCTTGTCCTATTGGCACTATGGAACCAGCCTTCATTGCCAGATCCCGCAGCCCACATAGGAGTCACTTAAACTGCAGGCACCATAGAGTCGGCTAACCCGACCGCAACACGACAAGACAACCTATTGGAGGCAAAGTGACGTTGACACTACCTGGAAACAGCTGGCGTGCTGGAACCAGGCTGGGCAGGAGGGAGTACCCGTGCCAGAGACACTGCCAAGAACCAGCTGACGGTACGGGAACCTGGATGGGTAGCAGAAGGTACAAGAGCCAATGGAACTATCGAGGGCCAGCTGATGGTACTGGAACCCGGTTACTGAGCAGGAGGTACCTGTGCCAGAAAGCACTACCAAGGACCAGCAGACGTTGGTGGAACTCGGATACCGAGAAGGAGGCACCTAAGCCAAAGGCACTGCCTGGAACCAGCTGATGTTACTGGAACCCAGGGGGATATATTCAAGATTGACTTTCAAAGAACCAGCTAATGGTACTGAAACTCAGACAGGCAGATGAAGGTACACATGAAAAAAAAAGGTGCAAGGCCGCGAGCCGGCCGGAGTTACAGAAACCCACAGTCCTACAGGGGGTGCTTGTCCTATTGGCACTATGGAACCAGCCTTCATTGCCAGATCCCGCAGCCCACATAGGAGTCTCCTAAACTTCAGGCACCATAGAGTCGGCTAACCCGACCGCAACACAACAAGACAACGTATTGGAGGCAAAGTGACGTTGACACTACCCGGAAACAGCTGGCGTGCTGGAACCAGGCTGGACAGGAGGGAGTACCCGTGCCAAAGACACTGCTGGGAAACAGCTGGCGGTGCAGGAACCCAGGGTAAATACTAAAAACAGAGAGGAGCCAGAGGCCTAATTGGAGCAAGTTTAAAATCAGTAGTAGTGTGAATGTGGACAGAGCAGGAGAAATTGCCGGGCACACAGCAGGGGATCAGCTGACGTTACTGAACCCCAATAACACTGGAGCAAGTGTTGACTGTGCAGACGGCACTTCTGAGCAGCAACTGGCGGTGTTGGAGCCCAGGGTAAATACTGAAAACAGAGAGGAGCCAGAGGCCTAATTGGAGCAAGTTTAAAATCAGTAGTAGTGTGAATGTGGACAGAGCAGGAGAAATTGCCGGGCACACAGAAGGGGATCAGCTGACGTTACTGAACCCCAATACCACTGGAGCAAGTGTTGACTGTGCAGACGGCACTTCTGAGCAGCAACTGGCGGTGTTGGAGCCCAGGGTAAATGCTAAAAACAGAGTGGAGCCTGAGGCCTAATTGGAGCAAGTTTAAAATCAGTAGTAGTGTGAATGTGGACAGAGCAGGAAAAATTGCCAGGCACACAGCAGGGGATCAGCTGATGTTACTGAACCCCAATAACACTGGAGCAAGTGTTGACTGTGCAGACGGCACTTCTGAGCAGCAACTAGTGGTGTTGGAGCCCAGGGTAAATACTGAAAACAGAGAGGAGCCAGAGGCCTAATTGGAGCAAGTTTAAAATCAGTAGTAGTGTGAATGTGAACAGAGCAGGAGAAATTGCCGGGCACACAGCAGGGGATCAGCTGACGTTACTGAACCCCAATAGCACTGGAGCAAGTGTTGACTGTGCAGACGGCACTTCTGAGCAGCAACTGGCAGTGTTGGAGCCCAGGGTAAATACTGAAAACAGAGAGGAGCCAGAGGTCTAATTGGAGCAATTTTAAAATCAGTAGTAGTGTGAATGTGGACAGCAGGAGAAATTGCCGGGCACACAGCAGGGGATCAGCTGACGTTACTGAACCCCAATAACACTGGAGCAAGTGTTGACTGTGCAGACGGCACTTCTGAGCAGCAACTGGCGGTGTTGGAGCCCAGGGTAAATACTAAAAACAGAGTGGAGCCAGAGGCCTAATTGGAGCAAGTTTAAAATCAGTAGTAGTGTGAATGTGGACAGAGCAGGAGAAATTGCCGGGCACACAGCAGGGGATCAGCTGACGTTACTGAACCCCAATAACACTGGAGCAAGTGTTGACTGTGCAGAGGGCACTTCTGAGCAGCAACTGGCGGTGTTGGAGCCCAGGGTAAATACTGAAAACAGAGAGGAGCCAGAGGCCTAATTGGAGCAAGTTTAAAATCAGTAGTAGTGTGAATGTGAACAGAGCAGGAGAAATTGCCGGGCACACAGCAGGGGATCAGCTGACGTTACTGAAAACCAATAACACTGGAGCAAGTGTTGACTGTGCAGATGCCACTTCTGAGCAGCAACTGGTGGTGTTGGAGCCCAGGGTAAATACTAAAAACAGAGTGGAGCCAGAGGCCTAATTGGAGCAAGTTTAAAATCAGTAGTAGTGTGAATGTGGACAGAGCAGGAAAAATTGCCGGGCACACAGCAGGGGATCAGGTGATCTTACTGAACCGCAATAACACTGGAGCAAGTGTTGACTGTGCAGACAGCACTTCTGAGCAGCAACTGGCGGTGTTGGAGCCCAGGGATTACAGTTCAGGTGGTAGAAACATGAACACAACAGGAGACCTGGATACTGTTGCGAACCAATTATTTAATCTGGAAGAGGACTGGCAAATTCATGCGAGATCCAGACCTTGTTCTTTTTCAGAAAAGTAAGCCGGTCAACGTTATCGGAGGATAGTCCGATGCAACGGTCTGTTAGTACACCACCTGCGGCACTAAAGACGCGTTCCGATAATACACTAGCAGCAGGGCAAGCCAGCACCTCCAATGCATACTGGCTAAGCTTGGCCATGTATCTGTGGCACCCCAGGGGTCTGGTTTCCACAGTAATAGCAGTATTACGTCTGTGAGCAGGTGGGAGGTCTCCTGGGCAGGAATCCTAAGCATGCCACACCTCCTGCCCAGTCCTGGGAGGGGAAGAACTTCCCCTATATAAACTGGGGCTGAAGCAGGGTTAGAGAGAGGAGTTCCAGACAGAGACGGAGTCTGGTCTGGACACGCAGAAACAGGGACAGATAGACCTCAGGAGCTCTGTAGGAGCCAAGGAGAAGCGCCAGGGGCTGGAGCTGTGCAGAGCTCGCCCTGGGAGAAGGTACTAAAACCGGACACAGGAGTCCGAGGCTGTGGGGACTAAGATATACCCAGCAGCAGAATCCATCCGGCAGGGGATTCCAGGTCCTCTGGCCATAAAAGCCCGGAGGCTTAGTCACAACGAAGGGACCAGCACCGCCATCCCGGAGCGGAGGCTAACAGGAGGCCCCAGGTCACCAGCCATACGGGTGAGCACCACACGGTATACCCAGGGACGTGGGCTACTTGTAACTGCCGAAAGCAGGGTAGCCAGGAAGGGTACAGACTAACGGGAAGGCCTACAACTCCACCTGGCCAGGGGGACTCCGGCTTACTCGCAGATTAACCAGGCCCCAACTACTAGCCAGTACTCCCGGGGAAATTTGCCTTGTACCATCAGTAAAGACCCTGAACTGTATCCTCGCGTTTCCGTGCTTCCTTGTCGCACCGTTAGTGCTGGGACATCCACACCATCACTCCCAACATCATCCACATCCGCTGCCCTGAGGCCATACCTCTCCCGTTGGGGGTTATATCAACATTGCTGCACACCTATACCACCGGCCTCAGCGGTCTGCCCTGCAGCGGCGGTTTCATAACCGCATTCAACGGGTGGCGTAGTCGGACACTAATACCATCATACCAATAACCGCCACTTAGTTTGACCACCCTGGGCGTGGACCGGGTCACCACCACACGAAGACTACTACCCCTATCGGATCCGGCTCCGGGTATCCCCCACGCGCACGCGCGCCGCACTACAGCACTGGCCCAGGGGGTGAGTCATATCCAGCTTAGAGACCCAAAACTTAGAGACCCCCGGGTACTAAAAGAATTAAGTAATGTGATAGACAGACCGCTGTATCTTATATTCAAGCACTCTTTATGGACAGGGACTGTCCTACTTGACTGGCGCCAAGCAAATGTGGTACCAATATTCAAAAAGGGGTCTAAAAGTGACCCTGGGAACTATAGACCAGTCAGCTTAACGTCTATTGTGGGTAAATTGTTTGAAGGATTTCTTAGAGATGCTATTGTAGAATATCTTAATGATAATAACTGTCTAACTCCATATCAACATGGATTCATGAGGGATCGCTCCTGCCAAACAAACCTGATCGCCTTCTACGAGGAGGTGAGCTCACAGCTGGACCGGGGAGAGTCAGTGGATGTTGTATACCTTGACTTCTCCAAAGCGTTTGATACCGTGCCACGCAAAAGGTTGGTATATAAAATGAGAATGCTTGGTCTGGGGGATAATGTGTGCAAGTGGGTAAATAGCTGGCTGAGTGATAGAAAGCAGAGGGTGGTTATCAATGGAGTAAGCTCAGGGTGTGTCAGGGTTACTAGCGGGGTGCCTCAAGGGTCTGTCTTGGGCCCTATATTATTTAATATATTTATTAATGATCTAGTGGAAGGGTTGCATAGTAAAATAGCAATATTTGCAGATGATACTAAACTTTGTAAAGTAGTTAATACAGATGAGGATAGGGCACAGCTACAGGAGAATTTGGATAAATTGGGGAGTTGGGCCAAAAAATGGCAAATGGGGTTCAATGCCTATAAATGTAAGGTCATGCACATGGGAAAGAAAAACAGCAGTCACCCATACATATTAAATGGGAAACCGTTGGGGAAATCTGACATGGAGAAGGACCTGGGCGTCTTGGTTAATAGCAAATTAAATTGGAGTGCCCAGTGTCAGGCAACAGCTGCGAAGGCAAATAGAGTCATGGCATGCATCAGAAGAGAAATAGGGGCATATGATGAGAACATTGTTCTTCCTCTGTATAAAGCGCTAGTAAGGCCGCACTTAGAATATTGTGCACAGTTCTGGGCTCCGGTGCTCAGGAAAGACATATTGGAGCTAGAGAGGGTACAAAGGAGGGCGACTAAGGTAATAAAGGGAATGAAGGGACTAGAATACCCAGAGAGGTTGTCAAAATTAGGCCTATTTACATTGGAAAAGAGAAGGCTTAGGGGAGACCTCATAAACATGTATAAATACATCAGGGGGCAGTACAGAGATCTCTCCCTTGACCTGTTTATACCAAGGATGGTGACAAAGACGAGGGGGCACACTATGCGTCTGGAGGAAAGGAGGTTCCTGCACCAGCATAGAAGGGGATTCTTTACGGTCAGAGCCGTGAGACTCTGGAACTCTCTGGGAGAGGAAGTGGTGATGTCCAACTCACTTAAAGAGTTCAAGAGAGGCCTGGACGCCTTTCTTGAGAACAATAAAATTACATCTTATGCTTAGTTAATTAATCCAGGGATTTAATCTGACTGCCAGATTGGTGTCGGGAAGTGAATTTTTCCTCAATGATGTAAATTGGCCTATACCGCATGTTTTTTTTTTGCCTTCCCCTGGATCAATGCTGCGGAATAGCTGCAGTGCACAAGAAATAGGCTGAACTGGATGGACGCTTGTCTTTTTTCGGCCTTATAAACTATGTAACTATGAAGGGGGAAGAGCTGTCTGGGACAGTAGTCTGTCACCATCTGACGGAAACGTTGCCTCCTGCTGACTGGAGCCGTCTGTGATGGTGTAGACATTTGTGGCGGGGACACAAAACTTTGCCACATTTGGGCCATACTGGTTTTGCCTTGGGCTGAGGCGCTGTTTCTGCTCCCTCTTTGTGCAGAGCTTCCTCCACTGCCTCGACGCACTGAGCTGCTTTGTAAAGCACTAGCAGCACTGCTCTCGGGTGGAATGAAGAACATGATGGAATGCACCAGTGTGTCTTGGTACTCCTGCATTTTACGCTCCCGGTTCAACGGTGTTATGAGGCTTTGTAAGTTGTCCCAGTAACGAGGATCTAGGAGGGTGGACACCCAATAATCAGCCGTGTTGAGAGTGTGGGCGATGCGGCTTTCATTTCTCAGGCACTGCAGCATGAAATCAACCATGTGCTGCAGACTGCCAACTGGCCAAGAAACGCTGTCCCCTGCTTGAGGCGTGATCTCTGCCTGCTCTGCATCACCACACCCTCGCTCTACATACTGACTACTAGAGCATTGTGTACCTCCCTCCTCTGGACAGATGTCTTCCTCCTCCATTGACTCCTCCTCATCCTCCTCACAAAGTGTCCCCTGCCTAGGCCTTTGTGAGGAACCACGTTACGCAGCCTGTACAGAAGCAGATGGCATTTGTGACTCCTCATCCTCCACCTCTTCCAAAACCTCCTCCCTTAGTGCATGCATTGTCTTTTCAAGCAGGCAGATAAGGGGGATAGTCATGCTGACTAGTGCATCATCTGCATTCGCCATCCGTGAGGAATAATTGAAGGCACGCAAAAAGTGGCAGATGTCCTTCATAGAGGCCCACTCAGTGGTGGTGAAGTGTGAATGGCGTGCAGTGCGACTTGTTTGCGCCTGCTGCAGCTGGTACTCCATTACTGCTGCCTGCTGCTCATACAACCTCTCCAACATATGTAACATTGAATTCCACCTGGTGGGTAGGTCACATATGATGCGATGTTCCGGAAGGCGTAATCGGCGCTGCAGAGCTGCAATGCGCGATCTTGCGATGCTGGAACGCCGCAAGTGAGCGCACTCTATGCGGACCTTGTGCAGCAGTGCATCAAGATCCGGATAGTTCCTCCAAAAACTCTGCACGACCAAGTTGAGCACTTGTGCCAGACATGGGATGTGAGTGAGGTTGCCTAGGCCCAGAGCTGCCACCAGATTTCGGCCATTGTCACACACTACCATGCCTGGCTGGAGATTCGCTGGCACAAACCACACGTCGCTCTGCTGCTTGATGGCATTCCAGAGCTCCTGCGCTGTGTGGCTTCGATTCCCCAAATAAATTAATTTCTATATGGTCTGTTGACGTTTGGCCACAGCTGTGCTCAAATCGGTCCTAACAGGTAACCGTTCACGGGTCGATGTGGAGGTAGACCGTGACGGCTCCTGCAGCACTGATTCAGAGGAACTGGAGTATGAGGAGGAGTCAATGTGTACAGACTGGATTCCTGCAATCCTTGGAGTTGGCAGAACACGTACAGCGCCACTCTCAAGATCTGTACCCGGCTCCACAACATTTATCCAATGGGCAGTGAGGGAAAGGTATCGTCCTTGTCCATGCTTACTGGTCCACGCATCGGTGGTCAGGTGGACCTTGTTACTGACGGCGTTTTGTAGCGCATGTTTAATTTTTCCCTCCACATGCTGTTGCAGGGCAGGGACGGCTTGCCTGCTGAAATAAAAGTGGCTGGGCACGTTATATTGTGTGACTGCCAATGCCATCAAGTTACGGAAGGTGTCAGTCTCCACCAGCCTGAATGATAGCATTTCAAGGGCCAGTAGTTTTGCAATGCCAGCATTCAGAGCCTGTGCTTGGGGGTGGTTTGCCAAGTATGGGCACCTTTTCTCCCATGCCTGTGCTAACGATGGCTGTAGACTGGCCTGGGAGTGTGAGGATGACAGGGAACGTGGTGCTGTGGGTGGAATGACACTGTGTCTCTGTACAACAGTGCCAGAGGTTCTTCCATGGCGATCCTGTGAGGAAGCCGAACCAGATGTGTGTGAGCTGGAGGAAGAGGCTGCAACACGAGCTGAAGAGGTGGTAGGTGGCGCTGTAGGTTGGCCTAGGTCTTCAGTGTGTCTTTGTAACTCCACCACGTGCTTGGTCCGCACATGTTTCCACATATTTGTGGTATTGAGGTTGCTGACACTTTTCCCTCTTTTCACTTCCTGATTACACAGCTTGCATTTGACAAAGCAAATGTCATCTGCAACTGTGTCAAAAAAGGACCAGGCACTGCAAGTCTTGGGAGCGCCCGTTTTGGGTTTTGGAAGAGGCATGTGTGAAGCCCAGCTGTGCTTGGTATCACAGATCCTAGAAGGGTGTATTGATGGATTCCTCCACAAGAGGCCCCCCCAACCATTCACACATCTCCACCTTCCACCTCAGACCACCACAGGGAGCCCGTTTGGGATAGATAAATAGGGAAGGTGGAGCCAGGCAACAGTTAGTCTAGACTGGAGTCGACAGAGAGCAAACCTGTTCAGAGAGTTCCTGCAGCAGAAGCCTGTGAGAGGTTAGTCTGCGGTGGAGCACAGTCGAGACTCAGTTGTAGCTCAGAGAGGTGAGCTTTAGGTGTGCCGGCGCCATAAGATCGGTGAAGAGCGGCAAGCTGCCGTTAGTGTGAGTAGCCTAGAGAGGCCCCGAGTAGGCTGAAGGCGAGTGGGAGAGAGTTAGTTCATAGGGGGCAGAGGAGCTTAACTAGCTCACCCCGAAGAAGCAGCTACCGGACACCGGGTCCGAAGCTTACCGGGATCTCCATGACCCAGTAGGATAAACCGGAATCCCTGGAGAACTACAAGTCCCAGGATCGCTAAAGTGCTGATACGTAACAGAGCCAGGATACACATAGGCCCCGTAAGTCGGGAGCGTGTAATCCAACAGAACGCTCTACCACAAGGTCAGCCAGCGCAGGACAGAGACAAAGTTAGGCCTAGCTCCAGGCAGGTCAGAAACTTACTATGCAGAGTCAAGAAACAGGAGGCCCAAAACCCGCTCATTGGGGAGGATCCGGACATACACCCTTCACCCTACAGTGCTCTGGGGAGTGCCTGAATTTCCATCAGTAAAAGGTACTGAAGTGACTATCGTGTCTGTCCCTGTTCTTGCTCTGACCCGGCAGGGTCTCTTCGTCCTGCTTTCCCTGTACATACACTGCCCTGAGGCCTAGCTCCACCTGTGGGGAGCTATACCATCCAGCTGCCTTATCACCAGCCTCAGTGGACTGCGCAGCGCTGGTGACCCTTCACCAGAAGCCACAGGTGGCGTCACGAACTCTTACAACTTAACAAATCACCAACCCTTTTTAAGGGAGAGGCCCAGGGTACGGGCCCGGGAGCCGACCACGGCGACATCCCTAAAGGCCAGGCTAAAGGCCAGGGTACCGAGTCATCCCCATCTCCCCCTGGGCTAGTCATCTCCTACTTGGCGTCACGAACAGGATTGCGTGCCCGCTGCAACGACGCCGTGTTTTGCCCGTTGCCACCGGGTACTGTGCGCCTTTATTCTGAACTGTGTACGTAAAGTTGGGGTGAAGGTTGCCGCCATTGTTGGGCCGCTGAGCGAGAAGAAGGGCGTAACCGCGGGAAAATAAGGTGCGTACCTGCAAAAGAGAGCGAAGTCCCGGACACGCCCCACTCCTCGACGTCAAATCAGGAAGCGCCAGGTCCTGTACAGAGCGTCGCAGAACGCTCTGACGTAGGACGCAAGCGACGCAAGGTCCTGAAGATAACCGTCACCTGTGGAGCTGCGGCCTACCGGAAGAAAAACCAGAAGGTAGGCCACGGTTAACTAGGGGGTCGCTAAGATGTCCGACGAGCAGCAGAATGCCGACCTGCCGTCAACGTCCCTGAAGTTCAACCCGCGCCCGATGATGAGCAGGCCGAAGCCGCTGCTCCATTAGCAGCGCCTGTAACACCCATTATCCCTATGACTTTACCGTACATCCCTGGAGCAAAGTGGCTCCCCCAGTACAACGGCAAACCAGATACCCTGTCTGGATTCAAACGGAAGATATGTGGTATGTTAGACATGTACTCTATGACCGGCAAACAAAGAGCTGCCGTTGTATTAGGACAACTGACCGGTGCTGCGGAACGGGAAGTGGAAAAATGGTCAGCCGCAGACCAGGAGTCAGTGTCCGCAATATTCCAAAAACTACAGACTGTATTTGAGGACCTTACTGAGGCGAATCTCCGGATGAGGTTTTACAGCTGCTCCCAACAACCAGAGGACAATGTTCGGGACTACGCCTGGCGTCTCCAAGGGGCCCTGCGGGCTATGAACCAGGTTAGTCCAACCAGCGTTGAGAATGAGAACAAAATGCTGAAGGAACAGTTTGTCCGGGGACTGAAGTCTCCAGAGGAGAGCAGGACTGTGCGTTGGTGGTCCCTGGATCATCCGGATGCCACCTTTAACAATCTATAAAATGGCTATAAAAGGACTGCAGCCCCTGGAAACAAATGCCATTCAACGTTACCAGGGTGGGGCTACTCCAGTGCCTGCTACACCCACCTTATCCCCAGTGGCTGCTAAAGTTAAAGTCCCAGCAACGTCCCCTAAAGAACTGGACAGTCTGCGCTCTGAGGTGCGTCAGTTGAGCAAAACTCTGACCACCGTGCTGAGTGCTCTGCAGCTGCGGATGGAGCCCGAGGAAGGAGGGAAGATCCTACTAGCCGATAGCCCTGAGGATGTCCCCTGGATGCGCAGGAGGAGGAGGCCAACACCGCCCTCGCCGAGGACTAGTGACCAGCGCCGTCCGCCGAGGGACCCGACCTGCTACCGCTGCCGCAAGACCGGACACCTCGCCCAGAAGTGTCCTTTAAACGCGAAAACCCTGGGTCCGAGGGCCGACACCCAGGAGTAGACTCACCAGGCCCATCAGACTGGTACAATAGGTTCGTCGGAGGAAGACCTTTCCTGTCCATTGTGCTGGACGGGATCCCGACGCATGCCCTGCTGGACACAGGATCTCAGGTAACCATCATGCCTGACGTTCTCTACAAGAGGTTCTGGTTCATGGACGACCAACGTCCGCCAGCTCCAAATTTGACTGTATATGCCTCAAATGGACTCCCCCTTAACTTACTCGGGGTTAAGAATGTGACTGTAAAGGTGGGGAGAGTGGAGCTGAAGGACCAGGGACTAATTGTAGTAGAGACCAATCCTGATTACACTAATCCGTATATGGTACTTGGCACTACCATTGTTGGTAACTGTTTGGGAGAGGTTGTGTTCTTACTCCAACAGATAGCTGACACTGCCAGACCAGGACAGAGAAGGGCACTGCAAAGGGAGATCCGAGTCCTGATGTATCAACAGCAAGTAAGGCTAACAGACGGTGAAATCGGTAACATGAGGGTAACAGACCCCATACCCATTGTCATGAGTGAAATGCTCATCTGGTGTAGAGCTGCCATAGGTCTTAGAGGACAGAGCTACCAGGCGGTAGTAGAATCCCTTTGCTCCGAGCATAGACCCACGCTCTTAACCGCCAGGGGAGTGGTAGATGTACGTAATGGGAGGGTGCCCGTCCGTCTTCTCAATTTAGGGGAAGATGAGGTCAAACTGCCACGTTATGCCACTGTTGCCAAATTACATGCTGTCAATATTAACTGCATCCATGAGGCGGAGTCCTTAACCTCACCAGATGAAGTAGAGGATAATGACCCTGAAACCCAGGTGGAGGATTGGTGTCAACAGCTCCATGTTGGGACAGACACCACTCCTGCCCATCAAAAACAGGGTGTACACCGAGTGGTTCAGGAATACTCGCAGGTGTTCAGTAAACATCCACTTGACTTCGGGAGGGTTAAGGGGGTTCAACATCATATCCCCACAGACAACCATTCCCCAATCAAAGAACGTTAAAGGCCTATACCCCCAGCTCACTACCAGAAAGCAAAAGAAATGCTGCATGACATGAGTAAGGCGGGAGTGATAAGGGATAGTTGTAGTCCCTGGGCGGCTCCCCTAGTGCTGGTTAGGAAAAAGGACGGGAGCATGAGAATGTGTGTACATTACCGTCAAGTAAATCGCATTACACATAAAGATGCATACCCTTTACCACGCATAGAGGAGTCCCTAGCTGCCTTGAAGTCTGCAAATTACTTTTCCACCCTTGACCTCACTAGTGGGTACTGGCAAGTAGCTGTGGCTGAGGAGGATCAGGAGAAGACGGCCTTCACCACCCCGATGGGACTCTGCGAGTTCAACAGAATGCCGTTTGGACTCTGCAATGCCCCCGGAACGTTCCAGAGATTGATGGAGTGCTGCCTGGGACACCACAACTTCGATACTGTGTTACTTTACCTGGATGACATAATTGTGTACTCCAGAACGTACGAGGACCACTTGAAACACCTGGCAGAGGTATTTGAGTCACTGTCCCGGTACGGGATGAAGTTGAAACCCTCAAAGTGCCATCTGCTCAAGATGAAGGTACAGTACCTGGGACACATTATCAGTCCGGAAGGCGTAGCACCAGACCCGGAGAAAGTCACAGCCATCCAGAAGTGGCCGGAGCCGAAGAACGTCAAGGAGGTGCGTCAGTTCTTGGGACTAGTAGGATACTACAGGAGGTTCGTAAAGGACTACACAAAGAAAGCAGCTCCTCTGCAAGACCTCCTGGTAGGGCAGTCCCCCAAAGGCAAAAACCCTAAATTCCACTGGGGTAAGGAGCAAGCAGAGTCGTTTCAGGAGATGAAGGAGATCCTGACAGGTGATGAGATCCTAGTCTACCCTGACTACAGCCAACCGTTCCTGCTGTATACGGATGCCAGCAACGAAGGACTGGGCGCTGTCCTAAGTCAGAAGCAGAATGGGCAAGAGAAAGTCATCGCATACGCAAGCAGGAAGCTCAGTCCGACTGAGAGGAACCCAGAGAACTATAGCAGCTTCAAGTTGGAGTTCCTGGCCTTGGTCTGGGCCATCACTGAACGGTTCAAGCACTATCTGGCCTCCAGCAAATTCTCTGCCTTTACTGATAACAACCCCTTGACCCATCTTGAAACAGCTAAGTTGGGGGCACTGGAACAACGATGGATGGCTCGGCTGTCAAACTACCAATTTACAATTAAATACGGGGCGGGCCGCAAGAACGCCAACGCCGATGCCCTGTCTAGGATGCCTCACCAGTCAGACACAGAAGAAGAAGTGGATGACCTGGAAGAGATAGAGCTACCTGCCTTTCACCGGAGTGGGATGATCCACGAGCAACGAGCTTCCAGGAAGCAGCGTGGAAAGACGTTAAACCCCCTGCCTCACCACAGCTGAAAAGAGACCCAGGACAGCGACCCGGTTGTCAGCCGCATCAAACAGCTGATAACCCAAGAAGGTGCCTCCCTGGAGAAAGATGTGTCTCTGCAAGCAAAGCAGCTGTGGAACGAGAGAAGCCGGCTGTTTATTTACCGTGAGAAGCTGTGGCGGAGGTACGTCAATCCAAAAACTCATGAGATGATATGGCAGATAGTAGTCCCTAAGACAGACATTCAGATGGTATTGGAAGCTTACCACGATCAGGCAGGGCACTTTGGTTGGAAAAAGCTAGAGACCCTGCTGAAGTGTCGATTCTACTGGGTAGGAATGCGCAGCTCCAGTGAAAGGTGGTGCCGGGACTGTGGACCCTGCGGCCTAAGAAGGAAAGACTTCAGCAGCCAGAAGGCACCCCTGCAGCCCATCAAGACGACTCGGCCCCTGGAGATCGTGGCCCTGGACCATGTCAAGCTCTCCCCCAGCAGGTCAGGGTACTCCTATGCTCTGACCATGGTAGATCACTACTCACGTTTTCTGGTGGTCGCCCCCCGTCAAAGACCTGACGGCAGAGACAGCAGCAAAAACGTTCCAAGCGTATTTCTGCAGACCCGATGGCTACCCTGAGCAGGTGCTGACGGACCAGGGCCCGGCCTTTGAGGCTGAGTTGTTCAAGGAGTTCTGCCATCTCTACGGGTGTAAAAAGATAAGAACTACACCTTACCACCCACAAACAAACGGTCTCTGCGAAAAGATGAACAACATCATCATCGACCTGCTAAAGACCATACCACTTGAGGAGAGAAACCAGTGGCCAGCCCTACTACCAGACCTAGTGGATCTGTACAATCATATACCAGTCAGTTCCACCAATTGTACTCTGGCATATCTCATGCGGGCAAGGCCAGGAAAGCTGCCCATGGATCTGGAGCTTGGTGTTGTTGAACCTGAAGCTGATATGACCACTGAGGACTGGGACAAGACCAGACAAGAGCAGTACAGAAGGGTACAAGCTTGTGTCAAGGACAGTCTTACTCGGGTGAATGAAAAGCAGGAAATGCACTACAACAAAAACGTACCAGCAGAACCTTTCACACCTGGTGAAACAGTACTAAAAAGGAAAAGACGCAACCACAAACTTGATGACCAGTGGCAAAAAGACCCCTACACTGTGTTACCGTCAAGGTTTGACAACAAAAAAACTTGCATAATCAGTCGAGATGGAGGAAAGACATCTACAACAGTGTCCAGGGACCACCTAAAATTGTGTCCAGATTTACTGAAACCCCCAAGAAAAAGTGCCTGTCACAATCCAGGAAGAACCTGAAGAAGCGGTGATACACACTGATCTAGGAGACTTCCCAGCTGATTGGCCTCTGATAGGAGATGCAGTAATAATTCCAGTACTCCAATTCTATGAGCAGCCAGAAAACCCTCTACAGCAAGTTGTACCTGTAAGTGCTGTAGAAGAGCCAGCTCAAGAAGTATCCCCTGATGAAGGGTCCCCGGCAGGAGCAGAGCAAGAAGGCCCAGCCAATGGTAGACTTGCCAGTACAAGAGAGAGGTTAAGGCAGTTTTACAACATGCTTACACGTAGAACTGATAGAGTAACTGAGGATACAGACACTGACACTCCACCAACCACAGCACTACGCAGATCAGTACGCAGCACAAGAGGTAAACCTCCTGCTAGGTACACACAGTAGATGATCAAAATTGCTGAAAGTGTAGATGGTTACCCCTGCGGTATTGTATATTAAATTGTAATGTACTTCATAATTGTTTATTTTCATGCATGCTAATCAATTTGTACTTTTTCCTATTAATTCTTTATGCCTACATAATGAACTTCGTGGCTGAGGACTGTGTGCAGCCCAAAAACTTTTATTGTATATAATTGCGCTCCCTGGAGTGCCCTTTAGGTGACCTCAGAAGGAAAACCTGTCTGGAGTGGCTCTCTCGGAGGTCCAACTCGGGATCTCCATGCCCTGTAGCCACCCCAGGGCCTACGTAGAGGGTTTAGGACAGGTCCCTCAAAACCACCAAAGTACTCTACCTTGTGAGATGGACATCCTTCTTGGGAATCTCACCACAAGAGACTTGGATTCTGAGGACACTCTATAATTGTTTTGTTATGCAACGTTTAAGATTGGTGCCTCCCATAAAGGGAAGATTGTTTTAGTATTGCTTATATTTCCTATTGTTACTGTTTTTATAAAATGTACTTCATCCTGAGAGTGCTGAGTTTAACTAGAGGGGAATGTGAAGCCCAGCTGTGCTTGGTATCACAGATCCTAGAAGGGTGTATTGATGGATTCCTCCACAAGAGGCCCCCCCAACCATTCACACATCTCCACCTTCCACCTCAGACCACCAGAGGGAGCCCGATAGGGATAGATAAATAGGGAAGGTGGAGCCAGGCAACAGTTAGTCTAGACTGGAGTCGACAGAGAGCAAACCTGTTCAGAGAGTTCCTGCAGCAGAAGCCTGTGAGAGGTTAGTCTGCGGTGGAGCACAGTCGAGACTCAGTTGTAGCTCAGAGAGGTGAGCTTTAGGTGTGCCGGCGCCATAAGATCGGTGAAGCGCAGCAAGCTGCCGTTAGTGTGAGTAGCCTAGAGAGGGCCCGAGTAGGCTGAAGACGAGTGGGAGAGAGTTAGTTCATAGGGGGCAGAGGAGCTTAACTAGCTCACCCCGAAGAAGCAGCTACCGGACACCGGGTCCGAAGCTTACCGGGATCTCCATGACCCAGTAGGATAAACCGGAATCCCTGGAGAACTACAAGTCCCAGGATCGCTAAAGTGCTGATACGTAACAGAGCCAGGAGACACATAGGCCCCGTAAGTCGGGAGCGTGTAATCCAACAGAAGGCTCTACCACAAGGTCAGCCAGCGCAGGACAGAGACAAAGTTAGGCCTAGCTCCAGGCAGGTCAGAAACTTACTATGCAGAGTCAAGAAACAGGAGGCCCAAAACCCGCTCATTGGGGAGGATCCGGACATACACCCTTCACCCTACAGTGCTCTGGGGAGTGCCTGAATTTCCATCAGTAAAAGGTACTGAAGTGACTGTCGTGTCTGTCCCTGTTCTTGCTCTGACCCGGCGGGGTCTCTTCGTCCTGCTTTCCCCATACATACACTGCCCTGAGGCCTAGCTCCACCTGTGGGGAGCTATACCATCCAGCTGCCTTATCACCAGCCTCAGTGGACTGCGCAGCGCTGGTGACCCTTCACCAGAAGCCACAGGTGGCGTCACGAACTCTTACAACTTAACAAATCACCAACCCTTTTTAAAGGAGAGGCCCAGGGTACGGGCCCGGGAGCCAACCACCGCGACATCCCTAAAGGCCAAGCTAAAGGCCCGGGTACCAAGTCATCCCCATCTCCCCCTGGGCTAGTCACATGCTCCTAATGGGTGCCGAAGTGGAGGCTACAGGCAACCAAGTCTGCCCCCTCCCTCTCCCTACTTTTTGGGCCGTTCGGGGAATCTCTTCCTCAGAGCTGCTCCCACCACCTTCCTGTACCTCACGCCATGATGGGTCAAGGACCTTATCATCTACATCACCCTCTTCAAACAACTGCTTCTCCTGGGTAGTCTCGAGAGCACAGTACGCACCAGAAAGTGGCACCTGAGTCTCATCATCAGATGCGTACTGAGGTGTGCTGCTGACCATAGGCACTGGCCCACCCGCCTCTTCAGATTCAGAGAGACAAAGCGGTTGCGCATCACTGCATACTACCTCTTCATCAAATTCTAGAATTCTGCTTGGCTGGCCCCCTCTTTCCAAGCCAAGAGATTCAGAGAACAGAAGTAGAGAAGGCTCCTGTCCAGGGCTCTCTGACTGCCTGGGCAATTTGGGAGGTGGTGAAGAGACAGATGGGTGCTCCTCAGTGCTCAGGACCTGAGAGGAACTGGAACTAATTGAAGTCGATGCGTTAGCTGCCATCCATCCGACAACGGCTTCAATTTGGTCCTCCCGCAACAGTGGGGTATGGCGAGCTCCTACAAAGCTGCGCATAAAGGACTGTTCCCTGGTAAAACTGGGGGATGCTGAGTCACTGGTGCCCGCAGCAGGCACAGAATCCCCATGTTCTCTCCCTGCAGGCACAGAATCCCAACGTCCTCTCCCTGCATAAACTCAACGCCCACGACCACAACCACATGCCTTACTCCCTGCCTTCTTCATCTTGGTAGACTGATAAAGATAGGCAGAAAAGTACTAAGGGCTTAGTGTGCTTATTCCTGAACAGCTGATAACAGGTATAAGAAACACTAATTTTATAAAGTGTGGACTAGACTTTAATATGAGCTAATGTGGCCTACACAACTGTAAAGTGGAGTGTTTGGTGAACTTTATTTACGTTTTTTTTTTCACAAAAAGACACTGGATGTGCCCAAAGATGTAAAACCGATAGTATCACAAACTTTTTGTAGCTATTACAATGCAGGAAGGTAACCTATAATGCAATAGATGAGGCTACAAAAAATAGGCTAATACTAATCTGGCTGGGGCTGCAGGGCACAAGGCTGCAGAAAGGCTCCTCTATCTACTCCTGTATAGTGTGTTTGGAAGCAATCTACACACAGAGACCTCGCAGACAGCCGTGAACAGTGCAGAGAACTGTGCACTAGCGCTGCAAGGCAAAAGAAAGCTTCTCTATCTACTACTATATAGTGTATTTGGAAGCAATCTAGCTGGATACGGATGGAACCATACTAATAGGAGAAATCAGGAAAAATGAGCAGCACTAATGCAAAAAAGCACAATGTATGAGGCAGTGACCCACGCTGAGCGGACTACAACCAGACGTGGCTGCAGCACACACTACAGCATGAGCTGCACTCACACACAGAGACCTCGCAGACAGCCGTCAACAATAAAGAGAACTGTGCACTAGCGCTGCAAGGCAAAAAAAAGCTTCTCTATCTACTCCTTGTTATGCACACGCCCGGGCTTACTGGCGTGTGCGTGATTTAGTGATTCCACTGTGCCATGAGTCGGAGAGTGCCTGGAGGGGCGTAACTAAGTCTCAACCCGATCCGACCAAGGTCTCACGACGGCTAACGACGCCGTGCACCAGGGAGGAACCGAGCAGAGGGACCAGGTGCTACTCCAAGTCAGACCCCGGAAACACGGCTGTTGACCCACACCGGGGAATACAGGAACAGGCGGGTTAGGCTGGCACACAGACAGGTGGGTATTGGCAGGCACGGTTGGTATGCAGACAGGTGGGTATTGGCAGGCACGGCTGACAAGTACGGCTGGCATGCAGACGGGGAGGTACTAGCAGGTTGGAGCACAGGCTGGATAGGGTCCAGTACAGACTGGGATTCAGGAACAGAACCGCAGATGCGGTAGACAAGGAGAGCAGAGGGGAACCGCTGGAGCGGTGGGCAAGGCAGAGCAGAGAGGTACCGCCGGAGCGGTGAGCAAGGCAGAGCAGGCAGGAACCGCCGGAGCGGTGAGCAAGGCAGAGCAGGCAGGAACCGCCGGAGCGGTGAGCAAGGCAGAGCAGGCAAGAACCGCCGGAGCGGTGAGCAAGGCAGAGCAGGCAGGAACCACCGGAGCGGTGAGCAAGGCAGAGCAGGCAGGAACCGCCGGAGCGGTGAGCAAGGCAGAGCAGGCAGGAACCGCCGGAGCGGTGAGCAAGGCAGAGCAGGCAGGAACCGCCGGGGCGGTGAGCAAGGCAGAACAGGCAGGACAGGGCTCTGTTCACACTGAACAGACTGGAAGGGAAAAGCAGAACCAGATACACACAAGGTACTTGCAATGAAGTAGCGAGTGGACTCTAAACTCACAACAGAAGTACAGAGACAACAAGTAGGAGTTAGGTGCAGGTTCAGAGACTGCAGGAAAAGGGAGGGTACGGACACAGAGACAAACAGGCTAGGAGAGTGTTCAGACAGGAACTGACACTGCAACAAGATACAGGAGCGAGTCTGGGTATACGGCCCCCAGAGAGGCGGACAAACAGGCTAGGAGAGTGTTCAGACAGGAACTAACGCTGCAACAAGATACAGGATCGAGTCTGGGTGTACGGCCCCCAGAGAGGCGGACAAACAGGCTAGGAGATAGTTCAGACAGGCCTGGGAATACAGCCCCCAGGTTGGCGGACAGGCAAGAACAGAACGGGACCTGGCACATCAGAGGCAAGGAGCCCCCTGAAGGTAAGAGTTGCTCAGGCACCTCCTACTGGGTGGAGGGGGTTTAAATATCCAGTGACTCACAGCAATAGGCTGGAGACGCATTAGGGGAGCGCCCACAGCAGCTATAAGAATCAGAAAGTAACCGGGCCGCCGCCCTAAGCAGACAGTCAAGGGACATGCACACAGCATGCACTGGAGCAGGAATAGCAGACTGGACAGACAGGTAAGATTGCGGTCTTGCATAGTGGGAGGTGGTGCACTATGCAAGTAAGCCGCCAGGGATGTTACAGTACCCCCCCCTTACACCCCCTCTTCTTCAAGCCTGCAAGAGTCATCTGTAGAGAATTTGGAGGCCAATCCTTCTCTTCAAGAGGATTACCTCTTCAGTCCATTAGAGGAAACGAAACTGGTGTCATCATCTTGGTAACTAGGATGCTTCCTCCCATCGAGCCATCCTCAGCAATAGATGAAGTGGGTGAAGTACCGGGAATAGCACACGGAAAAGTCTCTCTCCATTTGTTAACAGGTTCACCCTGGTGGATTCAGGATACAACTGGAGGTCCTCCGCCTGGTTGGAGGGGTGCAGAGATTCAGGGGTAACCACCCCTTGACGTTCACTTTGCCAAGCTTACTGGATGCAGTGGGAGGCGTACCAGGAACCGGGAGTAGGAAAGTCTCTCCCCATTTATCAGGTAGCACCCCGGGAATTCAGGAGACAACTGGAGGTCCACCGCCTGGTTGGAGGAATGCAGAGACTCGAGGGTAATCACTGCTTCGGAGTCCACTTTGTTAAGCTCACTGGATGAAGTGGGCGAGGTATCAGGTACAGAGTGTAGGGAAGTCTCTCTCCATTTGTTATCAGGTAGCACCCCGGAGGATTCAGGAGCAACTGGAGGTCCTCCGCCTGGTTGGAGGGGTGCAGAGACTTGGAGGTATCCACCGCCTTGATGGATGTAAGGCCAGATTTATTAAAGATGGAGGGTCCTTGCTTTGGGACCATCTTAAGTCTGGTTTCAGAGATGACATGTCTGTGAGGCAGGACGGTACCTGAAGCCAGATCATTGGTACAATCGTCGAGACTGTCTGGGGACATTGCCTCCGCTTCTCATCCTTCGGAGACTTCAGCACACAGCGAGTCAGCGACTAGCAGATCTGGTGAAGAAGAAGAAGAAACTGCTGACTGTCCTGAAGATATGGGGACTGGACACCCCTTGTACCTTAGCAGTCCCCCAGGATACACCATACAGGGTCTCCAGATCTGAGCGGGCACTAGATCTCTCGGCTCTGGACGACTTGTGGGTAAACGAGTCAGCACCTGGAATGTAAGCTTCTTCATGTGTAATGCTCCAATCTGGAGCTTAATTTGTACAGACATATTTTGACTGTTTCTGAGTAGGGCTCGTCCTTCCGCTGACAATGCCCAAACCGGCTTCAGAAGTTTTCGGACGGGAATCAAACACTGACTCTTCAAGGTTTTAAGCCCGAAACTTCCGATTAATCCGAGGCTTTTACTTGCCACGGAGACAGTCATGGTCATCTGTGGAGAGGAAACACTAAGGCCAAAGGCAGCCTCTCCTACAGGCCTAATGTCTTGGGATTCTCCAACCTTCTCTGGACAAAGACCGTCAGGGGGTCCCAAACAACTGCAGCGGGACCGCAATCCAATTTTGCGACTGAGTTCCGGCCTTTGCTTCACCTGACGAACAAGGTCAACCTTCATGGATTCAGTGCGGATAGCTGCCTCTACAGGCTGGAGAGCAGGAGGTCTTTGGGAGGACAGAACCTGGCGTGATAGTTTGCCTCTACGCCTTGCACGTCTGGACTGCCTCTTGAGGTTTGGAAGAGAAGTATTCTGCGAAGCGTAGTCATCTTGTGTGGATTCTGGGTGTGCAGCAGTCTCTTCAGGCAGGAGAACTGGTGAGCTACCTACACACATCACCCATCGGGGCTGCTCCGGGATATTGGGAAGGGAAGCTTTAGCAGAGGCTTCAGGATTAGGGTAATCGAAAACCATTAGAAGGGCCACCAGGAAGGCCTGCAGGTCAGAGACGATAGGATCCCATGTTTCCCATAGGGGGGTGATCCATTTCAAGGCATCACCCTCTAGGTAGGACATCATGAATGCTACTTTAATCCGATCAGTAGGAAAATAGTGAGCATAGAACTTGAAATGCAGCATGCATTGCTCCACAAATGCACGGCTTCGTTTTGGATCCCCACCGTACCGTGGTGGATCCGCAGGAACAAATGCTGATAAATCCATTTGGGCTGGTGCATAAATTGCCTGGGCCATAGCTAGAGAAATTTTTTATTATTTTTATTTTAAATGCACGTATTCGCTGGACACGGATTCAAAATGTCTCTGAGAGCGAAGGGCCGTGGGGCTCAAAGGGAACCATGGCCTGAGCAAACTGTTATGCACACGCCCGGGCTGACTGGCGTGTGCGTGATTTAGTGATTCCACTGTGCCATTAACCGGAGAGTGCCTGGAGGGGCGTAACTAAGTCTCAATCCAATCCGACCAAGGTCGCACGACGGCTAACGACGCCGTGCACCAGGGAGGAACCGAGCAGAGGGACCAGGTGCTACTCCAGGTCAGACCCCGGACATGGCTGTTGACCCACACCGGGGAATACAGGAACAGGCAGGTTAGGCTGGCACACAGACAGGTGGGTCTTGGCAGGCACGGTTGGTATGCAGACAGGTGGGTATTGGCAGGCACGGCTGACAAGTACGGCTGGCATGCAGACGGGGAGGTGCTAGCAGGTTGGAGCACAGGCTGGATAGGGTCCAGTACAGACTGGGATTCAGGAACAGAACCGCAGATGCGGTAGACAAGCAGAGCAGAGGGGAACCGCCGGAGCGCTGGACAAGGCAGAGCAGAGAGGTACTGCCGGAGCGGTGAGCAAGGCAGAGCAGGCAGGAACCGCTGGAGGGGTGAGCAAGGCAGAGCAGGCAGGAACCGCCGGAGCGGTGAGCAAGGCAGAGCAGGCAGGAACCGCCGGAGCGGTGAGCAAGGCAGAGCAGGCAGGAACCGCCGGAGCGGTGAGCAAGGCAGAGCAGGCAGGAACCGCCGGAACGGTGAGCAAGGCAGAGCAGGCAGGAACCGCCGGGGCGGTGAGCAAGGCAGAACAGGCAGGACAGGGCTCTGTTCACACTGAACAGACTGGAAGGGAAAAGCAGAACCAGATACACACAAGGTACTTGCAATGAAGTAGCGAGTGGACTCTAAACTCACAACAGAAGTACAGAGACAATGAGTAGGAGTTAGGTGCAGGTTCAGAGACTGCAGGAAAAGGGAGGGTATGGACACAGAGACAAACAGGCTAGGAGAGTGTTCAGACAGGAACTGACACTGCAACAAGATACAGGAGTGAGTCTGGGTATACGGCCCCCAGAGAGGCGAACAAACAGGCTAGGAGAGTGTTCAGACAGGAACTGACACTGCAACAAGATACAGGATCGAGTCTGGGTATACAGCCCCCAGAGAGGCGGACAAACAGGCTAGGAGATAGTTCAGACAGGCCTGGGAATACAGCCCCCAGGTTGGCGGACAGGCAAGAACAGAACGGGACCTGGTACATCAGAGACAAGGAGCCCTCTGAAGGTTAGAGTTGCTCAGGCACCTCCTACTGGGTGGAGGGGGTTTAAATATCCAGTGACTCACAGCAATAGGCTGGAGACGCATTAGGGGTGCGCCCACAGCAGCTATAAGAATCAGGAAGTAACCGGGCCGCCACCCTAAGCAGACAGTCAAGGGACATGCACACAGCATGCACTGGAGCAGGAATAGAAGACTGGACAGACAGGTAAGATTGCGGTCTTGCATAGTGGGAGGTGGTGCACTATGCAAGTACGCCGCCAGGGATGTTACACTCCTATACAGTGTATTTGGAAGCAATCTAGCTGGATACGGATGGAACCACACTAATAGGAGAATTCAGGAAAAACGAGCAGCACTAATACAAAAAAGCACAATGTATGAGGCAGTGACGCACGCTGAGCGGACTACAACGGGACGTGGCTGCAGCACACACTACAGCATGAGCTGCACTCACACACAGAGACCTCGCAGGCAGCCGTAAACAGTGCAGAGAACTGTGCACTAGCGCTGCAAGGCAAAAGAAAGCTTTATAAAGTAGCCTGGGTAAAGCACAATAAAGCAAATCGGTAGCTAAAACTGTCCCTCAGAACAGCAGCGTCCTGTCCCTAACTGAATTCACAGCAGAGTGAACCCAAAATGGCGGCGGCGGCTTTTATAGTGCATCATGACATTATTTCAGCAGCCAATCACAGCCATGCCATTAGTTAACATGCCTAACATGCCTAACAGGATGTGCCCACACTTCTTAGGATCCTCATTGGCTGAATAAAATCAAACTGGCTCATTGCATTATGAGAACTTCCGATTCCGGTATTCGATATTCTAAAAGTATCGGAACTCAGTATCGGAACTCCGATACCGCGAATATCGGTCGATACCCGATATTTCAGTTTCGGAATGCTCAACACTAATCATAACTACAAGATTATCTTGTTTTTCCGACTGGGAGCAATCTTTTTTCAACTGGCTAACACGGTACCAAACCACTTTTTTTTCTTTTAACTAAGTGTATTACATGTACACGCACACTGTACACTATATACTATATAGCGAGCTCCTGTGTATAATGTCACTAGTGATCACTACATTACCTGTACATCATACACTATATACGGAGCTACTGTGTATAATGTCACTGGTGATCCCTGAATTGCCTGTACACTATATACTATATAAAGAGCTTCTGTGTATAATGTCACTGGTGATCACTGAATTACCTGTATAATATATACATGGAAGCTCTGTGCATAGTGTCAGTGAATAGATAATAGAGTGATCACCAGTGTCATTATACACAGGAGCTCTGTATATGATGTATCACGTACAGGTAATACAGGGATCAGCACTAACTATATACACAGGAGCTCTGTACATAATGTAATGTCACTGTATTATCTGTACAATGACACTATCTACTGAGCTCCTGTGTATGATATCACTGGTGATCACTGTATTACCTGTACACTGACACTAAATACAGAGCTCCTGTGTATAATGTCACTGGTGATCACTGTATTACCTGTACACTATACACTATACACAGAGCTCCTGTGTATAATGGCACTGGTGATCCCTGTTTTACCTGTACACTATATACAGAGCTCCTGTGTATAATGTCACTGGTGATCACTGTATTACCTGTATACTGACATTATATACAGAGCTCCTGTGTATAATGTCACTGGTGATCAATATTACCTATACACTGACACTTTATACAAAGCTCCTGTGTATAATGTCACCAGTGTTAATATTACTGTTATTAGTATTGTGTTTTTATTCTAGATCCTTATTGTTGTATTATTCAGTGACTATGTAATGGTAACGTGTGGTCTAGTCATGGTATGCTGGTAATTGTCACTTGTATTTGGTGGTAATATGTGGTGTGGTCATAGTTTGGCTGAATTTGTTTCTTGTATGTGGTATTATTCGGTCACTATGTGGTGGTAATATATGGTCTGGTCATGGTGCGGCGGTGTTTGTCCTTTGTATGTGGTATCATTCAGTTACTATGTGGTGGTAATATGTGATCTGGTCACAGTGTGGTGGTGTTTGTCCCTTGTATGTGGTGGTGATGTGTGGTCTGGTCACGGTGTGGCGGTGTTTTTCCCATGTATGTGGTATTATTCGGTCACTATGTGGTGGTGATATGTGGTCTGGTCATGGTTTGGGGTATTTGTCCCTTGTATGTGGTATTATTCGGTCACTATATGGTGGTAAAATGTGGTTTGGTCATGGTATGGCGGTATTTCTATCTTGTATGTGGTATTATTGGTCTTGGTATAATGGATAGTGTTGTGTATGGAGGTCACTTGTTCTCTCTGATATCAAAAAGGGGAAGATTTTTTATTTCCAATAGAAATTAATTACTTGGACGTTTAACTCTTTCCTGTCCTGTGCCTATTACACAGTAGCAAATATGCACTTAGAGAGGTTATCTGGTGAAAACAAGTAATCACCTATTGTAAGGCCATGTTCACATGTTCAGTATTTGGTGTGGATTTTACATCAATATTTGTAAGCCAAAACCAGGAGTGGGTGAAAAATGCAGAATTGGTGACGTGTTTCTATTATACTTTTCCTCTGATTGTCCCATTCCTGATTTTGGCTTACAAATAAGTGATGTAAAATACTGAATGTGTGAACGTGGCTTAAGGATAAGTTATTGATTGGTGCGGGTCTGACTGCTGGGACCTGTGCGATCGGCAGAATGTGGAGTTTTTATCCTCGTTAGACTGGAGCTCATGTGCAACTTCATTCCCTCAGTGGCTGCTCTTTGCTTTTTCTGGAAGCTCCAAAGAGGATGAATGGAGCTGCGGTCAGACATCCCATCTGCCGTTCTCTTTTAAAATGGGGTTAGTTAATAGTTCCCCATTCTTGGTGCGGTTTCCAATTCTCGGATTCCACCGATCAATAAGTTATCACCTATCTAACCTGTGAATAACCTGTAAAGAACCCTTTAATGCAAACTACTGTAATTGTACATCCCAGTTATGATGGTGCACAGTAGATGTGCAGGAGCCGCCTGTGTTTTACAGTCGACGCTCCACTTTAACAGGGATGATGGCTAACAGATATTTGCATATAACTGTAGGGTGGTCCCATAGGGTCAATTCCCCCTGTGGGCCCCAGACACCCCAGTCCGACCCTGGACACAATTATTAGAAAATGGAAGAAACACAAGATGACTGTCAATCTTCCTCGGTCTGGGACTCAATGCTAGATCTCGCCTCGTGGGGTAAGGATTATTCTAAGAAAGGTCAGGAATCAGCCATGAACTAAACGGGAGGACCTGATCAATGACCTGAGAAAGCTGGGACCAGAGTCTCAAACATTACCGTTAGTAACACACTACGCCGTCATGGACTAAAATCCTGCAGGGCACGCAAGGTCCCCCTGCTCATGCCAGCACATGTCCAGGCCCATTTCAAGTTTGTCAATGACCACCTCGGTGATCCAGAGGAGGCATGGGAGAAGGTCATGTGGTCAGATGAGACCAAAATAGAACTTTTTGGTATCAACTCCACTTGCCGTGTTTGGAGGAAAAGAAGGATGAGTACAACCCCAAGAACACCTTCCTAAACATGAACCATGGTGGAGGAAACATCATACTTCGGGGGTGCTTTTCTGTAAAGGGCACAGGGCGACTGCACCATATTGAAGGGAGGATGGACGAGGTCATGTATAGCGCAACCTCCTTCCCTCAGTAAAAGCATTGATGATGGGTCGTGGCTGGGTCTTCCAGCATGACAATGACCCGAAACACACAGCCAGGGCAACTAAGGAGTGGCTCCGTAAAAAGCATTTGAAAGTCCTGGAGTGACCTAGCCAGTCTTCAGACCTGAACCCAATAGAAAATGTTTGGAGGGAGCTGAAACTCAATGTTTCCCAGTGACAGCCCCCAAACCTGAAAGATCTGGAGAAGATCTGTATGGAGGAGTGGGCCAAAATATCTGCTGCAGTGTGTGCAAATGTGGTCAAGAACTACAGGAAACATCTAACCTCTGTAATTGCAAACAAAGGTTTCTGTACCAAATATTAAGTTTTGTTTTTTTATTATATCAAATACTTATTTCATGCAATAAAATGTAAATTAATTATTATGTAAAAATCATACAACGTGATTTTCTGGATTTTTTTTTAGATTCTGTATCTCACAGGTGAAGTGTACCTACGATAAAAATTACAGACCTCTCCATTCTTTGTAGGTGGGAAAACTTGCAAAATCAACAGTGTATGAAATACTTATTTTCTCCACTGTATATTCAGTACAGACCAAAAGTTTGGACACACCTCATTTAAAGATTTTTCTGTATTTTCATGACTATGAAAATTGTATATTCACACTGAAGGCGTCAAAACTATGAATTAACACATGTGGAATTATATACTTAACAAAAAAGTGTGAAACAACTGAAAATATGTCTTAATTTCTAGGTTCTTCAAAGTAGCCACCTTTTTCTTTGATGACTGCTTTGCACACTCTTTGCATTCTCTTGATGAGCTTCAAGATGTAGTCACCGGAAATGGTTTTCACTTCACAGGTGTGCCCTGTCAGGTTTAATAAGTGGGATTTCTTGCCTTATAAATGGGATTGGGACCATCAGTTGTGTTGTGCAGAAGTCAGGTGGATATAAAGCTGATAGTCCTACTGAATAGACTGTTAGAATTTGTATTATGGCAAGAAAAAAGCAGCTAAGTAAAGAAAAACGAGTGGCCATCTTTACTTTAAGAAATGAAGGTCAGTCAGTCCGAAAAATTGGGAAAACTTTGAAAGTGTCCCCAAGTGCAGTTGCAAAAACCATCAAGCGCTACAAAGAAACTGTCTCACAAGAGGACCCCCCCAGGAAAGGAAGACCAAGAGTCACCTCTGCTTCTGAGGATAAGTTTATCCGAGTCACCAGCCTCAGAAATCGCAGGTTAACAGCAGCTCAGATTAGAGACCAGGTCAATGCCACACAGAGTTCTAGCAGCAGACACATCTCTTCAACAACTGTTAAGAGGAGACTTTGTGCAGCAGGCCTTCATGGTAAAATAGCTGCTAGGAAACCACTGCTAAGGACAGGCAACAAGCAGAAGAGACTTGTTTGGGCTAAAGAACATAAGGAATGGACATTAGACCAGTGGAAATCTGTGCTTTGGTCTGATGAGTCCAAATTTGAGATCTTTGGTTCCAACCACTGTGTCTTTGTGCGACGCAGAAAAGGTGAACGGATGGACTCTACATGCCTGGTTCCCACCGTGAAGCATGGAGGAGGAGGTGTGATGGTGTGGGGGTGCTTTGCTGGTGACACTGTTGGGGATTTATTCAAAATTGAAGGCATACTGAACCAGCATGGCTACCACAGCATCTTGCAGCGGCATGCTATTCCATCAGGTTTGCGTTTAGTTGCACCATCATTTATTTTTCAACAGGACAATGACCCCAAACACACCTCCAGGCTGTGTAAGGGCTATTTGACCAAGAAGGAGAGTGATGGGGTGCTAAGCCAGATGACCTGACCTTCACAGTCACCAGACCTGAACCCAATTGAGATGGTTTGGGGTGAGCTGGACCGCAGAGTGAAGGCAAAAGGGGCAACAAGTGCTAAGCATCTCTGGGAACTCCTTCCAGATTGTTGGAAGACCATTTCCAGTGACTACCTCTTGAAGCTCATCAAGAGAATGCCAAGAGTGTGCAAAGCAGTCATCAAAGCAAAAGGTGGCTACTTCAAAGAACCTAGAATATAAGACATACTTTCAGTTGTTTCACACTTTTTTGTTAAGTATATAATTCCACATGTGTTAATTCATAGTTTTGATGCCTTCAGTGTGAATGTATAATTTCCATAGTCATGAAAATACAGAAAAATCTTTAAATGAGAAGGTGTGTCCAAACTTTTGGTCTGTACTGTATGGAGTGTTGTATTTTGTGAAACTTCCTTGTTAGAAAAATGCAACAATTTTGTCAAAAAGTTAAAAGCAGATATACAGTATTTAAATATGGCCATGTTTGCAAATATTTACACATATTTGCACATATTGCAAACATATTTATGACGCGCCCTGGGGATGGGGACGACTCGGCGCCCGGGCCTTGTTGTTGCCTGACCTTGGAGGATGTCGCGGTGGCCGTCTCCCGGGCCCGTACCCTGGGGTCACTCTTAAAAGCAAGGAATGGGGGAAAGGTGTATGGGAAAGGGGAAATTGGTCGTGACGCCACCCGTGGTGTCTGGTGAGGATCACCAGCGCTGCGACAGTCCTCTGAGGCCGGTGTTCAGGCAGCTTAGTTGGTGCAGCTCCCCACAGGTGGAGCGGGGCCTCAGGGCAGCGTAGAGAGGGATGCAGAATAGAGCACTAGCGGGTGCAGAGCCGCGGAGGAAAGAACAGACAGAGGCAGTATTTGAAGTTATCCAAGTCTTTACTCACGGCAGTGCTTTCTCAGCTCAGAGCTTCTCTCTGCTGTCACACGGCGAGCTGCGGCCGCCAGGGTGGGGTTCAGCACACTCCAGGATGTTCAGGAGCGCTTGACAGGACCCCCGCTCTAAAGTGTTCCTCTCTGGAAGAACTTCTCCCGCCTTGTGTCCCCCACTGCGTCCCGTACGGGTACTGCGATGTCCTTGATGGGTAGCGTGTAGCTCCCGGACCGACTGGGTGCCCTTCTTGATGACTAGTGATGAGAACGTGGCGTAAGGCCGGGTCCCTCTGGATAAACTCAGATTAGGGCATACAGCTGGCGACTCCGCTCCGTCCGTATCCCCCTGGGATCCACATAAGCCTCCGGACTTTTCCGACAGAGACGTGAAGTGCAACATCAGATAATCGGGGACTGGTACCTCCTCTTGCGGCAGGGTCTCTCTGGCAGGGCCAGAATAAGGTATGGAGGTGGCGACTCCGCTCCGTCCGCACCCCCTGAGATCCTTTCGCCTGTGGAGCCTAACTCCTCTGCTCCCCTCCTGGGCCTTCTTGGTTGGACTCTGACTGGTGACAGAGCCGGTTATACTCTGCCCTAATCCCCCGTCTCGAGGCCTGAGACCGGGAACCGTGGACCCTCCAGCCGGCAGCAGCCTTGTGCTGACTTGCTGTCCCAAAGACCCACGACTAAAGACCCAGTTATTAAAATGGCCTCCAGTTATATATGATTCTATTAAGTGCCTAAGTAAAGTGCTTCCTCCACCATCACTCACTACATGGTTCCCCCTAACTTTGGTTCCCCCCAACTCCTCCATTCAGGCCCGGGGCAGCACTATGGTGCTTTAGGCCCCCTTCAGAACTGGAGTGGTGTAGTGTTGAGTGTGTGGTTGGGGTCCTGTGAGGTACTCCATCCTTACCTGGGAGAGGAGATACCACACCTCGTTCTGAGGTGCAGTACCCCTTTGGCGACTGAACCCTCAGGGGCGCCACATTTACATATAATATAAACATGAAACATAAACGTAGGTCTGAACATCTAGCGGTCAGCCCAGGAAAACTGCAAAGAAGCATTTTCCTCTCCTCATCTTCTCTCTCTACACAATCCCTCCCTTCCCTCTCCTCCATCCCTCTGACTGCTGAGCAGTATCACTATTGGGTTACAGCCCGGCAAAGAAGAAGTAGCTAATGGAAGAAATATTATGACATAATATCATCAGGAGTATGAAGTAATAAAACACTTATGAGATCATCAACCCCTAATGACATATTGAAAATTAATTACTTGGCATCAACCTCTTAGGACATCATTAAACTATCATGACATAACCAAGTCCTTACGACATCATTGACCTATTGTGACATCATAAACTTATTATGACATTATCAATATTTTATTAAGTCAACCATATTTGACATTATCAACCCATTATAACATCATCACCCCATTATGTCATCATCAACCTATATCAATTTAATAAACCCCCTTATTATATCAATCTATTGTGACATCATTATTGCAATATGACATCATGAACCCCTAATAATACCTTTAGCCCCTTATGACATTATAACATCAGCCCATTTGACATCAATAACATCTATTATATCATTGTTCAAGACTTCAACAACCCATTGTGATATCATCAAACTATTTTGACATCAGCAACCATGTATACCATCACAAACCTATTATGACATCATAAACCTATAAAGGCATCATCACTCATTAGGATATCAACCACTTATGACATCATCATTATGCCATTTGAAGTCATCAATACATTTTGATATCATTCTTTAGGACATTGTAAAACATTACAACATTATGGCCCATTATGACATCAGCATTGCATTATGACTAGTGTTGAGCGAGTATGTTCTGTTAACTCTTTCGACGAGTATGCTCGGGCCGAGCACTGAGTAGTTACTGCTCGGTGATATGTTTGAATCACTCCCGTGTGCATGATTTGTGACTGTTTGACAGATTTAGTACATGTAAGGAATGTCTATTTCTTACACATTTCTCACATGTATTAAAGTTGTCAAACAGTCGCAAATCATGCACACGGGAGCGATTCAAACATATCACCGAGCAGCTGTAACTACTCGGTGCTCGGCCCGAGCATACTCGCCGAAAGGGTTAACAGAACATACTCGCTCAACACTAATTATGACATCATCAACCCCTTTATGATATCATCAACCTATTATCATCTGTGACATCATCTACCTATTATGACATAACCAACTAATTATGATCTTTTGGAAATTCTCAACCCATTATAACAACTTGATTGATTATGATATAATCAACCTATTATGACATTGAAATTATCAATCGTTTATTATATAATCATTACCTTATAACATCATCTACCTATTATGACATAATTAATTCCATATGACATCATTAATTCCATCATGACATCAACAACCTATTGAAAATAGGAGTAACAATGGAATACACTTGGTACCAAAATCCCACATCCATGCCAGCGCTCACCATCAACAACCCATTATATTAGTATTGCATTATATCATTAACACATTATGACATGACATATTCAACCCCCTCTTTGTACCTGATCTTACAATTGTCCTGATGTGTATGACGTTCTGAGATCTTCTAAAACTGTAATCAGCCCCTTTCAACCTCTTTATCGGAAAGACAGTGTTAGTAATGTCAAGGTGACCTCAACATATGTTTTATGGCTATTCGGAAATGAATGGTAACCGGTGGCAACAAACAGCCAGTTTTATAACGCACTGCACTGTCGGAAGTTTTATGGTTTTTCAAATAAAAAATAAATAAAAACTGATCAACTTTTACCTTTTTGGAGGCAGGTGTCTGGTGTGTTGGTTTTTATAAACATGCAATGCATACATAAGAAGCCATGACTTTTAACAAACTGTGGTCCAAAAATTATCTCTTTTTAGGGAGTAGCAACAGGTTTGGAAACCTGATAGATTTGATATATTTATGATGTCATGATGATTTCTTAATGCAATATTTAAAAGTGTATGGTGATGTCTTAATAATGCAATTATGCTTTCATCATGATGTCAAATGTTATTTGTATGATGACATAATGATGTTATGATGATTTCATACTGGTGTTATAAGGATAGCATGGTGATGTCATAATGATGTATTGATGAGGTCATATGCCATATATAACGTATTGTTATTTTCATGATGATGTCATGATGCTATATTTATGATATCATAATGCTAAAGTTATTTCCTGATGATGTCATAATATAATTTTTATGATGTCATATCGCAGCCGTGATGTCAGGATGATGTCAATTATCTATGGTACTGTGCAAAAGCTTTAGGCTGTTGTGGAAAAAATGATGCAAACTAAAAATGCTTTCAAAAAGAGAAGTGTTCAATTTTTTTTTTTCTTAATTAACAAAATGCAAAATGAATGAAGAAAACAGCATCAATTCGTCTAGGGACACTTAAACAAAGTCAGGATTTTGTAGGATTTTAGTCAGGTGTATGTCTAACCAATTATACCAAACAGGCGATAACAATCATATGGGGTCTTGAATTCAAATCCCACCAAGGACAACATCTGGAAGGAGTTTGTATGTTCTCCCCGTGGGTTTACTCTGGGTTCTCCAGTTTCCTCCCACATTCCAAAGACATACTGATAGGGAATGTATATTGTGATCCCCAATGGAGACAGTGATGATAATGTATGTAAAGCGCTGTGGAATTAATGGTGCTATATACAGTGGGGGAAATAAGTATTTGATCCCTTGCTGTTTTTGTAAGTTTGCCCACTGACAAAGACATGAACAGTCTATAATTTTAAGGGTATGTTAATTTTAACATTGAGAGATAGAATATCCCCCCCAAAAAATCAAGAAAATCACATTGCATAAATTAGATAATTTTTTTTGCATTTTGCAGTGAGAAATAAGTATTTGATCCATCTGGCAAACAACATTTAATACTTGGTGGCAAAACCCTCGATGGCAAGCACAGCAGTCAGACATTTTTTGTAGCTGATGATGAGGGTTGCGCACATGTCAGGAGGAATTTTGGTCCACTCCTCTTTGCAGATCATCTCTAAATCATTCAGACTTTGAGGCTGTCGCTTGCCAACTTGGAGCTTCAACTCCCTCCATAAGTTTTCTATGGGATTAAGGTCTGGAGACTGGCTAGGCCACTCCATGACCTTACTGTGCTTCTTTTTGAGACACTCCATTGTCTTGCTGGAAGACCGAGCCATGACCCTTCTTCAATGCTCTTACTGAGGGAAGGAGGTTGTTGGCCAAACTCTTACGATACATGACTCCATCCATCTTCCCTTCAGTACGGTGCAGTCGTCATGTCCCCTTTGCAGAAAAGCACCCCAAAGTATAATTTTTCCCCCACCATGCTTCACGGTTGGGACGATGTTCTTAGGGTTGTACTCATCCTTCTTCTTCCTCCAAACACGGCAAGTTGAGTTAATGCCAAAGAGCTAAATTTTTGTCTCATCTGACCACAGCACCTTCTCCCAATAACTCACAGAATCATCCAGGTGTTCATTGGCAAACTTCAGATGGGCCTGCACATGTGCCTTCTTGAGCAGGGGAACCTTGCGGGCACTGCAGGATTTTAAACCTTTAAGGCGTAATGTGTTACATATGGTTTTCTTGGTGACTGTGGTCCCAGCTGCCTTGATATCATTAACAAGTTCCCCCCGTGTAGTTTTAGGCTGATCTCTCACCTTCCTCATGATCAAGGATACCCCACGAGGTGAGATTTTGCATGATGCCCCAGATCGATGTCGATTGACAGTCATTTTGTATTTCTTCCATTTTCTTACTATTGCACCAACAGTTGTCTTCTTCTCACCCAGCGTCTTACTTATGGTTTTATAGCCCATTCCAGCTTTGTGCAGGTCTATGATCTTGTCCCTGACATCCTTAGAAAGCTCTTTGGTCTTGCCCATGTTGTAGAGGTTAGAGTCTGACTGATTAATTGAGTCTGTGGACAGGAGTCTTTTATACAGGTGACTATGTAAGACAGCTGTCTTTAATGCAGGTAACAAGTTGATTAGGAGTGTCTAAGTGGCCTGTAGGAACCAGAACTCATAATGGTTTGTAGGGGATCAAATATTTTTCTCTCACTGCAAAATGCAAAAAAAGTTATTTCATTTATACAATGTAATTTTCTTGATTTTTTGGGATATTCTATCTCTCAATGTTAAAATTAACCTACCCTTAAAATTATAGACTGTTCATGTCTTTGTCAGTGGGCAAACTTACAAAAACAGCAAGGGATCAAATACTTATTTCCCCCACTGTAAGTGAGTAAAATAAATAAATAAATAAATATGTAGTGTAAGGCAGCACTAGTCATCATAATGGGGGATACTCGCTGCACCGGGTAAATCAAAGCACACCAGCAATGTCCTTCCGGTATTTCACAATGCTGCAGTTTATTGCACTTCATAAACCACAGTTCACCGAGTCCAACTCAGTGGCACGCCGACACACATATATATATATATAATGTTCACGAGTCAAGTGGCAGACCGGCCCACTTGCTCCAGGTGCAGCCTTCAGCAAGGTAACAACATAGCAATGTCCATATTAATGTCCATATAACACAGTGTATTACCTTTGCCGGGTTTAGCTGCTGCAGTCCATTAGTCTTGCCACCACTGTGGATTTGCGGCTTCCCAGGTAGGGGTCTCCAGCCGTCGTTCCCTCCAAGGCCACTGACATCCACACAGGATCCAGGCTCTGCCTTTCAGGACTCTTCATCAAGCCTCTGCCTTCCAAGGCCACTAGCATCCACACAGGATCCAGTCTCGACCTTTCAGGAACCAGGCTTCACTCGGCCACACTAGGCCTCATACGGTCGGTGTCCCACACACACGGGAAGAGGCCTTACGCCTCGCTCACAGAACACGCCTGTCTCCCATCAAGCAGGGTTTATATATGCATCCCGTGCACACACACACGCACACACTGACAGGACCTTGCTGATGTCACAGTCATGTGATCAGACAGACATTCTGTGCGCGCAGGACCTGTGCTATGTCACAGTCATGTGACCAGTCACCTGAGGGGGAAGGTACATGGTCAGGTAAAACACATCCTGGACCATTACCGTAATGCCAGCGAGTCGCTGCATTACATATCCCCCCCCTCTGTTCAAACTTGTGGGGTTGAACACATAATATACACAATCACTATAACCCCCAGCTCTGTTCAAACTTGTGGGGTTGAACACATAATATACACAATGACATTATAACCCCCAGTTCACATAGAGACCATGTACTTTACAATTGTGCTACTCAGCCACTGGAACATTAGTCAATGACATTAGCCCATTCCTTAGGGACCTACCATTTGTCACTGTCACTGACTTCGTCAGGTCACCTTTCCGGGTCGTAACCTTGTCAGAGCTCCCCCGCTCCCAGCGGTCAGTTGTAACCTTGTCAGGTCTCCCCCGCTCCCAGCGGTCAGTCATAATCTTGTCAGACCTCCCCCGCTCCCAGCGGTCAGTCGTAACCTTGTCAGGTCTCCCCCACTCCCAGCGGTCAGTCATACAGCGGTGTGACTCACATGCCCTGGTATCTAAGGTCCGGTTCGACTCCGTAATGTCCCGTCCTGGAGGTCTCACTACTGGAGTTACTGGAGGTCTCACTACCTCTAAACCCACGCCCACTACTCTCAGGACATCTTGAAAGGTCCCTAACTCCAGCTATAGCTGTTCTGTTATTTAGGGGGCCCTTTCTCTGTCTGGTCTCATAATTTCTAGACGGCTGCCATCTTCTGCTACTCAGATGATGCTGTCTATCCACTCGCAGTCTAGCGAGATTCAACTGTTCTACCTCTTGCAGGTAGGTCACTCGGTACTCCAACAGCATGCGCATATATCCCAGGCTTTCTTCTGTTCCTACAGCGGAGCATGATACCATGCCGTCTTCGTCTGGTATCCAGTCCTGACGATCACGTGGACTGCTTACTTTCACCACACTAGACTTCTTGACCATCATCTGCATGGCTCGACCATTTCTCCCAACGAGCTTCCTCACCAGAACATGAGGCACCCGGAAGACCTCTTCACGCATACTGTGAGCTTTCCTCATCAACTCCAGTTGTCTAACGGCTTGTTCCGTCTTCAACCGGAGAAACCGCTTCGTGCGAATACATCGCCAGTGCATGTCACTTAGGATAGCCACCCTCTTCACTGTGACTTCGGTCGTGGACAGGACCACCAGCTGTTTAGCTTCTGAGGTCAAGTACACCTTACAGGCTCCCACGGCCTTCTTAAACTTCTCATGCAAGGACTCACTGGTGCATTCTTCCCTCAAATCCTCGGGTATATCTACGAGGCACTTGTACCGAGACGTTTCGGTCTCACCAGTGGATTCCAGACGATCAACCAGCTCAGGTTTCAGGGACTACTGACCTCCAGCTTCTTCATCCTGTATGCTTTCCCTGAGTTGACTCACAGCTACAACTTCACGAATTTCCGTCTTGACCACTTCCATCTCATATTTTTCTGTGGTTAACACTCTCTTAGCTCTCCTCAGGTCGACTCTCTCTTGGTATAAGGGAGTGAGTGCAACGTGTTCGCCCTTTTCCTTCTCCAAGAAGGCCTCGTTCACTGAGTGATACTTTGTCAGGCGACTTTTGAGCCCGGAAACTTCTTCCTCTAGCTCCGCCACTCGCCTCTCAGCGACCAGTCTCTGAAGCTCTTCGTGCTTCCAATGGGTTTGTAGCGACTCCTTAATCTCCTTGATCTCGGCTCCTACATCCACCGAATCATCCGAGCTCACATCACTCGAGAAGGTATCTGCTTCATACCTCCCATCACCAGCGGCCAACTCCTGGCCCTGGTCTGTGGCTTCTCCGATAGACTCCTCCATCTTTTTCCGCTCAGCTTCCATCTTGCTGACTGTTTCCTTAAGGCACGTCACCACCCTCTGGAGAGTATCACAGAACATCTGTAGCTCCTTCACCTGAGCTTCCAGACCGAGGGTCTTCCTGCGGAGATCACCATTTTCATCACGGGTGTCCTGCAGGGTGGTCTCAACCACTTGGCGCCCATGCTCTGCACCCGCCTTATCCTCCTCTAGTTTTACTTTAACCTTGAGGAGATCCTCATAATCTCTCCTACGTTGTTGCAGTTCCTTACCGAACTTTTCATCGCACTCCTTGGAGTCACACAGTTTCTGGTGGAACTGTTCGCGCAGTCGTTCTAGGTTTTGTTCACGCCCAGCAACTTCAACCTGCAGCGCCTCTTTTAAGGCAGACAGCTCTCTATCCCTCTGGTGTAGTCCCTCATCCAGCTTTTGCTTCACTTGTATCAGCTCTACGTGTACCAGGGAGAACCTATCTTTCACCTCGCATAACTCATCTTCACACACCGCTTTGTCAATCTCTAATTGAAAAACCTCCTCCTTGATTTTGCGGCGGTCCTCCTTAATTCCGTAGAACATTTCCTTCCACTGGTTAGTTTCCGCGTGGCTTTGCTCCACGTCTCGCTGCCAGTTCCTGATAAGCTGGTGTATTTTCTGATGTTCAGACTCCAGGTTCAGCTGGTCTGAGGACACGTTCCCCAGGTTTTCACATAATTGCTGCACGTTACTCTGACCCTGCTGGCCGATAGGCTCCAGCTCTTGGTTACGACTGGCCGCCTCCTCTTTCAGGGCTGTCAGATCCTTCTGACTCGGTACCGTACCGGAGGTTGCTACTGGCAACGTCACCTCCTCTTCTACCTCTAATGGAGGATCCACACTTGAAGCAAAGGCACACAGTACTACATTCTCTTTATTTTCATTTTCAGCCAAGTCTACAGGAGCAACCTTTTTGTGGCCCTTGCGCCATCTATGAGATGGGGACTTTCTCACCTCATCTAGCCCCTCCTGACTGACCTCTCCTTCTACTTTCGTAGTGTCACCGTCAGCTACGGGGTCTGTGTCACTCCCCATGGTGTTGTGGACTAACAGGTCACCTCCCACTTTGACGTCACCCCCTTCTACTGGAGCTACTCCGTTATCAACGGTCACATTGTCATTTTTAGGAGGTACCAACCGACCACCAGTAATTTTTTTTGATTTTCTATCCTCCACGCTGTTTTGAACAACCGCCCCTTTCTTAGACTCCACCCCCTTTTTAACAACCACACCGGCAGGGGAATTTTTACAAGAAAAATCAATAATAGTCTTAGGACTCAGTTCACAACAGCTCTTACCACCTCCCCGGGCACTCTGGGACAACACTGGCGCCCCCGGAGAGTTCATAGATTGGTCCACTGCCGCCATTCCATATGGTGCCCACAGCTCCTGTGGTTCTGGCACCATGTCCAGTTTCATGTTCAGTAGACGTTTCTCAAATACCTGCTCCGGTTTTAACAGGCACTTTAATCGCTCTAATCGCTCAATAGCTTCAGACTCAGTTGCTGCTCCTTTCACAGCCATTTTTATCTGCTCCTGCATTTCCTCAGGACACTATTCACACACCGCTCTCCCCGGAAAAATCTTTGTGGCCCCGCCGAGCCACAGCAAAACCGGATTTGAGTGCGACGACAACCTTCGCAACCCCGCCGAGTTGCAGCCAGATGCTTTAAACTTCGTGAGCCCCGCCGATCCACAGCAAACCAGGTTTGAGTGCGACGCCAATCTTCGCAACCCCACCGAGTTGCAGCCAGATGCTTTAATCCACACGCGTCCTGTGCCGTTGCCCCTAGCAACCGGGCTGCAGTTGCCCCTAGCAACCGGACTGCAGTTGCCCCTAGCAACCGGGCTGTCGTTGCCGCTAGCAACCGGGCTGCAGTTGCCCGCATTCTCCACCATATGTAAGGCAGCACTAGTCATCATAATGGGGGATACTCGCTGCATCGGGTAAGTCAAAGCACACCAGCAATGTCCTTCCGGTATTTCACAATGCTGCAGTTTATTGCACTTCATAAACCACAGTTCACCGGGTCCAACTCAGTGGCACGCTGACACACATATATATATATAATGTTCACGAGCCAAGTGGCAGACCGGCCCACTTGCTCCAGGTGCAGCCTTCAGCAAGGTAACAACATAGCAATGTCCATATTAATGTCCATATAACACAGTGTCACAGTGTATTACCTTTGCCGGGTTTAGCTGCTGCAGTCCATTAGGCTTGCCACCACTGTGGCTTTGCGGCTTCCCAGGTAGGGGTCTCCAGCCGTCGTTCCCTCAAAGGCCACTGACATCCACACAGGATCCAGGCTCTTCCTTTCAGGACTCTTCATCAAGCCTCTGCCTTCCAAGGCCACTAGCATCCACACAGGATCCAGTCTCGACCTTTCAGGCACCAGGCTTCACTCGGCCTCACTAGGCCTCACACGGTCGGTGTCCCACACACACGGAGCACAGGCCTTACGCCTCTCTCACAGAACACACCTGTCTCCCATCAAGCAGGGTTTATATATGCATCCCGTGCACACACACACACACACACACTGACAGGACCTTGCTGATGTCACAGTCATGTGATCAGACAGACATTCTGTGCGCGCAGGACCTGTGCTATGTCACAGTCATGTGACCAGTCACCTGAGGGGGGAGGTACATGGTCAGGTAAAACACATCCTGGACCATTACCTTAATGCCAGCGAGTCGCTGCATTACAGTAGGTTGAAACAAAGTCTTTAAACAAAATAAAAACAGTTGCATAGGAGGCTTAATCCCTTTATGACGTGTGCCATAATAGTTTGACACACGTCACATCCCCCTGTTTGGTGCAGGCTCTGGAGCTGAGCCCGCACCTTTCCGTGCACATGTCAGCTGATCTATACAGCTGACACGTGCCCACAACAACCGCGGGTGGAATCGCGATCCACCTGTGGCTGCTAACTAGTTAAATGCCGCAGTCAATCTCTGACAGCAATATTTAACTGGTGCTTCCCGGAAGTGTGTCACTGGCTCTGCCCATTGGCGACCCCGTCACATGATCGCGGGTCGCCGATGGGTTGGCATGACAACCCGGGGTCTGCAGGAGACCCCTGCGGTTGCCATTGCCAGATTGGTATGAGTGCTGTCCAGCAGTCGGCACTCATAGCAAGTGAGCATTTCTGCTACACACGGGCAATCTGATGATCGCCTGTGTGTAGCACAGGAAATAAGACAAGTGCAGCTTCTAGTCTCCCATGGAGACTATTGAAACATGCAAGAATTTTAAAAAAACTTTTTAAAAACATATATAAAAAAAAAATATATAAAAGTTTAAAGGGAACCTGTCACATTCTAGTAGCTATGTAAACTGCCCCCATTGGCTTGTTAGTGATGCAATGTGCATCACTCACAAGCTGTTTTTCTGAAAATCGGTGGTAGTATAATGATGCTATATCGTTTTATATACTTTATCTTACTTGCTCGTATTCAGTCATAGGGGAGTGATTCTCAGATTCAGTCATGGGCGGTAGCCGCGTTCAGTTAGTGCTGGCATCGCCCATGACATTTGAATACTGCTCCCGTTTTAGCGGCGCATGCGCATTTGCACACGTCGGCATGTGCGCACTGAGGCTGTGTGATTACCAGCTTCAGTGTGCACGTGCTGTGACCTGTGGCTGGCGAGTGCGCAGTCATGTATAATGCGGTGACCACAAGATACATTGACTGCACATGCACAGAATTTCGCAGAATTTCTCTTGCGGAGACATGCTGCGGTTTGGAGAGACACGCCGCATGTCCGTCTAAGTGGGTGATCCGCAGCTGCACACAGACGCATAGTGGGCATGGTATTTCTTGAAATCCCATCCACTATGCTGTAACATCTGGCCGCTGCGGATTACATGAGGTGCAAGTGTGCTGCTTGCAATCCGCAGCCATTCCTGACCGTGTGCACGTACCCTATCAGATTCAAAGATCATTGACCTCTCTCCTTGCTGACTACTAATACATACATTTCTTAATTTACATTCATAGAACATTCCAGCGGCAGTTCATGGTGTTATATGTTATGCTTTGTGGTTGTCCCAGCCATTTCCATGTCCGCAGCCAGTGGTTCATGTGACCAGTGATTCTTGGGGGCTATCCTTGCACTGAGTGTCACTGTGTATGGCTTAAAACCTATTTTTTTTATTTTTTTAAACTTATTTAGACACTTTTTGATGGGCACAACTTTTTTCAAGAGAGCATGTCACCCCCAAAAGCTAATTAAACCACTTATTCAATTCAGGTATATATCAATATACAGTGAGTTACACAGCAGTCACAAGAGGGCAGTATGCTCCCATCAAACATGTCGGGCTATATGAAACAAACCACAGGCTGCAGTCAGATGATAAGAAATAGTTTCCTTTTTTTTTTGCAAGTAAACCACTAAAACCTATACTATGGATAACATTTTTTATAGGGGGTAAATTCACTACAAATCTGTATAAATGGTGTTATTAGCACTTTTGGGGTGACAGTCTCCCTTTCAGTTATTTTAATTCTTACCATCTGTACTTTGTTTCATAAGGTCTGACATATTTGATGAGAATATACTGCCCTTTGTGGCCAAAGCTCATCTCAATATGTATTGGTAGCTAACAGGAGTTGTGACATGTGTTGCATGGATAGATACTGTGACTGTGGTGTATTCTGTCTTAATGTTTTTTTATAAATTGACAATAAACATGAATTCATTTTATTAATAGTTTTGCTTTGCAAAATTTTTTCTGTGTATGTACTGTATATACTCTGTATAACTTTATATGATGGTAGGGATTCACCACCTAATAATGTCATATACTCTTGTGCAGGATTTCATTAGGAAGGATATGTATGTTTTGTGTAGTTCGCATGTTATGTTATTGTACGCTGTATGGTGTGGGTAACCACAATACTGGGATGACTTTTGGTCAACGCAAGAGCACACTCTAATGCAACTCAACCTCCCAGCCCCATAGGGCAGAGTGCATATGACACGTCTTTGTCAAATGCCATAGAAAGCTACCCAAAATAAAGGGAATAATAGCGTTCACTGTCTCACAAACTCAAAATAAAGTAGAGGATAAAACGTACGCACCACCTTAAAAGCAGCAGTGCAGAAAATTGCAAAATCCAGTAAGGTTGTGTGGAAGATGCCCATATTAATCAGACAGCTTGCTGCCATATGAAATGCCAACTGCAAGTGAAGGCAGAAGGTTGAAACAGTATCTAGTAGAGTATACATAGCTGTATCCTGAAGGTGGCAATGATATCCTGGGAGTGTACTAAGCATTGACCAGCAGTTTGTAATGGTTAGAGACTATAATATAATATAATAACCCTGCGATGAAATAGAGAGACAAAGGGCAAAGTACTATTATTGTTATTGAAGGCAATTGCCAAGCAACGTGCGTAACAAGAATCATGCTGCCAAATGTTTGCTATTGATAGTCAACCATGAGACAGGTGACGCGCCCAGGGCATGGGGGACGACTCGGCACCCGGGCCTTGTTGTTGCCTGATCTCGGGGGACGTCGCGGTGGTCGGCTCCCGGGCCCGTACCCTGGGGTCACTCTTAAAAGAAGGGGGGGAAGTTAAATGGGATAGGGGAATGTTCGTGACGTCACCCGTGGTGTCTGGTGAGGATCACCAGCGCTGCAACAGTCCTCTGAGGCCGGTGTTCAGGCAGCTTGGTTGGTGCGGCTCCCCACAGGTGGAGCGGGACCTCATGGCAGCATAGAGAGAGGGGGTCTAGAATGGAGCGGTGGCGGGTGCAGAGCCGCGGAGGAAAGAACAGACAGAGGCAGTAGTTGAAATCATCCAAGTCTTTACTCACGGTGGTGCTTTCTCAGCTCAGAGCTTCTCTCTGCTGTCACACGGCGAGCTGCGGCCGCCAGGGTGGGGTTCAGCACATTCCAGGTAAATCAGGAGCACTTGACAGGACCCCCGCTCTAGTGTGTTCCTCTCTTGTAAACTTCTCCCGCCTTGTGTCCCCCACTGAGTCCCATACGGGTACTGCGATGTCCCTGATGGGTAGCGTTTAGCTCCCGGACCGACTGGGTGCCCTTCTTGGTGACTGGTGGTGAGAACGTGGCGTAAGGCCGGGTCCCTCTGGATAAACTCAGATTAGGGCATACAGGTGGCGACTCCGCTCCGTCCGTATCCCCCTGGGATCCACATAAGCCTCCGGACTTTTCCGACAGAGACGTGAAGAGCAAAGTCAGATAATCGGGGACCGGTACCCCCTCTTGCGGCAGGGTCTCTCTGGCAGGGCCAGAATAAGGTATGCAGGTGGCGACTCCGCTTCATCCGCACCCCCTGAGATCCTTTCGCCTGTGGAGCCTAACTCCTCTGCTCCCTTCCTGGGCCTTCTTGGTTGGACTCTGACCGGGCACAGAGCCGGCTATGACTCTGCCCCAATCCCCCGTCTCGAGGCCTGAGACCGAGAATCGTGGACCCCTCAGCCGGCTGCAGCTTTGTGCTGACTTGCCATCCCAAAGACCCACGACCAAAGACCCGGTTATAAAGATGGCCTCCAGATATATAAGATTCTAATAAGTGCCTAAGTAAAGTGTTTCCTCCACCCTCACTCACTACGTGGTTCCCCCTAACTTTGGTTCCCCCCAACTCCTCCATTCAGGCCCGGGGCAGCACTATGGTGCTTTAGGCCCCCTTCAGAACTGGAGTGGTGTAGTGTTGAGTGTTTGGTTGGGGTCCTGTGTGGTACTCCATCCTTTCCTTGGAGAGGAGATACCACACCTCGTTCTGAGGTGCAGTACCCCTGTGGCGACTGAACCTTCAGGGGCGCCACACAGGCACATGAGGAGAGATGATAAACATGCCCCAGTGAGCCCTCTGAAGCTGTACCACAACATGGGGAGCCCTCTGAGGCTATGCCATGACATATTGAGCCCTCTGACACTGTACTACAACATAACAAGCCTCTGAGGCTGTGCCATGACATAGTGAGCCCTCTGACACTGTACCACAACATAAGAAGCCTCTGAGGCTGTACCACAACATAGGGAGCCTCTGAGGTTGTACAGCGACATAGTGAGCCCTCTGAGGCTGTACCCCAATATAGGGAGCCCTCTGAGGCTGTGCCATGACATAGTGAGCCCTCTGAGGCTGTACCCCAAGATAGAGAGCCCTCCGAGGCTGTGCCATGGCATAGTGAGTCCTCTGAGGCTGTACCCTAAGATAGGGAGCCATCTGAGGTTGTGCAATGACATAGTGAGCCCTCTGAAGCTGTACCACAATGATGCGCCCTCTGGGTCGTGGGGTACTCGGCAGCCGGGCCTCTGGTTGCTGGGGGATATCACGGTAGCTGGCCCGGTCCGTGACCCAGGGCGGTCAGTAAAAGGGGGGATAGATATGGGGGATTTGGACAGTTCGTGACGCCACCTGTGGAATGCGGCAAAAGGGTGCCGCCGCTGCGGAGCAGTCCTCTGGCGCTGGTGTTACGGCAGCAGGGATGGTGTGGCTTTCCACAGGTAGAGCTAGCTCCAGGGTAGCGTGGGGTGTAATGGATGGTGGTGCAGGGGAGAGACGGCAGGACGGTCCCGGAGGAAAGACGGACACTCACACGGGGGTAAGCTTCAGTACCTTTACTAGTGATGCTGCAGGCACGGTCCAGGGTACGCCAGGTGAAGGGCGCACTTTTGGACTCTCCCCAGTGAGCGGGTATAGGGCCTCCTGATCCGTTGCTTTATTCTCTAAGCTTCTGACCTGCCTGGAGCTAGGCCTAGCTTGGTTACTGCCTCTCTTTGCACCTGCTGACCTGGTGGTAGGGCCTTCTCTTTGGAGATCACTCTCCCTGGACGCTGGGACCTCCGTGACTCCTAGCCCTGGTACTGTAGCCAGCGTTTGGTGAACCTGGGACCTGTAGTCCTCCAGGGGTTCCGGTGGTTCCTACTGAGTATAAATGTCCCTGTAGGCGCGGACCCGGTGTCCGGTATATATATCGGGGTGGGCCTGGTATGCTCCTCTGCCCTCTTGCTACTTCTTCCTTCTCCTCTCGTCTTCGGCCCACACATGCTGTAGGCCTTGGCTCGCCTAAGCACAGCAGCCAGCTCGCTGCCTCTTCACTGCTCTCTGAGCGTCAGCACGCTCTCTGCTCAACTCTGAGCTGTGTTCCTCTCTCTCTGAACACTGAACTGAAACTAAGACTAACTGAGCTGCCTAGCTCCACCCTCACTATATATGTCCCTAACGGGCTCCCTCTGCTGGTCTGAGGTGGTAGGGTGGAGGTGTGTGAATGTGTGAGGGCCTCTTGTGCAGAAGTCCATCCATGCACCCTTCTGGGTTCTGTGGCACCAATGCACAGCAGGGCGCCACATTCCCCCCTAGTAAAACTCAGTATTCCTGGACTGAAGCATTTTTGTCAAAACAGGTTAACAATAACAACTTTTCTTCCCTTTATGGGAGGCACTTTGCTTGAATGTTACAGGTAACAAAAACCTAATAAATAATCAATATATGTACAATAGTTAGAGTTTTTGAGCAATTGTCAGTGAGTCCCCTAACAGGGTGTCCATTTCACTGCAAAGTACAAGGGAGCTTGATATGACCTGTCCGTTAACCCTTCATGTAGGGCCTGGGCATGGCTGCAGGGCATAGGTGATCCGGAGTTGGACCACGTCTCCCGCCACGCCAAACAGGTTTTTGTTCAGTGGTTACCTAAAAGGGGCACTCCAGGGAGTACAATTATGGACAAATAAACAGATTTTGGGCTGCACACAATCCTCAGCCACCGAGTCCTTGTACCCTTACGGGTAATTAAATGCAACAAGAGAAGTGTCCATGTCACCTAAATTGTCCATTGTAAGCAAAAATACGTCAATACATTCATGAAAATTACACAAGAGTAATTATACCCCAAGGGGCAACTATTTATACTTTCAGAGTTTCTCTTCCTACTCTCTGCATCTGACAGGGGTCTGACCTTGCATGCTACGTGTTGACCTACGTAGTACTGGGATGTGTGTGGTACTGGTGTTTGCACTGCCTCCCATTCTGTCAGTTTTAAGTGTGGAGGGACTGCAAGACTTCCTTAACCTCCCTACGGGACTGGCAAGTGTACCATTGGCTGGGCCTTCTTGCTCTGCTCCAACTGGGGATCCTTCTTCCGGGGATTCTTCCTGAGCAGGCTCTTCTGGGGCACCTACAGGTTCTACTTGCTGTGGAGGGTCTTCTGGCTGTTGGCAGAAGTGTAGCACAGGTATTATTACAGCTCCTCCTAGTTGAGGCCAATCTGCTGGGAAATCTCCTAATTCAGTATGTATTACTGCTTCTTTAGGCTCCTCCGGTACAGTGAGAGGCACTTCCTCCTGGGTTACAACAATAACAATAATTATAATAACAATACTAAAGTTACAGTAAGTCCCGTAACCCGGTGTCCATTTCACCGACGAAAGCGTAAAAATGAGTAACATGAGGGACCCGCCTGAAAACCCTCAACGTAGGCCCTGGGCGTGGCTACAGGGCATAAGTGATCCAGGTGTTGGACCACATCTTCGGCCACGCCAAACGGGTTTTTGTTCAGTGGTGAAATAAGGGGGGCACTTTTGATGAGTGCAGCTATTTACAATGACAGTTTTTGGCTGCTCACAGTCCTCAGCCTACAAGTCTTTATACCCTTACGGGTAACTAAATGAACACATATTATTTCAGTTCATACAATAAACAATAGGCAATACCCAACTGGGTAACTATTTATACTTTAGGCATTTTTGTATTTTAATTCCTAAACCTGGCAGGGATTTGGCCTTGTGTGCTGCGTGTGGACCTTCATAGCACTGGGGTGTTACTAGTGTCTGTACACGCAATCTCTGTTAATCTAGCAGGTGTACGTGCTGGTAGATTATAAAACTGCCTTAATCTCTATGGGACTGGCAAGTGCACTGATTACTGGGCCTTCAGGCTCTGCTTCAACGGTTGATCCTCCTCTTACTGGGGACTCTTCCTGTTCCTGAGCAGGTTCTTCCAGAGCGCTCACAGGTTCTTCTTGTGGCTGATAGAAGTGTATTACGGGTATAATAACTGCTCCATCAAGTTGAGGCCAAGTTGAGGCCAGTCCGCAGGGAAATCTCCTAGAACTGTGTGAAGCACTTCTTCCTTGGGTTCTTCCGGTGCTATAGGAGGTACTTCTTCCTCTGTTGTCTTCAGTAGACCTGGGCACACCTTCAAGTGGTCTCTTGAGACTGTTGCGGTTGCCTTACCTCCATCTTTGCTAATCAGGCAGGTTTTACTGTTGTCAAATTTGGAGTTCAACACTGTGTAGGGCTCTCTTTCCCACTGGCCATCAAGTTTGTGACCTCTCCTTTTCCGTTTTAGCACTATCTCTCCAGGTGCCAAGGGTTCTGCTGGTGCATGTTTATTGTACTGTTCTTCTTGTTTTTCCCTTACTCTATTTAGACTGTCTTCGACACAGGCCTGTACTCTCCTGTACTGCTCTTGCCGATTTGTATCCCAGTCTTCAGTGGGCATATCTGCTGCAGGTTCTACCACTCCGAGTTCCAGGTCCATGGGCAACTTTCCGGGTCTTGCTCTCATGAGGTACGCTGGGGTACAATTAGTAGATCTCACAGGTATGTGATTGTACAGATCTGCCAGGTCAGGTAGTTTGTCTGGCCACTGGTTCCTTTCTTCCAAGGGTAAGGTTTTCAGCAGGTCTATGACGATGTTGTTCATTTTCTCACACAAACCATTGGTCTGAGGGTGATACGGTGTAGTCCGGATCTTCTTGCACCCATACAGATGACAGAATTCTTTAAACAGCTCGGCTTCAAAGGCAGGGCCTTGATCCATCAGCACTTTGTCCGGGTATCCATGGGGCCTACAGAATTATGCTTGGAACGTTCTTGCTGCCGTTTCTGCTGTCAGGTCCTTGACAGGGGCTACCACCAGAAACCGGGAATAATGATCCACCATGGTCAGTGCATAGGAACAGCCTAACCTGCTGGGTGATAGCTTGACGTGATCCAGAGTGACAATCTCCAGGGGCTGAGTTGTTTTGATGGACTGCAAGGGTGCTTTCTGGCTGCTGTAGTCTTTCCTTCTGAGGCTACAAGGCCCACAATTCCGGCACCACCTCGCTATGGAACTCCGCATTCCAACCCAATAGAACTGGTCCTTCAGCAGGGTTTCCAGCTTCTTCCAGCCAAAGTGACCTGCTTGATCGTGGTAGGCCTCTAACACCATCTGGATATCTGTCCTGGGTACAACAATCTGCCACACCATTTCATGGGTCTTGGGGTTGACATACCTTCTGAACAGCTTCTCTCTGTAGATGAACAACCGGCTTCTCTCATTCCACAGGTTTTTGGCTTGCGGAGGAGCATCCTTCTCCAGGTGAGAACCTTCCTGGGTTATCAGTCTTTTGATGAGGCTGACAACCGGGTCACTGTCCTGGGTCTCCTTCCAGCTGTGATGAGGTAGAGGGTTCAGCTTCCTTCCATGACGTCTTCTGGTGGCGTATTGCTCGTGGACCACTCCACTTCGGTGGAAAGCAGGTAATTCAACTTCCTCTAAATCATCCACTTCATCCTCGGTGTCTGACTGGTGAGGCATCCTTGACAGGGCATCAGCATTGGTGTTCTTGTGACCTGCCCGATACTTAATGGTGAACTGATAATTCGACAGTCTGGCCACCCAATGCTGTTCCATGGCTCCCAACCTGGCTGTCTGCAGGTGTGTCAAGGGATTATTGTCAATAACGGCTGTGAATTTCATTGAGGCTAGGTAATGCTTGAACCTTTCAGTGATAGCCCAGACCAAGGCCAGGAACTCCAGCTTGAAGGAACTGTAATTCTCCGGGTTCCTCTCAGTAGGGCGAAGCTTCCTACTGGCATACGCAATTACCTTTTCTCTGCCATTTTGCTTCTGGGACAACACAGCTCCCAGTCCCTCGTTGCTGGCGTCGGTGTACAGCAGAAAAGGCTGTCTGTAGTCAGGGTAAGCCAGGATTTCTTCACCGGTTAGGACTTCCTTCATTGATGCAAAGGACTCAGTCTGCTCTTTGCCCCACTGGAATGGGGGACTCTTTCCTCTTTTGGACTGTCCTACCAGGAGGTCTTGTAAAGGTGCTACCTTTTTGGTATAGTCCTTTATGAACCTCCTGTAGTACCCGACCAGTCCCAGGAATTACCGTACTTCTTTGATGCTTCTCGGTTCAGGCCACTTCTGGATGGCAGTGACCTTCTCCGGGTCTGGTGCTACTCCCTCTGAGCTGACTACGTGTCCCAGGTACTGAACCTTCTGCTTGAGCAGGTGGCACTTAGAAGGTTTTAGTTTCATCCCATACCGGGACAATGCTTCAAATACCTCCACCAGGTGCTTCAGATTTTCTTCATACGTCCTCGAGTACACAATAACATCATCCAGGTACAGCAGCACTGCCTCAAAGTTCCGGTGTCCCATGCAACACTCCATCAACCTCTGGAACGTTCCGGGTGCGTTCCAGAGTCCAAACGGCATACTGTTGAATTCGCACAGTCCCATTGGGGTGGTGAAGGCTGTCTTCTCCCGGTCTTCCTCAGCAACAGAGATTTGCCAGTACCCGCTAGTGAGATCCAATCTAGAGTAGTAATTGGCAGATTTTAGTGCAGCCAGGGATTCCTCTATATGGGGCAAAGGGTATGCATCTTTATGTGCTATTCAATTAATTTGTCTATAATCTACACACATCCTCATGCTACCGTTCTTTTTCCTGACCAGGACCAGGGGAGCTGCCCAGGGGCTACAGCTATCCCTTATTACCCCTGCCTTTTTCATGTCATGCAACATTTCCTTGGCTTTTTGGTAATGTGCTGGTGGTATGGGTCTGTAACGCTCTTTAATGGGTGGATGATTACCGGTGGGTATGTGGTGTTGTACCCCTTTAACCCTTCCAAAATCAAGTGGGTGTTTACTAAACACTTGTTCATATTCCTGAACCACTCTGTAAACACCGTGTTTTTGATGGACAGGAGTGGCGTCAATCCCAACATGGAGCTGTTGACACCAATCCTCCAGCTGAGCTTCGAAGTCATTGTCCTCCACTGTATCCGGTGGGGTCAAGGATTCCACTAAGCTGAAAAAGAGAATGGACAGCACCTCCAAAAACATGCGTTGATCTAATGCCTCTCGGAAAAAATATATAAAACTGAACATGAGGTTCTTAGTTTAACATTCTGATCAGACTGTATGAAGCCCACTGCCACGTCACGGCAAACCTCGTAGTGGGTCCTAACATTTCCTGCCTAAACGGGAGCGGAGCCGTGCACCAACCACCACCGCTGCGACAATGCACCAGCAGGGCGGGCGGCCTGCTGCCTAACAGCACCCATGCTGCAAGGCTGAGTCCCCATGACTCCAGGCCGCGCCGCCCCACAAGCACAAAACCACAGCAACAATGGCCGACACACTGCACCAACACCACATGAAATGAGCACTGTGACTCACCTTCCTCAAGCTCTCAAGTGAGAGCAAAAATAGGCTAGACCCTCTTTGCAGTCTCCTGCTAATTAAAATCACCTGTGCCAAATGGGAGGAGTGCACATCCGGAAAAAAAAGGACAGATCATGCATTAAGCTGAAGGATTCCACTGTGTGTATGGCATCATCATTCACAGTATACAGTCGGGCAACAGTGGCGTATCGTGGCAATTTAACTTCCTCCTCCCCACAATTTAGGAGACGTATGGGTACCCTCCCATTGCGTACATCAACTACCCCTCTAGCAGTTAGGAGTGTAGGCCTGTGTTCTGAACTGATGGGCTCTACTACCGCCTGGTAGTTCTGTCCCTTGAGACCTATTGCTGCCCTACACCAGATCAGCATCTCACTCATTGGGGTAATCACAATGGGTATCGGGTCTGTCACATTAACAATCTCACCACCTGCTAGCTTTACCTGTTGCTGGTACAGAAGGGCTCGAATCTCTCTCTGGAGCACCTTCCTCTGCCCTGGTTTGGCAGTGTCAGCAATCTTTGGCATCAAAACAACACTTCTCCCAAACAGTTACCAACAATATTTGTACCAAGTATCATATACGGATTGGTATCACCAGGGTTAGATTCTATAACAATTAGTCCTTGGTCCTTTAGTTCCACTCTCCCCACCTTCACTGTCACGTTCTTAACCCCTACTAGGTTAAGAGGAATGCTGTTAGAGGCATACACAGAGAGGTTTGGGGCTGGAGGGTAGAGTTCATCTATGGACCAGTACCTTTTGTAGAGGACATCAGGTATGATGGTTACCTGTGAGCTGGTGTCCAGTAACGCATGTGTTGCTATGCCGTCCAGCACAATGGACCGGAAAGGCCTTCCTCCTATGAACCGGTCGTACCAGCTTGATGGGCCTGGTTGAGATACTCCTGGGTGTCGGCCCTCGGCCCCAGGGTTTGCCCGTTTACAAGACAGTTCCACGCGGTGTGGTCTGCCTTGTGGCAACGGTAGCAGATGAATTCTCCTGGAGGGCGACGTTGGTCGTTGGTCCTCCAATGGGGTGGCGTTGTCCTCCTATGGGGTGGCGTTGTCCTCATCCTTCTCCTCATCCAGGGGACATCCTCAGGACTGTGGCGAGTAGGATCCTTCCTTCCGGCTCAGGCTCCATCTGCAGCTGCAGGGTGCTCAGGACAGTGGCCAGGGTTTTACTTAGCTGACTCACTTCAGCTCACTAGGGGGTACTGTTTGCATCTTTGTTTCAGCCGTTAATGAAGGAGCAGTGGGTACTGCGGGCACTGGGGTGGCCCCACCCTGGTAACGCTGGATAGCAGTATCTGATGGTTCCAGGGGCCGCAGACCCTTAATAGCCATGTCCTTCAGGGTGTCAAAGGTGGCATTTGGATGATCTAAGGCCCATCACCGTATGGTTCTGCTTTCCTCCTGGGACCACAACCCCCGGATGAATTGTTCTGTCAGCAGTTTATTCTCATCTTGTATGCTGGCTGGACTAACCTGTTTCCGGGCCCGCAAGGCTTCATGTAAGCGCCAGGCATAGTCCCGAATACTGTCCTCAGGTTTCTTGGTACAGTGGTAGAACCTCATCCAGAGATCTGTCTCAGTGTGGTTTTCAAACACAGTTTGCAGTCTCTTAAAGATAATGGATACTGATTCCTGGTCTGCGGCTGGACAGGTTTCAACTTCCCGCTGTGCGGCACCAGTCAATTATCCCAGCACAACAGCGGCTCTCTGTTTACCAGTCATTGAATACATATCCAGTACACCGCATATCTTCCTTTTGAATCCAGACAGGGTGCCATTTTGCTCCAGGGATATACGGCAGGGCCATGGGTATTAACGGAGTCACGACCCCTGCTGGTGGGGCGGCCTCTCCGGCCTGAGCAGCGCCGGGCGCAAGTTGAGCATCAGGAGCGTTATCCAGTGCTCCAGCGTCTGGCTGGTCGTCGGCCATGGTTGCGCCCCCCTAGTGAACTGTAGCCTACCTCCTTTTTCTTTAATCCGGTTTGTATACTCGGCGTGAGCCTATGCTGCTCCTCTGCCCCCTCAACTCCTCTCCCCTCTCCTCTTTTCCTTCGGGCACACTCGGGGCCCTCAATACAGCAGCAGACGTGCTGCGTCTTCACTGCTCTCAGTGACAGCACACTCTCTCTCAGACTGAGACTGAAATGCCTGGCTCCACCCTCCATATATATATCCCTAACGGGCTCCCTCTGGTGGTATGAGGTGGAAGGGTGGAGGTGTCTGTTTGTAATGAGGGCCTCTTGTGGAGAAGTCCATCCATGCACCCTTTTGGGTCCTGTGGTACCTGTGAACAGCAGGGTGCCACATCTATATTCTCCAAATGTTTAAAAGTCATTGCCATTTACATTAAAATGGAACATTTCAAGAGATGGTTTTACACACTACTGTAAAGTGTACGTGTTCAATAATTATGATTTCGTTACTTGCAGTGTGTAAGCATTTCCTTGTGACTGGTTTGAAAAGTAAATGTCGCAATGATAAGGTGAAATCATCCAGTCAGAATATATACATTCAGTAGGTATTGAATCAAACATCTTCTTTATGGTTATCACTTAAATTATTTGTAAAAGAATTTTAAAGCACCTGTTGTTTCAGGTCTAAATCTGTATTCTGTTGGTAATATACAGTATTTGGAATTTGGAATGCATTTCTTTTACATTACTATTTATACCAGTGAGCAAAGTTTTGGATAATGTGGTTTATGTGACCAACATACATTTTTCACACACTTACTAATTTCAAAGTTGCGAATATGCTGTGGATTTTCCTCTGGGAATTAGTATATTGCAAATCCTCTGTATATTATAGTAGTAGTGTAGTGAATGAGATTTTTCAAGAAATATCATTCACTACACTTCTTAGAAAATCCACAGTGTAAATTGACCAAAACTGTAGATTTGAAATCAGCATGTCAATTTATGATGCGGATGTTATCATCAAAGTCACCATTTGCAACGCTATGGGTTTCAAAGACGCATTTTCTCAAGGGAGGACATGCTCCATGGGATCATACAATACAGGATCAATTCAAGAATAAAAAAAAGAGCCTTCTCTGTTTCCAGGATCAGTGTCCTCTGTTGCAATAACAATTAGGCAATGGAAAAATGTGCTGCCTACATCTGTCATCACAAAAGGATGCAATATGGTAATAAGGAACAACAATACTTCACCACTTGATGAGCACAAGTCAACATTCGCTATGAAAGGTAACAAGTTTTGCAAGTTCTTGTGTATTATTTACTCCTTTCAACCCTAACAAGGTTTTTGTTTCGAGGGTTAGAAAAGGCTGGGAACTGTATATTTTATGTCTCTCGTCATTTTATATGGTCATTAATCAAAATATAAATTTCAAGAAAATTCCAGAAGCAAAATATTAGGTTACTATGATTAAAATTTAAAACTGCCAAGTCATAGATGAGAAGGCACATACTTCTATATTTACTTCAATGTTATTAACAGTGATAGCGTATGGGAAACAGACAGACGTTTACATAGACACGTGGTGAAAGCATAAAGACATCAGGTACAACTGTTTTAATGGACAGATGAACAGTAGAACCTGTGCACACTTATTTACTTACTTGTTTTAATCTATGGCCCTGATTTATCATTTGTAGTGATGAGCGAGCACTAAAATGCTCGGGTACTCGTTGCTCGGGTCGAGCACATTGGAATGCTCGAGTGCTCAGACCGAGTAACGATCCCAATGTAAGTCTATGACATGGAAACATTATGGGGAAGAACCCTGGAAGCATTTCTAACTCCCAGGTCAGTGCTGTCAACAATGTTGTCAGAGGTATTACGCCACTTTTATGGACTCAACTAAACATACAAAAACAAAACCAAAATGAATTTTCCTGGGAAATATGTTAAGGAACATCCTTTCCAGGGTAATGACTTGTAATGACTTGTAATTACTTGTATATAAGGCAAAATAAATATACAAAAACAAAAATGCTCCTCCACACCATGGGCTATGTTCACACGTAGCGTTTTTGCACTTTTGCATTGCTTTCAACCAAGATAAATGCATTCACTGGGAAGTGTCATTTTAACATTTTTCAACCTTATCTGGCCATGTGGTGGGTGACACATCATCAGACACATCCTGCTTCATTTATGTTGGAGGGACTCTGAAAGCCACAAAGCCTATTTTTATAGGACCATCAGGCGGCCCTTACTATTCTTAAAGGGCCAGCAGTCGGCCCTCGCTATTGTTAGAGCGCCATCAGCCGGCTATGCTTTGTTGTTCCCATTATTGACGAGTGGGTTTCCTATACTGTTATTGCATATGCAGTGACTGCAAGGGCTGCCAAAAATTTGTACGCAACCCAATACCCCTTTGAAGAGACATAGAGGATTGTCTCAGTAAAAAAAATGTTCCCATTATAAAGGAGTGGGTCTCCTATAGTGGTAATGCCCATGCAGTGAGTGCAACGGCTGCCAAAACAACAATTTAAAGACACATAGAGCTGGGCCATGGTAATGACATGTTCCCATTAGAAAGGAGAGGGTCTGCTATTACGTTATAGGGTATGCAGTGAGTCCAACGGCTGCAAAAATTTAGGAATAATCCCACTAACAATATAAAGACACATAGAGGTGGGCCTCAGTAACGACACATTCCCATTAGAAAGGAGAGGGTCTCCCATACTGTTTGCCTATGCAGTGACTGCAATGGCTGTCAAAAATTTGGAGCCACTCCAATGCCCCTTGCAAGAGACGTAGAGGTCAGAGGGCCTCCTGAAAACAATGTTCCCATTATTAGGAAGTGGGTCTCCTATATTGTTTGCCCTTGCAATGAAGCAACGGCTGCCACAAATTTGGAGGAACTCATATGCCCCTTTCAAGAGACGTAGAGGTCGAAGGGCCTCCTGAAAACAATGTTCCCATTATTAGGAAGTGGGTCTCCTATACTGTTTGCCTATGCAGTGAAGCAACGGCTGCCACAAATTTGGAGGAACTCCAATGCCCCTTGCAAGAGCCGTAGAGGTCGGAGGGCCTCCTGAAAACAATGTTCCCATTATTAGAAAGTGTGTCTCCCATAGTGTTTGCCTATGCAGTGAAGCAACGGCTGCCAAAAATTTGGAGGAACTTCAATGTCCCTTGCAAGAGACGTAGATATGTTGATATGGTACATATGGTGATGATATGGTGGTGGAGGATGAGGATGCAGAGAAGGAGGAGGACAAGAGCAAATAGACAAAATCAGGAAGCTTATACCCATGTCTGGGTGTGAAGACAGAGGTGCATGGGAATAGAGTTAGACCTCCCAAAAAAAAGACACTGTATTTGAGTTTATGCTACGCTGCTATCATTCAGTGGTATTGAGAATTCTGGCCCTATCCAGCCCTTGTTTATTTTTATAAGAGTCAGCCTATCACCATTTTCACCAGTTGACAGGCGGATGCACCTATCGGTTATAATTCCACCGGCGGCACTAAAAACCTGCTCTGACAAAACGCTAGCGGCAGGGCAGGCCAGGACCTCCAAGGAGTAGAGAGCCAGTTCATGCCATGTGTCCAGCCTGGATACCCAATAATTATAAGGCACAGAAGAATCACGGAGGACGTTAGTACGATCGGCAAGGCACTCCCTCAACATCTTCCGCAACTTTTCCCTCCTTGGGAGAGTACCCCGCGCATCAGGGCTTGTGCGATGGGAGGGTCTGAGAAAACTGTCCCAGAACTTTGACAGTGTTCCTCTGCCTCTGCTGGATTGCATTTGTGTCTCTCTAGCCTGTACTCCTTGGTTGTCCAACGAACTGTGACCTCTGCCGCCAGCGTTTTCAGATGGGAATTTTTTTAATAATTCCGCAACAAGTACCTTCTCGTACTGCCCCATTTTATTAGACCTGTCCTGTGCGGGAATAAGAGACAGAAAGTTCTCCTTGTAGCGTGGGTCTAGAAGTGTCACCAACCAATAATGACTGTCACCCAAAATTTGAACAACGCGAGGGTCACGGGAAAGGCAGCGTAACATAAACTCAGCCATGTGTGCCAGACTGCAAAGAGGCAAGACTTCCGTGGCCTCACCAAGAGGATGACTGACCATGCTGTCCTCCTCCGCCTCTTTCTAATCCTCCCTATCCTCAAGCCATCCACACTGAACAGACGGTATGACAGTTGTGCAGGGAGTACCGTCTATAGTGCAGGAAACTAGCTCCTGTTCTTCCTCCTCCTCTTCCTCATTGTCACCCAATCCACGTTGGAATGACATGAGGCTGAACTGTGTGGAAGCACCCTGTATGCTTTCTTGCTTCATCTCATTGTGCGCCGCCTACAATGCATCCTCTTTAATTGTGAGCAGAGAGCATTTCAGAAGACAGAGAAGCGGGATGGTGATGCTAATTATGGCGTCATCGCCGCTCACCATCTTGGTGGAGTCCTCAAAGTTTTGGAGGATGGTACATATGTCTGACATCCATGTTCACTCTTGAGGTTTTATGTGTGGAGTCTTACCTGAATACCGATGGCCTTGTTGATGCTGGTAGTCTGTAACTGCACTCTTCTGCTCACAAATCCTTTCCAACATCTGCAATGTAGAGTTCCAACGTATGGGGACATCGCAGATCAGTTGGTGAGCTGGAAGCTGCAAATGCTGCTGAAGCAAGGCAAGAGTGGCGGAAGCTGTAGCTGACTTTCTAAAATGGGCACCCAAGCAGCATACTTTTACAAGCAGATCTGACAGATCAGGGTAGGTTTTGAGAAACCGCTGAAACTCGAGGTTAAGCACATGGGCCAGGCATGGTACATGTATGAGCTCGCCTCGCCTCAGAGCCGCCCCCAGGTTCCAGCCATTGTCACACACGACCATGCCTGGCTGTAGGGTCAGCGGTGTCAGCCACAGATCTGCCATCCGCCCCCCGACGAAGTGAGGGCGAAACGCGCGTAGGGGCGCGAGGGCACGAGCGATACTCATTTACTTCCACGAGTAAGTACTCCTGACCAATATGTGGCGGTGTGGATGTTATTCATATGAATCTTGATAGAGGCAGAACTTTAGATTGGGTCCAACGCTAGGTATAGCCCCAATGTTAGAGTGACTTGATATCAGGCTTACAGGTATATGAATATGTCATTATAATTTGATAGACTATATGTGAGCCCAACAAGATAGTTATGCTTACATTATGCATTACGCACTATGCACTGCTCACTTTAATTGGATATAGAGTAATAACAATTTGATTCTATTTTGCTGTTACAGGATATATATTATCCATAGCCAATCATGCATCTTTGATATATTTTGTATGCATTTCAACGATGTTGGATCAATATACCCCTGATATATCTGCATGCAATTTTTGAATAATGTGAGAGTCAGCTGTGCCCTCTTTTTGCAGCACCATAATGTTTTTAATATGCAATGTTTAAATAAAGTAGTAATCTTTCTAAAAAACTCTGGTCGTATAAGCTTTCTTATTTCCGAAGGCTTCTTTTTGTGAATTAGGATGGTACATATGTCTGACATCCATGTTCACTCCTGAGGTTTTATGTGTGGAGTCTGACCTGAATACCGACGGCCTTGTTGATGCTGGTAGTCAATAACTGCACTCTTCTGCTCACAAATCCTTCCCAACATCTGCAATGTAGAGTTCCAACGCATGGGGACATCGCAGATCAGTTGGTGAGCTGGAAGCTGCAAATGCTGCTGAAGCAAGGCAAGGGTGGCGGAAACTGTAGCTGACTTTCTAAAATGGGCACCCAAGCAGCATACTTTTACAAGCAGATCTGACAGATCAGGGTAGGTTTTGAGAAACCGCTGAAACACGAGGTTAAGCACATGGGCCAGGCATGGTACATGTATGAGCTCGCCTCGCCTCAGAGCCGCCCCCAGGTTCCGGCCATTGTCACACACGACCATGCCTGGCTATAGGGTCAGCGGTGTCAGCCACAGATCTGCCTTCTCTTTCAGAGCTGTCCACAACTCTTCAGCTTTGTGAGGTTTGTCCCCTAAGCATATTAGCTTCAGCACAGCCTGTTGACGCTTGGCCGAGGCAGTGCTGCAGTGCTTTCAGCTTGCGACTGATGTGGTCATTTTGGATATGGAGGCTGAAAAGGAGGAGGAGGAGGTGAAGAAGCTTTAGAATGTGGGGGCAACCCTGATTGACCCAGGGCCCGCAGTCCTTGGCGTCGGGAGGACGTGTTCCGTCCCAATGTCCGACTGGGTCCCGGCTTCCACTATATTAACCCAGTGTGCCATCAGCGAGATGTACTGTCCCTGCCCACAAGCACTTGTCCACGTGTCTGTAGTTAGGTGGACTTTCCCAGTACCTGCGTTGTTGAGGGCACGTCTAATGTTGTGGGACATGTGCTCGTGTAATGGGGGACGGCACACCAGGAGAAATAGTGGCAGCTGGGTACCGAGTACCGAGGGACGGCCCCCGCCATCAGGTTGCGGGAAGATTCCGTTTCCAGAAGCCTAAAAGGCATCATTTCGACCCCAAGCATTCTCGAAATTTGTGAATTTAGTAGTGAGGCCTGTGGGGCATTGGCTTCATATTTGCACTTGCGTTCCAAGGACTGGGGTAGGGACAACTGAATGCTGCGCTGGGACAAGGACGTGTATTTGCTTGCTGATAGTGCTAGTTGAGAGTGTTCAACGACAGGTGCAGGGCGCGAAGCATCTTGGCATGCGCCATGAACAGGGGATTGGCTTGCACGCAAAACAACGGAACAAGCAGATGTGTCACCCGCAGACACTGTTGCTGGACCCTGGGGTTTGGCCCACTTAGTTGGGTGCTTTGCTGTCATGTGCCGCCTGATCATGCTGGTGGTCAGGCTGCTAGTTTTGCTACCCCTGCTGATGCTGGCCTGACAGGTGGTGCAAATAGCCTTTTTGGGGTTATCTGCAGAGTCTTTAAAAAATAACCAGACTCGGGAAGACCTAACAGTTGTACTGGAAACTTCTGTCTTTTTGGCGTTATGAGAAACGCTTTCCCGCCTTGTGTCTGCGGCCACCACACTGCTTCTTCCTGCCTGTTGTGGTGCTACACCTCCCTTCCCCTGTGTGCTGCTTTCCTTGCTCTGTATGTCTCCCTGCCAGGTTGGGTCAGTTACTATATCATTCACCACCTCGTCTTCCACTTCCGCACCCTGGTCCTCCTCCTGACTTTCTTGCAATTGTGTCTCATCATCATCATCATCTACCTCTTGAGACAGTAATTGCACGTTCCCACCGTCCCCTTTGTGTGACCGTGGCTGCTCCAATATTTGGGCATCGCTACACGCGTTCTCCTCTTGACTCGCTTGAAGCTGGCCGGGGCGAGAGGCCTGAATCTACAAATGGAAAAGTGAACAGCTCTTCTGAGTGTCCAAGTGTGGGATCAGTTTCAGGCACTCGGTATGGTGGGAGGAAGGAGGATCAAGGTGAGGAATATGCTGTTCAGACTCACGGTTACTGAGACTTGACTGTGTAGAAGACAGGGTGGTGGTGGTGGTAGCAAAGTGACTGGAAGCATTATCTGCTCTCCAACCAACAACCTTTTGACACTGCTCTGGGTTCAATAGTGGTGTACTGCGGTCCCATAGTAATTGGGACAGGAAGGTCGAGCGACAAGATGTGGGTGTTTGTTGTGGCACAATTTCAGCTTGCCCACGGTCATGTCCTTGACCTCTGCATGCACCATCACGTCCACTTCCCCTTCCCTTGCCCATTTTTAATGGAGGACAATATTTTCCACGTTCACGAAAAATGACTGATTTTGGAACGCAGTTATATGTGATATGTCTGACAGAGAACCACAATTTTAAATAGCAGGCCTGTAATTTACTAATATTATTCCACACAGAGACCTAGTGTGAATAGCTTGACCGACACACTGCAACAGAATGGAAATGGAAGAAATGGCTGATTTTGGAACATTCTTATAGGTGTTATGTCTGATAGAGAACCACAGTTTTAAATAGCAGGCCTGTAATTTGCTAATACTATTCTTCACAGACATCTAGTGTGAATAACTTGACCGACATACTGCAACACAATGGAAATGGAAGAAATGTCTGATTTTGGAACAGTCTTATAAGTCATATGTCTGACAGAACCACGGTTTTAAATAGCAGACCTGTAATTTACTAATACTATTCTACACAGAGACCTATTGTAAATAGCTTGACCGACACACTGCAACAAAATGAAAATGTAAAAAATGTCTGATTTTGGAACATTCTTATAGGTGATATGCCTGACAGAGAACCACGGTTTTAAATAGCAGGCCTGTAATTTACTAATACTATTCTACACAGAGATCTAGTGTAAATAGCTTGACCGACACACTGCAACGAAATGAAAATGGAAAAAGTGGCTGATTTTGGAACAGTCTTAAAGGTGATATGTCTGACAGAGAACCAAGGTTTTAAATAGCAGGCCTGTAAATTACTAATACTATTCTTCACAGACACCTAGTGTGAATAGCTTGACCGACACACTGCAACAGAATGGAAAAGGAGGCCAATATTTTCCACGTTCAGTTAAAATTTCTGGATTTTTATCTCTGAAATATGGAACAGATCTGGCTTTATTCTGCAGTGAGAACAAGCAAGTGGAGCAGAAAATGGTGTACTCTGGATTGCTTTTTAAGCAAATAACCAGGATTAAGATAAAAAAAAAAATTTGCCCTTCCCTTGATATCTGGGGCTATGCCTACAAATACAAATATTTGTAATTATTACAGCAGCAGACAGGACGTTCAATGGAGCCTCTTGTGCTGTATCATACACCGCAGTCTGCCACATACACTGCCTGCCTGCCTAGCACTGATTATATGCAGCTGACTTAGTCCTCAGAAGGATTGTTATTTCAGATGGATATATATATATATATATATATATATATATTGTGGAATACTTATATTAACAGGACGTTCAATGGACCCTCTTGCACTATATGCACTGCAGTCTACCACATACCCTGCCTCCCTGCCTAACTACTGCTATCCCTACTGAATATATGCATCTGGATTAGTCCTCAGAAGGACTGTTAGTTCAGTTGAATATATATATATATATACACTGTGTTCCAAATTATTATGCAAATAATATTTTCTCAGATTTTCCCAAATTACCTATATGAATTGCAGTCATTGTAATTTTCCAGTCAAATAACTATTAGAGTACAATTGAAAGGTTTTTGTACAAACTGCCTATGATAACAGTATATTTTTTAAAAAATAAAAAACTCAAACTGCACTCAAAATGCATGTTCCAAATTATTATGCACAGCAGAGTTTTCAACCTTTTCATTTTAATAAAGAACAAAAAAAATGTAATTTTTTAAATTAAAAGCATTAGCAGGTTATTACAAACTGAAATCAAACAGTTTTCAACTCAAAACTTTATTCTAGGTGATGTTACATTTGCACATAGGACCGCTTGTTTGAAAGGAGCTTCTGAACTCTCTCGTCCATTGAATTTGAATTTGTCAGGTTTTGGATGGTTTCTGCTTCAATTGTTTTGCATGAGGTATTTTTTCCGTAAAGAAAAACAGTAATAGTGTCTCCCTGATTGTTCAGACACAAATATATCTGTTTGAAAGATTCTGGTGTAGGCCAGAGAAATAGAACTGTGGTTTTCCTCTTCCATGGTTCTAATCTCCTTTTTATTACCCTTTTTCCATTGATAGTGCGAGTGTAAGCTATTTTACTTAATTTACAATGGGCAAGGCGCGTGGCAAGGGACGTGGAACTGGACGTTCTGGTGATGGTGCGTGTAGAGGACGGGGCCATGGCCAAGGTGAAAATGTGCCACAACCAACAGCCACATCTTCTCGCTCCCACTTCTTGAACGAATTACTAGGGAACCACACTACAACACCAGTATTGCGAACTGATCAGTGTGAACAGGTTATTAATTGGATAGCAGATAATACTTCCAGTTACCTGGGCACCACCACCTCCGGTCTGTCTTCCACACGGTCAAGTTTTAGTAGCCGTGAGTCTCGACCGCATACTCCTCCTCACCCTGATGCTCCTTCCTCCCACCATGCTGAGTGTCGTCAGACAGCAACTGATCCCACACTTGGACACTCTGAAGAGCTGTTCACTGGTCCATTTCCATATTTGTACCCCTCGCCTGCTTCGCTTGAAGTGGTGGAAGAGGAGATCCCATGCAGTGATGCCCAAATATTTGAACAGCCACGGCCAGAGGAAGTCGACGCTGTCAATTTGTCACAAGAGGTGGATGATGATGAGACACAATTGCCACGAAGTGAGGAGGAGGATCGTGGTGCGCAAGTGGAAGAGGAGGAAGTGGTGGATGATCTAGAAACTGACCCAACGTGGCAGGAGGACACGCAGAGCGAGGCCAGCAGCACACAGGGGGAGGGAGGCAGAGTACCCCAACAGGCAGGAAGAAGCAGTGTGGTGGCCGCAGACAGAATGTGGGCAACAGTTCCCCGTAACACCAACACGAGGGACATTGCCAGTACAACCGGTAGGTCTTCCAGAGTCTAGAATTTTTTTAAAGACTCTGCTGATAACCCCAAAAAGGCCATTTGTACCACCTGCCATGCCAGCATCAGCAGGGGTGACAAAACTACCAGCCTGACCACCACCAGCATGATCAGGCACATGGCAGCAAAGCACCCGACTTTGTGGGGCGAACCCCAGGGTCCACAACTAGTGTCAGCGGGTGTCACCACTGCATCTTCCGCTGTTGTGCGTGTAATAGGACCCCCTGTTGTGCATGCAAGGCAATCCCCTGTCCATACTGCATGCTCCTCTCACTTGTTATGGCAGTTTCTCAAGAAACAGCATCAACGTCCACGTTCACGTCCCACTGCAGCATTCAATTGTCCATATCCCAGACCTTTGAACGAAAGCGCAAATTCGCAGCCAATGCCCCACAGGCCACAGTCCTAAATTCGCACATTTCACGACTGCTTGCATTGGAAATGCTGCCTTTTAGGCTGGTGGAGATGTAATCCTTCCGCAACCTTATGACGGTGGCCGTCCCTCGGTACTCGGTCCCCAGCCGACACTATTTTGCCCGGTGTGCCATCCCCGCACTACACAAGCACGTGTCCCCAAACATCTGCTGTGCCCTCAACAACGCAGTTACTGGGAGAGTCCACCTGACAATGGACACGTGGACAAGTGCTTGTGGCCAGGGATGGTACATCTCCCTGACGGCACACTGGGTAAACATAGTGGAAGCCGGGACCCAGTCGGACCTTGGGACGGAACACATCCTCCCCAAACTGAGGATTGCGGGCCCTATGTCAGTCAGAGTTGCCCCCACAGTGTACAGCTCCTGCACCTCATCCTCCTCCTCCTCCTCATGTTCAGCCTCCATCTCAGATATCACCACATCAGTTACAAGCTGGAAGCACTGCAGTACTGCCTCAGCCAAGCGGCAACAGGCTGTGCTGAAACTCATAAGCTTAGGTGATAAACCTCACACTGCTTGTGAGTTGTGGACAGCTGGGAAAGAGCAGGCAGATCTGTGGCTGAGACCGCTGAACCTACATCCAGGCATGGTCGTGTGTGACAATGGCCGTAACCTGGTGGCGGCTCTGAGGCGAGGCGAGATCACACACTTATCATGCCTGGCTCATGTGCTTAACCTCGTGGTTCAGCGGTTTCTTAAATCGTACCCCGAGTTCGCAGATCTGCTCGTCAATGTACGCCGCCTGTCAGCTCATTTTCGCAAGTCGGCTACAGCTTCCGCCGCCCTTGCTGTGTTGCAGCAGCGTTTGCAGCTTCCGGCACACGGACTGGTGTGTGATGTCCCCACACGTTGGAACTCTACCCTCCACATGTTGCAAAGTATTTGTGAGCAGAAGAGAGCAGTTGTGGAGTACCAGCTGCAACAAGGCCGTCGATATTCAGGTCAGACTCCACACATAAGACCTCAGGAGTGGACCTGGATGTCTGACATATGTACCATCCTGACAAACTTTGAGGAGTCCACCAAGATGGTGAGTGGCGATGACGCCATCATTAGCGTCAGCATCCCACTTGTCTGTCTTTTGCAACGTTCTCTGCAGAGAATTAAAGAGGAGGCATTGCAGCCAGAGTATGATGAGATGGATCAAGAAGCCGTAGCGGGCGATTACACACAGCCCAGCCTCATCTCATCCCAACGTGCATTGGGTGACAATGAGGGAGAGGAGGAGGAAGAACAGGAGCTGGTATCATGCGCTGTAGACGGTAGTACCTGTACAACTGTCATACCGTCGGTTCAGCGTGGGTGGCCTGAGGACAGGGGGGAGGAGGAGGAGGAGAGCATGGTCAGTCGTCATCTTGGTGAGGACACAGAAGTCTTGCCCGTTACCAGTCTGGCACGCATGGCTGACTTTATGTTACGCTGCCTTAACCGTGACCCTCACGTTGTAAAAATGTTGGGTGACAGTCATTACTGGTTGGTGACACTTTTAGACCCCTGCTACAAGGAGAACTTTCACTCTCTTATTCCTGAGGTGGAGAGGTCTACAAAAATGGGGCAGTAACAGAAGGGCCTTGCTGCAGAACTGTTAAAAAAATTCCCATCTGAACACACTAGCGGCAGAGGTCACAGTTCGTTGACCAACCAAGGCGTACAGGCGAGAGAGACGCAACTCCAATCCAGCAGAGGCAGGGGAACACTGTCAACATTCTGGGACAGTTTTCTGAGACCCGACCAGCTTACACGCCCTGAGGCGTGGGGTACTCTCACAAGGAGTGGAAAGTTTCAAAAGATGGTGAGGGAGTACCTTGCCGACCGTACCAGCGTCCTCTGTGATTCCTCTGTGCCTTTTAATTATTGGGTATCCAAGCTGGACACTTGGAATGAACTCGCTCAGTACGCCTTGGAGGTCCTGGCCTGCCCTGCCGCTAGCGTGTTATCGGAGCGTGTTTTTAGTGCCGCTGGGGGAATTATAACTGATAAGCGCACTCGCCTGTCAACTGACAATGCTGACTAGCTGACCCTTTTCAAAATGAACAAGGACTGGATTGGGCCAAATGACAGCAGAGTAACATAAAGTCAAATCCACTGTGTTATTTCGGGAGGTGTATTCCCATGCAACGCTTCACACCCACACATGGGTATACGCTTCTTCATTTCGGCTGTATTTTGCTCTTCTCCTTATCCTCAGCCTCCACCACCACTATACCACCAGGGTGACCTTGGTCTGTGTTGCCAGCATTGCAAGTTCCTCCCTCCTAATTTTTGGCAGCTTTTGCTTGGAAGGCATAGGCAAAGACTATGGGAGACCCACTCCCCAATAATGGGAATAATGTTTTTAAGATGCTGTACTGCATGGCTCTTCCAAGGGGCATTAAAACCGTCTTGTTAAGCTACTGCGGCCTCCACCATTCTTCCAAGGCGCATTAAAACCATCTTGTTAAGCTACTGCGACCTCCACCGCTCTTCCAAGGGGCATTAAAACCGTCTTGTTAAGCTACTGAAACCTCCACGTCTCTTCCAAGGAACATTAAAACCGTCTTGTTAAGCTTCTGCGACCTCCACCACATTTTTAAGGGGCATTGAAATTGTCTTTTTATTCCACTGCGACCTCCACGTCTCTTTCAAGGGCCTTTAAAACCGTCTTGTTAAGCTACTGCGACCTCCACCACATTTTCAAGGGGCATTAAAACCGTCTTGTTAAGCTACTGCGACCTCCACGTCTCTTCCAAGGGGCATTAAAACCGTCTTGTTAAGCTACTGCGACCTCCACCACTTTTCCAAGGGGCATTAAAACCATCTTGTTAAGCTACTGCGACCTCCACATCTCTTCCAAGGGGCATTAAAACCGTCTTGTTAAGCTACTGCGGCCTCCACCACTCTTCCCAGGGGCATTAAAACCGTCTTGTTAAGCTACTGCGACCTCCATCACATTTTCAAGGGGCATTGATATTGCCTTTTTATTCCACTGCGACCTCCACGTCTCTTCCAAGGGGCATTAAAACCGTCTTGTTAAGCTACTGTGACCTCCACCACTTTTCCCAGGGGCATTAAAACCATCTTGTTAAGCTACTGCGACCTCCACCACATTTTTAAGGGGCATTGATATTGTCTTTTTATTCCACTGCGACCTCCACGTCTCTTCCAAGGGGCTTTAAAACCATCTTGTTAAGCTACTGCGACCTCCACCACATTTTCAAGGGGCATTGATATTGTCTTTTTATTCCACTGCGACCTCCACGTCTCTTCCAAGGGGCATTAAAACCGTATTGTTAAGCTACTGTGACCTCCACCACTTTTCCAAGGGGCATTCATATTGTCTTTTTATTCCACTGCGTCCTCCACGTCTCTTCCAAGGGGCATTAAAACCGTCTTGTTAAGCTACTGCGACCACCACGTCTCTTCTAAGGGGCATTAAAACCGTCTTGTTAAGCTACTGCGACCTCCACGTCTCTTCCAAGGGGAATTAAAACCGTCTTGTTAAGCTACTGCGACCTCCACCACTTTTCCAAGGGGCATTAAAACCATCTTGTTAAGGTACTGCGACCTCCACATCTCTTCCAAGGGGCATTAAAACCGTCTTGTTAAGCTACTGCGGCCTCCACCACTCTTCCCAGGGACATTAAAACCGTCTTGTTAAGCTACTGTGACCTCCACCACATTTTCAAGGGGCATTGATATTGCCTTTTTATTCCACTGCGACCTCCACGTCTCTTCCAAGGGGCATTAAAACCGTCTTGTTAAGCTACTGCGACCTCCACGTCTCTTCCAAGGGGCATTAAAACCGTCTTGTTAAGCTACTGCGACCTCCACCACTTTTCCAAGGGCCATTAAAACCGTCTTATTAAGCTACTGCGACCTCCACGTCTCTTCAATGGGGCATTAAAACCGTCTTGTTAAGCTACTGCGACCTCCATATCTCTTCCAAGGGGCATTAAAACCGTCTTGCTAAGGTACTGCGACCTCCACCACTTTTCCAGGGGGCATTAAAACCATCTTGTTAAGCTACTGCGACCTCCACGTCTCTTCCAAGGGGCATTAAAACCGTCTTGTTAAGCTACTGCGACCTCCACCACATTTCCAAGGGGCATTAAATGTTAGAACCCTCCTGTTAGTTTTTTTCTGTTTTGTTGGTCACATGACTTTCTGCCTATATAATCCAGCTCCGCCCTCCTGGCCTTGCTGGACTTCAGTGTTACTTTTACTCTTAAGCTAGCCAGGTGCTTTGTACCTTTCTCTGTAGTTTGCTTGGTCTTTTGACCTCTTGTACTTTTGTTTGTTTGTCTTTGCTCTGCTACAATTTCTGCTAGGAGGTGTCCAACTATATCCCAGTCCTTAGTTCTTGTAGGGACCCCTCCCTTATATCTATAGGTCTGTGTTCAGACTAGCCGAGGACTTAGGTGGGTCTGTTCACAAGGAACAGGTCCCCCGCTGCATCATAGGGAATCAGCTTAGTCCTATTGTAGGGACAGTTTTCCTATCTTTCCTTAGTGTTTGTAGCAGTTCATAACAGTAAGTCCAGCCCAAAAATAAAACACTCTAAGGAAAGAAATCCTGAATTCAGCATGGTGTCGGTTCAGGAGTTGGCTCAACACCTGCAGGGACTGTCTTTGGAGGTGGCCGAGCTCCAGCAACACGTGAGTAGCTGTCCTGAAGCGCATTTTGTCGAACCGAAGGTAGGACTTCCAGATTTTTTTTATGGTAAACGGCAAGATTTTTTTTCCTTTAACAACGCTTGTTTATTATATTTTCGTTTAAAAAGACCCAGATCCTCGGGGAATGAATCACAGCGCATTGGGTTTATAATGTCACTTTTGCGCAAAGAACCACAGGGATGGGCCTTTTCTCTACAACCTAATGATCCGTGTTTTAGATCTGTGGAAGATTTTTTTTCTGCTATGGGGTTGTTGTATGATGATCCTGATCGAGTCTCATCTGCTGAAACTGAATTAAGACGTTTGAAGCAGGGATCAGGTGATGTGGAAAATTATTGTACATACTTCAGAAGATGGTCGGCTGAAGTGGAATGGAATGACTCAGCATTAAAATGTTTGTTTCTTGCTGGTCTAGGTGAAAGGGTTAAGGATCTGCTGATTGCCTTCCCAAAACCTGGAACCTTGCAGGAGGCAATGCAATTAGCCATACGTGTGGACAGGAGACTGCGTGCTAGGAGTAATGAAAAGAAATCTACTGCTATGGCAGCTCCTAGTTTTCAGAGGGTCTGCTCGGAGGGTGGAGAACCGATGGAGATTGGGGCGATGTCACCCCACTCTCAGGAAAAAGACCACAGGTTTTCTAAAGGATTGTGTTTTTATTGCGGTAAATCTGACCATTTTATTAAGAACTGTGTGCTTCGTTTGACCAAAGAAAAAAAAAAGAGGTCAGTTATGCCCGCATAGCATGTTTAAACTCAAAAGGAGTATTTCTTTCTGGAAGCACCTCATTCCAGGAGGAGTTGATTGAATTTCGGGTATTTGTGGATTGTGGTTCTACACTCAATGTGATTGATGAGGGTTTTTTGGAAAAATTTAAATTAGAATCCAAACTTTTGTCATCTCCTATTTCTGTGGTTGCTGTTGATGGCTCTCCCTTGAAAGGTATTACTCATAGAGATGAGCGTTGTTCTACTCGAACTGTTCGCCAATCTCAAATTCGAGCTGTTTTGGGCGGTGTTCGAGCCGGTCGGCGAACACGAACAATTTGAGAAAAATTCGGCTGTTCGAGGTTATGTTCGATAACTGTTCATGCACCAAAATCATAACTGGATTTTTTCTCAGTAATGATGAAAATTAATGTTAATACGCAGTTTGAGTGTACAGCGGGGCGGGGGGAGGGGCAGGGGATGGATCTCTGCAGGAACAATGAAGATCTCCATTTTTTTTTCTCTTTCCCGCATTTGCAGTGGGGAGGTGCAATCTGTCAGCCTATCAGCAGCGCACACACGGAGCGAAGTGCTTTTTTTCACACAAGCAAGGGCATGTGTGATTGGCAGTGTATGTCACATGTCCTTGCCCTATAAGACCAAGCCATTTTCCCCGTCGCCACCATTTTCTCACTGCTGCAGCTGCGTGTTAGACGGCACCGCTGTTGCTGTGTGCGCTATACCTTGTTAATTTCAAGCCAATTTTCGCACAAATATACAGATAGCTTGGGAGTAGGGAATAGTTGTGATTGCAGTCCTTTTAAGGACTAGGTTACAGCATTTCCTACGACTTTTATCAGGCAGGTCTGTGCTCTTAAATAGATAGATTGTGGGAGTAAAGACTAATTGTAATTTGAGTCCTTTTCAGGACTAGGTTACATCAGTTCCTATCAGTTTTTGCCAGGCAGGTCTGTGCCAGTGCTGTGCAAGTTTTTTTCACAGCATTTGGCTGAATCTAGCAAAGCTAATCCTTTTTGGCCTATTGCAGAGTGTGTTAGTCAGTGGAGTAGCCTATCTGTGTTGCAAGATATACCACCTGTGTATAGAATACCAATTTTTTTACTGCACCTAGTGAAGTAAAATCTTTTGGGCATAGCATCATTCTATTAGTCCATCTATACTGACCTCCATCAGGTTGCAAACTGAATATAATTTTTTTCTGCATCTAGCTCTGAAAAAATATTTGGGCTTCTAGCAGTGTGTGGGACTTGGTCTATTAGTCCATCTATACTGACCTCCATCAGGTTGCAAATTAAAAATAATTTTTTTCTTCATTTAGCTCTGAAAAAATATTTGGGCTTCTAGCAGTGTGTGGGACTTGTTCTATTAGTCCTTCTATACTGACCTCCAGCAGGTTGCAAATTGAATATAATTTTTTTCTGCATCTAGCTCTGAAAAAATATTTGGGCTTCTAGCGGTGTGTGGGACTTGGTCTATTAGTCCATCTATACTGACCTCCATCAGGTTGCAAATTAAAAATAATTTTTTTCTGCATCTAGCTCTGAAAAAATATTTGGGCTTCTAGCAGTGTGTGGGACTTGGTCTATTAGTCCATCTATACTGACCTCCATCAGGTTGCAAATTAAAAATAATTTTTTTCTTCATTTATCTCTGAAAAAATATTTGGGCTTCTAGCAGCGTGTGGGACTTGTTCTATTAGTCCATCTATACTGACCTCCATCAGGTTGCAAATTAAAAATAATTTTTTTCTGCATCTAGCTCTGAAAAAATATTTGGGCTTCTAGCAGTGTGTGGGACTTGGTCTATTAGTCCATCTATACTGACCTCCATCAGGTTGCAAATTAAAAATAATTTTTTTCTGCATCTAGCTCTGAAAAAATATTTGGGCTTCTAGCAGTGTGTGGGACTTGGTCTATTAGTCCATCTATACTGACCTCCATTAGGTTGCAAATTGAATAAAAAAATTTTCTGCATCTAGCTCTGAAAAAATATTTGGGCTTCTAGCGGTGTGTGGGACTTGGTCTATTAGTCCATCTATACTGACCTCCATCAGGTTGCAAATTAAAAATAATTTTTTTCTGCATCTAGCTCTGAAAAAATATTTGGGCTTCTAGCAGTGTGTGGGACTTGGTCTATTAGTCCATCTATACTGACCTCCATCAGGTTGCAAATTAAAAATAATTTTTTTCTTCATTTAGCTCTGAAAAAATATTTGGGCTTCTAGCAGTGTGTGGGACTTGTTCTATTAGTCCTTCTATACTGACGTCCAGCAGGTTGCAAATTGAATATAATTTTTTTCTGCATCTAGCTCTGAAAAAATATTTGGGCTTCTAGCGGTGTGTGGGACTTGGTCTATTAGTCCATCTATACTGACCTCCATCAGGTTGCAAATTAAAAATAATTTTTTTCTGCATCTAGCTCTGAAAAAATATTTGGGCTTCTAGCAGTGTGTGGGACTTGGTCTATTAGTCCATCTATACTGACCTCCATCAGGTTGCAAATTAAAAATAATTTTTTTCTGCATCTAGCTCTGAAAAAATATTTGGGCTTCTAGCAGTGTGTGGGACTTGGTCTATTAGTCCATCTATACTGACCTCCATCAGGTTGCAAATTGAATAAAAAAATTTTCTGCATCTAGCTCTGAAAAAATATTTGGGCTTCTAGCGGTGTGTGGGACTTGGTCTATTAGTCCATCTATACTGACCTCCATCAGGTTGCAAATTAAAAATAATTTTTTTCTGCATCTAACCCAGCCAATAGTTTTGGCCTAATACCACAGTTTGGCCACTCAGCTCTGCTCGGTTACCATCCATTGTTTTTTTGTGCAAACAACTCCAGAGTTGTGAATTAGTTAACCACCAAAATGAGTGGAAAAAGGCCTGCTGCTGGTGGAAAGGGGAATAGGCGTGTTGGGAAGGGGAAAAAAGGTTGTGTCCGTGGGGTAGGTGCAGAAGAAAGACCATCTTCCAGCCAAACTAAAATGTCTACTTCTTTTAGCGGACAATGTGATAAGATCCCTTTCTTACGGCCACGCCAATCGCTACAAATTCCAGATGAGGCACAAAAACAGCAGGTGCTTCAACGGATATCAAGTGCTCCTTTAAGTGGGCTCTCCTCCACATCAACTTCAACATCACAAATACTCCAGTCCTCAAAGGTGTCACCCAAATCGCACTTGCTTCCTCACAGCTCCCAAATCTCCAGCTGCCCGTCTGAGTATGAGGTAGAACAGATGGTTGAGTCTGCAGAGCTGTTTACTCATACTATAGCCTGGGAATCAGAGGTCGACTCCAGCGCTTCTGTGAATCCAGACGAGGAAATGATCTGCACTGATGCCCAGAATCTTTATGAGTCGGATCCAGGACCAGACGCAGAAGGTTCTGACCATAATGTAGACCCTCATTCCCAAACTGTAACTCCTGTTGGTGGAGACAATGAGGAAGACGATGATAAGACTCAAATACCTGATTGGAGCGACAACTTTAGTTTTTTGTCAGGGCAGGAACAGGTTGGCTCTGAGGACGACGGGTGTGATAACGCACAGGGTGATGATGATGAGGTCGGAGATCCCACTTACTGTCAACCCACAGTCAGCCAAGAGATGAGGTCAGCAGAGGAGGTGGAGGAAGATGCTAGTGACGACGAGGTCAGGTTGCGCCTTCCTGGACAGAGACGTAGTACTGGAAGCATGTCAACAACTGCATCCTCAAACACAACTCTGCCTCTCACCACAAGTCGTGGTGGCTCTTCAGGTCGCATGGGTGCTAAGCCTTGCATAGCCTGGGCATTTTTTCAGATCGATAAAGATGACCCAACTCGTGTTATCTGTAACATTTGTCAGCAAAAGCTAAGTAGAGGCCAAAAAATACATAGTTTGAGTACTTCATGCATGAACTGGCACATGGACATGAAGCATAAGTTGCAGTGGGAAGCTCAGTGTGCTACAATGCGGTCTAGCCGGCCGGGCCAACCACCGTCTGCCATATCTTGTGCATCCGCGGCCTCTTCATCCTCTGTGACTGGGGGGACAGCAGTCACACCTGTTTTGGGGCGCAGACCTGCCACCTCTTTACCCGCAACAGCCAGCGTGATTGGCAGGTCATCATTTTCTTTGGAGGTGGTAACACCAGCTGGTCTTGAGCGCTGTCCGACATCGAGGCAACCTAACATGTCCGCCTGCATCTTCCTCACAGACCGGCAGTTTGCCGGGGACACCCTTATCAACCCCGTCTAAGCACAATAGCCAGCCCTCGGTCCCTCAGATGTGGACAAGTAAAAGACCATTTCCTCCTAGCCATGAGAAAGCTAAGAGGTTGAATTTCACCATCTGCAAGCTCTTGGCTACAGAAATGCTGCCTTTCCGCCTGGTGGACACAGAGGATTTTCGAGACCTTATGTCCGTCGCAGTGCCCCAGTACCAGATGCCCAGTCGGCACTACTTCTCAAAGAAAGGTGTGCCTGCGCTCCACCAGCATGTCGCACACAACATCACCGCTTCTTTGAGAAACTCTGTGTGTGACAGGGTGCATTTCACCACAGACACTTGGACGAGTAGGCATGGACAGGGGCATTACATGTCGCTGACTGGGCACTGGGTAACTATGGTGACAGCAGGACAAGGGGCTGCTGTCCAAGTCTTGCCGTCCCCACGAGTTGTGCGTCAATCCTCTTTATGTCATTTTTCCTCCACTGCTTCTGCCTCCTCAACCTCCTCTCGGTCTTCCACCTGCACCCAAAGCCTGTCTGGTCATGCCACAAGCTTTCTAACTGCGCAGAAGGGATCCTGCACACCTCCTTACTATGCTGGCAGTAGGGCTCAACGTCATCAGGCGGTTTTTACATTGAAATGTCTGGGAAATGTGAGTCACACAGCTGAGGAGTTGTGGTCAGCTCTGGAGAACCAATTTCATGAATGGTTGTCTCCACTGGACCTGAAACCAGGGAAGGCCGTGTGCGACAATGCTGCAAACCTGGGTGCGGCCCTTCGCCGGGGCAATGTCACACACGTGCCTTGTATGGCTCACGTGTTGAACCTGGTTGTCCAGCAATTTTTAGCCCACTATCCCAGACTAGATGGCCTTCTGCAGAGGGCACGGTCGCTGTGTGCTCACTTCCGCCGTTCGCATCCCGCAGCTCAGCGACTTACATCTCTACAGAAGTCGTTGGGCCTGCCACTTCACCGGCTAAAATGCGATGTGCCTACCCGGTGGAATTCAACTCTGCACATGTTGCAGCGACTGTGGCAGCACCGACAAGCCCTGGTGCAATACGTTCTGACGTATAGCCTGGGCCAACGAGATTCAGAGGTGGGGCAAATCACGCTGGAGGAGTGGTCTCAGATCAGGGACCTATGCACCCTTCTGCACAGTTTTGAAATGGCGACGAAGATGTTTAGTGTTGACGATGCCATTATCAGCATGACTATTCCGGTGATTTACATGCTGGAGCACATGTTAAACAGAATTCGGAGTCAGGTGGTGGCACAAGAGGAGGTGGAGGAAGTAGAGGAGGAGGAGTTGTATGCGGAAGGGCTAACATCTGCAAGGTCCAGACGGTCGGCAGCACCAAGGCGGCAGGCATGTGAGGGTGGGGGAGATGATTTTACCAGGGCGCATGGTAGCAGCCAAACTAGTGAGGAAGGTGCAGGAGCCCAGGAAGAAGTGGAGGACGAACTGATGGAAGACTCATCAGATGAGGGAGACCTTGATCACATTTCTGTTGTGCGAGGTTGGGGGGAGAGGACAGAGGAAGGAAGCATGATTGCTACCTCGCCACCAACACAACAGGGACTTGGTGCTCCTGGATGCGCAACACACATGAGTGCCTTCTTGCTGCACTACCTGCAACATGACCCTCGAATTGTGAGAATTAGAAATAATCCTGACTACTGGGTTGCCACACTGTTAGATCCCCGGTACAAAAGTAAATTTGCAGAAATTATTCCTGCCATAGAAAGGGATGCACGCATGCAGGAGTATCAGCAGAGACTGTTGCAGAATCTTACATGTGCTTTTCCACAAAACACCAGTGGTGCACGTAGTGAATCTCACAGTTCCAACTTGCCAACCGTGGTCTGTATGGAATTGTTCAATAAAGGGCCCAAAATTAAGATAACATAGATGGGAGAGGTCTCTATGAATAGGAATTCCTAAGTATTTGATACCCTGTGAGGGCCAGGCAAAGGGAAAGTTGGACTGGATGGAATCCTATATGGATTTAGGGAGGGAGACATCGAGGGCCTCAGACTTCGCTGCATTGATTTTAAAATTTTACCATGTAACAAAGTGATCTATTTCAGCCATAACAGCAGGGATGGATATATGTGATTGAGTGATATATACTAGGACATCATCAGCAAATAGAGAGCACTTGTACTCGGTGCCTCCCACCTCAATCCACCTAATATTGGGGTTATGGCGAATTGATGAGAGCAGGTGCTCCGTCACTAGGATGTATAAGAGAGGGGACAGAGGACATCCCTGCCTTGTCCCATTGGTGATTGTGAAAGGTGATGAAAATGTTCTGACGCACCCCCTGGGCCTTGGGACACCCGGAGCCGGACCCTTTTTGGTGGATGCTGGTGGTTGTAGTCTTCGTGGCGGCGATCCGGTTCCGTGGCTCAGGGCGGTCAAACCAGTGGCGGAACTATTTATGTGGTTTTGATGTTTAAATGTCCGACTACGCCACCCGTGGATTGCGGTCAGAGTGAACCGTCGCTACAGGGCAGACTGCTAAGGCTGGTGTTGTGGGTGCAGCAGAGCGTAGCATAACTCCCCACGGGAGGAGTATAGCCTCAGGGCAGTGTATGCGGAGGATGGGGGTGATGGTGCAGGGCAGCAGCAGTAACGACACGGAGTCAGTGATGCAGTTCAGGGCCTTTACTCACAGTTCTTATTATCCAGACCACGTCTGCAGGTAACGGCTGCCCACGTCGTACTGTGCTCACCAGGTGAGGGGCTCAGACAACTCCCAGATAACTTTGGAGCGCTTCACAGGACCCCCTTTGTGTGTCCTTTGTCTGGCCTTTCTTACCAACACTTCTGTCCGGCTGCCTCGGGCCTCCTCTTGGTAAACTTGGCGCCAGTTTCCCTGACCCTATGTGGTGCCTTCCTAGCGGGTGGAGCAAGGGGCTGCGCCACATAAAATGTCAGAGCCTCCGGTTTCTAGCTGAGGGTCGTTTCCTGCCTCCACTAGTTCGGGGACCGGTCTCCCCCTTTGGCCTGACCCCTCCACGCAGGTGGATTCGGGCGTGCGGTGGCGACTCGCCCGTCCGCACCCCTGGGATCCCTTCATTCCTCGTTCCTGGAGCCTTCTCCGCTCCTCTTCCTTCCTTCTCCCTCTTGCAGGCCTGGGCCTCTGTTACTAGGCCCGCCTCCGGAGCAGAGCTCATGCAGAGCCCCTGCTCCCTGCCACTTCTGCTCAGACTTCTCTGCACTGAACTAAGATGGTGCCCACCTTTTATACTCCCTTCTCAATGCACCCAGGAACTGCTTCCTCCCTGCTCCTGCACTGCAGGGTTCCCCTTCCTCAGTGTTCCCTCCCCCCACTCCAGCCAGGGACAGGGACTGTCGTGCCCATCTCAGGGGCATATTGGTCGCCCTGCCCCACGGCAATGTGGTGTAATGCATGCAGGTGTCGGGTCCTGATCCACACTCCATCCTTATCTGAGAGTGAGATATCACACCTCTGGGTGAGGTGCAATACGTCTGTAGCAACCGAGCCCTCGGTGCTACAGTTCCATTTATCTTCAGCCTAGGTGACGTATTGTGATACAGGGCCGTGATTTTGGCTATAAAAGGGTCCCCTAGACCCCTACCCCAAGCTTTTTAAGAGAATCATATATGGCGTGCCAGGAGACTCTATGGAATGCTTTCTCAGCATCCAACGAGAGTATCTACTTACAAATTTTTAACTGCATCTAGCCCAGGAAATACTTTGTGCCTAGTAGCAGTGTCTGCTAGTCAGCGGATTATCCCGGCTGTTAAGCAAGCTACACCACCTGTAGTTTGGACACTTAATTTTTTCAAAGGAAATGCTTCGGGACCACGGGATACTTAGTGAAGAGCATCAGGAGGCACCCCAAGGCATAGGGGCTGGGACTGGCACTAGGATGCCTTGCGGTGGACAGCCGAGCTCGATCCTTATAAAAGCTTTTTAACTGCAGCAGCTTTAGTGGACGCTACTGGAGCTGGAATTACGCGGCTGCTGGCATGAGACTTGCCCTCCAATAGATCCTTGTAAATGGATTTAAAGTGTATTCATTCAAATTAGAGGGACAATTTAAATTAAAAAGCTTAGAGCTGCCTCCACCACAGGGGGGCTCTCTCGACCCACCAGCGGACAGGCACCAGTATTGGGAGAGGGGGGCTGGCCGTCAGGGTTCACCGCGGCTCTGGCACAAACCCGGCGACACGGAGGTGGCACGGGCAGGAGCGGACTGGCCGTCTCGGCTTCTCACTTTTTGGATTTTAGAAGGGCATGACATGCCTATATCTGTGTCTCCCCCTCCTTTTACTCCTCCACCTCTTTTCTTTTCGCATGACTATATGTACTTGTCACTTTTCCATGTGTTAGTTGTGTCTTCTGAGCAGTTTGTCAGCTTTTGGACACCTTTGAAGGTGTTTTCTATGTGTTTCTATGTGTTTTTGTTTGCCTGCCATTGGTTTTAACGGTGTTCGAAGGTGTTCGACGAACAGTTCGACGAACAGTTCGGCGAACACACGGGTGTTCGACGAACCGAACCGAACTCGAACACTACGGGGGTGGCTCAACACTAATTACTCACAAGGTTTTTGAATTTCCCCTCACCATTATTGGTATCCACCAAGAGAATTTGGATTTGGCGGTATTAAATAATTTGCCTGCTCCAGTGGGTTTGGGGATACCTTGGGTAAAATTGCACAATCCTGTACTGGACTGGTCTACCAATGAAATTAAGTCTTGGAGTCCTAAGTGTTATGATAGATGTTGTAACGTTCACATTGCTGCTGTGGAAAGAGGGGAATTACCTGTACCTATTCAGGATTTTTGGAAGGTTTTTTCTGAGGAGGAGTCGCAAGTTTTGCCTCCTCATAGGGACTATGATTGTGCTATTGAGTTTGTCCCTGGAGCAACTCTTCCCAAGAGTCGCTTATTTAATCTTACTATCCCTGAGAGAAAGGCCTTGGAGGAATACATACAGGCAAGCTTGGCCGCCGGTCACATTAGACCTTCTAAGTCACCTGTGGCTGTTGGATTTTTTTTTGTAAAAAAAAAGGACGGCGGTTTACGTCCATGTCTGGACTTTCGCGAAATTAATAATATTACAGTATGCAATTCCTACCCACTGCCATTAATTCCTGACTTGTTCAACCAGTTAGTGGGGGCCAAGTGGTTCTCTAAGATTGATCTCTGGGGGACATACAATTTGTTACGTATGAAGTAAGGTGATGAGTGGAAAACTGCTTTTAACACTCCAGTGGGTCATTTTGAGAATCTGGTTATGCCCTTTGGTCTTACCAATGCACCAGCGTATTTTCAGAACCTTATTAATGACATCCTAAGACCGTTGATCGGTAAGAATGTGGTGGTGTATTTGGATGACATTTTGATTTTTGCGCCGGATCTGGAGTCTCATTGGCAGAGCGTACGTGAGGTATTGCAGTTGTTAAGCGACAATTCACTTTTTGCTAAGCTAGAGAAATGTGAGTTTGCTGTGCAGAGAATTCGTTTTTTGGGCTACATTATCTCCAGCGAGGGCTTTGAGATGGACCCTGTGAAGGTTCAGGCTGTGCAGGAATGGCCTAGGTCTATTGGTTTGAAACCAATACAGAGATTTTTGGGTTTCACCAATTATTACAGAAAATTCATTAAGAATTTTTCTATAATTGTTAAGCCGCTGACCGATCTCACCAGGAAAGGTGCGAATACTGTTCAGTGGACTACTGAGGCCATTGAAGCTTTTGTGTATCTCAAGGAGAGGTTGAGTTCTGCCCCCATCCTTATACAGCCTGATGAGACCAAGCCTTTTTTGGTCGAGGTTGATGCTTCTTCGGTGGGGGTCGGTGCTGTTTTGTCTCAGGAAAACAAGGATGGAGTACATCCCTGTGCCTTTTTTTCAAAAAAATTTTCTGAGACTGAACTTAATTACGATATTGGTAATCGGGAATTGCTGGCTATTAAACTCGCATTTGAACATTGGCGTCATCTCTTGGAAGGTGCTAAATTTCCCATTCAGGTTTTTACTGATCATAAGAATCTGATCTATCTTGATGCTGCCAAGCGCTTGAATGCTCGTCAAGCTAGGTGGGCACTTTTTTTTTCGCGGTTTAATTTTTCTGCTACTTACATCCCGGGTACCAAGAATTTAAAAGCTGATGCTTTATCTCGCAGTTTTTCTCCCATGGTTGGTACCGAGGAGGAGGAGAGCATTTTACAGGAAGGTGTTGTGATAGCAGCATTGGACTCCGTTTTGGAAGATGGGATTCTGAAAGCCCAGGAGGATGCCCCATCTAACACTCTCCATGGGAGGTTGTTTGTGCCTAGGAACTTTAGGAGAGATTTGTTTGTGGAGTGTCATGAGTCTCGGTTGGCAGGTCATCCATGAATTTCGGAGACTAAGAGACTTGTAGGTCGCAGTTTTTTTTGGCCTGGGTGGCAGAAGGAAGTCATTAAGTGGGTGCGTCAATGTACTGTGTGTGCTAGATCTAAGTCTTCACATGCTCCTGCTGCGGGGTTGCTTTGCCCTCTGGAGGTTCCTAGTGCTCCTTGGACGCATCTTGCTATGGATTTTATTACTGACCTTCCTGCCTCTGAGGGTTTCACTGTTATCTGTGTGGTCGTGGACCGTTTTAGCAAGATGTGTCACTTGGTTCCCTTCATCAAACTGCCCTGCGCCAAGACACTCGCTAAGGCTTTTGTTAAAGAAATTGTCAGGCTCCATGACTTTCCTACCGACATTGTTTCCGATAGGGGACCTCAGTTCGTGGCTCTTTTTTGGCGTGCCTTTTGTGACAGGTTGGGAGTCCATTTGCCATTTTCGTCTGGTTATCATCCTGAGTCTAATGGACAGACCGAAAGAAAGAACCAGGATGTTGAAAAGTTTTTGCGTTGTTTTGTGGCTGACAATCAAGAGGGGTGGTCTGAGTTTCTGCCACTGGCTGAATTTGCTCTTAACAACCATACATCCTCTTCTGCTGGGTGTTCTCCTTTTTTTGTTGTACTGGGAGACATCCATCGTTTGGGTCATTCTCCAAATTGGTAACGGCTGTGCCGGAGGAGGAGAATTTTTCCGGTGATTTGGAGAGAGTTTGGACTGATGTACGTCGTAACCTTCAAGAGGCTAACAAAAAATCCAAGAAGTACTTTGACAGGAAACGTCAAGAGGTTTTGTTTACTGTTGGTGACATGGTTTGGTTGTCCTATAGGAATCTGCGGTTGAGGATTCCTTCTAAGAAATTGGGCCCGAAGTTTGTAGGGCCGTTTAAGGTGCTTCAGGTAGTTAACCAATCTGCTGTTAGGTTGGAGGTTCCTACCTCCTGGAAGATTAATTTGGTGTTTCATGTTTCCTTATTGAAAAAAGCTGATGTTTCTGATAGGGATGCCACTTTCTCTGTTCCTCCTGTGGTGGAAGACGGGGAATATGAAATTTCTCGCATTCTTAATTCAAGATGGTATAGAGGGAGATTGCAGTATGTCGTCGCTTGGAAAGGTTTCGGTCCCGAGGATAACTCCTGGGTAGGGGCGGATGATGTCTCTGCTCCTAGACTTGTCGGAGCGTTTCACATGAGGTTTCCTGATAGACCGGGGCCTGGATGATCCGGAGGATCCTCATAGAAGAGGGGGTACTGTTAGAACCCTCCTGTTAGTTTTTTTCTGTTTTGTTGGTCACATGACTTTCTGCCTATATAATCCAGCTCTGCCCTCCTGGCCTTGCTGGACTTCAGTGTTACTTTTACTCTTAAGCTAGCCAGGTGCTTTGTACCTTTCTCTGTAGTTTGCTTGGTCTTTTGACCACTTGTACTTTTGTTTGTTTGTTTGTCTTTGCTCTGCTACAATTTCTGCTAGGAGGTGTCCAACTATATCCAAGTCCTTAGTTCTTGTAGGGACCCCTCCCTTATATCTATAGGTCTGCGTTCAGACTAGCCGAGGACTTAGGCGGGTCTGTTCACAAGGAACAGGTCCTCCGCTGCATCGTAGGGAATCAGCTTAGTCCTATTGTAGGGACAGTTTTCCTATCTTTCCTTAGTGTTTGTAGTAGTTCATAACATTAAAACCATCTTGTTAAGCTACTGCGACCTCCGTGTCTCTTCCAAGGGGCATTAAAACCGTCTTGTTAAGCTACTGCGACCTCCACGTCTCTTCCAAGGGGCATTAAAACCGTCTTGTTAAGCTACTGCGACCTCCACCACTTTTCCCAGGGGCATTAAAACAGTCTTGTAAAGCTACTGCGACCTCCACCACATTTTCAAGGGGCATTGATATTGTCTTTTTATTCCACTGCGACCTCCATGTCTCTTCCAAGGGCATTAAAACCGTCTTGTTAAGCTACTGTGACCTCTACCACTTTTCCCAGGGGCATTAAAACCGTCTTGTTAAGCTACTGTGACCTCCACCACAGTTTCAAGGGGCATTGATATTGTCTTTTCATTCCACTGTGACCTCCACGTCTCTTCCAAGTGCCATTAAAACCGTCTTGTTAAGCTACTGTGACCTCCACCACTTTTCCAAGGGGCATTGATATTGTCTTTTCATTCCACTGCGACCTCCACGTCTCTTCCAAGGGGCATTAAAACCGTCTTGTTAAGCTACTGTGACCTCCACGTCTCTTCCAAGGGGCATTAAAACCATCTTGTTAAGCTACTGCGACCTCCACCACTTTTCCAAGGGGCATTAAAACCGTCTTGTTAAGCTACTGCGACCTCCATGTCTCTTCCATGGGGTATTAAAACCGTCTTGTTAAGCTACTGCGACCTCCACGTCTCTTCCAAGTGGCATTAAAACCATCTTGTTAAGCAACTGCAACCTCCACCACTTTTCCAAGGGGCATTAAAACCATCTTGTTAAGCTACTGTGACCTCCACGTCTCTTCCAAGGGGCATTAAACCCGTCTTGTTAAGCTACTGCGACCTCCACCACTTTTCCCCGGGGCATTAAAACCGTCTTGTTAAGCTACTGCGACCTCCACGACATTTTCAAGGGGCATTGATATTGTCTTTTTATTCCACTGCGACCTCCACTTCTCTTCCAAGGGGCATTAAAACCATCTTGTTAAGCTACTGCGACCTCCACCACATTTCCAAGGGGCATTAAAACCGTCTTGTTAAGCTACTGCGACCTCCACCACTTTTCCCAGGGGCATTAAAACCGTCTTTTTAAGCTACTGCGACCTCCACCACATCTCCAAGGGGCATTAAAACCGTCTTATTAAGCTACTGCGACTTCCACGTCTCTTCCAAGGGGCATTAAAACCGTCTTGTTAAGCTACTGCGACCTCCAACACTTTTCCCAGGGGCATTAAAACCGTCTTGTTAAGCTACTGCGACCTCCACCACATTTCCAAGGGGCATTAAAACAGTCTTATTAAGCTACTGCGACCTCCACGTCTCTTCCAAGGGGCATTAAAACCGTCTTGTTAAGCTACTGCGACCTCCACCACATTTTCAAGGGGCATTGATATTGTCTTTTTATTCCACTGTGACCTCCACGTATCTTCCAGGGGGCATTAAAACTGTCTTGTTAAGCTACTGCGACCTTCACCACATTTTCAAGGGGCATTGATATTGTCTTTTCTTTCCACTGCGACCTCCACGTCCCTTCCAAGGGGCATTAAAACCGTCTTGTTAAGCTATTGTGACCTCCACCACTTTTCCAAGGGGCATTGATATTGTCTTTTTATTCCACTGCGACCTCCACGTCTCTTCCAAGGGGCATTAAAACCGTCTTGTTAAGCTACTGTGACCTCCACGTCTCTTCCAAGTGGCATTAAAACCATCTTGTTAAGCTACTGCGACCTCCACCACATTTTCAAGGGGCATTGATATTGTCTTTTTATTCCACTGCGACCTCCGCGACTCTTCCAAGGGGCATTAAAACCATCTTTTTAAGCTACTGCGACCTCCACCACTTTTACCAGGGGCATTAAAACCGTCTTGTTAAGCTACTGTGACCTCCTCCACAATTCCAAGGGGCATTAAAACCATCTTGTTAAACTACTGCGACCTCCACGTCTCTTCCAAAAGGCATTAAAACCGTCTTTTTAAGCTACTGCGACCTCCACGTCTCTTCCAAGGGGTATTAAAACCATCTTGTTAAGCTACTGCGACCTCCACGTCTCTTCCAAGGGGCATTAAAACCATCTTGTTAAACCATTCTGAACTCCACAGCTCTTCCAAACGGCATTGAAATGTTGTTTTTAATTAACTCTTACCTCCATGGCTCTTCCAACGGGCATTGCATTTCCTCCTAGTTTTAGTTAGCTTTTGCTTTTCAATGCATAGGCGAACACTAAGGGAGGCCCACTCCACAATAATGGGTAGAAGGTTTTTAGTATGCTGTAATCCACTTCTGTTTTAAGGGCCATTGCAGTTCCTCATAATTTTTGGAAAGCCTTCCATTCACTGCTTAGGCCAACAGTGCACAGGAGACGCAGTTGCTATAAATGGACAAAACGGTTTAGTTAAGGCCCTCTGACCTCCATGTCACTTCCAAGGGGCATTGGAGTGCCTCGAAATTTTTGGTAGGCAATGCACTCACTGTATGCCCCATAACAGTGTAGCCGAACCGCTCCTTTTGGTACAGAAACATATCCTACAAGACATCTGTTCCTCCTGCTCTTTCTCCTTTGCCACCACCTCATCCATCATTCATCACCTGAAGCTTTGTTTTAACGGGAGTCATAGAACTGGGATAGTAGCAGGAAAACATCCAGAAATCCTCGGAGGAGTTAGGATATGCCCCAAAACGCTGACCACCTCAGGCCTAGCCGCTACTACATACATGCGCTTGCATTCCAAGGATCAGAAAGCTAAGGAGATGGATGGCCTCATGATCATGAATAATTTACTCGTTGTGTAGGAGGCCGACCACTGCTGCTGTCTACCTTTTGAACTTTGTGATTGACCCAGGACCCGCAATCCTCTATGTCTGGAGGACGTGTTGCATCCCAGTGTCCAACTGTGTCCCGGTTTCCACAATATTAACCCAGTGTGAAGGCGTGAGATGGACCATCCTGGCCACATTCACTTGTCCACGTGTTTGTGGTTAGGCTGTCCTTCAAATAGGGGCGGCTGGGGACCGTGTGTGGACACCCGGCCGCGGGGCGGCTGGGGACCGAGTATGGACACCCGGCCGCCCCCTGGCGGCTGGGGACCGAGTGTGGACACCCGGCCGCCGGGTGGCTGGGGACTGAGTATGGATACCAGGCCGCCGACGCAGCCATGACGTGGTGGCCAGATTCTGCCTCCACATGCCTAAAAGGCCCAATTTCAAGTGCAAGCAAGCTAGCAGTATGGTATTGCAGCCTGAGGGTGGGTGGGTGGCAGGCTGCATACTTGCGCTTGCATTTCAAGGAATAGGGGAGGTACAATTGAACACTGCCCTGGGACAAGGACTTGCACGGGGATAGTTGCAAGTCTGCATCTTCTGATGCGGCAAGGATCACTTCTGATGGGCACACTTTTAGGCAGTGACCTGGGGGTCAGAGATGCTTCCAGGGGTCTTCCCCATGCTGTTCCCATGTCTTTTCAGCACTGTATGCATGTGTCACACAGCACATGGCCAGATAAGATTGTAAAATGTTAAAATGACGTTTCCAGGTGAATGCATTTGTCACGGTTGAAAGCAATACAAAAGTGCAAAAACGCATAAAAAATGCTACTTGTGAACATAGCCCAAGGTGTGGAGGAGTATTTTTGTTTTTGGTTATTTATTTTACCTTATACACAAGTCTTTACCCTGGAAAGGAAGTTCCTTAACATATTTCACAGGAAAACCGTTTCAGTTTCGTTTTTGAACGTTTTATTGTGAGCCCGTAAAAGTGGCTTAATACCTCTGACGTGGAGGGATCAGGCCGCAGAGGGGACCGGCCCCTAAACTAGTGGAGAATAATCAGGCTCAGCTAGATAACCAGAGGCTGCTGTATTTGCAAGGTGCAGCATCCAACCACCACAAATACATCGCCGAAAAGGTGGCCGCAGAGGGTCCAGGGGATTGCAAGTCGCCCAACAAGACCCGAGGCTACTGGCTTGGGACACTCCTTGTGAGGCGCAGGGCAGGAGGGCGAGAGCCAGTGCAGGGAAGACGACCGTGAAAGGAACATAGAACGAGGTCCCGTTTAAGTACTCCTGAGTGACTTGAGAGTTGCTGAACCCCTTCCCTGGTGAACACAGGACGAAGTGGGAGGTTACACACTGGCCCTGGTAACCTGGAGTCTTGAACAACTGAGTAAACCTTGAAGACTGCACCCCACTGTGTCCTGGAATTATTGCTGCACCATCACCAGCCCTGCACTGCACAGCACCAAGAACACCTACCTCATAAAACCCCTATTTCCTGCCCTGGGGCTTAGCTCTGCCTGTGGAGAGCTGTACCAACTCTGCTGCGTCACCATCAGCTCCAGAGGATCTGCACCGCAGCGGCGGCTCCATATAGCCGCATACCACAGGTGGAGTCACGAACAATGTCTCTAAAAACTTTATTCCCCTTTTATTTTCCCCTTTAATTGACCTCCCTGGGTTACGGACCGGGTCACTACCACCGTGACATCCCCAGCACAGACCGGCCCGGCTACCGAGAACCCCACGGGCCCATGGGGCGCGTCACCCACACAATAGCATTGACAAACAGTCTGCCCTCCTCACTGCAGAGTGACAATGTGCTGGAGCATAGCTGAAGCTTTCATCTCTCATTTATGGCAGTCATTGTGGGGGAGGGGCAGTGCTGTAGAAGATGATCATAATTGCTAATACTTCTAGAAGCTTTCCTCTCAAATTTAAATGAGCTTTAATGGCTGGATCAAATACACAAAAGAATTGCCAAAGCAACTTTAGTGCTGCCAACTGTTCTGCTATAACCTTTAATGGCTGCTATGGGTTGCTGTTGAAACTATTTCAGTAAAAAACCCTCCCAGTTACCAAAGTTACTCTGTTACTATGATTGGTTCCGTTACCTCCTTGGCTTGCGAACTCGGGCTGTCCCACTAGGCCTCCTGCCCCGGATCCTGTCTCCAGTAGGTCACTCTGGTAAATTACGGTCAAGTAAAAGACTTTCTATAACAGAAGCTTTTTCTCTAACCTAGACCAAAATAAGTCAGAGAAAGTGATCTTGGCTAATGGTTAAACAAAACAGCTGAAGAGCAGCAGTCATCTGTCATGGACTGCCTGTTTGGTACCCTCACACTTCCCTCTATGCTAACATGGCCCTCAGCTTCCCCAACATCTCAGCTTAATCTTCCTCCAGAAAAGACAGGCTGCCAGCATAGTGAGGTGTCAGGTCACACATATAATACTCTATGGCGTGAGGAGCAAGTAAGAAAACAAGCAGAGGCAGACACAGAAAGATCATGATAAGATTTATAACAAGTCTTTTGCTTTACTTCAGAGCTGGAGTCACAGCAACACTGCTTAGTGCTGCTGTTTCTGTCTGTGTGCTAATTAAGTAATGAAGAGAAGTAACCCATCTCTATGTGTTGTGCTGTATATAGGAGACATGGTAGCTAGTCCCTTCCCACCAGCTCAGAGTCAATTTCAAATTCGAACATTCAAAAGGGAAATCTAGTAAAAATTCAGTATACAGGTCACATAATGTCCAGAGATTGTGTTTTCCCTCATATACACACAGGGCAGCTTATTCTGAAAAGTTATTTGAAAGTTTAGTTACCTTTTGACACTGCATATTACTTTTGTAGGTCTCGTAAAAATTTTCTTTCATTATTTTTGAAATTTAACTGCTTGCAAGGTATCAGGACATCGTAACATTCCTTAGCTTATAGTGTAAGATAATAATTGCTTGTTATTTTTCATACATGTTAGGCTCTTCCCAATGCCATTTATTTGTGGGAGTGTGCTGGGAAACATATAAAGCAATTAGAGATACAGGTCACTGTTTTATGATCGCTGCTGCTAGGAGACATTATTAAATTTACATAGTAATTACACTTGTTTAATTTATAAACTGTAAAAAAGCTTTATCACATTTAGTCTAAACCATTTATTATCTGCAGTAATTATAGTTAGTGAGGAAACTAAAAGTAGTCACTGATGGTGTCATGAGTAACTAAAATTCCGAGGAGGAATCAACAAGTCATCCATTACCTGCCATTATCAGCCATGTTGCCTTAGCATTCATGTTTTTAGGGAAACCACCAGGAGTAATAAATGTAAGTCAGTTTATCTTTTGAGCTACAGTTAGATATTATTGTTCCAGTAAATAAATATTATTTATGAAGCAATTTTCTAAGTTTGTATCAATTAATTTTAGTTATCAGCCTCTAGCTTGCTGTCATTCAATATACGTTGTTTCATTCTGGTGGATAAAGATCTGTCCAGGTTACCGTATGTGTCAATCAGAACTCTATTCTCACATACTAGATGTCTTCGTTACGGATTTGAGGGTATTTTGCAAATTTTACCTTTTGAAAAGCAAAATTGTAAAACAAAAAATCCTGTACTTACCCTCCAACACCCGTACTGAGTTTTTTATTTAAAAGGAACCACATACTGTATATTTTGTATACTACACTGCCACTCCATTGACATACTGTCAAAATAAGGCTATGTTCAGATATTGTGCTTTTGCAGCTTTTTTTTTTCTGTGTTTTATGAAAATTAATAGTTGCTTTTTACAGTACGAGCAAAATCTATGAGATTTCAGAAATCTCGTGCATATGCTTTTTTTTGACTGAATTGGAAAACTGCTGCGTTTTTAAATCTGCAGCATGTCACTTCTTTCAGCATTTTTGCAGCCTTTTTTTTCACCAATGGAAAGCAATTAGAAAGTGAAAAAAAAAACGCAACATAGTTTTTCTTGACGTTTTCCTGCTATTTTGTTGAATAAAACTAACTTTATTAAACATGTACTGTAGACAAAGAGCACATGTAATCTACACCCAAAACACGTGTTAAAAAAACGGAGTGAAAATGCAGCAAAAAAAACCCACTGTGAAAATGCTTAAAATGGGTGTTCTGAACGCAGCGTTATTCCAGCCAAGATAGCAAGTTTTGGCTGCTAAAAAAAAAGCAGAAAAAACTCTGCATGTGAACATAGCCTAGTGGTAGTTGGAAGTTTAATATTATTTATTTATTACTTCTACTTTGAAGTTTACATTTCTTGATTTTCTCATATATGAATGTTGTATTCATTTTATTTTAATAATTTATGTACAGTCATAGTTACATAGTTACATAGGTTAAATAAAGACCTAGTTCCATCAAGTTTAACCTCCACCTCCTCCACCTATTGTACATTTTGTCACTAAATTATCTATAACCCACAATGTTATGTGTATTGAGGAAATCATCCAGCCCTTTTTTAAAAGCTGTTATAGTGTCGGCCATTACTACCTCTTGTGGTCGGCATTCCACAGTCTGACTGCTCTAACTGTAAAGAACCCTTTCCTGTTTAGCTGCCAGAAAGAGTTCTTTACAGACAGTCTTATTTGAGACATATAAAAATCTATTCGTTTTGATGGTCAGGACTGCATCGCTGTGCTGTCTATCTATATATCAGGCATGAAAAGGATTATGAGCGCAGGTATAGGACCAAGATCCTAGTGTCATCAGACAAATGGTTTTCCTTCACCGAAGTCATTGTCTGGCAGATATATTTTTCTGTACGTGATTTTTCGCTTGTTTCTTCCCTTATGAAAGTGACTTTTTAAGTTTAAAAATACAAGTTCTGTTTTACTTTGGTGCTAAATTACATTTCAATATTGTAGATGACTTTTAAGGGACAGGAGTCAATATGTAACAGTAAAATTGATAGACGGTAGTATAATATTTTAATTACTGAACTTTAACCTAAGAGCGATGGAAAAAAGGTTCTACTAGAAAAACCTGCTTATGGGGAATGTTTTGTGTCTCATGATGTGGAAGGGAGGGGATTGTTGACACTGTACAGACGCATGTAACCTTTCACGTATTTTGAGATTGTGTATTTTACCACTGAGCCCTCCCTATGCTCCTTTTTCCTATAAATGATGAAACTACTCTTTTTCACTCATTTGATTTTCACTATTCCCACTGAAACTTTTAGTCTACCTAGAGGTAAGTATAAAACTTGTTTTTTATATATATATATATATATATATATATATATATATATATATATATATATATCTATTTCAATTTACCTTTCTATTTATTTAAACTGATGAGTGATAGCAATCTCTGTATAGAGCTGAGGAATATGGTGCTGACATTTTTTTTTTTGCCAACTTCTTCAAACTGACGCACACGGTTCATGAATTTGGCACACAATCAGAAATGCTCTTAATTTTTGTCTTTAACCAGTTTTTGAGACTTTTTTTAGTACTAAAAGTCACAAATCCTTTAAAAAGATCGCAAAAATTCTCCAAATTAAAAACTCCACCAGAAACCTTACTCCAAACAGGCACTGGAGTGAGATGCACTAAAAAAATGCAACATTTGGTAAAAGTCACATTTTATGAATCTGTCTAAAACATCTAGATAAGCAAATTAGTCAAGGAGGAATAAAAAAAAAGACAAAAAAAATTAAAAAAGTGGCGTAAAACATATAAGGAATAAGGGATAAATACCAACGCCACTAAAAGGAGGAAATTACTCCAGAAAAGTGGGGAGACAGAAATGATGAATTGAGGCCTATTTTTGAAGTACTCTGCAGTTTTTGTATAGTATGGAATGGAGATGGGGTTGATACATCAATAAGAGCTGGTAATGTAATTTCTTTACTGATTGATCCTGGAAACAGCTCATTCCAGTTTATTTAGAAGCAGAACTCAGAGCCGCCTTCTCTAATAGAGCATGTAAATCTGTTGTAGACTTGTTAGTGGTCTCTTTAATCTTGTACAGTATCAAGTGCAGTCTGTAGGTATTATTAAATTATATTGATATGAAGTATGCATATATTCTTAATATTGTGTTCTTTTTGTAGGTTCTCAATAATGCACCATCCACACCACGGTATGTCTCATATTGTCTTAGAGCACTCTGAATTACAAAGCCCTACAATCCATATAATCTTATCGCCCTTCTCATTACGTACTTACTTGAATTCTCACTATTTTCCTGCCAGGATTAGTCCTTGCACAGTTTATGATACAGTTAATAGTGGTGCTTAAAAGTTTGTGAACCCTTCAGAATTTTTCCTATGTCTGCAGGAAAGTCTCCTCATACTGGCATGCCAGACCTGGCTAGTCACTCTCCACAAGGAGAAACCTTACCCCTTAGATCCCATTTTAGGCTCTGACCTAGTCAAATCAGATCTCATACTTTGCACTAAGGAGGGGCAATACCTTGAAACGCCGTGTCTGCAAACTGGGATTCTAGTTTGACTTTCATTCAAAGTCATATTGCAAGGCTCATTAAAGGGTCGATATTGACTTGAAGGATTGCTACTTCCAATAGGTGGCACTAGAGTTCAAGTCCTCTTTCTCTTTGAAGAGACAATTTGCATATTTTATTTCCCAGAGGAGCATGCAAGGCGTTTAAGTCTCCTCATGATGTGTGATCAGGACTTTGACTTGGACATTACTAAACATTAACTTATTTTTCTTTAACCATTGTTTTGTAGAACAAATTGTGTACTTTGGGTCTTGGTCTTGTTGCATGACCCATATTCTCTTGAGATTCAGCTCATGGCAGATGTCCTGACATTCTCCCTTAGAATTTGCTGGTATAATTCACAATTCATTGTTCCATCATTGATGACAAGTCATCCTGGCCCAAATGCAGCAAAAAAGATGCAAATCATGATACAACTTCCACCATGTTTCACAAATGGTAACTGGTTTAAATGCTTCCTCTTTCAAAACAGAATGCTACTCGTGTAATCCAAAAAGCACAATTTTAATCCCATCTGTCCATAAAACATTGTTCTAATAGTCTTGTTGTTTGTCCCAAATGATTTTTAGCATACAGTAGATGGGCAATAATGTTTATTTTGGAGAGCAATGGTTTCTCCTTGCAATCCTGCCATGCACACCATTGTTGTTCAGTGTCCACCTGTAGTGGACTCATGAACATTAACATAAGCTATTGTGAGAGGGGCCTTAGTTGCTTAGAAGTTACTTTGATTTCCTTTGTGACCTTGCTGACTATTATTCGCCTTGATCTTCAAGTGATTTTTGTTGGTTGACCACTCCTGTGGAGGGTGATTATTGTCTTGAAATTCCTCTATTTGTACTCAATCTGTCTGTTTGTGTATTGGGGAGTACGAACTCTTAAGAGATGGTTTTGTAACTGTCTTCAGTCTGATGAGAATCAACAACTCTTCTTTTGAGGTCCTCAGAAATCTCCTTCGTTCATGCCATGATACACTTCCACAAACGTGTTGTGAAGATCAGACTTTAATCCTTGTTCTTTAAATAAAACAGGTTACCCACTCACACTCAATTACCATCCTGTTGATTGAAAACATCATACTCAAATTTTACTTTCAAATTATCTACTAATCTAAACGATTCACATACCTTTGCCACTTACAAAAATGCGATTTTGGATCATTTTCCTAATTTAAAAAATGGCAAATATAATATTTTTGACTCATTTGTTTTAGTTGGATACCTTTATTTACTTTTGTGACTCATGTGAAAATCAGATTTTAAAAGATACCAGTCAACGGATGTTCTCCTCCAAAAGGTTATCTTTATTATATCACTGCATATACAGCATAAAAAGCGACGTTTTGGCCACATAGAGCCTTTTTCAAGCAATATACAAAAAGGAAGACATCATTTTTTGTATATGACTTGAAAAAGCACCTATGTTGCCGAAACGTCGTTTTTTATCCTGTATATCTAGTGATTAGTATTGAGCGAGTATGTTCTGTTCCGAGTATGCTCGGCCGAGCTCCGAGTATTTACAGCTGCTCGGTGATATGTTTGAATCGCTCCCGTGTGCATGATTTGCGACTGTTTGACAACTTTAATACATGTGAGGAATGTGTAAGAAATAGACATTCCTTACATGTATTAAAACTGTCAAACAGTTGCAAATCATGCACACGGGAGCGATTCAAACATATCACCGAGCAGCTGTAAATACTCGGAGCTCGGCCAGAGCATACTTCGTGAAAGGGTTAAAAGAACATACTCGCTCAACACTAGTAATGATATAATAAAGATAACATTTTGGAGGAGAACATCCTGTGCCTTGGATCAATTGGACTTAATAATTTGGCAATATTAGACCTGAAAATCAGATTTTGCTTTAGGTCAAATTTATGCAGAAATATAGAAAGTTTTGAAGGGTTCACAACTTTCAACTACCACTCTTTATAGAAATAGTTATTCATATACTCTGTGTATTTGTGCCAATTAGACATGGTTCTCCTTTCGGCACACCCCCCTGCTCCGCTGATATGACTAATCAGCACAAGTCAATGTTTAAGTATGGGTTTATATAGGCCGACTGCTGGCGTTAAATAACCACTGATCGGCAATCAGTTTGCCCATTGATAATTTTTTTAATAACCTGTTTAATCAGGCTGACAACACTTTAGATCAGTAATAGATCATTCTGTGCGCATAGGCTGCCACTGTAATCGGCAGCACATTTCCTGGTTACACAGGCTGATTTGCTTCTAAGAACAATGATCTTTTAAGCAGGTCAAAAAATAATTTTAGCCAACGAACACTTTGAATGTTCATCGAGTGAGCGGCTGCCTATTTACATTGCGTGATTATTGGGAGGTGAGCACTCCTAAGCCATGATAACTGACCAGTGTAAATCCCACTAATCCTATTTTTCTGCTGTATTTACTGTTAATTAATGGTGAAAAATTCAGATTTTTTTGATATAAGAAATACTTGCTACTGGCCATCTAAAGACAAAGAGGGAGATTTACTAAGATTTGCACCATATTTTTTATTTGTTTTTGATACTTTCTATTCTTTATTCATCAAGGTAGTATGAGCTGTGTGCTCTGACCTTTATCCCTAGGTTGTAAAATCCTTGAATAACACTGCTTGGCCAGCACTCATCTTTAATATTGGCTCATCTTTTATACTAGCCGCCCCTGACATCCTAATCTCTAGCTGCTGCAATTATCAGCATTGCATTAAATGGCGCCGGGCATTGTTATTTTGTGATCTTCAAGAATTTAATATCAAATTGTTTGAATTCATGAGGACCTGTGAATTTCAGGAAATTCGACTCTAAGTCGATCCACAGAGGATCAATCCACTCATCTCTACCATCTAGTCTAGTTTACACAGTCAATTGTCATGTTAGAATGAAATATTAAACTTTGCTAGATCAGGTTAACATTCCTCTTGTTACGCTACTGGTGTAGCACTGCTGAAATCCAGTGGCCGGAGGAGCATGAGCAAGAAACGGCAGACAGTAGTAGAAGTTCTTGCAAGTAGCAGTAGGAGTTGTAGTAACAATCCATAGAGAAGTGGGGACAGTCTGGGTCAGATAGTCCTCAGAACAAGGAGCTGGAGACTGAACTAGGCTAAACAGCTAGACACAATACTCAAGCAATGAGTGAGAGATCCATGCGGCTTTAAGTAGGCCCAAACAGGAAACAAGATGGATTCCACAGGTTCAGAATCTGCCATCTTAGTAAAGGGCAATTGCAGGACACAACAGCAACCTCCAGTGGTAAGAGGTGAAATTGCAGCATAATATCAAGGTGAACAATAGCAGCCACTAGTGGTCAAACTGTAGAAGAACAACAGGAATCCTGACACTTGTATCTTGTAATTTTGTCATTGATGTCCTATTTCACACCTAATGTTGTATTACCTACATTGGATAATTTATGGAAAAACTATTTCTCCTAAGTCTAATATAGAAATTCCTACTTTTACAAGATGACGTTACCTACATGTCAGTCGCATATGTTATGGAGGTATAATACCCTATAACATAGTTGTGTATCTGGTACATACTAAGAATCCAGAATAAACTACCACAGACACACTTGTTTGTTACAAACAATTCCATTACAGCAAAACTGTGATTAAGTGGAAAACCAAGTAAGGCATGTAGGAATCTCCTGGCATATATACTTATGTAAATATAATTCTGTCATGTATTGAATTTGAATGGATGACATGCATTTTTTAATAACATGTAACTGAAAAATTGTCTAATTTTTCATGAAAGAGAGAGATAAAAAATTATATATCATGTATAAAATCTAAGTACACCAATAGAAAATCTTAAAGAAAAAAACTTAAAAATCTTGTTGTTGCTTCAGATCATAGAGGTTTCTTTCTTACTGTTGTGCATGAGCCTTAATGAGCATTTTTTATCAAAATTTGTTTATGCATAAAATAGGAGCCCAAGAGGTCAGGGGGGCACTTCTACCTGCAAATCAGGTGGAATTGTGGATTATGATGAGCTATTGGACTGCAAGGGTCCATATATTATTCTTGCACAGGGGCTCCTGACCCTGGAACATTGTTAGAAATCATGAATGCATTGTTATAATCCTAGTTTGGCACCTGGGGATTGATTAGACCCTCATAGGTTTACAACATGTTTCAATACTTCATAAGTCTTGCCTTAGGCTTCCTTTACATGTTCTCTGTGATGTTGGGACACTACAGTTGTCAGGGCTTAAAGTATCCAACTTAGATAGTTATCGGCTAAGAGCTCATTTTGAAAGTTTGTTCGTCCCAAAGCTTTTTCTCCCAGTCACCCATACACTTGAACTCTCAGTTGAGCATGTATTCTTAAAGCTTTCTCTTATTACAGGACCACCTTCCTGTCCTCCCCCATGTCACCCCCATCCTGATCCTCACCACCATGGTCCACCCCATCATGGAGGTCATCCACCTCCCCACCATGGACCTCATCATGTACCTCCCCATGGAAGCCATCATCCTCATGACCAACATCATCATGGCCACCATGGACCACCTGGCCACCATGGACCACCTGGCCACCATGGATCACCTGGCCACCATGGGCATCATGGAAAACATTAGTAATATGCTATTTAATGGTCAGACTGCTCTAATGATATTTAATATATAGCATATAAAATGAATAAATGATTAAGCGGCACTGTAAAATATCAAAGTCAACTTTATCCAAATCAGGTTGAAAATAAATATTAGAACATTTGTATTAATTATTTTTGATAATGATGTTTTCATTTTAATTAATTTAATACAGTGAATTTATAATTATTAATTGTATTCATGTGTGAATTGTTCCATGCTTAAATGTGAATAAAATGCTTATCGGAACAGTGACGCTGGTGCAAAGAGGAACACACTGATGGTTTAATTATACCATGTTCATATATTTCCCCCATTTCCCTGTAGTTCTATTAAACAGATAAAAAAGTGATCTAATTTTGGTTCAATTGTTCTGCTTGGAGTTTGAGTCTTATGGCCTTACTGTATTTGGCAATATTTTTATTAGGAAGTTTTGCAATGATTTTAAGTCAATATTATTTTTACCTAGTGCATATTTGAAGGAATATTTATTTTTTGTGCAGGTTTTAGAGGGTATTTTTGCCAATATCGCATTAAATCACACAAGTTTTAAATGCTTATAACAAACACCATGAATTTAAAGTGTTTTATATTCCAATTTTAGAATGCCTTTTTAATAGGGGAATTTTGTGGGTATTATCATTTAAGGCCTCATTTAGACATCTGTGTTTCACATACATGTTCTATCCATGGTTTTCTCAGATAGAACATGTATCTATTAAAGTATGTGGTGCTGCTCACATGTCTGGTTTTGGTTGTGTGTTTATCCCCTCCTTCTCCTACTTTGTTTTTTCCCCATCCTCCACTTCCTGGTGTTAACCTCTGTTGTTTGTGTGCATATATTTGTATGAGTGGTATTTTCCTTTACCCCTGTTGGTATTACCTTGGTAGTCTGGGTGGTGTATTGCCATACACCAATATTCCCTGGGTGGGGGAAGGGAACAGATTGAGGAGCTCAGACAAGGTACGAGGCCCTGGCATTTTCACCTTCAGAAGTAATCCAGGGAACAGGGTCAGCAAGGGCGCCCCTAGCGTTAGGGACAGAGTCGTGACAATACAACTGCATACAAACAATACCTGGTATACTGTATTTTTTTTAATGGTGATAAGAAGCAGGGAACTATTGTATATGTCTGGGCTTATCTCCTGCCATTTTAATCTCCAAAAGTGGTGTGAATTTAGCTTTTGATGGTAACTAAGATAATGAGTGTTCAGTGCTCATGATGATCATCACAATATGGGTGAATCTATCAATGAATCTATCAATAATTGCTGCATTTATATGATCATGAACAGTCAGTTTCATTTTACAATATATCAGTCAGGCCTTTTTAGATATTTGCAGAGTAGAGCAAGGACAGGGCTCCCAAAGTCTGACTCATATCTATTTGTAAGGTCTCAACAGTGAACAGAGGTATACACAGCAATCCACCTCCATGGGGCACGCTATTCTCAATGCGGTCAGTAACATGACATTCATTGGAGCAGGCACATCTTTTGACTGTCTGTATTCATGTGAAAATCAGAAGCTCGCGGAAGTACAGTAGGGTCCTACAGTATAGAGATATCAAATATAGCACCATCTCATATAGGAAAAATATATATTTTTAATATTTTTTGTCTATTATAGGATAATTATATGTTTTAACTATCACCAAACAAACAATATTTCACTGTTTCTACAGGAAAAATATATGTCTTTGTACTGTGTTAGCCAGTAGAAAGAAAAATCTAAAAAATTTGCGAGTCCTCAGAGGATTATACCTTTTAATGGCTAACTGAAACAATGGTAACAAAACAAGCTTTCGAGACTACTCAGCACTTCTATGCCTGATGAAGAGACCTGAGTAGTCTCGAAAACTCACTATTTGTTACCATCTTTTCATTTAGCCAATAAAAGGTATCAATCACTGAGGACTCTCAAATCTAAATATTTTTCTTACAGTTTCTACAGTATTTTCAAGCTGCTTCAACATGTATGGAGTTGCTCCTGAGTCACTATGCATGAGAAGAATTACATGACTCATCATCTCATGATTAGCTATTAATAAGATTGTTATTACTGGACTTCTCTTTATTACTTTGTCTTTATGCAACACTTCCCTATTTAGTGCTACCAAAACAGATCATTACTCAGAGCTTGTAAACTTATTTCTACAGCGTGATAATCTTATGAATACATTATTCACTTCACTTTGTATAAAGTTTGCATACTTTCATTAAGATATTTTTTCTCTGTATGCAAGTTTTGTCTACAAACAGTCTAGAAACGTACATTTTAGATTAAGTTCTCACGATGAGTTTTTGAGTGCAGAATTTCACTGAGCACAAAAAAATGCAGCGTTTTACAATTCCAGCTAAATGGATTGGATTTGTAGAAATCTCTTGCCCAATGTGCTTTTTTTTCACACAGCATAAACTGACCTTTGGTGCATTTTTGAAATCCACTACATGTCAATTTCTCTTGTGCATGCGCTAAGTTTTATGTGCTATTTTTCCCTATAGAATTGCATTAGATGCTGAAATCCGCAGGTAAAACTATCATATGCATTTTTAAAAACCCATGTAATCCACACATAATTGTATCAATGAATTTTGTCAAAGTCAAATACTAGGAAGTATCAAGAACAAAGCAGTTTTATTGAAAACCTAACATCAAAAACTCACCAAATACTAATCGTGGGAACCTAGCCTTAGAGAGCAATTAACTTAGCTTACACTGTACAATTGATCTGGCAGCATTTCACGCAGTGTATAGTGTGGACATTGTGAGTTGCAATTTTCCATCAAACTGTCAACCACAGTAATATATAAACCACGTTGCCAGTCACTACAGAAATATGGTTGAAATGTTGTACATATACTCATCAAATTCTCAAAATCTGATTTCATAGACTAAGGATTATAGATAATTTAGCAATAAATAACATATAATTGATCTAGATAGGTTGAACTTGATGGACCTGTGTCTCGTTTCAACCTATGTAACTATCTAATCTTGCTAGCAAAGCTGCAGTACAAATTTTACCTGTATATATAAACTCAATGTGTAGGTAGCTTAAAGCACTACTCCAGCATTTTCTTTTATTTTACTGCTGGAGTGGTGTCACTAATCTAAGTTCCCTGAACATAGTATTATACTTACCAACTGCCTTCTTCATCTTTAATCAGCGTCGCTCCAGTTGTCTTCTGCCGTTTGTGTTCTGCTGGATATCTCCAGTGTTTGCTGGGCGATCCAGAGGTCACTTCTCAATGTAAGTCTATGAGAGGCAGGACGAGGCCAGAACTAGGCTCTCATAGACTTACACTGAGAGATTGTGACTGTTACCTCTCACTTCTGGTCAGCCAGAAGTTGGGGTCACAAGATGGTGGATTGGGACCAGAAAGGTGCCAAGTAGAGCTGAAGATGGCGGCTTGTAAGTATAATACTAGGGTTCGAAAACTCCAGCGCTGAAATAAAAAAAAAAATGATGAAGTGGTACTTTAACCCCTTAGTGACCGAGCCAATTTTGACCTTAATGACTTGGTCAAATTTTTGAATTCTGACCACTGTCACTTCAAGTGGTAATAACTCTGGAATGCTTCAACAGATCCCCCTGATTCTGAAACTGCTTTTTTTTGTGACATATTTTACTTCATCATAGTAGTAAAATTTGTTTGATACGACTTGCGTTTATTTGTGAAAATATCGGAAATTTGGAAAAATTTTTGAAAATTTCACAATTTTCAAACTTTTAATTCTTATGCCCTTAAAACAGAGAGTTATGTCAAACAAAATAGTTAATAAATAACATTTCCCATATGTTTACTTTACACCAGCACAATTTTTGAAACATAATTTTTTTCGTTAGGACGTTAGAAGGGTTAAAAGTTGACCAGCAATTTCTCATTTTTCCAACAAAATTTACAAAACCATTTTTTTAGCGACCACAAACCATTTAAAGTGACCTTGGGGGCCTATATGACAGAAAATATCCAAAAGTGAGACCATTCTAAGAACTGCACCCCTCAAAGTCTTCAAAACCACATTCAAAAAGTTTATTAACTCTTCAGGTGCTTCACAGGAACTAAAGCAATGTGAAAGGAAAACAATGAACATTTGACTTTTTTTTCACAAAGATTTTACTTTAGCCCCCATTTTCTTATTTTCACAAGGGTAACAGGATAAAATGGACCCCAAAATTTGTTGTGCAATTTCTCCTGAGCATGCCGATACCCCATATATGCGCGAAAACTATTGTTTGGGAGAACGTCAGGGCACGGAAGAGAAGGAGCACGGTTTTGACAGCAAAAATGACTGGAATCGAGAGCGGATGCCATGTCGTGTTTGGAGAGACCCTGATGTGCCTAAACAGTGGAAGCCCCACACAAGTGACCCCATTTTGGAAACTAGACCCCTCAAGGAATGTATCTAGATGTGTGGGGAGCGCCTTGAACCTCCAGGTGCTTCACAGAAGTTTATAACAAAGAGCTGTGAAAATAAGAAAATCACATTTTCCCCACAAAAATGTACTTTTAGCCCCCAATTTTTTATTTTTACAAGGGCAACAGGAGAAAAAAGACCCCAAAATTTGTTGTTCATTTTATCCTGCATACACCGATACCTCATATGTAGGGGAAACTATTTTTTGGGTGCACGGCAGGGCTCGGAAGGGAAGGAGCTCAATTTGACTTTTTTGAGCGCAAAAAAGGCTGGAATCTAGAGTGGATGCCATGTCTCACTTGGAGAGCCCCTGATGTGCCTAAACAGTGGAAATCTCCAATATGTAACCCCATTTTGGAAACTAGACCCCTCAAGGAATGTATCTAGTTGTGTGGTGAGCACCTTGAACCCCCAGGTGCTTCACAGAAGTTCAAACGTAGATCAGTGAAAATATAAAATCACATTTTTCCCACAAAAATGTACTTTTAGCTCCAAATTTTTTATTTTTACAAGGGCAACAGGAGAAAATGGACCCCAAAATTTGTTATGCAATTTCTCATGAGTACACCAATACCCATATATAGGGGAAAACTATTGTTTGGGCGGAAGGAAAGGAGTGACATTTAACTTTTTGAATGTAAAAATGTCTGGAATCGAGAGCGAACGCCATGTTGCATTTGGAGAGCCTCTGATGTGCCTAAACAGTGGAAACTCCCCACATGTGACCCCATTTTGGAAACTACACCCCTCAAGGATTTTTATCCAAGGATAAAGTGAGCATTTTGAACCTACAGGTACTACACAGAATTTGATAACATTAGGTCGCCATATGGAACATTTTGTTCACAAAATGTTGTTTTAGACCCAAATTTGTAATATTCACAATGGATAATAGGTGAAAACAGACCCCATAATTTGTTATGCAATTTCTTCCGAACACGATGATACCCCATACGTGGTCAAAAACTTCTGTTTAGGCACATGGCAGGGCTAGGAAAGGAAAGAGCACTATTTGTCTGGAATACGTTGTAAATGCCAAGTCACATTTAGAAAGCCCCTGACATGCGAAAACAGCAGAAACCCCCCACAAGTGACCCCATTTTGGAAACTAGACCCCTCAAGGAATTCATCTAGGGGTGTACTGAGCATTTTTAACCTACAGGTGATTCATGAAACTTTATAACATTTAGATGGGAGAACAAAAAATAGTTTTTTTTCCACTAAAATACTGTTTTAGCACAAAATTTATAATTTACACAAAGGGTAATGGGAGAAATTGGACCAAACAATTTGCTATGCAATTTCTCCCGAATGTGGCAGTACCAAATATGTGGTTGTACACTACTATTTGAGCACACAGCAGGGGTCGGATGTGAAGAAGTGCTACTTGGCTTTTAGAATTTTGTTTGACTAGATTGTTGACTCCATTAGCCAAGCCCCTGAGGTGCCAATAAGCAGAAACCCCCACAAGTGACCCCATATTGGAAACTTCACTGCTTAAGGAATTCATCTAGGGGGTAGTGAGTATTTTGAACCCATAGGTGCCTCACAGAATTTTATAACATTGAGACATGGAAATATGACATTTTAGTGGTAAAAATGTAATTATTGTATTTGCTACAAATTTTTCAGGTACACAAGGGTTAATAGGTGAAACTGGACCCCGCAATTTATTGCTCAACTTCTACCAAACATGGTGATACTCCATATGTCATCAGAAATTACTGTTAGACCACATGTCAGGGCTGAGACGGAAAGAGCGTCTGTACTTTTGGAGTACAGATATTGTTAGAATAGTTTGCGGGTGACATTTGCGGAGCCCCAAAAGGTGCCAGAACAGCAGAAAAAGCCCCCAAAGTGAACCCATTGTAGAAATTGCACCTCTCAATGAATCCATCTACGGCTGCAGCAGTAGCATAGCTACTGGGGAGGCAGAGGGGGCCGTCGCCCCGGGCCCCATCACATGGAGGGGCCCACCTGGAGCTATGGCTGCTTCTGTCATTAAGCAGAAGGCGGACGTGGCTCTCTGATGTGTCAGAGACAGGGTGGCACACTGCACGCATGCTGCTGATCTCTGTCTGAGGCTGAGCTGAGACTCTGGAGCACAGCAGCCAATCGCAGAGTCTCAGTGCAGTGTACGGAGTGGGCTGGAGCGCTGCTGACCTGATCTTCCTACGGGCTGGCAGGTCTGCCGTTAGCTTCAGGGTCCATGCTGGACGCTGGGTCCTAGTGAACATCTGCAGCTTAGGCTGTGCCAAGACAGTGCCTGGGTCAGACTGATCAGATTCATCACATTCATAAATGTAAGGGCTGCTCTGCTTGTTTTTTTTTAAATAAATTGCAGCATATGATGTTACTGTGGGAGTGGGATGAAAGTGAGGGGAAGAAGGGGAGCTGATTTGGGGTAATGGGGGTGGCACTGGGGGCCTTGTGTTCTGAGATCAAGTGAAAGCTCATGTCATAGTTGTTGTCTGGGGAGAGTGGAGATGGTGAGGTAGGGGGCTTATTATAATCCCCAATCCCCAACCTGTTAATATAACAAGCCCCCATAGAGTAACCATGGCATGAGCAGCACTGTATTTAAAGGGGCTTTTCCTGTGTAAAACTACAAGCCGCTGTATGTGACTGCAGACTTGTAAATCTTCATATTGTGCATACTGCGTGCTGTGAGGATTCACCATTGTTAGGAGCGGGCACTACAAGAATGTGCTATACATACTCCCGGACACGTACCGATAGGGTGGGCAGAGCCTTGCTTAATGCACATGTATTGAGTGAGACTGGAAACTGTAAAGTTGGAATGTGGCTGGGAGTATGTATATCATATACTTGTAGTCATGTGCCTGCTTGCTCCTGGCAACGGCAAATACTAAATAAACTCTAGGGTTAGAGTTGTGCTAGGGTTAGGGTTGTGCTAGGGTTGTGCTAGGGTTAGGGTTGTGCTAGGGTTAGGATTAGGGTTGTGCTAGGTTTAGGGTTGTGCTATGGTTAGGGTTGTGCTAGGGTCAGGTTTAGGGTTGTGCTAGGGTTAGGTTTAGGGTTGTGCTAGGGTTAGGGTTGTGCTAGGGTTAGGGTTGTATTAGGACTAGGGTTAGGGTTGTGTTGGGGTTGGGATTTTTTCAAAAGTAAGAAAAAAAAATGATGACGATATGGCGACTAGTGTTGAGCGCAAGTGCTCGCTACTTGAGTTTGCATCGGATGCTCTGGTATGTGTGGCACCTCAGGAGTCTGGTTGCCGCAGTGGCATTGCCTCCCTCACAAGAGGTGATGCCATGCCTGGAAGCAAGGAGGGGTCCCCTAATCAGGTTATACTAACATGCAACACTTTCCTGGCTCCAGACCAGCAAGGGGAGCACCTCCCCTTAGCAACTGCGATCTGTAGGCGGGGTTAGTTAGAGTTAGTGAGGAGTTGAAGTGAGGACGTCGACGAGAGAGGAGCTGAGGAGTGGAGCTGCACAGCAGAAGGAATCAACACAGAGGAACCGGACACAGGAGTCCGAGGCTGTGGGGCACTGAAGGCCAAGCAGCAGAAACCGGAGGGCAGCCGACTGCAGGTCTCCTGGCCCCATCAGACGCCCGGAGGCTCAGCAGCACCGCAGGGCCCAGCACCACCATGTGGTAGTGACGCATCAGCAAGGCCCGAGCTGCCTGCCATACGGGTGATCACAAAGACATTGCACTCAGGGACGAGGGCCACCGCACAGCTACAAGCAGCAGGGCCAAAGAGTTTAGTGGAAAGGGAAGGCCTCCAACTTCACCTGGTGAGGTGGATTCCTTACTTGCTTCCAAGCTGCCCGGACTTCCACTTCTAGCCAGTACCCTAGTCCCGGTTTGCCTAATCACAGCCAGTAAAGATAAGAGCAAACCGTCATTAAGTTGTGGACTGATTATTGCTGCGCCATCAACCCCTGCACTACAACGCCCAGCATCACCTCTAACATCTACACTGCCCTGGAGCTAAGCTCTACCTGTGGAGGGCCACACCAGCTTTGCTGCACTAACATCAGCTCCAGAGGACCTGCTCTGTAGCGGCGGGTCCCTTTAGCCGCATACCACAGGTGGCGTCACAAACTTTGTACATAAAAACTATAAAATCCCCTTTTTACTGACCGTCGTGGGTCACGGACCGGGTCACAGCCACTGTGACATCTCCCCTAGCAACGACCGGCCCGGCACCGAGTACCCCACGGCCCAGGGGGCGCGTCATATGCACCGAGTATTGCGGGTACTCGAGTGACATGTTGGAGTCTCTGCCCCATATGTTTTGCGGCTGTTACACAGCCAAAGAAACCTCGCGGGGATTGCCTGCCATGCACGAATGATTCCCGCATATTTTTTTTGGGTGTCTAATAACCGTGAAACATGCGGGGTGGGGACTCGAGCATCCGCAATACATGGTGCATACCCGAGTACCCGATGCAAACTCAAGTAGCGAGCACTTGCACTCAATGACAACTTATTCAGACATTTTCTGAAAGCCCAGGTCCTGCAGTCTCACACTGCTGGGACACCTCTTCCTTCCTGCCCGAGGCCAGCAGCATCACCCTACTCCTGCCATCGCCAACTTCCTGCAGCAGCGAGCCTGTCTCCTGTAACCCTGCTCCACCACCTCCACCACCCGGTAACCTACAGTAAAGTAAGGCTATAAGACGTGTGAAGCCCTGCTGTGCATGGAGCCACAGATCCTGGAGGGGTGCATTTCAGGTTTTCTCCACAAGAGGCCCTCAGAGCATACACACACCTCCACCCTACCTCAGACCACCAGAGGGAGCCCGGATAGGGATATAAATATGGAGGGTGGAGCTAGGCAGAGTCAGTCTGTGAGTTAGTTCTCCTCAGGAAGAGAGTGGAGACAGAACAGTCTGGAGTCCACAGCCAGTTCCTGCAGAGTGAGACACAGAGAAACAGGTCAGTCTGCAGTGGAGCTCAGTCAGACTCAAGCAGCTCGAGTTAAGTGAGCTAGGAGCGTTGCTTACGCTCAGAGAGCAGCAGAAGAGGCAGCCAGCTAACTGCCAGTGTGTATAGCCTAGTGAGGGCCCGAGTAGGCCGAAGGCTAGAGGAGTAGTAGCATTGGGGGCAGAGGAGCTTTACCAGCTCACCCCAGGAACCATATACTGGACACCGGGTCCGAGTCTGCAGGGATTCTTTACACCCAGCAGAAGACAACCAGAACCCCTGGCGAACTACATGTCCCAGGAATTCCAAACGCTGACTGTTATACCAGGGTCAGGAGTTACCGAGGCCCCATATACCAGGGAGTGGGTACTCCAACAGAAGGCCCTACCACAGGGTCAGCCGGTGCAGAACAGAGACTAAGTTAGGCCTAGCTCCAGGCAGGCCAGAGACTAACACTAAGCGGCGAAGAAACAGGAGGCCCTACACCAGCTCACTGGGGAGAGTCCTGCAGTGCAACCCTCACCCTACAGTGCTCCGGACGGTACCTGCATTTCCACCAGTAAAAGGTACAGAAGCAAACCGTGTGTGTGTGTCCCCTGTCCTTCCTTGGACCCGGCTGTGTCACCGCCATATCGTGCACCTCGTCAAACATCGCTGCACTGAGGCCTAGCTCCACCTGTGGGGAGCTACATCATCAAAGCTGCCGTAACACCGGCCTCAGTGGACTGCTGCAGCGCTGGTGATCCTCACAAGACACCACAGGTGGCGTCACGAACTTTGACATTTCATTTTCCCCTTTTTAAGAGAGACCCCAGGGTACGGGCCCGGGAGCCGACCACCGCGACATCCCCCAAGACCAGGCATTAAGGCCCGAGTAGTTCCCATCCCCTGGGCACCACAGACGCACCACCCTTTTATTTAAAAAATGTTTTTCCTATTTTCCTCCCCAAAATTTGGGGTGCGTCTTATGGTTCAATGCGTCTTATAGTTTGAAAAATGCGGTACTTTATAAAAATCACAAATTATTTAGTCTTGAAAGGCTGCTACTAGTAAAAATGCATGTTACAATAAGCCCTATCATAACATGTATTAGCAGTAGCAGCTAGTCAACAGACTTAATTCTGTTCAGTATTAAGTGATAAAAAGTAGAATTCAATAATATTCAATAATAATCAGAATGTGGTTTTGGCCCTCCACAACAGTTATAGCCTCTCATGTAGCCCCTTGGAAAAATTATTAGCCATGCCTAATCTATATTAATGCCCATTTTAAATTACCCATATTTTCCATCCCATACAAATAATATTTTGGCATAGACTTTACATACATTTACATTATCAATAATGGTGGTGAAGACCTGTATGTGCCCTTAATTTTATTTTATATATTTTGCAATACCAATAAAGCCTATTATTTTAACTATTTTGGCATCAGTACCTTCATGTACAGGGACTCACTGTCTCTTGAAGTATCATTCTATTAGTATAGAAGGAAGTGTGTTGTATACAAGTACCTATGACATAGTGCATTTAATTATAAATAATCTGATGAGAAACACAACCTCTTGGTCGACTAGAGTATAAGCTTATATATGTATATGCAAGTGTGGCACCCCTGAGGGTTCAGTCGCCACAGAGGTACTGCACCTCACCCAGAGGTGTGGTGTCTCCTTCTCTCAGGTAAGGAGGGAGTGCTGCCCGGAACCCCAACACCCACATTCAACACTACACTGCTCCAGGCCGGCTGGAAGGGCAACATGTATGCGCAGAGCTGAGCCCTGTCCCTGGCTGGAGTGAGGGGAACCCAAAGGTAGAGGGAACCAGTAGTGAGTGTGGGTGGAGGAAGCAGTTTAGGGGAGCACCATAGTAGTAGGTATAAAATGGGAAGCCATCTTAGGGGAGGTTAGTTCAGAGGAGAGAGTAAAGACAGTCAGGGAGCAGAGTCTCTTTAGGAGCTCTGCTCCACCAATAGGGCCCAGTCCTAGAGGCCCAGGAGGGGAGCAGAGGAGTAGGCTCCGTTCTACTAAAGGGATCCCAGGGGGTACGGCGAATGCAGGACGGCACCTGTACGCCCCGAATCTGTCAGAAGACAGAGGGATCAGGCCGCAAGAAGGGGACCGGCCCCTGGACCAGCCGTGTTACTCCAGGTCTCGGCTGGAAAAACCGGAGGCTTCTGGCTTTTATAGCTCAGTTGCCAAAGCCTCATTCTAATTACTGTGAGGGTCAAGCAGGTCCGGGAACTCAAGTAAGGCAGGAGGGACTTCAGAGCACCCGAGAGGGACTGAGAGTGGGGAAGCGCAGGGCAGGAGGGAGAAGACCCAGCGTGAAGACGGTCTAGAGAGAGGAACACAAGAAAGTGGGGTTCCGTCAGGTGCCCCTAAATTACCTGAGGAAGAGCTGAACCCCCGTTCTGGTGAACGCAGCGCGACGTGGGAGGCTGTAAGCTGGACAGTACAACCTGAGGAAATTAACAACTGTGAGTAAAGACTCGGATGACTGCACCGCACTGCCTCCGTCCATTATTTTAGCTGCGCCATCTTCCCCCCTGCACTACAACGCCCAGCGTAATCAACAACCCCTACACTGCCCTGGAGCTAGCTCTTCCTGTGGAGAGCCATACCATCCCTGCTGCAGTAACATCAGCTTCAGAGGACTGCTCCGCAGCGGCGGCTCCCTTTGGCCGCATTCCACAGGTGGCGTCACAAACTATTCCAAAATCTCATATAAACCCAAAACCCCTTTCTTTTTGTTGACCGCCCTGGGCCACGGACCGGGCCAGCCACCGTGATATTGACTCGCCCCCTGGGCCGTGGGGCACGCGGATCCGGGCGATAGGGGAACGATGGGGGTAGTAGTAGTGGCGGCCCGGTCCCGCGGCTCAGGGTGGTCAGGCCAATGGTAGTCTGCTATGCGCTCCAAATAATGTCCGACTACGCCACCCGTGGATTGCGGTTATTAGGAACCGCCGCTGCAAGGCAGTCCGCTGGGGCTGATGATGGGTGCAGCTGAGGTGATGTGACTCCCCACGGGAAGAGTGCAGCCCCAGGGCAGTGTAGTGGATGTTGGGAGTGATGGTAGTGCGGGTCCCGGTGCTGATAGTGCTGGAGGCGCGAAGGAGCACACAGACAACAAGTTACAGTCCAGGGTCTTTACTCACAGTTCGTTTGTTCCAGGTCACTTCGGCCAGCAGTGACCGCCCGAGCCGTGCTGCGTCCACCAGGTGAGGGGCTCGGTCAACTCCCAGGCAGTTCAGGAGCATGGCACAGGACCCCCTTTTATCCTTTCTCTGGCCTGCCTCACCAGTGACCCACTTTTGTCCAGCTGCCGCGGACCTGTGCGGTTAAACGTGGGCCCCGTCCTCCGCTGTCCTATATGGTGCCTTCCTAGCAGGTTTGATGAGGTGTCGCACCAATATATGATCACGACGACCGGTCTTTGGCTGAGGGTTGTTTTTCCTCCACCAACTTGGGATCCGGTACCCTTAATCTGCCTGACCCTGCACCCTGGATTCTCGTGGGTTCTTAGGGTCCCTTCCACCTTCTTGTTCCTGAGCCCTTCTGTTTCTCTGTCTCTCCTTCTTTGCAGTTCCTTTCTGTTTCTGTTCCTTTCTCTTGGAGCTGAGATGAGCCAGAATCTCAGCTCCCCTTCACCTCCTCCTCGGCCTCTTCTCCAGGCCCACTTCTCCTTCTCCTCTCAGGCCCCGGCCTCTTCCCTAGGCCTGCCTTTGGAGCAGTACTCAGCCTGAGCTGCTGCTCCCTGTCTTCTCCTCTCCACAGAACCTAGATCTCAGATGGTGCCCACCTTTTATACCTCCCTCTAGCCATGAGCCCAGGTGACCAGCAACCAATGGGCTCCTTCCTACGCTCAGGAACCGCCCCCTATCTGCCCCTACAGCACTGGGTGTTCCACCCCTCCCTCCCCACTCCAGCAGGGACATGGTCGGTCGTGCCTGCACTTCTATCTAGTGGGAGCACCGTTGAGCTGTCCCTCGGAAATGGGGTGTGTGTGCTGCATGCAGCTAACTGAGCCCTGGTCCATACTCCATCCTTACCTGGGAGTGGAATATCACACCTCCGGTCTGAGGTGCAATACCCCTGTAGCGGCCGAACCCTCGGGGCGCTACATTCCCCCCTGGTAAAGCACAGCACGTCCTCGGGCTGGAAAAGAGCAAAAACAGTTGATTACAGGACATGCAAAGACTTTTTCAATAACTTTTTACATTAGAAACAGACATTACGGTTCAACTCCCTTTATGGGACACACTTTTCTTTTCACTAGACATTATAGAAAACTTTTTCAATACTTCCGGAACTCTTTTGCATAAAACATTATAGAAAACTTTCACATGACTATTTAGCAGCATATAAAACCTTTTCACATAAAACATTTTTTTAAGTAAAGCACATTCTTGGATCCTGGTGGCGGTGCAACTTGTGACCAGGTGTTCTTTCTTTTTAAAGGTGCAACAGTCCATTTTAACTTTGAGGTAGACGTTGCGGTTCTTGTATAAAGCCAGTAGGGGGCGCTTTAAGAAGCGCAACTATATACATGGGATTGGCCGTTCCCAGTCCTCGGCCGGTGGGGATAGGGGAATGGCTGCTCACAGTCCTCAGCCTGTTAGGGGAAGAGGGGTGGCTTTTCTCAGTCCTCAGCCAGGTTACTTAGGGGATAGGGCATAACGTTCACACAGTCCTATATCAGTCCCAACGGGGACCACACACAATTTGAAACAGTCCCACACAGTTCCTTTGCACCCTTACGGGTAACTATTTACAATGCCACTTGACCGTTCACTGGTAACGGTGTCTTCGTGACGCTCCTTCTTCCTCCTCATACGGATCTTCAGGCCCGCCCGGGCCCTCCTGGTACTCAGCGTCCGAGTAGTGCTGCTCCCCCTCCTCTACTACTCTGTGGACGTGGAGGGCGTACCATCCCTTCACGCCTTGGTGTCGGGTGTAAGACACCACATCCCCTGGAAACAGATCTCGCCCTCGATAACCCTCCGGCAGGTGGCTCTCCACATCTTTCCTCGTCACGAACACACCGCTGATGGTCTCAGGGTCTCGGATGAAACCGCAGCCATGTTCCATGTGAAATTTCACGACAGTCCCGGTGACTCGGGGACCGCGGGCAGCTCGGGGATCTCGTCGGGCCTTCATCTTCTGCTCCGCACTTTGGGCCTGCAGCTTCTCCTGTTTCATGCGCCGCTCCCGCTGCTCCCTCTCGAACTCCTCCAGCTGTTGGCGGCAGTACTCCCGTCGACGGGCGGCGTACGGGGGAGCTAGGCCTTGCGACCGGGCCTGCGATTGTGGTCTTCTGCTGATCACGCCCGGGGTCAGAGGGCACGGCGTGGGGCGGGGCTCGCTGGTGGTGTCGATGGCCTGGGAACCGGTTGGTAGCGGTGGAGGCACGGTGTTGATGGCGGGTTCAGGTACGTTGGGCTCCGCAACAGGGTGCAGGGGCAGGTCGGCGGCCCCAGGGTTCGGGGTAGGGGCGTCTCCGTTACCTGCCTTTGCTGTCGCGGCCTCCTCCGCGGCGTCGTCCTCGGCCTCCGCTCTGCTTTCACTGCCCTCGGTGGCTGGTGTGCCGTTGGATGTCGACGGCGCCTCCTGCTGCAGGATCACGGCCCGCCGGGCCATTTCTTCTTTCCACCCGGCAATCACGTCCTGCTGCGCCCGGACCATCCTCCGGTCCAGCTCCTCCAGCGCAGCCCGCACATACTCGGGGTCTTCCTTGGGGAGGTGTGCTAGCAGCTCCGTGAAGCAGCATGGGGATTCGGCCTGCAGCAGGCCACGCGCCAGGGCGCTGGAGCTGGTTCCTGTCTCTATCTTTGGGTGTGGCCTGGCCAGACTGATCCAGACTGCGCCCTGCCCCACAGTTTTCTTCCCTCTCCGCCCCCAGAGGGCGTGGTCCTGGGGCATTCTGCTGACAATCACTTTCAGGGGCAGCCCCCCCATGTTGATGGACATCTCCACTTCTGCATTCATGGCTGGTGGGGGCGGGCTCCTTCTTTGGCGCCATTCTGGGACCTGGCCCACGATGGGAGGTGGCTTCCTGCTGTCTTTTGGTGCGCACATAATGGCGTCCGCTCTGCCAGGGCGGGAAAGACGGATGAAGATGGCGGGAAACGGTCCAAGATGGCGTCTGATGGCGGGAATCGGCTCCGGATGGCAGGAAACGACTCCGGATGGCGGGAAACTTCTTTTTAAGGTACATGTGCAATTTTCTTCAGGCACGCAATACCCGCTTGTGGCGGGTTGGTAATGATCCTGCCGACTACGCCAAAGCTGACTCGCCCCCTGGGCCGTGGGGGACGCGGATCCGGGCGATAGGGGAACGATGGGGGTAGTAGTAGTGGCGGCCCGGTCCCGCGGCTCAGGGTGGTCAGACCAGTGGTAGTTTGTTATGTGCTATGTACTGGTTGATAATGTCCGACTACGCCACCCGTGGATTACGGTTATTAGGAACTGCCGCTGCAAGGCAGTCCGCTGGGGCTGATGATGGGTGCAGCTGAGGTGATGTGACTCCCCACGGGAAGAGTGCAGCCCCAGGGCAGTGTAGTGGATGTTGGGAGTGATGGTAGTGCGGGTCCCGGTGCTGATAGTGCTGGAGGCGCGAAGGAGCACACAGACAACAAGTTACAGTCCAGGGTCTTTACTCACAGTTCGTTTGTTCCAGGTCACTTTGGCCAGCAGTGACCACCCGAGCCGTGCTGCGTCCACCAGGTGAGGGGCTCGGTCAACTCCCAGGCAGTTCAGGAGCATGGCACAGGACCCCCTTTTATCCTTTCTCTGGCCTGCCTCACCAGTGACCCACTTTTGTCCAGCTGCCGCGGACCTGTGCGGTTAAACGTGGGCCCCGTCCTCCGCTGTCCTATATGGTGCCTTCCTAGCAGGTTTGATGAGGTGTCGCACCAATATATGATCACGACGACCGGTCTTTGGCTGAGGGTTGTTTCTCCTCCACCAACTTGGGATCCGGTACCCTTAATCTGCCTGACCCTGCACCCTGGATTCTCGTGGGTTCTTAGGGTCCCTTCCACCTTCTTGTTCCTGAGCCCTTCTGTTTCTCTGTCTCTCCTTCTTTGCAGTTCCTTTCTGTTTCTGTTCCTTTCTCTTGGAGCTGAGATGAGCCAGAATCTCAGCTCCCCTTCACCTCCTCCTCGGCCTCTTCTCCAGGCCCACTTCTCCTTCTCCTCTCAGGCCCCGGCCTCTTCCCTAGGCCTGCCTCTGGAGCAGCACTCAGCCTGAGCTGCTGCTCCCTGTCTTCTCCTCTCCACAGAACCTAGATCTCAGATGGTGCCCACCTTTTATACCTCCCTCTAGCCATGAGCCCAGGTGACCAGCAACCAATGGGCTCCTTCCTATGCTCAGGAACTGCCCCCTATCTGCCCCTACAGCACTGGGTGTTCCACCCCTCCCTCCCCACTCCAGCAGGGACATGGTCGGTCGTGCCTGCACTTCTATCTAGTGGGAGCACCGTTGAGCTGTCCCTCGGAAATGGGGTGTGTGTGCTGCATGCAGCTAACTGAGCCCTGGTCCATACTCCATCCTTACCTGGGAGTGGAATATCACACCTCCGGTCTGAGGTGCAATACCCCTGTAGCGGCCGAACCCTCGGGGCGCTACATTCCCCCCTGGTAAAGCACAGCACGTCCTCGGGCTGGAAAAGAGCAAAAACAGTTGATTACAGGACATGCAAAGACTTTTTCAATAACTTTTTACATTAGAAACAGACATTACGGTTCAACTCCCTTTATGGGACACACTTTTCTTTTCACTAGACATTATAGAAAACTTTTTCAATACTTCCGGAACTCTTTTGTATAAAACATTATAGAAAACTTTCACATGACTATTTAGCAGCATATAAAACCTTTTCACATAAAACATTTTTTTAAGTAAAGCACATTCTTGGATCCTGGTGGCGGTGCAACTTGTGACCAGGTGTTCTTTCTTTTTAAAGGTGCAACAGTCCATTTTAACTTTGAGGTAGACGTTGCGGTTCTTGTATAAAACCAGTAGGGGGCGCTTTAAGAAGCGCAACTATATACATGGGATTGGCCGTTCCCAGTCCTCGGCCGGTGGGGATAGGGGAATGGCTGCTCACCGTCCTCAGCCTGTTAGGGGAAGAGGGGTGGCTGTTCTCAGTCCTCAGCCAGGTTACTTAGGGGATAGGGCATAACATTCACACAGTCCTATATCAGTCCCAACGGGGACCACACGCAATTTGAAACAGTCCCACACAGTTCCTTTGCACCCTTACGGGTAACTATTTACAATGCCACTTGACCGTTCACTGGTAACGGTGTCTTCGTGACGCTCCTTCTTCCTCCTCATACGGATCTTCAGGCCCGTCCGGGCCCTCCTGGTACTCAGCGTCCGAGTAGTGCTGCTCCTCCTCCTCTACTACTCTGTGGACGTGGAGGGCGTACCATCCCTTCACGCCTTGGTGTCGGGTGTAAGACACCACATCCCCTGGAAACAGATCTCGCCCTCGATAACCCTCCGGCAGGTGGCTCTCCACATCTTTCCTCGTCACGAACATATCGCTGATGATCTCAGGGTCTCGGATGAAACCGCAGCCATGTTCCATGTGAAATTTCACGACAGTCCCGGTGACTCGGGGACCGCGGGCAGCTCGGGGATCTCGTCGGGCCTTCATCTTCTGCTCCGCACTTTGGGCCTGCAGCTTCTCCTGTTTCATGCGCCGCTCCCGCTGCTCCCTCTCGAACTCCTCCAGCTGTTGGCGGCAGTACTCCCGTCGACGGGCGGCGTACGGGGGAGCTAGGCCTTGCGACCGGGCCTGCGATTGTGGTCTGCTGATCACGCCCGGGGTCAGAGGGCACGGCGTGGGGCGGGGCTCGCTGGTGGTGTCGATGGCCTGGGAACCGGTTGGTAGCGGTGGAGGCACGGTGTTGATGGCGGGTTCAGGTACGTTGGGCTCCGCAACAGGGTGCAGGGGCAGGTCGGCGGCCCCAGGGTTCGGGGTAGGGGCGTCTCCGTTACCTGCCTCTGCTGTCGCGGCCTCCTCCGCGGCGTCGTCCTCGGCCTCCGCTCTGCTTTCACTGCCCTCGGTGGCTGGTGTGCCACTGGATGTCGACGGCGCCTCCTGCTGCAGGATCACGGCCCGCCGGGCTATTTCTTCTTTCCACCCGGCAATCACGCCCTGCTGCGCCCGGACCATCCTCCGGTCCAGCTCCTCCAGCGCAGCCCGCACATACTCGGGGTCTTCCTTGGGGAGGTGTGCTAGCAGCTCCGTGAAGCAGCATGGGGATTCGGCCTGCAGCAGGCCACGCGCCAGGGCGCTGGAGCTGGTTCCTGTCTCTATCTTTGGGTGTGGCCTGGCCAGACTGATCCAGACTGCGCCCTGCCCCACAGTTTTCTTCCCTCTCCGCCCCCAGAGGGGGTGGTCCTGGGAGATTCTGCTGACAATCACTTTCAGGGGCAGCCCCCCCATGTTGATGGACATCTCCACTTCTGCATTCATGGCTGGTGGGGGCGGGCTCCTTCTTTGGCGCCATTCTGGGACCTGGCCCACGATGGGAGGTGGCTTCCTGCTGTCTTTTGGTGCGCACATAATGGCGTCCGCTCTGCCAGGGCGGGAAAGACGGATGAAGATGGCGGGAAACGGTCCAAGATGGCGTCTGATGGCGGGAATCGGCTCCGGATGGCGGGAAACGACTCCGGACGGCGGGAAACTTCTTTTTAAGGTACATGTGCAATTTTCTTCAGGCACGCAATACCCGCTTGTGGCGGGTTGGTAATGATCCTGCCGACTACGCCAAAGCTGACTCGCCCCCTGGGCCGTGGGGGACGCGGATCCGGGCGATAGGGGAACGATGGGGGTAGTAGTAGTGGCGGCCCGGTCCCGCGGCTCAGGGTGGTCAGACCAGTGGTAGTTTGTTATGTGCTATGTACTGGTTGATAATGTCCGACTACGCTACCCGTGGATTACGGTTATTAGGAACCGCCACTGCAAGGCAGTCCGCTGGGGCTGATGATGGGTGCAGCTGAGGTGATGTGACTCCCCACGGGAAGAGTGCAGCCCCAGGGCAGTGTAGTGGATGTTGGGAGTGATGGTAGTGCGGGTCCCGGTGCTGATAGTGCTGGAGGCGCGAAGGAGCACACAGACAACAAGTTACAGTCCAGGGTCTTTACTCACAGTTCGTTTGTTCCAGGTCACTTCGGCCAGCAGTGACCGCCCGAGCCGTGCTGCGTCCACCAGGTGAGGGGCTCGGTCAACTCCCAGGCAGTTCAGGAGCATGGCACAGGACCCCCTTTTATCCTTTCTCTGGCCTGCCTCACCAGTGACCCACTTTTGTCCAGCTGCCGCGGACCTGTGCGGTTAAACGTGGGCCCCGTCCTCCGCTGTCCTATATGGTGCCTTCCTAGCAGGTTTGATGAGGTGTCGCACCAATATATGATCACGACGACCGGTCTTTGGCTGAGGGTTGTTTCTCCTCCACCAACTTGGGATCCGGTACCCTTAATCTGCCTGACCCTGCACCCTGGATTCTCGTGGGTTCTTAGGGTCCCTTCCACCTTCTTGTTCCTGAGCCCTTCTGTTTCTCTGTCTCTCCTTCTTTGCAGTTCCTTTCTGTTTCTGTTCCTTTCTCTTGGAGCTGAGATGAGCCAGAATCTCAGCTCCCCTTCACCTCCTCCTCGGCCTCTTCTCCAGGCCCACTTCTCCTTCTCCTCTCAGGCCCCGGCCTCTTCCCTAGGCCTGCCTCTGGAGCAGCACTCAGCCTGAGCTGCTGCTCCCTGTCTTCTCCTCTCCACAGAACCTAGATCTCAGATGGTGCCCACCTTTTATACCTCCCTCTAGCCATGAGCCCAGGTGACCAGCAACCAATGGGCTCCTTCCTACGCTCAGGAACCGCCCCCTATCTTCCCCTACAGCACTGGGTGTTCCACCCCTCCCTCCCCACTCCAGCAGGGACATGGTCGGTCGTGCCTGCACTTCTATCTAGTGGGAGCACCGTTGAGCTGTCCCTCGGAAATGGGGTGTGTATGCTGCATGCAGCTAACTGAGCCCTGGTCCATACTCCATCCTTACCTGGGAGTGGAATATCACACCTCCGGTCTGAGGTGCAATACCCCTGTAGCGGCCGAACCCTCGGGGCGCTACAATATCCCCCACCAGCATCCATAGGCCCGGCTGCCGAGTACCCCACGGCTCTTGGGGCGAGTCACAAGCCTGGATTCTGATTTATATATGTAGGTCACAGATTACTACATCATTTTAATTAAATAGTTTGATAGGTACTGTAGGTCATTAAAAATGTACTACCATATAATTACATATTCAGCTACCTGCACTTTGCAGACATAAGTATAATATTAATATTCAAGAATTGGAAACATCAGGAATTCTGGTCAAATTAACTATATTACAGCTGCCAAAAAGATAAAAAAAATTCTGAATTCAATGGCTCTATATTTTCAGGCATTCAGCTATTACCAAATTTTGCCCACACTTATTAAGTGATCGTTTTTGGTAATAAATTATGGTAAATATCTACCAGGGAAAAAATTGCTGGAACAGAAAACATAATCAGATAGGTTGGTCAATAAAGATGACAATTAGGCATCAAATTGTCAAATACATGGATGTTGCAGGCCAGGCAGAAATGTGAGAAGTGGGTGTGGACCTTAATAGCAAGGACCCCTTTGAATGGAGTGTGTATGAACTTCTTCATTTCTGAGGCTGGTAACTGAGGAACTTAACCTCTGCAGCAGACTTAAATCTTGTCCGTTAGAAGCAATTTTAGGTGACCACCTGATTAAACTGCTTGAGATTATGCCAAGGGGGTTTAAAGCTGTCATCAGAGTAAAAAGGGGATACTTTGAGGAATCTTAGCTTTATCAGATACTCTCATTTGTTTCACACATGTTTCTGTACTCCTTAATTTCATATGTGTTACTTCATGATTTTTCTACCTTCAGTCTGAATTTCCAATGTGTAAACTCCAATATGAAGGAAAACCATTGCTTGAACAGGTGTGTCCAAACATTTGATCGCTACTGGATGCCACTCACAGACTGTTCGTATGTCACACACACAGAAATGCTGTTCATCTGTCACACATCTAAGGAGATACTGCACATACTGTATACCCCACTCACTCATGAAAACTAAACACGCTGCATATAATTGTTCACACATGGGAACATGCCATAAAGATGCTGCTCACACATTAGCCACATGGGGGCGATTTATCAAACTGCTTTCAACATAAAATTGGAGTAAAAAACTTTGAAAAGTTTTGTCATTTTCATATCATTTTCCAGCAGCTCCGCCACAATGGGCAGAGCTGAAGAGGAGATGGGGCGGTACAGATCTTGTCTCTGCCCTTCTGCCGATCAAACTCATCAATAGTGCCGATATTTCTTACACCATAAATTTTACTCCAGTTTTTGACTGGACTAAAATTCCTGGCAAGGCGCACAGGCAAGGTCATTTCGAGTTTTGGAATCACTCAACAAAAATACTTTGTACAATAGATTTTTTAATATTTTAATATGGACAGGGCAAACCAACCTTAGGAAATCACAGAATATTGTGTAGTTTTTGGCTCCTACTATCTAAATTTATGTTGTTGTAACTTACTCACTTGTCCTGCTGTTGTGCCAGTGTCCACTACTGTCAGGTGCAGTACCTGTTCCTATAAGTAGGGCTGATATATGAGAGGGCAATCGGTACCTGTATGTTTGGCGACACGCTGACCACCCAAATCACGTCAGAGTGCGATTTCACTGGAAGGGAGTGTTTTCCCATCCTGCTGGGAAAAGTATCAGTCAATCCTTCTTTATGGCTAGTTTGTCACAAGCTGGCCAGCAAAACAATAATTAGAAGGGTACAGCCTATGATGTGCACAGTGCCCTACTTAAATCCTCATGAGACTGCTTGCCTTTATCAGTTATTATATTGTTTTTATAATGCTTATGACGCGCCCCTGGGCCTGAGTCGCGCAGCGTTGCGCACGCGGGAGCCTACCCGGAGCCGGATCGGATAGGGGTAGTAGTCTCGTGGCGATGACCCGGTCCGTGCCCAGGGAGTCAGACTAAGTGGCGGTATATTAGCAGTAGATGTAGGACGACTACGCCACCCGTTGAATGCAGCTATGGAGCTGCCGCTGCAGGGCAGACCGCTGAGGCCGGTGGTACGATTGTGCAGCGTAGATGGTATAACCCCCAACGGGAGGGGTATGGCCTCAGGGCAGCCGACGTGGATGATGGGGGTAGCAGGAACCACTCAGAGACGATGCGGTGTAGTTCAGGGTCTTTACTGGTGATAAAGATAGACCCTCCCGGAGTACTGGCTAGCGATCGGGGCCTGGTCAGTCTTTGAGCAGATGGGATCTCCCCTGGCCAGGCGGAGTTGTAGGCCTCCCCAACTAATTGTACTCTTCTGGCTACCTTGCTAGAGGCGGGTAAAAGTAGCCCACGTCCCTGAGTGTACCGTGTGGTGCTCACCCGTATGGCCGGTGACTCGGGGCCTTCTAGTGGCTTCCGCTCCACGACGGCGGTGCTGGTCCCACGCGTGTGACCGTGCCTTCGGGTTTCTTGGCCAGAGGACCTGAAATCCCCTGCCGGGCGGTTTCTGCTGCTGGGTCTGGGTTAATCCCCACAGCCTCGGACTCCGGGTCCGGTGGTAACTCTTCAATCAGGGCGAGCTCTTCAGCTGCCAGCCCCTGATTCCTTTTAGCCTGCTCCCACAGAGCTCCTGATCTTTCTTTCCTATGCTGCTCCTCTTCTTCTCTCTACTCTTCTCTTCTCTCTAACCCTGCCTCAGCCCCAGTTTTATATAGGGGAAGTTCTTCCCCTCCCAGGACTGGGCAGGAGGTGTGGCATGTATAGGATTCCTGACCAAGAGACCTCCCACCTGCTCTCAGACATAACATTGCTATTACTGTGGAGACCAGACCCCTGGGGTGCCACATTCCCCCCTAGTGAATTTTAGTACTCCGGGACTAAACATACTTTTGTAAACATAACAAATTACAAACAGAAACAACGCAATAAAGAAAAACATTAGGATGGTCACGGCGTGTTCGCAACCGGGTGCAGTTTTTCAAGAAAACAAGGGTGTCCATTTCACCAACACAGGGAGACGTAACCAGGTAGGGGTCTGTCCTGCCCCGAGTCCTTAACAGTCTTTCAGTCCGTCCTGGGTTACGCTCCAACTATATACACAAAGGATTCCCGGTAAATCCACCAAAGACTCCTATAAATAACTAGAAACACATAATTATACACAAGCAACAATAAACAGGTAAACATTAATAAAATAGCTTGAACATTTAGATCCTCCACCGTATGGGCAACTGGCCTCTAGTGACCCTAGTGGACCTACGGAGCTGGCTCACTGGTCCTGAGCTACAGGGTATAGGAGCTGTCAAGGGTAAACTGGGCAGCCGTCTACGGACTCTTTGGCTCACTAGGGGTATGGCAGGCTCACTATAAGCAGAGGGTTGATTCTCCGGGTCTGCTTGTGTAGGGTCTTCTGCCTCCTGGACCGGCTGTTCTTCCAGTTCTACCTGTGTCTCCGTAGGCACTTGGGATGCTGGTTGGAGGAACGTGAGGACGGGTACCACAACAGCACCATTGACTTGAGTCCAAGACCGAGGGAAGTCTCCGAGCACAGTACTAACCATATCTTCCCTTTCCTCTATGGGTCGAGGGTCCTCTTGTTCCTCTTCAGGGTTCCGTAGCTGTTCGGGACACTTCTTTAGGTGATCCCGGGATACAATGGCTGTGGTTTCCCCTCCGTCTTTACTGATTGTACAGATCTTTGGGTTGTCGTGGCTTGAGGGCAGTACGGTGTACGGGTCCTTCTCCCACTGGTCGTCCAACTTGTGGAGCCGTCTTTTCCTCTTCAAGACCTGCTCTCCGGGCACCAGGGGAACAGCGGGAGCATACTGGTTGTAAGTTTTCTCTTGTCTTTCCCTAGCTTGACAGAGACTTCGCTCCACGCTCTCCTGTACTTTCCGGTACTGCTGCTGCCTCTCCGTGTCCCAGTCTGCTTCTGGTGAAGTGTCCTCGGGTGTCAGGACTCCCATCTCCAGATCAACAGGAAGCTTACCAGGTCTTGCCCTCATTAGGTAAGCCGGGGTACAGTTGGTGGAACCTACAGGGATGTGGTTGTATAGGTCCACCAGGTCGGGCAGCTTTTCAGGCCACAGACTGCGTTCCTCCAGGGGCAATGTTTTCAGGAGATCTATCACCACCTGGTTCATTTTCTCACAAAGTCCATTAGTTTGCGGGTGATAGGGTGTTGTTCTAATCTTCCGGCATCCATACAGGGTGCAGAACTCCTGGAAGACCTCCGCTTCAAAGGCAGGCCCCTGGTCCGTCAGCACCTGCTCCGGGTATCCATGCGGACGGCAGAAGTGCTGCTGGAAGGCTCTAGCTGCTGTGTGAGCCGTTAAATCCTTGACGGGGACGACAACCAAGAACCGGGAGTAGTGATCCACGATGGTTAATGCGTAGACGTAGCCACTTCTGCTTGGGGTCAGCTTTACATGATCCAAGGCTACCAGTTCCAACGGCTGTCTGGTGATGATGGACCGCAGGGGAGTCTTCTGGCTGGCACGGTCCCTCCTTCTTAAGTTGCATGGGCCACAGTCTCTGCACCACCTCTCGATGGTCCCTCTCATGCCTACCCAATGGAACCGCCCGCGCAGCAGAAACTCCAGCTTCTTCCATCCGAAGTGCCCAGCTCCGTCGTGGTATGCCTCCATCACCATAGCTGCGTCTCTTCTTGGCACCACTACTTGCCAGATTAGTTCATGCGTCCGGGAGTTAACCATTCTGCGGCACAACTTCCCCTTGTAAAGGAACAGTCGACTCTTCTCAGCCCACAGTTGCTTGGCTTCCTCCGGAGCGTCTGGGTCAAGGCGTGCATCTGGCCGAGTCAGCATCTCCTTTACCAGTCGGACGGCAGGGTCACTGTCTTGCGTCTCCGCCCAGTTGTAATGAGGTAACGGGTTGAATGTAGCGGATTGCTTACTCCTTACACGGTGGGAATACTGGATAGTCCCATGACGGTGGAACGCGGGGAGTTCAACTTCTTCCAGTTCCTCTGAATCTTCCCCTACGTCCGGTAGGTTCGGCATCCTGGACAGGGCGTCCGCGTTGGTATTGGAGCGTCCTGCCCGGTATTTGATTGTAAACTCATAGTTGGACAAGCGGGCCATCCATCTCTGCTCTAGGGCACCGAGTCTTGCAGTGTCCAGGTGTGTCAACGGGTTGTTATCCGTGTACACGGTGAACCGGGAAGCAGCAAGGTAGTGCTTAAAGCGTTCGGTGACTGCCCACACCACTGCCAGGAACTCTAGCTTAAATGAGCTGTAATTCTCAGGGTTTCTTTCGGTGGGTCGCAGTTTTCGGCTGGCGTAAGCAATTACCCGTTCTTTCCCCTGCTGGATCTGGGACAGTACGGCTCCTAGCCCGATGTTACTGGCGTCGGTGTAGAGGATAAAGGGCTGGCTGTAATCCGGGTACGCCAGGATTTCATCCCCCGTGAGGGCCATCTTCAGCTGGCGGAAGGACTCTTCTTCCAGCTTCTCCCATCTGAAGGGTGGCTTCTGGTTCTTGGCCTTCCTGGACTGGCCTATCAGGAGGTCCTGCATAGGAGCTGCCTTCTTGGTGAAACCGGGTATGAACCTTCAGTAGTAGCCTACCAACCCGAGGAACTGCCTCACTTCCTTTATGCTGGAGGGGCTTGGCCATTCCTTAATTGCGGTGATCTTATCAGGGTCGGGAGCCACTCCGTCAGCACTCACCACGTGTCCCAGGTACTGCACCTTTGGCTTCAGGAGGTGACACTTGGAGGGTTTCACCTTTAGGCCGTAACTTGCCAGAGCTTCGAACACTTCCGCCAGGTGTTTCAGGTGGTCCTCGTAGGTCTTGGAGTAGACGATGACATCGTCCAGGTATAACAGGACCGTCTCAAAGTTCCGGTGTCCCAGACAGCACTCCATCAGTCGCTGGAAGGTTCCTGGTGCGTTGCAGAGTCCGAACGGCATGCAGGTAAACTCGCTAAGTCCCATCGGGGTGGTGAATGCGGTCTTCTCCCGGTCCGCCTCTGCTACAGGAACCTGCCAGTACCCGCTAGTGAGATCCAAGGTGGAGAAGAAGTTAGCAGATTTTAAAGCAGCCAAAGACTCCTCTATTCTTGGTAAGGGGTACGCATCTTTGTGTGTGATACGGTTAATTTTCCGGTAATCTACACACATTCTCATGGTGTTGTCTTTCTTTTTGACTAAGACTAGTGGAGCTGCCCAGGGGCTACAGCTATCCCTGATTACCCCAGCCTCCTTCATGTCTCTAAGCATCCCCTTGGCGTGTTGGTAGTGTGCAGGGGGTACGGGTCGATACCTCTCTTTTATGGGAGGATGGTCTCCCGTGGGGATGTGGTGTTCTACCCCCTTGACTCGCCCAAAGTCTAACGGGTGTTTACTAAACACTCTCTCGTACTCTTGAACCACCCGGTAGACTCCCTGTTTCTGGTGGGAGGGAGTGGAGTCAGTACCCAAATGTAGTTGCTGACACCAATCCTCCATTATTTTCGTAGAGCCGTTACCTTCCTCCGGGTGAGATGGAGGCAAGGGTTCCACAGACTGTATAGAATTTTGGTTGATAGTATATAATTTGGCTAGCGTAGCATACCGGGGCAGGTATACTTCCCTTTTCCCGATATTTATTATACGAACGGCACCCTCCCATGGCGTACATCAATTACCCCCCGTGCTGTCAAACTGGTGGGCCTACTGTCTGAGTAGACTGGTTCTACCATGGCCTGGTAATCTCTACCTCTCAGACCAATAGCTGCCCGGCACCAAATCATCATTTCACTTTTCGGGGGCATGGCAATAGGGAAAGGGTCACACATTCTTACGCTACCAATCTCACCGCCGGAGAGTTCCACTTGTTGCCGCCGCATCAGTGCCCGGATCTCTTTCTGGAGCACTCGCTGCTGGCCGGAGCTGGCGTTCTTGGCAACCTGCTGTAAAATGAAAATCACCTCTGCAAGACAATTTTCAATCACATTAGTTCCTAGAGTTATCTTTGGGTGACTCTCGCGCTTGTCAATGTCTACAATGATCAGTCCCTGTGCTGCCAGTTCGACTCTACCGATTTTAATGGTCATTTCTTTAAATCCGATCTGTGGCACGGGTTGACCATTGCTGGCGATGATACTCAAGTCGTCGTCAGGGTAGCGGGTTATATCCGAGTCATTCCAGTACTGCTTGAAGAGCACGTACGGGATGGTGGTGACCTGTGACCCGGTGTCCAGTAGGGCACTCATAGGAATGCCATCCAGTACCACAGGCAAGACTGGACGTCCTCCCACATATTTGTCGCGCCAGCTCGATGGGCCTGGTGATCTTTTTCCTGGGGGTTGGCCCTCTACCCCAGGTTGTGCCAGTTTAAAGGACAGTACCTTGCCATATGTCCGGGTTGATTGCAGCGGCGGCAGATGGGTTGTCCGTCCTCGTTGTATCGGTCGCTGGGTCTTCCTCTGGCCGGTGGGGTCCTCCTTGGTCGACGCCACGGGATGTCCTCCGGTCCGGATGCCAGCTGGATCTTCCCTGGAGTGGAAACCTGTAAAGACTGCACAGTTCGGGTTAGCGCGGCAACGCTTCTAGCTAGCTCTTGGACCTGATGGTGCAGGTCTGGAGCCGGGTCATTGTTCAAAGCCTGCGCATCAGCTCCCACAGGCCCTGCCGACAAGGGCGCCGCCTCCTGGTGGTAAGCGGTAGTAGGGCGCCTGTGGGTCACAACGCCACCCGGTGCCGGTTCTCGGAGCACCCGGGTGGCTCTGTCCTTGAACTGTGCAAAGTCCAGATGAGGATCCTGTAAGGCTATGGCCCGCAACTGGGTTCGGTGGACATTGCAATATAGTCCCTCTATAAATTGCTCGGTCAACAGCCTGTCCTCGTTTCCCACGCTGTCAGGGTCGGTCTGCTTAATGGCTCTCAGGGCCTCTTGTAGGTTTAGCGCATAGTCCCTTATACTCTCATGTGCTCGCTGCTTGCACCCATAGAATCTAAGCTTAATCTCGGCTGAGGTGCGGGTATCAAAGGTGTCCCTCAGCCGGGTTAGTATCCCTGCGACAGTCCTCCTCCCAGGTGGCCAGGACTTTACCTCCCTTTGGGCTGCCCCGGTTAGTTGGGCCACCAGGATGCTCACTTTTTGCTCCTCTGTGAGGGGGTACACCTGGAAGAGGCTATCCAGCTTTTCTTTAAAGTCATTCAAGGTATGTGACTCCCCTAAGTACTGGGGTAGCCAGGCTGCTCCCGGGATATAGGGCATGGTGAAACGCATGACTGCAGCAGCGCTGGCGCTGGCGGGGGTTGAGGCAGTGAAGCTCTCCTCCATATCCGACATCTTTCTCCCCCCTAGTGGACCGTGGCCTACCTTGCGATGATCCTCTTCCGTAGGCCGCGGCTCCGCAGTGGATCGTCAGGGTTGAGGACCTTCCGTCGCGCTCCTGTGACGTCGGCGTCTGCTGGGCTCCTTCCAGGACCTTACGCAACGTCCGGACGTGAGGCGGGGCTTCAGTTCTCGCGCGCTTTCGGAGTCCACGCCCCTCTTCTTCCCGCGCGGCGTCTTCAAGATGGCGTCCAACGGCGGGAAAACTCCACGGAAGGCGGGAAGAAGGCTGAAAATGGCGCCGGATGGCGGGAAAACTTCACGGCTGGCGGGAAGAAGGCTGAAGATGGCGCCGGATGGCTGGAATCTTCGCGGATGGCGGGAAGAAGGCTGAAGATGGTGCCGGATGGCGGGAATCTCCACGGATGGCGGGAATCTTCACCACTGGTAAGTTTGAACAGTCTTTTTCAGGCACGCAGTACCCGGTGGTTGCGGGCACGAGATCCTGCCGACTACGCCAAAAGTTGACGCGCCCCTGGGCCTGAGTCGCGCAGCGTTGCGCACGCGGGAGCCTACCCGGAGCCGGATCGGATAGGGGTAGTAGTCTCGTGGCGATGACCCGGTCCGTGCCCAGGGAGTCAGACTAAGTGGCGGTATATTAGCAGTAGATGTAGGACGACTACGCCACCCGTTGAATGCAGCTATGGAGCTGCCGCTGCAGGGCAGACCGCTGAGGCCGGTGGTACGATTGTGCAGCGTAGATGGTATAACCCCCAACGGGAGGGGTATGGCCTCAGGGCAGCCGACGTGGATGATGGGGGTAGCAGGAACCACTCAGAGACGATGCGGTGTAGTTCAGGGTCTTTACTGGTGATAAAGATAGACCCTCCCGGAGTACTGGCTAGCGATCGGGGCCTGGTCAGTCTTTGAGCAGATGGGATCTCCCCTGGCCAGGCGGAGTTGTAGGCCTCCCCAACTAATTGTACTCTTCTGGCTACCTTGCTAGAGGCGGGTAAAAGTAGCCCACGTCCCTGAGTGTACCGTGTGGTGCTCACCCGTATGGCCGGTGACTCGGGGCCTTCTAGTGGCTTCCGCTCCACGACGGCGGTGCTGGTCCCACGCGTGTGACCGTGCCTTCGGGTTTCTTGGCCAGAGGACCTGAAATCCCCTGCCGGGCGGTTTCTGCTGCTGGGTCTGGGTTAATCCCCACAGCCTCGGACTCCGGGTCCGGTGGTAACTCTTCAATCAGGGCGAGCTCTTCAGCTGCCAGCCCCTGATTCCTTTTAGCCTGCTCCCACAGAGCTCCTGATCTTTCTTTCCTATGCTGCTCCTCTTCTTCTCTCTACTCTTCTCTTCTCTCTAACCCTGCCTCAGCCCCAGTTTTATATAGGGGAAGTTCTTCCCCTCCCAGGACTGGGCAGGAGGTGTGGCATGCATAGGATTCCTGACCAAGAGACCTCCCACCTGCTCTCAGACATAACATTGCTATTACTGTGGAGACCAGACCCCTGGGGTGCCACACTTACATAGGTCTTGACCCTTTCTTTTTACTGAACCGACTTTTGTTCCACATTTGTTTTGCTGTTCAACCCTTGGATGCCTTTCTGGACTTGATCATTAGAGGGGTTGTCCACTCTAAAACGACAAGTCCACAGTGACTCTGTGTGACTGCAGACTTGTGAATCCTCACATCTTGTGCACTATGGTGTCAGTGACTCGCCCCCTGGGCCGTGGGGTACTCGAAACCGGGTCTTCTGGTGTACGGTGCTGAGGGGGGTAGTTGTCTCCGTGTGGCGGTGACCCGGTCCGTAGCTCAGGGCGATCAAACCAGTGGCAGTTAAATGTCCGACTACGCCACCCGTGCATCGCGGTCAGAGTGAACCTCCGCTGCAGGACAAACCGCTGAGGCAGGTGTTGTGGGTGCAGCAGAGAATAGTATAACTCCCCTGGCCTCAGGACAGTGTGTAGATTGGATGGGGGTGATGGGGTTTGTGGTGGAGGATGTTCCAGTATCGTTAGTGCTGGCACGGTAAGAAACATGGAGACAAAGTGTTGCAGTCCAAGTTCTTTACTCACAGTTCGTATACTCCAAGCCACTTCTGTACAGGTAATGGCTGCCCACGTCGTGCTGTGCTCTCCAGGTGAGGGGCTCGGCCAACTCCCAGGTCTCTTTGGAGCGCTTCACAGGACCCCCATTGTGTGTCCTTTCTCTGGCCCTTCATACCCCACCAGTGACCACGCTTCTGTCCAGCTGCCTCGGGTCTTGGCGGGCAAATGTTAGCCTCCGTTTCCCCGACCCTATGTGGTGCCTTTCTAGCGGGTGTAGCTAGGGGCTGCGCCACTTAAAATGTCGCAGCCTCCGGTTCTTAGCTGAGGGTAGTTTCGCGCCTCCACTAGTAAGGGATCCGGTACCCTCTCTTGGCCTGACCCCTCCACTCTGGTAAATTCGGGCGTGCAGTGGCGACTGGCCGGTCTGCACCCCTGGGGTCCCTTCTTTCCTGTTTCTGGAGCCTCCTCCGCTCCTCTTCCTTCCCTCTCCTCTCCAGGCTCTGGCCTCTAGACTAGGCCCGCCTCTGGAGCAGAGCTCGTGCAGAGCCTCTGCTCCCTGTCACCTCTCCTCAGACTGAGCCTTGAACCCAAGATGGCTCCTCCCTTTTATACTTCCTAACTGTGCACCCAGGAACTACTCTCTCCTTACCCTGCACTACAGGGTTCCCCCTTCCTAGGTGTTCCCTCCCCCCATTCCAGCCAGGGACAGGGACTGTCGTACTCTACCTGGAGCATATCGGTCGCCCTGCCCCCCGGAAATGTGGTGTAATGCATGCAGGTATCGGGGTCCTGATCCACACTCCATCCTTTCCTGGAAGTGGGATATCACACCTCTGGGTGAGGTGCAATACCTCTGTAGCAACCGAGCCCTCGGGGTGCTACATCAGTGCCGGGAACGGCGGTGATGTGACCTCAAGTATGTGCTATGCCTTCTCCTGGCCACATTTCGATAGATGGGTGCAGCCTCGCTCAATACAGAATACAGTCTAGTGGGCAGCACGGTGGCTCAGTGGTTAGTACTGCAGCCTTGCAGCACTAAGGTCCTGGGTTCAAATCCCACCAAGGACAACATCTGCAAGGAGTTTGTATGTTCTCCCCATGTTTGCGTGGGTTTCCTCCAGGTTCTCCGGTTTCCTCCCACACTCCAAAGACTACTGATAGGGAACTTAGATTGCGAGCCCTAATGGGGACAGTGACGATAATGTCTGTAAAAGCGCTGTGGAATTAATGGCGCTATATAAGTGTGTAAAATAAATAAATAAACAATCAAAGTACATATTTGCAGTCACATGACTGCCATTCCCAGCGCCAGCAATGGAGAACCCTCACAGCATGCAGAACACACGATATGAGGCTTCATAAGTCTGCAGTCCCAATCCCATAGAATGACTGAAGACATGTAGTTTTAGACTGGACAACCCCTTTAAACTGCTTACTTGCTCTTTGCCTTTACATCTCTGCTTCTTCCAGGCAGAGACGGTGTCCCTCTCACCTCCTCGCTCCCCGTTCTCCTTCCCAGCCTGCTGTCGGCGCGCCCAGTCCTGTAGCATCGGCGTCTCTGCCTCCTGCCAGGCAGAGACGCTGTCCCTCTCACCTCCTCTCTCTCCAGGCTCCCCGCTTTGCATCTCAGCCTGCTGTCGGCGCGCGCAGTCCCCCGGGCACTGTGCTTAGGGCCGCGCGTGCCGTCCTAAGGAGTCCCCGGCCAATAGCCGAGAGTCCTCCCATATATAGGGCACCTCCTCCAAAATTGAGGTGTCCGAGCAAAGTTGTTGCACAGTTTCTTATCTCTGCTTCAGCCCTCAGGTCCCGCTGCTAGCCTGACTCCTCGTCCTGCCTGCCAGCCTGTTATCTGCCCGTTACCTGCCTAGCCTGCCAGCCTGTTATCTGCCCGTTACCTGCCGAGCCTGCCAGCCTGCTCACCTGTTACCTGCAAGTTACCTGCCTTGGCTGTCAGTCCGCTCACCTGGGAGCACCCGCCTGTTTCCTGCTGTGTCCGTCAGCCCGCTCACCTGGGAGTGTCCACCTGTTACCTGCTTGTTACCTGCCTTGTCTGTCTGCCCGCTCACCTGGGAGCACCCGCCTGTTTCCTGCTAGCCTGCCTGGAGGCTCTGCCGTCACTTGCTGTGACCACCTGCCTGGTGAACCTACAGACTTCTACTTGCTCTGCTGTCACGTACCGTGACCACCTGTCAGCTAACCAGAGACTTCTGCCTGCTTGCCATGTTCTTCCGTCATGCCGGTCAGTCCCAGTCATCTGACCCGTGGGAGCCACCTGCTCTCTTACAAGGTCGTCCCCAGAGTAGCACCTGGTCCCTCTGCCCGGATCCTCCCTGGTCACAGAGTCGTTAGTCGCCGTCTAACCAGGGTCGGTTCGGGTTGATACTTAGTCACGCCCCTCTGGGTCCCTCCTTGCACCTCGGCACAGAGGTTCCACCACCCGGACCCGTAACACATTTTTTATTTACACCCTCAATTCATTCAACTGGGCGACAGCTACTCAGCAGATGCAACCTAGTGGTGTCTCCACCAAATGTCAAATCCCTGTAAAAGGGTAGTACAGTCATGGCCAAAAGTATTGAGAATGAGACAAATAGTAATTTTTCCAAAGTTTACTGCTTCATTTTTTGTAATGGCAATTTGCATATACTCCTGAATGTCAAAGAGTGATCAGCTTAACAGCAATTACTGTACTTGCAAAGTCAATATTTGCCCAGAAAATGAACTTTAACCCCCAAAACACATTTCAACATCATTGCAGTCCTGCCTTAAAAGGAGCAGCTAACATCGTTTTAGTGATTGATCCATTAACACAGGTGTGGGTGTTGATGAGGACAGGGCTGGCGATCAATCAGTCATGATTAAGTAAGAATGACATCACTGGACACTTTAAAAGGAGGCTGGTTCTTGGTATCATTGTTTCTCTTCAGTTAACCATGGTTATCTCTAAAGAAACACGTGCAGCCATCATTGCACTGCACAAAAATGGCCTAACAGGGAAGAGTATCACAGCTACAAAGATTGCACCTCAGTCAACAATCTATCGCATCATCAAGAACTTCAAGGAGAGAGCTTCCATTGTTGTCAAAAAGGCTCCAGGGTGCCCAAGAAAGACCAGCAAGCGCCAGGACCGTATCTTAAAACTGTTTCAGCTGCGGGATCGGACTACCAGCAGTGCCGAGCTTGCTCAGGAATGGCAGCAGGCTGGAGTGAGTGCTTCTGCATGCACTGTGAGGCGGAGACTCTTTGAGCAAGGGCTGGTTTCAAGGAGGGCAGCAAAGAAGCCACTTCTCTCCAGAAAAAACATCAGGGACCGACTGATATTCTGCAAAAGGTACAGGGAGTGGACTGCTGAAGACTGGGGCAAAGTCATTTTCTCTGATGGATCCCCTTTTCGACTGTTTGGGACATCTGGAAAACAGCTTATTCGGAGAAGAAGAGGTGAGCGCTACCACCAGTCTTGTCTCATGCCAACTGTAAAGCATCCTGAAACCATTCATGTGTGGGGTTGCTTCTCAGCCAAGGGAAGCGGCTCACTCACAGTCTTGCCTAAAAACACAGCCATGAATAAAGAATGGTACCAGAATGTCCTCCAAGAGCAACTTCTCCCAACCGTCCAAGAGCAGTTTGGCGCCCAACAATGCCTTTTCCAGCATGATGGAGCACCTTGCCATAAAGCAAAGGTGATAACTAAATGGCTCATGGAACAAAACAGAGATTTTGGGTCCATGGCCTGGAAACTCCCCAGATCTTAATCCCATTGAGAACTTGTGGTCAATCATCAAGAGACGGGTGGACAAACAAAAACCAACAAATTCTGGCAAAATGCAAGCATTGATTATGCAAGAATGGACTGCTATCAGTCAGGATTTGGTCCAAAAGTTGATTGAGAGCATGCCAGGGAGAATTACAGAGGTCTTGAAGAAGAAGGGGCAACACTGCAAATATTGACTTGCTGCATTATCTCATTCTAACTGTCAATATAACCTATTGGTACTCATAATATGATTGCAATTATATTTCTGTATGTGATATAAACATCAGACAAACACTAATAAAAACCAGAGGCCAGCAGATCATGTGAAAATATAATTTTGGTGTCATTCTCAAAACTTTTGTCCATGACTGTACACCTGAAAGACATTGGGACCTGGTAAGTGGAATGGCTAGTGAAATGCTTATAAAATTATTAACTTCAACATTTGAACAAAATGTCTTGTTGAGATTACAAAATAATGGATCTGTAATAGTGAGAATAAAGAAGCAACATCCTTCCTGAAGAAGTTCATATATTTTACCATGAAATAATTCTAATGTATTGTTGCTATGTATGGTTTACCATGTTTTAAGCTGTGACTTACATGTGTGGTTGTAATAGACAGGACAGCAAGAAGTTAGCAGAGATAAGTTATGAGAAGTTGCAGGGGCAATTAAAGGGTAGTGAGTTTTTCTTAGTAAGACAGAAAATGTCAGAGAGAAGGAGAGGAAAATTTTGTTCCAAAACTTTGCCAGACCACCATATGGTTGTGCGTGTGTTAAGGTGGAGACCTAAATATACAGATAGCAAAACAGCAACCAAATGTAAGAAGTGGCAGAAAGATCTGGAGACAGCAGACAAGTCAGGGTGCCCTGTGTGTAACAAAGAAGTAGACTGGAGAGCTCAGATTCTGGAGAACAGAGCTGTAGGTTTGAAGGAGGTACCATAAGAGTGGATTAGTGGGGACCCTGAGACCGCAAAGGCAATATTGGACTGAGGCTTGTGTGTAAGTCAGACCTGGGAGCTATGGTAAAGAGATACTGTGCTTTCCGGGATGGGACACCTGAAAAGGCATGGAAGAGAGCTGAGGAAAAGTTTAACTGAAAATTGAAGGCCCTGTTGAAGTGTGCTTCGTTATTGTAAGGTTATCCACAAGATATGTGCTGCCACCTTTAACCAGAAAGTGTGAATCTCTGTACAGAAGATGTAAAAGTCAAATGTGATTCTTGCTTCCTGTTGTATATAAGTAAATGTGGCGCCCCTGAGGGATCAGTCGCCACAGAGGTACTGCACCTCACCCAGAGGTGTGGCATCTCCTTCTCTCAGGTAAGGAGGGAGTGCTGCCAGGAACCCCAACACCTGCATTCAACACTACACTGCTCCAGGCCGGCTGGAGGGGCAAGACGCAATGTGTTTCCTGCTGAGCCCTGACCCTGGCTGGAGTGGGGGGGACCCAGAGGTAGGGGGAACCAGTAGTGGGTGTAGGTGGAGGAAGTAGTTAGGGGGAGCACTTTGGTAGGAGTATAAATAGGGAAGCCATCTTAGGGTGGCAGAACAGTAGTGAATGGACAGTTCAGAAGAACAGTCTGGGAGCAGAGTCTCAGTAGGAGCTTTGCTCCACAAGTAGGGGCCTAGGGATAGAGGCCCAGGAGGGGAGCAGAGCAGTAGGCTCCGTTCTAAGAAGGGATCCTAGGGGGTACGGCGAGTGCAGGAAGGCACCCGTACACCCCGAATCTGTCAGAAGACAGAGGGATCATAGGCCGCAAGAAGGGAACCGGCCCCTGGCCCAGTCGTGTACTTCAAGTCTCGGCTGGAAAAACCGGAGGCTTCTGGCTTATATAGTCAGTTGCCGAAGCCGCATTCTAATCCCCAGGAGGGTCAAGCAGGTCCGGGAACTCCGACGCACAGGAGGGACTTCAGAGCACCCGAGCGGGATTGAGAGTGGGCAGCGCAGGGCAGGAGGGAGAAAGACCCAGCGTGAAGTCGGTCTAGCTAGGAACACGAGAAAGTGGGGTTCTGTCCGGTACTCCTAATCTGCCTGAGGAAGTGCTGAACCCCTGCCTGGTGGACGCAGCACAACGTGGGAGGCTAGCACCCGTACAGTGCACCAGTGGAACTGTCATAAAAACTGTGAGTAAAGACTCAGATGACTGCACCGCACCGCCTCCATCCATTCTTTATCTGCGCCATCTTTCTCTCTCTGCACTACAACGCCCAGCGCAACTTCCACATCCTACACTGCCCTGGAGCTAGCTCTACCTGTGGAGAGCCACACCATCCCTGCTGCCGTAACACCAGCTCCAGAGGACTGCTCCGCAGCGGCGCCCCCCCCTTTTGCCGCACTCCACAGGTGGCGTCACGAACAATCCCAAAAATCCCCTATAAACATTCCCTTTTTTTACTGACCGCCCTGGGTCACGGACCAGGCCAGCCACCGTCATATTCCCCACCGGCATCCATAAGAGGCCCGGCTGCCGAGTACCCCACGGCCCAGGGGGCGCGTCATAAATACCCTGTACCATGTAAATGAATAAATAGTAACAGGACATATAAATTACATAGGGTGCTTAGGTAACATTGTTTTGATCAAAAAAAGTAAAAAATAATCCACCAAGACAAAGTGTACCCCAATCGGTACGGTGCCTAACTTTTGTAGTTTGCCTCAGTATGTGTCAGCAAAAGTAAAAATAAATAAGGGCAGAGTAGGACCTGGGTCTTAACTGTTCAGACACTTGTCTGTGGATACTATATAAACAAAATGAACAGCCCAAAAATGGGGAACCACACACCTGTTTATTCAAAGTATAAAAAAACTAAACCAAAACCTAAAAAAATTATCCAGAGCATATGTTGGTATAAGTGCAATGCATAGGTGTGACCATTTAACATGCAGAACTCAAGATAAAAACAAAATTAACAAATACCCTGTAGTAAGCAAATGAATAGTAATAGTACATGTAAATAACACAGGGTACTTAGTTAATGTTTTGATAAAAAAATTAAAAACCATCCCACCACAACAAGGTGTACCCCAATTAGTACGGTACCTAACCCTTGTAGTTCACCTCACTATGTGTCAGCAGATTTAAAAATAGATAACAGGGGTCCAGACTGTTCAGACACCTGCCTGTGGAAAGCTATATGAATAAAATGAACAGCCAAAAAATAGGGGAGCCACGCCTCTGTTTGTACAAAGTACAAAAAACTAAACCAAAACATGAAAAAACTCAGCCAGAGCATATGTTAGTATAAGTGCCTGAACAGTCGGGACCCAAATCCTGCTCGGCCATTATCAATTTTTACATCTGCTGACACATGAGGTGAACTACAAGAGTTAGGTTTCTGGTGTACACCTTGTCGTGGGGGTGACTCACCCCCTGGGCCGTGGGGCACTCGAGACCGGACTTCAGGGCAATGCTGGGAGTAGTAGTGGCGACCCGGTCCCGTGGCTCAGGGTGGTCAGACCAGTGGTAGTCTATGATGTGCTGTAGGTAATGTCCGACTAGGTCACCCGTGGATTGCGGTCAGGGAGGACCGCCGCTGCAATGCAGACCGCTGAGGCTGGTGTTGGGGATGCAGCAGGGAATAGTATGACTCCCCACGGGATGTAGGGCATAGAGAACGGCATCACCGCTGCTGCAGCCCCGCTGGTTGTAGAAGGCCCCTCCGTGTCCGTCATCTTCCTCCCCCCTAGTTAAGTGTGGCCTACCTTCCGACGATCCTCTTCTGTAGGCCGCGGCTCCGCTGGTGCTGCTCCGGACGAGGACCTTGCGTCGCGTCCTGGTGACGTCAGCGTCGCTCTCTCTCCCTTCCAGGACCTTGCGCAGCGTCGGTGCGTGGGGCGGAGCTTCGGGTCTCGCGCGGTTTGGACGTCCACGCCGCTCTTTTTCCCGCGCGGCGTCCTGAATATGGCGTCCGATGGCGGGAAAACGGCTGAAGATGGCGGGAACCGACGGAAGATGGTGGGAGGCGGCTGAAAATGGCGGGAAACGGCTCCGGATGGCGGGAAAACTCTTCTTCAGGTACGTGTACAGTCTTTTTCAGGCACGCAATACCCGTTTGTGGCGGGTTTGTTACAATCCTGCCGACTACGCCAAAGCTGACTCACCCCCTGGGCCGTGGGGCACTCGAGACCGGACTTCAGGGCAATGCTGGGAGTAGTAGTGGTGACCCGGTCCCGTGGCTCAGGGTGGTCAGACCAGTGGTAGTCTATGATGTGCTGTAGGTAATGTCCGACTACGCCACCCGTGGATTGTGGTCAGGGAGGACCGCCGCTGCAAGGCAGACCGCTGAGGCTGGTGTTGGGGATGCAGCAGGGAATAGTATGACTCCCCACGGGAGGAGTGTAACCTCAGGGCAGGTAATAGGATGCTGGGGGTGATGGTGCAGGCGCAGCAGTAACCATACAGAGTCCAAGAATGCAGTCCAGGGTCTTTTACTGATCTTATCACAGACCCACCAGGAGTACAGGGTAGGAATGGACCTGGGTGTCTGAGGGCATTCGGGCGAGCTCCGCTGGTCAGGGTGAGTGGGTAGGCCTACCGTTCTCTCTCTCTGCCCTTGCTGACTATCTCCCCCTTTAGTAGTATGATAGCCCACATCCCTGAGTTTGCCGTGTACTACGCCTGTATGGCTTGCGACTCGGGCCTTAGGTACCTGTAGCTTCTCCGTGCTGTACCGGTCCTTCTGTGTGGCGGAGCCTCCAGGCATCTTGGCCAAGGGACCTGAAATCCCTTGTGGGTTGGTTTTCTGCTGCAGGACCTGCAACCCTGACAGCCTCGGACCCCAGGGTCCGGTATGCAGTTTCCTCTCTGCCAGGACCGGCTCTCGTCGCCTCTGTCCCTGGCTTGGTGTTCCTCCTATGCCTCCTGGACTCTTCAGCTGCGGCTGACCTGTCCCTCTGCTTCTGGGAACCCTTCTGGATACTTCAGAAGCGGGTCCTGGTCTCTCTAACCCTGCCCTCAGTACCAGTTATTTATAGGGGCAGCCTGCTCCCCCTACTGGCCTGGGACAGGAGGTGCTGCATGCAAATGGTCCATGACCAGAGAACCTCCCTCCTGCTCTCAGACACAGCCTTACAAGTTTGTGGCATCCAGGTGTGGCACCCCAGGGGTCTGGTTTCCACAGTAATAGCAATATTACGTCTGTGAGCAGGTGGGAGGTCTCCTGGGCAGGAATCCTAAGCATGCCACACCTCCTGCCCAGTCCTGGGAGGGGAAGAACTTCCCCTATAAAAACTGGGGCTGAGGCAGGGTTAGAGAGAGGAGTTCCAGACAGAGACGGAGTCTGGTCTGGACACGCAGAAACAGGGACAGATAAACATCAGGAGCTCTGTAGGAGCCAAGGAGAAGCGCCAGGGGCTGGAGCTGTGCAGAGCTCGTCCTGGGTGAAGGTACTAAAACCGGACACAGGAGTCCGAGGCTGTGGGGACTAAGAAATACCCAGCAGCAGAATCCATCCGGCAGGGGATTCCAGGTCCTCTGGCCATAAAAGCCCGGAGGCTCAGTCACAACGAAGGGACCAGCACCGCTATCCCGGAGCGGAGGCTAACAGGAGGCCCCAGGTCACCAGCCATACGGGTGAGCACCACACGGTATACCCAGGGACGTGGGCTACTTGTAACCGCCGAAAGCAGGGTAGCCAGGAAGGGTACAGACTAACGGGAAGGCCTACAACTCCACCTGGCCAGGGGAACTCCGGCTTACTCGCAGACTAACCAGGCCCCAACTACTAGCCAGTACTCCCGGGGGAATTTGCCTTGTACCATCAGTAAAGACCCTGAACTGTACCCTCGCGTCTCCGTGCTTCCTTGTCGCACCATTAGTGCTGGGACATCCACACCATCACTCCCAACATCAACCTCATCCTCTGCCCTGAGGCCATACCCCTCCCGTTGGGGGTTATACCATCCACGCTGCACATCCGTACCACCGGCCTCAGCGGACTGCCCTGCAGCGGCGGCTTCATAGCCGCATTCAACGGGTGGCGTAGTCGGACACTAATACCATCATACCAATATTTGCCACTTAGTTTGACCACCCTGGGCACGGATCGGGTCACCGCCACACGAAGACTACTACTCCCATCGGATCCAGCTCCGGGTATTCCCCGCGCGCACGCGCGCCGCACTACAGCACTGGCCCAGGGGGCGCGTCAACTTTGGCGTAGTCGGCAGGATTACGTGCCCGCAACCACCGGGTACTGCGTGCCTGAAAAAGAGACTTTTATACTTACCTGTGGTGAAGTTTCCCGCCGTCCGGAGTCGCTTCCCGCCATCCGGAGCCGATTCCCGCCATCAGACCCCATCTTGGACCGTTTCCCGCCGTCTTCTGCCTTCTTCCCGCCATCCGCAGCTGCTTCCCGCCTTCGGACGCCATCTTCGGGACGCCGCACGGGAAGAAGAGGGGCGTGGACTCCGAAAGCCCGCGAGAACTGAAGCCCCGCCTCACGTCCGGACGTTGCGTAAGGTCCTGGAAGGAGCCCAGCAGACGCCGACGTCACAGGAGCGCGACGGAAGGTCCTCAACCCTGACGATCCACTGCGGAGCCGCGGCCTACGGAAGAGGATCATCGCAAGGTAGGCCACGGTCCACTAGGGGGGAGGAGGATGTCGGATACGGAGGAGAGCTTCACCGCCACAACCGCCGCCAGCGCCACCGCTGCTGCGGTCATGCCTTTCACCATGCCCTATATCCCGGGGGCAGCCTGGCTACCCCAGTACTCAGGGGAGTCACATACCCTAAATGACTTCAGAGAAAGGCTGGATAGCCTCTTCCAGGTGTATCCCCTCACGGAGGCGCAAAAAGTGAGCATCCTGGTGGCCCAATTAATCGGGGCAGCCCAAAGGGAGGTAAAGTCCTGGCCACCTGGGAGGAAGAGGACTGTCAGAGACATACTAACCCGGCTGAAAGACACATTTGACACCCGCACCTCAGCCGAAATAAAACTAAGATTTTATGGGTGCAAACAACGGGCACATGAGAGTATAAGAGACTATGCTCTAAACCTACAAGAGGCCCTGAGATCCATTAAGCAGGCAGACCCTGACAGCATGGGAAATGAAGATAAGCTGTTAACTGAACAATTCATTGAGGGTCTACTGTGCAATGCCCACCGAACCCAGTTGCGGGCAATGGCCTTACAGGACCCTGACCTGGACTTTGCACAGTTCAAGGACAGAGCCATCCGGGTGCTCCGAGAACTGGCACCAGGTGGCGCTGTGACCCACAGGCGCCCTGCTATCACTTATCACCAGGAGACGGCGCCCTTGTCTGCAGGGCCTGTGGGAGCTGATGCGCAGGCTTTAAACAATGACACAGCTACAGACCTGCACCATCAGGTCCAAGAGCTAACTAAAAGCGTTGCCGCGCTAACCCGAACTGTGCAGTCTTTACAGGTTTCTACTGCAGGGAAGATCAAGCTGGCATCCGGACCGGAGGACATCCCGTGGCGCCGACCAAGGAGGACCCCACCGGCCAGAGGAAGACCCAGCGATCGATACAACGAGGACGGACGACCTATTTGCCGCCGCTGCAATCAACCCGGACATGTGGCAAGGTACTGTCATTTAAACGGGCACAACCTGGGGTAGAGGGCCAACCCCCAGGCATAAGACCATCAGGCCCATCAAACTGGCGTGATAAATACGTAGGGGGACGTCCAATCTTGCCTGTGGTACTGGATGGCATTCCTATGAGTGCCCTACTAGACACTGGGTCACAGGTCACCACCATCCCGTAAGTGCTCTTCAAGCAGTACTGGAATGATTCGGACATAACCCGCTACCCAGACGACGACCTGAGTATCATCGCCAGCAATGGTCAGCCCGTGCCGCAGGTGGGATTCAAGGAGGTGACCATTAAAATCGGTAAAGTCGAACTAGCGGCACAAGGACTGATTATAGTGGACATCGACCGTCATGAGAGTCACCCTAGAATCACCCTGGGAACCAATGTAATTGAAAATTGTCTTGCAGAGGTGATTCTCATTTTACAGCAGGTTGCCAAGAACGCCAGTTCCGGCCAGCAGCGTGTGCTCCAAAAAGAGATCCGGGCACTGATGAAGCGGCAACAGGTGGAACTATCTGGTGGTGAGATAGGTAGCGTGAGAATGTGTGACCCGTTCCCTATTGCCATGCCCCCAAAAAGTGAGATGATGATTTGGTGCCGGGCAGCTATTGGTCTAAGAGGTAGAGACTACCAAGCAATGGTAGAACCCGTCTACTCAGACAGTAGGCCCACCATTTTGACAGCACGGGGGGTGGTCGATGTACGCCATGGGAGGGTGCCCGTTTGCATCATAAATATCGGGGAGAGAGAAGTACACCTGCCCCGGTATGCCACGCTAGCCAAATTGTTCACCATAAACCAGAATTCTGTACAGGCCGTGGAACCCTTGCCTCCATCTCAACCAGAGGAAGGTAACGGCTCTAAGAAACCAATGGAGGACTGGTGTCAGCAACTACATTTGGGTACTGACTCCACTCCCTCACACCAGAAACAGGGAGTCTATCGGGTGGTTCAAGAGTACGAGAGAGTGTTTAGTAAACACCCGTTAGACTTCGGGCGAGTAAAGGGGGTAGAACACCACATCCCCACGGGAGACCATCCTCCCATAAAGGAGAGATACCGACCCGTACCCCCTGCACACTACCAACACGCCAAGGGGATGCTTAGAGACATGAAGGAGGCTGGGGTAATCAGGGACCACTGTAGCCCCTGGGCAGCTCCACTAGTCTTAGTGAAAAAGAAGGACAACACTATGAGAATGTGTGTAGACTACAGGAAGGTCAACCGTATCACACACAAAGATGCGTACCCGTTACCAAGGATAGAAGAGTCCTTAGCTGCATTAAAATCTGCTAACTTCTTCTCTACTTTGGATCTCACTAGCGGGTACTGGCAGGTTCCTGTAGCAGAGGCAGACCGGGAGAAGACCGCATTCACCACCCCGATGGGTCTCAGCGAATTTAACTGCATGCCGTTCGGGCTCTGCAACGCACCAGGAACCTTCCAACGGTTGATGGAATGCTGTCTGGGACACCGGAACTTCGAGACGGTCCTGTTATACCTGGACGATGTCATCGTCTATTCCAAGACCTACGAGGACCACCTGAAACACCTGGCAGAAGTGTTCGAAGCTCTGGCAAACTACGGCCTAAAGGTGAAACCCTCCAAGTGTCACCTCCTGAAACCAAAGGTGCAATACCTGGGACACGTGGTGAGTGCTGACGGAGTGGCTCCTGACCCTGATAAGATCACCGTGATTAAGGACTGGCCAAGACCCTCCAGCATAAAGGAAGTGCGGCAGTTCCTCGGGTTGGTAGGCTACTACCGAAGATTCATTCCCGGTTTCACCAAAATGGCAGCCCCTATGCAGGACCTCCTGATAGGTCAATCTCGAAAAGCCAAAAACCAGAAGCCGCCCTTCAGGTGGGAAAAGCTGGAAGAGGAGTCCTTTTGCCAGCTGAAGATGGCCCTCACGGGGGATGAAATCCTGGCATATCCAGACTACAGCCAGCCCTTTATCCTCCACACGGACGCAAGCAACATCGGGCTAGGAGCCGTGCTGTCCCAGATCCAGCAAGGAAAAGAACGGGTAATCGCTTACGCTAGCCGAAAGCTACGACCCACCGAGAGGAACCCTGAGAATTATAGCTCATTCAAGCTGGTGTTCCTGGCAGTAGTGTGGGCAGTGACCGAACGTTTCAAGCATTACCTTGCCTCCTCCAAATTCATCGTGTACACGGATAACAACCCGTTGACACACCTGGACACTGCAAGGCTCGGTGCTCTGGAACAGAGATGGATGGCTCGCCTGTCCAACTTTGAATTCACCATCAAATACCGGGCAGAACGCTCCAATGCCAACGCGGATGCCCTGTCTAGAATGCCGAACTTACCGGACGTAGGGGAAGATCCAGAAGATCTGGAAGAAGTTGAGCTCCCTGCGTTCCACCGTCATGGGATTACCCTGTATTCCCACCGTGTGAAGGACAGGCGCTCCGCGACGTTCAATCCCTTGCCCCACTACAACTGGGCGGAGACGCAAGACAGTGATCCCGCAGTCCGTCTGGTGAAGGAAATGCTGACCCAAGCCGATGCCAGTCTGGACCCAGACGCCCCAGAGGAGACTAAGCAACTGTGGAAGGAGAAAAGTAGGCTGTTCCTCTACAGGGAGAAGTTGTGCCGGAGAATGGTTAACTCTCGAACGCATGAGTTGACCTGGCAGGTAGTGGTCCCCAGACGAGACGCGGCTATGATTCTGGAGGCGTACCACAACGGAGCAGGACATTTCGGGTGGAAGAAGCTGGAGTTCTTGTTGCGTGAACGGTTCTACTGGGTAGGCATGAGAGGAGCCATCGAGAGGTGGTGCAGAGACTGTGGACCGTGCCACCTAAGAAGGAAGGACCGTGCCAGCCAGAAGACTCCCTTGCAGCCCATCATCACCCGACAGCCACTGGAGCTGGTAGCCCTGGACCATGTGAAACTGGCTCCAAGCAGATCTGGGTATGTCTACGCCCTCACAATCGTAGATCATTACTCCCGGTTCCTGGTGGTGGTCCCGGTCAAGGACTTAACGGCTCAAACAGCAGCTAGAGCCTTCCAGCAGCACTTCTGCCGTCCACACGGGTACCCGGACCAAGTGCTGACAGACCAAGGGCCAGCCTTCGAAGCGGAAGTCTTCCAGGAGTTCTGCAACCTGTATGGCTGCACGAAGATAAGAACAACGCCCTATCACCCTCAAACCAATGGACTCTGCGAGAAGATGAACCAGGTGGTGATAGACCTCCTGAAAACATTGCCCCTGGAAGAACGCAGTATGTGGCCTGAGAAGCTGCCTGATCTGGTGGACCTATACAACCACATCCCTGTAGGTTCTACCAACTGTACCCCGGCTTACCTAATGAGAGCGAGACCTGGTAAGCTGCCTATCGACCTGGATATGGGAGTCCTGACGCCCGAGGACACCTCGCCAGAGGCAGACTGGGATACAGAACGGCAGCAGCAGTATCGGAAAGTACAGGAGAGCGTCGAGCGAAGTCTGTCTCAAGCTAGAGAAAGGCAAGAGAGGGCTTATAATCAGTATGCTCCCGCTGTTCCCCTGGTACCTGGAGAGCAGGTCTTGAAGAGGAAAAGACGGCTTCACAAGTTGGACGACCAGTGGGAGAAGGACCCGTACACCGTACTGCCATCAAGCCATGAGAACCCAAAGATTTGCGTGATCAGTAAGGATGGAAGAGAAACCACAGCCGTTGTCTCCAGAGACCACCTGAAGAAGTGTCCCGAGCAGCTGCAAAACCCTGAAGAAGAAGATCAAGAAAACCCTCGACCCGCAGAGGAAAGGGAAGAAATGATCAGGACTGTACTCGGAGACTTCCCCCGGTCTTGGACACAAGTAAACGGCGCTGTCGTGGTACCCGTCCTCACCTTTCTCCAGCCAGCCCTGCAAGTGCCTACAGAAGAACCAGTAGAGCTGGAAGAGCAGCCGGCCCAAGAGGCAGAAGAGTCCACACCAGCAGTACAGGAGGATCAACCCTCTGCTAGTAGTGAGCCTGCCGTGCCCCTAGTGAGCCAAAGAGTGCGCAGAAAGCTGCCCAGCCTGCCCATAACACCTCCTACACCCTGTAGTGCAGGACCAGTTAGTGAGCTCCGTAGGTCCACTAGGGTTACCAGAGGCCAGATGCCCGTACGTTGGAGAATCTAAGTTGGCTAGTTGCTTTAACTATTTTATGTTTACCTGTTTTGTTGTAGTCGTTGCTAATTATGTTTTTCAGTTACAGATTTCTTTATATGGACTGACAGGTTATGGACAGTGAGTAACCGGAACTCTGTTGTAAATATGTTTGGAGCGTAACCCAGGAATGGACTAAAGACTGTTAAAGACTCGGGGCAGGACAGACCCCTACCTGGTTACGGCTCCCTGTTCTTTGGTGAAATGGACACCCTTATTGCTTCCCAGTTACGGACACGCCGTGACCATCTCATGTATTTAATTGTTCCTGTTTATACCCTGTTATGTTTTTGAAAAAAATATATGTTTAGTCCGGGAGTACTAAATTTCACTAGGGGGGAATGTGGCACCCCAGGGGTCTGGTTTCCACAGTAATAGCAATATTACGTCTGTGAGCAGGTGGGAGGTCTCCTGGGCAGGAATCCTAAGCATGCCACACCTCCTGCCCAGTCCTGGGAGGGGAAGAACTTCCCCTATAAAAACTGGGGCTGAGGCAGGGTTAGAGAGAGGAGTTCCAGACAGAGACGGAGTCTGGTCTGGACACGCAGAAACAGGGACAGATAAACATCAGGAGCTCTGTAGGAGCCAAGGAGAAGCGCCAGGGGCTGGAGCTGTGCAGAGCTCGCCCTGGGAGAAGGTACTAAAACCGGACACAGGAGTCCGAGGCTGTGGGGACTAAGAAATACCCAGCAGCAGAATCCATCCGGCAGGGGATTCCAGGTCCTCTGGCCATAAAAGCCCGGAGGCTCAGTCACAACGAAGGGACCAGCACCGCCATCCCGGAGCGGAGGCTAACAGGAGGCCCCAGGTCACCAGCCATACGGGTGAGCACCACACGGTATACCCAGGGACGTGGGCTACTTGTAACCGCCGAAAGCAGGGTAGCCAGGAAGGGTACAGACTAACGGGAAGGCCTACAACTCCACCTGGCCAGGGGAACTCCGGCTTACTCGCAGACTAACCAGGCCCCAACTACTAGCCAGTACTCCCGGGGGAATTTGCCTTGTACCATCAGTAAAGACCCTGAACTGTACCCTCGCGTCTCCGTGCTTCCTTGTCGCACCATTAGTGCTGGGACATCCACACCATCACTCCCAACATCAACCTCATCCTCTGCCCTGAGGCCATACCCCTCCCGTTGGGGGTTATACCATCCACGCTGCACATCCGTACCACCGGCCTCAGCGGACTGCCCTGCAGCGGCGGCTTCATAGCCGCATTCAACGGGTGGCGTAGTCGGACACTAATACCATCATACCAATATTTGCCACTTAGTTTGATCACCCTGGGCACGGACCGGGTCACCGCCACACGAAGACTACTACCCCCATCGGATCCGGCTCCGGGTATTCCCCGCGCGCACGCGCGCCGCACTACAGCACTGGCCCAGGGGGCGCGTCACAGGCCTGGGGTGACACATTCCCCTCTAGGAAAGCTTAGTACTCTGGGACTAAGCAAGAAACACGATACAGGGTAGAAATTATTACATAAACATAACAGAGAAGAAAACAACAAACAACACCACATATTGAGTTCTTTAGGTCACAGTATGGCCTGTGACCGGGTGTCCATTTCACCAACACAACGGGAGCCTTAACCAGGTGGGGGTCTGTCCTTGCCCCGAGTCCTTGACAGTCTTTATTCTTTCCTTTGGTTAGGCTCCGAACATATTTACAAGGAAGTCCCGGTTACTCAAAGTTCATAACCTTTTAGTCCATTTGTCACTATGAAAAACTGGAAAACAGTATTAACCCCTTTGCAACCTTGGGTTTTGTCGTTTTTGCTTTTTCGTTTTTTGCTCCCCTTGTTCCCAGAGCCATAGCGTTTTTATTTTTTGGACAATATGGCCATCTGAGGGCTTATTTTTTGCGGGACAAGTTGTACTTTTCAACGCCATTACTAGTTTTACCATATCGTGTACAGGTAAACGGGAAAAAAAATCTAAGTGCGGTAAAATTGCAAAAAAAGTGCAATACCACAGTTGTTTTTTTTTTTTTTTTTACCACGTTCACTGAATGCTAAAACTGACCTGCCATTCTTATTCTCCAGGTCATTATGAGTTCGTAGACACCAAACATGTATAGGTTATTTTATATTTAAGTGGTGAAAAAAAATTCCAAAATTTGGTAAAAAAAACTAAAAAAAAATAGCGCCATTTTCCGAGACCTGTAGCGTCTCCATTTTTCGTGATCCGGGGCTGGGTGAGGACTTATTTTTTGCGCGCCGGGCTGATGTTTTTATTGATCACATTTTGGGGTAGATCCGATGTTTTGATCGCCCGTTATTGCATTTTATTGCAATTTTGCAGCGACCAAAAAACGTAATTCTGGCGTTTAGAATTTTTTTCTCGTTACACCGTTTACCGATCGGATTAATTCTTTTTTTATATTGATAGATTGGGCGATTCTGAATGCGGCGATACCAAATATGTGTATGTGGGTTTTTTTTTTTATATATTTTATTTTGAATGGGGCGAAAGGGGGGTGATTTAAACTTTTATATTTTTTTTATATTTTTAAAAACATTTTTTTTCACTTACTGCATGCTTCAATAGTCTCCATAGGAGACTAGAAGCAGCAGTTGTCTGATCGTCTCTGCTACATACAGGGGACGAGCAGATCCCCTGCATGCAGCAGAAATGGTCCTGTGCTATGAGCGCCGACCACTAGGTGGCGCTCATAGCGACCAGATCATGACAACCACAGGCGTCTGCTGCAGACCCTGGGTTGTCATGCACACCCATCGGCGACCCGCGATCACGTGACGGGGTCGCCGATGGGCGGGGCTTATGACGCGCAACCCGGAAGCGCGCGTTAAATGCCGCTGTCGAAGATTGACAGCGGCATTTAACATGTTAACAGCCGCAGGTGGATCGCGATTCCACCCGCGGCTGTTGCGGGCACATGTCAGCTGTAAGAATCAGCTGACATGTGCTCGGTTCAGTGAGGGCTCAGCGCAGCAGCCCTCACTGAACTGTGCGTACTAATACGGCAAGGGTGGGAAAGGGGTTAATAACCAGGGTACAAACATAACACATTAAATATAGACATTATACATTTAGATCTTCCAGCGAGCTGGCATTTGACCCCTAGTGCTCCAGGTTGACCTCCGTAGCCCACTGTCTGGTGGTGGTCTAACCTGGCTTTCCCCACTATCATTGAGGATACAGATACTAGCTGGGTGTACAGGTAGGGCAGGTAGCTGTCTGCGGGTCCATTGGCTTACCGCAGGCATGGAAGGTTCACTGTCATCAGAGGGTAGACTCTCCTGGGCTGCTGGCGTGGGTTCTTCCGCCTCTGGGGCCGCTTGCTCTTCTTGTTCTTCCTGTCCTCCTGTAGGCTCCTGCTGGGTAGGCTGAAGGAAGTGTAGGACAGGTACCACTATTGCGCCATTTATCTGAGTCCAGGTCCGGGGCAACTCTCCGAGAACTGTGCTGATCATCTCTTCCTTGTCCTCTGCGGGTTCAAGGTCATCTTGTTCTTCACTTGGACTCTGTAGTTGCTCGGGGCACCGTTTTAGGTGGTCTCTGGAGACGGTGCTAGTGGTTTCTCCTCCATCCTTGGTAATCACACATACCTTCAGGTTGTCGCGGTCGGACTGCAGTACTGTGTACGGGTCTCTCTCCCACTGGTCATCCAGCTTGTGTAACCTTCTCTTCCGCTTCAGGACCTGCTCACCAGGTTCCAGGGGACCAGCAGGGGCGTGTTGGTTGAAGAGCCTCTCTTGCTTTTCTCTCGCTTGAGCCAGACTCCTCTCCACACTCTCCTGTACCTTCTTGTACTGTAACCGTCGTTCCGTATCCCAGTCTGCATCTGGGGAGGTGTCCTCAGGTGTTAGGACTCCCATCTCCAGGTCTATCGGCAGTTTACCTGGTCTTGCCCGCATCAGGTAAGCCGGGGTGCAATTTGTAGCATTCACAGGGATATGGTTGTACAAGTCAATCAGGTCTGGCAGCTTCTCCGGCCACAGGCTGCGTTCTTCCAGGGGTAACGTCTTGAGGAGATCGATGACGATATTGTTCATTTTCTCACACAGCCCGTTGGTTTGCGGGTGGTAATGCGTTGTCCGAATCTTCCAACAGCCGTAGAGGTTGCAGAACTCTTGGAATACTTCAGCCTTAAACGCTGGACCTTGATCTGTCAAGACCTGTTCCGGATACCCATGTGGACGGCAGAAGTGTTGCTGGAAGGCTCTGGCCGCTGTTTGGGCTGTCAGGTCTTTAACAGGAACCACTACCAGGAACTGGGAGTAATGGTCCACAATTGTCAGGGCATAGACGTAGCCCAACCGGCTTGAAGCCAATTTCACATGGTCCAGAGCTACCAGCTCAAGAGGCTGCCTGGTGACGATGGGCCCCAAGGGTGTCTGCTGGCTGGCATGGTCCTTCCTTCTGAGGTGACATGGGCTGCAGTCCCTGCTCCACTTCTCGATGGCCCTTCTCATGCCGACCCAGTAGAACCGCTCCCTCAGTAGGAACTCCAGTTTCTTCCACCCGAAGTGTCCCGCTCTGTCATGGTAGGCCTCCAGGACCATTGCTGCATCTCGCCTTGGGACCACTATCTGCCAGGTCAGCTCGTGCGTCCGGTGGTTGACAAGCCTTCTGCACAGCCTACCCTCGTAGAGGAATAGCCTGCTTTTCTCCTTCCATATCTGCTTGGCTTCCTCTGGAGCGTCCGGGCCAGGGCTAGCGCCTTCCTGGGTTAACAAGTGTTTCACCAGGCGTATTGCAGGGTCGCTATCTTGCGTTTCAGCCCAGCCGTGGTGGGGTAAGGGGTTGAACATGACGGTGGTTAAGTCTTTGTCTCTTACCCGGTGAGAATGTTGAGTGGCTCCATACTGGTGGAACGCAGGGAGCTCTATTTCCTCCAGCTCTTCCAAGTCGTCTTCTCCTTCGGGTAGATGGGGCATTCTTGATAGGGCGTCTGCATTGGCGTTGGTTCTGCCTGCCTGGTATTTGATTGTGAAGTCATAATTGGATAGCCGGGCCATCCACCGCTGTTCTAGGACACCTAGTCTTGCATTGTCCAGATGTGTCAACGGGTTGTTGTCCGTGTACACGGTGAACTTTGTGGAGGCCAGGTAATGCTTAAACTGTTCCGTGACGGCCCACACCACTGCCAAGAATTCTAGCTTGAAGGAGCTGTAATTCTCCGGGTTTCTTTCAGTGGGCCTCAGCTTCCGGCTGGCATATGCGATCACCCTTTCTCTGCCCTGTTGGTTCTGTGACAGTACGGCTCCCAGCCCCACATTACTGGCATCTGTGTGGAGGATAAAAGGCTGACCATAATCGGGGTAGGCCAGGATCTCATCCCCCGTGAGGGCCGTCTTCAACTGGCGGAAGGACTCCTCTTCCGGCTTGTCCTACTTGAAGGGTGGCTTGTGACTTCTGGATTTAGATTGCCCTCTCAGGGCTGCCATCTTAGTGAACCCGGGGATGAACCTTCGGTAGTAGCCTACCAACCCGAGGAATTGCCTCACTTCCTTGATGTTAGAGGAGCTTGGCCAGCTCTTGATGGCTGTAACTTTGTCGGGGTCGGGGGCTACTCCCTCTGCACTCACCACGTGTCCTAGGTATTGGACCTTCGGTTTTAACAGGTGGCACTTTGAAGGCTTCACTTTCAGGCCGTAGCCTGCCAGGGCTTCGAACACCTTGGCCAGGTGTTTAGATGGTCCTCGTAAGTCTTCGAATAGACGATCACGTCGTCCAGGTAAAGCAGGACCGTCTTGAAGTTTCGGTGCCCTAGACAGCATTCCATCAGCCTCTGGAAGGTCCCTGGTGCGTTGCAGAGCCCGAAGGGCATATGTAGCACCCTGAGGATTCGGCTGCTACAGGGGTATTGCACCTCAACCCAGAGGTGTGATATTCCACTCCCGGGTAAGGAAGGAGTGTGGAACTGAGCTCAGATAGACTGCATGCACTACATACATCCCATTCCAGAGGAGCAGGCCGACGGTACTCCCACTTAGAAATGTGCAGGTACAACCGAGCCTGTTCCTGGCTGGAGTGGGAGGGGGGTGGTACATCCCATGTAGTGTAGGGGCAGATAGGGGGAGCAGTCTGGGTAGTGTTAGGAGCTCATTGGGTGCTGGTCACCTGAGCTCACACATAGAGGGTGTATATAAGGTGGGCACCAACTAAGATCAGGGTCAGACGCTGAGAACAAGTCAGTTGGAGAGGAGAGAGAAGGAAACAGCAGCCCTGGAGAGAGAGAGAGTGGAGCAGAGAAAGACCCAGAGGGGGAAGACTGAAGGGACCCAAGAACCCAAATTAGAGCACCGGGTGAGGAGTCAGCAAGAGGGTACCGGAACCCAAGCTGGTGGGGGCAAAGACATTCCCCAGCCAGAGACCGGAGACCGTGGGCAGTGTCTGTCACGGTCACCCACCACATTCACCCCGAAGGCACACCACATGAAGGGTCAGGGAACCCAGGGCCAAGGGTGTCCCAAAAGAAGGCCCGAGGGAGCTGGACCTAGGTGAATCACTGGTGGGGACGGCTGAAGAAAGGACAGAGGGAGAGCTCAGGGCCACGCTCTGGACTTGTTTGGGGGTTGACCGGATCCAGGACCTGGTGGACGCAGCACGGCTCGGGTGGTCACTAGCAGCTGGAGTGACCAGTACAACATCAGCAGTAAGTAAACACCCTTAACTGCACAACCCGAGTCTGTCTTCATTGCCGGCTGCATCGCACCACCACAACCCCCATCCTCTGCGCCTGTCCCCTCTGAGGCTATACCCCTCCCGTTGGGGGTTATCTCACCAAGCTGCGCACCCACCATCAGCCTCAGCGGACCCTGCAGCAGCGGCGGCCACAGTGACCGCATCACAACGGGTGGCGTAGTCGACACAAAAGAACTTTAGTAACATCTGTAAAGCTGCCACATAACACTGAGCTTGACGCCCTGGGCACGGGGCCGGGTCACAGCCGCTCGGAGACTACAACCCCCCCCCCATCTGATCCGGTGCCGGGTATTCCCCTCAAAAAGGAATATGTCCCAGGGGGCGCGTCAACTTTGGCGTAGTCGGCAGGATTACGTGCCCGCAACACCCGGGTACTGCGTGCCTGAAGAAAAGTGCAAGTTTACCTCAGAAAGAAGTCTCCCGCCGGTTCCGGAGGGTCCACGCCATCGGACTCCATCACCAGTTGTTTCCCGCCGATTGTCCGCCATTTCCAACTTGTTCCCGCCATCTGCAGAGTTTCCCGCCACTGGGCGACGCTTCCCGCCAAAACCGCAGATTTCCCGCCTTGGAAGAGCAGCGGACGCCATTATGGGCGTGCCAATGGAGGGCAAGAGGCCACCTCCCATCGTGGGCCAGGACAGAAAATGGCGCCAAAAGTGGAAACCGCCCCCACCAACAGAGACTGTGATGCTGGAGGTGTCTGTCAGCGTGAAAGAACTCCCCCTGGAGCTGACAGTCACCGAGTTGCCCCGGGACCGCCCTCGAAGTGGGAGGAGACGAAAGAGAAGAGAAAAGATGGGTGTCGCTTGGAGCAGTCTGGAGCGAGCGCACCCGGAGGCAGGAAGCCTGGAGAGGAGCAGCAGAAAAGCTCACCCGGAGATGGAAAGAAAGCAGAACAGCACCGGCCCGCTGGCCAGGAGTCTGCTAGAGACCGAGGAAGGAGGGCAGAGCAGCACCGGCCCGCTGGCCAGGAGCCTGCCGGAAGCCGAGCAGAGCAGCACCGACCCGATGGTCAGGAGCCTGCTAGAGTCCACAACCCCGCTAGGTCTAGCGGAGATCCTAGCGCAGCTCCCCCGAGACCGGGAGTGTGCACAAACTGCCCTGGAGGGCCTCGCAAGGAGGATGGCCCGGGTACAGCGGGAGATACTGGCGGAGTGGGGCCGGGAGATGACCCAGCAAGCAGAGACCAGTCAACGGAGCACGCTACCCTGGAAGAGGAAGCAGACCGCCTCTGAGGATGGCGCGGGAGGACCCAAGGCCGGAGACGGCGCCGAGGAGGGAGCCGAACGCATGGAGGCAGGTAAAGGGGACGCCTATACCCCAAGCCGTGAAACCGCCCACCTGCCCCAGCTCCCCGTCGCAGAGCCCGAAAGTCCCCCTGCTGTGCCCGTAGCCGCCATGTCACCGCCATGGACTAGGCCCCGACCGGAAGCCGCCGCAGCGACCCCTGTGACGTCACGCGCCCCGACCCGGAGCGTGACAAAGCAGGAATTACCACCAGCCTGGTCGCAAGGCCTAGTACCCCCGGGCGCCGCACCACCAACAGCGCCCCCTACCTCCGCGGAGCCTCCGGCCTGGCCGCAAGGCCAGGTAGCCCAGGGCGCCGCCGTCCTAACGGTGCCCTTCACCTTCCAGATACCCCAGGCCTGGCCGCAAGGCCCGGGCAACCCGGGCGCTAACACCACCGCGCCCATCACAAGAGGACCCGGACGGGTCTGAAGTTCAAAGAGCAGGAGGAAGACGCCGTTGAGTGCGGCAGAGCAGGAGCTGTAGATAGTTACCCAATCGGGGTATATAGAAACTGAAACTGTTGCTGCTAAAATAAGTCCCCGTTGGGACCAGGGAACTGTTTACCCGTTAACCCCTTCATCCTACAGGCTGAGGACTGTGAGCAGCCATTCCCTACCCTCTACCTGGCCGAGGACTGAGAGCGGCCAACTTTCAACCTTCCCTGTATATAGTTGCGCGTCCTAAAGCGCCCCCTACCGGTTTTATAGAAAACCAGATTTTCTAAGAGACTGTCGCACTTTTCCCGGACACACGTTGCACAGTGTCCGGAGGAGGAACCAGAGACAAGAGAAGTCTACGAGAATGTTTATATAAAAAGTTTTATATATATATAATGTTTTATATGTTTTAATATGTTTATATGAAAATTTTGTATGTTTTGGTGTTTTATGTCTTTACAGCCCGAGGACGTGCTGTGATTTACCAGGGGGGAATGTAGCACCCTGAGGATTCGGCTGCTACAGGGGTATTGCACCTCAACCCAGAGGTGTGATATTCCACTCCCGGGTAAGGAAGGAGTGTGGAACTGAGCTCAGATAGACTGCATGCACTACATACATCCCATTCCAGAGGAGCAGGCCGACGGTACTCCCACTTAGAAATGTGCAGGTACAACCGAGCCTGTTCCTGGCTGGAGTGGGAGGGGGGTGGTACATCCCATGTAGTGTAGGGGCAGATAGGGGGAGCAGTCTGGGTAGTGTTAGGAGCTCATTGGGTGCTGGTCACCTGAGCTCACACATAGAGGGTGTATATAAGGTGGGCACCAACTAAGATCAGGGTCAGACGCTGAGAACAAGTCAGTTGGAGAGGAGAGAGAAGGAAACAGCAGCCCTGGAGAGAGAGAGAGTGGAGCAGAGAAAGACCCAGAGGGGGAAGACTGAAGGGACCCAAGAACCCAAATTAGAGCACCGGGTGAGGAGTCAGCAAGAGGGTACCGGAACCCAAGCTGGTGGGGGCAAAGACATTCCCCAGCCAGAGACCGGAGACCGTGGGCAGTGTCTGTCACGGTCACCCACCACATTCACCCCGAAGGCACACCACATGAAGGGTCAGGGAACCCAGGGCCAAGGGTGTCCCAAAAGAAGGCCCGAGGGAGCTGGACCTAGGTGAATCACTGGTGGGGACGGCTGAAGAAAGGACAGAGGGAGAGCTCAGGGCCACGCTCTGGACTTGTTTGGGGGTTGACCGGATCCAGGACCTGGTGGACGCAGCACGGCTCGGGTGGTCACTAGCAGCTGGAGTGACCAGTACAACATCAGCAGTAAGTAAACACCCTTAACTGCACAACCCGAGTCTGTCTTCATTGCCGGCTGCATCGCACCACCACAACCCCCATCCTCTGCGCCTGTCCCCTCTGAGGCTATACCCCTCCCGTTGGGGGTTATCTCACCAAGCTGCGCACCCACCATCAGCCTCAGCGGACCCTGCAGCAGCGGCGGCCACAGTGACCGCATCACAACGGGTGGCGTAGTCGACACAAAAGAACTTTAGTAACATCTGTAAAGCTGCCACATAACACTGAGCTTGACGCCCTGGGCACGGGGCCGGGTCACAGCCGCTCGGAGACTACAACCCCCCCCCCATCTGATCCGGTGCCGGGTATTCCCCTCAAAAAGGAATATGTCCCAGGGGGCGCGTCACATACAGTTGAACTCGCTCAGTCCCATCGGGGTGGTGAAGGCGGTCTTCTCCTTGTCAGCCTCTGCCACAGGAACCTGCCAGTACCCGCTAGTAAGGTCCAAAGTAGAGAAGAAATTAGCTGATTTTAGAGCTGCTAAAGACTCCTCTATCCTAGGTAACGGGTATGCATCTTTATGGGTGATACGATTGATTTGCCTATAGTCCACGCACATTCTCATGGTACGGTCTTTCTTTTTTACCAAAACCAAGGGAGCTGCCCAGGGGCTACAGCTATCTCTAATGACCCCAGCTTCTTTCATTTCTCTCAGCATACCCTTGGCATTCTGATAATGTGCACGGGGTACAGGCCTGTGTCTCTCTTTCATTGGTGGGTGGCTCCCCGTGGGGATATGGTGTTCTATCCCTTTTATTCTGCCGAAGTCTAGCGGGTGCTTACTAAAGATTCTTTCGTACTCCTGAACCACCCGGTAGACTCCTTGTTTTTGGTGCAGGGGAGTGGAGTCAGCACCCACATGGAGTTTCTGGCACCAGTCCTCCTTTTGTTTCTGGGAGCCTTTACCCTCCGCCTGAGGAGATGGAGGCAACGGTTCCACGGCCCTGATAGCCTTGTGTTGGACGGCAAACAATTTGGCAAGTGTAGCATACCTGGGTAAGTGTACCTCCCTCTCCCCAATGTTGAGAATGCGAACGGGCACCCTCCCATGACGGACATCAACCACCCCCCGGGCTGTCAAAATGTTGGGCCTGCTGTCTGAGTACACGGGTTCTACCATGGCTTGGTAGTCTCTGCCCCTCAACCCGATTGCAGTCTGACACCAGATCATCATTTCACTTTTGGGAGGCATGGAAATGGGGAATGAGTCACTCATCTCACCACCAGACAGTTCTACCTGCTTGCTGCCGTCTCATCAGGGCTCTTATCTCTTTCTGGAGGACCCTCTGTTGGCTGAAGCTCGCATTCACCGCCACCTGCTGTAAAATCACAATTACTTCTGAAAGACAGTTTTCAATCACATTAGTACCCACAGTTATTTTAGGGTGACTTTCACGACGGTCAATGTCTACAATGATCACTCCCTGTGCCGACAGTTCTACCTTACCAATCTTGATGGTCATCTCTCTGAACCCCACCTGCGGCACGGGTTGGCCATTGCTGGCAATGATGCCTAAGTCATCGTCTGGGTAGCGGGTTGTGTCAGCGTCACTCCAGTACCGCTTGAAAAGTACGTAGGGGATGGTAGTCACTTGAGACCCGGTGTCCAGCAGTGCGCTCATGGGGATACCGTCCAGCACTACGGGTAAGACCGGGCGTCCTCCCACGTACTTATCACGCCAATTAGACGGGCCTGATGACCTTATGCATGGGGGTTGGCCCTCTGCCCCAGGTCGGACCCATTTAAAGTACAGTACCTTGCTATGTGTCCTGGCCGACTGCAGCGGCGGCAAATCGGCTGTCCATCCTCAGCGTAGCGGTCGGCGGGCCTCCCTCTGAACGGCGGGATCCTCCTCTGTCGATGCCACGGGACATCCTCCGGACTGGAAGCCAGCTCGATTGGTCTTGACGGTCCCACCTGCAACGACTGTACGGTCCTGGTTAATGCAGCCACACTCTTTGTTATCTCCTGGACCTGATGGTGCAGGTCTGCAGGCTGGGATGGATTTAGGGCCTGTGCATCAGCCCCCACAAGGTCTGCAGGGTAGGGCGCTGCCCCCTGGTGGTAAGTGATGGCAGGGCGCCGGGAAGCTACAGCGCCACCTGCTGCGGGTTCTCTGAGCACTCGGATGGCCCGATCCTTGAACTGCGCAAAAGTCAAATCGGGGTTCTGTAGGGCCATGAGGCGCAGCTGGGTTCTGTGGGAGCTGGACAGCAGACCTTCTATGAACTGGTCAGTCAACAGTTTATCAGAGTACTGTACGCTACCAGGGTCAGCTTGTTTGATAGCTCTCAGGGCTTCTTGCAGTTTCAAGGCATAGTCTCTGATACTATCCTGGGCCCGCTGCTTACAGCCATAGAACCGCATTTTTATTTCTGCTGAGGTACGGGTATCAAGGTACTCCGCAGCCGGGTCAGAATGTCCTTTACTGTCTTTTTCTCTTCATCTGACCATGATTTCACTTCCCGCTGGGCTGCACCAGTGAGCTGCCCCGGCAGAATGCTCACTTTCTGTTCTTCCGTCACGGGATAAACTTTGAACAAACTGTGCAGTCTTTCCCTAAAGTCAGTTAAGGTATGGGATTCCCCTGAGTATTGGGGCAGCCAGGCTGCTCCGGGGATGTAGGGCATAGAGAACGGCATCACCGCTGCTGCAGCCCCGCTGGTTGTAGAAGGCCCCTCCGTGTCCGTCATCTTCCTCCCCCCTAGTTAAGTGTGGCCTAACTTCCGACGATCCTCTTCTGTAGGCCGCGGCTCCGCTGGTGCTGCTCCGGACGAGGACCTTGCGTCGCGTCCTGGTGACGTCAGCGTCGCTCTCTCTCCCTTCCAGGACCTTGCGCAGCGTCGGTGCGTGGGGCGGAGCTTCGGGTCTCGCGCGGTTTGGACGTCCACGCCGCTCTTTTTCCCGCGCGGCATCCTGAATATGGCGTCCGATGGCGGGAAAACGGCTGAAGATGGCGGGAACCGACGGAAGATGGCGGGAGGCGGCTGAAAATGGCGGGAAACGGCTCCGGATGGCGGGAAAACTCTTCTTCAGGTACGTGTACAGTCTTTTTCAGGCACGCAATACCCGTTTGTGGCGGGTTTGTTACAATCCTGCCGACTACGCCAAAGCTGACTCACCCCCTGGGCCGTGGGGCACTCGAGACCGGACTTCAGGGCAATGCTGGGAGTAGTAGTGGCGACCCGGTCCCGTGGCTCAGGGTGGTCAGACCAGTGGTAGTCTATGATGTGCTGTAGGTAATGTCCGACTACGCCACCCGTGGATTGTGGTCAGGGAGGACCGCCGCTGCAAGGCAGACCGCTGAGGCTGGTGTTGGGGATGCAGCAGGGAATAGTATGACTCCCCACGGGAGGAGTGTAACCTCAGGGCAGGTAATAGGATGCTGGGGGTGATGGTACAGGCGCAGCAGTAACCATACAGAGTCCAAGAATGCAGTCCAGGGTCTTTTACTGATCTTATCACAGACCCACCAGGAGTACAGGGTAGGAATGGACCTGGGTGTCTGAGGGCATTCAGGCGAGCTCTGCTGGTCAGGGTGAGTGGGTAGGCCTACCGTTCTCTCTCTCTGCCCTTGCTGACTATCTCCCCCTTTAGTGGTATGATAGCCCACGTCTCTGAGCTTGCCGTGTACTACGCCTGTATGGCTTGCGACTCGGGCCTTAGGTACCTGTAGCTTCTCCGTGCTGTACCGGTCCTTCTGTGTGGCGGAGCCTCCAGGCTTCTTGGCCAAGGGACCTGAAATTCCTTGTGGGTTGGTTTTCTGCTGCAGGACCTGCAACCCTGACAGCCTCGGACCCCAGCATCCGGTATGCAGTTTCCTCTCTGCCAGGACCGGCTCTCGTCGCCTCTGTCCCTGGCTTGGTGTTCCTCCTATGCCTCCTGGACTCCTCATCTGCGGCTGACCTGTCCCTCTGCTTCTAGGAACCCTTCTGGATACTTCAGAAGCGGGTTCTGGTCTCTCTAACCCTGCCCTCAGTACCAGTTATTTATAGGGGCAGCCTGCTCCCCCTACTGGCCTGGGACAGGAGGTGCTGCATGCAAATGGTCCATGACCAGAGAACCTCCCTCCTGCTCTCAGACACAGCCTTACAAGTTTGTGGCATCCAGGCCTGGGGTGACACAGTGGAATAGTGTGATGACACAGCATTTCTTCTGAATTATGCCAGACATAAATTCAGTAGGCTCAGAGACATAACTATTATTCATGAGATGTTAACTCTTCTTGTAGGTTGACTTGATATTTGTAAATTGATGAATGGCTGTTATTTACCTCTTATATCAACTCCTACAGTTTATTTTACTGTTATCTTTGCAAGACAGGGACCCAGGGTCATTGAACAATGATATTTGCAAATATGTTGTTTACACATTATACCATGCCATGAAGTTTATCAACTTGCATTGTTTGAGTGTTTATAGTTTATCCTTCAATGTTTGCAAGTTAACATTAAGGGATTTACTGTGAATACTTAAGCAATGTGAGTTACTATCATCATCCCTTACCCTTGACCTGTGGATTATGGTTTGAAGGACAGTTGTGAACTATATAAAGGGGTCTCTGCCTCTGTTCCAAGAGACGTTTTGAAGAATCCAGTTTGGGACAATGAGGTCACCTGTCTACGTACCTCTGTAGAGATGGACAAGAGAGACTAAGTAACTGTAAGCAAACACCACCCTCTGCTGGAACAAACTGAAAATGAAAGTAAACAAAGAATTGTGCTAGCAGGAACCAAACGTTGCTAGCAGATTTGCAGGGGGAGAGTCTTTGTGTGCTGGACCTGATCATGTGACCCAGAGAGTTTCCTGGGTATAAAGGCCGTGTGTGCCAGATTGCAGGGGCTTTTGACGCCAAGAGAGTGCAGGGTGCTGACGTGATCCAGAGAAGACGCTGCAGCCAGAGATTTTGCACCAGGCCGCAGAGTGGAGCAGACGTGCTCCAGAGGGACAGCAGAGCTCAGTGTGGCAGGCCCCAGCAGGAGGGTTGCACTGCACCAGAGTTGGACATCGCCTGATAGGCTCTGCACTCCTCGCAGAAGCGCCCTGAGCCCTGCGCATGTTGGTCAGAGTCAGAACCTACGTCCCACACTGAGTAAGTTCCCGGGATCCAACGTCGCCTGTCAAGAGCCAAGGTCTGGACCCCATTCCCCCAAGCATGAGAGACTACCGTCGACTGTCAAGGCGAGAAGAGCTGTGAGAGGACCGCGACAGGAAAGATGCGCCAGCAGTAGAGGAGGAACCGCGCAAGTGAACAGAGCCGTCACTTACAAGTCTCACCTACAGTACAGGGGACAGTTGGGATTAGGATCCCAGGTTGGGTGGGGGCCTTTTGGTGCGTGGGAGGCTAAATAGGATCTGATAGACTTTATCTGGGAGAGACTTGCGGCCTAGCGGGAATAACAGATGACCCCTGCTAGGGCCATATAAAGAGAAAAAGAACTCACGTGGTGTCTCCCATGACTGGGTGCATCACACTGTTGCAAAGGACTGTACTGTTATTCACTGAAATATTTCTCATTACTATTCCAAGTTGCAGTTTATTACCCTTGCTACTAACCCCATTTGTAGAATAGTTGTTATACATATAAAGTGGTTATATGAAAGCATGACACTATCTCGACTTGTGTCTCTGTGCGTTGCATTCTGGCACCTGCATTACACCTCCATGGACTGTTAGTTCCTAAGTTTGCCGCTACTGCTTCTCTGTGGGTGTCCACCCAAAGCAGGGAGCCACTGGTTGTGGTAGTTGGCACTGGAAGCCCCAAAGTCACAGCTGCTCTAATTCCGGCGAGCCTGCGGAAGGGTGAGACTCTATAATTTGCACCATCTTGAGTATTTGCTGGGACTGTTCTATATGTTATTGTCTGTTTGGTGGTTCAATAAAGCATTGCCGCACTGTTTTACCCTCACCCTGTATTGTCTGAGTGGTATTCTACCCATAGAGGATCCCCGTGTCTCCACAGATGGCTTTTACATTTTTTTGATCAAAACAATGTTAACTAATTCCCCTATGTTATTTACATGTACTATTACTATTTATTTACTCAATACAGGGAATTTGCTCATTTTGTTTTTATCTTAGGTTCTGCTTGTTAAATGGCCACAGTGTGAATGAACACCTATGCATTGCACTTATACCAACACATGCTCTGGCTCAATTTTTTAGGTTTTTCTATTGTATATAAATTCCACAAATTTTAACAGTAAAGTTCTAATTATTTTTGCTATATGGACTGTCTCCTTCCTTGTCTTCAAGTTACATCTGGGGTTCCTGTACCATCTGAGAAAATGTCATCTGAGTGAGAAATATCTACAACAAACAACATCACACCCACACCCAGAGGAACCCGGGTCACTGGTGCCTAGGGTTGCAGCACTACACATTGGCCCCTGTGACCCTTATAGATCTGTACACGGTATAGCAATAGGCCATTATCTAATAATGCCTTGTTATACTTAATTATCCAAAGAATTACCATATATAATCAAAATATATGACTATTAATCTACATTTCCAGAAAAAACCCTCCTGAAGGTCCAATATAGAATTGTCTTAAGTGCAATAAACTACCATATGTTGCGGATTATAAGACGCACTATTTCCCCCCAAATTTGTGAGGAAAAAGGGGGTGCGTCTTATAATGCGAACTTACGGTATTTTACCTGGGGCGGGCGGCGTCGGATCGGGGTCCTAGATACAGGAGGTTGGTGGCGAATGGTGCGAGAGCAGGACGATGCTGTGGGCCCCCGGTGGTGGTAGGGCGATGCTACGGGCCCCCGGTGGTGGTGGGGAGATGCTGCAGCCCTGGTAGTGGTCCTCAGAAGTTGGCGGTGAGCGGAGGCAAGGTTCCCTATCCCGTACATAGCGCTGTGCTTCAGCAAAATGGCCGCCGGAGCATGCGCAGATTGAGATCTCGGGAGACGAGATCTCGGAAGACGAGATCTCGTCTCTCGAGATCTCGATCTGGCATGCTCCGGTAGCCATTTTACCGAAGCACAGCGCAGGGCTATGTATGGGATAGGGAACCTTGCCTCCGCTCACCGCCGACTTCTGAGGACAGGGCCGCAGCATTGCCAATCTCCGGTATGTGTGACCCCCGCTCCACCACCGCTGCCCCCAGGCAAAAAGGATTATAAGGCACACCATTTTATTTAAAAAAGTAAATACATTTTTTTTCCTATTTTGCACCCCAAAATTTGGGGTGCGTCTTATAATCCAGTGTGTTTTTTAATCCGCAAAATACGGTAAATACTCGTCCAATAAATTCTATTTTAATTTGATTCAATTTTAAACAAAAAAATAGCTTCAAATGTTCTATCCTCAAGCAGCTACAATACATTGGGAATGTATTAATAGATGCACTCGTCATGAAGGACACATACAAATATTATTTATAAAAAATACTGAAATGAGCAAGGGATGAATCCATTCATTACCGTAACTATTTATGCAGCTATTTCTATTTCTGTAGCCTTATTGTAAATGCAAGAGGTGTGATTGACATAATCACAGTCACATCAGCATTCTGCACACTACTATTGTTATTACACTAATAAAAGAGATGTCTCAGAGAGGGAGAATGCCTTGGAAATGATATTGAGGACACACTGGAAAAATAAGCACCAGTCCTGTGTAATCAGACTGTCTCCGCCCAGTCCTTCTAACTAAATAAAATTAGCTATTTTCTCTCTGGATAAGATTCACTTTTTTGTTATTTAAATATTGTAAGACATGGCATATAGCTTTCACACATATTTGATTTTATGCTTTTTTGTGGTAGATATTTGTCTTAGGTCTCAGCAGGAATGCTAGTCTGTCTGACTTCAAAGGACCCCAGGGGAAATAGTGTATTCCCCACAGTCAGGATATGACTTAATTACCATTACGTTACTATGCCGGCTCCAAAAGGCTATTACCAAAAGGATGCTATTGCCCAGGAGAGAATTGAATACAGGTCAGCTAGGATATATACCTTTGTAGTGCAAATGCCTATTCCTGACAAGAGTATGAGGGAGCTAATTGAATCATGGCAATGAGGAATAGCTAATTGAATTACCTCTGAAGTCAGGGGAAGCTCCTGCGTTAGATCAATTACCATGCGCACCTTACAATGAGAATATTGCTGGGAAATGGATTATGAAATGTCTTATAGAAGGGAAGAGGAGATTACATGTAAATCGCCTATTTTCTGCCCTGCCCAAGTTACGTATAAATGTGTCCCTCTGTGAGAGAGGAAGGGTCTTCTGTTGAGGGTCACCTGTCGCTACAGATGGGCAGAAAGACACAAGGAACTGCCCTGGACCCATGACAGCACCATTCCTGCCGTGTCCAGAGACCTTTGATGAAAGTGTGGTATATTCACTTTTATTCCTTTTAATTTTACTGTATCGTATTACTGCTTCCTTACTGTATTTGCCTAACTACTGTATATATATATCTTGTAACCGCTTGTATATATTGTACCTAGCATCGCTCTTTTGAGTAAATAAATCTATAAAATTTTAAGCTCGCTTCACATTATCCTAAACCCGGAACTCATGGAAGTTGTGAGGAAGGATCAGGGGCACGTGGCTCCGATCGGTTTGTGACAATTGGTGGCAGCGGGTGGGATTTGGATATCTGTGAACTGAGCTCGGTGCTAGTTAGTAGATCAGACATAGACAGTGAGAGCGTGTGTACGATACTGTACCCTTCCCCCTCTTAGTTTTCTGTCCTATCTTTTATTTGGCTACGGTCTCTGGTGGATGGCATACTGCCTCAGAAGCAAAGGTTCCCAGATGAGTGCTACCAGAGGGGACGCTGAGCAGATGGAAGGTGGCAGTGTGGTGCCAGTCGCTGACCAGACTGAGGTGTCAGAGGAGGGTGGAAGTGCCCCCGACACCCATGAAAATCCTGAACATTCTGTTATGCAATCCACAGCTCCAGCTGGAGGGGCCAGTAACTCGGCCCTGGACGCTCTTATGCAGGCCTACCTCCAGGCTCTGAGAGATGGACAGCAGGAGCAGAGCCAGTGTTATGTTCTGCTACCAAAGCTAAGGAAAGAGAGGAGATCTGTCCCTACTATAAGACTCAGCTGAATCCCTACGATGTAACAGGGAACCTGATCCTGCGATCAGACCTGCTAAAGTCCTAATCTAGTCTGTACGGAGACCTATAGATTTGGGGAGGGAATCCCTACAAGTACTAAGGACTGGGAGGAATATGGGACACCTCCTAACAGAAATAGTAGCAGACAGACGAACAAACAAAATAGATAGAACCTAGAGGTCCGTAGACCAAGCAAACTAACAGAGTTAGATACAGAGCACAGGCTAGCTAGAAAGTAGATATACAATGAAGTCCAGCAAAGCCAGAAGGGCGGAGCAGGATTAAATAGGCCAACAAGGTCATGTGACCAGCAAAGGAAAAAAAACCTAACAGCAAGGTTCTAACAGTACCCCCCCTTCTAAGAGGATCCTCCGGATCCCCTAGGACCAGGCTTATCAGGAAATCTCCTGTGAAACGCTCTGATAAGTCTGGACGCGGAAACATCATCTGACCTCACCCAAGAGTTATCCTCGGGTCCGAAACCTTTCCAGGCCACAAGATACTGCAAACTACCTCTATACCGTCTAGAGTCAAGGATGCGAGAAATTTCATATTCCCCGTCCTCCACCACCGGAGGAACAGAGGCAGAGGCGTCACCATCCGACACAACAGCTTTTTTTAACAGAGAGACATGAAAGACCGGATTAATTCTCCAGGAGGTAGGAACCTCCAACCTAACAGCAGATTGGTTGACAACCTGAAGCACCTTAAAGGGCCCTACAAACTTGGGACCCAATTTCTTAGAAGGAATCCTCAACCGCAGATTCCTAGAGGACAACCAAACCATGTCACCAACAGCGAACAAAACCTCCTGTCGTTTCCTATCAAAGTAGTCTTTAGATTTTCTGTTGGCCTCCTGAAGATTACCACGCACATCCGTCCAAACTCTTTCCAAATCACCGGAAAAATTCTCCTCCTCAGGCACGGCAGATCCCAACTTGGAGAACGACCCAAACGACGGATGTCTCCCAGAACAACAAAAAAAAGGCGAACAACCAGCAGAAGAAGATGTATGATTGTTCAGAGCAAATTCGGCAAGTGGCAGAAACTCAGACCACCCCTCTTGATTGTCTGCCACAAAACAACGCAAGAACTGCTCAACATCCTGGTTTTTCCTTTCTGTCTGGCCATTAGATTCAGGATGATATCCGGACGAAAACGACAAATGAATTCCCAACCTGTCACAAAAGGCACGCCAAAAACGAGCCACGAACTGAGGACCCCTATCAGAAACAATGTCAGTAGGAACGCCATGAAGTCTGACAATTTCCTTGACAAAGGCCTTAGCGAGAGTTTTAGCGCAGGGCAGTTTGACGAAGGGAACCAAGTGACACATCTTGCTAAAACGGTCCACGACCACCCAGATGACAGTAAAACCCTCAGAGGGGTGAAGGTCAGTTATAAAGTCCATAGCCAAATGTGTCCAAGGAGCACTGGGGACCTCCAAAGGACAAAGCAACCCCGCAGCAGGAGTATGTGAGGACTTAGATCTAGCACATATAGTACATTGGCGCACCCACTTAATGACTTCCTTCTGCCATCCAGGCCACCAAAAACTGCGACCCACCAGTCTCTTGGTCTCAGAGATTCCGGGATGACCTGCCAACCGAGATTCGTGACACTCAACAAACAAATCTCTCCTAAAGGTCCCAGGCACAAACAACCTCCCATGAGGAGTGTTAGATGGGGCATTCTCCTGAGCTTTAAGAATCTCATCTTCCAAAACGGAGTCTAAAGCAGCTATCACAACACCTTCTTGTAAAATGTTTTCCTCTTTCTCAGCACCGACTATGGGAGAAAAACTGCGAGACAAGGCATCCGCCTTAACATTCTTAGTACCAGGGATGTAAGTAACGGAGAAATTAAACCGCGAGAAAAACAGTGCCCACCTAGCCTGACGGGCATTCAGGCGCTTGGCAGCGTCAAGATATATCAGATTTTTATGATCCGTAAGAACCTGAACGGGAAATTCCGCACCTTCCAAGAAGTGGCGCCAGTGTTCAAATGCGAGTTTAATAGCCAATAATTCCCGATTACCAATATCGTAATTCAATTCAGTCTCCGAAAATTTTTTTGAAAAAAATGCACAGGGATGTAATCCATCCCCGTTATCCTGAGACAATACTGCGCCAACCCCCACAGAGGAAGCATCAACCTCAACCAAAAACGGCCTAGTAACATCAGGCTGCATAAGGATGGGAGCAGAGGTGAACCTCTCCTTGAGATACACAAAAGCTTCAATGGCCTCAGAAGACCACTGAACCGCATCAGCACCTTTCCTGGTGAGATCAGTCAGAGGTTTGACAATACTAGAAAATTTTTTTATGAATTTTCTATAGTAATTGGCGAAACCCAAAAACCTCTGTATTGATTTCAAACCAATAGGCCTAGGCCATTCCTGCACAGCCTGAACCTTAACCGGATCCATCTCAAAACCTTTGCTGGAGATAATGTAGCCCAAAAAACTAATTCTCTGTACAGCGAACTCACATTTCTCCAGCTTAGCAAAAAGCGAATTGTCCATTAATAACTGTAATACCTCACGCACGCTCCGCCAATGAGACTCCAGATCTGGCGAATAAATCAAAATGTCATCCAAATACACAACCACATTTTTACCGATCAAAGGTCTAAGGATGTCATTAATCAGATTCTGAAAAAATGCAGGAGCATTAGTAAGACCAAAAGGCATAACCAGATTCTCAAAATGACCCACAGGAGTGTTAAAAGCAGTCTTCCATTCATCACCCTCCTTCATGCGCAACAGATTGTATGCCCCCTTAAGGTCAATTTTAGAGAACCACTTGGCCCCCAATAACTGGTTAAACAGATCAGGAATCAATGGCAGTGGGTAAGGATTGCGTACCGTAATTTTGTTAATCTCACGAAAATCCAGACAAGGACGTAAACCGCCGTCCTTTTTTTTTTACAAAAAAAAATCCAACCGCCACAGGAGACTTAGAGGGCCTAATGTGACCGGCGGCCAAACTTGTCTGTATGTATTCCTCCAAAGCCTTCCTCTCAGGAATAGTAAGGTTAAATAAACGACTTTTAGGAAGAGTCGCTCCAGGGACAAATTCAATAGAACAATCATAGTCTCTATGGGGAGGCAAAACCTGCGATTCCTTCTCAGAAAAAACTCTCCAAAAATCCTGAATAGGAACAGGCAATTCTCCCCTATCCAAAGCTGCAATACGCCCGTTACAACACTTGTCATAACATTTATGGCTCCAGGATTTAATTTCACTGGTAGACCAATCCAGTACAGGATTGTGAAATTTTAACCAGGGCAAACCCAATATTACTGGAGAAGGCAAGTTATTCAACACTACCAAATCCAATTTCTCATGGTGAACACCATTAATAGTGAGAGGAAATTCACTGACCTTGAGAGTAATATTCTTCAAAGGGGAGCCATCCACAGAAACCACAGCAATGGGGGATGATAAAGGTTCAGGTTTTAAATTGAGTTTTTCCACGAATCCCCCATCAATAACATTCAGTGTAGACCCGCAATCAACAAACACCCGAAATTCCATTATTTTTTCCTGAGCAATCGTGGAAGCAGCTAAAAATATACCCTTGGAATTTAAACAGGCAATACGGGCGTGACTGACCATTTTTTTTTCTTTCTTCATACGAAGCTCACAGCCTTTAATCAAATGACCAGATTTCCCGCAATAGAAACACAAGCCTTGCGAAAAACGACGGTGTTTTTCTTGAGAGCGAGGTGCCACCGATCCAATCTCCATCGGTTCACCACTGTTAGTACACACATTATCATAACCAGAAACTGACATAGCAGAGGATTTGCTCTCATTAACCCTAGCACGCAGTCTTCTGTCCACCCGTATAGCTAATTGCATAGCCTGTTGCAAATCCTCAGGTGTAGGATAAGCAATTAGCAGGTCTTTAACCTTTTCACTGAGCCCAGCAAGAAATAGACTTTTCAGAGCAGAATCGTTCCACCCTGTTTGAGTGGACCAACGACGAAAATGTGTACAATATTTTTCCATATTACCTGATCCTTGTTTTAAACGTCTCAACTCAGTCTCAGCTGATGCCACACGGTCAGGATCATCATATAATAGTCCTAAAGCAGAAAAAAAACTATCCACTGATCTGAAGCATGTATCACTAGGTTGCAAAGAAAAGGCCCACTCCTGAGGCTCTTTGCGCAAAAGTGACATTATGAACCCTACGCGCTGGGATTCATCCCCAGAGGACTTGGGTCTCAAACGAAAATACAATAAGCAAGCATTTTTAAATGAAAAAAAATCTCGATGTTCACCAAAAAATAAATCCGGCAAACATACCTTAGGCTCCAAGAAATATGCTCCAGGACAGTTACTCACGTGCTGACGGAGCTCGGCCACTTCCAGAGAGAGTCCCTGCAGGTGTTTAGCCAAATCCTGAACCGACACCATGATGGAACAAAAAAAAATCTTTCCTTAGAGAATTTACAGGCTGGACTTACTGTTATGTTCTGCTACCAAAGCTAAGGAAAGAGAGGAGATCTGTCCCTACTATAAGACTCAGCTGAATCCCTACGATGTAACAGGGAACCTGATCCTGCGATCAGACCTGCTAAAGTCCTAATCTAGTCTGTACGGAGACCTATAGATTTGGGGAGGGAATCCCTACAAGTACTAAGGACTGGGAGGAATATGGGACACCTCCTAACAGAAATAGTAGCAGACAGACGAACAAACAAAATAGATAGAACCTAGAGGTCCGTAGACCAAGCAAACTAACAGAGTTAGATACAGAGCACAGGCTAGCTAGAAAGTAGATATACAATGAAGTCCAGCAAAGCCAGAAGGGCGGAGCAGGATTAAATAGGCCAACAAGGTCATGTGACCAGCAAAGGAAAAAAAACCTAACAGCAAGGTTCTAACAGCCAGGCCGCGCTCCACATGTGGGAAGCTGAGCAAGATGCCCAGGAAAGAAAGTGGCAAGCTGAGCGAGATGTCCAGGAAAGAAAGTGGCAAGCTGAGCGAGATGCCCAGGAAAGAAAGGAGGAGAGGCAGTACCAGCTACAGTTAGCCCAGCTGCGGAGCCGGCAGGACCCACCGGCTCAAACAGCACAGACTCCAGCAGCCCCAAAAGCTAAGCTGCGCTCAGAAGATCTGCCTGTCCTGGAATCGGACGGAGACCTGGACCTTTTCCTGAAATGGTTTGAACAGGTGTGTCTCCAGTACCAGGAACCCAAGGCAGACTGGGCACGCACCCTGTCCACCAGGCTAAGAGGGAGAGCCCTTGACGCTTTCTCGTCTCTCCCTGCAGCCCAGCACCAGGACTATGACCTCATTAAAGCAGCGCTGATCCTCAGGTACCGTCTCACGCCTGAGGTGTACAGAGTGAAATTCAGCAGCCTGAGGAAACGACCGACCGAGAGCCACCTAGAGACTCTGCTCCAGATGAGTGTCCAGCTTCACAGATGGGCAGACGGAGAGATAGACAATCCCGACGATGCAACCTTGGATCTGTTCCTCAAGGAGCAATTCTTAAACATTTGCTCGGAGGAAGTGCAACAATATGTCCTGGACCGGAAACCCCAAGATGCCAGAACTGCTGTGGAGCTAGCGGATGAGTACGTCGCCAACTGGACGTTGCGGAGACCCGTCAGCACCGGCTGGAGGGGGGGTAAGACCAATCCTGTTGCGGGTAACTCTGAAGTTTCCCCTGAGACTACCACCACCCAAAAACTTATGGGCCCCATTGTTCCCCCTTCCAAGCCCCAGGGGGACCCCCTCGATGTCACGCCTGCAATCAGCCGGGACATTACAGGGCGAACTGCCCTAGCCAGATGAGGAACCCCCCTACTTCCCAAACCCCAGCAGCGGGTCCAACGTTTTATGTGGTGGGGAGGGATGGGGCCAGGCCCAATGACAATCTCCAGCAAGTGACTGTGGGGAATACAGTGGTTATGGGACTAAGGGACACGGGGGCCGATGTGACCCTAGTACAGCCTGAACTGGTACCCCCGGAGAGCATCATCCCTGGAAAGACGCTGACCGTCAGCGGGGTTGGTACGGAGAAGATAACTCTACCCATGGCTTGTGTGCATCTGGATTGGGGTGTGGACAAGGGGCTGGTAGAGGTCGGGGTTACATCTTGTCTCCCTGCTAATGTCTTGTTGGGGACAGACTTGGGGACTCTCACCTCTCAGTATGGGAAGAGAGCAACCCCACTGCCCCGTGGTAATGTATCTGTAAGTGATATTATACTTTGTGGTACCATACATGCTGATCCTTATAGTGACGTGCCAGCTGACAGGAGTGCAGCTGGGGGGGATTTAGCCCCCCTTCCTGCTCTCTCAGCTGACATATCCAGCTCTGAACTTTTCAGTGAGAATGCTAATGTAATTCATTGTCGTGCTAATGAACTCTCTGGCTTGACTGAGGAGCTGGTGGGGGCCTTGCCTGCCCCTCCCAACTGTCAGCTTGCACATGATCCCTCCAGCAGCTCAAAACCTAGTGAACCTGTCAAGTGTGTATCACATGTTGGGGCAACCCACAGTGACCTAACAACCCATCCAGGTGAGGGAAGGGGACCGGGACTCCCTGAGGAGACCCCGGGCATTGCTGTGGTCACCCGCAGCAGGAGGGCTCAGGAGGCAGAAGCCGCTTTGCACCCTGACTCCTCGACCCCATCACCTGGGTCTGGGACTGGGCCCACTGGTGTTAACCCCCCAGCGCCGTTCCCTGAGGGTTCCGGCGAGAATGCGGCCTTCAGGTCCCTGTTAGCGGGCTCCAGCCAGGAGTTCCAGGTGGCTGTCCAAGCCGACAGCAGCCTGGAGGCCTTGAAGGAGCGCGCAGGTAAGCCCCCCTTGGAGACAGACAAGGACCGCTTGTTCTGAGACCAAGGGAGGCTGTATAGGGAAACACTGCCCACAGATGGACAAGAAGGTTGGCGCGGCGAGAGGCACCTAGTGGTACTTCAGCCGTACCGGGCTGAGTTGTTACGGCTCGCGCATGAGATTCCGTTGGCTGGTCACCTAGGGGTCGCTAAGACCAAGGCTCGGCTAGCCCACTTGTTTTATTGGCCTAAGATGGGGACAGCAGTAGCTGCCTACTGCCGTTCGTGTGTCACCTGTCAGAGGATGGGGAAGGCGAGGCCAGGCCCTAAAGCCTCATTGATACCTCTGCCCATAATAGGTGAGCCTTTCCAGTGGATTGCTGTGGACCTCATTGGGCCGCTGCCCATTCCCAGCAGCTCCGGGAAACGCTACATACTAACGGTAGTAGACTACGCTGCTAGGTACCCAGAAGCTGTCGCGCTGTCCTCCATCCGGGCAGACGTAGTGGCCAAAGCCCAGCTGGAAATCTTCACCCGTGTTGGTTTTCCCCAGAAGATGCTCACGGACCGAGGGACACAGTTCATGTCTGACTTGATGCAGAGCCTGTGTAAGCAAACAGGGGTGCAACATCAGGTGTCCAGCCCGTATCACCCACAGACTAATGGCCTGTGTGAACAGTTCAATGGCACGTTGAAACAGGTGATGTCTTTCTTAGGTACGGCCGGGTACTATAGGAAGTTCGTACAGGACTATAGTGCCCTGGCGAAGCCCCTGACAGACCTCACCAAGAAGAAGCTGCCGCAAGCTGTCAACTGGACAGCGGACTGCGAGCGCTCCTTCCAGGCCTTGAAAGCTGCCCTGGCAGCAGCCCCTGTACTCCAGCCGTACGACGACTCCCGGCCGCTTGTAGTACAGACTGACGCCAGCACCTACGGATTCGGTGCGGTGCTGAGCCAACCTGACTCAGCAGGTCAAGAGCACCCTGTTTAATACCTCAGTTGGAAACTTCTGCCGAGGGAAGTGGCCTACTCTACGGTGGAGAAGGAATGCCTGGCGATTGTGTGGGCTCTGCAGTATCTGCAGCCATACATGTACGGGCGCCATTTCTCCGTGGTGATGGACCACAACCCGCTCACTTGGCTATCCCGAGCAGCCGGTGAGAACGGAAGGTTGTTGTGACGCGCCCCTGGGCCTGCTGTGTCGTGCGGCATCGCGCGCACGGGGGCTTACCCGGAGCCGGATCCGATGGGGGTAGTAGTCTCCGAGTGGCGGGGACCCGGTCCGTGCCCAGGGTGGTCAAACTAAGTGTGTGGCAGTCTTTGTAGATGTTGTTTAAGTGTCGACTACGCCACCCGTTGATTTGCGGTCGCAAGGCCGCCGCTGCAGAACAGTCCGCTGAGGCCGGTGGTATGTGTGCAGCAATGGTGGTATAACCCCCAACGGGAGAGGTATGGCCTCAGGGCAGCTGGTGCGGGTGAAGGGAGTGATAGAAAGGGCGTCCCGGTACCTTTAGTGCTGGTAGTGCGATGGAACACAGAGACTGATTGCAGTTTTCAATGCTTTACTCACAGATGTTATCAGTGTCAGTCCTGCAGGTGATGACGACCCGAGCCGTGCTGCGTCCACCAGGTACGGGGCTCGACCAACCCCCAGGCAGTTCCAGAGTGTGACCTTGAACTCCTTTCTCCGTTCCTTTCTCTGGCCGTCCCCACTAGGGACCCACCCATGTCCAGCTTCCTCGGGCCTTCTGGTGGCGAAACCTATCTCCGGTTTCCCTGACCCTATGTGGCGTGCCTTCGTGGTGAGTGTAGTGAGTGGTCGCGCCAAGACGTGGCCACGACCTCCGGTTCCTGGCTGAGGATAAGTGGCCTCCACCAGTTCGGGATCTGGTACCCTGATCTGCCAACTCTTCACCCGCTGACTCCTAGCGTGTTCGGGTTCCCTCTTCCTTCATGTCTCTGGGCCTTTCTCCAGGTTCCATTCCTTCCTTGTTCCTTGTTCCTTTCCTCTTGTCTTTCTCTCTCTTGCTCCCTTCAGGAGCAGCACCCAGACAGGGCTGCTGCTCCCTGTCACTACTTTTCTCCTCTTCTTCTGTCTGACTGAACTCCTAAGATGGTGCCCACCTTTTATACTCCCTCTGACACCCGAGCCCAGGTGACTAGCCACCAATGGGCTCCTTCCTATGCCCAGAGTCCCTCCCCTCTCTGCTCCTGCACCACTGGGATATTCCTCCCCCCCTCCCACTCCAGCCAGGGACAGACGCTGTCGTACCTGCACATCTATCTGGTGGGAGTACCGTTGATCTGTCCCCCGGAAATGAGATGTATGTGGTGCATGCAGCTAACTGAGTTCTAGTCCACACTCCATCCTTACCCGGGAGTGGAATACCACACCTCTGGTTCGAGGTGCAATACCCCTGTAGCAGCCGAGCCCTCGGGGTGCTACATTCCCCCCTGGTAAACCACAGCACGTCCTCGGGCTGAAATAGAGTAAAAACAATTTTTAAAGTGTACGTACACATAAAACACATCAACTTTCATCCATCCCTTTATGGGAGGTTTTCTCAACAGCTGGCTAATGCCACCGGAACTCTTTTACAAAAACACTATGTAAAACTTTGGCATCATATCAAATTTCACATTAAGGCATTCTCAAATAAAACATTCTTGAATTCTCGGGTTCTTGGGATCTTGGGATCTGGCCGCTCTCAGTCTTCGGCCAGGTAGAGGGAAGGGATGACCGCTCTCAGTCCTCGGTCAGGTTAGGGATTAGGGCAAAAATAGGCAACAGTTCTCTTTCTGTCCCAACGGGGACCACACTCTTAGTGGAAACAGTCCCACAACAGTCCTTATACCCGGTCGGGTAACTATTTACATCTCCTCTTTTACCGTTTACGATTAACGGTGTGCTCCACACGCTCCTTTCTCTTCCTCAGGTTCAGACCCGTCCGGGCCCTCTTTCTCCTCCTCCTCCTGGTACGATTGCTCCTCTTCTTCCTTGACCCGGTGGACATGAAGGGCGTACCACCCCTTCACTCCCTTATGCCTGGTATAGGTGACGGTATCTCCAGGCACCAGGTCCCGTCCACTGTGCCCCTCCGGTAGGTGGGACTCTACGTCGCTCCTGTTTACAAACACCTGGCTTATGGTCTTCGGGTATTAAATGATGCCCCAGCCACATGCCATGTGAAACTTAACAACAGTCCCGGTGACTCGGGGACCGTGAGCTGTACGGGGGGGTCCTGGCGGGTCCTTGTCTTCTGCTCCACGTTTTTAATGTGGAGCCACTCCTCCTTCACTTTCCTCTCTCTCCGCTCCCGCTCAAACGTTGCCAGTTGTTGGCGGCAGGTCTCATAGCGCCGGGCGGCGCCCGCCCGGGTCTCCTGAGTGAACCCCATCAGGTCTTCTCCAGTGGGGTCCCCCTCGAATTGGGCGTCCTCCAGCGGGGTGAAGAGAGGTCCACGGGCTCCGGAGCTGGGATTAGCGGTTCATCTGGGGCCCTTGCTCCTACGGGATGACTCTTCCTGGAGCGGGGGTTGGTGTACTCAGGCGGCCAGACGAATGGTGTCCCATCCGGGCAGGTGTGCTGCTCATACAGGTCTTTCCCCAATGATGGCACGACTGGGGGCCCCGGCTGGGGTGCAGCGCCCGCGGGCACTCGGCCTTTTAACCAGGCCGGTGACTTTCTGATCGTGCCCGGTGTTGGGGAGCACGGTTCAGGGCGAGGCTCCGCTGCAGAGCTTGCTGCTGGAGGGCTGACTACTGGTGGTGGAGGTACGGTGGGCGGTGCGGCACCCAGAGCTTCGGGTCCCGCGGCGGGAGGTAGGGGCAGGTCCGCGGCCTCAGGGCCCGGAGTAACGGCGTTCCCCTTACTTGTCGTTGCGGCCTCCCCCGCGGCGTCGTCCCCGGCCTCCGGTCCGCTTCTGCTGCCTCTCGGGATCGATGCGGTGCTGGATGGTGGCTGCACCTCCGGTTGGCAGGTCAGCGTGCGCCGGGTCAACTCCTCCTTCCACCCGGCGAGCACGTCTCGTTGCACCCAGATCATCCTCCTGTTCAGCTCTTCCAGCGCGGCCTGCGCGTACTCCGGTTCTTCCTTCTGGAGCACCGCTAGCAGCTCTGCAATCTGTTATGGCGGCTGTGGCGGTGAAGCTCTCCTCCGTATCCGACATCCCCCTCCCCCCTAGTGGACCGTGGCCTACCTGGTGATGATCCTCTTCCGTAGGCCGCGGCTCCGCAGTGGATCGTCAGGGTTGAGGACCTTCCGTCGCGCTCCTGTGACGTCGGCGTCACTGGGCTCCTTCCAGGACCTTACGCAACGTCCGGACGTGAGGCGGGGCTTCAGTTCTCGCGGGCTTTCGGAGTCCACACCCCTCTTCTTCCCGCGCGGCGTCCTCAAGATGGCGCCCAATGGCGGGAAAACTCCACGGATGGCGGGAAGAAGGCAGAAGATGGCGTCGGATGGCGGGAATCGGCTCCGGATGGCGGGAAACGACTCCGGACGGCGGGAAACTTCACCACAGGTAAGTAAAAAGTCTCTTTTTCAGGCACGCAGTACCCGGTGGTTACGGGCACGAGATCCTGCCGACTACACCAAAGTTGACGCGCCCCCTGGGCCAGTGCTGCGGTGCGGCGCACGTGTGCGCGGGGGAATACGCAGAGCCGGATCCGATGGGGGTAGTAGTCTCCGAGTGGCGGGGACCCGGTCCGTGCCCAGGGTGGTCAAACTAAGTGTGTGGCAGTCTTTGTAGATGTTGTTTAAGTGTCGACTACGCCACCCGTTGATTTGCGGTCGCAAGGCCGCCGCTGCAGAACAGTCCGCTGAGGCCGGTGGTATGTGTGCAGCAATGGTGGTATAACCCCCAACGGGAGAGGTATGGCCTCAGGGCAGCTGGTGCGGGTGAAGGGAGTGATAGAAAGGGCGTCCCGGTACCTTTAGTGCTGGTAGTGCGATGGAACACAGAGACTGATTGCAGTTTTCAATGCTTTACTCACAGATGTTATCAGTGTCAGTCCTGCAGGTGATGACGACCCGAGCCGTGCTGCGTCCACCAGGTACGGGGCTCGACCAACCCCCAGGCAGTTCCAGAGTGTGACCTTGAACTCCTTTCTCCGTTCCTTTCTCTGGCCGTCCCCACTAGGGACCCACCCATGTCCAGCTTCCTCGGGCCTTCTGGTGGCGAAACCTATCTCCGGTTTCCCTGACCCTATGTGGCGTGCCTTCGTGGTGAGTGTAGTGAGTGGTCGCGCCAAGACGTGGCCACGACCTCCGGTTCCTGGCTGAGGATAAGTGGCCTCCACCAGTTCGGGATCCGGTACCCTGATCTGCCAACCCTTCACCCGCTGACTCCTAGCGTGTTCGGGTTCCCTCTTCCTTCATGTCTCTGGGCCTTTCTCCAGGTTCCATTCCTTCCTTGTTCCTTGTTCCTTTCCTCTTGTCTTTCTCTCTCTTGCTCCCTTCAGGAGCAGCACCCAGACAGGGCTGCTGCTCCCTGTCACTACTCTTCTCCTCTTCTTCTGTCTGACTGAACTCCTAAGATGGTGCCCACCTTTTATACTCCCTCTAACACCCGAGCCCAGGTGACTAGCCACCAATGGGCTCCTTCCTATGCCCAGAGTCCCTCCCCTCTCTGCTCCTGCACCACTGGGATATTCCTCCCCCCCTCCCACTCCAGCCAGGGACAGACGCTGTCGTACCTGCACATCTATCTGGTGGGAGTACCGTTGATCTGTCCCCCGGAAATGGGATGTATGTGGTGCATGCAGCTAACTGAGTTCTAGTCCACACTCCATCCTTACCCGGGAGTGGAATACCACACCTCTGGTTCGAGGTGCAATACCCCTGTAGCAGCCGAGCCCTCGGGGTGCTACAGTTGCATTGGAGACTAGCTTTCCAACACTACAACTTTAATGTTCGGTATAAGTCCGGCCGGGCCCACGGTAATGCAGATGGGTTATCCAGGCAAGGGGAGGCAGCTGAAGTGCTGGCGGATGATGACCGACGAGGTCTTCCTCCGAACGCACTCTAAAAGGGGGAGGTGTGGTGAGGCCAGGGACTGGAAATTCATATTCCCAGTTATGAAGGTCTCAGCAGGAATGCTAGTCTGTCTGACTTCAAAGGACCCCAGGGGAAATGGTGTATTTCTGACAGTCAGGATATGACTTAATTACCATTACGTTACTATGCCGGCTCCAAAAGGCCATTACCAAAAGGATGCAATTGCCCAGGAGAGAATTGAATACAGGTCAGCTAGGATATATACCTTTGTAGTGCAAACGCCTATTCCTGACTGTTACGGGTCAGGGTGGTGGACCCTCGCTACCCGGATTGACATCCGGTTCCAAGAACGCACCAAAGAGACCACCCAGGAGAGAAAGCTCCTCCGTCTTGCTTCCACTTTTCAGAGACCTGCCTCTCAACCAGTCACTCCCCGGGCGCACTCGCCTGAACCCATGCAGATCGACCAGACAAAGATGGTCAAATCTCGCTAAGAGTCATGTCGAGCCGAGGGGAGCTGTTTCTATTGTGGCAGTAAAGAGCACCTGATCCGTTCCTGCACGGAGAGGCTGGGAAACTTCAGTGTCTAGGACCGCTCGGAGAGATCGTCCTAGGCAAAAGTAAGCCCTCTCCATCCCTGACTTTGTCTGTCTCTATCTCCTGGGGAGAGAACCGTCTCTTTGAAATTGCTCATCTGGATTCTGGAGCTGCTGGAAACCTCATTTCCCAGTCCCTGGTAGAGAGATACCGTATTCCCACCAAACCTCTGGCTGAACCATTGTCCGTCGCCTCCGTGGATGGAAAACTCCTTCCGGTGACCATCTTGCTTGTCACTGAGCCCCTTACCCTGCAGGTGGAAATGCTGCACTCGGACACCAAGTCATCCAGAGTGGTAGGAATGTCCCGACCGGCTAGCTCATCCTTAATCCGACTGGAAAGACCCTCCCAGAAGACGGACACTAGAGCCTCGTTATCCCAGGCAAGCTCAGAAGCGAGGATACGGAACCGTATGGCATATTGGCCCACGGTGAGACTCACTTGGCGGAGACGTAACAGAGAGGAGGCTGAAGAGGTTTTTCGCCCTGGTTCATCGAAGACTTTCCGGAAAGCAGCGAGGAAAGATGACAGGTTGGACACCAGGGGATCCCCTCTCTCCCACAGGGGATTTAGCCACGCCAGTGCTTCCCCAGTGAGATGGGACATGATGAATGCCACTTTGGCCCGGTCGGAGATGAACTGATGTGCCAAGAGTTCAAAGTGCAGGGTGCACTGGTTTATGAAACCTCAAGCTAAGGCGGGGTTGCCAGCAAAACGTGGAGGTGCTGAGAGCCGGGGTCCATAGCCGGATGCCATAATAGGACTAGGTAGTGGTGCTGCGGAAGCAGGTGCTGCCTGACCAGAGAAGGACACAGACAGATCGGACAATGCCCGTAGGCGAGAGTTTAACAGACCGCAGGAAGGACAGGACTGACTCCTGTTGAGTCCTCTGACGTAAGACCTCCTGGTGCAGGTCGAAGATAGCGGGGGTCTGGGGGCCACCGGGTTCCATGGCCCGAGCAAACTGCTACAGGTCAGGGTGGTGGAACCTCTGTGTCGGGGTGCAAGGAGGGACCCAGAGGGGCGTAACTACGTATCAACTCAGACCGACCCTGGTAGTACGGCGGCTAACGACTCCGTGACCAGGGAGGGACTGAGCAGAGGGACCAGGTGCCACTCTGGGGACGACCTTGTAAGAGAGCAGGTGGCTCCCAGGGGTCAGATGACTGGAACTGACCGGTATAGCGGATGGGCACAGCAAGCAGGCAGAAGTCTCTGGGTTAGCTGACAGGTGGTCACGGCACGTGACGGCAGGAGCCTCCAGGTAGGCTATCAGGTGGTCACGGCAAGTGACGGCCAAGCAGGCTGAAGTCTCTTGGTTAGCAGGCAAGTGGTCACGGCAAGTGACGGCAGAGCCTCCAGGTAGGCTAGCAGGTAACAGGCAGGTAACAGGCGAGTGCTCCCAGGTGAGCAGGCTGGTAACTGGCAGGTGCTTCCTGGTAAGCAGGCGGGCTTGCCCATAGACAGACTGGCGGGTTGAACGGAAGACAGACTGTCGAGCTGGAGAGTAGTCAGGCTGCCGGACTGGAACAGTAGTCACACAGGCAACTGGACCTGAGGGCTGAAGCAGAGGTAATAATACTTGTGCAACAACTATTGCTCGGGCACCTCCATTTTGGAGGAGGTGCCTTATATATGGTTGGTCCTCTGGCAATTGGCCGGGGACTCCTTAGGACGGCGCGCGCGGCCCCTTTAAGAGAGAAGGAGCGTGCACGCGCCCTAAGCACAGTGCCCGGGAAGCTGCGTGCACCGGCCGCAGCAGGAAGAGGAGCGCAGGAGGACGCCACGCGGGGAGCGGGGAGGTGAGAGGGACGGCGTCTCTGCCTGGCAGGGGGCAGAGACTCCGATGCTACACTGACAAGAGTATGGGGGAGCTAATTGAATCATGGCAATGAGGAATAGCTAATTGAATTACCTCTGAAGTCAGAGGAAGCTCCTGTGTTAGATCAATTACCCTGCGCACCTTACAATGAGAATATTGCTGGGAAATGGATTATGAAATGTCTGATAGAAGGGAAGAGGAGATTACATGCAAATCGCCTATTTTCTGCCCTGCCCAAGTTACGTATACATGTGTCCCTCTGTGAGAGAGGAGGGGTCTTCTGTTGAGGGTCACCTGTCGCAACAGATGGGCAGAAAGACACAAGGAACCGCCCTGGACCCATGACAGCACCCTTCCTGCCGTGTCCAGAGACCTTTGATGAAAGTGTGGTATATTCACTTTTATTCCTTTTAATTTTACTGTATCGTATTACTGCTTCCTTACTGTATTTGTCTGACTACTGTATATATATATCTTGTAACCGCTTGTATATACTGTACCTAGCATCGCTCTTTTGAGTAAATAAATATATAAAATTTATAAGCTCGCTTCACATTATCCTAAACCCGGAACTCATGGAAGTTGTGAGGAAGGATCAGGGGCACGTGGCTCCGATCGGTTTGTGACAACCACAAATACAAAGCCAAGGTAACAGCTTCAAACACCCCTGAAATAATATAGTTAAAATGCAAAAATAATGGTTCTCTATATGACCCAATTGATACTGCTATGTATATCCTAAATAATATTACCATAAATAACCCATAAAATACTGCCATTCATTGCTCAAACAATATTACAATAGACAGGAAAAAATGTCACCAGGTTTAACAAACTGGGATTTAAATATAAAATAAACTATAAATGGGTTTTGCTTTGAAAAATACTTATGTCAAGCAGTGCACCCAGAGCAACCTTGCATCACAATTGTTTAACCCATTAAATACTAATGACCACAGCATTTAAGGAATTGGGAAGCGTTCAGGGATTTCCCATCAGTCAACCAATCAGCACCCATCTACGTGATCACTTTGGTGCATATGAATGATCATGGAACTCAGAGGTCTAACAAAGACCACCAGGAATAGGCATCAGTCTGTTAGACCTTACAAGAGGCAGTGCCTGTTTGCCTGTCAGTAATATACTGACAGCCAATAATCCTTTGGTATACCAAGCAATCCAAAGCGTTGTATGATCAATAGTTATGGTTTTTTGAATGTGGCTTAAAAAAAAGAAACAACCTCATACCAAAGGCCCAATATATGGTGGTCCAGAGAGCAATAAACTAAATACTAATTTAATAGATTCCATTTTAAATTTGAATTTTAAACAAAACGTAAGACATGGCAAAAAGTAGGGATTGGGTTAACTTCAGAGAATGAGGGAAAGGTTCTGCCCTAGGGGATCGACAATACTGCAGAAGTCAATGGAAAATGTGTCAAAAGATGCATGCGCCATAAAGGACACATACATTGTTAATAGAATATAATAAAATGTGCAAGGGATGAATCTCTCCATTATCATAATTATTTATGCAGCTATTTCTATTTCTGTAGCCATACTTTACATACAAGCGGTGTGTTTGGATTCATCACAATGATGTCAGCATTCTGCATACTAATATAGATATTGCACTAATTAAAAAGATAGTATCAAAGAATTCATGGATGGTGAGGCCTTATCTCTTCACTTTCCAGCAATTTTCAAGGCCCCCAAACACATTAAATTAAGATCTTCCGTAACCACTGATGGGTACATCAGTACCCACTGATGTTGACAGGTTCGGCTAACAGTCAAATGTATTTTGGGGGCCCCCCGATAAATGATGTCTGCTGACAGAAAGATCAGGTATATTCGATTTTGGACTGCCAATCTTCTGCTCTCTAACAGAGCAGAGATGCTAGAGTGCCTTTTAAGTACCTTGAAAAAGTATTCATACTCCGGGAACTTTTCCACATTTTTTCACCTTACACCCACAAACTTAAATGTATTTTATTGAGATTTTATGTGATATACCAATTAGTGATGAGCGAGCACTAAAATGCTCGGGTCCTCGATGCTCAGGTCGAGCACATTGGAATACTCGGGTGCTCGACCCGAGCAATGAGCCCAATGTGAGTCTATGGGAAACTCAAGCATTTTTCAGGCGGCTCCCCCCCTGCGGTCTGCAGAGGGCCTAAAAATTGCCCAAATCGATTGGAACAGTGCTCAAATGACATGGGGACAGCATGGGGAAGACCAATTCTGACTCCCAGGTCACTTCTGTCAACAACGTTGTCAGAGGTATTGCACCACTTTTACGGACTCACAATAAAACATACAAAAACGAAACCAAAATGGATTTTCCTGGGAAATATATTAAGGAACATCCTTTCCAGGGTAATAACTTGTATATAAAACAAAATAAATAACCAAAAACAAAAATGCTCCTCCACACTTTGGGCTATGTTCACATATAGCGTTTTTTAATGTGTGTTTGCACTTTTGCATTGCGTTCATCCATGACAAATGCATTCACCAGGAAATGTCATTTTAACATTTTACAAGGTTATCTGGCCATGTGGTGTGTGAGATATCATCAGACACATCGTATTTCATTTATGAAGGAGGGACTCTGAAAGTCACAAAGCCTATTTTTATAAGGCAATCGGGTGGCTTTTACTATTCTTAAAGGGCCAGCAGTCGGCCCTCACTATTCTTAGAGAGCAATCAGCCGGCTATGTTTTATTGTTCCCATTACTAAAGAGTGGGTCTCCTAAACTGTTATGCAGTGAGTGCCAGGGCTGCCCAAAATTTGGACGCACCCTAATACCACTTTGAAAATTTGGATGCACCCCAATACCCCTTTGAAGAGACTTAGAGAAGGGCCTCCTGAAAACAATGTTCACATTATTAGGAAGTAGATCTCCCATTGTGTTTGCCTATGCAGTGAATGCAAGGGTTGCAAAAATTTGGAGGCACTCCAATGCCCCTTGGAAGAGATGTAGAGGGCCTCATTAAAAAATATTCCCATTATTAGGAAGTGGGTCTCCAATAGTGTTGGCCTATGCAGTGAATGCAAGGGCTGCCAAAAATTGGGAGGCACTCCAATGCCCATTGGAAGAGACGTAGAGGGCCTCAAGAAAAAATGTTCCCATTATTAGGAAGTGGGTCTCCCATATTGTTGGCCTATGCAGTGAATACAAGGGTTGCCAAAAATTTGGAGGCACTCCAATGCCTCTAGGAAGAGACGTGGAGGTCAGAGGGCTTCCTGAAAACAATGTTCCCGTTATTAGGAAGTGGGTCTCCCATTGTGTTTGCCTATGCAGTGAATGCAAGGGTTGCCAAAAATTTGGAGGCACTCCAATGCCCCTTGGAAGAGACGTGGAGGAGGGCCTCATAAAAAAATGTTCCCATTAGAAAGGAGCGGGCCTCCTATACTTATAATGCCCATGCACTAAGTGTATGGGCTGACAAACATTTACCCTTGGGGGGTATACATGAACATACTGTATAAAATTTTTTTTTTTACGGGCATCATAAACACCCTTTAAAAAAATTATGTGGGTGTTGCTTCACGGACCACGGTCACCCTGGTGATATGGTGGTGGAGGATGAGGAGAAGGAGGAAGACAAGAGCAAATAGCCAAAATCAGGAAGCGTATACCCATGTCTGGGTGTGAAAAGGTGCATGGGAATACACCTCTCAAGAAAAGACACTGGATTTGAGTTTATGTTATGCTGCGATCATTCGGTGGTGTTGAGAAGTCTGGCCCAGTCCAGCCCATGTTCATTTTTATAAGAGTCAGCCTGTCAGCATTTTCAGTTGACAGGCGGATGCGCTTATTAGTTATAATTCCACCAGCGGCACTAAAAACCCGCTCTGATAAAACTCTGGCGGCAGGGCAGGCCAGGACCTCAAAGGCATAGAGAGCCAGTTCATTCCATGTATGCAGCTTGGATACCCAATAATTATAAGGCACAGAGGAATCACTGAGGACGTTGGTACGGTCGGCAAGGTACTCCCTCAGCATCTTCCCAAACTTTGAACTCCTTGTGAGAGTACCCCGCGCCTCAGGGCTTGTGCGATGGGAGGGGCTGAGAAAATTTTGAGAACGCGAGGGTCATGGGAAAGGCAGCGTAACATAAACTCAGCCATGCGTGCCAGACTACTAACAGGCAAGACTTCCGTGTCCTCACCAAGAGGATGACTGACCATGCTCTCCTCCTCCTCTCTGTCCTCTGGCCATCCACGCTGAACAGACGGTATGACAGCTGTGCAGGTAGTACCCTCTATAGCGCATGAAACTAGCTCCTGCTCTTCCTCCTCCTCCTCTTCTTCATTGTCCCCCAATCCACGTTGGGATGATATGAGGCTGGGCTGTGTGTAATCACCCTGTATGGTTCCTTGCTCCATATCATCATGCTTCGCCTGCTATGCATCCTCTTTGATTGTGAGCAGAGAGCGTTTCAGAAGACAGAGAAGCGGGATGGTGACACTAATTATGGCGTCATCGCCGCTCACCATCTTGGTGGAGTCCTCAAAGTTTTGGAGGATGGTACATATGTCTGACATCCTTGTCCACTCCTGAGGTCTTATGTGTGGAGTCTGAACTGAATACCAACGGGCTTGTTGATGCTGGTACTCAACAACTGCCCTCTTCTTCTCACAAATCCTTCCCAACATCTGTAGTGTAGAGTTCCAATGCGAGGGGACATCACACACCAGTCTGTGAGCCGGAAGCTGCAAACGCTGCTGAAACACGGCAAGGGCTGCGGTAGCTGTAGCTGACTTTCTAAAATGGGCACACAGGCGGCGTTCTTTAACAAGCAGATCCGGCAGTTCCGGGTAGGATTTGAGAAACCGCTGAACCACGAGGTTAAGCACATGGGCCAGGCATGGTACATGTGTGAGCTCGCCTCTCCTCAGAGCCGCCACCAGGTTCCGGCCATTGTCATACACGACCATGCCTGGCTGTTGGTTCATCGGTGTGAGCCACAGATCTGCCTGCTCTTTCAGAGCTGTCCGCATTGTGCGGTTTGTCACCTAAGCATATTAGCTTCAGCACAGCCTGTTGCCGCTTGGCCGAGGCAGTGCTGCAGTACTTCCAGCTTGTGACTGATGTGGTCATTTCAGAGATGGAGGCTGAAGAGGAGGAGGAGGCTGAGGAGGATGAGGTGCAGGAGCTGTAGACCGTGGGGGCAACCCTGATTGACCTAGGGCCCGCAATCCTTGACGTCGGGAGGATGTGTTCCGTCCCAAGGTTCGACTGGGTCCCGGCTTCCACTATGTTAAACCAGTGTGCCGTCAGCGAGATGTACCGTCCCTGACCACAAGCACTTGTCAACATGTCCGTGGTTAGGTGGACTTTCCCAGTAACTGCGTTGTTGAGGGCACGGCTAATGTTTTGGGACACGTGCTTGTGTAATGCGGGGACGACACACCGGGAGAAATAGTGGCGTCTGGGGACCGAGTACCGAGGGACGGCCGCAGCCATCAGGTTACGGAATGCTTCCGTCTCCATGAGCCTAAAAGGCAACATTTCGAGTGCAAGCAGTCGTGAAATGTGAGAATTTAGTAGTGTGACCTGTGGGGCGTTGGCTGCGTATTTGTGCTTGCATTCCAAGGACTGGGATATGGACAACTGAACGCTGCGCTGGGACAAGGACGTGGATGTGCTTCCTGACGCTGCTGCTTGAGAGTGTGCAATGACAGGTGCAGGGCAGGAGGCATCTTCTCATGCACCATGGACAGGGGATTGGCTTGCATGCACAACAGCGGAAGAAGCAATGGTGCCACCTGCAGACACTGTTCCTGGACCCTGGGGTTCAGTCCACAATGTCAGGTGCTTTGCTGCCATGTGCCTGATCATGCTGTTGGTGGTCAGGCTGGTTGTTTTGCCACCCCTGCTGATGCTGGCCTGGCAGGTGGTGCAAATGGCCTTTTTGGGGTTATCTGCAGAGTATTTAAAAAACAACCAGACTCGGGAAGACCTAACAGTTGTACTGGCAACTTCCTTTGTGTTGGTGTTACGGGGAATGGTTGCCTGCCTTCTGTCTGCGGCCACCACACTGCTTCTTCCTGCCTGCTGGGGTGCTCTGCCTCCCTCCCTCTGTGTGCTGCTCTCCTAGCTCTGCATGTCCTTCTGCCAGGTTGGGTCAGTTACTATATCATCCACAACCTCGTCTTCCACTTCCGCACCTTGGAAGGAGGATCAGGGTGAGGAATATGCGGTCTAGACTCACGGCTACTGAGACTTGACCATGTGGAAGACAGGGCGGTGGTAGTGACTGGAAGCATTATCCCTTTTGACACTGCTCTGGGTTCAATAGTGGTGTGCTGCGGTCCCCTAGGAATTGGGACAGAAAGGTCGGGCGAGAAGATGTGGGTGTTTTTTGTGGCACAATTTCAGCTTGCCCACGGCCTTGGCCTCGGCCTCTGCATGCACCATCACCATCACGTCCAGTTCCCCGTCCCTTTCCACGTGCCTTGCCCATTTTAAATGGAGGACAATATCTTCCACGCTCACTACCAATGGCTGCATTTGGAGCGAACTCATATGTGATCCGTGTGATAGAGAAACCACAGTTTTAAATATCTGGCCTGTAGGTAACTATTTTGAACAGCAATCTGGTGTCAATTGCTTCACTGACACACTGAAACAAATTTTTAATGGAGGTTAGAAATGGCAGTATTTTCTAAAAACGTATATGTGATCCTTGTGATGGAGAAAACACAGTTTTAAATGCCTGGCCCGTAGGTAACTATTTTGAACTGCAAACCGGTGTAAAAAACTTTGCTGACACTGTGAAAAAAAATTTGAATGGAGGCCAAAAATGGCAGTATGTTCTGAAAACGTATATGTGATCCGTGTGACGGAGAAAACACAGTTTTAAATAGCTGGATTTTTAGCGCTGTAATATGGAAAGGACCTGGCTGTATTCTGCAGTGCCGACAAGCAAATGGCGCAGAAAAACGGTGTTCTCTGGATTGCTTTTGAAGCAAATAATGAGGATTAAGATCCAAAAAAAAATATTCCTGGCCCCTGAGGCCTGGGCCTATTTCTAGAAATATCTAACAGCAGCAGTAGGCAGAACTGGAATGGAGCCTCTTGTGCTATATGCACTGCAGTCTGCTATATACCCTGCCTGCCTGCCTATATACACTGCCTGCCTGATATCTCTGCAGATGGATTAGTCCTCAGAAGAACTGTTTGTTGAGATGAATATGTGTAATGTGCGTGTTTTCTCCCTACACTACCTAATACACAATCAAATCTCTCCCTAGCTCAGCAGCTGCTCTCCCTACACTGCCTGATTGCGGAGTGACTGTGACGAGCACAGCGGCGCCAGGTCTGATATAGACTGTAATGTCACAACCAACATGGCTGCGGCATTACAATGAGTGGCAGGCAATCCCTGCATGTTGATTGGCGCTCTAAAGAGCGCCAATCATGCAGGGAGGGGACCCGAGCATCCGCCCGAGAATCGGGCGAGTACCGAGTACTTGCGAGTATGCTCGCTCATCACTAATACCAATACAAAGTAGCGAGTATCTGTATAGTGTAAAGGAAATGATACATGGTTTTCTAAATATTTTAAAAACATAAATCTGAAAACTGTGACGTGCTTTTGTATTCAGTCCCCTGTAGTCTGATTCCCCTAACTAAAATCCTGAGTGACCAATTGCCCCCATAAGTCACTAAATTAGTAAATTGAGCCCAACTGTGTGTAATTTATTCTAAGTATAACTACAGCTGTTCTGTGAAGGTCTCAGAGGTTTGTTTGAGAACATTAGGGATCAAACAGTATAATGAAGACCAATGAACACACCAGATGGGTCAGAGATAAAGTTGTGGAGAAGAGAAAAGCAGGGTTGGGTTATAAAACATAGCCCAAGCTCTGAATATCTCACGGAGCACTGTTCAATCCATCATACAAAAAAGGAAGGAGTATGGTGACGCGCCCCCTGGGCCTGTGCTGTGCAGGGGATACCCGGAGCCGGATCGCTGGGGGTTGTAGTCCTCCGTGGCTGTGACCCAGTCCGTGCCCAGGGCGGTCAAACCAGTGGCAGTCTGAGTGTGATAACAAATGTCCGACTACGCCACCCGTGGATTGCGGTCAGTGGGGACCGCCGCTGCGCTGCAGACCGCTGAGGCTGATGTTGTATACGCAGCCAAGTATGGGATAACTCCCCACGGGAGAAGTATTGCCTCAGGGCAGCTAGTGTGGATGATGGGAGTGATGGTGTGAGCGTCCCAATACTGATGGTGCTGGTGCGGCGATGAAACACAGAGACGTGTGGTGCAGTTCAGGGTCTTTACTGATGGTATAACGCAGACCCTCCCGGGAGTACTGGTTAGCAGTAGGGGCCTGGTCAGTCTGTAAGCAAGTAGGATCTCCCCTGGCCAGGTGGAGTTGTAGGCCTCCCCGACTATCTGCACTCTTTCCTGGCTACCTTGCTCTATGCGGGTAGAAGTAGCCCACGTCCCTGAGTATACCGTGTGGTGCTCACCCGTATGGCCGGTGACTTGGGGCCTTCCATTAGCCTCCGCTTCACGATGGCGGTTCTGGTCCCTTGCTTGTGACCGTGCCTCCGGGCTTCTATGGCCAGAGGACATGGAATCCCCTGCCGGTTGGATTCTGCTGCTGGACCTGGATGTCCCCACAGCCTCGGACTCCGTGTCCGGGTTTAGTGTCTTCAGCCAAGGCGAGCTTTCTAGCATCCAGCCTCTGGCACTCGCTCCTGCTCCTACAGAGCTCCTAGTTCTTGCTTTCCCTCTGTCTGCTGTCCTCCAGACCTGGCTGCGTCTCTGTCTGGGACTTCACTCACTAGGCTCTGACTGACCTAATCCCGCCCCAGACCCAGTTTATAAGGGCAGATTCCTCCCCTCCCAGGTCTGGGTGGGCCGTGTTGCATGCTTAGGGCTCCTGACCAGAGAAACCTCCCACTTGCTCTCAGACATAATATTTCTATTACTGTGGCAACCAGACCCCTGGGGTGCCACAGTGGCACAACTGCAAACCTACCAAGTCATGGTTGTTCAGTTAAACTGACATTCCAAGCAACGAGAGCACTAATTAGAGAAGCAGCCAAGAGGCCCATGGTCATTCTGATATCCACAGCTCAGGTCGGAGAATCTGTCCACAGGACAATCTGAACTTTATGGAAAAGTGTCAAGAAGAAAGCCATTTTTGAAAGAAAGCCATAAGAAATCCAGTTTACAAAATGTCATGTAGGGAACAAAGCCAGCATGTGGAAAAAGGTGCTTTGGTCAGATGAGACCAAAGTAGAACTTTTTGGGCAAATGCAAAATGTATGGTGGAAAATTAACACTGCACAGCGCCTTGAAAACACCATCCCCACTATCAAACATGGTGGTGGCATCAATATGCTGTGGGATGCCTTTCTTCAGCGGGGACAGGGAAGTTGGTCAGGGTTGATGGGAAGATGGATGGACCTAAATACAGTACACTCCTGTTAGAGGCTGCAAAAGACTTGAGACTAGAGGGTAGGTTCACCTTCCAGCAGGACAATGGCCCTAAACACACTGTCATAGCTACAATGGAATGGTTAAGATCAAATCATATTCAAGTGTGTGAATGGCCCAGTCACAGTCTAGACCAGGGGTCTCAAACACGTGGCCCTCGGGCTGCATGCGGCCCCTGAGGCTGCTTAATGCGGCCCCCAGGCACTGGAGCCCCAGTAATGATTGCGGCCTGGTCCTGAGGGCCGCCGAAGGCACATTACTACAAGATGGGGACCGGGATGGGCACATTGCTACAAGATGGGGTCCGGAATGGGCCCATTACTACAAGATGGGGACCGGGATGGGCACATTACTACAAGATGGGGACCGGGATGGACCATTACTACAAGATGGGGACCGGGATGGGCACATTGCTACAAGATGGGGTCCGGGATGGGCCCATTACTACAAGATGGGGACCGGGATGGGCACATTGCTACAAGATGGGGTCCGGGATGGGCCCATTACTACAAGATGGGGACCGGGATGGGCACATTACTACAAGATGAGGACCAGGATGGACCATTACTACAAGATGGGGACCGGGATGGGCACATTACTACAAGATGAGGACCAGGATGGACCATTACTACAAGATGGGGACCGGGATGGGCACATTACTACAAGATGGGGTCCAGGATGGGCACATTGCTACAAGATGGGGAACGGGATGGGCACATTACTACAAGATGGGGACTAGGATGGACCATTACTACAAGATGGGGACCGGGATGGGCACATTACTACAAGATGAGGACCAGGATGGACCATTACTACAAGATGGGGACCGGGATGGGCACATTACTACAAGATGGGGTCCAGGATGGGCACATTGCTACAAGATGGGGACCGGGATGGGCACATTACTACAAGATGGGGTCCAGGATGGGCACATTGCTACAAGATGGGGTCCGGGATGGGCACATTACTACAAGATGTGGACCAGGATGGACCATTACTACAAGATGTGGACCGGGATGGGCACATTACTACAAGATGAGGACCAGGATGGACCATTACTACAAGATGGGGACCGGGATGGGCACATTACTACAAGATGGGGTCCAGGATGGGCACATTGCTACAAGATGGGGACCGGGATGGGCCCATTACTACAAGATGGGGTCCAGGATGGGCACATTGCTACAAGATGGGGTCCAGGATGGGCACATTGCTACAAGATGGGGACCGGGATGGGCACATTGCTACAAGATGGGGTCCGGGATGGGCACATTACTACAAGATGAGGACCAGGATGGACCATTACTACAAGATGGGGACCGGGATGGGCACATTACTACAAGATGGGGTCCAGGATGGGCACATTGCTACAAGATGGGGTCCGGGATGGGCACATTACTACAAGATGGGGTCCAGGATGGGCACATTGCTACAAGATGGGGTCCGGGATGGGCCCATTACTACAAGATGGGGACCGGGATGGGCACATTGCTACAAGATGGGGACCGGGATAGGCACATTACTACAAGATGGGGACCGGGATGGGCACATTGCTACAAGATGGTGTCCAGGATGGGCACATTGCTACAAGATGGGGACCGGGATGGGCACATTGCTACAAGATGGGTACCGGGATGGGCACATTACTACAAGATGGGGACCGGGATGGGCACATTGCTACAAGATGGGGTCCAGGATGGGCACATTGCTACAAGATGGGGACCGGGATGGGCCCATTACTACAAGATGGGACCAAAATGGGGGACATTACTACAAGATGGGGATCAAAATGGGGGACATTAGTACAAGAAGTTGGTCAGAATTGCTATATGTTGCAAATTTTAAGAAAAAAAATCAAAGTATGTGGCCAATTAGGGGAGACAAAAAGGAAATAAAAATTTTAAAAACTGTAAAACTGTACCATAGCCCATAAAATGAATGCCATGTAAAAGAATAAAATAAAAAAAGCCAAAAAGGTTAAAAAAAAATGAACCAAAAGTTGTATAGAATAAACAATATGGTAACATTAAAAATTTCATATCATCCTGCAAAGAATGCGGCCCTTCAAATTCACATTTTTACTATGTGCGGCCCATACACTTAGCCGAGTTTGAGACCCCTGGTCTAGACCTAAATTCCTTTGAGAATCTGTGTCAAAACTAGAAAATTGCTGTTTAAAGAGGCCTCCATACAATCTCATCGAGGTAGTGCGAGTGTGTAAAGAAGAATAGGAAAAAAATGCACCCACTATAAAGCACACACACAAAAGCATTATTTACAAAAAATACTGAAGTATGCAAGGGATGAATTTATCCATAACCATAGCTTAAACTATGTAGCTATACAGTATTGTAAATTCCAAAGGTGTGTTTGGTCTTATTACAATGATGTCAGGACTGCTAATATTGTTATTGCACTAATTAAAATGATGTCTCAGAGACAGTGAATGCCTTGAAAAGTAATTGAAGGCTGAAAGAAAATTGCTCACCAATTACATTAAATATGGACAAGCGCAATGGAAATCTAAGCACCTGCCCTGTGTAATCTGACTGTCTCCGCCCAATCATTCTGCTAAATAAAAGTAGCCGTCTTCTCTCAGGATAACATTCACTTTAATTTTACTTAAAGGTTCCAGGATCTGGTATGTAGCAAGCAAACATATAGAGATGATTGTATACTTTGTTTTTATCTATTATATTGTTCTGATTATCAACTCTTGTATATCCGGTATATGCTATTCTAGGGGGGATTATTGTAAATTAATGTTAAGTTTTTGAAATACAGTATCTAAAACTTGTGTAAAAATATACTTCTAGCTTAGTATATACTAGTGGAAACAGATCAACTTTCTCTGATCTGTTTTTACGGCGTAAGGGCAGGTGCAGATGACTATTTTCTCTCCATCCGAGAAAATCAATCCGATTATGCGATCAGAGTGTAATCCGATTTTATTGGAGGTGGAGAGGGAAAAAAATTCTCCACCTTCTCTATTTTGTCAGTTCGTGAAAACTCAAACTACATTGGGATGTCATCATTTTCTTATTAATCACATTTATTCCCCTTTTTCATAGGTTTAGCAATACTCTCATTATTGTCTGTGATTAATTATGCAGCCTCAATACTAGAGTTGAGCAAAAAGATTCACAGGACATTGGTCCGGCAACCACATCGGTTGTCCATGGCTATTGGACCTACAAACCTCTTACCTGTCGACGTCCTCTTTTTGATTTGTAGGCCTGGTGCAATGTCATGAGTGCATCATGTTGCAACAATGACGTCACACTGGGGTACATTAATGAGAAGAGGGCCCAAGATGCAAGTTCGCAGAGCTCTGGTCCGGTAGCAATGGACAGCCGGCACAAGCACTGGATCTGAGTCCTTCGAATCTTTTTTGATCAACTCAACTATATCCCATTGAAGCAGTAGGTGCAGCTGCCATGAGGCTTATGGGAAAAGAGACCTTCGGTCATGCTGGCCCTATTGTCCTATCACAGTGACATTAGAAAAACAAGAGAGGTTGAAAAAGCCAGAAGGTCATACCCTCGTACCACCTACAATTAATGAGGAAGTAATTGAGTGAGGTACCACAATAGTAGTGGAGCTCATCATGTCATTTTCTGTGTACCTCTACTGTATATGACCTTGCATAGAATAAGAAGAGCAAAAGAATATTTTTTTAAGTACAGGACACAGTTCTTATTAGCCTTTGAAAACTAATGATGGTAAAAATTATTTATTGTGCTTCATCAAATTTTTACATAGATATTCTTCCATTTAAAATTCAATGACAATTAAAAAAAAAAAGTTGGCCAAAAAATTTTACAGGAAAGATCGCACATCCTTTCAATATTAGACATGATGGACATTTGAAATGAAACATCTAATGAATGAATACTGTCTAGCTTAACCTTGTAATAGTATAACAAAAATACAACAAAAGTACTTTAACATGCCACAATGAGGGTCAAAAATACAGATATAAACTGCAAATATATATATATATATATATATATATATATATACAGTTGAAACCAGAAGTTTACATTCACTATATAAATAGATACATATGTTCTCTCAATATCTGACATGAAATCAGAATAAACCTTTCCCGTTTTAGGTCAGTTAGGATTACCATAATTTTTAATATTTGCCAAATGCCAGAATAATGAGACAGAGAGAATGTTTTAAGGCATTTTTATTACTTACTGCAAAGTCAAAAGTTTACATACACTAATATTACTATGCCGTTAAACAATTCTGGACTGCCCATATGATGATGTCGTGTGTTTCGAAGCTTCTGTGGATGTATTTTAATGCATAGTCAAACACCAGTTTCTGGCAGCGTTAATGAGGAATCTTAGCCCATGGTCAGTCTGCATCTAGCATTGGCGCGCTTAGATGGCAGATTTCACTGTTCTCTGCACTGATCCTGACCATGCTTTAGAGGGCAAGTGCCAGCCTGTTCAATTGACAAGCTCTGCAGTGTGCGCTCTAATGACAAACACATCGCAGTGCTTGCCAAATGAAGGGATGGGAGCTCCAAAGCATTGGCTGTCATCTGAGCCTGTGTGCTCAGACACCTGTCAATCACTTTATTGGTAGCTTCATGCCATCAGGAGCAGAGTGACGCGCTCTTCTCATTCTGGCCAAATAATATGTCAGATGGACTAGATGTAACAGACAAGAAGTAGTGCCTGCATGTCAACAAAGGGTTATGTGATGCACAGTGGAATACGCTCATAGATGAAGCGCGGGTAATGAAAGTATATTAGAAAAGTGATTGTTATGAAGAGTTAAGATATATAAAAGGGATCAAATAGGAGTGGAAATCCCCTTTAAAAGAAGAGATCATTGCCCTGCGCACTCACAAGGAAAAACACATAAAGGATGCAAAAGCATTGAATGTTCCTAGAGATACAGTTGGAAGCAGAGTTATAGGAACACCGGTTACACTACTTGTTCGTGGCAGAAAGGGGAAGCTGTCACCAAATTTCTAAGGAGACAGGTGGACAAAACCCTCAAGTGACTGCATAAGAATAAAATACTTTTAATTCACATACTTGAATGCATATTACATCACTTTTCTCTCTTTATTTTTCAGGATTGACCATCATGGCCTCATTGACTTTTGCACTTGGTTAGTAATGAATTATACTTCAGAATAACAATTTGATATATTCATATAAAAAGGGACATATAAGCTCTCCTGACAATTAGTAAATCCTTGTATTCCTGATGAACTAACAAGCCTCGGGGCATATTTCCTTGAAACATCGTGTTATCCCATACTTATTCCTCCTGTAGGTAGAAATTACTGGCTTGGTGTTACCATTCTCAATATGGTATCAAAGGTTGTATTCCTAAACATTCTGACAGCATCACCACTAAGTAGCCAGTGTCATGCTGTGTATGAATATACCCTACTGACAACTGCAATAGCAACGCCACATTATCAATTTATTCATACATTTCCTTTGTAGGGTGGGTCTTGAAGCAATAGAACAATGGAAATAATAATACTACTCTTTTATGTATCCATTCCTTCTTGTGAAAAAATAAAAACACATAAAAAATTGAACTGTGTGAATATACAGTAGTTTACATGTCTTTCCCAAATAGAAGTTTAAAGAGGACCTGTTACCCACCCCCCCAAAAAAGTGAGTTAAAAAAGTGAGTTAAAAACTTTGTAAAAATCCTTAAACTCCATTCATTCTGCCGCTATCATCTGTTTTGCACTATGTTACTGCATTGAAGATATTCATATTTGTTTCTTTTGGAGCACAGAATGTGAAATCTCTGCTTTGTAGTCTAAGTGGGTGCTTCTTCAGAGTCTTCTCTGGGGGCGTGCGCTGTGACACCTCCCTCCCATATGCTGCCAATCAAAGCTTGGCAGCTAATCTAGTAGCCTATCAGTCTGAGAAGTTTCACAATTTCAACAAACTTGGATTTGTTTTCCCCATACTCCAGTACATTGTATTGGAAAATCCATGGTGTCATTTAAAAGTACAAAATATCCCACAAAAAATATAGCTATATTGTTGGAAAAATAAAAGTACTGCTCTTTGTAGAAGGAGAAGAAAAAACTAAAATGACAAAATGAAAATTGCCTGTGTTAGGATGGGGTTAAATGCACCAAGTGTATTTTGAAGTGAGAAATTTGCTGTATTTCAAATATGTAAAGCAAAGATTCACAGCACCCGGTGTTCCCAATGTGCTAAACTAATGAACAGAAAATACTATAGGTAGATGTCAGAGACCTAGAAATTAAATCAAAGTGCTATATAAATTACTCAATCTCACCATACCCCATTATCCAAGATCCATTTTAGAGGTTTGTTCTAATTTTTTTTTGTTTTTCTTTTGAGGTTTTGGTGTAAGACCAACATTCTCCCCTTTCTATATTGGTGGATATAATGGATATGGTGGCGGCAACGGTTATAGGTATGGATTTAACCCAGGATATAGTTATGGCTTCAACCGCCCATTCTATGGCCCACGCTATGGATCCAACTGGAACAATGGATATGGTGGTTATCGAGGCAACTACTATGGCGGTAATCGCGGTGGTTACGGCCATCACCGTGGTCACTGGAACAATGGACATTAGAATGGACAGAGATGGTAAATATAAATATATATATACATTAGTATAATTCAAATGTACACACATTAAAATTACCTGCCGTACCAGACAAGAGATGGAAAAATTAAGACATCATAAAGCAACATCTACATTTCATATGAACAAGTATGATCATGTTTCGATTCAGCCTAGAATTAGATTTTTCCACTTGGTCCTTAAAGAGGTTGTCCACTAATTGGACAACTACCCCATGCTTGGCCCTGATAAAATAAAAAAGCTTAAACTCACCTCCCGTGCTGGTGCCATTCCCACGGTGTCGGCATTCGCTCTCCCGGGGTTCCTGCGCTGTTGTTGTGACACATGATGCCGGCGTCCAATTGGCAACGGCGCCAGCACAGGAGGTGAGTAGGAGCTTTTTTATTTTATCGGGGCCAAGCATTTAGATCAAGAAAGGGTTGTCCAAATAGTCGACAACCCCTTTAACATGACTCCTACACAAAAGAACTTTTTACCATTTCTATTCACATGTAAGTTTTGAACTCTTTAATTCCATGATTTTGGTGCAATCTAAAACAGTCAAAATCACTAGAACAAAACACATAAAAAAACCTTTAGGTGTGAATTTATTCTCATTTAATAGGGTACAATATATTTTAAATATACTTGTATATTTTGAATCTTATTATACAGTATATGGAAGAGCTTTAGTGCTAAGGGCATAATATTATGTTCAGACAATGGATTTTTTGTGTGGAAAAATCTGAAGCTGATTTCCCATACAATCTACAGCAGAAATCCAAGGCTGACCCTAATCTAATCTGTGGATTTTCTGTGGATTTTCATAATTTCCACAGATTAATTTCTTTAGTTTAATCTCTAATTTATATAGTTTTTAGTATAGTATATGACCATGCAGTAATACCTTTTTTATTTCCTTTACTTTAGAGGAAACCTGGTCTATCACGAAGAAAACGATTGGATCAGCTCTTCACGTTTGCAAAAATGTTTAAAATTTGACACACAAACGTGTATGCTTACTATGTTCTGTGGCCAATGACATTTGTCTGTTTACACAATAAAAATTACTTCTGTGCACTTCATGTGTTACAATCACTTATTTCTCTGCATAATCATGTCAAAAAACAAATAAGTATGGAAACATCACAGATCATAAATGTATCAGGACTTATTACTATTATTATTATTCATTACTTTGTTTATTATTTTTTGTACACCTCTTTCTATTGGATTTCTTTCTTTCTTAACAATAGTGAGATGCAGACATATCAGAGTCAGGGGCAATGCACAGCCCTTAATCATCTGCAACATGAAATAAACTGAAAGAAACATTTAAAGAAGCTCTCCTCCTCCCATCAAAATTTGTATCCTATTAATATATTGCAAACATCACATTATATAGCACTGTGTACTTATTTTGCCTTTCTACAAAGCTAATTCTTCTCTATTCCATTAGGACTATGACATCACTGATTAAAAACTGACTAGCTGAATCCTTCTAAGCTCTATGTAGAAACAGGAGGTCAATTTTCCCTGTATGACTAAGTCACTGCAAAAGTCAGGGGGGAGGAACAGAGCAGCTGGGTCAGGAGTTGAAGAGAGGAATGATAAATGCAGGGACAAGAGACTTCCTGTTTCTACATAGAGTAGAGAAAAGAGAAGAATTAACTGGGTAGAAAGGCAAAATAAGTAATTGTAAGTACACAGTGCTATATAATATGATGACTACAATATATTAAGATGATAAAAATCTTGATGGGAGGAGGAGTGCTTCTTTAAGTCAAGACAGATAAGGTTGAGAAGCATCTAGGAATTAGGAGTGATAAAGGAAAAGAGCCAAGACAAGAATAAGGGATATAATATACCCCTTAGGGTGCAATTCTTTGAGCAGTGATAACAATGTAAAGAATGTATCTCATATATTTCATTGGTCACAATCAATACCTGATCTCAGCTTCAAATCTTGCCTTCTTGTCCATCTATCTGCCAGTTCAGTTAAGGCTGCGTTGACACATTGCGTATTTCCCTGCGTTTTTTTACGCTGCGTATTTTCCTGCTTTTTTTACCTGCGTTTTTTTACACAGGTAAAAAAAGCACCTCCATTCACACACTGCGTAAAAAAGCGCAGCAAAAAACGTAGTGTGAAATGAAGTGTGACATGTGTAATGTATGTGTCTGTGTGTCCTGTGTGTACTGTCTGTGTCTATGTGTCGTGTGTGTGAGTGTCCCCCTAGCAGTGAATGTACAGACAGCTTCTGGCTGCAGTACATACACTGCTTTAAAAGAAAAAAACTATGGATACTCACCTATCCGATGGATGGGAGAGGCGTCCGCTCTGGTCCCGTGGCTTCCATTGAGAACTCCTACACAGAATGAGGGCCTCCACAGCCCCCACCAGAATGAGTGACCCCACAGGCTAGATCGAACAGCAGAATATGTGCTGCACCTAGAGAATTTGATACCCATTGATGTATGTGTGGGTGCTATAAACAAAAGGATGGAAGATCGCCTATTGATCTCAAATCCAGTTGAATTGATGTATGTGTGGGTGCTATAAACAAAAGGATGGAAGATCGCCTATTGATCTCAAATCCAGTGGAAACAACTGGATTTAAGATCAATAGGCGATCTTCCATCCTTTTGTTTAGAGGCCTGGTCCCTGTGTGGGACTTCACTAGCCTGGAAGGCAGAGGCTGGATCCCTGTGTTTGAGATACCAGAAGTCTTGGAAGGCACGTGGCCCGGAGGCCACATCGGGGAAGCCTTAAAGCCACAGCTGTGGCAGAACCGAACTGATAGAAGCAGCTAAGACCCGGCAAAGGTAAATCGGCACTATAAGTGAATATTGTTGCTGTACCTTGCTGAAGTCTGTATTTGAAGCCAAGCGGGCATAGCTGCCACTGAAAAGGCTCTACGATACGTGTAACATTCCTGCGAGCCACTGAGATGGACTATGTTATGTGCAGTTTATGATGTGTAATAAACTGCTGGACTACATATTACCGGAAAACATTGCATGTGTGCTTTAATTGACTCGGTGAAGCGAGTACCCCCAGCGTGACGAATAGCGCTACCTTACATGTAGTGGAGAATGCGGGCAACTGCAGCCTGGTTACTAGGGGTAACGGCACAGGATGACGGTTGTGGATGCAAGCATCTTGCTGTGGCTCGGCGGGGTCACGAAGATTAAAGCATCTGGCTGTAACTCGGCGGGGTTATGAAAATTGTCATCGCACTCAAACCTGGCTTGCTGTGGCTTGGTGGGGCCACGAAAATTTTCTGGGGAGAGCGGTGTGAAGTGTCTAGTGTGAACAGTGTACCGCGATGGCTATGAATGGAGCAGTATCCCCAGACGGAATGGAGAAGTGGTTAGATGACCGGCTGCAAACGCTCTTCAGCAAAATAGAGTTTTCTGAAGAGGTGCAGGAGCAGATGAGAATGGCTGTGAAGGGAGCAGAAAATGAGACTGAAGCTATTGAGCGATTAAAGTGCCTGTTGCAGCAGCAGCAGGACGTGGTACAGGAATGGCAGGAGCTGTTGGCACATTACAGAATGGCGGCAGAGGACCATTCTGTGAGTTCTCCTGGGGCGCCGGTATTGTCCCAGAGTGCCCAGGGAGGTGGTAAGAGATGTTGTGAACTGGGTTCTAAGACGATTGCTGTTTTTTGTTTTAAAAATCCCCCTACAGGTGTGGGTGTCCAAAAGGGTGCGGAGTTTCAAAAGAGTGTGGAGTATAGAAAACCAAAATTGGTTACTGGTTGCGGGTTGTTACCACCTAAAAATGACAATTTGACGGTTGATAACGGGGTAGCTCCAGTAGAAGGGGTTGACGTCAAAGTGGGAGGTGACTTGTTGGTCCACAACACCATGGGGAGTGACACAGACCCCATAGCTGATGGTGACGCTACGAAAGTAGAAAGAGAGTTCAGTCAGGAGGACCTAGACGAGGTGATAAAGTCCCCCTCTCGCCGTCGACTGCGCAAGGGCCACAAAAAAGTTGCTCCTGTAGACTTTGAAGTAAGGGTAAATAAAGAAAATGCAATGTTGTGTGCCTTTATTTCGAGTGTGGATCCTCATTTAGAAGCAGAAGATAAGGAGGAAGAGTTGGATGCAGTTCTGCAGATTAGTTACAAGCAGGATGGTCTACTGAGACAGAAGGATCAGGAACCGACAGCCCTGAAGGAGGAGGTGGCCAATCCTGACCAAGAGCTGGAGCCTGTCAGGCAGCAGTATCAGAGTGACGTGCAGCAACTAAAGAAAAACCTGGAGAACGTGTCCTCAGACCAGCTGAGCCTGGAGTCTGAACGGCAGAAAATAAACCAGGTTGTGAGGAACTTAGAGCGAAAACTGGAGGAAAGTAGGAAGGAAGTCAACAATTGGAAGGAAAAGTTCCAGAAAAATAAAGAGGAGGTTTTTCTGTTGGAGCTTGACAAAGCGGAGTTTGAAGCGAGATGAAAGATCGGTTCTCCCTGGTACAGTTAGAGCTGATGCAGGTGAAGCAACAGCTGGATGAGGGTCTTCACCAGAGGGATAGGGAGCTGTCTGCCTTAAAAGAGGCGCTGCAGGATGAAGTTTCTAGACGTGATCAAAACCTAGAATGACTGCGCGAACAGTTCAACCGGGAGCTGTGTGACTCCAAGAAGGAGTATGGTGAACTCATAAGGGAGCTGCAGAAATTCCAGGACCAAGTAAGGCCTCTAATGCAGGAGAAAGAGCGGCTGGTGGACTCTCTGTACCAGCGAGACCGGGAGCTATCCGCCCTGAAAGAGGCAATAAAAGATGAAATGTCTGGTCACGACCGTGAGGCAGAAAAGAGGCATGAAAAGTTCAATAGGGAACTGCAACAAATCAAGAGAGACTATGAGGATCTCCTCAAGGTTAAGGAAAAACTAGAGGATGATAAAACTGATGCAGAGCACATGCGCCAAGTGATTGAGACTACTCTACAGGACACCTGTGATGAGAATGATGATCTCCGCAGAAAGATCCCAGGACTGGAAGCTCAGGTGAAGGAGCTGCAGACGTTCTGTGGTGATCTCCAGAGGGCAGAGACGTGCCTTAAGGATAGAATCTGCAGGATGGAGGAGTCTATCGGAGAAGGGAGGTATGAAGCAAATGCCTCCGCGAATAATGCGAGCTTGGATGATTCGGTGGATGTAAGAGCCGTGATCAAGGAGCTTAAGGAGACGCTACAAGCCCATTTGAAGCAAGAGAAGCTTGAGAGACTAGCTGTCGAGAGCCGAGTGGGCGCATTGGAGACAGAGAGGTCTGAGAAAATTCTGCTGATAAAGGAGCAGTTGAAGCCGGAAAAGCTTCAGAGATGGGTTGCAGAGAGGCGAGTAACTGAGCTAGAGGAAGAAGTTTTTGAGCTCAAAGGTCACCTGGCAAAGTACCAATCAGTGAATGAGGCCTACTTGGAGAAGGAAAAGGGCAAATAAGTTGCGCTTAATCCTTTATACCATGAGAAGGTGGACCTGAGGAGAGCTGAGAGAGTGTTAAAATAAGATAAGTATGAAATGGAAGTGGTGAAGATGAGAATTCTTGAGTTCATAGCGGTGAGTCAGCTCAGGGGAAGCATGCAGGGTGAAGAAGCTGAAAGTCAGTTGTCCCTGAAACCTGAGCCAGATGATCATTTGGAGACCACTGGTGAGACAGAAACGTCTCGTTACAAGTGCCTCATAGATGTACCCGAAGATTTGAGAGAAGAATGCACCAGAGAGTCAGTGCATGAAGAGTTTAAGAAGGCTGTGGGAGCCTGTAAGGTGTACTCGACTTCAGAAGCTAAACAGCTGGTGGTCCTGTCCACAACTGAAGTCACAGTGAAGAGGGTGGCTATCCTAAGTGACATGCACTGGCGATGGGTTCGCACGAAGCGGTTTGTTCGGTTGAAGACGGAACAAGCCATTAGACTACTGAAGCTTATGAGAAAAGCTCAAAGTCTGCGGGAAGAAGTCATCCGGTGCCTCATGCTTTGGTAAGTAAGCTCATTGAGAGAAATGTCCGAACCATGCAAATGATGGTAAAGAAGTCTGGTGTCATGAAAGTAAGCAGTCCAGGACTGAATACCAGATGAAGACGGCATGGTGTCATTCTCCGCTGTCGGAACGGAAGAAAGTCTTGCATATATACGCATGCTGATGGAGTACCGAGTGACCTACCTGCGAGAGGTAGAACGGTTGAATCTCGCCAGACTGCGAATGGAAAGACAGCATTGCCTGAGCAGCAGAAGGTGGCAGCCATCTAGAAATTGTGAGACCAGACAGAGAAAGGGCCCTTCAAATAATAGGATGGCTACAGTAGAAGTTAGAGACCTTTCAAGATGTCCTGAGGATAGTGGGTGTGGGTTTAGAGGTAGTGAGACCTCCAGTAACTCAGGTCTGAGAGGCCCATACAAACGACCCAATAGAGTACGGGACAGCACGAAATCAGACCTGACCTTAGATACAAGGGCAAGTGAGTCACACTGCTGTATTGACCGCTGGGAGCGGGGGAGGTCTGACAAGGTTACTACTGACCGCTGGGAGGGGGGGAGGTCTGACAAGGTTACGACTCGGAAATGTGACTTGACAAAGTTTGTGACAATGACAGATGGTAGGCCCCTAAGGAATGGGCTAATGTTGATGACTAATGTTCCAGGGGCTGAGCAGCGCAAATGTCAAGTATATGGTCTCTGTGTGAACTGTGGGTTATAATGATTGTGTATATTATGTGTTCAACCCCACAAGTTTGAACAGAGGAGGGGGGGATATGTAATGCAGCGGCTTGCTGCATTGCTAAAATGTCTAGGGGGTGTGTTCTGGCTGACCATTTACCTCCCCCTCTGGTGACTGATCACATGACTGTGACATCATCACAGGTCCTGTGTGCACAGAAGGATATTTAAATCCTGGTGGTTTTGAAACAACACAGAGAGAGAGAGGCCTGGTGAGGCCTGGTGAAGCCTGGCAAGAGGCCTTGTCCCTGTCTGGGACTACATTAGCCTGGACAGCAGAGGCTGGATCCCTGTGTTTGAGATACCAGTAGCCTTAGAAGGCAAAATGCCCCCTGACGAAGGGAAGACCGAAACGCATGTCGGGGCATCCCTGCTCCGCGTGTGCTGCCCCCTGGACGGACTTCTGCCCTCCTATTACCTCTGTCTATAGTTTCTAACCAAATTCCTGGTATGTATACAGTGGTGATCAATTTCTATACACTATATATGAATGGGGATTTTATATCTATGATATAGACACTAGGGCTGTGATAACGTACATCAATAACAATATTATTAGATATACTATTTATTAAGATGTATCTATCATATTTGGTATGGGGATACTAGAATAACTTTGATAATGTTGGTGTACACACATTATGTTTTGATAGCTAGCTGTTACCTCTTTTATTGCTAGTCCTTCCTCGGTGGCAGCCATGCGGTGAGGGTTGTTGTGGTTTTTCTGCCTCATACCTCTTTTTGTGCTCCTATATATGTCTGATTAACTATTTATTCTAATAAATATTATATATGTTTTGCAATATTTCAGGCTCTTTTTTCGTTCTTTTTTCTGTGTGTATCTTATGGTTTGACGATGGAGCACTATTGGTCCAATATAGGATAGTATAATCACCTTTGGAATAAGTATGTATGATATACAGTGCTATTTATACTATCCGCTCATGAATAGTGTTGAGCCACCCCCGTAGTGTTCGAGTTCGGTTCGTCGAACACCCGTGTGTTCGCCGAACTGTTCGTCGAACTGTTCGTCGAACACCTTCGAACACCGTTAAAACCAATGGCAGGCAAACAAAAACACATAGAAACACATAGAAAACACCTTCAAAGGTGTCCAAAAGCTGACAAACTGCTCAGAAGACACAACTAACACATGGAAAAGTGACAACTACATATAGTCATGCGAAAAGAAAAGAGGTGGAGGAGTAAAAGGAGGGGGAGACACAAATATAGGCATGTCATGCCCTTCTAAAATCCAAAAAGTGAGAAGCCGACACGTTCAGTCCGCTCCTGCCCGTGCCACCTCCGTGTCGCCGGGTTTGTGCCAGAGCCGCGGTGAACCCTGACGGCCAGCCCCCCTCTCCCAATACTGGTGCCTGTCCGCTGGTGGGTCGAGCGAGCCCCCCTGTGGTGGAGGCAGCTCTAAGCTTTTTAATTTAAATTGTCTCTCTAATTTGAATGAATACACTTTAAATCCATTTATAAGGATCTATTGGAGGGCAAGTCTCATGCCAGCAGCCGCGTAATTCCAGCTCCAGTAGCGTCCACTAAAGCTGCTGCAGTTAAAAAGCTTTTATAAGGATCGAGCTCGGCTGTCCACCGCAAGGCATCCTACTGCCAGTCCCAGCCCCTATGCCTTGGGGTGCCTCCTGATGCTCTTCACTGAGTATCCCGTGGTCCCGAAGCATTTCCTTTGAAAAAATTAAGTGTCCAAACTACAGGTGGTGTAGCTTGCTTAACAGCCGGGATAATCCGCTGACTAGCAGACACTGCTACTAGGCACAAAGTATTTCCTGGGCTAGATGCAGTTAAAAATTTGTAATTAGATACTCTCGTTGGATGCTGAGAAAGCATTCCATAGAGTCTCCTGGCACGCCATATATGATTCTCTTAAAAAGCTTGGGGTAGGGGTCTAGGGGACCCTTTTATAGCCAAAATCATGGCCCTGTATCACAATACGTCACCTAGGCTGAAGATAAATGGAACTGTAGCACCCTGAGGGCTCGGTTGCTACAGAGGTATTGCACCTCACCCAGAGGTGTGATATCTCACTCTCAGGTAAGGATGGAGTGTGGATCAGGACCCGACACCTGCATGCATTACACCACATTGCCGTGGGGCAGGGCGACCAATATGCCTCTGAGATGGGCACGACAGTCCCTGTCCCTGGCTGGAGTGGGGGGAGGGAACACTGAGGAAGGGGAACCCTGTAGTGCAGGAGCAGGGAGGAAGCAGTTCCTGGGTGCATTGAGAAGGGAGTATAAAAGGTGGGCACCATCTTAGTTCAGTGCAGAGAAGTCTGAGCAGAAGTGGCAGGGAGCAGGGGCTCTGCATGAGCTCTGCTCCGGAGGCGGGCCTAGTAACAGAGGCCCAGGCCTGGAAGAGGGAGAAGGAAGGAAGAGGAGCGGAGAAGGCTTCAGGAACGAGGAATGAAGGGATCCCAGGGGTGCGGACGGGCGAGTCGCCACCGCACGCCCGAATCCACCTGCGTGGAGGGGTCAGGCCAAAGGGGGAGACCGGTCCCCGAAACTAGTGGAGGCAGGAAACGACCCTCAGCTAGAAACCGGAGGCTCTGACATTTTATGTGGCGCAGCCCCTCGCTACACCCGCTACGAAGGCACCACATAGGGTCAGGGAAACTGGCGCCAAGTTTACCAAGAGGAGGCCCGAGGCAGCCGGACAGAAGGGTTGGTAAGAAAGGCCAGACAAAGGACACACAAAGGGGGTCCTGTGAAGCGCTCCAAAGTTATCTGGGAGTTGTCTGAGCCCCTCACCTGGTGAGCACAGTACGACGTGGGCAGCCGTTACCTGCAGACGTGGTCTGGATAATAAGAACTGTGAGTAAAGGCCCTGGACTGTATCACTGACTCCGTGTCGTTACTGCTGCTGCCCTGCAACATCACCCCCATCCTCCGCATACACTGCCCTGAGGCTATACTCCTCCCGTGGGGAGTTATGCTACGCTCTGCTGCACCCACAACACCAGCCTCAGCGGTCTGCCCTGCAGCGGCGGTTCACTCTGACCGCAATCCACGGGTGGCGTAGTCGGACATTTAAACATCAAAACCACATAAATAGTTCCACCACTGGTTTGACCACCCTGAGCCACGGAACCGGGTCGCCGCCACGAAGACTACAACCACCAGCATCCACCAAAAAGGGTCCAGCTCCGGGTGTCCCAAGGCCCAGGGGGTGCATCAGAACATTTTCATCACCTTTCACAATCACCAATGGGACAAGGCAGGGATGTCCTCTGTCCCCTCTCTTATACATCCTAGTGATGGAGCACCTGCTCTCATCAATTCGCCATAACCCCAATATTAGGTGGATTGAGGTGGGAGGCACCGAGTACAAGTGCTCTCTATTTGCTGATGATGTCCTAGTATATATCACTCAATCACATATATCCATCCATGCTGTTATGGCTGAAATAGATCACTTTGTTACATGGTCAAATTTTAAAATCAATGCAGCGAAGTCTGAGGCCCTCGATGTCTCCCTCCCCAAATCCATATAGGATTCCATCCAGTCCAACTTTCCCTTTGCCTGGCCCTCACAGGGTATCAAATACTTAGGAATTCCTATTCATAGAGACCTCTCCCATCTATGTTATCTTAATTTTGGGCCCTTTATTGAGCAACTCCATACAGACCACGGTTGGCAAGTTAGAACTGTAAGATTCACTACGTGAACCACTGGTGTTTAGTGGAAAAGCACATGTACACTGTGTTCCAAATTATTATGCAAAAAGTGTTTAGGAGTGATAAGGGAAGAATTTGTTTGTTTGTCAGTTAAACTCATTGATGGTGATGTGTGTCAGGGCTCTTTATATCACTGTAAGCAATTGCAGACACCTGTGCTAATTAGTTTGGCAGGTGTGTCCAATGAAAGGCAAGACTACTTAAGAAGGCTGTCTCACATTATTAAGCAGCCTACATTTTCTGCCAAAATGGGAAAGAAAAAGGATGTGTCGGCTGCTGAGAAGCAACAAATTGTGGAGTGTTTAGGTCAAGGCATGACTACAATCAACATTGTGCGATGATCAGGATGAAGTGTCTTGGCAATCAAGAAGTATGTAGCTGATTCACAGTACACACGTGTGCGTGCTGATAAGGGCAAATTGAGGACTCTTTCCTACAGGCAATTACGTCAGGTTAAAAGAGCAGCGGCAAAAAAGCCTTGTCAAAGCAGCAGACAAGTTTTTGAAGCTGCTGGTGCCTCCAACGTCCCCCGAACAACAAGATGCAGGTCCTTCAGAGGTTTGCAGCTGTGCATACGCCATCCTGTCGACCTCCTCTATCCACTTCACACAAGCAGAAACGGCTCCAGTGGGCTAAACATTACATGAAGACTGATTTCAAAACTGTTTTGTTCACGGATGAGTGCCGTGCAGCGCTCGATGGTCCAGATGGATGGAGTGGAGGCTGGCTGGTTGATGGACACCCCACGCAAACACGGCTACAGCGCCAACAAGGAGGAGGTGGAGTAATGTTTTGGGCTGGAATCATGGGGAGAGAGATTGTCGGCCCCTTTAGGATCCCTGAAGGCGCTAAAGATGAACTCCATAATGTATGCGGATTTTCTCAAACAGCACTTTCTGCCATGGTTCAAGAAGAAGAACCGTGTATTTCACAGCAAGATCATTTTTTTGCATGATAATGCACCATCTCATGCTGCACATAAAACATCTGCATCTCTGGCTGATATGGGCATAAAAGGGGACAAACTTATGGTGTGATCCCCATGCTCCCCTGACCTCTACCCCATTCAGAACCTCTGGAGCATCATCAAAAGGAGTGTCTATGATGGCGGGAGGCAGTTCACATCTAAGCAACACCTCTGGGAGGGTATTCTGTCCTCATGCAAAACAATTGAAGCAGAAACCATCCAAAACCTGACAAATTCAATGGACGAGAGAGTTCAGAAGCTCCTTTCGAACAAGGGGTCCTATGTGAAAATGTAACATCACCTAGAATAAAGTTTTGAGTTGAAAACTGTTTGATTTCAGTTTCTAATAACCTGCTAATGCTTATAATTTCAAAAATGACCAATTTTTTGGTCTTTATTAAAATGAAAAGGTTGATCGAAAAGTTTGGGGGATCTAAGAGTGTGGCAACCCAGTAGTCATGATTACTTCGAATTCTGACAATATGAGGGTCATGTTGCAGGTAGTGCAGCAAGAAGGCACTTATGTGTCTTGCGCATCTCGGAGCCCCAAAATTATTTTCCGGGCTAGATGCAGCTAAAAATTATTATTAATTTTAAATCTGGTGGAGCTTAGTATAGATGGCCTAATAGGATCAGTGCTGCACACTGCTACAAAGCCCAAATTATTTTCCAGCCAAGATACAGATAAACATGATTAGTAATTTTAAATCTGGTGGAGCTTATTATAGATGGCCTAATAGAATCAGTGCTGCACACTGCTACAAAGCCCAAATTATTTTCCAGCCAAGATACAGATAAACATGATTAGTAATTTGAAAGCTTAAAACGGTTGGTAGGGTGATTTTAACCAATCATCAAGCTTTTACTCTCCCCAGGATGACACAGGGGTAGAAAAGTCGTTTCGGATCCATGATTTGTTCATCTTTATGAACGTGAGTCTGTCTACATTATCAGTGGAGAGCCGCGTGCGCTTATCTGTCAGCACACCACCAGCAGCGCTGAACACACGTTCAGACAGAACGCTGGCTGCGGGGCATGACAAGATCTCCAAGGCGTAAGTGGCTAGCTCCGGCCATTTATCCAGATTGGAAGCCCAAAAAGAGCAAGGGTCCAGTGACACAGTCATGGCTTCAATGTTTACTTGGAGATACTCCTGTACCATCGTCTCTAGGCGTTGACTATGTGTCAGACTTCTTGTCTCCTGTGGCCTTGCAAAGGATGGGCTAAAAAAGTGGTGAAATGATTCCGCAAAATTGATGTTACCAGCAGATACTGTGGTTCTGTTACGGTTTGAGTGCTGAACACTTGACGGTCCCACGGTTGGCAAGTTGGAACTGTGAGATTCACTACGTGCACCACTGGTGTTTTGTGGAAAAGCACATGTAAGATTCTGCAACAGTCTCTGCTGATACTCCTGCATGCGTGCATCCCTTTCTATGGCAGGAATAATTTCGGCAAATTTACTTTTGTACCGGGGATCTAACAGTGTGGCAACCCAGTAGTCAGGATTATTTCTAATTCTCACAATTCGAGGGTCATGTTGCAGGTAGTGCAGCAAGAAGGCACTCATGTGTGTTGCGCATCCAGGAGCACCAAGACCCTGTTGTGTTGGTGGCGAGGTAACAATCATGCTTCCTTCCTCTGTCCTCTCCCCCCAACCTCGCACAACAGAAATGTGATCAAGGTCTCCCTCATCTGATGAGTCTTCCATCAGTTCGTCCTCCACTTCTTCCTGGGCTCCTGCACCTTCCTCACTAGTTTGGCTGCTACCATGCGCCCTGGTAAAACCATCTCCCCCACCCTCACATGCCTGCCGCCTTGGTGCTGCCGACCGTCTGGACCTAGCAGATGTTAGCCCTTCCGCATACAACTCCTCCTCCTCTACTTCCTCCACCTCCTCTTGTGCCACCACCTGACTCCGAAGTCTGTTTAACATGTGCTCCAGCATGTAAATCACCGGAATAGTCATGCTGATAATGGCATCGTCAGCACTAAACATCTTCGTCGCCATTTCAAAACTGTGCAGAAGGGTGCATAGGTCCCTGATCTGAGACCACTCCTCCAGCGTGATTTGCCCCACCTCCGGATCTCGTTGGCCCAGGCTATACATCAGAACGTATTGCACCAGGGCTTGTCGGTGCTGCCACAGTCGCTGCAACATGTGCAGAGTTGAATTCCACCGGGTAGGCACATCGCATTTTAGCCGGTGAAGTGGCAGGCCCAACGACTTCTGTAGAGATGTAAGTCGATGAGCTGCGGGATGCGAACGGCGGAAGTGAGCACACAGCGACCGTGCCCTCTGCAGAAGGCCATCTAGTCTGGGATAGTGGGCTAAAAATTGCTGGACAACCAGGTTCAACACGTGAGCCATACAAGGCACGTGTGTGACATTGCCCCGGCGAAGGGCCGCACCCAGGTTTGCAGCATTGTCGCACACGGCCTTCCCTGGTTTCAGGTCCAGTGGAGACAACCATTCATGAAATTGGTTCTCCAGAGCTGACCACAACTCCTCAGCTGTGTGACTCACATTTCCCAGACATTTCAAAGTAAAAACCGCCTGATGACGTTGAGCCCTACTGCCAGCATAGTAAGGAGGTGTGCAGGATCCCTTCTGCGCAGTTAGAAAGCTTGTGGCATGACCAGACAGGCTTTGGGTGCAGGTGGAAGACCGAGAGGAGGTTGAGGAGGCAGAAGCAGTGGAGGAACTTTGACATAAAGAGGATTGACGCACAACTCGTGGGGACGGCAAGACTTGGACAGCAGCCCCTTGTCCTGCTGTCACCATAGTTACCCAGTGCCCAGTCAGCGACATGTAACGCCCCTGTCCATGCCTACTCGTCCAAGTGTCTGTGGTGAAATGCACCCTGTCACACACAGAGTTTCTCAAAGAAGCGGTGATGTTGTGTGCGACATGCTGGTGGAGCGCAGGCACACCTTTCTTTGAGAAGTAGTGCCGACTGGGCATCTGGTACTGGGGCACTGCGACGGACATAAGGTCTCGAAAATCCTCTGTGTCCACCAGGCGGAAAGGCAGCATTTCTGTAGCCAAGAGCTTGCAGATGGTGAAATTCAACCTCTTAGCTTTCTCATGGCTAGGAGGAAATGGTCTTTTACTTGTCCACATCTGAGGGACCGAGGGCTGGCTATTGTGCTTAGACGGGGTTGATAAGGGTGTCCCCGGCAAAATGCCGGTCTGTGAGGAAGATGCAGGCGGACATGTTAGGTTGCCTTGATCCAAAGGTGGTGCTATCGATGTCGGACAGCGCTCAACACCAGCTGGTGTTACCACCTCCAAAGAAAATGATGACCTGCCAATCACGCTGGCTGTTGCGGGTAAAGAGGTGGCAGGTCTGCGCCCCAAAACAGGTGTGACTGCTGTCCCCCCAGTCACAGAGGATGAAGATGACGCGCCCCTGGGCCTGCTGTGTCGCGCAGCGTCTCGCGCACGGGGGCTTACCCGGAACCGGATCAGATGAGGGTTGTAGTCTCCGAGTGGCGGGGACCCGGTCCGTGCCCAGGGAGTCAACTCAGTGTGTGGCAGTCTTGATAGATGTTATTTGAGTGTCGACTACGCCACCCGTTGATTTGCAGCTATGGAGCTGCCGCTGCAGGGCAGACCGCTGAGGCCGGTGTAGAATTGTGCAGCGTGATAGTATAACCCCCAACGGGAGGGGTATGGCCTCAGGGCAGCCGACGTGGAAGATGAGGGTAGTAGGATCCACTCAGAGACGGTGCGGTGTAATTCAGGGTCTTTACTGGTAACAACGATAGACCCTCCCGGAGTACTTGCTAGCGAACGGGGCCTGGTCAGTCCTTGAGCAGATGGGATCTCCCCTGGCCAGGCGGAGTTGTAGGCCTCCCAAACTGACTGTACTCTTCTGGCTACCTTGCTAGAAGCGGATATAAGTAGCCCACGTCCCTGAGTGTACCGTGTGGTGCTCACCCGTATGGCCGGTGACTCGGGGCCTTCTAATGGCTTCCGCTCCACGATGGCGGCGCTGGTCCCACGCGTGTGACTGTGCCTTCGGGTTTCTGGGCCTGAGGACCTGAAATCCCCTGCCGGTCGGCTTCTGCTGCTGGGTAAGAGCTAGTCCCCACAGCCTCGGATGCCGGGTCCGGTAAGAAAGCTTCTCAGTCAGGGCGAGCTCTGCAGCTGCCAGCCCCTGACTTGTAGTAGTATTGCTCCCACTGAGCTTCTGCTGTTTCTTCCTGTGACTGTTTCTTGTCTCTACTCTCCTTGACTGACTAACCCTGCTTCAGCCCCGGGTTTATATAGGGGAAGGTCTTCCCCTCCCAAGACTGGGCAGGAGGTGTGGCATGCACAGGATCCCTGGCCAAGAGACCTCCCACCTGCTCTCAGACATAACATTGCTTGTTACTGTGAAAACCAGACCCCTGGGGTGCCACATTCCCCCCTAGTGAAATTTAGTACTCCGGGACTAAACATATTTTAGAAAAACATAACAAGATATAACAATAACAATGCAATAAAGAAACACATAAAGGTGGTCACGGCATGTCCGTAACCAGGTGCAGTCTTTGAAGAAACAAAGGTGTCCATTTCACCAAAACAGGGAGACGTAACCAGGTAGGGGTCTGTCCTACCCCGAGTCCTTAACAGTCTCTAGTCCATCCTGGGTTACGCTCCAACTAATTGTACAAGGATTCCCGGTAGATCCACCAAGGATTCCTAAAAATAACTAGAAACACAAAATTATACACAAGCAACAATACACAGGTAAACATAAATAAAACAATTTATACACTTTAAATCCTCCAGCGTGCGGGTAACTGGCCTCTAGTGGCTCTAGTGGACCTACGGAGCTGACTGTCTGGCCCCGAACTACAGGGTGTAGGAGCTGTCAAGGGTAAACTGGGCAGCTGTCTACGAGTTCCCTGGCTCACTAGGGGTATGGCAGGCTCACTGCAAGCAGAGGATTGATCCTCCTGGTCTGCGGGTGTGGGGTCTTCTGCCTCCTGGACCGGCTGTTCTTCCAGCTCTACCCGTTGCTCCGTAGGTGCTTGGGATGACGGTTGGAGGAAGGTGAGTACGGGCACCACAACTGCACCATTGACTTGAGTCCAAGACCGAGGGAAGTCCCCGAGCACAGTACTAACCATATCTTCCCTTTCCTCTACGGGTCGATGGTCTTCTTGTTCCTCCTCAGGGTTCCTCAGTTGTTCGGGACACTTCTTCAGGTGGTCCCGGGATACAATGGCTGTGGTTTCCCCTCTATCTTTACTGATGGTACAAACCTTCGGGTTTTCGTGGCTTGAGGGCAGTACGGTGTACGGGTCCTTCTCCCACTGGTCGTCCAACTTGTGGAGCCGTCTCTTCCTCTTCAAGACCTGCTCTCCGGGTACCAGGGGAACAGCGGGAGCATACTGGTTGTAAGTTTTCTCTTGTCTTTCCCTAGCCTGACAGAGACTTCGCTCCACGCTCTCCTGTACTCTCCGGTACTGCTGCTGCCTCTCTGTGTCCCAGTCTGTTTCTGGTGAAGTGTCCTCGGGTGTCAGGACTCCCATTTCCAGGTCAACAGGTAACTTACCAGGTCTTGCCCTCATTAGGTAAGCCGGGGTACAGTTGGTGGAACCTACAGGGATGTGGTTGTATAGGTCCACCAGATCGGGCAACTTCTCAGGCCACAGACTGCGTTCTTCCAGGGGCAACGTTTTTAGAAGATCCATTACCACCTGGTTCATTTTCTCACAAAGTCCATTAGTTTGCGGATGGTAGGGTGTCGTCCTTATCTTCCGGCAGCCATACAGATTGCAGAATTCCTGGAAGACCTCTGCTTCAAAGGCAGGTCCCTGGTCCGTCAGCACTTGGTCCGGGTACCCGTGTGGACGGCAAAAGTGCTGCTGGAAGGCTCTAGCTGCTGTTTGAGCCGTTAAGTCCTTGACGGGGACGACAACCAAGAACCGGGAGTAATGATCCACGATGGTTAACGCGTAGACGTAGCCACTTCTGCTTGGGGTCAGTTTTACATGATCCAAGGCTACCAGTTCCAACGGTTGCCGGGTGACGATGGACTGCAGGGGAGTCTTCTGACTGGCACGGTCCTTCCTTCTCAGGTTGCACGGGCCACAGTCTCTGCACCACTTCTCGATGGTTCCCCTCATGCCTACCCAGTGGAACCGCTCGCGCAGCAGGAACTCCAGCTTCTTCCACCCAAAGTGTCCAGCTCCGTCGTGATATGCCTCCATCACCATGGCTGCGTCTCTTCGTGGCACCACTACTTGCCAGAGTAATTCATGCGTCCGGGAGTTAACCATTCGGCGGCACAACTTCCCTTTGTAAAGGAACAGTCGACTCTTCTCTGCCCATAGTTGTTTGGCTTCCTCCGGAGAGTCTGGTTCAAGGCGAGCCTCCGGCCGAGTCAGCATCTCCTTCACCAGCCGGACGGCAGGGTCGCTGTCTTGCGTTTCCGCCCAGTTGTAGTGGGGTAAGGGGTTCAACGTAGTAGCCTGCTTACTCCTTACCCGGTGGGAATACTGGATAGTCCCATGACGGTGGAACGCAGGGAGTTCAACTTCTTCCAGTCCCTCCGGATCTTCTCCTCCGTCCGGCAGGTTGGGCATCCTGGACAGGGCGTCCGCGTTGGTATTGGAGCGTCCTGCCCGGTATTTGATTGTGAACTCGTAGTTGGACAGACGGGCCATCCACCTCTGCTCCAGGGCACCGAGTCTTGCCGTGTCCAGGTGTGTCAACGGGTTGTTATCCGTGTACACGGTGAACCGGGAAGAAGCGAGGTAATGCTTAAAGCGCTCAGTGACTGCCCATACTACGGCCAGGAACTCCAGCTTAAATGAGCTGTAATTCTCGGGGTTCCTTTCGGTGGGTCGCAGTTTTCGGCTGGCGTAGGCGATTACTCGTTCCTTCCCCTGCTGGATCTGGGACAGTACGGCTCCTAGCCCGATGTTACTGGCGTCGGTGTAGAGGATAAAGGGCTGGCTATAATCCGGGTACGCCAGGATTTCGTCCCCCGTGAGGGCCATCTTCAGCTGGCGGAAGGACTCTTCTTCCAGCTCCTCCCATTTGAAGGGCGGCTTCTGGTTCTTGGCCTTCCGGGACTGGCCTATCAGGAGGTCCTGCATAGGTGCTGCCTTTTTGGTGAAACCGGGAATAAACCTTCGGTAGTAGCCTACCAACCCGAGGAACTGCCGCACTTCTTTTACGCTGGAGGGGCTTGGCCATTCCTTAATTGCGGTGATCTTATCAGGGTCGGGAGCCACTCCTTCAGCGCTCACCACGTGTCCCAGGTACTGCACCTTTGGTTTCAGGAGGTGACACTTGGAGGGTTTCACCTTTAGGCCGTAACTCGCCAGAGCTTCGAACACTTCCGCCAGGTGTTTCAGGTGGTCCTCATACGTCTTGGAATATACGATGAAATCGTCCAGGTACAACAGGACCGTCTCGAAGTTTCTGTGGCCCAGACAACACTCCATTAGTCGTTGGAAGGTTCCTGGTGCGTTGCAGAGTCCGAACGGCATGCAGGTGAACTCGCTAAGTCCCATCGGGGTGGTGAATGCGGTCTTCTCCCGGTCCGCCTCTGCTACAGGAACCTGCCAGTACCCGCTAGTGAGATCCAAGGTAGAGAAGAAGTTAGCAGATCTTAAAGCAGCCAATGACTCCTCTATCCTTGGTAAGGGGTACGCATCCTTGTGTGTGATACGGTTGATTTTCCGGTAATCTACACACATCCTCATGGTGTTGTCCTTTTTTCTGACTAAGACTAGTGGAGCTGCCCAGGGGCTACAGCTATCCCTAATCACCCCAGCCTCCTTCATGTCTCTAAGCATCCCCTTGGCGTGTTGGTAGTGGGCAGGGGGTACGGGTCGATACCTCTCTTTTATAGGAGGATGGTCTCCCGTGGGGATGTGGTGTTCTACCCCCTTGACTCGCCCGAAGTCTAACGGGTGTTTACTGAACACTCTCTCGTACTCTTGAACCACCCGATAGACTCCTTGTTTCTGGTGTGCGGGAGTGGAGTCAGTACCCAGATGTAGTTGCTGACACCAGTCCTCCATGTTTTTCTTAGAGCCGTTACCTTCCTCCGGGTGAGATGGAGGCAAGGGTTCCACAGATTGTATAGAATTTTGGTTAATGGTTCATAATTTGGCTAGCGTGGCATACCGGGGCAGGTACACTTCCCTCTCCCCGATATTTATTATGCGAACGGGCACCCTCCCATGGCGTACATCAACCACCCCCCGTGCTGTCAAAATGGTGGGCCTACTGTCCGAGTAAACTGGTTCTACCATTGCCTGGTAATCCCTACCTCTCAGACCAATAGCTGCCCGGCACCAAATCATCATTTCACTTTTTGGGGGCATGGCAATAGGAAAAGGGTCACACATTCTTACGCTACCAATCTCACCGCCGGAGAGTTCCACCTGTTGCCGTCGCATCAGTGCCCGGATCTCTTTCTGGAGCACCCGCTGCTCGCCGGAGCTGGCGTTCTTGGCAACCTGCTGTAAAAGGAAAATCACCTCTGCAAGACAATTTTCAATTACATTAGTTCCTAGAGTTATTTTTGGGTGACTCTCATGTTTGTCAATATCTACAATGATCAGTCCCTGTGCTGCCAGTTCGACTCTACCGATTTTGATGGTCACCTCTTTAAATCCGATCTGTGGCACGGGCTGGCCATTGCTGGCGATGATACTCAAGTCGTCGTCAGGGTAGCGGGTAATATCCGAGTCATTCCAGTACTGCTTAAAGAGCACGTACGGGATGGTGGTGACCTGTGACCCGGTGTCCAGTAGGGCACTCATGGGAATGCCATCCAGTACCACAGGCAAGACTGGACGTCCTCCCACATATCTGTCGCGCCAGTTCGATGGGCCTGGTGATCTTTTTCCTGGGGGTTGGCCCTCTACCCCAGGTTGTGCCCGTTTAAAGAACAGTACCTTGCCATATGTCCGGGTTGATTGCAACGGCGGCAGATGGGTCGTCCGTCCTCGCTGTATCGGTCACTGGGTCTTCCTCTGGCCGGTGGGGTCCTCCTTGGTCGACGCCACGGGATGTCCTCCGGTCCGGATGCCAGCTGGATCTTCCCTGGGGTGGAAGCCTGTAAAGACTGCACAGTTCGGGTTAGCGCAGCAACGCTCTTAGCTAGCTCTTGGACCTGATGGTGTAGGTCTGGAGCCGGGTCATTGTCCAAAGCCTGCGCATCAGCTCCCACAGGCCCTGCCGACAAAGGCGCCGCCTCCTGGTGGTAAGTGATAGCAGGGCGCCTGTGGGTCACAACGCCACCCGATGCCGGTTCTCGGAGCACCCGGATGGCTCTGTCCTTGAACTGTGCAAAGCCCAGATGGGGATCCTGTAAGGCCATTGCCCGCAACTGGGTTCGGTGGGTATTACAATATAGTCCCTCTATAAACTGTTCGGTCAACAGCCTGTCCTCGTTTCCCACTCCATCAGGGTCGGTCTGCTTAATGGCCCTCAGGGCCTCTTGTAGGTTTAGTGCATAGTCCCTTATACTCTCATTCGCTCGCTGCTTGCACCCGTAGAATCTAAGCTTAATCTCGGCTGAGGTGCGGGTATCAAAGGTGTCCTTCAGCCGGGTTAGTATCCCTGCGACAGTCTTCCTCCCAGGTGGCCAGGATTTTACTTCCCTTTTGGCTGCCCCGGTTAGTTGGGCCACCAGGATGCTCACTTTTTGCTCTTCTGTGAGGGGGTACACCTGGAAGAGGCTATCCAGCTTTTCTCTAAAGTCATGCAGGGTATGTGACTCCCCTGAGTACTGGGGTAGCCAAGCTGCTCCCGGGATATAGGGCATGGTGAAGGGCATAACTGCAGCAGCGGTAGCGCTGGCGGGGGTTGAGGCAGTGAAGCTCTCCTCCGTATCCGACATCTTCCTCCTCCCTAGTGGACCGTGGCCTACCTTGCGATGATCCTCTTCCGTAGGCCGCGGCTCCGCAGTGGATGGTTGAGGACCTTCCGTCGCGCTCCTGTGACGTCGGCGTCTGCTGGGCTCCTTCCAGGACCTTACGCAACGTCCGGACGTGAGGCGGGGCTTCAGTTCTCGCGCGCTTTCGGAGTCCACGCCCCTCTTCTTCCCGCGCGGCGTCCTCAAGATGGCGTCCAATGGCGGGAAAACTCCACGGATGGCGGGAAGAAGGCAGAAGATGGCGCCGGATGGCGGGAAACTTCACCGATGGCGGGAAGAAGGCTGAAGATGGCGCCGGATGGCGGGAATCTTCACCACAGGTAAGTTTGAAAAGTCTCTTTTTCAGACACGCAGTACCCGGTGGTTGCGGGCACGGGATCCTGCCGACTACGCCAAAGTTGACGCGCCCCTGGGCCTGCTGTGTCGCGCAGCGTCTCGCGCACGGGGGCTTACCCGGAACCGGATCAGATGAGGGTTGTAGTCTCCGAGTGGCGGGGACCCGGTCCGTGCCCAGGGAGTCAACTCAGTGTGTGGCAGTCTTGATAGATGTTATTTGAGTGTCGACTACGCCACCCGTTGATTTGCAGCTATGGAGCTGCCGCTGCAGGGCAGACCGCTGAGGCCGGTGTAGAATTGTGCAGCGTGATAGTATAACCCCCAACGGGAGGGGTATGGCCTCAGGGCAGCCGACGTGGAAGATGAGGGTAGTAGGAACCACTCAGAGACGGTGCGGTGTAATTCAGGGTCTTTACTGGTAACAACGATAGACCCTCCCGGAGTACTTGCTAGCGAACGGGGCCTGGTCAGTCCTTGAGCAGATGGGATCTCCCCTGGCCAGGCGGAGTTGTAGGCCTCCCAACCTGACTGTACTCTTCTGGCTACCTTGCTAGAAGCGGATATAAGTAGCCCACGTCCCTGAGTGTACCGTGTGGTGCTCACCCGTATGGCCGGTGACTCGGGGCCTTCTAATGGCTTCCGCTCCACGATGGCGGCGCTGGTCCCACGCGTGTGACCGTGCCTTCGGGTTTCTGGGCCTGAGGACCTGAAATCCCCTGCCGGTCGGCTTCTGCTGCTGGGTAAGGGCTAGTCCCCACAGCCTCGGACGCCGGGTCCGGTAAGAAAGCTTCTCAGTCAGGGCGAGCTCTGCAGCTGCCAGCCCCTGACTTGTAGTAGTATTGCTCCCACTGAGCTTCTGCTGTTTCTTCCTGTGACTGTTTCTTGTCTCTACTCTCCTTGACTGACTAACCCTGCTTCAGCCCCGGGTTTATATAGGGGAAGGTCTTCCCCTCCCAAGACTGGGCAGGAGGTGTGGCATGCACAGGATCCCTGGCCAAGAGACCTCCCACCTGCTCTCAGACATAACATTGCTTGTTACTGTGGAAACCAGACCCCTGGGGTGCCACAAAGAGGCCGCGGATGCACAAGATATGGCAGACGGCGGTTGGCCCGGCCGGCTAGGCCGCATTGTAGCACACTGAGCTTCCCACTGCAACTTATGCTTCATGTCCATGTGCCGGTTCATGCATGAAGTACTCAAACTATGTATTTTTTGGCCTCTACTTAGCTTTTGCTGACAAATGTTACAGATAACACGAGTTGGGTCATCTTTATCGATCTGAAAAAATGCCCAGGCTATGCAAGGCTTAGCACCCATGCGACCTGAAGAGCCACCACGACTTGTGGTGAGAGGCAGAGTTGTGTTTGAGGATGCAGTTGTTGACGTGCTTCCAGTACTACGTCTCTGTCCAGGAAGGCGCAACCTGACCTCGTCGTCACTAGCATCTTCCTCCACCTCCTCTGCTGACCTCATCTCTTGGCTGACTGTGGGTTGACAGTAAGTGGGATCTCCAACCTCATCATCATCACCCTGTGCGTTATCACACCCGTCGTCCTCAGAGCCAACCTGTTCCTGCCCTGACAAAAAACTAAAGTTGTCGCTCCAATCAGGTATTTGAGTCTCATCATCGTCTTCCTCATTGTCTCCACCAACAGGAGTTACAGTTTGGGAATGAGGGTCTACATTATGGTCAGAACCTTCTGCGTCTGGTCCTGGATCCGACTCATAAAGATTCTGGGCATCAGTGCAGATCATTTCCTCGTCTGGATTCACAGAAGCGCTGGAGTCGACCTCTGATTCCCAGGCTATAGTATGAGTAAACAGCTCTGCAGACTCAACCATCTGTTCTACCTCATACTCAGACGGGCAGCTGGAGATTTGGGAGCTGTGAGGAAGCAAGTGCGATTGGGGTGACACCTTTGAGGACTGGAGTATTTGTGATGTTGAAGTTGATGTGGAGGAGAGCCCACTTAAAGGAGCACTTGATATCCGTTGAAGCACCTGCTGTTTTTGTGCCTCATCTGGAATTTGTAGCGATTGGCGTGGCCGTAAGAAAGGGATCTTATCACATTGTCCGCTAAAAGAAGTAGACATTTTAGTTTGGCTGGAAGATGGTCTTTCTTCTGCAGATGTTACTGTTGCTTTAACACCTACCCCACGGACACAACCTTTTTTCCCCTTCCCAACACGCCTATTCCCCTTTCCACCAGCAGCAGGCCTTTTTCCACTCATTTTGGTGGTTAACTAATTCACAACTCTGGAATTGTTTGCACAAAAAAACAATGGATGGGAACCGAGCAGAGCTGAGTGGCCAAACTGTGGTATTAAGCCAAAACTATTGGCTGGGTTAGATGGAGAAAAAAATTATATTCGATTTGCAACCTGATGGAGGTCAGTATAGATGGACTAATAGAACAAGTCCCACACACAGCTAGAAGCCCAAATATTTTTTTCAGAGGTAGATGCAGAAAAAAATTATATTCAGTTTGCAACCTGATGGAGGTCTGTATAGATGGATTAATAGAACAAGTCCCACACACAGCTAGAAGCCCAATATTTTTTCAGAGGTAGATGCAGAAAAAAAATTATTTTTAATTTGCCACCTGATGGAGGTCAGTATAGATGGACTAATAGAGAAAGTCCCACACACTGCTAGAAGGCCAAATATTTTTTCAGAGCTAGATGCAGAAAAAAATTATATTCAGTTTGCAACCTGATGGAGGTCAGTATAGATGGACTAATAGAACAAGTCCCACACACAGCTAGAAGCCCAAATATTTTTTCAGAGGTAGATGCAGATAAAAATTATTTTTAATTTGTAACCTGATGGAGGTCAGTATAGATGGACTAATAGAGAAAGTCCCACACACTGCTAGAAGGCCAAATATTTTTTCAGAGCTAGATGTAGATAAAAAATATTTTTAATTTGCAACCTGATGGAGGTCAGTATAGATGGACTAATAGAGAAAGTCCCACACACTGCTAGAAGGCCAAATATTTTTTCAGAGCTAGATGCAGATAAAAATTATTTTTAATTTGCAACCTGATGGAGGTCAGTATAGATGGACTAATAGAGAAAGTCCCACACACTGCTAGAAGGCCAACTATTTTTTCAGAGCTAGATGCAGAAAAAAATTATATTCAGTTTGCAACCTGATGGAGGTCTGTATAGATGGATTAATAGAACAAGTCCCACACACAGCTAGAAGCCCAATATTTTTTCAGAGGTAGATGCAGAAAAAAAATATATTCAGTTTGCAACCTGATGGAGGTCTGTATAGATGGATTAATAGAACAAGTCCCACACACAGCTAGAAGCCCAATATTTTTTCAGAGGTAGATGCAGAAAAAAATATATTCAGTTTGCAACCTGATGGAGGTCAGTATAGATGGACTAATAGAGAAAGTCCCACACACTGCTAGAAGGCCAAATATTTTTTCAGAGCTAGATGCAGAAAAAAATTATATTCAGTTTGCAACCTGATGGAGGTCAGTATAGATGGACTAATAGAACAAGTCCCACACACAGCTAGAAGCTCAAATATTTTTCAGAGGTAGATGCAGATAAAAATTATTTTTAATTTGCAACCTGATGGAGGTCAGTATAGATGGACTAATAGAGAAAGTCCCACACACTGCTAGAAGGCCAAATATTTTTTCAGAGCTAGATGCAGATAAAAATTATTTTTAATTTGCAACCTGATGGAGGTCAGTATAGATGGACTAATAGAGAAAGTCCCACACACTGCTAGAAGGCCAAATATTTTTTCAGAGGTAGATGCAGAAAAAAATTATATTCAGTTTGCAACCTGATGGAGGTCAGTATAGATGGACTAATAGAACAAGTCCCACACACAGCTAGAAGCCCAAATATTTTTTCAGAGGTAGATGCAGATAAAAATTATTTTTAATTTGCAACCTGATGGAGGTCAGTATAGATGGACTAATAGAGAAAGTCCCACACACTGCTAGAAGGCCAAATATTTTTTCAGAGCTAGATGCAGAAAAAAATTATATTCAGTTTGCAACCTGATGGAGGTCAGTATAGATGGACTAATAGAACAGTCCCACACACAGCTAGAAGCCCAAATATTTTTTCAGAGGTAGATGCAGAAAAAAAATATATTCAGTTTGCAACCTGATGGAGGTCTGTATAGATGGATTAATAGAACAAGTCCCACACACAGCTAGAAGCCCAATATTTTTTCAGATCTAGATGCAGATAAAAATTATTTTTAATTTGCAACCTGATGGAGGTCAGTATAGATGGACTAATAGAGAAAGTCCCACACACTGCTAGAAGGCCAAATATTTTTTCAGAGCTAGATGCAGAAAAAAATTATATTCAGTTTGCAACCTGATGGAGGTCAGTATAGATGGACTAATAGAACAAGTCCCACACACTGCTAGAAGCCCAAATATTTTTTCAGAGCTAGATGCAGAAAAAAATTATATTCAATTTGCAACCTGATGGAGGTCAGTATAGATGGACTAATAGAATGATGCTATGCCCAAAAGATTTTACTTCACTAGGTGCAGTAAAAAAATTGGTATTCTATACACAGGTGGTATATCTTGCAACACAGATAGGCTACTCCACTGACTAACACACTCTGCAATAGGCCAAAAAGGATTAGCTTGGCTAGATTCAGCCAAATGCTGTGAAAAAAACTTGCACAGCACTGGCACAGACCTGCCTGGCAAAAACTGATAGGAGCTGATGTAACCTAGTCCTGAAAAGGACTGCAATTACAATTAGTCTTTACTCCCACAATCTATCTATTTAAGAGCACAGACCTGCCTGATAAAAGTCGTAGGAAATGCTGTAACCTAGTCCTTAAAAGGACTGCAATCACAACTATTCCCTACTCCCAAGCTATCTGTAGATTTGTGCGAAAATTGGCTTGAAATTAACAAGGTATAGAGCACACAGCAACAGTGGTGCCGTCTAACACGCAGCTGCAGCAGTGAGAAAATGGTGGCGACGGGGAAAATGGCTTGGTCTTATAGGGCAAGGACATGTGACATACACTGCCAATGACACATGCCCTTGCTTGTGTGAAAAACAGCAGTTCGCTCCGTGTGTGCGCTGCTGATAGGCTGACAGATTGCACCTCCCCACTGTAAATGCGGGAAAGAGAAAAAAAAATGGAGATCTTCATTATTCCTGCAGAGATCCATCCCCTGCCCCTCCCCCCACCCCGCTGTACACTCAAACTGCGTATTAACATTAATTTTCATCATTACTGAGAAAAAATCCAGTTATGATTTTGGTGCACGAACAGTTATCGAACATAACCTCGAACAGCCGAATTTTTCTCAAATCGTTCGTGTTCGCCGAACAGCTCGAACACCGCCCAAAACAGCTCGAATTTGAGATTGGCGAACAGTTCGAGTAGAACAACGCTCATCTCTACTCATGAAGTGTGTTATTTATTAGAAAGCAAGAGGCCTGGTCCTTGTGTGGGACTTCACTAGCCTGGAAAGCAAAGGCTGGATCCCTGTGTTTGAGATACCAGAAGCCTTGGAAGGCACGTGGCCCGGAGAACACATTGGGGAAGCCTTAAAGCCACAGCTGTGGCAGAACCGAGCTGATAGAAGCAGCTAAGACCCGGCAAAGGTAAATCGGCGCTATAAGTGAATATTGTTGCTGTACCTTGCTGAAGTCTGTATTTGAAGCCAAGCGGGCATAGCTGCCACTGAAAAGGCTCCATAATACATGTGTAACATTCCTGCGAGCCACTGAGATGGACTATGTTATGTGCAGTTTATGATGTGTAATAAACTGCTGGACTACATATTACCGGAAAACGTTGCATGTGTGCTTTAATTGACGCGGTGAAGCGAGTACCCCCAGCGTGACGAATAGCGCTACCTTACACAACCCAGGGGCTCAAATGCAAGATAAGACTTGATTCATGCCGATTAAGCATCATGGTGTGGACACAAAATGAAATCATACTTTGTTTATGCTGAACGCTAAACAGATTGTCCACTATTCAGAAAACCCCTTCTGCATCCCTATGTTTTCCCCTAGTAAAATAACAACACTTATACTCATCTCCAGTGTCAGCACTGGCACTGCCGGGGCTCCCGTGACATTGTTATGTCATGCGATCACTGCTGGTTTCACTCTCCCCTCCTACGGATGCAATTGAAGCAGTGTCGGACTGGGGTACCAAGGGCCCACCAGTAACCAATTCCAGGTCCTCACTTTTCAGCTACATGCAAATGTGACATTATCCTCAATCACAAATTTATATAACAGTGATCTGGGTAGATTGTTAAATGAATAAGATGCTGTATTTGTCTGTACATAGTAATGAAAGTACTGTTCATATAAGAGAGTAGTGGCCCACTCCTGCATAAGGGTCCACTGGAGGATTCTCCTGTTCTCTTGTGGGCCAGTCCAAACCTGTCCGGAAGACATGACAACAGCCGCTTTTGTTTTATCCGAAGGAGAGTGAAGCCAACATTTTTCCCTGTATCCTCGGTTTTAGGCGTGATTACTTACCTATCACCTCACCTCATTAATCTAACTTTTCCCTGTTCTCCCTTCCTAACTTTCCCTCGGAATCTGTTTCCTTTTATCATCTGTTTCCTCACCTTTCATACACTCAATAGTACTTTGATGATTCAGATACTGGCTGATGACCAATTTATGCAGTGATGTGTGATTTCCCCCATTTATTATGTTGATGGCTGTACCATACATGACAAGCACTGTTTACCTTTGGTGTTTCCCCTATGTCCTTATGGATTGTAAGCTTGCGAGCAGGGCCCTCACTCCTCCTGTAACTGTTGAACTATGTGTTAGTCTATAATATCTTTATTGTCGCTACATGTTCCCTCTGATTTATAAAGTGCTGCGGAATATATAGGCGCTATAGAAATAAAAACCGTTACTATATCATTATACTCTATATAGTCACGGCTAGATATTGCGGTTTTGCCATGGTGGCAGAGAAGATGCCAGCAGATGGCACTATGAAACGAGACTAATTTTAATATTTGATATACATAAACTGTGTTAATTACTTGGATTTTGTATCTGGCAATTTAATTATAAAATATATTTCTGATCTGGCAAATATGGGCTGCAAACAGTTTGACTTTTCTAGCTACCGTAGTCATCATAAAAAAGTGTATAGTAATAAATGCATTATTCTTGCTCAAAGTGATTTGTAACAACTGGGGATGTTCACACTATGCAATTTGCGGTATTTGAGACATGGATTTATTTTATATAGGGGTGCATGTGTGTCCTATATTTGCAAAACGCTTTTCAATATTCTCATTGTAGATGTGATATGTAAGTAAAGTGACCGAGGGCGGTAACCGGTGACGAGCTGCTGCTCCATAACGACATGGCAATTTACAGGAAAATTGTGTCCCATTCCCAATGTGCTACCAGGTGTGAGGTGCATCACACTCACTTTTAGGCCGCAGACCTATGCTCTCTCTAGGCCTCCATCTTCAGGAGCCACCGCACATATCTCAGGTGACACACAGTTTGTTTCAACAAGCAAAAGATTTACTGAGCAGTTCAAGTTCATCAGATTGTAACATACAGTATTGGACATATCACTTTTAAGTTCTCAGTTCCTTAGTACAGTTCATCTTCAGCATCTCGCTATCCGTTCCTCCTGGACTATCTCTATATTTACTTTTCCTGTCAGCCCCAGGGATTTCCCATGCAGTTCCGCAGTGCACCCGGCAGGCCCGGCTCCAGGTTTTTGTGGGCCCTGGGCGAAAGAGTCTCTGTGGGCCCCTTTAATACATACCTCGATTCATGATGCACAGATACCGCAGAGAAATATATACAAACCCTGGCAAAAATTATGGAATCACCGGGCTCGGAGGATGTTCATTCAGTTGTTTAATGTTGTTGAAAAAAAGCAGATCACAGACATGGCACAAAACTAAACTCATTTCAAATGGCAACTTTAGGGCTTTAAGAAACACTAAAAGAAATCAAGATAAAAAATGTGGTACATTTTTTTCAGACCAAGCAGAGGGAAAAAATTTTGGAATCACTCAATTCTGAGGAAAAAATTATGGAATCATGAAAAGCAAACACACAAAAGAACACTCCAATACATCACTAGTATTTTGTTGCACCACCTCTGGCTTTAATAACAGCTTGCAATCTCTGAGGCATGGACTTAATGAGTGACAAACAGTACTCTTCATCAATCTGGCTCCAACTTTCTCTGATTGCTGTTGCCAGATCAGCTTTGCAGGTTGGAGCCTTGTCATGGACCATTTTCTTCAACTTCCACCAAAGATTTTCAATTGGATTGAGATCCGGACTATTTGCAGGATGCATTATCATCTTGAAAAATGATGTCATCATCTCCAAACATCCTTTCAATTGATGGGATAAGAAAACTGTCCAAAATATCAATGTAAACGTGGGCATTTATTGAAGATGTAATGACAGCCATCTCCCCAGTGCCTTTACCTGACATGCAGCCCCATATCATCAATGACTGTGGTAATTTGCATGTTCTCTTCATGCAGTCATCTTAATAAATCTCATTGGGACGGCACCAAACAAAAGTTCCAGCATCATCACCTTGCCCAATGCAGATTCGCGATTCATCACTGAATATGACTTTCATCCAGTCATCCACAGTCCACGATTGCTTTTCCTTAGCCCATTGTAACCTTGTTTTTTCCTGTTTAGGTGTTAATGATGGCTTATGTTTAGCTTTTCTGTATGTAAATCCCATTTCCTTTAGGCGGTTTCTTACAGTTCGGTCACAGACATTGACTCATTTCCTCCCATTCGTTCCACATTTGTTTTGTTGTGCATTTCCTGTTTTGGAGACATATTGCTTTAAGTTTCCGGTCTTGAAGCTTTGACGTCTTCCTTGGTCTACCAGTATGTTTTCCTTTAACAACCTTCCCATGTTGTTTGTATTTGGTCCAGATTTTAGACACAGCTGACTGTGAACAACCAATATCTTTTGCAACATTACGTGATCATTTACCTTCTTTTAAGAGTTTGATAATCTTCTCCTTTGTTTCAATTGACATGTCTCGTGTTGGAGCCATGATTCATGTCAGTCCACTTGGTGCAACAGCTCTCCAAGGTGTGATCACTCCTTTTTAGATGCAGACTAAAGAGCAGATCTAATTTGATGCAGGTGTTAGTTTTGGAAATGAAAATTTGCAGGGTGATCCCATAATTTTTTTCTCAGAATTGAGTGATTCCATAATTTTTTCCCTCTGCTTGGTCTGAAAAAAATTACCCTTACTGAGTACCACATTTTTAATTTTAATTTCTTTTAGTGTTTCTTAAAGCCCTAAAGTTGCCATTTGAAATAACTTTAGTTTTGTGCCATGTCTGTGATCTGCTTTTTTTCAACAACATTAAACAACTGAATGAACATCCTCCGAGCCCAGTGATTCCATAATTTTTGCCAGGGGTTGTATATAGTACAATGCCAAAGATTTCACTTCTTACATTACATGAGCGATATCTGTAGTAAATTCTACAATAGCTTAGAAACCGGCGAATTTTCGAAGCGCACAGTGCAGACCGGACAGTATAGTCCTCCACACAGTATTATGGGCACCACTAATTCCTCCATACAGTATTATGGGCCCAATATATTGCCCCATACAGAATAATGGACCCCATATGTTACTCCATACAGAATAATGGACCCCATATAATACTCCATACAGAATAATGGGCCCCATAAAATGCTCCACGCAGAATACTGGGCCCCATAAAATGCTCCATACAGAATACTGAACCCCATATAACGCTCCATACAGAATACTGGTCCCCATATAACGCTCCATACAGGATACTGGCACACTTATAACGCTCCATACAGGATACTGGCCCCCATATAACGCTCCATACAGGATACTGGCCCTCATATAAAGCCCCATACAGGCTGGGCCCCCACATAATGCCCCATGCAGGCTGTGCCCCCCACGTAATGCCCATGCAGGCTGTGCTCCCCACATAATACCCCATGCAGACTGTGCCCCCCACATAATGCCCCATGCAGGCTGTGGCCCCCACATAATGCCCCATGCAGGCTGTGCCCCCCACATAATTCCCCATGCAGGCTGTGCCCCTCATGTAATGCCCCATGCAGGCTGTGACCCCCACATAATGCCCCATTCAGGCTGTTCCCCCCACATAATGCCCCATGCAGGATGTCCCTCCCACATAATGCCCCATGCAGGATGTCCCCCTCTCACATAATGCCCCATGCAGGATGTCCCCCCCACATAATGCCCCATGCAGGATGTCCCCCCCATATAATGCCCCATGCAGGATGTTCCCCCATATAATGCCCCATGCAGGATGTCCCCCTTCCATATAATGCCCCATGCAGGATGTCCCCCCCAAATAATGCCCCATGCAGGATTCTCTCCCCCATATAATGCCCCATGCAGGATGTCACCGCCCCCCCATATAATGCCCCATGCAGGATGTCACCCCTCCCATATAATGCCCCATGCAGGATGTCACCCCCCCATATAATGCCCCATAAAGGATATCACCCCCCATATAATGCCCCATGCAGTATGTCACCTCCCATTTAATGCCCCATGCAGGATGTCACCCCCCATATAATGCCCCATGCAGGATGTCACTCCCCCCATATAATGCCCCATGCAGGATGTCACCCCCCCATATAATGCCCCATGCCTCCATACATTTAAAAAAAGAAATCAAATACTCACCTCACTTCTCCTCACCTGCTGCCGCTGCTCAGCTCTGGACTCTTCAGCGTCGCTGGCGTCTTCCCGCTCTGCGCTGTAACTGCTCAGGAGAGAGTGCGGTGGAAAGATGTCATTACGCTCTCTGACCTCAGACGTCGCAGTGCAGCAGCCGCGGAAGACACCGGACCTGTTGTGGAGGCACGAGGAGGGGTAATAATTGTGCCGGCGCCCTGAGCAAGCTGGAGGATCCCGGGTGCGCCGGGTGCTGATGCCGGGTCCGGCACCAGGGATCCTTCCCTTCACGTGATTCCACGTCTATGGTCCCCTGTACGCCAGAAAATAGGGCACTCTTCGTAATACCTGTACCGAGCCTCGAGCTCTGGACGTCGCAGGAATGTCTGCAAAATATTCCAGTAAGGCTTCCCACTGCCTCGAATGATAGATGCTTGCCCACTGCAACTTGAACTTTATCTTGGTTACTGTACTTCCCTATTCGATCTGCTATCAGGAAGTAGTCCATTTTTAATTGGGATCGACCCTCCCACTTTGGGCTAGTCCCATACTTTAACTATGTCTGTCCCTATGTCTGTAGACAGTGTGACAGAGTCACTGGTATGCTTTATGAGGGGAGGTATGTGTCGCACAGGTTGCTAGCCTGTGTGAACTGAAACCAATGGACTTTCTACCAGCATGTTATATGCTGGTGGGTTAACTCACTTAAGGGGCATGGTTTTAGGGAATGACATAGTGATGGGCGGGACGTCATTCCCCATACCTCCACTTCAGGGTGTGGCTGAGCAACGTTTAAATGTTCAGTCCTGTTTTTTTTTCTCTGTGTTGTGTTTGGAGAGGCAAGGTCTCCAGACTGGACCGCCATAGCTCAGGAGGGAGCTGAAGGCTGGACATAACCTGTGTGGGTGAACTGCACACACATATATGGACTGTGCTATAGTTTATCTTTTGTTTTGTTGTTTAGTCAAGTATGGCTGCCTTTCTTTTGCTGGAGTGCAGAGCTTTATGCTGTTAATAAAGCCTGCAAAGAAAAGCCGGGTTCCTGAGTCTTCTTCTGGAGGTGTCCGAGCGAGTCGGCCTACCACAGTTGGTGTGAGAGTGCTGGCAAGATTCCAGGAACACGTGTACCTGCCACAGAGACCGGTGAATGTCCTGGGCGAAGGCCGCCAGACAGGCAAACATGTCCGGCAGCATGGAGGAGCTTATTAAGCACCTGGTGCAGAGCCAACAACAAATGCACCAGCAGCACTTGAAAAGCCAGCAGAGCATGCAGCAGAGCCAGCAGTGCATGCAGACAACCAAACTGTTGCAGGAACAGATCCAGTTGCAGCAAAAGTCGCAGCAGCAGTACCAGCAGGAGCAACAAAAGCACCAGCAGGAGCAGCAACAGCAGATACAGCATCTGGCAGACGCCATCCAGGGCAGTGCAAACGCCCCACCCCCAGGGCCGACTGATGACTCCCATGTCAAGAAGGCGGTAACACGGGCCATGCAGAAGATGACCCCCGGGAATGATGTAGAAGCCTTTCTGACAGTCTTTGAGAGGGTGGCTGATCGGGTGAGACTTCCACCAGAACAGTGGGCAGGGGTTCTGACACCATATTTGTCGGGTGAACCCTAAAAGGCATATTGCGACTTGGCACTGCAGGATGCCAAGGAATACGCCAAGCTAAAGACAGAGATCTTAGCATGCCTGGGAGTGAATATGGCGGTGAGAGCCCAACGAGTCCACCAATGGGCGTATGCCAGCGACAAACCCCCTCGCTCACAGATGTTTGACCTACTGCATCTCGCTCAGAAGTGGTTACAGCCAGAGTCCTCCACTCCAGCCCAGATGTTGAGCGGGTGGTGATTGATAGATTCATGCATTCCCTTCCCAAGTCAAGGTACAGACTTGGGTTGCCCAGGGCGATCCCCAGAATGCAGATGACTTCATTGGCCTGGTAGAGAGGTATCATGTGGTTGAGAAATCCCTCGGGAAACCGGATATAGTCACTTCTCCGTACTGGGATACCCAAAAAGGGGCGGGTTCACCACGGAAGGGGTCTAGAGCCACCACTGGGGGGCGTCCCACTCCCACAAGAACTGTTGTCGAAGCTATAGTCTGTTGGTGGCGGTGTCACAACCCTGGACACGTAGCCACCCGGTGTCAAGTGTCACCTGAGCCCATGGACTGCAGCCTAGGAAGACGGGGTTCCTATTATGCTTATCCAGCCTGCAGTGCAGGCTGTCAACCCGGCAAGGGGCCACAGGCATGTGCCGTATCCATTAATGGAGTAAAGGTGCTTGGACTGTTGGACTATGGGAGTCTGGTGACCTTAATCAGAGCTACCCTTCCCCACCAGTTGATCCCTTCCAAAACTGTGGGCGTTCGGTGCATCCATGGCGACGCCAAGGACTATCCCGTGGCTGCAGTGACAGTGGGAACAGACTGTGGTGCCCAGTCCCACGAGGCTGGGGTGGTTAAGAACCTGATACATCCCGTCTTACTGGGCTGTGATTTTTCTTTATTTTGGGACTTGTGGAGGAAGGGACTACTGGACTAAGTAGCATGGGGAAAAGCCAGGTCCCTGGAGAAGAACCCCTGACGAAGTCTCAAGTGGATGAGTTCCCATTGTGCATCCTTGCCGTCAATGAGGGCGAGAAGGTGACCGAGTAGGCCAAATTTCCTGAGTTAGATGTGTCTGGAGAAAACTTTGGAACTGCGCAAGTTCAGGACCTGACCTTAAAGGGAGCATTTGACCAGGTTACTGTATGTAATGGGGTTGCCCAAGAGCAGGGGGCCGATACCAGGTTCCCCCACTTGGCAGTTCTGGGGGAGTTGCTATATCAGGTGGCTAAACTAAGGGGCGGTGAGACAGTGGAACAGCTGTTAGTGCCGGGACCATACCGATGGAGGGTACTGGATATGGCACACTCACATATTCTGGGGGGTCACCTAGGGGTGGAAAAAACTCAGGAGAGAATAATGAAGAGGCTTTATTGGCCAGGATGTTACCGGGAGATGTTAAACTATTGTAGGTCCTGCCCCACCTGCCAGATAACCGCGCCCACCTCCCACTTCCGTAGCCCCTTAGTTCCCCTACCTGTGATAGAAGTTTCCTTTGAGAGGATTGCCATGGACCTCGTGGGCCCCTTAGATAAATCGGCCCAGGGCCACCAATATATCTTGGTCATCATGGACTATGCAACCCGGTACCCTGAAGCGGTACCCTTAAGGAACTCGTCCAGTAGGAGCATAGCTCGGGAACTTGTCCACATCTTTGCCAGGACTGGCTTGCCAAAGGAAATCCTGATGGACCAAGGAACCCCATTCATGAGCAAGGTGATGAAGGAGCTGTGTAAAGTGCTTAGAATTACCCAGCTGCAAACCTCTGTTTACCATCCGCAGACCGATGGCCTGGTGGAGCGCTTTAATAAGACTCTGAAAGCAATGCTCAAAAAGGTCGTCGAGAAGGATGGTCGAGACTGGGACTACCTGCTTCCGTTTCTACTGTTTTCCGTCATGGAAGTTCCCCAAGCCTCCACTGGCTTCTCTCCATTTGAGCTTCTGTATGGCCGGCATCCAAGGCGTCTCCTAGATATCGCCAAGGAAACGTGGGAGGCCGAGGTCACCCCTCACCGGAGCATCATCGAACATGTCGCCTAGTTACAGGAGAGAATGGCGAAAGTGATGCCCATCATGAAGGAACATCTCCTCCGGGCGCCAAAAGCCCAGGCTAGGGTGTATAACCGGTCAGCAAGGCTGAGACAGTTCCAGCCTGGGGATTGCGTTCTGGTTCTCATTCCCACTGTCGAAAGTAAATTCTTGGCCAAGTGGCAAGGCCCGTATGAGGTGGTGGAGAAACCTAGTGAAGTGAACTACCGAGTCCACCAACCTGGCCGAAGAAAGCCGCACCAAGTATACCATGTGAACTTGCTCAAGCCGTGGCGGGACCGGGAACCGGTGGAAACTCCTTGCCTGGGAGCCGCTCCTGAAGGCAAAGTGGAAGACCTCACTATAGCAGAGAGTCTATTGCTGGCCCAGGAAGCAACAATGTCGAGAACTACTAGAGCGAAATCGGGAGTTGTTCTCACAGTTGCCGGGGCATACTCAGGAGGTAAAGCATGATGTACTTACAGAGCCACATGTAAGAGTGAATCTGAAGCCATACTAGATTCCGGAAGCACGCCAGAAGGTGATCTCTGATGAGGTAAAGAGGATGCTAGACCACGGGGTAATAGAGGAGTCAAACAGTGGGTAGTCGAGCCCAATCGTCCTCGTACCAAAACCCAATGGAGAATGGAGCTTTTGTAATGACTACCGCCGGCTGAATGAGGTATCCAAGTGTGACACGTACCCGATGCCCCGCGTCGACGAACTCATCGAAAGGCTTGGACCGGCGAGGTACATCACCACTCTTGACCTGACAAAGGGCTATGGGCAGATCCCCATGCCCCAGACAGCCAAGGAGAAGACGGCTTTCTCGACACCTGATGGATGCTTTCAATATATTCGGATGCTGTTCGGACTACAGGGGGCCCAAGCCGCCTTCTAGAGGGCTATGGATTGGATCCTAGCCCCACATAAGAAGTATGCCGCATCCTATCTTAACGACATTGTAGTCTTTAGCCCAGACTGGGCTAGTCATCTACCTAAGCTACAGGCTGTTCTGGATGCTTTAAAGAAGGCGGGATTTGCTATAAATCCGAAAAAATGTGCCGCCGGAAAAGAGGAGGCCAAGTACTTGGGCTATGTCATTGGGAGAGGCGAAATAAAGTCGCAAGTTAATAAAGTGGAGGCAATCCAGACCTTGCCGAAACCGCTCTCCAAGAAGCAAGTGAGAGTGTTCCTTGGAATAGTGGGATATTACTGGCGGTTTATCACAAATTTTTCCATGATGGCCACGCCACTGATGGATCTCCTAAAAGGCACCAGATCAACCATGGTGATGTGGACAGAGGAAACAGAGACCGCTTTTCTACTGTTGAAGTCAGCACTGTGTAAACAGCTGGTCCTGGTCGCACCAGACTTCAAGAAAGAGTTTGTGGTCCAGACAAACACTTCAGAGGTTGGTCTAGGAACCGTACTCTCTCAAGAGATAAATGGGGAAGAGCATCCCATTGTCTATTTGAGCCGGAAGCTTTTGTCCTGTGAGAAAAACTACGCAATAGTTGAAAAAGAGTGTTTAGCTATAAAGTGGGCCGTAGATACACTACCTGCTAGGCCGGAAGTTTAAGTTGGTGTCAGACCATGCCCCATTGAGATGGTTGAGGGAAAAGAGGGGTAAAAATGCCAGGGTAACTAGATGGTTCCTAGCTCTTCAGGACTTCGACTTTCACATAAAGCATAGGCCCAGAAAGTTACACGGGAACGCTGATGCCCTTTATAGAATTCCCTGTCTGGTATCGGAAGGTGCCCAAACCCCCGGCTTTGGGCAGAGGGGGGGAATATGTGACAGAGTCACTGGTATGATTTATGAGGGGAGGTATGTGTCGCACAGGTTGCTAGCCTGTGTGAACTAAAACCAATAGACTTTCTGCCAGCATGTTATATGCTGGTGGGTTAATTCAGTTAAAGGGCGTGGTTTTTGGGGAATGAAATAGTGATGAGAGGGACGTCATTCCCCATACCTCCACCTCCAGGTGTAGCTGAGCAACGTTCAAATGTTCAGTCCTGTTTTTTTTCTCTGTGTTGTGTTTGGAGAGGCAAGGTCTCCAGACTGGACCACCATAGCTCAGGAGGGAGCTGAAGGCTGGACATAACCTGTGTGGGCGAACCGCACACAAATATATGGACTGTGCTATAGTTTATCTTTTGTTTTGTTGTTTAGCCAAGCAAGGCTGTGTTTCTTTTGCTGGAGTGCAGAGCTTTATGTTGTTAATAAAGCCTGCAAAGAAAACCCGGGTTCCAGAGTCTACTTCCGGAGGTGGCCGAGCGAGTTGGCCTACCACAACAGATATACAGTCGGGAAAATAAGTATTTGATGCACTGACGATTTTTCAAGTTTTCCCACCTACAAACAATGGAGAGGTCTGTAATTTTTATTGTAGGTACACTTCAACTTTGATAGAGAGAATCTAAAAATAAAAAACAGAAAATCACATTATATGATTTTTAAATAATTAAATTCAATTTTATTGCATGAAATAAGTATTTGATCACCTATCAATCAGCAAGAATTCTGGGTCTCACAGACCTGTTAGTTTTTCTTTAAGAAGCCCTCCTACTTTGCACTCATTACCTGTATTAATTGCACCTGTTTGAACACGTTACCTGTATGAAAGACACCTGTCCACACACTCAATCAATCACACTCCCACCTCTCCACCATGGCCAAGACCAAGAACTGTCTAAGGACACCATCGACAAAATTATAGACCTGCACAAGGCTGGGTTGGGCTACAGGACAACAGGCAAGCAGCTTGGTGAGAAGGCAATAACTTTTCGCACAATTATTAGAAAATGAAAGAAACAACAAGATGACTGTCAATTTTCCTCAGTCTGGGGCCCACGCAAGATCTCGCCTCGTGAGGTAAGGATTATTCACACCCGATGCGCGTTTCGACAGCTGGACTAAGCTGTTCTTGCGAAACACACATCGGGAGTAGCGGGGTATCATCTTCTCACCGTGGTGCTACACTACTGGAGCCATGTGGGTATACAATGGATGTAATTGTGGTATAATTCTATTTGGACTTTTCATATAGATGTGTGTTTTACTGCTATTATCATATATTTGCTTACCTTAACCGGTTCAGGACCGCCCACTGTACATAAGCCCAGGCAGCGCCGACGTTTAAAAACGGTGGGTGGTCCTGCAGCCCTCAGGACCCCCAGGGTCCTGCAAGCGCTGCGGTTCCGGTGCAGAGCGATAGCTCTGACAGGGGACATCATCGGGACCTGATTGGATCAGGTCCCAATGATGTTAACCCTTTGCTATCTTCTATATGCCGCGATCTATAGTGATAGCGGCATATAGAAGATAGTGAGAGGAGAGGGGGTCGTCAACTTACCTCTCCGACGGCCCCCTGATGTCTTCCAGGATCTGCCGTTGTTATGGCAGCCGGAGGTCACATGACCGCCTCCGGGTCTGCCAGCTGACCACCTCCGGATCTGCCAGCTGAACTCTAGCAGGAGACAGACAGTGTAAAACTGTCAGCAAAGATCTCATCCAATGCAATACATGTCTACTACATTGCATGAGATCAGTGATTAGAAAAATAAAAATTAATGTCCCATACAGGGACTAAGTAAAAATGTAAAAAAAAAGTCCAAAAAATGTTTTCAAACTGTTAAAAAAAAAATCACAAAATAAATAAAAATAAATAAATAAAATATTAAACCAATAAATCCGTATATTTATGCAAAAACAAAAAAAGTACACATATTTGGTATCGCCGCGTCCGAAACAACCCGATCTATAAAACTGTAACACTAATTAACTCCTTCTGTGCACATCGTAATAAAAATAAATAAAAAACGAGCAAAAAACTATGCTTTTTCATCATATCGTCAAACAAAAAGTGGAAAAAAATGCGATCAAAAAGCAAACTGGAAATAAAAATGGTACTGCTGAAAACGTCATCTTGTTCCGCAAAAAAAAAGCTGCCATACAGCTCCATCAGCAGAAAAATAAAAAAGTTATAGCTCTCAGAATAAAGCGATGCAAAAAAAATATTTTTTCTATAAAATTGTTTTATTGTGTAAAAACGCCAAAACATAAAAAAAATATACAGTAAGTGTAGTATCGCTGTAAACGTACTGACCCGAAGAATAACACTGCCTTATCACTTTTACCACACGCAGAACGGCATAAAAAAACCCTCAAAAAACAATTCCTGAATTGTTGGTTTTTGTTAATTTTACGTCCCAAAAAACGGAATAGAAAGCGATCAAAAAATGTCACATACCCAAAAATGGTACCTATAAAAATGTCAACTCGTCCCGCAAAAAACAAGCCATCACATGACTCTGTCGGCCGAAATATGGAAAAAATTATAGCTCTCAAAATATGGCGATGCAAAAACTAGATTTTGCAAAAAAAAGCGTCTCTTAGTGTGTGACAGCTGTCAATCATAAAAACCCGATATAAACCTGGTATCTCTGTAATCGCACCGACCCGAAGAATAAAGTAATCTCATCACTTATACCGCACGAGGAAATGCGTAAAAAATAAATAAAACCAATTCTTCACCTGCTACTGATTTGTTTATTATGTCTCCCAAAGATCGCAGTAAGGCTCTGCTCACATTTATCCTGCGCTCTGCACTGAGCACTTACACCAGAGTTTCCGTGTAAATCTTTGAAATACGTGATTCAGACGGAACCCATGACGGAAGATTCCCTGTAATGAGGCAGATATAGGCCACTGCGGATGCCGTCTGGCCTGTGATCCCACTGTGTCAGTTTTTTTAGGAGTGCATAAAAGTGCGGTTGGCCACAGTTTTGTGCACTTCTGAAAAAAAGGACACCGCTAAACAGAGGCCAGACGGAGTCCAGAGTAACTCTGCTGCCTCATTACAGTGAATGGATCCCACAGGGGTTTCATCTGAATTACATCACTTGGAAATTTAGATGGAAACCCCGATGTAAGTGCTCAGCCTCGAGCGCCGGATAAATGTTACGTAAAATGTTCCCAATAAAAGCTTCAACTCAGTCCTCAACAAAAGCTAGTCCCCACTCAGGTCCGTCATCTGTTAAAAATATTCCAAGTTACTGGTAGCATAAAGGCTCTGGAAAAGCGAAATGGCCCTTGCCCCCCAAAAGAAATTCAGAAAATTTTGTGCACCCAAATCCAAATGCCTATTCTACAATAATTTGTTCTCCAATTGTCAAATAGCGTTCGGTCCCTCCCAGATCTCGCCGTATGGCTAAGCGGTACGATACAGCCACATATGGGGTATTGCCACTTTTAGAAGAAATTGTGTGACACATTTCGGCACCATTTTTACCCATTGCCCTGTGTGAAAATGTAAAATCTGAGGGTAAAACATTTTTTTGTGGTAAAAATATAATTATGTTTTCTTCACTGCCCAATGGTATAAATTTAAAAATTAAAAAATACTCACTACTTCCCTAGATGAATTCCTTGAGAGGTGTAGTTTACAAAATGGGGTCACTTGTGGGGGTTTCTGCTGTTTCGGCATGTCAGCGACTCTTCAAATGTGACATGGTGTCTGCAACCTATCCCAGCCAACATAGCGCTCCTTTCTCTTCCGAACCCTGCCGTACACCAAAGCAGTGGTTTTCCTCCACATATGGGGTATCAGCATACTCAGGACAAATTGCACAGCAAATTTCATGGTGCAATTTCTCCTGTTACCCTTATGATAATGCAAAATTAGGGAATGAAAAACATTTTTTTGTGGGAAAAATGTGAAAATGTTATTTTTACGGCTCAATATTATAAACTTCTGTGAAGCACCTGCAAGGTGCTCACCACACATCTAGATAAGTTCCTTAAGGGATCTAGTTTCCAAAATGGTGTCACTTGTGGGGGGTTTCCACTGTTTAGGCACATCAGGGGCTCCAGAAAATGCAACATGGCGTCCGCTAATTATTCAAGCAAATTTTACATTCAAAAAGTCAAATGGCGCTCCTTCCCTTCCAAACCCTGCCGTGCTCCCAAACAGTGGTTTGCCTCCACATATGGGTTTTCGGCGTGTTCAGGAGAAATTGCACAACAAAATTCATGGTGCAATTTATCCTATTACCCTTATGATAATGCAAAATTAGGGATGAAAAACGTTTTTATGGGAAAAATGTGAAAATTTTATTTTTACAGCTCAATATTATAAACTTCTGTGAAGCACCTTGGGGTTCAAGGTGCTCACCACACATCTAGATAAGTTCCCTAAGGGGTCTAGTTTCCAAAATGGTGTCACTTGTGGGGGGTTTCCACTGTTTAGGCACATCAGGAGCTCTCCAAACGCAACATGGCGTCTGCTAATTATTCAAACAAATTTTACATTCAAAAAGTCTAATGGCGCTCCTTCCCTTCCGAACCCTGCAGTGCGCCCAAACAGTGGTTTTCCCTCACATATGGGGTATCTGCGTGCTCATGAGAAATTGCACTACAAATTGTGTATTCCATTTTTTCCTGTTACCCTTGTGAAAATAAAAAAATTGGGTCTAAAGTAACATTTTTGTGAAAAAAAGTTAAATGTTCATTGTTTTCTTCCACATTTCAAAAATTCCCGTGAAACACCTGAAGGGTTAATAAACTTCTTGAATGCGGTTTTAAGCACCTTGAGGGGTGCAGTTTTTAGAATGGTGTCACTTTTGGGTATTTTCTGTCATAAAGGCCTCTCAAAGTCACTTCAAATAAGATGTGGTCCCTAAAAAAATGTTTTTGTAAATTTTGTTGGAAAAATGAGAAATCGCTGGTCAACTTTTAACCCTTATAGCTTCCTAACAAAAAAAAATTTTGGTTCCAAAATTGTGCTGATGTAAAGTAGACATGTGGGAAATGTTATTTATTAACTATTTTGTGTGACATATCTCTCTGATTTAAGGGCATGAAAATTCAAAGTTTGAAAATTGCAAAATTTTCAACATTTTCGCCAAATTTCCGATTTTTTTCACAAATAAACGCAAGTGATATCGAAGAAATTTTATCACTATCATGAAGTACAATATGTCATGAAAAAACAGTCTCAGAATCAGGGGAATCCGTTGAAGTGTTCCAGAGTAATTACTTCATAAAGTGACAGTGGTCAGAATTGAAAAAATTGGCCCGGTCACGAAGGGAAAAACAGGCTCTGGCGCGAAGTGGTTAATTTTTAGGGATGTCTCACGTTGACTTACCTATTTATATTATATAGTCACTTGCAATAAATACACTTACTTCATCCTTTTTTGTACACCTTATCTTGACCTACCAGTCTGTACTATACAGCAAATTGTTTACAACAAATATACCCCTATATGTGGCCATATACTTACTGTTCATCCAGCAAAGGTTTGCCATTATGGCTCTATTTTTCTTATGGTGATATCCCCTGCTTTCTTCATTGCCTGTGTTTTCCATTTTGTATTTATCATATTTATGTGCTTGTTTTTCTATAACATTAATAAAGATTATATTGATTTTATTGGCTTTGCATTTTTGCTATTGGTGTTCTCTATAAAGATTTATGCATTTGAGCCTTAACTACATGGATTGTGACCATAGCTGTTTATGATAATTTCTGAGGAATACAGCAACAGATAGAAGATATAAAGGTGTTTATGGATTTACATTTCAAAAACCTGCATGTAACTCGCCCCCAGGGCCGTGGGGTACTCGGCAGCCGGGCCTTTAGCTGCTTGCAGGGGATATCACGGTGGCTGGCCCGGTCCGTGACCCAGGGCGGTCAGTTTAATGGGAGAATACTTTTATATGGGGTTTTTGGGATTTTTCGTGACGCCACCTGTGGTGTACTGGATGGCGGTGCAGGGGAGAGACGGCAGGACGGTCCCGGAGGAAGGACGGACACTCACACGGGGGTAAGCTTCATTACCTTTACTGGTGATGCTGCAGGCATGGTCCAGGGTACTCCAGGTGAAGGGCGCACTTCTGGACTCTCCCCAGTGAGCGGGTATAGGGCCTCCTGATCCGTTGCTTATTTCTCTAAGCTTCTGGCCTGCCTGGAGCTGGGCCTAGCTTGGTTACTGTCTCTCTTTGCACCTGCTGACCTGGTGGTAGGGCCTTCTCTTTGGAGATCACTCTCCCTGGACGCTGGGACCTCTGTGACTCCTGGCTCTGATATTACAATCAGCATTAGGTGGACCTGGGACCTGTAGATCTCCAGGTGTTCCGGTGGTTCCTACTGGGTATAAGGAGTCCCTGTAGGCGCAGACCCGGTGTCCGATATATAAATCGGGGTGAGCTTACTATGCTCCTCTGCCCCCTTAGCTCCACTCTCCTTTTCCTCTCGCTGTCGACCACACTCGGGGCCCTCACTACTTGGCAGTTGGCGTGCTGCGTCTTCACCGCTCTCTGAGTGTCCGCACGCTCTCTGCTCACTCTGAGCTGACTGCTTCTCACAGACTGAACTGAAACTAAGACCAAGACCGAGCTGCCTGGCTCCACCTTCCCTTTATATATCCCTAACGGGCTCTCTCTGCTGGTCTGAGGTGGAAGGTGGAGGTGTATAAATGTAGTGAGGGCCTCTTGTGGAGAAGTCCATCCATGCACCCTTCTGGGCTCTGTGGCACCAATGCGCAGCAGAGGCGCCACATTCCCCCCTAGTAAAACTCAGTACCCCTGGACTGAAGCATTTTCAAAACAGGTTAACAATAACATTAACATTTCTTCCCTTTATGGGAGGCACATCTCTTGAACGTTGCAGGTGTAAAAACATAATAAATATATACAAATATTGAGCGTCCTCAGAGTCTTACAATTTAATGGTGTCCATTTCACCGGTAAAAGAATTTGAGGCACATGAGGAACCCGCCTGAAAACCCTCAACGTAGGCCCTCGGCGTGGCTACAGGGCATAGGTGATCCAGGTGCTGGACCACGTCTTCGGCCACGCCAAACGGTTTTTTGTTCCGTGGTCAACTAAGGGGCACTCCAGGTAGTGTAACTACATACATAAGAGTTTTTGGGCTGCTCACAGTCCTCAGCCACTGAGTCCTTTATATATATACACTTACGGGTAACTAATGTTCATATAAATTGTCCATTGTAAGCTGAAACCAATAAATAAATACATGAAAATCACACAAGAATAACATACCTCAGGGGCAACTATTTACACTATCAGAGTTTCTCTTTTTACTCTCTGTATCTTACTGGGGTCTGACCTTGCGTGCTACGTGTTGACCTACGTAGTACTGGGATACGTGTGGTACTGGTGTTTGTACTACCTCCCATTCTGTCAGTTCTAGGTGTGGAGGGACTGCAAGACTGACTTGACCTCTCTACGGGACTGTCAAGTGTACCATTGGCTGGGCCTTCTTGCTCTGCTCCAACCGGGGATCCTTCTTCCGGGGATTCTTCTTGAGCAGGCTCTTCTGGGGCACTTACAGGTTCTACTTGCTGTGGAGGGTCTTCTGGCTGTTGGTAGAAGGGGATCACAGGTATTATCACTGCTCCATCCAATTGAGGCCAATCTGCCGGGAAATCTCCTAATTCAGTATGTATTACTGCTTCTTTAGGCTCCTCCGGTACGATGAGAGGCACTTCTTTCTGGGGCTTTAGCAGACCTGGACACAACTTCAGATGGTCTTTAGATACTGTTGCAGTCGTTCTTCCTCCGTCTCTACTAATTAGGCAGGTCTTCCTATTATCGAATGTGGAGTTCAACACAGTGTAAGGTTCTCTTTCCCACTGGTCGTCAAGTTTGTGGCTTCTCCTTTTTCTTTTTAGCACAACTTCTCCAGGTGAAAAGGGTTCTGCTGGTGCACTCTTGTTGTACTGTGCTTCCTGCTTGTCTCTTACCCTATTCAGACTATCTTCGACACAGGCCTGTATTCTCCTGTACTGCTCCTGTCGCATCGTGTCCCAGTCCTCAGTGGACATATCTGCTTCGGGTTCTACTACACCAAGCTCCAGGTCCATGAGCAACTTTCCGGGTCTTACTCGCATGAGATATGCTGGAGTACAATTGGTGGAACTCACAGGTATGTGGTTGTACAAATCTACCAGGTCAGGTAGCTTGTCGGGCCACTGGTTTCTTTCTTCTAGCGGTAAGGTCTTCAACAGGTCGATGACGATGTTATTCATCTTTTCACATAACCCATTGGTTTGGGAGTGGTACGGTGTAGTCCAGATCTTCTTACACCCGTACAGATGGCAGAACTCCTTGAACAATTCGGCTTCGAAGGCAGTGCCTTGATCTGTCAGCACCTGCTCCAGGTATCCATGGGGCCTGCAGAAGTACGCCTGAAATGTCTTCGCCTCAGTTTCTGCCGTCAGATCCTTGACAGGGGCTACCACCAGAAACCGGGAGTAGTGATCCACCATGGCCAGGGCATAGGAATATCCTGACCTGCTGGGTGACAGCTTGACATGATCCAGGGTCACGAACTCCAAGGGTCGAGTTGTCTTGATGGGTTGCAGGGGTGCCTTCTGGCTGCTGTAGTCTTTTCTTCTGAGGCTACAGGGTCCACAATCCCGGCACCATCTCTCTATGGAACTGCGCATTCCAACCCAATAAAACCGACCTTTCAACAGGGTTTCTAGCTTCTTCCAGCCAAAGTGCCCCACTTGATCGTGGTAGGCCTCCAACACCATCTGGATGTCCGTCCTAGGCACTACGATCTGCCATACCATCTCATGGGTCCTCGGGTTGACGTACCTTCGGCACAGCTTCTCTCTATAGATAAACAGCCGGCTTCTCTCATTCCACAGTTGCTTGGCTTGGGGAGACGCGTCCTTCTCCAGGGAGGAACCTTCCTGGGTTATCAGTTCTTTGATACGACTGACAACCGGGTCGCTGTCCTTGGTCTCCTTCCAGCTGTGGTGAGGCAAAGGGTTTAACGTCTTACCGCGATGCCTCCTGGAGGCTCGTTGCTCGTGAACCATTCCATTACGGTGGAAGGCAGGTAGCTCAATCTCCTCCAGGTCATCCACTTCTTCTTCAGTGTCCGACTGGTGAGGCATCCTGGACAGGGCATCGGCGTTGGCATTCTTGCGGCCTGCCCGGTACTTAATGGTGAACTTGTAGCTTGACAGCCGAGCCATCCATCGTTGTTCCATGGCTCCTAACTTGGCTGTCTCCAGATGAGTCAAGGGGTTATTATCAGTGTAGGCAGTGAACTTACTGGAGGCTAGGCAGTGCTTGAACCGCTCGGTGATGGCCCGGACCAGGGCCAGGAGCTCCAACTTGAAGCTGCTATAGTTCTCTGGGTTCCTATCGGTCAGGCGGAGCTTCCTGCTTGCATAGGCGATCACCTTCTCTCGGCCATTCTGCTTCTGACTTAACACAGCTCCTAATCCCTCGTTGCTGGCATCAGTGTACAGCAGGAACGGTTGGCTGTAGTCAGGGTAGGCTAGGATCTCTTCGCCGGTCAGGATCTCCTTCATCACCTCAAAGGATTCAGCTTGCTCCTTACCCCACTGGAACGGGGGGTTTCTGCCTCTCCCGGACTGTCCTACCAGGAGATCTTGCAAAGGCGCCGCTTTCTTGGTATAGTCCTTCACAAACCTCCGGTATTACACGACTAGTCCCAGGAACTGACGTACCTCCTTGAAGCTCTTCGGCTCCGGCCATTTCTGGATGGCAGTGACCTTCTCCGGGTCCGGTGCTACTCCTTCTGGACTGACGATGTGCCCCAGGTACTGAACCTTTCGCTTGAGCAGGTGGCACTTGGAGGGCTTCAGCTTCATCCCATACCGGGACAGCGACTCAAATACCTCTGCCAGGTGCTTCAAATGGTATTCGTACGTTTTGGAGTACACTATCACGTCATCCAGGTATAGCAGTACAGTCTCGAAGTTACGGTGTCCCAAACAGCACTCCATCAATCTCTGGAACGTTCCGGGGGCGTTGCAGAGTCCGAACGGCATACTGTTGAACTCGCAGAGTCCCATCGGGGTAGTGAAGGCCGTCTTCTCCCGATCCTCCTCAGCAACAGCTACTTGCCAGTACCCACTAGTGAGGTCAAGGGTGGAGAAGTAATTTGCAGACTTTAATGCAGCCAGGGATTCCTCTATACAGGCCAAAGGGTATGCATCTTTGTGTGTTATGCGATTTTCCTGTCTGTAATCTACACACATTCTCATGCTTCCATCCTTTTTCCTGACTAGGACCAGGGGAGCTGCCCAGGGACTACAGCTATCCCTTACTACCCCTGCCTTCTTCATGTCGTGCAACATCTCCTTCGCCTTCTGGTAGTGTGCTGGTGGTATTGGCCTGTAACGTTCTTTGATGGGTTGATGGTCACCTGTGGGTATATGGTGTTGTACCCCTTTAATCCTCCCAAAGTCAAGTGGGTGTTTACTGAATACCTGCTCGTATTCCTGAACCACCCGGTGTACACCCTGCTTCTGATGGGCAGGAGTGGTGTATGTCCCAACATGGAGCTGTTGACACCAATCCTCCACCTGGGTTCCCGGGTCATTATCCTCCACTTCGTCTGCTGAGGTTAAGGACTCCGCCGTGTGTATGGAGTTGTTGTCTACTGTGTACAGTTTGGCAACAGTGACGTAGCATGGTAATGTAATCTCCTCCTCCCCATAGTTTAGGAGGCGTACGGGCACCCTCCCATTGCGTACATCCACTACCCCTCTGGCAGTCAAGAGTGTAGGTCTATGCTCCGAGCTAAGGGGCTCTACTACCACCTGGTAGCTCCGTCCTTTGAGACCTATTGCTGCTCTACACCAAATCAGCATTTCACTCATTGGGGGAATCACAATGGGTATGGGGTCTGTCACCCGTACATTACCAATTTCACCACCTGATAGCTTTACCCGTTGCTGGTACATAAGGGCTCAGATCTCCTTCTGGAGCACCCTCCTCTGTCCTGGTCTGGCGGGGTCAGCCATCTGTTGGAGCAAGAACAACACTTCTCCCAAACAGTTACTAACAATATTTGTGCCAAGTACCATACGTATACAAGTCTGTATCATCAGGATTAGTCTCTACTACAATTAGTCCCTGGTCCCTCAGTTCCACTCTTCCCACCTTTACTGCCACATCCTTAACCCTGACTAGGTTAAGGGGGAGGCCATTAGAGGCATAAAAGGAAAGGTTTGGATCTGGCGGGTGAAGTTCGTCTATGGACCAGAACCTTTTGTAGAGGACATCAGGCATGATGGTTATGTTATGTTCTGCTACCAAAGCTAAGGAAAGAGAGGAGATCTGTCCCTACTATAAGACTCAGCTGAATCCCTACGATGTAACAGGGAACCTGATCCTGCGATCAGACCTGCTAAAGTCCTAATCTAGTCTGTACGAAGACCTATAGATGTGGGGAGGAAATCCCTACAGGTACTAAGGACTGGGAGGAATATGGGACACCTCCTAACAGAAATAGTAGCAGACAGACGAACAAACAAAATAGATAGAACATAGAGGTCCGTAGACCAAGCAAACTAACAGAGTTAGATACAGAGCACAGGCTAGCCAGAAAGTAGATATACAATAAAGTCCAGCAAAGCCAGAAGGGCGGAGCAGGATTAAATAGGCCAACAAGGTCATGTGACCAGCAAAGGAAAAAAAACCTAACAGCAAGGTTCTAACAGTACCCCCCCTTCTAAGAGGATCCTCCGGATCCCCTAGGACCAGGCTTATCAGGAAATCTCCTGTGAAACGCTCTGATAAGTCTGGACGCGGAAACATCATCTGACCTCACCCAAGAGTTATCCTCGGGTCCGAAACCTTTCCAGGCCACAAGATACTGCAAACTACCTCTATACCGTCTAGAGTCAAGGATGCGAGAAATTTCATATTCCCCGTCCTCCACCACCGGAGGAACAGAGGCAGAGGCGTCACCATCCGACACGACAGCTTTTTTTAACAGAGAGACATGAAAGACCGGATTAATTCTCCAGGAGGTAGGAACCTCCAACCTAACAGCAGATTGGTTGACAACCTGAAGCACCTTAAAGGGCCCTACAAACTTGGGACCCAATTTCTTAGAAGGAATCCTCAACCGCAGATTCCTAGAGGACAACCAAACCATGTCACCAACAGCGAACAAAACCTCCTGTCGTTTCCTATCAAAGTAGTCTTTAGATTTTCTGTTGGCCTCCTGAAGATTACCACGCACATCCGTCCAAACTCTTTCCTTAGAGAATTTGCAGGCTGGACTTACTGTTATGTTCTGCTACCAAAGCTAAGGAAAGAGAGGAGATCTGTCCCTACTATAAGACTCAGCTGAATCCCTACGATGTAACAGGGAACCTGATCCTGCGATCAGACCTGCTAAAGTCCTAATCTAGTCTGTACGAAGACCTATAGATGTGGGGAGGAAATCCCTACAGGTACTAAGGACTGGGAGGAATATGGGACACCTCCTAACAGAAATAGTAGCAGACAGACGAACAAACAAAATAGATAGAACATAGAGGTCCGTAGACCAAGCAAACTAACAGAGTTAGATACAGAGCACAGGCTAGCCAGAAAGTAGATATACAATAAAGTCCAGCAAAGCCAGAAGGGCGGAGCAGGATTAAATAGGCCAACAAGGTCATGTGACCAGCAAAGGAAAAAAAACCTAACAGCAAGGTTCTAACAGGTTACCTGAGATCCTGTGTCCAGCAGGGCAGGTGTCGCGATGCCGTCCAACACAATGGACAGGAAAGGTCTTCCTCCCACGAACAGGCGGTGCCAGTTTGATGGGCCTGGTTGGTCTACTCCTGGGTGTCGGCCCTCGGCCCCAGGGTTTCTTCGTTTAAAGGGCAGGTTCCCGTGGTGTGGACTGCTTTATTACAGCGGTAGCAGATGAAGTCTTCTGGAGGGCGCTGTTGGTTGTTGGTCCTCCCACGGGGTGGCGTCGCCCTCCTCCGGGGCGGCGTTGTCCTCCTATGGGGTGGCGTTATCCTCCTTCTTCTTCTTCTCATCCAGGGGACATTCTCAGGGCTGTCGGCGAGTAGGATCCTTCCTTCCGGCTCAGGCTTCGTCTGTAGCTGCAGGGTGCTCATGACAGTGGCCAGGGTTTTACTTAACTGGCGCACTTCAGAGCGTAAGCTGTCCAGCTCGCTAGGGGGCACTGTTTGCATCCTTGTTTCAGCCTTTAGTGAAGGAGCGGTGGGTGCTGCGGGCACTGGGGTGGCCCCACCTTGGTAACGTTGTTTCCATTGGCTGCAGAACCTTTATAACCATGTCCTTAAGGGTGTCAAAGGTGGCATCTGGATGATCTAAGGCCCACCACCGTACAGTTCTGCTCTCCTCCTGGGACTTCAATCCCCGGATGAACTGTTCCGTCAGCATTTTATTTTCCTCATGGATGCTGGCTGGACTAACCTGTTTCAGGGCCCGCAGGGCCATAGGTATCAACGAAGTTACGACCCCTGCTGGTGCAGCGACCGCTCTAGCTTGTGCGGCGCCGGGCGCAGGTTGGGCATCAGGAGCGTTAACCGGTGCTCCGGCGGCTTGCTGGTCGTCGGCTATGGTTGCGCCCCCCTAGTGAACCGGAGCCTACCTTCTTCAACAGGTAGGCCGCAGCTCCGCGGGCGACGGTCTTCTTCTAGGACCTTGCGTCACTCGCGTCTGACGTCAGAGCGTCCTCTGGCTCCTTCCAGGACCTGACGCTTTCTGATTCGATGTCAGGGGTGGGACGTGTCCTAGGCTTCGCGCGCTTCCAGCGGTTACGCCCCTCTTCTTCCCGCTTGGCAACAGGAAAAATGGCGGATATGGTGGGAAAACTTCAGGAATGGCGGGAAAACTTCACCACAGTGAGTAACACAGTCTTTTAAGGCGCACAGTACCCGGTGGCAACGGGCACGCAATCCTGTTCGTGACGCCAGGAACATGACTCGCCCTCAGGGCCATGGGGTACTCGGCAGCCGGGCCTCTGGCTGCTTGCAGGGGATATCACGGTGGCTGGCCCGGTCCGTGACCCAGGGCGGTCAGTTTAATGGGGGAATACTTTTATATGGGGTTTTTGGGATTTTTCGTGACGCCACCTGTGGTGTCTGGTGAGGATCACCAGCGCTGCAACAGTCCTCTGAGGCAGATGGTAGGGCAGCTTGTGATGGAATGGCTCCCCACAGGTGGAGCAGGCCCCAGGGCAGTGTGGGGGGTGTACTGGATGGCGGTGCAGGGGAAAGACGGCAGGACGGTAAGCTTCATTACCTTTACTGGTGATGCTGCAGGCACGGTCCAGGGTACTCCAGGTGAAGGGCGCACTTCTGGACTCTCCCTAGTGAGCGGGTATAGGGCCTCCTGATCCGTTGCTTATTTCTCTAAGCTTCTGGCCTGCCTCGAGCTGGGCTTAGCTTGGTTACTGTCTATCTCTTCATCTGCTGACCTGGTGGTAGGGCCTTCTCTTTGGAGATCACTCTCCCTGGACCCTGGGACCTCTGTGACTCCTGGCTCTGGTACTACAATCAGCATTAGGTGGACCTGGGACCTGTAGTTCTCCAGGTGTTCTGATGGTTCCTACTGGGTATAAGGAGTCCCTGTAGGCGCGGACCCGGTGTCCGGTATATAAATCGGGGTGAGCTTACTATGCTCCTCTGCCCCCTTAGCTCCACTCTCCTTTTCCTCTCACCGTCGACCACACTCGGGGCCCTCACTACTTGGCAGCTGACGTGCTGCGTCTTCACCGCTCTCTGAGCGTCGGCACGCTCTCTGTTCACTCTGAGCTGACTGCTTCTCACAGACTGAACTGAAACTAAGACCAAGACCGAGCTGCCTGGCTCCACCTTCTCTTCATATATCCCTAACGAGCTCCCTCTGCTGGTCTGAGGTGGAAGGTGGAGGTGTATGAATGTAGTGAGGGCCTCTTGTGGAGAAGTCCATCCATGCACCCTTCTGGGTTCTGTGGCACCAATGCGCAGCAGGGGCGCCACACATGCCTATGACGCGCCCCCGGGGCCGTGGGGTACTTGGTAGCCGGGCCGGTCGATGCTGGGGGATGTCACAGTGGCGGTGACCCGGTCCGTGACCCAGGGCGGTCAATAAAAGGGTTTTTTATAGTTTTTATGAAATGTTCGTGACGCCACCTGTGGTATGCGGCTAAAGGGAGCCGCCGCTGCGGAGCAGGTCCTCTGGAGCTGTTGTTAATGCAGCAGAGTTGGTTTAGCTCTCCACAGGTAGAGCTTAGCCCCAGGGCAGTGTAGATGTTGTATGAGGTAGATGATGCTGGGCAGTGTAGTGCAGGGGGTGAGGGCGCAGCAATAATTCACAGAGACAGTGCGGTGCAGTCTTCCGAGTTTACTCACAGTTCTCACTTTGCTCCTGGTTACAACTGCAGATCAGAACTTCCCACGTCGTGCTGCGTTCACCAGGCAGGGGTTCAGCAATCCCTCAGGTATTTCAAGAGTGCCTGACAGGACCCCGTTCTATATGCCCTTCTCAGCCATCTTCCTGCGCTGGCTCTCACCCTTCCTGCCCTGTGCCTCGCAAACAGTGTCCCAAGCCGGTATCCTCGGATCTTTCTGGGCAACCTGGAGTTCCCTGGATCCTATGTGGCTACCTTTTTAGAGAATGAGTGCGGATGTGGCAACTGCGCCCTGAAAGTACAGAAGCCTCCGGTTTCTAGTTGAACATTGTAATTCTCACTAGTTAGGGGCCGGTCCCCTCTGTGGCTCGATCTCTTCACCGGCTGGTAGATTCGGGCGTACAGGTGGCCTCCAGCTCTGCTCGTACCCCTGGGATCCCTTCTTCACTCCTGGAGCCTTTCTTCCTGCTCCTTTCCTCTTCAGTCTCTCTCTCCTTCTTTCCTTCTCCTGGGCCTCTCTCACTCAGGCCCGCGCTTCCCTGAGCAGAGCTCCTGCAGAGCTCCTGCTCCCAACTCTTCCTCTGACTCAATCTCCTCAGACTCCCTCTAGAATGTTCCACCCTCTCTTTTATATCGCTTCTTACTGAGCTCCCCTGAACTACTTCCTCCACCCACACCCACTACATGGTTCCCCCTACTTTGGTCCCCCCCACTCCAGCCAGGGACAGGACTCAGCAGAGGAGCAGTGCATCTTGCCCCTCCTGCTGGTCTGGAGTAGTGTAGTGTTGGATGCAGGTGTTAGGGTCCCGGGCAGCACTCTATCCTTACATGAGAGTGAGATACCACACCTCTGGGTGAGATGCAGTACCTCTGTGGCAACTGAACCCGCAGGGGTGACACACCAATATATGTGTTTTGGGAGGGTTGATCTTACTGATAGATTCTCTTTAATGAAGCCTTGCTTCTTTGCTGGATTAATGTTGTGTTCCTAAATAGCAGCTTTAACCCCAAAACTGCAAGCCAATTAATAATCCATTTGAATACCATGCCATTTATGGCAAAAGCAGTTGCTCTATGGCCACTACATGTGAACTTAGCTTTAAAAAAGTTGGAATGTAATCTGTCTAGAAAACGAAAACTTTCAGCAAGACATGAAGGTATGCAGATGTCAGAGTATGCTGAAAGTTACCGTACTTCCCCCAATGGACGGAAAAGAGATGGCAGGAATTAAAAATATGAATTTATTTTAATTATTTAGAAGTGAGGGAACACATACTTTTTTTGCTGTATTATTCTGATGTTTGGTCTTTGCAATGGGTTTCCTGAACTAGACTAAGAGTCTCTTCATCTAGCTGCTGAGGAAGATATCACTCATGGAGCAATGGGTATGATTACATCGAGCTCACTGTGCAGAGAGCACTGAGTGTCCTTAGCCCTGATGCCTCCAAGATGGCTGGAAGTGAACGGCTACAGAGAATATAACTGCATTCAGTTAGACTACCACATATGTTTAAAGGGAGTCTGTCAGTACCTAAATGTAAATTAAACTAGTTATACACTATTATAGAGGATTTAGCCATTAAAACACTTGAAATCTGTACTCCAGGTATGATTTTTAGAGTAGTTAAGAAACAGTGTTTTATTTTATATGCAAATGAGAGTGCTTTTGTACACCCCTAGCATGGCCAAGGGCTCGGTGTACTCTCACGTCCCATTAATTTGCAATCTCAGCACTTCCGCTTATCCAGCTTGATAGTGCTGGAGCAACAAATGCCTGAACTCATTCAACAGCAGACTAACAATGAAGGAGCCCAATGTGCTCACAAATTGTCAGTGTAAGCATGGTCACAGTGTGCGTACAGGTAAACTCTCATCCCTGACTCCTGTCTGCGGCTGCCGCATGCTACACTTCCAGTTGTATTAGGGCTTACTCCCACTTGAGATTAAATCGGATTAGTGCAATCTGATTAAAAATCGAATTGCATTTGAACCAATTTAATCCTATGCTTGTGTTCTCAATGGTGTTTTTTTCCTGCTTCGATCGGGTCGCGAAAAAAAAAACGCAGTATGCTGCGATTGCATGCAGAATTCGGTTTGCACACACCCATATAAGTCTATGGGTGCAAGTGAAACATTACACTGCACTTGGATATCACCTAAGTGCAGTGCGAACAGAGGAGATGGAGAAATTAAATTCTCCATCTCCTCCAAAGCTGTGCTGCTCTCATGCGAGAGGATCAGAGCACAGAGCACTGACACTCGGCTCACACTCACAACAGAGCAGGAGCCGAGTGTCATTAGCATATCGCATTGGATGTGATTCGCTAATGGGACTCTGGCCTTAGTGGAATCAGCAGTGGTTTTCTTTGGAGTAATTTGTCCAAAATAATTTTTATTCTATGATGAAAAAAAATAAAAAAACAGCTGCAACTTTGTTCAGTTATCGGTTTATGTTCTAAAGTACAGCAAAAGGACATAATAAATTTAAAAAAACAGCAAAAAAGGCAGCAGAATTTACCAACACAGGTCAGAAAACGAATGCACTTACAGGATGCAGCAGTCTCTGTCATAAAGGTGGAGGCAATACTGGTGCAAAATACTCAGGAAACAACCACTCACACACCGACCATTCATGGAGGGAGTTCTCACCTAGTAATAGAATTGCACGTGGATAAGGCTTGTATAGGGCACCAGTCACACAGATGTAATGCACAATGCCTGGCTTACAGCCTATTAGTGACACCCATACTAATTAGATTTGGTGGGCTGCCCTGTGCTATATAATGCTAACCTTGTAAATTAGGGTGCCTGTCCCAGTGGGGTGCACTTATATAGTGCTGGGCAGCTGCCTAATCTAATTGAAGGGTGTGACTAATGGGCTATAAGTCAGTGTTAGTAAATCATCTTTATAAATTGAAGGGAACCTGTCACAACATTCATGCTGCCCAAACCAGAGGCAGCCACAATTGTAGCCTGGCTGCACGAATACAGCCAGGTATATTATTCTCTTAAACGCTCTGGCATGTCAGAGGACGTGTACTTTTAAGATCTGGCCAGGGAACATAGCTGAAGACCAGGCTATTCGGCTACTCTCCTGGCTAGCTCTTCCCAGTGCTGCTTGAGGTGATTGACAGATCACTCCTTATGTACACGTGTTGTGATCAGCATGCACATTTGTGCAGTAGGATCTGTCAATTAAAGCGCCAGGATATGCTTAGAGACACTGACTACAGTACAGTGAGTGATGTTGTCAGTAGTGACTGTAGCCACTCTGGGCACAACCCCATGACTGAAAGTTGGCATCTCCCAGAAGGAAATAAATTGATTTTCTCCAGATATTCACACTTTCAGTAAGTTTGCTGAGGTAGCACTGTAACACCATCTGCAGATTAACCTTATATGTGCAACTACAAGTCAATAGCATTTTCAGAGGTGACATATTCTCTTTAAAATGAAGCTATCATCATAAAATGACCTATTGCTTAAATCAGGTTTTTATGTTACATATATGTTGTAGGGGTGCAGCTCTCTGGTAGATGCTAGTGCACACACAGGGATTTAATTTGGTGTTCAAATACTGAGCGGTTTATTGAAAATCCATAAACAGTCACGGCTCACAAAACAAAATAGCCTTTCTTTGGCACAAAGGTTTGAGGCAGTTCATCTGCCTCTTAAATGAGCTGCAAAGCCTGGATAGGAGTTATGGGAATGACCGGTCCCACCCATCTCTTCTTGACATTTCTAAAGCCCGGACCCAAAATCAGGGCTCATAAAAAAACCCTCTCAACACTATATGTGCTGGAGCCTACTTTTCTGGGCTTCACAACACCAAGACTAACCACGCCGATGACACATATCTTCCGTCCAGGACCTGTTCAGCTGCCACTTTACATAACATATATATGTATATCTATATATATATATATATATATATATATATATTTATATATATATATATATATATAAAATACTTATTAACCTTATTTAAAAGTAATGTTAGTAATTCTGCAATTTTCACATTGACACTAGGCTTTTTTAGACACTTTCTTCATGCCACCTCAGGAACAGTTTGGAACAGTTTCCTTATTATCAGAGGCAGGAGTTCAATGACAGGCAACATCTCTATACACAGCAGATAACACAGGATCCACCAATCACAAAAGGAGATGTCACAGCTGACCCTGTTCCCCCTCACTTCAGAATGACCTTTCCACAGGCTCATTGGCTGCTTAAATACAAAAGAAGATCAGAGTCTGTGCATTGTGGCTTTTTCTGAAACAACCACTGTTATAGTGACAGTTAGTTAGCTAGTGGTCGTAACCATGGATACCTAAGGTCCTGCAATGCCGCTCACATGAGGAAAGAGACATAGCGAATCAGAAAAACTATGCTACATTTCTAATTGGAGGTATTTGCTAATATTATTATTACAATTACTACATATTGGGGTAGGATCTTGGATATGGGAATACCCCTGTTAAAGGGTTTTCAGGCCACGGCTAATTTTCAGGCCAGATCCTAATAGGATTCTGTTTTGCATGGTGGTTGGAGTCGTTGTCACACAACCTTTCATATTTGATTTTCATATTTGCAGTCACGTGCAGACTGGCATCTTCTTCAGCTTCACTCAAGAACGCGTTGCATGTCAGGTTAAGAAAGGCTACATCAGAACTTTATCAAGCAGAAATGTTTCTTACAATAGGACAATTTTGGTTAATTTAATTGATTTTGCAATATGGTAGCGTATCAGTGAATGTGATTACTGAATGACTGCATCTCACAAAAATGGAAAAACATATTTCGTAGACGCCTTGCTGCATTCATCAGGAGAGCTTTACACTAGAACAATATGGGATGGGAAATATAAGGCCAGTAAACAGTATGCAGCCAATGAATTCTTTTGAGAACCCTGCTATTAGAAGTGGAAATAAAGAACAAAGACAACAAATTCTGAATGAAAATAGAGGAGAAAGAAAAACTGACTTCAAACTAAAATGTGTCTATACAAATGTACAGAGCATGGGAAACAAACACGGAGAATTGGACACAAATGGACACAATCTGCTAACACATGAAGAGAGATATGATGTCATCGGCATAAGGTGTTATCCGAGCACGCCTGAGTCCTAACCGAGTGTCTTCAGCGTGCTCGTCAGATATGTTCCCATCGCTAGACAGCCACAACACATGCGGCTTGTTCAATGGAAGTCTTCAAGCAGAGGCTGGGCAGACATCTATCTGAGATGGTTTAGTGAATCCTGCATTGAGTAGGGGGTTGGACACGAGGACCCTGGAGGTCCCTTTGAACTCTAATTTGCTATGATTCTATGATTGCTTGGTCTTGAAATGTTTTACTTTAGACACAATTAATTGACTCATTGAACTGTTTTTATGGCTCATAGTTTATAGATAAACTGCTTGCATACAAACTTTTATGGGGCATTATAAGTTTACCGGCCTTTTTCTCTTACTGCTTTTGGTAATTAATAGTTTGTTGCCTATTTTAGAATCCTCTCATATTTTACAAGAAAGATCAGACTGATATACTACAAGCACTAGGCTCAATTCGCACCGTGCTTCTGACGGAGTGTTGGTTTACAATATAAACTGAAAATCTACCGATGTAAATGAGTAAAGAGGACTTGTCACCAGGTTAAAAGCGCCACTTTTTGCTCTTATTTTACTCCTACTGCTTCTCTGAGTATTCCATTTTTTTTTAAATCCACCATACAGTACTAATGAGGCATTGCTCGGATCCTCTGGGGCGTGTGTTTAGGCATCTCTGCATTATTTTTCTTTTAGCCACATCCCTTGGAAAATGCCATAAAACTTTGCATGAAATTATTTATTATCTATTTAATGGCCTTAGGCTCGATCTCGAGCCATGGCAACATGATGGATGAACGCTCTGTAGTAAGATCGATCTTGTGCAAGTCTAGATAGGTCCGCCATGGTCTTCTTCGCCATTATCTTGATAGTATCAAGCCATTGGGTTGCTGGTCTTCCTCTTCGCCTTGTTCCTTTTATTCTTCTGACCATGATGTCCTTCTCTAGCGATTTCCGTCTTCTTATCATGAATCCAAAGTAAGCAAGTTGTAGCTTGGTGATCTTTGTTTTGAGTGACATGTCTGGCTTGATTTATTTCAAAATGTATTTGTTTGTTCTTTTTGCCATCTGTGGTATTGATAACATTCTTTTCTGACACCACGTTTCAAAGGCTTCAATTCCTCTTCTGTCCTGTTTCTTTATAGTCCAGGTTTTGCATCTTTATGTTACCACAGAAAAGACCAAGCCATGTACGAGCCATGTTTTTAGTTGCCAGTGAAATGTTTCTCGATTTGAAGACCTTGTCCAGTGACTTCATTGCTGATTTGCCCATAACTATTCTCCTATTGACTTCTGGTGTCATCGCAGCATCTAGAAGGATCATCGATCCAATTAGGTTGAAGTCCTTTACAACTTTCTTCATTGCCGTTTACCTCAAATGTGTTCCGATCATACCTGACAGTAGTCAATATCTTGTCCTCTTTGTGTTGAGTAGCAGTCCCATGTTCAAGTTTTCCATTTTGACACTCTGTAATAGTTCCTTCATTCCACCTAAGATTGTTGCTATCAATGTTGTATCGTCTGCATATATAAGATTGTTGATGATTCGTCCAGCAATTTTGATTTCTTCTTCATCACATTTTTTTCCTGCTAATTTACATACATTTAAATATGTAGAATCTCTTTAGCTAATTGTTCCTAAATATATAAGATACAAGTCAGTCAAGCCTAATTATCATATTTAATAGCATTAGCAATTAAAGTTTTATATTAAAATGCCTGATGGTTGTGTTGGAGTTTTTTCATCATGAGTGTCTAGCACAGAAGCCAGTATAGTTGTTTCTGCAAGACCATAAGTTTGTCCAGAGCTTGTAGGATAAAGATATGTGGCACAACAGGGGTCCAGTTGCCACAGTGGCATTGCCTCCCTCACAAGGGGTGATGCCATGCCTGGAAGCAAGCAGGGGTCCCCTAGTCAGGTATACTAGCATGCAATACTTTCCAGGCTACAGACCAGCAAGGGGAGCTTCTCCCCTTAGCAAATGGGATCTGGAGGCGGGGTTAGTTAGAGTTAGTGAAAGGAGTTGAAGACAGGACAGCGAAGAGGAAAGACCTGGGGAGTGGAGCTGCATGGCAGCTCACCCCAGAGAGGAGCGTAGAAGAACCAGACACCGGAGTCCGAGGTTGTGGGGCACTGAAGGCCCAGCAGCAGAAACCGGAGGGCAGAAGACTGCAGGTCTCCTGGCCCCATCAGACGCCCGGAGGCTCAGCAGTACATAGGGCCCAGCACCGCCACCTGGGAGCGACACTCCAGGAAAGCCCGAGCTGCCTGCCATACGGGTGAGCACAAAGACATTTTACTCAGGGACGAAGGCCACAGCACAGCTATAAGCAGCAGGGCCAAAGAGATTAGCGCAAAGGGAAGGCCTCCAACTTCACCTAGCGAGGTGGATTCCCAACTTGCTTCCAGGCCGCCCGTACCTCTACTACCAGCTAGTACCCGTGCCCCGGTCTGCCTAACCACCGCAAGTAAAGATAAGAGGAAACCGCCATTAAGTTGTGGATTGGTTATTATCTGCGCCATCCCCTGCACTACACTGCACAGCAACATCTATAACATCACCATTTCCTGCCCTGGAGCTAAGCTCTGCCTGTGGAGAGCTGTCCCAACTCTGCTGCGTCACCAACAGCTCTAGAGGATCTGCACCGCAGCGGTGGCCGCATATAGCTGCATACCACAGGTGGCGTCACGAACATTAAACTATAAAAACTATAATCCCCTGGGTCACGGATCGGATCACTGCCACTGTGACATCCCCTGCACCGATCGGCCCGGCACCGAGTACCCCAGGGTCCAGGGGGCGCATCAGATACACTAGAGTATAAATCTGTGAAGTGTAGCTCTGCTTTGATGTTCTCCTGTGGCCTATCTATTGAACTTTATGGTGGTGACCTGACTGTAGTAAATGTTTGCTTGAGACGTCTTCTATTTGGGTACATTGACATATGCCATTATTCACCCTAAGACTAGGGACACACCACCATATTTTCTCTCATTCGAGAGAATCTGGCCAGTTATGCTATTCCCACTCTGATCAGAGTGTGATCAGAGTGTGATCATAGTGTGATCCAATTTACTTGGATGATGAGAAGATCTGTCAGTCCGTGAAAATCAGACTGCACTCAGATGTTATCCGAAAAATGCAGTCATCTGCAAAAGCCCTTAATGTATATTCACACACAAATTTTTGACATGGTTCATCGATCCGCATCAAAGGAGTCTTCAAATTTTGCTTGCAACAACCTTCCAATGCATTCAAATGGGAAAACACGATTATTGTGCACAGGTTGCGTTCTTCCCCATGTATTTTTTAAAGGGGTTGTCTGGTCAAAAGTGATAAGTCTGCAGTCACTCTGTGTGACCACATACTTATGAATCCCCCCAGCTCAGCCACTATGCACTGCGGAGATTCGCCGATATGAGACCCGGGACCAGAGGGTATGTATGAGTTATACATACTCCCAGCTATTCAGTGCCGCCTCGCGTCATACACTTGTATGGAGTGAGGCTATGCCCCACTTAGTGACGTGGACGGCCAGTGGACGCGTCTGACTCCGACCACATAGTGACTGCAGACATCACTTTTCACCGGACAACTCCTTTAATGCACGTTAGAAAAACCATCATGTCATTTCTTTGGCACATTTTATTGCAGTATATGATGCATTTTTGCATTGTTTTTGCAGTGAAAAGTTTGAAAAATAACAACAGCAAAAAAGCCACACTATTGCTAAACAAGAATTCTAAATTGGGGCAGAAAGATCATATTAACAATTGGTCTTCCCCTTCCGATTTGTATCGACCAATGTGCAGAAATCTGCCAGTGTAAATGGAATTTTAGGCTCTGTTCATATTGGCGCTGAGTAGGGTGGTAAAATGTTTTATTACAAGGAAGGCTTGCCATTGAAAAAAGTGTAACCCAGATAGCATCACGACATACTGTATATCATTATATGTTAATCTAATCCATTAGGATTAATTGGGATTCATTTCTAAACAGATCAGTCATACTTGTCATATCAGAGATAACTGTAATACAAGTGTGAACAGAGTTTTATGCAGACCACAATCTTGTAAATTGCAAGGCAGCCTGTCATACTGCTATCACAGGTTATTTACAGCAGTGATTGTGTAGCACCCTGAGGATTCGGCTGCTACAGGGGTATTGCACCTCAACCCAGAGGTGTGATATTCCACTCCCGGGTAAGGAAGGAGTGTGGAACTGAGCTCAGATAGACTGCATGCACTACATACATCCCATTCCAGAGGAGCAGGCCGACGGTACTCCCACTTAGAAATGTGCAGGTACAACCGAGCCTGTTCCTGGCTGGAGTGGGAGGGGGGTGGTACATCCCATGTAGTGTAGGGGCAGATATGGGGAGCAGTCTGGGTAGTGATAGGAGCTCATTGGGTGCTGGTCACCTGAGCTCACACATAGAGGGATATATAAGGAGGGCACCAACTTAGATCAGGGTCAGACGCTGAGAACAAGTCAGTTGGAGAGAGAGAAGGAAACAGCAGCCCTGGAGAGAGAGAGAGGAGAAAGAAAGAGAAAGACCCAGAGGGGGAAGACAGAAGGGACCCAAGAACCCAAATTAGAGCACCGGGTGAGGAGTCAGCAAGAGGGTACCGGAACCCAAGCTGGTGGGGGCAAAGACATTCCCCAGCCAGAGACCGGAGACCGTGGGCAGTGTCTGTCACGGTCACCCACTACATTCACCCCGAAGGCACACCACATGCAGGGTCAGGGAACCCAGGGCCAAGGGTGTCCCAAAAGAAGGCCCGAGGGAGCTGGACCTAGGTGAATCACTGGTGGGGACGGCTGAAGAAAGGACAGAGGGAGAGCTCAGGGCCACGCTCTGGACTTGTTTGGGGGTTGACCGGATCCAGGACCTGGTGGACGCAGCACGGCTCGGGTGGTCACTAGCAGCTGGAGTGACCAGTACAACATCAGCAGTAAGTAAACACCCTTAACTGCACAACCCGAGTCTGTCTTCATTGCCGGCTGCACCGCACCACCACAACCCCCATCCTCTGCGCCTGTCCCCTCTGAGGCTATACCCCTCCCGTTGGGGGTTATCCCACCAAGCTGCACATCCACCATCAGCCTCAGCGGACCCTGCTGCAGCGGCGGCCACAGTGACCGCATCACAACGGGTGGCGTAGTCGACATAAAAGAACTTTAATAACATCTGTAAAGCTGCCACATAACACTGAGCTTGACGCCCTGGGCACGGGACCGGGTCACAGCCGCTCGGAGACTACAACCCCCCATCTGATCCGGTGCCGGGTATTCCCCTCAAAAAGGAATATGTCCCAGGGGGCGCGTCAATTGTCTTATAGGTGCCCCAGAAAAGAAGAATGTCTTCACATGCTAGTGACACATGAAGAGGTTGATTAAGTATAATTTGGTATGCAGATTGACATCTCGATACCCATTGTGTGCCAGGCATGATGCTTGATGCCACCCAGCTTTAACAGCTTTATAAGCAGCCCGGCTCTTTCTCAGCAATACTCACAGATTCTATTTCTCCCAAGGTTTCCGTTCTAGGTAGGTACTTCTAAAAATAAAACTATAAGCAATAACTAGAAACTAAAATATATATTTTTTATTTATTGTGATTAGAAGAGAATGCAACCCCAAAAGTTTCAGCTATCTTATAAGGTTATTGTTTGAAATTTTATTACTACACGGTATGGTTTAATGCAAAGCTAAATCTCAGCTTTTTGATACTTAATGGGAATATGTTAGCAGTTTTTTCTATGTAATCTGCAGCATGATGTAGAGACAGATACACTGATTCCAGCAATGTGTCACTTGCTGGGTTGCTTGATGTCATTTTGATACAATCACAGTTTTATCTGCTGCAGATCTAGCAGTGCTCTGAATGCTGAGCTCTGTATTACCCCGCCCACACCACTGATTGGCAGCTTTCTGTGCGTGCTGTATATTGACAGAAAACTGCAAATCAGTAGTGGGAACGGGGTTACATAGAGCAGTTGGACTAGGAGGTAAAAGGCGGCTAGTCCTGTAATGATAATCTCCTGATGATAAACCACTTACTTTTAAGCCTAGTAAGCAGCAACACACAGCCTAGTAAGTGACACATCACTGGAATCAGGGTCTCTGCCCTTACATCATGTTGCTCTCAGATTACGTAGAAAAACCTGCAGACATGTTCCCTTTCAAAAAGAGTGTGAATGAGAGTAGTTTAATTCTCATTTATCATGATGGATATTTCAGATTCTACTTTGTTTCCTTGAAATGTATATTTATATACATATATATATATATATATATATATATATAGTATAGTTTGGTCTGTCTGATTGGATTTTGTACTAACATTAGGACTTTATATGTCATCATATACTCTTCTTATTTATCAGGAAACGTGCTCGTATTTGTCCATTCTTTCCGCATAACGTAATTCCATGTTTTTTCATGTTTTTCATTAAAAACATACAAATTTTTAAACTGCATCATTTCATATTTGTTGTGATTTCGTCCCACTGATGATGGGTTTTTACTTTCAATACTGTTGTCCCAGTTTTGCAAGAAACACTTTTGGGAATAGATTCTACCCCAGTTTCTTTAACTCCTTCCCGTTGGAGCCAATTTTCGTTGTTGTGCTTTCATTTTTTTCCAAGAGCCATAACTATTTTATATTTCTGTCGATATAGCCATATGAGATCATGTGTTTTGTGGGACAAGTTGTAGTTTTGAATGACACCATTCATTTTACCATATAATGTACTGATAGACAGAAAAATAATTTCAAGTGGGGTGAAATTATGAAAAATTGCAGTTATACCAATGTTTTTTGGCTTTAATTTTTGCAGCATTTATTGTGTGGTAACTATGATTTGGTCAGATTATGGCGATACCAAATTTCTATAAGTATATATTAATTACTGGTTAAAAAATGAAAAATTGTCTTGTGTCGCCATATTCTGAAACATATAACTTTCATTTTTTCATCTATGGAGCTGAGGGGCTTTGCTTTTTGTGTTGTAAGCTTTTTATTGGTATCATTTTGGTGTATATCCAATATTGTGATCACTTTTTATTCCATTTTATTTAGTGATGCGCAATGATCAAAAAACAACAATTTGTAGCTTTTGACATAGAGGTTAAATTTATTTTAATAAATCAAACTTTTTTGGATGCAGTGATACCGTGCATTTGTTTATTTACTTTTTTATCTTTATTTTTAAATTGGGAAAGAAGGATGATTCAAACTTTTCTACTTTTATTTCTTTTGATATTTTTTAAAAACTTTATTTTATTCATTTTCACTTATTTCTCTTAGGCCCCCTAGAGGACATATAAGTAATGAATTTAACTATCTCATATGAAGCCACAGGCTGGCTTCATAGGATTACAAAGATGATGGTAATGGAGGGCCTTCAGTAGTCCACAGCTGCCATGGTAACCCATCGCCACCCCACAAACTCGCCACATGGAGCAGAATTATTTAAATGTTGCTGTCAGAGATTGACTGCAGCATCTAAATGGTTAAACAGCTAAGATCGGAGTTAGCTCTAGTCATTGATGTTAGATGCAGGTGCCGGCTGTACAACGCAGTTGACACCCACCATGTTTTGGACAGGTTCAGCTCCTGATCCCGCTCCAACTCCATACTCCTGCACCCAACGCAGAACACACATATAGATCCTACATCGGAAAGAGGTTAAAGGAGTTGTTGAGTACTTAAAGGAAACCTGTCATCAGGATTTTGCTAAGTAAACTACAGGCATTGTCAGGTTGGCCAGTACTGCAGCTCAGCTCCCATTCAGTTTACATCTGGCCACCATGGGAGATGATCTGTGGGGGTACTGGGTGTCCCAACCCCCTTCCTATTGAAGACCTCAGGAGCAGACGCAGACAGAAGTGGAACTCTATGAAAGAACAATACACAGTGTACAGTGTACTTGCTGTTTTTGTAAGTTTGCCCACTGACAAAGACATAAACAGTCTAGAATTTTAAGGGTAGGTTAATTTTAACAATGAGAGATATAATATCCCCCCAAAAAATCAAGGAAATCACATTTTATAAATTAGATACATTTATTTGCATTTTGCAGTGAGAAATAAGTATTTGATCCCCTACAAACCATTAGATTCCTGGCTCCTACAGACCAGTTAGACGCTCCTAATCAACTCGTTACTTGCATTAAAGACAGCTGTCTTACATAGTCACCTGTATAAAAGGCTCCTGTCCACAGACTCAATCAGTCAGACTCTAACCTCTACAACATGGGCAAGTCCAAAGAGCTTTCTAAGGATGTCAGGGGCAAGATCATAGACCTGCACAAAGCTGGAATGGGCTAAAAAACCATAACTAAGATGCTGGGTGAGAAGGAAACAACTGTTGGTGCAATAGTAAGAAAATGGAAGAAATACAAAATGACTGTCAACCGACATCGATCTTGGGCACCATGCAAAATCTCACCTCATGGGGTATCCTTGATCATGAGGAAGGTGAGAGATCAGCCTAAAACTACACGGGGGGGGGGGGGGGCTTGTTAATGATCTCAAGGCAGCTGGGACCACAGTCACCAAGAAAACCATATGTAACACATTACGCCTTAAAGGTTTAAAATTCTGCAGTGCCCGCAAGGTCCGCCTGCTCAAGAAGGCACATGTGCAGGTCCGTCTGAAGTTTGCGAATGAACACCTGGATGATTCTGTTATTGAGAGAAGGTGCTGTGGTCAGATGAGACAAAAAGTGAACTCATTGGCATTAACTCAACTCGCCGTGTTTGGAGGAAGTGTAGGAAAAGAAATGCTGCCTATGACCCAAAGAGCACCATCCCCATTGTCAAGCATGGAGGTGGAAACATTATGTTTTGGGGGTGCTTCTCTGCTAAGGGCACAGGACTACTTCACCGTATCAATGTTAGAATGGATGGAGCCATGTACCGTAAAATCCTGAGTGACAACCTTCTTCCCTCCGCCAGGACATTAAAAATGGATCGTGGCTGGGTTTTCCAGCAAGACAATGACCCAAAACATACATCCAAGGCAACAAAGGAGTGGCTCAAAAAGAAGCACATTAAGGTCATGGAGTGGCCTAGCCAGTCTCCAGACCTTAATCCCATAGAAAACTTATGGAGGGAGTTGGAGCTCTGAGTTGCCAAGCGACAGCCTCAAAATTTTAATGATTTAGAGATGATCTGCAAAGAGGAGTGGACCAAAATTCCTCCTGACATGTGCACAACCCTCATCATCAACTACAAAAAACACCTGACTGCTGTGCTTACCAACAAGGGTTTTGCCACCAAGTATTGTGTTGTTTGCTAGAGGGATCAAATACTTATTTCTCACTGCAAAATGAAAATAAATTTATCTAATTTATACAATGTGATTTTCTTGATTTTTTGGGGGATATTCTATCTCTCAATGTTAAAATTAACCTACCCTTAAAATTATAGACTGTTCATGTCTTTGTCAGTGGGCAAACTTACAAAAACAGCAAGGGATCAAATAATTATTTCCTTCACTGTGCAAGCCCTTTTCAGTCCAATACCTCATCATAATGCACAATTCCACCTACTTCGGAGGTAGAAGTGGCCACCTTACCTCTTGGACCCCTGTGTGACTGCACGGTTACACCAATAGTATGTCTGACCCTGGATGACCTATCCTAAAGATAGCTCATCAAGTTCTAAGTACTGGACAATCCTTTTAAAGATAACCACTCTTTTAGCTGCAGTTTTTTATGCTGAGGTTATGGTGTGACTTGGAGTTACACCATTACACACAAATTGTTAACAAACCCTTACCCAAGTTTAAACACAAACATAACACGATTGTATATACAATAAGTCTAAGCCTTTAAAATGTATTATGTACATTCAGAAATCACCTATTAGATTTTATGATAATGTATGGTATAAATAGCACTGATTCATCCGTGTAGGTGTGGAATTTCTAGTAAAGAAACCTTATATTACGCATACTTACCTGTTCTGTTAACCATGTGTTTCTGATGTGTCCTTCAAAAACCTAGTTAACCAATGCACACAATTATGTAGAATGAATGCAGACATGTGGAGTGCTTTCATTACATGTGACTCCAGGCCCCCATACACATTAGACTAAAGTCTACCGAACCTAACAGCTCGGTTGGCTGAGAGTCTAATGTGTATCTCAGCCTCTACTCTCCTCCAACAGATCGGGGGGAAGGATCCGGCCTGTTAAATTTCAAAGGCCGATCCTTCTGCTTGGCGTGGAGATTACCTGCTGCCAGAGGCATTGGCTCTCTCATTGAGAACGCAGCAGCACGCGACCTGCATATGGGGGAGCTGAGAGAGTTAGTTGAACTGTTGTTCGGCTGACAACTATCTAATGTGCATGGCCAGATTTACTCTTATTACAAAAGCATGTCCAAATAAATTAATAACGTTTTTTTTTGTTACAGGTGCTCCACCATGTCTTACGGTAGGTGACTTATTATCAGACCTTTTGACCTCCCACATATTCTCCTATCCTATAAAACCTTTGTTGCATTTGTTCTTCTGTTTATGAAATAACAAACTATTAATGAGAAGTCAATACCCGAATTTTAAGATAATTTAGTGCCTATGTGATGTGATCATAATACCAAGCCATTGGGCTTCTATAATTTCTAGATTTTCCATATTTACATAAAGTGTAAATTTAGATATGTTCTTCATCTAATAAGTACAAAAATAACATTATACTGGGGAATTACTGCTTAAAGTGAATGCATAGCCTTCAACACAATCTTTTTTAATCTTAATGCATTCATACTGTATATCCTTACAGCAATCTGATGCAGATTTCCTAACCGTTGCATAAATATAAAAATAAATGACTGTGCAATCTACCTGTTATTAATAATACTCCATTCTCAAGAACAGAGGGATTTTTTATTTTATAGTATACAGCTCATTGTTCAGGTTACCAGTCACCCTGCAGTCTCACAGTAGCTGGTTACCTAACTAGCAAGGGTACCGAGGAAATGTCGGCTGTCACGGTCGCTGTGTAACCTTAGCCTTAATCTTTGTATTTCAAAGGGTAAAATCTGCAGTACATCCAGAGCATTTACCAAGTGGACATTACCTATCTATTAATTCCCCCAATGAGTATTTGGTGTATGCCCAAAAATTGCAGAGTATAAGGCTACGTTCCCACGATGAGCGTTTGGTGAGTTTTTGGAGATGCATATTTTTACTGATTCAAAATTCAGCATCTTACAGTTCCAGCAAAGTGGATGGGATTTATAGAAATCTCATGTCTACTGTGCTGTTATTTAACTCAGCGTAAACTGACCTGCGGTGCGTGTTTGAAATCTGCAACATGTCAATTTTGTTTTGCAGCAAATATGCGTTTAAGGGTTTGCTCACATTTGTGTATAAATCGGACGAGTGCAATCCAATAAAAAATTGGATTGCACTCATTCAATGTCATTCAATGAGGCAGTGAAGATCTGCGTACTTTTTTCTCAGCTGTATTTGACATGAGAAAAAAAAAATCGAATGGCATACGGATCATCAGTATGGCATCACTCCAGGGCCATTTTCCTTTTTTGCGCTTTTGGTTTTTGCTCCCCTTCTTCCTGGAGCCATAACTTTTTTTTTTCCTTCAATATGGCCATATAAGGGATTGTTTTTTGCAGAGTGAGTTGTACTTTTGAACAACACCATTGATGTTACCATGTAATGTACTGGAAAAGGGGAAAAAAAAATTCAAGTGCGGTAAAATTGAAAAAAAAGTGCAATTCCGCAGTTGTTTTTTGGGTTTTTTATGTACACTACATGCTAAAACTGACCAGCTATTATGATTCTCCAGGTCATTACGAGTCCGTAGATACCAAACATGTATAGGTTCTTATTTAAGTGGTGAAAAAAAAAAAGTCCAAAGTTTGTGTAAAAAAAAAAATGTTGCCATTTTCCGAGACCCGTAGTGTGTCCATTTTTCAGGATTTGGGGCCGGTGAGGGCTTATTTTTTGCGCGCCGAGCTGATGTTTTAATTGATTCCATTTTGGTGTAGATATGATGTTTTGATCGCCCTTTATTGCATTTTATTGCAATTTTGTTGGGACCAAAAAAACGTAATTCTGGAGTCTTGATTTTTTTTCTTTTTTACCGATTGGATTAATTCTTTTTAGATTTTGATAGATCGGACATTTCTGAACGCAGAGATACCAAATATGTGTATTTTTATTGCTTTATTTTGAATGGGGCCAAAGGGAGATGATTTAAACTTTTACATTTATTTAATGTAATTTCTTTAATTTTGAAAAACATTTTTTTTCTACTTTTTACTTGCTTCAATAGTCTCCTTAGGAAACTAGAAGCTGCGATCTTCTGATCACTTGTGCTACACATAGCAGTGCTGCAGCCCTGCTATGTGTAGCAGAACTGATCCTCTGGTATGAACGCCAGCCACGGGGCGGTGCTCATAGCAGATTGGCAATGACAAGCCCATGGGTCACACTCCGCTGGATAAGAATGGGACCAATTTTTTAAAATGCAAGTGTGAGTGAACCCTTACAAGCAGAATTTCCCCATGACTTGAATGAGATGAGTAGACTACACACGGAAAAAAACACAGTGGAAATGCAATGAAAACACATGTATTCATCACACGAGTTATATCAAAGCAATAATAGTAAGTTTCCAAAAATTTTTGTTTAAAACTTAACATACCAGAAAAAAAAAAGCAGCTGAAAAGTGCAATAAAAATGCATGTAAAAAAAACGCACTCCAAAACACAAAGAACCTAATTTAGCTTATTGGTGCAGAAATGCTGCAGCATTAAAAGTATACCAAATACTCGTGGAAGCTTAGTCTTAATTTATCATCATATAATTACTCACAAAATATGTCTAACAAAGAGATAAGAGAACCCCTCCAAAACATATAGCTAGTGATGAGCAAACTTGCCCGGCACTACTCGGTACTGGCCCGAGCATCACGGTGCTCGACAAACTCGGCACTTGCTCTGCATGTTTAGCACTCTTTAGAGAGCCAATGAACATGCAGGGATTGCTTGCCATGCACTGTAATGCCGTAGCCATGTTGGCTGTGGGCATTACAGTGATTGGCAGGCTGCACAGTGTCATCGGGTCTATTTAAGACCCGGAGCCGCTATGCTCGTCACAGTCTACCCCAGAATCAGGCAGAGTAGGAAGAGCTGCTGATGAGTCAGGGAGAGATTTGCTTGTTTATAAATAGTAAAAGCATTCCACAGCATATCTATACATCCATCTGAACTAACAGTCCTTCTGAGGACTAATCCAGCTGCATATATTCTTTCAGTGGTGATAGCAGGAGTTAGGCAGGCAGGCAGTGTATGTGGCAGACTGCAGTGCATATAGCACAAGAGGGGCCATTGCACATTCTGTCTGCTGCTGCTGTTGTTACACATATTTGTAGACATAGCCTTTTTATCTTAATCTTGATTATTTGCTTAAAAAGCAATCCAGAGTACACCATTTTTCTAGTTGTTAGCACTGCAGAATACAGCCAGATCTTTTCCATATTACAGCGCTAAAAATCCAGAAATGTGAACTAAACGTGGAAAATATTGACCTCTATTTCCATTTTGCTGCAGTGTGTCGATGAAGCTATTCACACGAGGTCACTGTGAAGAATAGTATTAGTAAATTACAGGCCCGCTATTTAAAACCGTGGTTCTCCGTCAGACGTATCACATATAACTGTGTTCGAAAATAAGCCATTTCTGGCTTCCATTTACATTTTGTTGCAGTGTGTCGGTGAAGCTATTCACACGAGGTCACTGTGAAGAATAGTATTAGTAAACTACAGGCCCGCTATTTAAAACCAAGGTTCTTCGTCAGACGTATCACATATAACTGCGGTTCAAACCAGCCATTTGCAGTGAACGTGGAAAATATTGTCCTCCATAAAAAATGGGCAAGGTGCGTGGCAAAGGACGGGGAAGTGGACGTGATAGTGATGGTGCATGCAGAGGTCAAGGCCGTGGCCATGGGCAAGCTGAAATTGTGCCACAACAAACACCCACATCTTCTCGCTCGACCTTCCTGTCCCAATTAATAGGGGACCGCAGTACACCACTATTGAACACAGAGCAGTGTCAAAAGGTTGTTGGTTGGATAGCAGCTAATGATTCCAGTCACTTTGCCACCACCACCACCCTGTCTTCCACATGGTCAAGTCTCAGTAGCCGTGAGTCTGGACTGAATATTTCTCACCCTGATTCTCCTCCCTCCAACCATGCCGAGTGCCCGGAAACAACTGATCCCACATTTGGACACTCAGAAGAGCTGTTCACTTTTCCATTTATAGATTCGGGCCCCTTGCCCGGCCAGCTTCAAGCGGGTGAAGAGGAGAATGCGTGCCCAAATATTTGAGCAGCCACGGTCACATGAAGCCAATGGTGGGAAAGTGCAATTATTGTCGCAAGAGGTGGATAATGATGAGACACAATTGCCAGAAAGTCAGGAGGAGAACCAGGGTGTGGAAGTGGAAGACGAGGTGGTGGATGATATAGTAACTGACCCAACCTGGCAGGGGGACATGCAGAGCTGGACAGCAGCACACAGGGGGAGGGAGGCGTAGCACGACAACAGCCAGGAAGAAGCACAAGGCGGGAAAGCGTTCCTCGTAACGCCAACACGACGGAAGTTGCCAGTACAACCGTTAGGTCTTCCCGAGACTGGTTGTTTTTTAAAGACTCTGCAGATAACCCCAAAAAGGCCATTTGCACCGCCTGGTGGTGGCTCTGAAGCGAGGCAAACTCACACATGTACCATACCTGGCCCATATGCTTAACCTTGTGGTTCAGCGGTTTCTCAAAACCTTCCCAGATCTGCCGGATCTGCTTGTCAAAGTACGCCGCCTGTGTGCCCATTTTAGAAAATCAGCTACAGCTTCCGCTGCCCTAGCTGTGCTTCAGCAGCGTTTGCAGCTTCCAGCTCACCGACTGGTGTGCGATGTCCCCACGTGTTGGAACTCTACATTGCAGATGTTGGCAAGGATTTGTGAGCAGAAAGGGCAGTTGTTGACTACCAGCATCAACACGGCAGTTGGTATTCAGGTCAGACTCCAAACATAAGACCTCAGGAGTGGACATGGATGTCAGACATCTGTACCATCTTCCAAAACTTTGAGGACTCCACCAAGATGGTGAGCGGCGATGACGCCATAATTAGCATCACCATCCCTCTTCTCTGTCTTCTGAAATGCTCTCTGCTCACAATTAAAGAGGATGCATTGCAGGCGGAGCACGATGAGATGGAGCAAGGAACCATACAGGGTGATTACACACAGCCCAGCCTCATCTCATCCCAACATGGATTGGGTGACAATGAGGAAGAGGAGGAGGAAAAAGAACAGGTGGTAGTTTTCTGTGCTATAGACGTTACTACTGGCACAACTGTCATACTTTCTGTTCAGCATGGATGGCCAGAGGACAGGGAGGAGGAGGAGGATGAGGAGGACAGCATGGTCAGTCGCCCTATTGGTGAGGACACGGAAGTCATGCCTGTTAGCACTCTGGCACACATGGCTGAGTTTATGTTATGCTGCCTTTCCCGTGACCTTCGCGTTGTCCAAATTTTGGGTGACAGTCATTACTGGTTGGTGACACTTCTAGACTCACTCTACAAGGAGAACTTTTTGTCTCTTATTCCCACGCTGGACAGGCCTAATAAAATGGGGCAGTACGAGAAAGTGCTTGTTGCGGAACTATTAAAAAAATTCCCATCTGAAAATCCTGGCGGCAGAGGTCACAGGTCATTGGACAACCAAGTAGTACAGGCTAGAGAGACACAAATGCAATCCAGCAGAGGCAGGGGAACACTGTCAAAGTTCTGGGACAGTATTCTCAGACCCTCCCATCTCGCACAGGCCCTGATGCACGGGGTACTCTCACAAGGAGGGAAAAGTTTCGAAAGATGCTGAGGGAGTACCTTGCCGACCGTACCAACATCCTCCATGATTCCTCTGTGCCTTATAATTATTGGGTATTCAAGCTGGACACGTGGAATGAACTGGCTCTTTACACCTTGGAGGTTCTGGCCTGCCCTGCCGCTAGCGTTTTGTCAGAGTGGATTTTTAGTGCCGCCGGTGGAATTATAACTGATAAGCGCATCCGTCTGTCAACTGAAAATGCTGACAGGCTGACTCTTATAATAAAAATGAACAAGGGCTGGATTGGGCCAGACTTCTCAACACCACTGAATGATAGCAGCGTAACATAAACTCAAATAAAGTGTCTTTTTTTTGGGAGGTCTAACTCTATTCCCATGCACCTCTGTCTTCACACCCAGACATGGGTATACATTTCCTGATTTTGTCTATTTGCTCTTGTCCTCCTCCTTCTCCTCCTTCTCCTCCTTCACCACCATATCACCACCATATCTAACATATCACCATATCTACGTCTCTTGCAAGTGGCATTGAAGTACCTCCAAATTTTTGTCTGCTGTTGCATTCACTGCATTGGCAAACAGTATGGGAGACCCACTTCCTAATAATGGGAACATTGTTTTCAGGAGGCCCTCCGACCTCTACGTCTCTTGCAAGGGGCATTGGAGTGCCTCCAAATTTTTGCCAGCTCTTGCTTCACTGCATAGGTAAACAGTATGGGACACTCACTTCCTAATAATGGGAACATTGTTTTCAGGAGGCCCTCCTCTACGTCTCTTTCAAGGGGCATTTCAGTGCCTCCAAATTTTTGGCAGCCGTTGCATTCACTGCATATGCAAACAGTATGGGAGACCCACTTTCTAATAATGGCAACATTATTTTCAGAAGACCCTCCTCTGCGTCTCTTGTAAGGGGCATTGGAGTGCCTCCAAATTTTTGGCAGGTGCATTCACTGCATAGGCAAACAGTATGGGAGACCCACTTCCTAATAATGGGAACATTTTTTTCATGAGGCCCTCCGACCTCTATGTCTTTTGCAAGGGGCATTGGAGTGCCTCCAAATTTTTGGCAGCCGTTGCTTCACTGCATAGGCAAACAGTATGGGAGACCCACTTCCTAATAATGAGAACATTGTTTTCAGGAGGCCCTCCTCTACGTCTCTTTCAAGGGGCATTTCAGTGCCTCCAAATTTTTGGCAGCCGTTGCATTCACTGCATAGGCAAACAGTATGGGTGACCCACTTTCTAATAATGGGAACATTATTTTCAGGAGGTCCTCCTCTACATCTCTTGCAAGGGGCATTGGAGTGCCTCCAAATTTTTGGCAGCCGTTGCAGTCACTGCATACCCTATAACTGTATAGCAGACCCGCTACTTTCTAATGGGAACATGTCGTTACTGAGGCCCACCGCTATGTCCCTTTATATTGTTATTGGGGTTTTTCCTAAATTTTGACAGCCGTTGGACTCACTGCATACCCTATAACTGTATAGCAGACCCGCTACTTTCTAATGGGAACATATCGTTACTGAGGCCCACCTCTATGAGCCTTTATTTTGTTATTGGGGTTTTTCCTAAATTTTGGCAGCCGTTGGACTCACTGCATACCCTATAACTGTATAGCAGTCCCGCTCCTTTCTAATGGGAACATGTTGTCACTGTGGCCCAGCAATATGTATCTTTAAATTGTTATTGGGGTTTTTCAAAAATGTTGTCAGCCGTTGGACTCACTGCTTACCCTATAACTCAATAGCAGACCTGCTCCTTTCTAATGGGAACATGTCGTACTCGTTACTGAGGCCCACCTCTATGTGTTTTTAAATTCTTATTGGGGTTTTTCCCAAATTTTTGGCAGCCCTTGCAGTCACTGCATGGGCATTACCACTAAAAGAGACCCACTCCTTTATAATGGGACCATTTGTTTTACTGAAGCCCTCCTCTATGTCTCTTCAAATGGGTATTGGGGTGCATCCAAATTTTTGGCAGCCCTTGCAGTTACTGCATATGCAGTAACAGTATAGGAGACCCACTCTTTAATAATGGGAACAATAAAGCATAGCCGGCTGATGGCCCTCTAACAATAGTGAGGGTTGTCTGCTGGCCCTTTAAGAATAGTAAGGGCTGCCTGATGGCCCTATAAATATAGTCTTTGTGACTTTCAGAGTTCCTCCTTCTTAAATGAAATAGGATGTGTCTGATCATGTCTCACACACTACATGGCCAGATAAGGTAGTAAAATGTTAAAATGACATTTACCAGTGAATGTATTTTACACCATTGAAAGCAATGCAAAAGTGCAAAAAAGCATCAAAAACGCTACGTGTGAACATAGCCCAATGTGTGGAGGAGCATTTTTGTTTTTGTTTATTTATTTTGCCTTATATACAAGTCATTACCCTGGAAAGGATGTTCCTTAAAATTTTTCCCAGGAAATCCATTGTGGTTTCGTTTTTGCATGTTTTATTGTGAGTTCGTAAAAGTGGCATAATACTCTGACAACATTGTCGACAGCAGTGACCTGGGAGTCAGAGATGCTTCCAGGGGTCTTCCGCATGCTGTTCCCATGTCATTTGAGCACTGTTCCCATCGATTTGGGCAAATTTTAGACACTCTGCAGACCGTCGGGGGGCAGGGGGGGGGGTGTGGCGGAAAAATGCTCACGTTTCCCATAGACTTACATTAGAAACGGGCAACGAGTACCCGAGCATTTTAGTGCTCACTCATCACTATATATAGCATATCTAACCACAGAAAAAAATGGAGGAAAGAGGATCCAATGAATAAAAAAATGTCAAACCTATTAAAAGTCCAAAATATTTAAAACTACAACAAGAAATCCAGATGTATGGATGCAAGTAGCCGGGTAAGCCATACCTATTTACATATGGAAATTTAACTTAATATATATATCATTCAAAAAATGGCCAATAAAGGCAATTCGTAATGTGAAAAGATAGTGAAAGGAAAAAAAAACAAGACACAAAAAACACAAAAAACAAAAAAAAACAGACCAGACATTTCTTGTTAAATGGAAAAATTGGGGCCATGGATCACACATTGAGATAACGTGAATATTAGCACTACCCATAATGAGATGCAAATAATGACATAGTTGAACGGTACTATTATAAAAATAAATATTGGCAATTAACATAGCAATGTCTATCCAAAAACTAATTCAAGTAATGAACCATCATGAGCTAAATGAAATGCCAAAGACCAAAGAGTAAAAATATTAATAAGTAGAAACTAAACTAACCTGTAATGCGGCTGTATGAATTGAAACGCCACCACACGTGTTTCACTTTGCCTGTGCTGGCAGTGTGTACCTCAAACTCATGATCAGCTTTAACAAACTAAGCCATAGCACCAGGTGATAAAACCTAAGCCACAGCACCAGGTACACACTGCCTGAGGAAGCAAAGCGAAACACGTGTCATTTCATTTCATATAGCCTCATTATGGGTTAGTTCATTTTTATACTTATTTCTAATCAAGCATTTTTACTCTCTGGTCTTTGGCATTTCATTTAAATCATAATGGTTCATTACACGGGTCTACATATTTTCAAAAGCTGTCAAGTTTAGTTATGAAATGAGCCATTTCTTAATGATTTTGACCTCCTTAATTCAAATCTGACAATGAAACTTTTTAGTTGGCTCTTGTTTCTATGATATCAAAGAGATTTCCTTTTATTGCTACATATACTTAATGCATAAAAGTTTCAGTACTTTGTAACATTATTATTTCTGCAAATATAAAGATGCAGAATATTTTGTTATGCCTATGGTCTAATATTTATTTAGAGGAAACTTAGCAACAAGTGAAATAAGTCAAACTTGTCAAAACACTATTGCGAATTATAAACAGCTGCAGAAACTGCACTACAAAATTTGGTCCTTATTCAGTGACAACTCTTTTTTGCTTGTTTCTTGTATTCCTGCATCAGATCGATCATCTCTTATAGATGTCCAACAGTAATCTGCAAGCATTAATTCCATTTTCCTTGAAATCGTTTCTCCATAGCCGCAATATTGTGGTGAAATGTCTCACTGTGCTCATTGCTCACTGCTCCCCATTTTGGTGGAAAAAAGTCTAGATGTGAATGCTAGAAATGAATCTTTAAGGACATGCCAAGCCAAGATCCCTTTGAGGAGATTTTCCATCAATTGTAACAACATTTCTTTCAGATGGAAGCAAAATTCAATAGATACGTCGTCCTTTTCTAACTACTGAATGTGCTCAAAATAAACTTTACTGTAAACCTGTTCTTTTCCATACGGATATAGCAAAGTATTAGTTATAGTTGAATAAATGTATGCCTTTCTTTCTTTTTAAGGTCGTCCAAATAACAACCAGCCAAATCATGGATAGTATTAAAAGTATTATGACATCATCTGTCAGTTTTTCTAACCTTGGATTTCATTTTTGCCTTTTGCCTACAGAGAAACATTTTTGAGGAGTTTTGCATTTTTTTTAGAAGGATTTAGAGTGTTTCTGCTCAAATAACTCAGTGTGTACATACTCTTAGGCTACATGCGCAGAACGTTTTTCACCAGGCAGGTGAATCTGTTACATTTTTCAAAATAATGATTCTTCAAGAAACGCCTACGTTTTTTTCCCCCTAAAGTGCTTTTCCAGCGTATTTTTTTACTGTCCTTTTCTTGAGTTTTTTTCTTTAAATTTTAACAATGAAGAAACCGCTAGCAGTTAAAAGACATTCATAAGCCTGAACATATGATGACTACTGTGAAACTATCCATCTTTACCTAGCTGCTTTGTATCACATGGTGTACAACTTATAGGCTCCGATTAATGAGCACACCAGTCTTGATGAAGTGTGCACTCGAGTAAGCTGTGCAAAACTCATAAAGAGTCGTGCATCTTACAGCTGCCATGCACCACAACCGCTTTTGTATGTGTACATTATTATGTATTTTTCAGGCATGCATGGCCACCTTGGCCCACACTTTCATAAAGTTGGAGGAGCTGGTCAGGACTGGCGTAAAGATGCCAAAATTCATAACACTTTTGTGTAACTTCAGCTACTACAAACATTTTGAGACATTTCAAGCAGTTTTAAGCTAGAAAACTGGCACAAGCTGCTAGATGAATCAAGGTCATAGTGTAATAAGTATTGCATATTAAAGTTATAATTCTAGTAATAATCTATTGTTTATGAACAAACTGTAACATTCATCTTACAGGGAACTACCCAGTGAATCACCCCCCACCCAATCATAATCATGGACATTACCAACCACCTCCTCCCCATCGTGGACATTACCAACCACCTCCTCCCCATCATGGACATTACAAACCACCTCCTCCCCATCATGGACATTACCAACCACCTCCTCCCCATCGTGGACATTACCAACCACCTCCTCCCCATCATGGACATTACAAACCACCTCCTCCCCATCATGGACATTACCAACCACCTCCTCCCCATCATGGACATTACCAACCACGTCCTCCCCATCATGGACATTACCAACCACGTCCTCCATATCCTGGACCCAACTGGAACAATGTTCATCATCCTCCTAATTATGGATACTAGCCTGCAAGGCTTCACCACAGCAATGGTGGGTTTAAATGCTTTAAACTGTCAGTTATCACATCAAAGCCAAAGGTATATATCAGTTGTATGGTGTAATATTTACTATTATAATTCCTATAGCTCCACCACAATGCAACTATGGAGAGCCACTGAGTTGGCATGGCCTGCTGAAGGCTGCCATCACTGCTATCGTAGTCCTCTTATGACGAGTAGCTGGAAACTGGCTCAAATCTGGCCAGGAAAAATTATTTGCATTGAGTTTACGCAATGCAAATCGAATATATATTTTTAGAGTCTGATGTCTCTATGTCTCTATGCTCCCAAGAGCATGTTAAACACATCTAAAAAGAGAAATAAAAAAACCTCTATTCACCTGGCCCTCACCTGTTTCACCGCACAACCCACCAATCCATCTTCTCTGGTTCAGTCATCTTATTGTTGACCGGACTGAAAAAGACGACTGAAACTTTGCATTGCGGTTGAACTTTGCATTGCGGTTGAGGGATGTGAGGTTCAAGTGAGTATATATGTGTATACACTGTGTGCAGAATTATTAGGAAAGTTGTATTTTAGAGGATTATTTTTATTATTGATCAACAACTATGTGCTCAATCAACCCAAAAGACTCAGAAATATCCAAGCTTAATATTTTTTGGAAGTTGGAGTGTTTTTTTTTAGATTTGGCTATCTTAGGAGGATATCTGTTTGTGCAGGTAACTATTACTGTGCAGATTTATTAGGCAACTTAATAAAAACCAAATATAATCCCATCTCACTTGTTTATTTTCACCAGGTAAACCAATATCAGTGCACAGAATTTAGAAATAAACATTTCTGACATGCAAAAACAAAAACCAAAAAAATTAGTGATGAATATAGCCACCTTTCTTTATGATGACACTCAACAGCCTTCCATCCATAGATTCTGTCAGTTTCTTGATCTGTTTTCACTCAACATTACGTGCAGCAGCCACCACAGCCTCCCAGACACTGTTCCAAGAGGTGTACTGTTTTCCCTCCCTATAGATGTCACATTTTACGATGGACCACAGGTTCTCTATGGGATTCAGATCAGGTGAACAAGGGGGCCATGTCATTATTTTTTCTTCTTTTAGACCTTTACTGGCCAGCCACGCTGTGGAGTAGTTGGATGCATGTGATGGAGCATTGTCCTGCATGAAAATCATGTTTTTCTTGAACGATACCGACTTCTTCCTGTACCACTGCTTGAAGAAGTTGTCTTCCAGAAACTGGCAGTAGGTCTGGGAGTTGAGCTTCACTCCATCCTCAACCCAAAAAGGTCCCACAAGTTCATATTTGATGATACCAGCCCATACCAGTACCCAGGGTCGGACTGGGGTGTCTGGGGCCCACAGGGAGAACTGACTCTAGGGGCCCACCTACAGCCATATGCAAATATCTGTTATCCGCTATCCCTGTTATAGTGGAGCATTGACTGGCGGCTCCTGCACATCTACTGTGCACCACTATAACTGGGATGTACAATTACGGTAGTTTGCATTAAAGGGCTTCTTTGGTTAAAACAAGTTATCACCGATCCATGGGATCCACAGGATCGGTGATCACTTATTGATCGTTTGGGTCCGAACATTGGAAAAGGCGCCTATCAGAAGAATGGGGAAGTTTCATCCCTGACAGGACACTTATCCCCATTTTAAAATGCAGCTTCCAAAAAAGAGCAGCGCTCACAGTCACTGAGGGAATGACTGGATGAGTGGTCGCATCTCACATGCCGCTCCAGTCTAATGGGGAGAAAAGCTCCACATTCTGCCGATCGTGTCGAAGCAGTCAGACCCCCACCAATCAATATCATCACTGATCCTGTGGAGAGGTGATTACTTGTTTTCACCAGAGAACCCCTGTAAGTGCATCTCTGCCGCTCTGGTCCAAGTATTTAATCTCTAAGGCTGCGGCCCCACTATCAGTATTTGGTCAGTAATTTTTCTCAGGAGTGGGAGCCAAAACCAGGTGAGGAACAATCAGAGAAAAGGTATAATAGAAACAAGTCACCAATTCTGTATTTATCACCCACTCCTGGTTTTGGCAGCTACTCCTGAGAAAAAAATACTGACCGAATACTGATGGTGGGGCTGTGGCCTAATGGAAAAAAATCTTTTCCTAGTTAATATCAGCAAGAACAAAATGACTGCCATACACAACACAGTCCACTATATCAACACCAATAATACCACATACAAAAGAGACAAATATCGCCACACCATGACTAGATCACATATTACCACCACATAGTGCCCGAATAATACTACATACAAGGAACAAATACGGCCACACCATGACCAGACCACATATTACCACCCCAAAGTGACCAAATACTACAATACTGATCATGAATACAAACCACAATACTAACAACACTGTTATTACCACCAGTGACATTATACACAGGAGCTCTGTATATAGTGTCAGTGTACAGGTAATACAGGGATCACCAGTGACATTATACACAGGAGCTCTGTATATAGTGTCAGTGTACAGGTAATACAGGGATCACCAGTGACATTATACACAGGAGCTCTGTATATAGTGTACAGTGTACAGGTAATACAGTGACCACCAGTGACATTATACACTGGAGCTCAGTATATAGTGTCAGTGTACAGGTAATACAGGGTTCACCAGTGACATTATACACAGGAGCTCTGTATAGAGTGTCAGTGTACAGGTAATACAGTGATCACCAGTGACATTATACACTGGAGCTCTGTATTTAGTGTACAGGTATTACAGTGGTCACCAGTGACATTATACACAGGAGCTCTGTATATAGTGTACAGGTAATACAGTGGTCACCAGTGACATTATACACAGGAGCTCTGTACATAGTGTATAGTGCACAGGTAATACAGTGGTCACCAGTGACATTATACACAGGAGCTCTGTATATAGTGTACAGATAATACAGTGGTCACCAGTGACATTATACACAGGAGCTCTGTATATAGTGTACAGGTAATACAGTGGTCACCAGTGACATTATACACAGGAGCTCTGTATATATTGCACAGGTAATACAGTGGTCACAAGTGACATTATACACAGAAGCTCTGTATATAGTCTATACATAATATAGTGATCACCAGTGACATACACAGGAGTTCTGTATATACTATATACACACGTGGTCAGAATTGTTGGTACCCCTCGTTTAATGAAAGAAAAACCCACAATGGTCACAGAAATAACTTGAATCTGACAAAAGTAATAATAAATTAAAAATCTATGAAAATGAACAAATGAAAGTCAGACATTGCTTTTCTGCTTCCACTGAATTTAAAAAAAAAATTAAACTCATGAAATCGGCCTGGACAGAAATGATGGAACCCCTGAAAATAATGTGACAAAAGGGACATGTTAAATAAAGTTGTGTCCACTAATTAGCATCACAGGTGTCTACAATCTTGTAATCAGTCAGTGGGCCTGTATATAGGGCTACAGATACTCACTGTGCTATATATAGGGCTGCAGATACTCACTGTGCCTGTATATAGGGCTACAGATACTCACTGTGCCTGTATATAGGGTTACAGATACTCACTGTGCCTGTATATAGAGTTACAGATACTCACTGTGCCTGTATATAGGGTTACAGATATTCACTGTGCCTGTATATAGGGTTACAGATACTCACTGTGCTTGTATATAGGGCTACAGATACTCACTGTGCTTGTATATAGGGCTACAGATACTCACTGTGTTGTTTGGTGACATGGTGTGTACCACACTCAACATGGACCAGAAGAAGCAAAGGAAAGAGCTGTCTCAGGAGATTAGAAAGAAAATTATAGAAAAGCATGTTAAAAGGTAAAGGTTATAAGACCATCTCCAAGCAGCTTGATGTTTCTGTGACTACAGGTGCACATATTATTCAGAAATTTAAGATCCATGGGACTGTAGCCAACCTCCCTGGACGTGGGTGCAGGAGGAAAATTGATGACAAATCAAAGAGACGGATAATATGAATGGTAACAAAAGAGCCTAGAATAACTTCTAAAGAGATTAAAGGTGAACTTCAAGCTCAAGGAACATCAGTGTCAGATCGTACTATCCACCGTTGTTTGATCCAAAGTGAACTTCATGTAAGACGACCAAGGAGAACACCATTGTTGAAAAAAAAAATAGTAAAAAAGCCAGACTGGAATTTGCCAAACTACATGTTGACAAGCCACAAAGCTTCTGGGAGAATGTACTATGGACAGATGAGACAAAAATTGAAGTTTTTGGCAAGGCACATCAGCTCTATGTTCACAGATGGAAAAATGAAGCATATCAAGAAAAGAACACTGTCCCTACTGTGAAACATGGTGGAGGCTCTGTTATGTTCTGGGGCTGCTTTGCTGCACCTGGCACAGGGTGTCTTGAATCTGTGCAGGGTACAATGAAATCTCAAGACTATCAAGGGATTCTAGAGAGAAATGTGCTGCCCAGTGTCAGAAAGCTTGGTCTCAGTCGCAGGTCTAGCAACAGGATAATGACCCAAAACACACACAGCTAAAAACACCCAAGAATGGCTAAGAGGAAAACATTGGACTATTCTGAAGTGGCTTCTATGAGCCCTGACCTAAATCCTATGGAGCATCTTTGGAAAGAGCTGAAACATTCTGGAAAAGGCAACCTTCAAACACGAGACAACTGGAGCAGTTTGCTCATGAGGAGTCGGCCAAAATACCTGTCGAGACGCGCAAAAGTCTCATTGACAGTTACAGGAATCATTTGATTGCAGTGATTGCCTCAAAAGGTTCCACAAAATATTAAGTTAAGAAGAAGAACCATCATTTCTGTCCAGGCCGATTTCATGAGGTTAATTTTTTTTTAAATTCTGTGGAAGCAGAAAATCAATGTCTGACCTTCATCTCTTCATTTTCAAAAATTTGTAATTTATCAGATTGAAGTTATTTCTGTGACCATTGTGGGTTTTTCTTTCATTAAACGAGGAGTACCAACAATTTTGACCACGTGTGTAGTGTAAGTGTACATGTAATACACTGACTCACCAGTGATGTCTCTAGGTGAAGTCCTTCATCTTCGCTTTTCTTCTTCATCTGGCACAGACAGCCATCACTTCTTCCAGCCAGGAATCATCTCTGCAGAAAATAACACACAGTTATTAATAACTGATCTCTTCTAGAGAATATTCCCACTTTCCCCCCCCGACCTCTACACTACACCAGTTGAAGAAAAAAAGCAACATAGTGCCGTCCTGCACAGTAACAGGACCTCTCTTTTGTCCCATCCCATGGAAAACAATTTCCTAAAAAGTAAATTATATTACAGAAGTAATAATGTAATAATAATTGGAATCTAAAGTAATAATGTTCCCCACTGGTCACCATAAACTAATAAAGTGTGTTCCTCAATCTGGCTCCCAAACAGTAATTAAGTCCCTTGTCTAGCCAGGCACCCCCATATGTCCCTTCTGGCCACCATTTGTCTAGTGTGACCCCTCCATATATTTATCCTAGCACATGTGTATCGAGCCTGCCCCCTCCCATATACCCATCCTAGCCCCCCCATGTGCCAGTCTGCCCCCCCACATATCCATCCTTGCCTCCATGTTTCCAGCCTGCGCCCCCATATGTCCCCCCCATATATCCTCCATGTGTCCAGCCTCCCCTCTACATATTCATCCTGGCCTCCATGTGTCCAGCCTCTCACCTCATATATCCATACTGCCCTTACCCCCTGCATATATCCATCCTGACACCCCCCATATATCCAGCGTGCCCCTCCATATATTTATGCTAGCCCATGTGTATTGAGCCCGCCCCCCCACATATTCATCCTAGCCCCCCATGTGTCCAGCCTGTCCCCCCCATATATCCATCCTGGCCTCCATGTGTTCAGCCTGCCCCCCCTCCCCCATATATCCATCCTGGCCTACATAAGTCCAGCTTGCCCCCCCCATATATCCATCCTGGCCTCCATATATCCATCTTGCCCCCCCATATATCCATCCTGCCCCCCCCATATATCCATCCTGCCCCCCATATATCCATCCTGCCCCCCCCATATATCCATCCTGCCCCCCATATATCCATCCTGGCCTCCATGTGTCCAGCCTGCCCCCCATATACCCATCCTGCCCACCCCCCTTTGCCTGGGTCCACCTTGGTTCCCCCTTGTGTGTCCTGCCAGGGCTCCCCCTTGTGTGTCCAGCCAGGGCTCCCCTCCCTTGCGTGTCCAGCCAGGGCTCCCCCCTTGCTTGTCCAGCCAAGGCTCCCCCCCTTGCGTGTCCAGCCAGGGCCCCCCCCTTGCGTGTCCAGCCAGGGTTCCCCCCTCGTGTGTCCAGCTTGGCCCCCCCTCGTGTGTCCAGCTGGGCCCCCCCTCGTGTGTCCGTCCAGCTGGGCCCCCCCTCGTGTGTCCGTCCAGCTGGGCCCCCCCTCGTGTGTCCGTCCAGCTGGGCCCCCCTTGTGTGTCTGTCCAGCTGGGCCCCCCCTTGTGTGTCTGTCCAGCTGGGCCCCCCCTTGTGTGTCTGTCCAGCTGGGCCCCCCCTTGTGTGTCTGTCCAGCTGGGCCCCCCCTTGTGTGTCTGTCCAGCTGGGCCCCCCCCTTGTGTGTCTGTCCAACTTGGCCCCCCCTTGTGTGTCTGTCCAGCTGGGCCCCCCCTTGTGTGTCTGTCCAGCTGGGCCCCCCCCTTGTGTGTCTGTCCAGCTGGGCCCCCCCTTGTGTGTCTGTCCAGCTGGGCCCCCCCTTGTGTGTCTGTCCAGCTGGGCCCCCCCTTGTGTGTCTGTCCAGCTGGGCCCCCCTCTTGTGTGTCTGTCCAACTTGGCCCCCCCTTGTGTGTCTGTCCAGCTGGGCCCCCCCTTGTGTGTCTGTCCAGCTGGGCCCCCCCCTTGTGTGTCTGTCCAACTTGGCCCCCCCTTGTGTGTCTGTCCAGCTGGGCCCCCCCTTGTGTGTCTGTCCAGCTGGGCCCCCCCCTTGTGGGTCTGTCCAGCTGGGCCCCCCCTTGTGTGTCCTGCTGGCCCCCGCCTTGTGTGTCCAGACCATTACACACACACACACACACACACACACCTCTTACCTTCCTGCGATCCCGTGCGGTGTCCTCCTTCTCCTGAGTTGCGCGCCTCCTTCACAGCAGGCGCATGACGATGACGTCATAAGCCGGCCGGCGAAGGGAGACACGCAGCTTCAGCTGCTTCACTGGGACGTGCGCCGCGGTGGTTCAGGTAATGAACGCTGCCTGCGCGCGTCCCTGCATACACTGTGCCTGCGCTTTTAAAGGGCCCGTGCCCCTTAAAACCGCAGGATTTTTTTTTGTTCTCTTCTCCCCCCTCTACTCTATTCATTCACTTGAATGGGTGAAAAGTACTGTAAAAACGCTGAAAGAATTGATATGCTGCATCTTGAAAAAAACGCAGCATGGTACAAAATATGAAAAAAAAAAGATGCATGACAATTCAGAAATCTAATTGACTATGCTGGTACTGTAAATTGCTGCACATTTTACACACCAAATACGCTGCGTAAAGAAGCCCAGCAAAAATGGTGCAAAAAAAGCCATGTAGAACATAAAAAGAACATACCCTAAGCACATTCTTTAATGCTGCTGCCCATAGCTATTCCCCAGTTCCATGCGTGTGTGTGTTTGCATACAGTCATATGAAAAAGTTTGGGCACCCCTATTAATCTTAAGCTTAATGTTTTATAAAAATTGGTGTTTTTGCAACAGCTATTTCAGTTTGATATATGTAATAACTGTTGGACACAGTAATGTTTCTGCCTTGAAATGAGGTTTATTGTGCTAACAGAAAATGTGCAATCTGCATTCAAACAAAATTTGACAGGTGCATAAGTATGGGCACCCTTATCATTTTCTTGTTTTAAATACTCCTACCTACTTTTTACTGACTTACTAAAGCACTTTTTTTTGTTTTGTAACCTCATTGAGCTTTGAATTTCATAGCCAGGTGTATGCAATCATGAGAAAAGCTACTTAAAGTGGCCACTTGCAAGTTGTTCTCCTGTTTGAATCTCCTCTGAAGAGTGGCATGATGGGCTCCTCAAAACAACTGTCAAATGATCTGAAAACAAAGATTATTCAACATAGTTGTTCAGGTGAAGGATACAAAAAGCTGTCTCAGAGATTTAACCTGTCAGTTTCCACTGTGAGGAACATAGTAAGGAAATGGAAGAACACAGGGACAGTTAAGGCCAGAAGTGGCAGGCCAAGAAAAACATCAGAAAGGCAGAGAAGAAGAATGGTGAGATCAGTCAAGGACAATCCTCAGACCACCTCCAGTGAGCTGCAGCATCAACTTGCTGCAGATGGTGTCACTGTGCATCGGTCAACTATACAACGCACTTTGCACAAGGAGAAGCTGTATGGGAGAGTGATGCGAAAGAAGCCGTTTCTGCAAGCACGCCACAAACAGAGTCGGCTGAGGTATGCAAAAGCACTTTTGTAGAAGCCAATTTATTTTTGGAAGAAGGTCCTGTGGACTGATGAAACCAAGATTGAGTTGTTTGGTCATACAAAAAGGCGTTATGCATGGCGTCAAAAAAACACAGCATTCCAAGAAAAACACTTGCTACCCACAGTAAAATTTGGTGGAGGTTCCATCATGCTTTGGGGCTGTGAGGCCAATGCCGGCACTGGGAATCTTGTTAAAGTTGAGGGACGCATGGATTCCACTCAGTATCAGCAGATTCTTGACAATAATGTTCAAGAATCAGTGATAAAGTTGAAGTTACGCAGGGGATGGATCTTTCAGCAAGACAATGATCCCAAACACCACTCCAAATCTACTCAGGCATTCATGCAGAGGAACAATTACAATGTTCTGGAATGGCCATCCCAGTCCCCAGACCTGAATATCATTGAACATCTGTGGGATCATTTGAAGAGGGCTGTCCATGCTCGGCGACCATCAAACTTTACTGAACTGGAATTATTTTGTAAAGAGGAATGGTCAAAAATACCTTCATCCTTCATCCAGGAACTCATTAAAAGCTACAGGAAGCGACTAGAGGCTGTTATTTTTGCAAAAGGAGGATCTACTAAATATTAATGTCACTTTTCTGGTGGGGTGCCCATACTTATGCACCTGTCAAATTTTGTTTGAATGCAGATTGCACATTTTCAGTTAGTACAATAAACCTCATTTCAAGGCAGAAACATTACTGTGTCCAACAGTTATTACATATATCAAACTGAAATAGCTGTTGCAAAAACACCAATTTTTATAAAACATTAAGCTTAAGATTAATAGGGGTGCCCAAACTTTTTCATATGACTGTATATATATATATATATATATATATATATATATATATATAGTACAGATCAAAAGTTTGGACACACCTTCTCATTTAAAGATTTTTCTGTATTTTCATGACTATGAAAATTGTACATTCACACTGAAGGCATCAAAACTATGAATTAACACATGTGGACTTATATACTTAACAAAAAAGTGTGAAACAAATGAAAATATGTCTTATATTCTAGGTTCTTCAAAGTAGCCACCTTTTGCTTTGATGACTGCTTTGCACACTCTTGGCATTCTCTTGATGAGCTTCAAGAGGTAGTCACCGGAAATGGTCTTCCAACAATCTTGAAGGAGTTCCCAGAGATGCTTAGCACTTGTTGGCCCTTTTGCCTTTACTCTGTGGTCCAGCTCACCCCAAACCATCTCGATTGGGTTCAGGTCTTGTGACTGTGGAGACCAGGTCATCTGGGGTAGCACCCCATCACTCTCCTTCTTAGTTAAATAGCCCTTACACAGCCTGGAGGTGTGTTTGGGGTCATTGTCCTGTTGAAAAATAAATGATGGTTCAACTAAACGCAAACTGGATGGAATAGCATGCCGCTGCAAGATGCTGTGGTAACCATGCTGGTTCAGTATGCCTTCAATTTTGAATAAATCCCCAACAGTGTCACCAGCAAAGCATCCCCACACCATCACACCTCCTCCTCCATGCTTCACGGTGGGAACCAGGCATGTAGAGTCCATCCGTTCACCTTTTCTGTGTCGCACAAAGACACGGTGGTTGGAACCAAAGATCTCAAATTTGAACTCATCAGACCAAAGCTCAGATTTCCACTGGTCTAATGTCCATTCCTTGTGTTCTTTAGCCCAAACAAGTCTCTTCTGCTTGTTGCCTGTCCTTAGCAGTGGTTTCCTAGCAGCTATTTTACCATGAAGGCCTGCTGCACAAAGTCTCCTCTTAACAGTTGTTGTAGAGATGTGTCTGCTGCTAGAACTCTTTGTGGCATTGACCTTGTCTCTAATCTGAGATGCTGTTAACCTGAGATTTCTGAGGCTGGTGACTCAGATAAACTTATCCTCAGAAGCAGAGGTGACTCTTGGTCTTCCTTTCCTGGGGCGGTCCTCATGTGAGCCAGTTTTTTTTGTAGCGCTTGATGGTTTTTGCAACTGCACTTGGGGACACTTTCAAAGTTTTCCCAATTTTTCGCACTGACTGACCTTCATTTCTTAAAGTAATGATGGCCACTCGTTTTTCTTTACTTAGCTGCTTTTTTCTTGCCATAATACAAATTCTTACAGTATAATCAAAAGGACTATCAGCTGTGTATCCACCAGACTTCTGCACAACACAACTGATGGTCCCAACCCCATTTATAAGGCAAGAAATCCCACTTATTAAACCTGACAGGGCACACCTGTGAAGTGAAAACCAGTTCCGGTGACTACCTCTTGAAGCTCATCAAGAGAATGCCAAGAGTGTGCAAAGCAGTCATCAAACAAAAGGTGGCTACTTTGAAGAACCTAGAATATAAGACATATTTTCAGTTGTTTCACACTTTTTTGTTAAGTATATAAGTCCACATGTGTTAATTCATAGTTTTGATGCCTTCAGTGTGAATGTACAATTTTCATTGTCATGAAAATACAGAAAAATCTTTAAATGAAAAGGTGTGTCCAAACATTTGGTCTGTATGGTATATACACACACACACACACATATATATATATCTATAATATAACCAGGGATGTGTCCTTCTGTCCGAAGCCTCTACAGACTGAGCATGCTCAGAATGGCACCATGACGACAATATGTCCAGGTCGAGAGAGAGAGAAAGACAAATTCGTGAGTGAGTACACCCCCATATTTTCAGTACATTATATAATAATAATAATAATAATAATCTTTATTTATATAGCGCCAACATATTCCGCAGCGCTTAACAATTCACAGGTTCATGTACAACAGTCAAAAGTAACATAGCTAAAGATAATACAATAATTACAGCAAAAATAATGACGACCCTGCTCCTAAGAGCTTACAATCTACAATGAGGTGGGGGTGACACAAAGTACAATGGCTTATTTACAAGGATGGTCCAGCCATCTTGAGGGGATGAGGGATAGATAGAGGCTGCATGAGCTTATCACCAGCCAGTATCTAGTGCTTTTTGGTTGGGTGGAGACTTATGTTTGGAGAAATAAGGAATGGGCTATGAGAATATAAAAGGACTTTGATTAGGGAACGTGATAGGCCACCCTAAACAGATGTGTTTTTAGGGAGCGCCTAAAACTGTGTAAATTGTGGTTCATCCTAATTTCTTGGGGTAGAGCATTCCAAAGAATAGGTGCAGCTCGGGAGAAGTCTTGAAGCCGGGAGTGGGAGGTACGGATTAGTGCGGATGTTAGTCGAAAGTCGCTTGCAGAGCGTAGAAAACGGGTAGGCTGATAAACAGAGATGAGGGAAGAGATGTAGGGGGGTGCCACACTATGGAGAGCTTTGTGGGTGAGAACAAGCAATTTAAATCGGATCCTATAATTCATGGGCAGCCAGTGCAATGACTGGCACAGAGCCAGTCATTATATATACAACGCTCAGCATAAGTCAGTTCACCCCCTGTATTCTCAGTACATTATTCATACGGCGCTCAGCGTAAGAGAGTACACCCCCTGTATACTCAGTACTTTTAACATACAGTGCTCAGCGTAAGTGAATATACCCCCATATTATTAGTACACTATATATGCAGAGCTCAGCATAAGTGAGTATGTAGCACCCTGAGGATTCGGCTGCTACAGGGGTATTGCACCTCAACCCAGAGGTGTGATATTCCACTCCCGGGTAAGGAAGGAGTGTGGAACTGAGCTCGGTAGGCTGCATGCACTACACACATCCCATTTCCGAGGAGCAGACCGACGGTACTCCCACTTAGAAATGTGCAGGTACGACCGAGTCTGTTCCTGGCTGGAGTGGGAGGGGGGTGGTACATCCCAAGTAGTGTAGGGGCAGATAGGGGGAGCAGCCTGGGTAAAGATAGGAGCTCATTGGGTGCTGGTCACCTGAGCTCACACATAGAGGGTGTATATAAGGTGGGCACCAACTAAGAACAGGGTCAGTTGCAGAGAGGAAGTCAGCGAGCAGAGGAGAAGAAAGACCCAGAGTGAGAGAGGAGAAGAGAAAGAGAGACCCAGAGGGGGAAACAGCAAGAAAAGGACTCCAAGAACCCAACTTAAATCCCCGGGTGAAGAGTCGGCATCAGGGTACCGGAACCCAAGCTGGTGGGGGCAAAAACACTCCCCAGCCAGAGACCGGAGACCGTGGGCAGCGTTTGCCACGGTCACCCACCACATCCACCACGAAGGCATACCACGTGGAGGGTCAGGGAACCCGAGGCCAAGGGTCTCCCAACAGAAGGCCCGAGGGAGCTGGACCTGGGTGGATCAATAGTGGGGACGGCCAGAGAACGGACAGAAGGAGAGCTCAGGGTCACGCTCCGGACTTATTTGGGGGTTGGCTGGATCCAGAACCTGGTGGACGCAGCACGGCTCGGGAGGTCACTCGAAGCTGGAGTGACCAGAACATCAGCAGTGAGTAAACATCCTAAACTGCATAACCCGACTCTGTCTCTGATTGCCGTCTACACTGCATCACCACAACCCCCATCCTCTGCACCTGATCCCCCTGAGGCTATACCCCACCCGTTGGGGGTTATATCATCAAAGCTGCACCTACACCATCAGCCTCAGCGGACCCTGCTGCAGCGGCGGCCACAGTGACCGCAACCCAACGGGTGGCATAGTCGACATTAAGAACTTAGCAACATCTGTAGGACTGCCACATACAACTCAGTTTGACACCCTGGGCACGGACCGGGTCACAGCCACTCGGAGACTACAACCCCCATCTGATCCGGCTCCGGGTATTCCCCTAAAGAATATGGCCCAGGGGGCGCGTCAAGTACACCCCCTGTATTCTCAGTACATTATACATACAGAGCTCAGCGTAAGTGAGTACACCCTCTGTATTCTCAGCACGTTATACATACAGCGTTCAGCGTAAGTGTGTACACCTTCTGTATTCTCAGTACGTTATACATACAACACTCAGCGTAAGTGAGTACACCCCTGTATTCTCAGTACGCTATAGATACAACGCTTAGCATAAATGAGTACGACCCCTTCTGTTCTCAGTACGTTATATATACAGAGCTCAGCGTAAGGACACCCCCCTGTATTCTCAGTACGTTATACATACAGAGCTCAGCGTGACTACACCCCCATATTATTAGTACACTATATATACAGCGCTCAGCATAAGTGAGTACACCCCCTGTATTCTCAGTACGTTAAACATACAACGCTCAGCGTAAATTAGTACAACCCCCTGTATTCTCAGTACGTTATGTATACAGTACTCAGCGTAAGTACACCTCCCTGTATTATCAGTACATTATATACAGTACAGACCAACAGTTTGGACACACCTTCTCATTTAAAGATTTTTCTGTATTTTCATGACTATGAAAATTGTACATTCACACTGAAGGCATCAAAACTATGAATTAAGACATGTGGAATTATATACTTAACAAAAAAGTGTGAAACAACTGAAAATATGTCTGATATTCTAGGTTCTTCAAAGTAGCCACCTTTTGTTTTGATGACTGCTTTGCACACTCTTGGCATTCTCTTGATGAGCTTCAAGAGGTAGTCACCGGAAATGGTCTTCCAACAATCTTGAAGGAGTTCCCAGAGATGCTTAGCACTTGTTGGCCCTTTTGCCTTCACTCAGCGGTCCAGCTCACCCCAAACCATCTCGATTGGGTTCAGGTCTGGTGACTGTGGAGGTCAGGTCATCTGGCGTAGCACCCCATTAATCTCCCTCTTGGTCAAATAACCCTTACACAGCCTGGAGGTGTGTTTGGGATCATTGTCCTGTTGAAAAATAAATGATGGTCCAACTAAACGCAAACTGGATGGAATAGCATGCCGCTGCAAGATGTTGTGGTAGCCATGCTGGTTCAGTATGCCTTCAATTTTGAATAAATCCCCAACAGTGTCACCAGCAAAGCACCTGCACACCATCACACCTCCTCCTCTATGCTTCACGGTGGTAACCAGGCACGTGGAGTCCATCCGTTCACCTTTTCTGCGTCGCACAAAGACACAGTGGTTGGAATCAAAGATCTCAAATTTGGACTCATCAGACCAATGCACAGATTTCCACTGGTCTAATGTCCATTCCTTGTGTTCTTTAGCCCAAACAAGTCTCTTCTGCTTGTTGCCTGTCCTTAGCAGTGGTTTCCTAGCAGCTATTTTACCATGAAGGCCTGCTGCACAAAGTCTCCTCTTAACAGTTGTTGAAGAGATGTGTCTGCTGCTAGAACACTGTGTGGCATTGACCTGGTCTCTAATCTGAGCTGCTGTTAACCTGCAATTTCTGAGGCTGGTGACTCGGATAAACTTATCCTCAGAAGCAGAGGTGACTCTTGGTCTTCCTTTCCTGGGGCGGTCCTCATGTGAGCCAGTTTCTTTGTAGCACTTGATGGTTTTTGCAACTGCACTTGGGGACACTTTCAAAGTTTTCCCAATTTTTCGCACTGACTGACCTTCATTTCTTAAAGTAATGGTGGGCAATCATTTTTCTTTACTTAGCTGCTTTTTTCTTGCCATAATACAAATTCTAGTAGTCTATAAAGTAGGACTATCAGCTGTGTATCCACCAGACTTCTGCACAACACAACTGATGGTCCCAATCCCATTTATAAGGCAAGAAATCCCACTTATTAAACCTGACAGTGCTCACCTGTGAAGTGCAAACCATTTCCGGTGACTACCTCTTGAAGCTCATCAAGAGGATGCCAAGAGTGTGAAAAGCAGTCATCAAAGCAAAAGGTGGCTACTTTGAAGAACCTAGAATATAAGACATATTTTTAGTTGTTTCACACTTTTTTGTTAAGTTTTGTCCTACTAAGACCCTAGATAAAACTGAACTCTGTAGTGATATGGAAAATTATTTCAGGAGACTGAGTCTGAGGGAATACTTCAGTACTACAGAAGATTCAGAACCCACCCTAACTGAAGGAAAAGGGATCTTGACAACCAAGAAGAGGTCAGATTGGACACCTCCACCTGGACGAAACCCTCATTTGGATACATATATAGACTCCTTCAGACATGTGATAAAATCCACCATCTTAGACACAAACCGGAGACAAGCATCCAACATCAGTGCCCAGGAGAGAAAGGCCATACAATCTTTGAAAACCAACAAAGAAATCATCATTAAACCTGCTGACAAGGGTGGTGCAATAGTGATGATGAACACATCAGACTACATGAAGGAAGCAAACAGACAACTGGTGGACACGCGCTACTACAAAAAACTGGAGTCTGATCCTACACAGGACAATTACAAGGAACTAAACAAGTTGGTATCGTGTCTGCCTGATGAATCCATAAGAGCCGATGACCTGATACCAGAGAGTCCAAGAATAGGGACATTCTATATGCTCCCCAAAATCCACAAATCTGGAAATTGAAGAAAACCAATTATTTCATGTGTGGGCACCCTTACTGAGCAAGTTTCTGGATGGGTAGAGTGTGTTCTTAAACCACTGGTAAAGAGTACACCCAGCTACATTCAGGACACGACAGACCTACTGAATAAACTAGCAGCAGTAGGTCCTCTACCAGAAGGAACCATCCTGGCCACCATGGATGTGGAATCGTTGTATTCTAATATCCCACACAAGGATGGATTAAATGCCTGCAAAATCTTCATAGAAAATACAGGAATTGTTGCTGATTCTGTGGTCAAACTTACAGAATTCATCCTCACCCACAATTACTTTGAATTTGATAACAACATATATCTACAGGAAACTGGTACAGCGATGGGAAGTAAAATGGCTTCACAGTACGCAAATATTTTCATGGCCAAGCTTTAAAGTGATTTTTTGTCCTCATGTCCCATCAGGCCTCTGGCCTACTATCGTTTCATTGACGATATTTTAATCATCTGGACGGGGTCTGAGCAACAGCTGAAGACGTTCCATGAACACTTTAATCGATTTCATCTCACCATCAACCTAACACTCAACTACTCCTGTGCTGAAATTAACTGTTTGGACACCATCATCAAGCTATAGAACAATGAAAAAGAGACATCCTTGTACCGGAAACCAATCGACCGTCCTACATATCTTAAATGGGGCAGATACTATCAGATGCTATCAGATACAATCGGATATGTTTCAACCAGATGGATAGAGACAAACACCTTGATGGCCTCAGAAAGACCTTTTTGAAACAGGGCTACCATCCAAGAACAATTGAGAACCAGATTACAAGAGCCACCAGAATATCATGGAATCATCTCCTACATTACAAAACCAAACAAGAAAACAACCGGGTGCCTCTAGTAGTCACCTACAATCCAAATCTGGAGGCACTAAGGAGAGCTGCACAGAAACTACAACCCTTACTACAAAAAGATGCCCGATTACAATTCGTATTTCCAGACTCCCCACTTCTGTGTTTCAGGCAGCCCCCAAATCATAGAATCATAGAATCATAGAATGGTAGAGTTGGAAGGGACCTCCTGGGTCATCTGGTCCAACCCCCTGCTCAAAGCAGGATTCACTAGATCATCTCAGACAGATGTCTGTCCAGCCTCTGTTTGAAGACGTCCATTGAAGGGGAACTCACCACCTCTCGTGGCAGCCTGTTCCACTCATTAATCACCCTAACTGTCAAAAAGTTTTTTCTAATATCTAATCTGTGTCTCCTCCCATTTAGTTTCATCCCATTGCTTCTAGTCTTTCCTTGTGCAAATGAGAATAAAGATGAACCTTCTACAATGTGACAGCCCTTGACATATTTGTAGACAGCTATTAAGTCTCCTCTCAGTCTTCTTTTTTGCAAGCTAAACATTCCCAAATCCTGCAACCGTTCCTCATAGGACATGGTTTGCAGACCAGTCACCATTCTGGTCGCTCTTCTCTGAACTTGCTCCAGTTTGTCTATGTCTTTTTTAAAATGTGGTGCCCAAAATCTAAGAAGCATCATTGTCAGAAGCTCCCTGTCATCTCCACCAGCTACAGGTACCTTTCCTTGCAACCAGAAAAAATGTAAAACATGTCCGTTTATAACGACCACAGACAAGATAAAGATTCCCAATTCACATCAGGACTATAAGATCCCAGGTATGTTCAGCTGTATCACATATAATGTAGTGTACTTAATTATATGTACCAAATGTCCAGCTGGGGGTCTTTATGTAGGGGAGACAGGGCAAAAACTTAGAACAAGGATGAATCATCATCGCCACACAATAAAAGAAAAAAGAATAGATCTGCCTGTAGCCAAGCATTTTTGTTCCCCTGATCACAGCATAAAAGATCTGAAATTACTAGTATTAAAAGGTAACTTCAAATCTCAAAGAGAAAGAAGAATCTCAGAATATAAACTGATGATGACCTTTAACACTTTCAGAGCAAGAATGAATGTGTCGCATGGATTTATGTCATTCTACATCAACTAAGGAATGTGTTCCTCAGAATTGTGAGGCCATCACAACACTGGACCTGGTCACAGGACAATAAAACCTTCACACTCCTTATCTATTAACTGCTAAAATATTTATAGCCAGAACTGTTTATCTCTTCCTTAATCACTCTGCTTTTTATCACCTGTCTTACCTGTTGCATTTTTTTTTCTTGTGTGTCTTATTGTGTATAAATATGTGACTCTTCAGATTTTGTGGTATACTATGCCTGATGAAGAGACCTGAGTAGTCTCGAAAGTTTGCAATTTGTTACCATCTTTTCAGTTAGCCATTAAAAGGTATCAACCACTGAGGACTCTCAAATCTAAATATTTTTCTGTCTACTGGCTAGCACGGTACAAGAATATATATTTTCCCTATATTGTTAAGTATATAATTCCACATGTGTTAATTCATAGTTTTGATGCCTTCAGTGTGAATGTACTATTTTCATAGTTATGAAAATACAGAAAAATTTTTAAATGAGAAGGTGTGTCCAAACTTTTGGTCTGTACTGTATACAGTGCTCACCGTAAATGAGTATACCCCCCTGTATTCTCAGCACGTTATACATACAGCGCTCAGCGTGAGTACACCCCCATATTATTAGTACATTATATATACAGTGCTCAGCATAAATGAGTACACCCCCTGTATTCTCAGTACGTTATTGTTAGAACTCTCTTGTTAGTTTTTTTCTATTAGGCTGGTCACATGACCTTTTTTGCATATTTAATCCTGCTCCGCGCTTCTTGCCTTGCTGGACTTCATTGTAATTTCTACTCTTAAGCTAGCCAGGTGCTTTGTTACCTTACTCAGTCAGTTTAGCTAGGTCTTTTGACCTCTATGTTCTATGTTGTTTGTTTGTCTTTTTACTGCTACAATTTCTGCTAGGAGGTGTCCATCTTTCTCCCAGTCCCTAGTTCTTGTAGGCATCCCTCCCTCACATCTATAGGTCTTCGTTCAGACTAGCTGAGGACTTTAGCGATTCTGATCGCAGGATCAGGTTCCCGTTACATCGTAGGGATCTAGCTTAGTTCTATTGCAGGGACAGATCTCCTGTCTTTCCTTAGTGCTTGTAGCAGATCATAACAGTAAGTCCAGCCCAAAAAATTTCTCTAAGGAAAGACCTCCAGTTTCCATCATGGTGTCGGTTCAGGATTTGGCTCAACGCCTGCAGGGACTCTCTCTGGAGGTGGCCGAGCTCCAACAACACGTGAGTAGCTGTTCTGGAGCGCATTTTGTGGAGCCAAAGGTACGATTGCCTGATTTATTTTTTGGTGAACAACAAGATTTTTTTCCTTTAAAAATGCTTGTTTATTGTATTTTCGTTTGAGACCCAGATCCTCTGGTGATGAATCACAGCGCATAGGGTTCATAATGTCACTTTTGCGCAAAGAACCTCAGGGATGGGCCTTTTCTCTCCAACCTAGTGATCCGTGCTTTAGATCAGTGGATAGTTTTTTTTCTGCTTTGGGGTTGTTGTATGATGATCCTGATCGTGTCTCATCAGCTGAGACGGAATTGAGACATTTGAGGCAGGGATCAGGTAATGTGGAAAATTATTGTACTCACTTCTGTCGGTGGTCTGCTCAGGTGGGGTGGAACGATTCAGCTCTGAAAAGTTTGTTTCTTGCTGGGCTAGGTGAAAGGGTTAAGGATCTGCTGATTGCTTATCCTACACCTGGAAACTTGCAGGAGGCAATGCAATTAGCTATACGGGTGGACAGGAGACTGCGTGCAAGGGTTAATGAGAGTAAATCCTCTGCCATGTCAGCTCCGAGTCTTGAGAGGGTCTGTACTGACACTGGAGAGCCGATGGAGATTGGGGCGATGTCACCCCGCTCTCAGGAAAAAGACCGCAGGTTTTCTGAAGGTTTGTGCTTCTATTGCCGTAAATCTGACCATTTCATTAAGAACTGTGTGCTTCGCATGAACAAAGAAAAAAAAAAGGTCAGTTACGCCCGTATAACCTGTTTAAACACTAAGGGTGTATTTCTTTCTGCTACTACCGCAGCTCAGGAATAATTAATTGAATTTTGGGTATTTGTGGATTGTGGTTCAACTCTGATTGATGGGGGATTCTTGGAAAAACTTAATTTAAAACCCAAACCTTTGTCATCCCCTATTGCCGTGGTTTCTGTCGATGGCTCTCCCTTGAAATGTGTTACTCGCAAGGTTTATGAATTTCCTCTCACTATTCATGGTATTCACCAAGAAAATTTGGATTTGGTGGTATTAAATAATTTGCCTTCTCCAGTAGTTTTGGGGTTGCCCTGGTTAAAATTGCACAATGCTGTACTGGATTGGTCTACCAATGAAATTAAGTCCTGGAGCCCTAAGTGTTGTAATGGGCGCATTGCTGCTGTGGATAAAGGGGAATTACCTGTACCTATTCAGGATTTTTGGAAAGTTTTTTCTGAGAAGGAGTCGCAAATTTTGCCTCCCCATAGAGACTATGATTGTACCATTGAATTTTTCCCTGGAGCAACTCTTCCTAAAAGTCGTTTATTTAATCTTACTATTCCTGAGAGAAAGGCTTTGGAGGAATACATACAGACGAGCTTGGCCGCCGGTCATATCAGACCCTCTAAGTCACCTGTGGCTGTTGGATTTTTTTTTGTTAAAAAAAAGGACGGCGGTTTGCGTCCTTGTTTGGACTTTCGCGAGATTAATAAAATTACTGTACGCAATCCCTACCCACTGCCATTGATTTCTGATTTGTTTAACCAGTTAGTGGGGGCCAAGTGGTTCTCTAAAATTGATCTCTGGGGGGCATACAATTTGTTGCGCATGAAGGAGGGTGATGAATGGAAGACTGCTTTTAACACTCCTGTGGGTCATTTTGAGAATCTGGTTATGCCTTTTGGTCTTACCAATGCACCAGCATTTTTTCAGAATCTTATTAATGACATCCTTAGACCTTTGATCGGCAAAAATGTGGTTGTGTATTTGGATGACATTTTGATTTATTCGCCTGACCTGGAGTCTCATTGGCGGAGCGTACGTGAGGTATTGCAGTTATTGATTGACAATTCGCTTTTTGCTAAGCTGGAGAAATGTGAGTTCGCTGTACAGAGAATTAGTTTTTTGGGCTACATTATCTCCAGTGAGGGCTTTGAGATGGACCCGGTGAAAGTTCAAGCTGTGCAGGAATGGCCTAGGCCTACTGGTTTGAAATCGATACAGAGGTTTTTGGGTTTCGCGAATTATTACAGAAAATTCATTAAAAATGTTTCTATTATTGTTAAACCACTGACCGATCTCACCAGGAAAGGTTCTAATATGGTTCAGTGGACTACTGAGGCCATTGAAGCTTTTGTGTTTCTAAAGGAGAGGTTCAGCTCTGCCCCCATCCTTATGCAGCCTCATGTGACTAAGCCGTTTTTGGTTGAGGTTGATGCTTCTTCTGTGGGGGTCGGTGCGGTGTTGTCTCAGAAAAACAAGGATGGAGTACATCCCTGTGCCTTTTTTTCAAAAAAATTTTCTGAGACTGAACTTAATTACGATATTGGTAATCGGGAATTGCTGGCTATTAAACTCGCATTTGAACACTGGCATCATCTCTTGGAAGGTGCTGATTTTCCCATTCAGGTTTTCACTGATCATAAAAATCTGATCTATCTTGATGCTGCCAAGCGCTTGAATGCCCGTCAGGCTAGGTGGGCACTTTTTTTTCGCGGTTTAATTTTTCCGTTACTTACATCCCGGGTACCAAGAATGTTAAAGCTGATACTTTGTCTCGCAGCCTTTCTCCCATGGTCGGTACTGAGGAGGAGGAGAGCATTTTACAAGAAGGTGTTGTGATTGCTGCATTGGACTCTGTTTTGGAAGATGAGATTCTTAAAGCACAGGAGAATGCCCCATCTAACACTCCCCATGGGCGGTTGTTTGTGCCTAGGACCTTTAGGAGAAATTTGTTTGTTGAGTGTCATGAGTCTCGGTTGGCAGGTCATCAAGGAATTTCTGAGACCAAGAGACTCGTGGGTCGCAGTTTTTGGTGGCCTGGATGGCAGAAGGATAGTCATTAAGTGGGTGCGTCAATGTACTGTGTGTGCTAGATCTAAGTCTTCACATACTCCTGCTGCGGGGATGCTTTGCCCTCTGGAGGTTCCTAGTGCTCCTTGGACACATCTGGCTATGGACTTTATTACTGACCTTCCCCCCTCTGAGGGTTTCACGGTCATCTGGGTGGTCGTGGACCGTTTTAGCAAGATGTGTCACTTGGTTCCCTTCATCAAACTGCCCTGCGCTAAGACACTCGCTAAGGCCTTTGTCAAGGAGATTGTCAGACTCCATGGTGTTCCTACTGACATTGTTTCTGATAGGGGACCTCAGTTCGTGGCTCATTTTTGGTGTGCCTTTTGTGACAGGTTGGGAGTTCATTTGTCATTTTCATCTGGATATCATCCTGAGTCTAATGGCCAGACAGAAAGGAAGAACCAGGATGTTGAGCAGTTCTTGCGTTGTTTTGTGGCAGACAATCAAGAGGGGTGGTCTGAGTTTCTGCCGCTTGCTGAATTTGCTCTTAACACCCATTCATCCTCTTCTGCTGGGTGTTCGCCTTTTTTTTGTTGTTCTGGGAGACATCCGTCTTTTGGGTCATTCTCCAAATTGGTATCGGCTGTGCCTGAGGAGGAGAGTTTTTCCGGTGATTTGGAAAGAGTTTGGACGGATGTGCGTGGTAATCTTCAGGAGGCTAACAAAAAATCTAAAAGGTACTTTGACAGGAAACGTCAAGAGGTTTTGTTTACGGTTGGTGACATGGTTTGGTTGTCCTCTAAGAATCTGCGGTTGAGGATTCCTTCTAAAAAATTGGGTCCCAAGTTTGTAGGGCCCTTTAAGGTGCTTCAGGTAGTTAACCAATCTGCTGTTAGGTTGGAGGTTCCCACCTCCTGAAAGATTAATCTGGTGTTTCATGTTTCTCTATTGAAAAAAGCTGATGTATCAGATAGAGATGTCACTGCCACTGTTCCTCCGGTGGTGGAGGACGGGGAATATGAAATTTCCCGCATCCTTAATTCTAGACGGTATAGAGGGAGTTTGCAGTATCTCGTCGCTTGGAAGGGTTTCAGTCCCGAGGATAACTCATGGGTGAGGGCGGATGATGTTTCTGCTTCCAGACTTGTCAGAGCGTTTCACAAGAGGTTTCCTGATAAGCCTGGGCCTAGAGGATCCGGAGGATCCTCATAGAAGCGGGGGTACTGCTAGAACTCTCCTGTTAGGTTTTTTCTATTAGGCTGGTCACATGACCTTTTTTGGCTATTTAATCCTGCTCCGCCCTTCTTGCCTTGCTGGACTTCATTGTAATTTCTACTCTTAAGCTAGCCAGGTGCTTTGTTACCTTACTCAGTCAGTTTAGCTAGGTCTTTTGACCTCTATGTTCTATGTTGTTTGTTTGTCTTTTTACCGCTACAATTTCTGCTAGGAGGTGTCCATCTTTCTCCCAGTCCCTAGTTCTTGTAGGGATCCCTCCCTCACATCTATAGGTCTTCGTTCAGACTAGCTGAGGACTTTGGCGGGTCTGATCGCAGGATCAGGTTCCCCGTTACATCGTAGGGATCTAGCTTAGTTCTATTGCAGGGACAGATCTCCTGTCTTTCCTTAGTGCTTGTAGCAGATCATAACAGTTATACATACTGTGAGTACACCCCCTTTATTCTCAGTACGTTATATATACAACGCTCAGCGTGAGTACACCCCCTCTATTCCCAGTACATTGTACATACAGCGCTCAGCGTTAGTGAGTACACCCCCTTGTATTCTCAGTATGTTATACATACGGAGCTCAGCTTAAGTGTATACGCCCCCCTGTATTCTCAGCACGTTATACATACAGCGCTCAGCGTATGTGAGTACGCCCCCCTGTATTCTCAGTATGTTATACATACAGCGCTCAGCGTGAGTACACCCTCCTGTATTCTCAGTACGTTATATATACAGCACTTAGCGTAAGTGAGTACACCCCCCTGTATTCTCAGTATGTTATACATACAACGCTCAGTGTAAATGAGTACAACACCCTGTATTCTCAGTACGTTACGCATACAGTGCTCAGCGTCAGTACAATCCCTATATTCTCAATACGTTATACATACAACGCTCAGGGTAAGTGAGTACACCCCCTGTATTCTCAGTACGTTATGCATACAATGCTCAGGGTAAGTGAGTACACTGCCTGTATTCTCGGTACGTTATACATACAGTGCTCAGCGTAAGTGAGTACACCCACCTGTATTTTCAGTACATTATACATACAGCGCTCAGCGTAAGTGAGTACACCCCCCTGTATTCTCAGTACATCTTATATATGCTGGACGCATCTTTGTGTCGAAAGCCGGGTTGCGTGGCGCCTGCGCAGTGAGGCGCCGGAGTCAGCACGTGTGCAAACCGCACTACGGCGCCATTTTATTGAAGACACTGTATATAAGATTTCGCAGACAGTGTCTTTAAAAAATGGCACAGGATAACGCTGTATGCACATGTGCTGACTCCGGCGCCATTAATAAAATGAAAAATGTTCCAATAAAAATGCTTGCCACCCGGGCGTAGAATAGGTTTAATAGCTAGTATATACAGTTAGGTCCATATATATTTGGACAGAGACGACATTTTTCTAATTTTGGTTCTAGACATTACCACAATGAATTTTAAACAAAACAATTCAGATGCCGTTGAAGTTCAGACTTTCAGCTTTCATTTGAGGGTATCCACATTAAAATTGGATGAAGGGTTTAGGAGTTTCAGCTCCTTAACATGTGCCATCCTGTTTTTAAAGGGACCAAAAGTAATTGGACAACTGACTCCAAGGCTATTTCATGGATAGGTGTGGGCAATCCCTTCGTTATGTCATTCTCAATTAAGCTGATAAAAGTCCTGGAGTTGATCTGAGGTGTGGTGCTTGCATTTGGAAGGTTTTGGTGTGAAGTAAACATGCGGTCAAACACAGAAAAAACCCATCTGATAAATTGCTACAATATTAGGAGTGGCAAAATCTACAGTTTGGTACATCCTGAGAAAGAAAGAAAGCACTGGTGAACTCATCAATGTAAAACGACCTGGGCGCCCACGGAAGACCACAGTGGTGGATGATAGCAGAATAATCTCCATGGTGAAGAGAAACCCCTTCACAACAGCCAACCAAGTGAACAACACTCTCCAAGAGGTAGGCGTATCAATATCCAAATCTACCATAAAGAGAAGACTGCATGAAAGTAAATACAGAGGGTTCACTGCACGGTGCAAGCCACTCATAAGCATCAAGAATAAAAAGGCTAGACTGGACTTTGCTAAAAAACATCTAAAAAAGCCAGCACAGTTCTGGAAGAACATTCTTTGGACAAATGAAACCAAGATCAACCTCTACCAGAATGATGGAAAGAGAAAAGTATGGCGAAGGCGTGGTACAGCTCATGATCCAAAGCATACCACATCATCTGTAAAACACGGTGGAGGCAGTGTGATGGCTTGGGCATGCATGGATGCCAGTGGCACTGGGTCACTAGTGTTTATTGATGATGTGACACAGGACAGAACCAGCCAAATGCAGCCAAACTGATTGGTCGTTGTTTCATACTACAGATGGACAATGACCCAAAACATAAAGCCAAAGCAATCCAGGAGTTTATTAAAGCAAAGAAGTGGAATATTCTTGAATGGCCAAGTCAGTCACCTGATCTCAACCCAATTGCGCAGCATTTCACTTGTTAAAGACTAAACTTCAGACAGAAAGGCCCACAAGCAAACTGCAACTGAAAACCACCGCTGTAAAGGCATGGCAGAGCATCAAAAAGGAGAAAACACAGCGTCTGGTGATGTCCATGAGTTCAAGACTTCAGGCAGTCATTGCCAACAAAGGGTTTTCAACCAAGTACTAGAAATGAACATTTTATTTACAATTATTTAATCTGTCCAATTACTTTTGGTCCCTTTAAAAACAGGGTGGCACATGTTAAGGAGCTGAAACTCCTAAACCCTTCATCAAATTTTAATGTGGATACCCTCAAATGAAAGCTGAAAGTCTGAACTTCTACTGCATCTGAATTGTTTTGTTTAAAATTCATTGTGGTAATGTCTAGAACCATATATATGGACCTAACTGTATATATACTGCTCAAAAAATAAAGGGAACACTTAAACAACGCAAAGTAACTCCAAGTTTATCACTCTTCCGTGAAATCTACCTGTTCAGTTATGAAGCAACACTGATTGTGAATCAATTTCTCATGCTGTTGTGCAAATGGAACAGACAACAGGTAGCAATGCTATGCAGTTAGCAAGACAGATGTGGCGCCCTGCTACGCACTGGTACCACAGAGCGCAGAAGGGTGCATGGATGGACTTCTCCACAAGAGGCCCTCACACATTCACACACCTTCGCCCTACCACCTCAGACCATCAGAGGGAGCCTGTTAGGGACATATATATATGGAGGGTGGAGCTAGGCAGCTCAGTTTAGACTGAGAGAGAGTCTGAGAGCGTGCTGATGCTCAGAGAGCAGCGAAGAGGCAGCACTCTGGCTGCTGTGCTTAGGCGAGCCAAGGCCTACAGGACGAAGGCCTAGTGAGGGCCCTGAGTGTGGCCGAAGGCGAGAGGAGAAGGAAGAAGTAGAGAGGGGCAGAGGAGCATACCAGGCTCACCCCGAGATATATACCGGACACTGGGTCCGCGCCTACGGGGTCCCTTATACCCAGTAGGGACCACCGGAACCCCTGGAGGACTACAGGTCCCAGGTTTACAAAACGCTGACTACAGTACCAGGGCTAGGAGTCACGGAGGCCCCGGCGACCAGGGAGAGTGATCTCCAAGAGAAGGCCCTACCACCAGGTCAGCAGGTGCAAGAGAGAGACAGTAACCAACCTAGGCCTAGCTCCAGGCAGGTCAGAAGCTTAGCGAGTAAAGTCACGGATCAGGAGGCCCTATACCCGCTCACTGGGGAGAGTCCAAAAGTGCGCCCTTCGTCTGGAGTACCCTGGACCGTGCCTGCATCTTCACCAGTAAAGGTACTGAAGCTTACCCCCTTGTGAGTGTTCGTCTTTCCTCCGGGACCGTCCTGCCGTCTCTCTCCCCTGCACCACCACCCATTACATCCCACGCTGCCCTGAGGCCCGCTCCACCTGTGGGGAGCCGTTCCATCACAAGCTGCCCTACCATCTGCCTCAGAGGACTGCTCCGCAGCGGCGGCCCCCCTTTTGCCACATTCCACAGGTGGCGTCAAAAACTTTCCAAATTCCCTATAAATAATTCCCCTTTTTATTGACCGCCCTGGGTCACGGACCAGACCAGCCACCGTGATATCCCCGCCATACCGGCACCCATAGGCCCGGCTGCCTAGTAACCCCACGGCCTAGGGGGCGAGTCAACCTTGGCGTCATGAACAGGATTCCGTGCCCGTTGCCATCGGGTACTGTGCGCCTTAAAAGACTGTAGTACTCACTGTGGTGAAGGTTTCCCGCCATTCCTGAGATTTCCCGCCATTGTCCGCTATCTTCCTGTTGCCGCGCAGGAAGAAGAGGGGCATAACCGCGGGAAACGGAGAGGCGTAACTGCTGGAAGCGCGCGAAGCCCAGGACACGCCCCGCCCCTGACGTCGAACCAGGAAGCGTCAGGTCCTGAAAGGAGTTCAGAGGACGCTCTGACGTCAGACACGAATGACGCAAGGTCCTGGAAGAAGACCATCGCCCGCGGAGCTGCGGCCTACCTGATAAGAAGTGAAGAAGGTAGGCTGCGGTTTACTAGAGGGGCGCAACCATGGCCGATGACCAGCAAGCCGCTGGAGCACCGTTTAACGCTCCTGATGCCCATCCTGCGCCCGGCACTGCACAGGCTGGAGCGGCCACTCCACCAGCAGGGGTCGTGACTCCGTTGATCCCCATGGCCCTGCCGTATATCCCTGGAGCGAAATAGCTTCCCCAGTATAATGGCAAACCAGACACCGTGTCCAGATTCAAGAGAAAAATTTGCGGTGTGCTAGACATGTATTCTATGACTGTTAAGCAGAGAGCTGCTGTTGTGCTGGGACAATTTACTGGTGCCTCAGAGCGGGAAGTTGAAACCTGGCCAGCCTCAGACCAGGAATCAGTATCCATCATCTTTAAGAGACTGCAAACTGTGTTTGAAAACCGCACTGAGACAGATCTCCGGATGAGGTTCTATCACTGTGTCGGGAAACCTGAAGACAGTATTCGGGACTACGCCTGGTGCTTACAGGAAGCCCTGCGGGCCCTGAAACAGGTTGGTCCAGCCAGCATACAAAATGAAAATAAAATGCTGATGGAACAGTTCACCCGGGGGTTGAGGTCCCAGGAGGAGAGCATGACTGTACGGTGGTGGGCCTTAGATCATCTAGATGCCACCTTTGACACCCTTAAGGACATGGCTATAAAGGGTCTGCAGCCCCTGGAGTCAACAGATACTGCTATCCAGTGTTACCAGGGTGGGGCCACCCCAGTGCCCGCAGCACCCATTGCTCCTTCATTAACTGAAACAAAGGTGCAAACAATGCCCCTTAGCGAGCTGGACAGCCTGCGCTCTGAAGTGAGCCAGTGAAGTAAAACCCTGGCCACTGTCCTGAGCACCCTGCAGCTTCAGACGGAGCCTGAGCCGGAAGGAAGGATCCAACTGGCCGACAGCCCTGAGGATGTCCCCTGGATGAGGAGAAGACGGAGGACAACTCCACCCCGTATGAGGACAACGCCACCCCGGAGGAGGACAACGCCACCCCGTGGGAGAACCAACGACCAACGTCGCCCTCCAGGAGACTTCATCTGCTACCGCTGCCACAAGGCAGGCCACACAGCACGGAACTGTCCTTTAAACGAGCAAACCCTGGGACGAGGGCCGACACCCAGGAGTAAATCACCCAGGCCCATCAAGCTGGTATCACCGGTTCGTAGGAGGAAGGCCTTTCCTGTCCATCGTGCTGGACGGGATAGCAACACCTGCATTACTGGACACCGGCTCGCAGGTAACCATCATACCTGACGTCCTCTACAAAAGGTACTGGTCCGTAGATAAGCTCCAGCCGCCAGCCCCGAACCACTCCGTGTATGCCTCTAACGGCCTTCCTCTTAACCTAGAAGGGGTTAAGCACGTGACAGTGAAGGTGGGGAGAGCGGAACTAAAGGACCAAGGACTGATTGTAGTGGAGTCTAACCCTGGTGATACAGACTTGTATATGATACTTGGTACAAATATTGTTGGTAACTGTTTGGGAGAAGTGTTGTTTTTGCACCAACAGATTGCTGACACTGCCAAACCAGGGTAGAGGAAGGTGCTCCAGAGAGAGATACGAGCCATCCTGTACCAGCTACAGGTAAAGCTAACCGGTGGTGAGATTGGTAATATACGGGTGACAGACCCGATACCCATTATGATTCCCCCGATGAGTGAAATGCTGATTTGGTGTAGGGCAGCAATAGGTCTCAAAGGACAGAACTACCAGGCGGTAGTGGAGCCCATTAGCTCAGAGCACAGACCTACACTCTTAACTGCCAGAGAGGTGGTTGATGTACGCAATGGGAGGGTACCCGTACGTCTTCTAAATTGTGGGGAGGATGAAGTTAAGCTACCAAGATACGCCACTGTTGCCAGGTTGTATACTGTGAATGATAATGCCATACACACAGTGGAATCCTTGACCCCACCAGATACAGTGGAGGACAATGACTCCGAAACCCAGGTGGAGGATTGGTGTCAACAGCTCCATGTTGGGACGGACGCCACTCCTGTCCATCAAAAACAAGGTGTATACAGGGTGGTCCAGGAATACGAACAGGTATTCAGCAAACACCCACTTGATTTTGGGAGAATTAAAGGGGTACAACACCATATACTCACAGGTGGCCATCCACCCATCAAAGAACGTTACAGGCCCATACCACCAGCACACTACCAGAAAGCGAAGGAAATGTTGCATGACATGAAGAAAGCAGGGGTAATAAGGGATAGCTGTAGCCCCTGGGCAGCTCCCCTGGTCTTGGTCAGGAAAAAGGATGGAAGCATGAGGATGTGTGTAGATTACAGACAGGTAAATCGCATAACACATAAAGATGCATACCCTTTGCCCCGTATAGAGGAATCCCTGGCTGCACTAAAGTCTGCAAATTACTTCTCTACCCTTGACCTCACTAGTGGGTACTGGCAAGAAGCAGTTGCTGAGGAGGACCGGGAGAAGACGGCCTTCACTACCCCGATGGGACTCTGCGAGTTCAACAGTATGCCGTTCGGACTCTGCAAAGCCCCTGGAACGTTCCAGAGATTGATGGAGTGTTGTTTGGGACACCGTAACTTCGAGACACTGCTGCTATACCTGGATGACGTGATAGTGTACTCCAAGACGTATGAGGACCATTCGAAGCACCTGGCAGAGGTATTTGAGTCGTTGTCCCGGTATGGGATGAAATTGAAACCTTCCAAGTGCCACCTGCTCAAACAGAAGGTTCAGTAGCTGGGGCACATTGTCAGTCCAGAAGGAGTAGCACCAGACCCGGAGAAGGTCACTGCCATCCAGAAATGGCCAGAGCCGAAGAATGTCAAGGAGGTACGTCAGTTTCTGGGACTGGTCAGGTACTACCGGAGATTTGTAAAGGACTACACCAAGAAGGTAGCGCCTTTGCAAGATCTCCTGGTAGGACAGTCCAACAGAGGCAAGAACCCCCCCCCTTCCAGTGGGGTAAAGAGCAAACTGAGTCCTTTGCAGTGATGAAAGAGATCCTGACTGGCGAAGAAATCCTGGCCTACCCTGACTACAGCCAACCTTTCCTGCTGTACACTCATGCCAACAACGAGGGACTAGGAGCTGTGTTAAGCCAGAAGAAGTATGGCAAAGAGAAGGTGATTGCCTATGCTAGCAGGAAGCTTTGTCCAACCGAGAGGAATCCGGAAAACTATAGCTCCTTCAAGTTGGAGCTCCTGGCCTTGGTTTGGGTCATCACTGAACGATTCAAGCACTACCTGGCCTCCACTAAGTTCACGGCCTATACTGACAACAACCCCTTGACACATATAGAGACAGCCAAGTTGGGAGCCATGGAACAGCGTTGGATGGCCCGGCTGTCAAACTATCAGTTCACCATCAAGTACCGGGCAGGCCACAAGAACGCCAACGCCGATGCCCTATCCAGAAAGCCTCACCAGTCGGACACTGAAGAAGAAGTGGATGACCTGGAGGAGATTGAGCTACCTGCCTTCCACAGAAACGGGATTGTACATGAGCAGCACACCTCCAGGAGGTATCGTGGTAAGACACTAAACCCTTTACCTCATCACAGTTGGAAGGAGACCCAGGACAGATGGATAGAGACAAACACCTTGATGGCCTCAGAAAGACCTTTTTGAAACAGGGCTACCATCCAAGAACAATTGAGAACCAGATTACAAGAGCCACCAGAATATCAAGGAATCATCTCCTACATTACAAAACCAAACAAGAAAACAACCGGTTGCCTCTAGTAGTCACCTACAATCCAAATCTGGAGGTGCTAAGGAGAGCTGCACGGAAACTACAACCCTTACTACAAAAAGATGCCCGATTACAATCCATATTTCCAGAGTCCCCACTTCTGTGTTTCAGGCAGCCCCCAAATCTAAGAAGCATCATTGTCAGAAGCTCCATGTCATCTCCACCAGCTACAGGTACCTTTCCTTGCAACCAGAAAAAAATGTAAAACCTGTCCATTTATAACGACCACAGACAAGATAAAGATTCCCAATTCACATCAGGACTATAAGATCCCAGGTATGTTCAGCTGTATCACATATAATGTAGTGTACTTAATTATATGTACCAAATGTCCAGCTGGGGGTCTTTATGTAGGGGAGACAGGGCAAAAACTTAGAACAAGGATGAATCATCATCGCCACACAATAAAAGAAAAAAGAATAGATCTGCATGTAGCCAAGCATTTTTGTTCCCCTGATCACAGCATAAAAGATATGAAATTACTAGCATTAAAAGGTAACTTCAAATCTCAAAGGGAAATAAGAATCTCAGAATATAATCTGATGATGACCTTTAACACTTTCAGAGCAGGAATGAATGGGTCGCATGGATTTATGTCATTCTACATCAACTAAGGAATGTGCTCCTCAGAATTGTGAGGCCTTAACAACACTGGACCTGGTCACAGGACAATAAAACCTTCACACTCCTTATCTATTAACTGCTAAAATATTTATAGCCAGAACTGTTTATCTCTTCCATAATAACTCTGCTTTTCATCACCTGTCTTACCTATTGCATTTTTTTTTCTTGTGTGTCTTATTGTGTATAAATATGTGACTCTTCAGATTTTGTGGCATACTAGCCTGATGAAGAGACCTGAGTAGTCTCGAAAGCTTGCAATTTGTTACCATCTTTTCAGTTAGCCATTAAAAGGTATCAACCACTGAGGACTCTCAAATCTAAATATTTTTCTATCTACTGGCTAACACGGTACAAGAATATATATTTTCCCTATATTGTTAAGCATATAATTCCACATGTGTTAATTCATAGTTTTGATGCCTTCAGTGTGAATGTACAATTTTCATAGTCATGAAAATACAAAAAAATCTTTAAATGAGATGGTGTGTCCAAACTTTTGGTCTGTACTGTATACAGTACTCACCGTAAGTGAGTACACCCCCCTGTATTCTCAGCACGTTATACATACAGCGCTCAGTGTGAGTACACCCCCATATTATTAGTACATTATATATACAGTGCTCAGCATAAATGAGTACACCCCCTGTATTCTCAGTACGTTATACATACAGCGCTGAGCGTATGTGAGTACACCCCCTGTATTCTCAGTATGTTATATATACAGCGCTCAGCATGAGTACACCCCCTTTATTCTCAGTACGTTATATATACAACGCTCAGCGTGACTACACCCCCTCTATTCCCAGTACATTGTACATACAGCGCTCAGCGTTAGTGAGTACACCCCTCTGTATTCTCAGTATGTTATACATACAGCGCTCAGCGTGAGTACACCCTCCTGCATTCTCAGTACATTATATATACAGCACTTAGCGGAAGTGAGTACACCCCCCTGTATTCTCAGTATGCTATACATACAACGCTCAGCGTAAATGAGTACAACACCCTGTATTCTTAGTACGTTATGCATACAGCGCTCAGCGTAAGTACACTCCCTATATTCTCAGTACGTTATACATACAACGCTCAGGGTAAGTGAGTACACCCCCTGTATTCTCAGTACGTTATGCATACAACGCTCAGGGTAAGTGAGTACACTCCCTGTATTCTCGGTACGTTATACATACAGCGCTCAGCGTAAGTGAGTACACCCCCCTGTATTCTCAGTACATCTTATATATGCTGGACGCGTCCTTGTGTCCAAAGCCGGGTTGGGTGGCGCCTGCGCAGTGATGCGCCGGAGTCAGCACGTGTGCAAACCGCACTACGGCGCCATTTTATTAAAGACACTGTATATAAGAATTCGCAGACAGTGTCTTTAAAAAATGGCACAGGATAACGCTGTATGCACACGTGCTGACTCCGGCGCCATTAATAAAATGAAAAATGTTCCAATAAAAATGCTTGCCGCCCGGGCGTAGAATAGGTTTAATAGCTAGTATATATGTACACTGCTCAAAAAATAAAGGGAACACAAACAACACAATATAACTCCAAGTTTATCACTCTTCCATGAAATCTACCTGTCCAGTTATGAAACAACACTGATTGTAGGGTGGCACGGTGTCGCAGTGGTTAGCCCTGCAGCCTTGCAGCGCTGGGGTCCTGGGTTCAAATCCCACCAAGGACATCATCTGTAAGGAGTTTGTGTGTTCACGACTTGTTTGCGTGGGTTTCCTCCGGATTCTCTGGTTTCCTCCCACGCTCCAAAGACATACTGATAGAGATTCTAGATTGTGAGCCCTGATGGGGACAGCGACAATAATGTATGTAAAGTGCTGCGGAATATGTTAGCTCTATATAAAAATAAAGATTATTATTATTATTATATTGTGAATCAATTTCTCCTGCTGTTGTGCAAATGGAACAGACAACAGGTAGCAATGATATGCAATTAGCAAGACAAATGTGGCGCCCTGCTATGCACTGGTGCCACAGAACCCAGAAGGGTGCATGGATGGACTTCTCCACAAGAGGCATTCACACACCTTCGCCCTACAACCTCAGACCAGCAGAGGGAGCCTGTTACCAAGCTAGGCCTAGCTCCAGGCAGGTCAGAAGCTTAGCGAGTAAAGCCACGGATCAGGAGGCCCTATACCCGCTCACTGGGGAGAGTCCAAAAGTGCGCCCTTCGTCCGGAGTACCCTGGACCGTGCCTGCATCTTCACCAGTAAAGGTACTGAAGCTTACCCCCGTGTGAGTGTCCATCTTTCCTCCGGGACCATCCTGCCATCTCTCTCCCCTGCACCACCACCCATTACATCCCACTTTGCCCTGAGGCCCGCTCCACCTGTGGGGAGCCGTTCCATCACAAGCTGCCCTACCATCTGCCTCAGAGGACTGCTCCGCAGCGGCGGCCCCCCTTTTGCCACATTCCACAGGTGGCATCGCGAACTATCCAAATTCCCTATAAATAATTCCCCTTTTTATTGACCGCCCTGGGTCACGGACCGGACCAGCCACCGTGATATCCTCGCCATACCGGCACCCATAGGCATCCGAGTCCGGATTCAAGAGAAAAATTTGCGGTGTGCTAGACATGTATTCTATGACTGTTAAGCAGAGAGCTGCTGTTGTGCTGGGACAATTGACTGGTGCCTCAGAGCGGGAAGTTGAAGCCTGGCCAGCCTCAGACCAGGAATCAGTATCCATCATCTTTAAGAGACTGCAAACTGTGTTTGAAAACCGCACTGAGACAGATCTCCGGATGAGGTTCTATCACTGTGTCTAGAAACCTGAAGACAGTATCCGGGACTACGCCTGGTGCTTACAGGAAGCCCTGCGGGCCCTGAAACAGGTTAGTCCAGCCAGCATACAAAATGAAAATAAAATGCTGACGGAACAGTTCATCCGGGGGTTGAGATCCCAGGAAGAGAGCAGAACTGTACGGTGGTGGGCCTTAGATCATCTAGATGCCACCTTTGACACCCTTAAGGACATGGCTATAAAGGGTCTGCAGCCCCCGGAGTCAACAGATACTGCTATCCAGCATTACCAGGGTGGGGCCACCCCAGTGCCCGCAGCACCCATTGCTCCTTCATTAACGGCTGAAACAAAGATGCAAACAGTGCCCCCTAGCGAGCTGGACAGCCTGCGCTCTGAAGTGCGCCAGTTAAGTAAAACCCTGGCCACTGTCCTGAGCACCCTGCAGCTACAGACGGAGCCTGAGCCGGATGGAAGGATCCTACTGGCCGACAGCCCTGAGGATGTCCCCTGGATGAGGAGAAGAAGGAGGATAACGCCACCGCGTAGGAGGACAACGCCACCCTGGAGGAGGACAACGCCACCCCGTGGGAGGACCAACGACCAACGTCGCCCTCCAGGAGACTTCATCTGCTACCGCTGCCACAGGGCAGGCCACACAGCACGGAACTGTCCTTTAAACGAGCAAACCCTGGGGCCGAGGGCCGACACCCAGGAGTAAATCAACCAGGCCCATCAAGCTGGTATCACCCTTTCGTAGGAGGAAGGCCTTTCCTGTCCATCGTGCTGGACGGGAGAGCAACACCTGCATTACTGGACACCGGCTCGCAGGTAACCATCATACCTGATGTCCTCTACAAAAGGTACTGGTCCGTAGATGAACTCCAGCCGCCAGCCCCGAACCACTCCGTGTATGCCTCTAACGGCCTTCCTCTTAACCTAGTAGGGGTTAAGGACGTGACAGTGAAGGTGGGGAGAGCGGAACTAAAGGACCAAGGACTGATTGTAGTGGAGTCTAACCCTGGTGATACAGACTTGTATATGATACTTGGTACAAATATTGTTGGTAACTGTTTGGGAGAAGTGTTGTTTTTGCTCCAACAGATTGCTGACACTGCCAAACCAGGGCAGAGGAAGGTGCTCCAGAGAGAGATACGAGCCCTCCTGTACCAGCAACAGGTAAAGCTAACCGGTGGTGAGATTGGTAATGTACTGGTGACAGACCCGATACCCATTGTGATTCCCCCGATGAGAGAAATGCTGATTTGGTGTAGGGCAGCAATAGGTCTCAAAGGACAGAACTACCAGGCGGTAGTGGAGCCCATTAGCTCAGAGCACAGACCCACACTCTTAACTGCCAGAGGGGTAGTGGATGTACGCAATGGGAGGGTACCCATACGTCTCCTAAATTGTGGGGAGGATGAAGTTAAGCTACCAAGATACGCCACTGTTGCCAGGTTATATACTGTGAATGATAATGCCATACACACAGTGGAATACTTGACCCCACCAGATACAGTGGAGGACAATGACTCCGAAACCCAGGTGGAGGATTGGTGTCAACAGCTCCATGTTGGGACTGACGCCACTCCTGTCCATCAAAAACAAGGTGTATACAGGGTGGTCCAGGAATACGAACAGGTATTCAGCAAACACCCACTTGATTTTGGGAGAATTAAAGGGGTACAACACCATATACCCACAGGTGGCCATCCACCCATCAAAGAACATTACTGGCCCATACCACCAGCACACTACCAGAAAGCGAAGGAAATGTTGCATGACATGAAAAAGGAAGGGGTAGTAAGGGATAGCTGTAGCCCCTGGGCAGCTCCCCTGGTCCTGGTCAGGAAAAAGGAGGGTAGCATGAGGATGTGTGTAGATTACAGACAGGTAAATCGCATAACACATAAAGATGCATACCCTTTGCCCCATATAGAGGAATCCCTGGCTGCACTAAAGTCTGCAAATTACTTCTCTACCCTTGACCTCACTAGTGAGTACTGGCAAGTAGCAGTTGCTGAGAAGCATCGGGAGAAGACGGCCTTCACTACCCCGATGGGGCTCTGCGAGTTCAACAGTATGCCGTTCGGCATGGCACATCAAGGCGAGCTGTGGCAAGAAGGGTAGTTGTGTCTGTCAGCACAGTGTCCAGAGCATGGAGCAGATACCAGGAGACAGGCCAGTACACCAGGAGACGTGGAGGGGGTGTGACATGCAGAAGGAGTGCTGTTGCTTCAAAAGCATCCAGCAACTATAAGAGTTAACACAGTCACAAGAGACAGGAAGTGTTGTGCTTCAGAAGCATCCAGCAACTAGAGGGGTTAACACAGTCACAGGAGACAGGGAGTGGTTAGCAGAGCCCCAGGGGGATTGTGGGGAAGTTGTTTACTGTTCTGACTGGAGCCTTAGAGAAAGGTGGCGTGTTTTCTGTATCTGACAGAAGGCAACTGAACAGGATTCAGATCAGGAGAGAAACTAAACACAGGTCAGATAAACTCCCTAAACTAACAGTGCAGAGTATTGGAGATGCCGTGGAGAACGTTCTGCTGCCTGAAACATCCTTCAGCATGACCGGTTTGTCAGTGGGTCAGTAATGGTGTCAGAGTTCCCCTGACTGCCATTAGGTACAGGAATGAGATCCTCAGATTCATTGTGAGACCATATGCTGGTGCGGTTGGCCCAGTGTTCGTTCTTATGCATGACAATGCTGGGACTCATGTGGCTGAAGTGTGTCAGCAGTTTGTGCATGATGAAGACATTGATGCTTTGGACTGATCTGCCTGTTTACCAGACGTGAATCCAATTCTCTCTTCTAATCGGTCTCCCTATAAACAAATTCTCTCCTCTCCAGTCCATTCTGAATGCAGCAGTCAGGGTCGTATTTCTATCAGGCCGCTTCACTGATGCCTCTACCCTGTGCCAGTCATTGCACTGGTTACTCATTTACTACAGAATACAATACAAACTCATCTCTCTCACCCACTAAGCTCTCCACAGTTCTGCACCGCCCTATATCTCTTCCCTCATTTCTGTCTATCATGCTTCTCGTGCCCTCCATTCTGCAACTAATCTAAGACTAACATCCTCCTTAATCCGAACCTCACACCTCCGTCTCCAAGATTTCTCTCGTGCTGCGCCAGTTTTCTGGAATGCACTACCTCAAACGATTCGACTAATATCTAGCCACCATGTTTTTAAACGTTTAAACTTTAAAAATACATCTGTTTAGACAAGCCTATCACCTCAACTCACTAACCTAACTCTCCCCTGTTCCCTCCTAAATGTTAATCTTAATCTGCTCCTGCCTATTCATCTTTCTCCACATCCTCCATGCACCCAATAGCACAGGCTAACTGCACTTAGATACTGGCCGATGACCATGTTCTACCTATTGTGTCCCCCCATTTCCATATAGATTGTAAGTTTGTGAGCAGGGCCCTCACTCCTCATGTAACTGTTGAAATGTGATACATTGTATTGTTTTTATTGTCTGTACATGTCCCTACTTAATTGTAAAGTGCTGCGGAATATGTTGGAACTATATCAATAAAAAAATATTATTATTATTATTATTAATCCAGACCATCTGTGACATCATGTCTCGTTCCATCCACCATGTTGCACCACAGACTGTCCAGTTGACTGATGCTTTAATCCAGGTCTGGGAGGAGATCCCTCAGGAGAACATCCGCCACCTCATCAGGAGTATGCCCAGGCATTGTAGGGAGGTCATACAGGCACGTGGTGCCACACACTACTGAGCATCATTTCCTTGTCTTGAGGCATTTCCACTGAAGCTGGATCAGCCTGTAATTTGATTTTCTAGTTTGATTTTGAGTATCATTCCAAATACAGCAAATTCAGATCTCCATGGGATATTAATTTTGATTTACATTGATCATTTTTATGTTTTATTGTTCTCAATGCATTCCACTATGTAATGAATAAAGTTTTGCAACTGGAATATTCCATTCAGTGATATCTAGGATGTGGTATTTCACTGTGTTTGTCTGTTGTGGCCGTGGTACTTTTTTTTGCATGAAACCACTTTTTTTGATGACTTTTCTATTGTTTCTGCAATGTGTAAATGCAGGCTAAGGCTGTGTGCCCACAATGCGTTTTTTAAGCATTTCCGCAGCGGCAAAAACGCTGCAGAAACGCTTAAAAAACGCATGGTAGAAGGCCTGCCATGTTCCCCAATGATAATCCGCATGTGCTGTGTACGCAGCACTACCAATTATTTTGCGGAAGTGCTGCGTTTTCGCCACCATTGACTTACATTGAAACGCATGGATTCCGCATCACTGCATATGTAGATGCGCATTCCACGTGTTTCAATGTGCGGATGGTACCCGGGTCTAGAGGACAGGAGACTCTCATCCAGACCCGGGTACCATAGAACCTGTGAAAAAAAGAATAAAATAAAAAATAAATATTATATTTACTTTCTGATGGCCCCCGCTGCGCTCGCCCTCCCTTGCCGGCAGATCGCGGTGGACTGTAGGACCTGTGCTGACATCATAGTCATGTGACGGCAGGTCCTTCAGTGTACCGCGAGCTGCCTGCAGCCAGGACGGAGTGAAGCAAGACTGCGGGGGCCATCAGAAGGTAAGTATACATTTTTTTTTTTTTTTAACCATTCTTTCGGTCACACTATATAAATCCATGCCGGTTGCATGGATTTATATAGTGTGACCAAGTTGACAAGCACTTTCCAAGTGATGCTAAAGTTGCTTGGAAAGCGCTTGTCAACCCGCATGCGGAAATGCATGTGAAGAACGCATGTACAATCCGCATGTACAATCCGCATGAGTTTTTTCTGCCAGGGAGATGCAGAAACGCTCAGGAAAAATCCAGAGCATTTCTGCATCGTGGGCACATAGCCTAAGGTTGTCTATCATTATAACAGAAAAATGTCCAGCCTGCTGTAATTTTTCTTCTAATGAACAAACGATAAAACCTTTGACAGGGACACCATCACAGTTAGTGATTTTTCTCAGACATGCAAAGAAACTGACCAATTTTTATCAGTGTGCTGGATCAGATTTTCATTCGTTTTTGGTCAGCGTGTCCGTTTTTTTACCATCAGTGATATTCTCAAGAACCAAAAAATACTGAGAAGGACGAATACTGCCAACACCGAGGCCAGACAGTATCCAAAGTGACTCTGTTGATTTTATTCAAGTGAATGGGGGCGATATTGGAGTTTACATTAAAATCCTGTTTTTTGGGGATTCCAACAGGAACCCCTACGAAGTGCTCAGCAGAAAGCATGGTATAAGTGTGAACTTAGCCATAGTAATTTGATGTCAGGACAATCTTGTATATAATTTTGACCTTCAGGAACCAAAATGATACATATCACATACAGGGTATATTTTCCTATTCAGTAGACTTACTTTGTGAATATCTTGCATTGCTTAACATGCACTTTTACCTAAATATTGAACTTCAGCCCTCATTGTCAATCACAGATTTACAGTATGTACTCAATCTAGAAGGGTTCTTACAGACAACTGTAATTTTGATCCAAGTGCATCCGACAAAACATTGAATTGCACTCGGATCAATGTTATTGTATGGGGCCTTGAACATATCTATTTTTTTTCCCGGTGAAAAAATCGCATCATGCTCCAGTGTAATCCAATATTCGGACCGCACTCGGCCATGCAAGTCAATGAGTCTGTGGAAAACATCGGACTGTACTCGGATGACATCTGAGTACAGTCTCGTTTCCACAAACTGACACAATGGAGAAGATAGAGAAATGTTTTTCTCTATCTTCTCCGCATCCGAGAAAATCGTATCACACTATAATCATACTCTGTTTGTTCAGAGTGTGATTTGCATAATTGACCCGATTCTCTAGGATGAAAGAACATACACTCGTGTGACCCTAGTTGAAGACACACTTATCAAGAAGCATATCCTTTAATTGAGCTCCTATTCTTCAGTGGTGTAAATTAGCTACAAATAAATAAAATTACTGTACATTTTCTGCAGAAATGTTGCTAAACTCACAGGATCAGCGCAAGACACATAATGGAGGGTTCACATCTCGCTATCTTTTTCACTGAGCGCTCAATTCATGGGGTTACATTTGAATACAAAAAATACATACATGCCCCTTAATGTATCCATTCACTTATTGAGGCAAACGGAGTCTCAAAGATGGAATTTTGGACTCTGACTCCTATCTGCTGCTGGTCGTCTTTTTTACCAGTCATAATAGCGTAGTCTACTGCGTTATCTTGTCAGTCATATAATATTGAGAGCATAGCGTGATCTGAATCCTCCTTAAAGTAATGCACTTACAAAAATAACCAGTGCTTTGCACGATTTTATTTTATAGGGAAACTGTAAAGAAGGTTTTCAAAGGTGAACAAACAATTTAAGTATCGGCAGGGCCACCTACAGACATTTCTAGGCTGACTCATAAGGCTTATTCTATCAAAGTGTAACGTGGCGTGGGGCGGTAGCCATGGGTGACATACTTGTCTCTGGGAGATGGCAGCTTACATGAAGGTGGGAGTCCTGGCTAGATGAGTGGACTCGTGCAATGGGGGTGCTACGCCCTTACAGGCCGCATGATGCTGGTGACTTCGGCTGGCCAGGACCAAGTGTTCCTGTTCTTTCTGTTCTTCTTACAAAGACTCGGTTCTGCCTCAATCAGTCCTAAATCTTCACCACTACCCAGCACAGTACCACAGTACAGTAAGTGAGAGTCCTATTCTAAACCATTGGTTCCGCATCCTCTTCCCTTTTAAGGGAACTAGTTTGGCAATATGGCCAGTACTTAGCTTCTCAGTTTGCTGGTGCCTTGGAACACACGCCTGGGGCACTCTCTTTGTCTCACGTTCCTTGTTCCGTCCTGGCCCGTTACCTCTCTGAGTTACAAACTGAAGGCTGTACTGCTAGGTGTACTGTCCAAGGATCTGTCTCCAGTGAATCGCTCTGTCCTTCGATCACTTCTCTATTTCCTTCTCTCTCTTTACTCAGGATCATGCTATCAACTGCCTTAGTCTCCACAAACGTCAGGGACACCCATGTCATGCGTCTCTGCTCACTAGTCAGACCATAGGTCCACTTTTACTGCACGCTGGGCCCTATCTAACTTTCTGACAGGAAACTGTCTCTGTTCCTTCACTTTAGTCCCTCCCACTCTGGGCTAGTCCCAATCATTAATTCTAACTATCCCTACTGTCGTGCAGAACACAGCACCAACACTAATAACGCATATCACAATTCACATTACAGATTAGAAGGTACTGCAAGAATACATGTGTCTTCAAGGGGGAACGTGGGCAGAACTTCCATCTTCTTACATTTCTCCCTTCTTTAATGATGGCCATCCTCGGCCATCCAAAACCTGAAAGACACCAAACAGTTCGCCACACGCACAAAAAAGTTAAACAATATGGAGTTCTTTTCTTTTCTGAGAGCAACACAGCATAGACACAGTCCTACTTGGTTAAGACCCTGAAACCGCAACCATCCTTCTTTTTTTTTCTTCTTTCTCACTAACCTAGTACCAGTACTTCGGGTTGATATGGCCCCTTTTAGCAAAGGCACTAAAGCCAACACAACACAGCAAAGTTCATCCCTTTAAGGGTAGCCCCTTACGTTAAGGGCACATTCCATTGTCCCCCCATTAGTCCTTAGGATGAGGACACAGTCCTTTAGCTCCACTCATGTCCACGAGACAAGTGCACATTCCCTTAGGGGCAAAGTCCACAGGTCTGCTGGACTTGGCCCTTCTGGAACTTCGGAACTGCTCCATCCGTGGGGCTGTCCATTTTAAAGAAAGTTACTCGCATACCTGACATGAGAGTGTGCAATCTCCAGGGCAGGTGTTTGGTCTTCACCATGTTCTCCTCTACGTAGACATGATGACCGGTCCCAAACTCGTAAATGAACCTGTGCCCCCACTGTAGGTCATAACTATAAACTTTTCCTTGGGAAGCTAGTTCTACGTAGCATTAGCCCAAGGGGCCCACCAGCTTTTCTCTGGCCCAGGTACCAGCCCTTCTTCTCTCCACTGTTAACATGCCCCGAACTCGTAGATCACCAACAAGCTGCCGGACCCTCGCCCTACCTTCTTCTGTCCGAAGATAAACCCGAAGATAAAGATCGCGTTCACCACGCAGGTCCCAGAAGGCGACTGTAGCCGTCATACTCCGAACCCCCAGAGCAGGCCCCCGCTTCCTCTGTGGTACAACAGGCCAACCTCGGATCCTCTACACTCCCCTCCGCTCCTTGGGTTGAATGTTCCGGCTCCGCCATTCTCGCTGGCATCTCTTGACAGTTGGCCATAATGGATTGCATTTTCTCTGGCCTCCAGCTGACAAAAGATGCACACCATCCTGTTTCTCTATCGCCTTCGCCCGTTTCCTTCGATCACACCTAACTGGGCTGGCCTTTTCCTTCCACTTCACTTTACTGAGGTGGACACCTCCTTCAGTAGGCTGGCAGTTCCAAATACGACACTGCCCTCAATAGGCGAAACCTCTGGAGGGCTGGACGGTTCTTCGTGCCATTTTGTGTCTTCTACGCCCACGATGGATGGGACCTTCTTATTGTACTGCGCTATTAGCCACCATTTTGGAGTCTGTACTTGGCGCCATCTTAGACCACTTAATGGTCGCCATCCTCCATGCAACTCGAGTCTTCTTCGTATCCCTTCGTTCTTCCTTGTGCGAGACTCGATCCTGCCAACTAAGCCAAGTGTAACTTGGCCTGGGGCGGTAGCCTTTGGCGAGGTACTCGTGTCTTATGCCCCAGCACATTAAATGAAGGTGGAGGTACTGGCTTGGTGTTTGGACTTGTGCTATCGGGGCGCTAAAAACTTGCAGGCCCCTTGATACCTGTGACTTTGATTGGCCACGACCAGGTGTTATACAGTTCAATGAGGGAGAGCACCAATCAACAACAAGCAGTCATTTACTAAACAGCAACTTGGTGGGAACTATGTACAGTAGATAGTAAGTGCAATAGTTCACAAATGTTTCCTTTAACACATAGAGCATCTTCAACAGCTTCACATACACTCTTCCTGTCCTTCAATCCAGTAAGTGAGAGTCCTATTCTCAACCCGCGGCTCCGTGTCCTCTTCCCTCTTACGTTCCCACGATCAGTGTTTGTTCGGGCTTTCACGCAGCTGAATTTCCGTATGAATCCCACACCTCAGCTACTTGTGTTTTTCCTTGCGTTCTTGTATGCATTTTTGTATTTGTTTTTGCAGCATGTGTTTTTGTCTCTCTTTGGTATGTTATCAGATGTTCAAAGATATAGATAGATATGGGGTAGATAGAAAGAGTGCAGCGAGACTCGGCAGCTCTGATGAGCGTTATAGTCACTACCCGGCGCCTGTGAATAGCGGTCACTTTATTGCTATTCACAGGCACCAGAAACAGAATCAAGGAACATGGATTACATTGCACCTGCGTGGCAACATGTTGGGTAATAAATTGGTGAGCGGGGGAATATCTCTTGTCTTTATATCTGTCTTTTCATGTTTTTCAGGTATCCTTTTCTGAACTGCTTTGGATTTGGTGGATTTTTGCAGACCTGCCTGGGATTTTTTTTTCCAATAAATTGGTGAACGCGGGATAGTGTGGGGGAGTCTTTATTGGAATAAAATGTTTTTTTTGTGTGTGTTTTTTTTAAATTTTTATTACCGGGTCAGTAATGGGGGTGTCTGATAGACACCTCTCCATTACTAAACCCAGGGGTTGATGGCAGCTGTGATTTTTGACAAATCACAGCTCTCATCAACCTCAACTACCATTACCCCTATTGCCACTCTTCCAGGAAATCGTGAAGAGCCTGGCAAAGTGCCAGAATTGGCGCATCTTATGTGATGCACCAATTCTGGAGAGGCTGCAGGCTTGTATTTTTAGGCTAGGAAGGACCCAATAACCATGGACCTTCCCAGCCTGATAATATAAGCCCGCAGCTGTCTGCTTTACCTTGTCTGGTTATCAAAAATAGGGGGGACCGCACGTAGTTTTTTTAAAATCATTTATTTATTAGGTTAAACCAGGCTAAAAACACCTGCTTAAATGCACTTACAACGCATGTGCTTTTTTAACTGTGGATTTACCGCATCTAATGCAGGTCTATGGGGAAATTCCACACAGAAGACTGAGTGTTCACGCAAGAGAAATTGACATGCTGCGGCTTGGAACCCTGCAACTCAGGCGATTTTATGCAGCGTAAAAAAGAAGCACAGTGGGCATGGGATTTCTATTAATCCTATCCACTGTGCTTGTACTGTACAATGCAGCGTTTTGGAAGCAGTGAAAATATGAAATTTCTGCTCTATTACTGCATCTCTTGGCAGGAAAAATGCAGCAGAAAAGTGTGTTTTTGCATTTGTTTTTCAACTGCGATTTCTAGTGTTTTTGGACAGCAATGAATGCTATAGAGATAGATAATAGATAGTAATAGATATAGAGAGATAGATAGATATAGAAAGACAGATATATAGAAATATAGACAAACATACATACAGATAGACAGATAAACATACATACAAACATACAGACAGATATATAGATAGAGTGACAGACATACAGACATATAACCACCCCCCAACAGATAATAAAATTACACCCTATAGAGCTTATTGGACTGCTCTTTATGATTAAATAAATAAATGAAAAAAATGACGTGGGGTCCCCCAATTTTTGTTACCAGCAAAGGTAAAGCTCATAGCTGAGAGCTGATATTACCAGGCTGGGAATGTCCATGGTTGTTGGGACCTTCCCAGCCTATAAATACCAGCCCACAGCCGCTCCAGAAGTGGCGCACCACATTAGATGCGCCAATTCTGGCCCTTTGCCTTCGCTATTCCCGGTTGCCCTGCTGTGTTGTCAATCGGTGCAATGGGGCTTGGGGTTGATTTCAGCTGTGAATTATCCAAAAACACAGCTGACATCAACCCCTGGTGTTAGTTATGGATAGGTGTCTATCAGACACCACCCCCATTACTAACCCAGTAATAAAAAGTAAAAAACACATACGCAAAAAATACTTTATTTAAATATACACTCCCCCACACTTTCCCTGGTTCATATAATGGAGGATTTACATCTCGCTATCTTCTTTGAGCGGTCAGCCCAAGGGGTTACATTTGAATCCAAAGAATACACACATTCCCCTGAATTTATCCATTCACTTATTGAGGCAAACGGAGTCTCAAAGAAGTAAGTTTGGATTCTGACTCCTATCTGCTGTTGCCCATATTTTTTACCAGGCGTAATAGTGTAGTCTACTGTGCTATCTTGTTCGTCATATAAGATTGAGAGCATAGCGTGATCTGAATTCTCCTTAAAGTAATGTACTTACAAAAATAACCAGTGCTTTGCACGAGTTTGTTTTATAGAGAAACTGTAAAGAAGGTTTTCAAAGGTGAACAAACAATTTTAGTATCGGCAGGGCCACCTACAGACATTTATAGGCTGACTCATAAGGCTTTTTCTATTAAAGGACGTGTGGAAAGAAAAATGCATATGCTGTCCACACCTATGAAAGGTAACGGGGACTGAAGTTTTAATCAGTGTAAACTATAAACATTTTGAACATTTTTGCTCCAATTCATCAAACAGTTTTCAACAAAATTCTGGCAAAAAATCATGCGAAGTGCCACAAAATTTTTGTGCAACTCACAGTTGCTCAAAAAGTTGCAACTTTTGCCATTTTTATGCCACTCTCAAGCCATCTTCTCCAACTTTTAAAAAGTGCCGTAAATTATCCGTGTCGCACTGCAGCTGAAAGATGTGCTAAAAATCTTTAAGATGTGCATGCCTTTTAATAAATATGATGCAGTTTTCTTCAATGTGGTAGTGGGTCTGTTACCTACTGGTCTGCGAGGTTTGGAAAGTTGACATGTCCACCCTTGAGTAGACATAATATATGTGATCTTCATGCTGCTGAAAGATCAGATTACTCTAAGTAGATCACCAGACACAAAGATATAAACCCGCTGGCAGATTCCCTTTAATTTGCAGTAGATCCCAGAGGCAGGACTTGCATTAATAAGGACTCCTTTTCAGGGATAGTTTCAAGAAAAACAAAACACTTGTTGACAGACTGTTTGGTCTGAACTGCAATACCATACAGAGCCTATGGACAGACACATCGAGATTTTTCTATTTTGACTTGTTTTTTTTTTCAGCCATGCCACATATTTTTGATATGATGTTGATAACATTGCTTCTGGTGTAGAGTCAATAAATGCTGAGTTGTTCTTTATTTAGTTTTTATCTTTGTGATTGTGACTCCCTTCTTACTCTTGTATAAATGTTGATAGACTTCTTAAAAATCAAAAGATCTTGACTATTTTGTCTTGTGAAAGGTACGTGTATCAACTGATATACTCTATATACGATATTGCTTCTGTGGAGCATAAATATATAGTTCAAGCATTGCAGCAATGGGCTTGTATAGCTTTTTCTGTATACTAGTAAATTGTATAACTTTATACAATTGTTAAGGGATGGTTAGTGAAATGGTGAAAGCAAAAATAAAAAGTTATGAGCACAAAGTTCCCAGAAGTTTTATTTTAGAAGAGGAATAAAAAGAGGCAGATCTAACCAGATAAGAACAGCCCCCAAAAAATAGGAATTTCATTTATAGATGTAAAACATATACCGATCCAACTTAGTGAGATAAAAATTCTTATTATTTTTTTCTTTACTGTATATACTCCTCAACATTAAAACTTCAATACCGAAAAGGAAAAGTCATGGAATTATGAAAATCACAGGATAGATAGAAATGTTAGCGATATGCAAATGAAGAGAAAATGGAAACATTTTCAAAATATCTAATTTTATTAAGTATTGAATATGAGCACCACGTGCAGAAATGCTCAGGATTTTTTCCTGAGCGTTTCTGCATCTCCCTGGCAGAAAAAAATGCATGCGAATTGTACATGCATTTCCACATGCGGGTGTCAAGCGCTTTATAAGCGATTTTAGCATCACTTGGAAAAGTGCTTGACAACTTGGTCACACTATATAAATCCATGCAAACGGCATGGATTTATATAGTGTGACCGTAAAAGAATGTTAAAAAGTAAAAAATAAATCTATACTTACCATCCGATGGCCCCCGGAGTCTTGCTTTGCTCCATCCAGGCTGCCGGCAGATCGCGATACACTGCACTAGGACCTGCCGTCACATGACTGTGACGTCAGCGCAGGTCCTACAGTCCACCGCGAGTTGCCGGCAAGCACAGAGAAGGAGTCGGAAGGTGAGTATAATATTTATTTTTTATTTTATTCTTTTATTTAAAGTTTCTATGGCACCTGGGTCCGGATGAGAGTCTCCTCTTCTCCAGCCCTGGGTACCATCCGCACATTGAAACGTTTGGATTTCGCTTGTGCACATGTAGTGATGCGGAATCCAAACGTTCCAATGCAAGTCAATGGCGGCGATTACGCTGCGTGTCCGCAAAATTAATGGACATGCTGCGGATTTTTGAAAAAATTTTTTTGAAAAATCCGCAGCATGGGCATTGACATTACAGCTTGTCATTGGAGACCATGGGGGGCGGATTACCAAGCGTTTCCCAAGCGTTTATGCCTCAGAAATTCCGCAGCATAAACGCTTGGAAAACGCATAGTGGGCACACAGGCTTATACACCTACTGTATCATTGAGATTTTTAATGGATGTCTGAGGAATGTTCTGCCTTGCTGAACGAACTTGGGCAAATCATCAAGATCAATGACGTCTCAGATGTGCTTGATTGGAGACAAAACCAGTGATGCTGCAGATCATAATAGCACATTTAGGCTACATAGGCTGCTCACAGTAGTAAGAACAACATGTGGCCTGGCATTGTAGTATTGGAAACCTACTTCAGGTACACTCTGGAGAAATGACCGTATCTCTGGTGCCATGACCAAATCATTGTAACGTGGAAATGTTAGTGTTACTGGAATGAAGACTAAAGGGGTCTGACTGCCTACTCTATACCACACCATAATCCCAGGAGCAGGGTAGATGTGATATTATGTCAGGAAGGTCTCTTTGGGTGTTGCACACTTAATCTCCAGGTATCATGGCTTCCAAGACAAAAGCAGGACTCATCACTCATCGGGATGATAGACACCCCCTCTAGACACCATTGCCCTCTTGCTCTGAATAGCCTTTGAGAGTGGTGGCATTTACAGCTTTGAATATAAGTTCAAATTAAGACGAGGTGGGTGAGGGATCAGTGTAGGCCTGCTGTGTTGGGAGCCCTGATACCACATGCAACAGTTCAAGCTGCTTTTCTGCTCAACCACACTCAGGTGGTACAAATATCAGTTTTGTAGACTATTATTGTTAGAAACATTTAAGGATAGTAACACAGGTAGTTGACGTAGTTGACTGAAAGTAAGTGCAGGCCTGCCGGTCTGGGAGCCCTACTGCTACAGGCAACACACCTGAAGGAGACCCAACTTGGAGTCTCCACATTTCAAAAGATTATTGCCACACACCCCTAAAGTGGCATCAATTTCACCAGACTGGAAACAGTATAATGAGGACTGACACCCCTTCCACTAGAGGAAACATACCTGATGGAGACCCATCCAGGAGTCTCCACATTTCAAAAAAATATTGCCATACAGCACTAAAGGGGCATCAATTTCATCAGAATAGAAATAGTATTATGGAGACTGACACCCCATCCACTAGAAGAAACACACCAGATGGAGACCCAACCAGGAGTCATTTCAAAAAATGAAGCTTCCTGGAGCTCTGAAGACACGTTCTGAGAGAACGTTGGCTGCCGGGCATGACCAAACCTCCAAGGCAAGACAGGTGAGCTCAGGCCACTCTTCCATTTTTGAAGACCAAAAAGCAAAAGGGTCCAAACCCTCCCTGATGGCATTGATATTGAGCTTGAGATACTCCTGCACCATCCTCTTCAGTCATTCATTTCGTGTCAGACTTGCACTGTATTGTGCTGGTGCACAGGCTGGTCTAAAAAATGTGTGAAAGGACTCACAGAAATTGCTTCTGCCAGTTACACTGCTGCTGCTAATGTTTTTGCGTTGACGAATTGACTACAACTGCGATGCACACTGTGTGCCTCACTGCTGTCTTGGGGAAAACCATTCTTAAGGTTGTCTACAAGCGTGTTTCGATACTCCGGCATGTGCACATCCATTTCTAGGGCGGGAAGCATCTGGCAATATTTACTCTTGTACCGTGGATCTAACAGAGTGGCAACCCAGTAGTCAGCACTAATTTGAATACTAACAATATGGAGATCATGTTGCAGATAGTGCAGCAAGAAGGCGCTCATGTGTCGGGCTCTTCCATGAGGTCCAAACCCATGGTGTGTTGGTGGCGGGATAAGAATGAAGCTTTCTTCCTTCGTCCCCTCCCACCAACAATGGACAACAGAGAGGGAATCATTATCCTCTTCATTTACTACAGACTATTCAAAGTGTGCTCCAGCATGTAGATTACAGGAATAGTGATACTGATGATGACATCATCAGTGCTACCCATCTTAGTAGCCATTTTGAAACAGTGCAGAAAGGTGCAGAGGTCCTTAATCTGTGCCCACTCGGCAAACGTTATTTGCACCACGTCTGTACTGCGTTGGCCCAGGCTATGCAAAATGAGATACTGTGTTAGGGCTCGTCGCTGCTGCCACAGTCGCTGCAACATATGCAGAGTGGAATTACATTGTGTCGGCACATTGCATATCAACTGGTTAACCGGTATGGCCATAGCCCTCTGTAGCAATGCAAGTCGATGACCCGTGGAGTGTGAACGGCGGAAGTGAGCACACAGTGACCGTGCTTTCTGCAGCAGCACATCCAGGCCGGGATAGTGGCAGAGAAATTGCTGTACCACCAGGTTGAGGACGTAAGCCATGCAAGGCATATGTGTGAGGTTGCCCCAGCATAGAACCGCCACCAGATTTGCACCATTATCGCACTCAGGTTCAGTGGAGACAGCCATTGCTCAAACTCGGCCTGGATAGCTGTCCACAACTCTTGACCTGTATGACTGCAATCTCCAAGGCATATTCATTTTAACACTGCCTAATTGTGGTGAGCCCTGGCTATGCAGTACAGAGGTGGGGGGGGGGATTCTCTCTGCACTGTTGGAACGCATGTCTCATTAAGACACAGGTTGAGGGCGCAAGTGGAGGCCCTAGAGGTGGTGGAGGAGGCAGAAGCAGTATAGGAAGTGTTACATACAGAGGTTTTTCCCACAAGTCTTTTGGATTCCAAGACTTGTAGAGCTGTCCCTTCCCCGCCTGCCCCCACAGGCACCAGAGTCACCCAGTGCCCAATCAGCGAGATGTAACGTCCCTGGCCATGCTTTCCCGTCCAGGTGTCTGTGGTGAAATGCACCCTGGCAGACATAGATTTTTTTAACGAACAGGTGCTGTTGTCTGTGAAATGCTGGTGTAGCGCAGGCACAGCTTTCTTAGAGAAGTCATGGCGACTGGGCAACTGGTATTGGGGGACTGCGACAGCCATCAGCTTTCGGAAACTGTCTGCATCCACTAAGCGGAAAGGCAGCATTTCTGTGGCCAACAGATTGGAGATGATGGAGTTAGCTTTGGCATGTGTAGGATGAAACAATCTTATACGTGACCACATTGCAGGACTAAGGGCTCGCTGCTGTGCTGAGAGAGGGTGGAGTAAGGTGAACACGACAAACTGCTGGACTGTGAGTGAGGTGCAGGCAGAGATGTTACGGTGGATTGAGTAAGATGTGGTGTGCTCGGTGAAACAAAAACAGCAGGCATGTACACTTCTGTAACAGCTGACGGGCTCTAACTCACCCTGACTGGAGCGGGTAAACAAGTGGAGGTTCTGTGGCCGGAGACCTGTGTGAGAACACTTGCCATGGGGACGGAGGAGAAATTTGCAGTAGATGCAGTTGATGGTGCGGCCGGTGGTTGGTCAGGTCCGCTAGTCTGCATTTTATCGCAGTGAGATTCCCAGACTAACGCATGTTGATTGTGCATGTGCCAGTTCATGCATGTAGTGGTCAAATTATTGCAATCTTTGCCTCTACTGAGTCATTTTTTGCAAAGTTGGCAGATGACGTGAGTTGGGTTATCCTTTGTAATCTCAAAAAAGGCCCAGGCTAAGCAACCCTTTTCGACCCTGTGAACTGCAGACCCACGACTGTTTATCGTAGTTGCATCCCTTCATGTTTGTGCGGGAGGCTGTAACGTAACCTGTCTCCCTCCTCCACCTCCTCTGCTGAGCTACTCAGCTGCGTACCTCTGGGTTCACACCAAGTGGAATCTACAACCTCATCGTCATCCTCTCTGTTCTCCCACTCATCGCCCTAAAAGTCACCCTCCTCCTCCTGCCCTGACAGCACAGTACAGTACAGTCCACGTGTGCCTCAGGTATCTGAGTCTCATCAGGATCACCTCCCCCTAACGTCTGGTGATGAGGGTCAAGATTCTGCTCAGACCCTACTTCGTCCAGCCCCGGATCCAACAGAAAAAAATTTGGGCATCAGTGCAGATGCTTTCCTTCTCTTGAGTCTGTGAATCTTTGGAGCAAACTTCTGATGCCCATGGCATAGAATATGTGAACAGCTCTGCAGACTCACACATCTGTCTTTCCCTATGGTCAATTACAAGCTCAGATGTGGCTTGTTTTCTGTAGCATGGTAGTTCCAAAAAAAAATAGATTTTCTAATGTGGAGCCCTGGATGGAGCAGAATCTCAGCACAAAAAAATTAAAAGCTCAAATGTGGCCTAGTTTCTGTAGCATGGTGTACCAGAAAAAATTTAGATTTTCTAATGTGAACTCCTGCCTGGCCCAAAAAAATACCAGCACCAGATCTTTCTATGCACAAATGTGACATTGCTTCAAGACCACGGCATTAGCAGAAAGAATTTAGAGTTTCAAAGGTGTACTCCTGCATGGAGCACAATATCAGCACAACAGAGTTATATGCTGAAATGTGGCCCGATGTCTTTGTCTGGACCACACTAATAGCAAAAATGATTAATCTGCTGGAAGGTCGATTTCACAGCCACACAGGATCCTATCTATCTCAACTAGCTGACTGACAAGCAACCGCTTTGCTAACTACAGTATCTCACTATCTAATAGCAGCAGCAGGAGTAGCCTCTCTGCGCTGTTATACTGACAAAATGGTGCCAAAAAAACATGTTAACTCTTTATATGGAGAGGAACATGTGACTTTGTCAGCCAATGATACAAGCCCTTGTGTCTGGACATTGTGGATAGTTCCTGCGCCCTGATTGGCTACTGGAATATCCACACATTAAGTTAAGAAAAAAAAATTATGAATAACAGTCCACCGCTCCTCTGACCTCTCCCCACCACCACCCCTCATCAAACACATCTTTCCCGCTCATCATACCGCATCACTATCCTAGCCAAATTCCTAAAAATAACACTAGTGGGAATGTGATCATTTACTGCACTGTGGACGAATTTTGCCGATTTTGAGTAAAAATGCTTGTGGGTCCAATCATGAATCCGAATGTTCAATGTTCGTGCCGAATTGGATAATGGCGAACATTTTCCGAACTTTTTCGCTCATCTCTAGACATGACACATATGCTACCCCCAATCTAATGCATGCTCTACATAGATTGATTGTAAGTTTCGTGACCAAATGCCACGGATTGTTGGAATTTTTGGCTACTACACTGTGTTCCAAATTATTATGCAAATAATATTTTCTCAGATTTTCCCAAATTACCTATATGAATTGCAGTCATTGTAATTTTCCAGTCAAATAACTATTAGAGTACAATTGAAAGGTTTTTGTACAAACTGCCTATGATAACAGTATATTTTTTAAAAAATAAAAATCTCAAACTGCACTCAAAATGCATGTTCCAAATTATTATGCACAGCAGAGTTTTCAACCTTTTCATTTTAATAAAGAACAAAAAAATGGTCATTTTTGAAATTATAAGCATTAGCAGGTTATTACAAACTGAAATCAAACAGTTTTCAACTCAAAACTTTATTCTAGGTGATGTTACATTTGCACATAGGGCCCCTTGTTCGAAAGGAGCTTCTGAACTCTCTCGTCCATTGAATTTGTCAGGTTTTGGATGGTTTCTGCTTCAATTGTTTTGCATGAGGACAGAATACCCTCCCAGAGCTGTTGCTTAGATGTGAACTGCCTCCTGCCATCATAGACACTCCTTTTGATGATGCTCCAGAGGTTCTCAATGGGGTTGAGGTCAGGGGAGCATGGTGCCACACCATAAGTTTGTCCCCTTTTATGCCTATAGCAGCCAGAGATGCAGATGTGTTATGTGTAGCATGAGACGGGGCATTATTAATTGCATAATAATTTGGAACACAGTGTAATGCATGCACATTGGATAAACTGGTATCTATACTGACTAGACCCTTTCGGTATGAAAAGCTGCGTGTTTTGTATAGTTTTTTCACCCACAGTGATCGTAGTACTGTCTAAATGGATAAACACAATATAGTACACCTCTTAGAACTATATCAAGGCGATGAAAACCAACAAATTTCAGATGAATAAATCATAGAACACTGAAACAAACAAATAACCAAATAAATAAATGATTGAATAAATTGTTACTTGGATGGTTTGATAAAATATTGCCCATAGTCCATCATGGTTAATTAAATTGACCTCATTTACTTGTCATGGTGGCATGACTTTGGCGTATAATCAGTGAGGGCTCTATTCTGCCCAAAAAGGGAGAAGCCAAATACAATGAATGTTCAAGAATTAGGGTATGTGCTCATATTGTGTATTTTCTGCACAAAAAACAAAAGTGTTGGCAGATAAAATGCCGTTTAACCCCTTTACCCCCGAGGGTAGTTTGCACATTAATGACCAGGCCAATTTTTACAATTCTGACCACTGTCACTTTATGAGGTAATTACTCTGGAACGCTTCAACGGATCCCCCTGATTCTGAGATTATTTTTTGTGACATATTGTACTTCATGATAGTGGTAAAATTTCTTCGATATCACTTGCGTTTATTTGTGAAAAAAATGGAAATTTGGCGAAAATTTTGAAAATTTTGTAATTTTCAAACTTTGAATTTTTATGCCCTTAAATCAGAGAGATATGTCACACAAAATACTTAATAAATAACATTTCCCACATGTGTACTTTACATCAGCACAATTTTGGAACCAAAATTTTTTTTTGTTAGGGAGCTAAAAGGGTTAAAAGCTGACCAGCGATTTCTCATTTTTCCAACAAAATTTACAAAACCATTTTTTTAGGGACCACATCACATTTTAAGTCACTTTGAGAGGTCTTTATGACAGAAAATACCCCAAAGTGACACCATTCTAAAAACTGCACCCCTCAAGGTGCTCAAAACCACATTCAAGAACTTTATTAACCCTTCAGGTGCTTCACACAAATTTTTGGAATGTGGAAGAAAAAAATGAACATTAATTTAGACCCAATTTTTTTTATTTTCACAGGGGTAACAAGAAAAAATGGACCCCAAAATTTGTTGTGCAATTTCCCCTGGGCACGCAGATACCCAATATGTGGGGAAAAAACACTGTTTGGGCGCACGGCAGGGCTCGGAAGGGATGGAGCGCCATTTGACTTTTTGATTGTAAAATTTGCTTGAATAATTAGCGGACGCCATGTTACATTTGGAGAGCCCCTGATGTACCTAAACATTGGAGCGCCCCCACAAGTGACCCCATTTTGGAAACTAGACCCCCCAAGGCACCTATATAGATGCATAGTGAGCACTTGGAACCCCCAGGTGCTTCACAAATTGATACATAAAAATGAAAAAGTGTTTTTTTTTCACTTTTTCATTTTTACGAATCAATTTGTGAAGCACTTGGGGGTTCCAAGTGCTCACTATGCATCTAGATAGGCGCCTTGGGGGGTCTAGTTTCCAAAATGGGGTCACTTGTTGGGGAGCTCCAATGTTTGGGCACACAGTGGCTCTCCAAACGCAACATGGTGTCCGCTAACAAATTGAATGGAAAATCGGCTCAAATTGTTAGCGGACACCATGTTGCATTTGGAGAGTCCCTGTGTGCCCAAACATTGGAGCTCCCCCACAAGTGACCCCATTTTGGAAACTAGACCCCCCAAGGCACCTATATAGATGCATAGTGAGCACTTGGAACCCCCAGGTGCTTCACAAATTGATTCATAGAAATGAAAAAGTGTTTTTTTTTTTCACTTTTTCATTTTTACGAATCAATTTGTGAAGCACTTGGGGGTTCCAAGTGCTCACTATGCATCTAGATAGGTGCCTTGGGGGGTCTAGTTTCCAAAATGGGGTCACTTGTGGGAGAGCTCCAATGTTTGGGCACACAGGCACTCTCCAAATGCAACATGGTGTCCGCTAACAATTTGAGCCGATTTTCCATTCAATTTGTTAGCGGACACCATGTTGCATTTGGAGAGTCCCTGTGTGCCCAAACATTGGAGCTCCCCCACAAGTGACCCCATTTTGGAAACTAGACCCCCCAAGGCACCTATCTAGATGCATAGTGAGCACTTGGATCCCCCAGGTGCTTCACAAATTGATTCGTAAAAATGAAAAAGTGGAAAAAAAAACACTTTTTCATTTTTACGGATTAATTTGTGAAGCACCTGGGGGTTCCAAGTGCTCACTATGTATCTTGATTGGTGCCTTTTGGGGTCTAGTTTCCAAAATGGGGTCAATTGTGGGGGAGCCCCAACGTTTAGGCACACAGGGGCTCTCCAAACGCGACATGTCCGCTAACAAATTGGAACCATGTTGTGTTTGGAGAGTCCCTGTGTGCCCACAAACATCGGAGCTCCCCCACAAGTGCCCCCTTTTTGGAACGGATTCCTGATTTGTCAATTTTATTATGTAGTGTTATATGCCAGTTGTGTATTACAACCTGACAAACACTACACAACTGAAGTATGACAACCTGACGAACACTACGTCAGCTGTGTAGTGTTCGTCGGGTTCTCATAAGTCAGAAATTAATTCAATAGTCCATGGAGGTATGGTTTCTTCTGAAGCAGTCTTTCATGCAGAGGCCAGGTTTGTCGGGGCAGGTGTCACATTGGTAAATGGTGTCCTTGCGTATTCCTCTTCGGTAGCACACTCGGCACTTCTTTTGTGACTTACCCTTTTTTCCGCTGTGAGGGATCTGCCCCGGGAAATGCTGGCCCTGTACAATTCGAGGTCCTTCAGTTCCAGAAGTAGTGGGACCCTCTCCGCCACCACTGCTAAATATCAGGGCATTGATAACTGTCTCCTGAAAGTGAAGATACGACGCAGAAGTCTGGCCTGCACATTGAGACAGAAGGAAAGCGTTGTGCATTGCCATCTGAACAATGTGCACGGCCAGCTTCTTATACCATACCTTGGCCTTTCTCAAAGCACTGTACGGCTAGAGGACTTGATCGGAGAGATCAACTCCCCCCCATGTACTTGTTGTACCCCACTACACAGTCTGGTTTGGCGACCTGTGTAGTGGAACCTCTTACAGTGCTGAGGGTGCTGCCATCACCATGTATGGTGGTCAAGAGAAGGACATCCCTCTTGTCCTTGTACTTGACCACCAACAGGTGGTCGCTACATTGGGATCTGCTCTCACCCCTTCTGAGCAGCTGCCCAATTAGCGTCTTTGGGAGGCCTTTCTGATTTTTGCGGACAGTACCGGTATATCGCGCAGAGAGGGACTTGAAGAGTGGGATACTTGTATAAAAGTTATCCACGTACAGGTGATAACCTTTATCCAGCAGTGGGTGCACCAAGTCCCACACAATTTTCCCACTCACTCCCAGAACAGGGGGGCATTCAGGGGGTTCAATCCGGGAGTCCTTCCCTTCATAAACTCTAAACTTGTGAGTGTACCCTGAGGTACTCTCACAAAGTTTATACAGCTTGATCCCGTACCTGGACCTTTTACTGGGCAGGTACTGCCGGAATCCAAGCCGCCCCTTGAAAGCAATTAAGGACTCATCCACGCAGATGTCCCTTTGGGGCACGTACACTTCACCAAACTTGTTGTTGAAGTGCTCGATGACCGGCCGAACTTTGAAAAGACGATCAAAGTTCGGGTCATCGCGTGCAGGACACCTTGCATTATCGTTGTAATGCAAGAACTTGTGGATGGCCTCAAAACGTTTCCGGATCATCACCATTCGGAACACTGGAGTGTTATACAAAACGTCAACACTCCAGTATTGCCGAATCTCTGTTTTTTTCAGGATCCCCATATGAAGGACCAGGCCCCAAAACTTCATCATTTCTTCTGTGTCTACAGGAGACCAGTCAGAAAATGATGAAGAGGGGTTTTGTTCCAAAAATTGATGAGCGTACACATTAGTTTGGCCCACCATGAGGTTTATAAAATCCTCAGAGAAAAAGACTTTGAAAAAGTCTATTTCTGTGAGGCCGGTGGTGTCAAACTTGATTCCTGATTCCGCCACGAAATCAGGAATCAATGGCTCAAAATTTCGGGGGGGCGAGGTCCATATGGGGTCAGTATTGGGGGGCACTGGAACATCTTCTCTCCTGTGACGACTGCGGGGCGGTCCAGGAGAACCTGAGGAAGAAGAGGAGGAAGAAGAGTAGGAAGAGGAGGACGATGAGGCGTCAGAAAAGCAAAGAAATGTGGGATCCTCGCCCTCGCTGTCGGTCTCAGTGTCGGAGGCAGCAAAAGAGTATGCCTCCTCCGCTGAATAGCGAGTTTGGGATGAGACGGCCATTTTTTTTTTTCCGTGTATGTGGTGCGTGTGTGTCAGTAATTTATTTAGGGTGTGTGTGTGTCAGTGTGCTTGGTGTGAACTTTTTTTTCCTGAAAAAAAAGAGAAAAAAAGAACTACCGTGGGTGGTTCAAACAGTGAGCACGAGTGCGGATCGGTGAACTATGTCACCAATCAACTCTCGGCAGCTGCTGGGTGTGTGCGCGGATGTGGTGCAAAGGTGGGGGGGGGAGAATTGACAGGGACAAGAAAAAGAAGAGAAAGAAGACAAAGAAAAAAAAAAGAAAAAAAGAAAAGTCGTGAAAACAGCGAACACAGAAAAGAAAAAAAGAAAAGTTGTAAAAACAGCGAACACGGTAAAGAAAAAAAGAAAAGTCGTGAAAACAGCGAACACAGAAAAGAAAAAAAGAAAAGTCGTGAAAACAGCGAACACGGAAAAGAAAAAAAGAAATGTCGTGAAAACAGCGAACACGGAAAAGAAAAAAAGAAAAGTCGTGAAAAGAAAAAAAGAAAAGTCGTGAAAAGCAGCAAGCACGGACGTTGATCAGTGACGTAGACACTGCTCAGCGCTCAGCCGCTGCAGGACACACGAAAAAAAAAAATTGGTAAAAAAGAGGGGGGGGGGGGGTGGATGAGGGGAGAACAGAGATGCACTTACCAAAGTCTTCTCTGTTCTTCTTTCAGCAGGCTCAGGAGCAGAATTCGCAGGATATGGAGCTGGAGACCGACGACCCAGGAGCAGGAGATCCAGGACCCTGGACAGCAGCCAGACGCCGAAGCTCAGCCAGCAGCCTGATGAGCTCAGCAGGATGCCGGAGCAAGAGATCCAGGACCCTGGAGAGCGCAGAGGGATGGCGGAGCAGAAGCAGCGACTGGAGCAGGTAGGAGAGAGGTCTTGTAGTGTCACAAAAGGTTGTGGAACTACAAGGCCCAGCACAGAGTGATCAGACGTGACCACTCTGTAGAAATCCTCACCAAGTGTGAGGATCTGCAGGGCGGTCACAGGGGGGTGACAGGGTGGTGACAGGCAGGTCACAGGCCGGTCACCACCCAGTCAGGTACTCTGATTGGTGTGATTGATGATGACATCGATCACACCAATCAGAGATGGCTGGGGCCTGGGCACGCACCACAGGGGGTTACAGGGAGGTGACAGGCAGGTCACAAGCAGGTCACCGCCCTGTGACCGCCGTGTCACCTGTGTTCATGTACTCTGATTGGAGCGATCGATGTCATCATCGATCGCTCCAATCAGAGCTGGCTGGGGGCTTGTATGACTTCACAGGGGGTCATGGGGAGGTGACAGGCAGGTCACAAGCCGGTCACCGCCCCGTGACCGCCCTGTTACCGCGCGGTCCCGCTGTGATCGGTGCAATCGATTTGATCGGCGATCGCACCGATCCTAGCAGTTTGGGGAGAGGGCTGGGGTTACTAGGCAACAGCCTAGGATCGGTGCTCTTAGGAGCACCGATCCTAGGCTGCACATCACTGTTTCCGGCAATCTGATTGCCGGAAACAGTGAGAAATGCTGTGATTGGCTGTTCAGAATTGAACAGCCAATCACAGTGATCGTGGGTGCGGGGGGGCAGCGCCACCCCCCGAGATGCTGGCGCCATCTACCCTGAGGTAAGATGGCACCGGAATTTTAATTTTAGCACCGCGACTTCGGTCGCGGTGCCACTTTAAAGATAGGGCGTACTAATACGTATCTGGTCCATAAGTCCCAGGGTACAGATACGTATTAGTACGCCTTGGGTCGGAAAGGGGTTAAAGTACGCACGTTTTTGAATGGGTGAAAAACGCTGCAAAAATGCTGACAGAATTGACATCCTGCCGCTTTAAAAAACAGCAATATTTTGATGGTTCTAATCTGCATGGAAAAATAAGAAGCATGTGCATGAGATTTCAGAAATCTCATTCACTTTTCTGTGTATTTACCCTCGAAAAACCCACAAAAAACATGACAAAAACGCAGCGTGTGAACAAGCCCTTATTTGCACAGGTATCCTTAGTAATCAAGACAATCAAGATAAAAGACTGTATTATTTATTACTATGAGAACATAGTATTATCATGGTGGGAAGATAAATTGCCCATAACTTATGTGTATTTTGATGAACATATTTCTATGACCTACTATGATAACATTGTTTCTAGCATAAAGTCAATAAACACTGAGTTGTCCTTTGTTTCTGTTTTATCCTCATGTGTGTGATTGGTTCCTAACTCTGCTCTTGCTCTTGTATAAATATCAGTAGTAGATGTCTTGAAAGTCACAAGATCTTGAATACTTTGTCCTGAGAAAGGTATGTACATTAACTAACATAAATAGTATATATATATGATATTGAACAGCATACACATAAAGTTTAGACATTACAGCAACGGGCATTTATATTGTTGTTTTTTTCCTGTATACTAGTAAATTGTATCACTTTATATTGTTGTTATGGATAATGCTAATGCTTTGTTAGCAAAACGACAAAAGCAAAAAAGGAAAAAAAAAAAGTTCACAGCTTCCAGAAGATTTATTTCATCCTGGAAAATATCAGTATAATTAGCAGAGTAGGTAACAATAATTTACAGGGATAAGCAGTAATTCTATATATGATGTAATTTCTAATTTGATACTTCGAGCCCTTTATGACAGCAAGTCAGGATTTATTACCTGTAGTAAAACATAGTCTGTCGAAGCTTGTGCTGCTCTTTGCCATGTTTTTGTAATGATCTGGACGTCTGGACCTAAGTGGAGTTTTTTGAGTTAGGGGTCTTCCTATATTTGATGACTGTATGCCCTAACGTCTTTAATATCTGCATGTACAGTAAATATTAACAAAATATGAACTATTGCAAACAAGAAATATAGCTTTATTGTAAAAAAAAATCTGAAACCAAGGAAATATTACTATTCTAAATATTGATGTCACTGATATAGCAATAACACATGCAATATAACATTTTAGACGTGCTGTATAGGACTATGTTATACAGTATGGAGTTCAGGCTCAGATGTAACAAATGTGCAAAATATCACAATCTATGGTTTGCTATATCAATGCAGGTACAACTGTTAATATATTATATTTCAATCAGCTATTGCGTGGTATAAAAGAAGCTCCTAGATTCAGCACTTTAAAAAAAAAAAAAACTACAAAAACAAAATGAGTATATAGTTATACCGTACAGCAAGTAATTCAGTACATAGTAATAGTACATGTAAATAACAGGGTACTTAGATAACGCTATTTAGATCAAAAGGGCATAAAAGCCTTTCCACCGTGACAAGGTGTACCCAATCAGGACGGTCCTAACCTGTCTCTAGTGTTAAAACCTTATCATGCGTTAAACGACCTCAGTTTGAATAAGGGCAGAGCGGGACAGGGCCAGACCCATTAATGGGAAGCATTGTAATCTGAATTGTAATTTGCAAAAATATTGTATTAGTGTTAAGTAACCTATTTTGCTGCACTCCTGCAGAAAACAGATGCAGAACCATGCTGTAACAACGTTTTAGATCCGGCCACCATATTTGGTGTACAGATCCAGCTCTGAGTATGGAGGGCGCACAGCGTGAGTTCTGCCTCCTAGCAGCGACAGTGAGAGGAGTACAGGAGCGGAGTCTGCACAACACTCTCACTGTGATACCAATGTAGCATAAAGCGCATTCCCGCAGCCCTGGTGACAAGCATGGAGAGGAGCATGTAAGAGGGTGTTTGAGATCTCTCACAGTGTGCTCTGCCTCCTTTATAACAGTCACAGTCTTGGTAGTGTAACGTGGCGCTGGGCGGCAGCCATGGGAGAGGTACTTGTCTTTTTTATGCCCCGACATGCTACACCAAAATGGGGATCCTGGCAGGGTGTGTAGATTTGTGTTACCTTGGCGAGATGCCTCTGCACACCGCATGGTGTCGATGGATTCGGCTGGCCAGGACCAGGTGTTAAGGAGTTAAGTGAGGGAGACTGCAGTTCAAAAATCAAGTTTTTTTTTACTGAAGATTATCCTAGTAAGAATTATGTACAGCAGATAGTAGGTATGAATCTTCATGGACATTTCTTTTGTAACATGCAACATCTGTCACGCTGTCTCTGTATACTGGAGGTAGGGGGCCTAAGCTGACCCTAAGCTGGGGCCCTGACTAATCCCTCAACCTGGAGGTACTGTTAAAGGTACAGAGGTCCAGGCCGCCAGCGTAACCCCTACCTCCTGAGGATCTCTGCACCTAAGTAATCTAGTCCTGAGAAGGACCCCGATCACAACAAAAGGGGACAAGTAATAATATGCCCACACACAGTACTTAGACGAACGAGACAGTACAAGGGAAAAACCAAAACCACCTTGCATACAAAAACTACACAACTACAACAGAGGGAACACCAACGGGAAAGGAGATAAATGATAAAGCGAGGAAGGGAAAAAACACTCCAAATACACTTATCTCTGAAACTCCAAATACCACGATCCGCTCTGTTAGTCTGCATGAAATGCTTTCACCGACACTTCCCTAACAGACCAGCAGGCATTTGAAGGAGTCTCACTACAGCAGCATTGATTGCAGCTGGGCGAGGCTGGACCTCGTCTAGCACAGAGAGAGAGAGAATTAACTCCCTCACTGCCGAAAAACACAAAGCACCAAAAAGTCAGCTGCGAGAAGTCAGGCTGTGTAATCGTGACGATCTTCGTGGCGACACACCCGTGACAGTACCCCCCCTTCTACGAGGGGCCTCCGGACCCTCAGGGCCAGGTTTATCCGGGTGAGTCGTGTGGAAGGCCCGAACTAATCGGTCTGCGTTAATATCCGACGCAGGAACCCACATCCTCTCCTCAGGACCATACCCTTTCCAATGAACCAGGTACTGAAGGGACCGGCGATTAAAGCGTGAATCAATGACCCTCGATACCTGGAACTCCAAGTTACCATTGACCACCACTGGAGGGGGAGGTAAAGGTGACGGTACCACCGGCGCCACATACCTCTTAAGCAAAGATCTGTGGAACACGTTGTGAATTTTAAACGTAGGGGGGAGGTCAAGACGGAATGCCACCGGATTAATTATAGAACTGATTCTGTACGGCCCGATGAACCTGGGACCCAGTTTCCAGGAGGGAACCTTAAGTTTTATATTCCTGGTAGACAACCATACCCGATCGTTCACACTTAGGTCCGGACCAGACACTCTCCTCCTATCAGCCATACGTTTGTATCGGTTCCCCATAGTATTCAGATTCTTCAGCACCCCTCTCCATACTGAAGCGAGTGATGAGGAAAATCGTTCCTCCTCAGGAACCCCCGAAGAGCCCCCCCTACTGAAAGTACAAAACTGGGGGTGAAAACCATATGCCCCAAAAAACGGGGACTTACCAGTGGACTCGCTCCGCCTATTATTAAGAGCAAACTCTGCCAGAGGTAAGAAAGAAGCCCAGTCCTCCTGGTTCTCTGACACAAAACACCAGAGATATGTCTCCAAGCTCTGGTTCATTCGTTCCGTCTGACCATTGGTCTGAGGATGAAAAGCCGATGAGAACGACAAATGCATCCCCCGCCGTGCACAAAACGCCTTCCAGAACTTGGACACAAACTGAGACCCCCGATCAGACACCACCTCGGAGGGTACCCCGTGAAGCCTCACAATCTCCCCAATGAACACCTGCGCAAGAGTTTTAGCATTAGGGAGAGCAGGAAGAGCGATAAAATGTGCCATCTTGCTGAACCTGTCCACTACAACGAGTATGACCGTTTTACCCGAAGACGGAGGGAGGTCCGTAATAAAGTCCATAGACAGATGAGTCCAAGGACGCTCCGGGATCTTCAAAGGTAAGAGGGCCCCAGACGGACGGGTATGTGAGGTCTTAGAGTGCGCACAAACCCCACAGGACGCGACAAAAGTTACCACCTCCTTATGTAAGTTAGGCCACCAAAACCGACGCGAGAGGAGATCCACAGTTGCTTTACTCCCCGGGTGTCCTGCAAAAACTGAGTTATGGTGTGCCTCGATCACCTTTTGTCGCAACTGATCTGGAACAAACAGTCTCCCCGGAGGTCCAACAGGGGCGTCCCCCTGAGCCTCCAATATCTCCTCCTCCAGCTCAGAGCATACTGCCGAAACCACCACCCCCTCCTGAAGGATAGGAATCGGGTCGTCCGTATTCCCGGCCCCAGGGAAACTACGAGATAAGGCATCCGCCTTTACATTTTTTGACCCAGGACGATATGTAACGACAAAATTAAACCTGGTAAAAAACAATGACCACCTAGCTTGTCTGGGATTCAGACGTTTCGCGGACTCCAGATATAGCAGGTTCTTGTGATCGGTGATGACGGTGACCGGATGGACTGCCCCCTCCAAAAAATGGCGCCACTCCTCAAAAGCTAACTTAATGGCCAAGAGTTCCCTATTGCCGACATCGTAATTCCTCTCAGCGGACGACAATTTTTTAGAGAAAAAGGCGCACGGATGCCACTTACCAGGGGACGAACCTTGTGACAATACTGCTCCCACCCCTACCTCGGAAGCGTCTACCTCTACAATGAATGGCTGTGACGCATCAGGTTGAATGAGTATGGGTGCCGAGGCAAAACATTTTTTCAAGGAGGAGAATGCTTGACAAGCCTTGTCAGACCACCTAGAAAAATCCGTCCCCTTTTTAGTCATGTCTGTGAGAGGCTTAACCATGGACGAGAAATTACGAATGAACTTCCGGTAATAATTAGCAAACCCCAGGAAACGTTGTAGTGCCTTAAGATTCTCTGGCCGATCCCACTCAAGAACTGCCCGCACTTTCCCAGGGTCCATACGAAAACCGGACGCTGAAACCAGGAAGCCTAAAAACTGGAGTTCCTGTACGGCGAACACACACTTTTCCCATTTAGCATACAGTTTATTATCCCGCAAGATCTGTAACACCTGCCTAACGTGCTCCTGATGAGACACCAGATCCGGCGAGTAAATTAAGATATCATCCAGATATATGACAACAAACTGTCCCACCAGGCGGCGAAAAATGTCATTAACAAAGTGTTGGAACACCGCCGGGGCATTAGTCAGACCGAATGGCATGACAAGGTTCTCATAATGCCCCTCCGGAGTGTTAAACGCCGTCTTCCACTCATCCCCCTCCTTCATCCTAATCAGATTGTACGCCCCCCTGAGATCCAACTTAGAGAACCATTTGGCGCCCACGATCTGATTAAAGAAATCGGGAATAAGTGGGAGCGGATACGGATCTCGGACCGTAATCCGATTAAGTTCACGGAAATCCAGGCAAGGGCGTAGGCCTCCATCTTTCTTCTTAACAAAGAAGAACCCCGCAGCCACCGGTGAAGATGAAGGTCTAATATGCCCCTTAGCCAGACTTTCTGAAATATAATCCTTCATGGCCTGCCTCTCAGGACCAGAAAGGTTATACAACCTAGCTTTAGGTAACTTGGCCTCAGGGAGCAGTTTTACAGAACAGTCATACTCGCGATGAGGAGGTAGTTCCTGACACCCTTTCTCCGAGAATACATCCTCAAAGTCCGCCAGAAATGGAGGTAAGACCCAAGGAGTAACCGCACCGATGACCGTGTTCATGCAGTTTTTATTACAGAATTTACTCCATTGGCTTATCTCTCTGGTTTGCCAATTAATAACCGGGTTATGCTTAGTTAACCAAGGAAGGCCCAACACTATAGGAGTGGGAAGACCCTCCAACACGTAGCAAGACAACAGTTCTTTATGTATCGCCCCCACTTGAAGTTTTACGTCATGCACAGCTTGCAAAAAACTTCCCTGACCGAGAGGCCTGGCATCGATCGAGAATATGGGGATGGGTTTAGCCAACTCACTCAATCGCATACCTTGAACCCGGGCAAATCGAGCATCAACCAGATTAGCCCCGGCCCCACTATCCAGAAGAACAGATATCCTCTCAGTTCTCGTACCCACCACCACCTCCGCCGGTACGAGAAACTGAGACGAACCTAGGGACGAAATACCTACTCCCAGATTGCCGTCCACCACACAACCTGGGATCAACAGTTTTCCGACGACTCTTCACTCTGCAAGGGACGGGATGGACACCCCCCAATAAAATGTCCCTTTCTCCCGCAGAAGAAACACCTTCCTGTCTTATGGCGCACCACCGGTCCCCTCCCCCGAAATGATGTCCCTCCTAATTGCATAGGCTCCTCTGGACTGACCAGGGGAACCACCATATGAGGGGACCTTGTAGGAGGTGGAGTCATCACAGGGGGTAGAGTTATCCCGCACCTCTCCCGAAGCCGTCTGTCAACGCGAATAGCAAGGGCCATAGCGGCTTCCAGTGACGCGGGAGAGTCATACTGTGCCAACACATCCTGTAATTTGTCGGATAAACCTTGACAAAACTGGCTCCTAAGAGCCGGGTCATTCCACTGGGTGTCCGTGGCCCACCTACGGAACTCCGAACAGAATTCCTCCGCCGGACGATCTCCCTGCTGAATCCTAAGTAACTTAGACTCAGCAAGGGAGATCCGATCTGGGTCATCATATACGAGTCCCAGAGCAGCGAAAAACCTATCCACTGACTGGAGAGCCGGGGAGCCCGGGGGAAGAGAGAACGCCCAAGATTGTGGGTCCCCTTGTAGGAGCGAGATGACAATTCCCACCCTTTGTTCTTCACTCCCCGATGACCGAGGCCGCAGCCGAAAGTACAACTTGCATGCCTCCCGGAAAACAAAAAACATGTCCCGCCCCCCAGTGAACCTGTCAGGGAGAGCTACTTTAGGTTCTGGTCCGGCTTGCTCCTGAGGATACAAAACCTTGGACCTAACGTCCGCCAGCTCCATGGACAAACTCTGCAACTGCCGAGCTAGACCGGCTACTGGATCCATGGCAGCTGGAGAAAAACTAAGTGGTCGGTGAAAATGTCACGCTGTCTCTGTATACTGGAGGTAGGGGGCCTAAGCTGACCCTAAGCTGGGGCCCTGACTAATCCCTCAACCTGGAGGTACTGTTAAAGGTACAGAGGTCCAGGCCGCCAGCGTAACCCCTACCTCCTGAGGATCCCTGCACCTAAGTAATCTAGTCTTGAGAAGGACCCCGATCACAACAAAAGGGGACAAGTAATAATATGCCCACACACAGTACTTAGACGAACGAGACAGTACAAGGGAAAAACCAAAACCACCTTGCATACAAAAACTACACAACTACAACAGAGGGAACACCAACGGGAAAGGAGATAAATGATAAAGCGAGGAAGGGAAAAAACACTCCAAATACACTAATCTCTGAAACTCCAAATACCACGATCCGCTCTGTTAGTCTGCATAAAATGCTTTCACCGACACTTCCCTAACAGACCAGCAGGCATTTGAAGGAGTCTCACTACAGCAGCATTGATTGCAGCTGGGCGAGGCTGGACCTCGTCTAGCACAGAGAGAGAGAGAATTAACTCCCTCACTGCCGAAAAACACAAAGCACCAAAAAGTCAGCTGCGAGAAGTCAGGCTGTGTAATCGTGACGATCTTCGTGGCGACACACCCGTGACAACATCACACGTTTCCTTCCTTGCCAAAATTGCTTTTCTGTTTTCAATGCCTCTCTCTACTATCAGAAAAGCCAAACAAACTATCTTGGGAGCTTCTATCTTCCTCAACAACATCGCTAAAGTTCAGTCATCAAGAGTCATGAACTCTATTCTGTTGCAATGTGTCTCTCTTTCTCCGTAGGAGTATGTGTGCCCCAATATGGCAACCATTTGGTATGGACAATTTATAATTTTAAAGCTGTATAAATTATTTTCCTTTTTCTCCCCTTCATTGTAGTCTCCCATTACCTCTCAGCTCTAAGACTCCACACCATCCCATTGAGCTTTCTGCTCTACGCCTCAGTCTGTGTCCTTTCTTTCCACTCTTATCGAATCCTCCTGCCTGTAATCTGGCCTCTCACTATGTCTTTATTTTCATCAGAATCTTACTATCTGTCTCTCAGGTCTCCCTTTTGCCACATGAATACCTATTACATGCGGATCTCCCAAACTGTCTAACTAACTACCAGGAAATCAAGTCCTGTGTGCCCTTGTAGCTCCTCCTATCCTGGGCTAGTTCCAACTCTTAACCCTATCTATACCTACCAACTAACTGTTGCTGGGTAGAACACAACCTCATCACATAACAATACAAATCATTAGGCATACAATATATTACCTGTGTAAAACAACAGAATGCATCATATCAGTTCTAATTCCTCAATGAAGGGTTGTGGGCAACACCTCCACTTCCTTACATTTCTCCCTTCTTTAACGATGGCCATCCTCGGCCATCCTCGGCCATCCGTAATCTGTAAAACACCAAAGACAGTCTCACCACACAACATGCATTTCAACTGTAGACAAGTCTGGATCATCTTCTTGCCGTAAGGTAGAGTTGACCCGGTCTTTCTCGGCTAGGACCCAGGGACAGCAACAAAGTCCTTTAATCTGGCACCAGTCCATCGGATTTGTCTGGTCCTTCTTGGTAAGGACCCTTGAACAGAACAACACAGTCCATTAGCTCAACAAGAGTCTTTAGGACAGGAGCACAATCCATAAAGGGATTGTTAGTCCTAGATATGGTACAATCCATAACTGAGGGTGTGGGACACTCCAGCCACTTTAGTGCCTTTTAATCCCACAGGGAAAGGCACAACAGGCACAGCAAAAGAAACAAAAACATTGCAACAGTCCTGCCATCCTTGGCTACCAGGGCATAAACAGTTCTATGTGGATCAGTGGCCCATAGGTCAGCTGGATTCTTGCTATGTAGGAGTCTAGAACTATTTGACCACTTTGTCTCAACTTGTAGCCTCTCCAGTTTCCGGTTCATGTCGGGTCCGCTTTATTCACCTTTGAAGGTTCCTTCTGTCTCCTCTTCTGGATGGCTCAGAGGCGGCCTCCACCTTCTTCTTGGGCCCCTTTCCCCTTGCCCCTGATCTGCAGACTCTCCAGCTGGTGTACAGATCTAAGCAGTTGTTACTGCACGGTTCAGCGTCTGTTTTCTGCAGTAAGTCAGCAAAATAGATAAATTACTCCTAATACAATATTTTTGCAAATTACATATCCAGCATTAAAATGAACAAAAAAAGATTACTCTTTAAATATTTACACTTCATAATAAACAAAAAAATCTATGGCAATCAGCTAACTGGAAGTTATGAAGGGTCTTACAAATACAGTACATAACATTACATAACAAATGCATACATTACATACAACCTATTCAAATGAATTACTGTTCAAGTAAAACAATATCTGCTACATAAGGCAATAGGATAGATATTTTATTATGGAAATGAACTTTCTATCTGGAAATTATAATTAATATACTATACTGTTGATAAGGTCACAAATAAGCAAAATATATGGATATAACAATAAACAATGTCTTGTGCAGTTGGTGTATGATTTTTTTTCTCTTTTCCCAGGAAAAGCCACCATGCACCACCCTAATCAAGGTAATGAGCTCATCACCACATCCTATGCCTCTACAGGATTTGCCAGCATCATCTTTGACCTAAATGTGTCCACTCTGTAGGAATTCTTAACATTTTAAGTGAATTTTCATATTGTTATAAATATTATAAATATTACTTGATGCATATCAATCTCTCATTGATATACATCCTTATTGTTTTATAAAAAAAATGATTATACTCGGGGGCGAATTAAAGGCATTATCCGGGACATTTTTGTATATCCCTATGGGGCTAAGCTCTTATTAGCAGGTAGTTGCTAACTACTTGCTTGTTTTTCTCTGCCCTGATCTCTGAGACTGAATGGTTAGTCCAGCAGAAAGAAGTGGATTTCTCTGATAAGATATATTACGAAGTTTGATATTTTCATATTTATTATTCATTTATAAAAGGACAGTTACACGTTAAGGTATTGCAAGAGGGTAAGAGTTTGGAAATGGAAATTGGCGAAAAGTTTAAGGATAAGAGTTTGGAGGAGGATTTGACAGAAAGGATGAATTATTTATATTGCTGATTATTTTTCTGTCTTATTACACCAAATATTTTTTTTACAAAGAAGCACATCTGGATAATTTAAAGGGGGAGTCTGGTCTAAAGACTATGTGACTGCAGACTTGTGAATCCACATATTGTGTGCACTGAATGCTGTGAGGATTCTCCAGTCTCAGTGGAAACGGGGCTCATTTGACTGCAAGTATGCATTATGCATACTCCCAGACACAATCCGACTAGACTGTTTCCAGTCTCTCTCAGTACACTTGTATTGACTGAGGCCGCGTTAATCTAGTCAGATTGTGGCCGGGAATATGCATATCGCATAACTGCAGTCACATGACCTCCGTTCCTGGTGCCTAAACCAGAGAAACCTCATAGCGTACAGAGCGTGTGAGGATTCACAAGTCTGCAGTCACATAGAGTGATTACAGACTTGCAGTTTAAGATTGGACAACCCCTTTAAAAATGTTTTACTTGCGATGCAAAGAATGTACTTCTTTAAAAACTTTAGGTTACTTATAATTCCTAGGCGGCAATAGGATGGCAGCTTGTCTTCCATGTGAGTAACGCAGATCCACAGTACCCCTCTGCCATGCAAGTACAAGTAGACAATGCTGTTAAAATAGGAAACAGCTTTTAATAGGTTAATCTTGCATTTAAAAATAAATTAATTATTTGCCAAAAGGATACAGTGGGGAAAATAAGTATTTGATAAACTTCCAATTTTACAAGTTTTCCCACCTACAAAGAATGGAGAGGAATGTAATTTTTCTTGTATTTACACTTCAACTGTGAGAGACAAAATCTAAAAATAAAAACCAGAAAATCACATTATATGATTTTTAAATAATGAAATTGCATTTTATTGCATGAAATAAGTATTTGAACAACTACCAACCAGCAAGAATTCTGGCTCTCACAGACCTGTTTTTTTTCTTTAAGAAGCCCTCCTACTCTGTACTCATTACCTGTATTAATTGCTCCTGTTTGAACTCGTTACCTGTATAAAAGACACCAGTCCACACACTCAATAATACTCCATCCTCTCCACCATGACCAAGACCAAAGAACTGTCTAAGGTCAAAAGGGACAAAATTGTAGACCTGCACAAGGCTGGGATGGGCCACAGGACAATAGGCAAGCAGCTTCTTGAGAGGGCAACAATTGTTGGCGCAATTAATACTGTCAATCATCCTCAGTCTGGTGCTCCATGCAAGATCTTGCCTTGTGGGGTAAGAATGATTCTGAGGAAGGTCAGGAATCAGCCCACAACTACACAGGAGGACCTGGTCAATGACCTGAAAAGAGCTGGGACCACAGTCTCAAACATTACCATTAGTAACACACTACGTCATCATGGATTAAAATCCTGCAGGGCATGCAGGGTCCCCCTGCTCATGCCAGCACATGTCCACGGCCGTTTGAAGTGGTCAAATGAGACCACTCGCCGTTTTTGGAGGAAGAAGAAGGAATGAGTACAACCTCAAGAACACCGTCACAACCTTGGTGGGGGAAACATCATACTTTGGGAGTGTTTTTCTGCAAAGGAGACAGGACGACTGCACCATATTGAAGGGAGGATGGATAGGGTCATGTATCGCGAGATTTTGGACAACAACCTCCTTCCCTCACTAAGAGCATTGAAGATGGGTCATGGCTGGGTCTTCCAGCATGACAATGACCTGAAACACACAGCCAGGTCAACTAAAGATTGGCTCCGTAAGAAGCATTTCAAGGTCCTGGAGTGGCCTAGCCAGTCTCCAGACCTGAATCCAATAGAAAATCTTTGGAGGGAGCTGGAACTCAATGTTGCCCAGCGGCAGCCACGAAACCTGAAAGATCTGGAGAAGCTCTGTATGGAGGAGGGGGCCAAAATCCCTGCTTCAGTGTGTGCAAACTTGGTCAAGAACTACAGGAAACGTCTGACCTTTGTAATTGCAAATAAAAGGTTTCTGTGCCAAATTTTAAGTTCTGTTTTTCTATTATATCAAATACTTATTTCACGCAATAAAATGCAAATTAATTCTGTAAAAATCATACAATGTGATTTTCTGGATTTTTTTTAGATTCTGTTGCTCACAGTTGAAGTGTACCTACCACAAAAATTACAGACCTCTCCATTCTTTATAGGTGGAAAAACTTGCAAAATCGTCAGTGTATCAAATACTTATTATCCCCACTTTACATCTATAGGCAACATTTCGGATGAGCAGATGTCCTTTGTCATGAGTCTCTGAAAAGGACAAGCAACAAATAAATTCTGGATTCGACTGTTGCACAGTGTACTGGTTTTGGTGGTACTAGGTTGTGGCACAGGCGGTCAAATGACTGTAGTGCTAACATTATCATAATCATGGATCCAGTTGGATGAACACATAAGTGGGCTGCACTGCTGGAGTAAATCAATTCTTCAGAGATGATGATGAGGAAAAAGCTTTTTTAATTACAATGCGTTTCAACGCAGTACCGGCGTCTTTTTCAAGTGGAATAAACAAATGACAAAACCAAATGACATTGCTTTTTTCACTTGAAAAAAGATGCCAGTACGGTGTATGCCTGTACTATGTTGAAACACTTTGTGAATAAAAAGCCTTTTAATCATCACCATCTCTGAAGAATTGATTTACTCCAGCAGAGCAGCCCACCTACATGTTCATCCAACTGGATCCAATATCTCCAGGAGGATTAATCCACCAGCCAAGGGATAGCAGCAGCTGTTTTACTTCATGGCTACATAGTTGTGCCTGTCACAACTCAATCAGGTGAGCGTAACCAACACTCTCCTACTCTCCCTCCATAGGGTATCACCCTGTTGTACGCTCTGTTCCCCACATCTAGATTTGCATATTATCATAATCATGTGACCATGAAGATCGCCACCATGGCTTATCATCGTCCACAGCCATCTTCTGCAACTCTGATATCTTTGTGAACCTTTTGTAATCTATAGAGAGCATCAGCATGCACTGATAGAACATGTTTAGTTAAAAGGAAGGCTCTTCTATTAAGCAAGAGTATCTATAAAATCAGGAGAAAAAAAGTAGATGCTAATAAGCAAAGAAAAGAGTTGATATATTCCCTTTAGTGTAGTGAACACTATTTTTATTACCTATATATTGTCGTTGGACTTTACAATATTTTAGTCAAGCTATGTTATCACTGAACTCTTGTGTTGACAGGAAAAAGTCATGATCCACATCACCCAAGTCATACACAGCCGAATCCTCACCACCAAGGACCTCAAGGAGGCCATCCTCCCGCCCACGGACATAGTGGTCCACCCCAAGGGCACGGACCTCATAACCAGAAAGAACATCAGCATGGATCTCATGACCAACATGGACCTCATGGTCAACCTGGACCACATGGAAAGCACTAGTACTGTCTCTACAACTTAAGGATCATCAGAAATAGGCTTAATGTATGTCCTATTGTTTTAGCTTCTCTTACTAGAGAGTAACACAAATCTGTCTGATTCATGTCCAAAATGTCAATTTTTTTTCTCATCAATTAATATGAAAACATTTCTGATTGTGATGTCATTGTTTTATCATACTTTCAATCAAATTTCAGCTAGAGCACTGGAATACCAGTAACGATAATAAAGCTATCTGCATCTACCAAAAGATATACTATTTTGTCTCTGAATTACTTCCACCACATAAATAATAATTCTTAAAGTCTTTGGTGTCCATGTTATGAGTGTATTTATAGTTTTTGAATAAAATCTTAATTTTTATCACACCTTTTAACAAAATCCTATTATTTAATGTAATTTTGCAATTAATGACACCATTGTGCATTTCTGTTAAAACCCTTCTGTTTGTTTTTTCCATCTTCTGTTTTGCGGTCACGTGACCATCTGCTTTATATTCCAGCTTCGCCCTTTTGGCTGTGCTGGACTTCAGTGTTTGACTGTTTCTCTAGCCAGGTGCTTCTGTGCCTTTCTCTGTCAGTTCGATTGGTCCTTCTGGGACCTCTAGTACCTTTTTGTCAGTTTGTCTTTTTGTGTTCTGCAACATGTACTAAGGAAAGATAGGGGAAAACTGTCCCTACAGTAAGACTAAGCTGAATCCCTACGATGTAGCGGGCTGCCTGTTCCTAGCGAACAGACCCGCCTTAGTCCTCGGCTAGTCTGAACGAAGAAATATAGAATTAAGGGAGGGGTCCCTAAAAGAACTAAGGACTGGGACAAAAATGGGACACCTCCTAAACAGAGAAGTTGTTGCAGAACACAAAAAGACAAACTGTCAAAAATGTACTAGAGGTCCCAGAGGACCAAGCGAACTTGACAGAGAAAGGCACCGAAGCACCAGTCTAGAGAAACAGTCAAACACTGAAGTCCAACACAGCCATAAGGGCAGAGCTGGAATATAAAGGCAGATGGACACGTGACCACAAAACATAAGATGGAAAAAACAAACAGGAGGGTTCTAACAGTACCCCCTCTTTTATGAGGATCTTCAGGATCCTCCAGGCCCAGGCCTATCTGGAAACCTTCTGTGGAAAGCTTTAACAAGCAGAGCAGAGACATCATCCGTCCTTACCCAGGAGTTGTCTTTGGGACCGAAACCCTTCCAGGAGACAAGATACTGTAATCTCCCTCTATGCCATATAGAATTCAAGATATGAGAAATTTCATATTCACCGTCTTCCACCACAGGAGGAACTGTGACAGTGGTGTCCCTATCAGATACATCAGCCTTTTTCAACAAGGAAACATGAAACACAGGATTAATCTTCCAGGAAGTAGGGACATCCAACCTAACAGCAGATGAGTTAACAACTTGAAGCACTTTAAATGGACCCACAAACTTAGGACCCAGGTTTTTAGAGGGAATCCTCAACCGCAGGTTCTTCAAGGACAACCAAACCATGTCACCCACAGTAAACAAAACCTCCTTACGTTTCCTGTCAAAATACTTCTTGGACTTCTTGTTAGCCTCTTGACGGTTGCAACGTACATTAGTCCAAACTCTCTCCAAATCACCGGAAAAATTCTCCTCCTCCGGCACCGCCGACCCCAATTTGGAGAACGAACCAAAAGACGGATGTCTCCTAGTACAACAAAAAAAAAGGAGATCACCCAGCAGAGGAGGATGTATGATTGTTAAGAGCAAATTCTGCGAGAGGCAGAAACTCAGACCACACCTCTTGATTGTCCGCCACAAAACAGCACAAAAACTGCTCAACATCCTGGTTCTTTCTTTCAGTCTGTCCATTAGACTCAGGATGATAACCAGACGAAAATGACAAATGGACTCCCAACCTGTCACAAAAAGCACGCCAAAAGCGAGCCACAAATTGAGATCCTCTATCAGAAACAATATCCGTGGGAACGCCATGGAGCTTGACAATCTCCTTAACAAATGCCTTAGCAAGTGTCTTGGCGCAGGGCAACTTAATGAATGGAACCAAATGACACATCTTACTAAAACGGTCCACCACCACCCAGATGACAGTAAAACCCTCGGACACAGGAAGATCAGTAATAAAATCCATTGTGAGAAGCGTCCAAGGCGCACTAGGAACCTCCAGATGGCAAAGCAACCCAGCAGCAGGAGTATGTGAAGCCTTTGACCTAGCACACACAGTACACTGATGCACCCACTTGATGACTTCCTTCTGCCATCCAAGCCACCAAAAACTGTGACTGATAAATCTCTTAGTCTCCGAAATTCTTGGTTGACCCGCCAACCGAAACTCATGACACTCCACAAACAAATCTCTCCTAAAGGCTCTAGGCACAAACAACCTCCCATGGGGAGTGTTAGATGGAGCATCATCTTGAGCTTTCAGAATCCCATTCTCCAAAACGGAGTCCAATGCCGCCACCGCAACTCCTTTCTGTAAAATGCTCTCCTCCTCCTCGGCACCGACCGTAGGAGAGAAGCTGCGAGATAAAGCATTGGCTTTAACATTCTTAGTACCAGGGATATAGGTAACAGAAAAATGAAATCGAGAAAAAAAAAGTGCCCACCTAGCTTGACAAGCATTCAAGCGCTTAGCAGCATCCAGATAGATCAAATTCTTATGATCTGTGAAAACCTGAATAGGAAATCTAGTGCCTTTCAAAAAATGACGCCAATGTTCAAACGCGAGTTTAATAACCAGCAACTCCCGATTTCCAACATCATAATTCAGTTCGGTTTCCGAATTTTTTTTCGAAAAGAAGGCACAAGGATGTACTCCACCCTTGTTCTCCTGAGACAAAACTGCTCCGACCCCCACCGATGAAGCATCGACCTCGACCAAAAAAGGCTTGGTCTCATCAGGCTGCATAAGGATAGGGGCAGAACTGAACCTCTCTTTGAGATACTCAAACGCTTCAATGGCCTCAGTAGTCCACTGGGCCGTATTCGCACCTTTCGTGGTGAGATCGGTTAGAGGTTTAACAATTACAGAAAATTCTTAATGAATTTCCTGTAATAATTGGCAAAACCAAAAATCTCTGTATAGATTTCAAACCAATAGGCCTAGGCCATTCCTGCACAGCCTGAACCTTCACAGGGTCCATCTCAAAGCCCTTGCTGGAGACAATGTAGCCCAAAAAAACTAATTTTCTGCACAGCGAACTCACATTTCTCCAGCTTAGTAAAGAGTGAATTATCACTCAATAACTGCAAAACTTTACGTTCACTCTGCCAATGGAACTCTAGATCTGGTGAGTAAATCAAAATGTCATCCAAATACACAACCACATTCTTACCAATCAAAGGTCTCAGGATGTCATTAATAAGGTTCTGAAAAACGCAGGTGCATTGGTAAGACCAAAAGGCATCACCAGATTCTCAAAATGACCTACCGGAGTGATAAAACCAGTTTTCCATTCATCACCCTCCTTCACTCGTAACAAATTGTATGCCCCCTGGAGATCAATTTTGGAGAACCACTTGGCCCCCACTAACTGGTTAAACAAGTCAGGAATTAACGGCAATGGGTAGGAAATGCGTACGGTAATCTTATTAATTTCACGAAAATCCAGACATGGACGTAAACCCCCGTCCTTTTTCTAACAAAGAAAAATCCAACTGCCACAGGCGACTTAGAAGGTCTAATGTGACCAGCAGCCAGGCTAGTATGTATGTACTCCTCCAAGGCCTTTCTTTCAGGGATAGTCAGATTAAACAAGCGACTCTTGGGAAGAGTAGCTCCCGGAACAAACTCAATGGCGCAATCATAATTCCTATGAGGAGGTAAAACCTTGCGACTCCTCCTCCAAAAAAACCCTCCAAAAATCTTGAATAGGTATAGGTAATTCCCCTTTTTCCACAGCCGCAATGTGACAATTACAACATTTATCATAGCACTTCGGACTCCAAGACTTAATCACATTAGTAAACCAGTCCAATAAAGGATTGTGCAGTTTTAACCAAGGCAATCCTAGAACAACTGGAGAGGGTAAATTATCTAAAACAACCAAGTCCAAAATTTCTTGGTGAACTCCATTGATAGTAAGGGGAAATGCAGCAGTCTTGTGAATAATACATTTCAAAGGAGTGTTATCAACTGCAACCACAGAAATAGGTGATGACAAAGGTTTGGATTTCAATTTAAGGTTTTCCAAAAACCCTTTATCAATCACATTAAGTGTTGAACCACAATCCACAAATACCTGAAATTCAATCAAATCTCCCTGCAAAGTAGTACTCCCAGAAAGAAATACTCCTGCAGAGCGTAAGCAAGCCATATGGGCGTAACTGACCGTTTTTTTTCCTTTACTTAAACGACGCTCACAATACTTAATCAAATGGTCAGCTTTACCACAATAAAGACACAATCCCTCGGTAAACCTCCGGTCTCTTTCCTGAAAGCGGAGTGACATCACCCCAACCTCCATCGGTTCTCCGCCGTCAGAGCAGATTTTCTGGGGACTAGGAACTGACATTACAGGAGTCTTTACCTCATTAAGCCTGCACCTCAGTCTCCTGTCTACACGAACAGCTAACTGCATGGCATTCTGCAGAGTCTCAGGTGCAGGGAATGCAATTAGCAGATTCTTAACCCTTTCACTCAGACCAGCAAGAAATAAACATCTCAGCGCAGGATCATTCCATTTAACTTCTGAAGCCCATCTCCTGAAGTGTGTGCAATAATTTTCTACATCATTTGACCCCTGATTCAAACGCCTGAGTTCTGCTTCAGCAGATGAGATTCTATCAGGATCGTCATATAATAGCCCCATAGCAGAAAAAAATTCTTCAACAGACCTTAAACACGGATCATTAGGTTGGAGAGAAAACGCCCACCCCTGTGGTTCATTGCACAAAAGTGACATAATTAAACCAATGCGCTGTGATTCATTCCCAGAGGACCTTGGTCTCAAACGAAAATATAACAAACAAGCATTTTTAAAGGAAAAAAAATCTTGCTGTTTACCATAAAAAACATCAGGCAGTCCTACCTTGGGTTCGACAAAATGCGCTCCAGAACAGCTACTCACGTGTTGCTGAAGCTCGGCTACCTCCAGAGACAATCCCTGCAGGCGTTGAGCCAAATCCTGGATGGAAACCATACTGATCCCCGAATTTATTTCCTTTTAGTTTTTTGGAGTTCACCAGGAAATTTTGGACTTGGTTGTTTTAGATAATTTACCCTTTCCGGTTGTTCTAGGATTGCCTTGGTTAAAACTGCACAATCCTTTACTGGACTGGTCTACTAATGTGATTAAGTCTTGGAGTCCGAAATGTTATGATAAATGTTTTAATGGTCGCATCGCGGCTGTGGAAAAAGGGGAATTACCTATACCTATTCAAGATTTTTGGAGGGTTTTTTCGAAGGAGGAGTCGCAAGGTTTTACCTCCTCATAGGTATTATGATTGCGCCATTGAGTTTGTTCCGGGAGCTACTCTTCCCAAGAGTCGCTTGTTTAATCTGACTATCCCTGAAAGAAAGGCCTTGGAGGAATACATACAGACTAGCCTGGCTGCTGGTCACATTAGACCTTCTAAGTCGCCTGTGGCAGTTGGATTTTTCTTTGTTAAAAAATAGGACGGGGGTTTATGTCCATGTCTGGATTTTCATGAAATTAATAAGATTACAGTACGCAATTCCTACCCATTGCCGTTAATTCCTGACTTGTTTAACCAGTTAGTGGAGGCCAAGTGGTTCTCTAAAATTGATCTCCGGTGGGGGCATACAATTTGTTACGAGTGAAGGAGGGTGATGAATGGAAAACTGCTTTTAACACTCCGGTAGGTCATTTTGAGAATCTAGTGATGCCTTTTGGTTTTACCAATGCACCTGCATTTTTTCAGAACCTTATTAATAACATCCTGAGACCTTTGATTAGTAAGAATGTGGTTGCGTATTTGGATGACATTTTGATTTATTCACCAGATCTAGAGTCCCATTGGCAGAGTGTATGTGAAATTTTGCAGTTATTGAGTTATAATTCACTGTTTGCTAAACTGGAGAAATGTGAGTTCGCTGTGCAGAAAATTAGTTTTTTGGGCTACATTGTCTCCAGCGAGGGCTTTGAGATGGACCCTGTGAAGGTTCAGGCTGTGCAGGAATGGCCTAGGCCTATTGGTTTGAAATCTATACAGGGATTTTTGGGTTTTGCCAATTATTACAGGAAATTCATTAAGAATTTTCTGTAATTGTTAAACCTCTAACCGATCTCACCAGGAAAGGTGCGAATACGGCCCAGTGGACTACTGAGGCCATTGAAGCGTTTGAGTATCTCAAAGAGAGGTTCAGTTCTGCCCCTATTCTTATGCAGCCTGATGAGACCAAGCCTTTTTTGGTCGAGGTCGATGCTTCATCGGTGGGTGTCGGAGAAGTTTTGTCTCAGGAGAACAAGGGTGCAGTACATGCTTGTGCCTTCTTTTCGAAAAAAATTTGAAAACCGAACTGAATTATGATGTTGGAAATCGGGAGTTGCTGGCTATTAAACTCGCGTTTGAACATTGGCGTCATTTTTTGGAAGGCGCTAGATTTCCTATTCAGGTTTTCACAGATCATAAGAATTTGATCTATCTGGATGCTGCCAAGCGCTTGAATACCCGTCAAGCTAGGTGGGCACTTTTTTTTTTCTCGATTTCATTTTTCTGTTACCTATATTCCTGGTACTAAGAATGTTAGAGCCGATGCTTTATCTTGCAGCTTCTCTCCTACGGTCGGTGCCGAGGAGGAGGAGAGAATTTTACAGAAAGAAGTTGTGGTGGCGGCATTGGACTCCGTTTTGGAGAATGGGATTCTGAAAGCTCAAGATGATGCTCCATCTAACACTCCCCATGGGAGGTTGTTCGTGCCTAGAGCCTTTAGGAGAGATTTGTTTGTGGAGTGTCATGAGTCTCGGTTGCAAGGTCATCCAGGAATTTCGGAGACTAAGACTTATCAGTCGCAGTTTTTGGTATCCGGGATGGCAGAGGGAGGTCATCAAGTGGGTGCGTCAGTGTACTGTGTGTGCTAGGTCAAAGGCTTCACATACTCCTGCTGCGGGGTTGCTTTGCCCTCTGGACACATCTCACAATGGATTTTATTACTGATCTTCCGGTGTCCGAGGGTTTTACTGTCATCTGGGTGGTCGTGGACCATTTTAGTAAGATGTGTCATTTGGTTCCATTCATTAAGTTGCCCTGCGCCAAGACACTCGCTAAGGCGTTTGTTAAGGAGATTGTCAAGCTCCATGGCGTTCCCACGGATATTGTTTCTGATAGAGGACCTCAGTTTGTGGCTCGCTGTTGGCCTGCTTTTTGTGACAGGTTGGGAGTCCATTTGTCATTTTCGTCTGGTTATCATCCTGAGTCTAATGGATAGACTGAAAGAAAGAACCAGGATGTTGAACAGTTTTTGTGTTGTTTTGTGGCGGACAATCAAAAGGTGTGGTCTGAGTTTCTGCCTCTCGCAGAATTTGCTCTTAACAATCATACATCCTCCTCTGCTGGGTGTTCTCCTTTTTTTTGTTGTACTGGGAAACATCTGTCTTTTGGTTCGTTCTCCAAATTGGGGTCGGCGGTGCCGGAGGTGGAGAATTTTTCCTGTGATTTGGAGAGAGTTTGGATTAATGTACATTGCAACCTTCAAGAGGCTAGCAAGAAGTCCAAGAAGTATTTTGACAGGAAACGTAAGGAGGTTTTGTTTAATGTGGGTGACATGGTTTGGTAGTCCTTGAAGAACCTGCGGTTGAGGATTCCCTCTGAAAAACTGGGTCCTAAGTTGTGGGTCCATTTAAAGTGCTTCAGGTTGTTAACCCGTCTGCTGTTAGGTTGGATGTCCCTACTTCCTGGAAGATTAATTCTGTGTTTCATGTTTCCTTGTTGAAAAGGCTGATGTATCTGATAGGGATGCCACTGTCACAGTTTCTCCTGTGGTGGAAGACGGCGAATATGAAATTTCTCGCATCTGGAATTCTAGATGGCATAGAGGGAGATTACAGTATCTTGTCTCCTGGAAGGGTTTCGGTCCCGAAGACAACTCCTGGGTAAGGACGGATGATGTCTCTGCTCCTAGGCTTGTTAAAGCTTTCCACAAGAGGTTTCCGGATAGGCCTGGGCCTGGAGTATCCAGAGGATCCTCATAAAAGAGGGGGTACTGTTAGAACCCTTCTGTTTGTTTTTACCATCTTTTGATTTGTGGTCACGTGATCATCTGCTTTATATTCCAGCTCCACCCTTTTGGCTGTGCTGGACTTCAGTGTTTGACTGTTTGTCTTGCTAGGTGCTTCTGTCCCTTTCTCTGTCAGTTCGCTTGGTCTTTCTGGGACCTCTAGTACCTTTTTGTCAGTTTGTCTTTTTGTGCTCTGCAACAACTTCTCTGTTTAGGAGGTGTCCCAATTTTGTCCCAGTCCTTAGTTCTTTTAGGGACCCCTCCCTTTATGTTATAGGTCTCCGTTCAGACTAGCCGAGGACTAAGGCGGATCTGTTCACTAGGAATAGGCAGCCCGCTACATCGTAGGGATTCAGCTTAGTCTTACTGTAGGGACAGTTTTCCCCTATCTTTCCTTAGTTCATGTTGCCGATCATAACAATTTCATCATTTATGACCAAGCCATATTCTATTTCGGAAATGAGATTATTACCTGACACAAAATGTGGATTATAAAATGTAATCTTAGATGAGAAGCAAAAGGAGAAACAATAGGTCCCTAAAGACTTCCATAGGTAAAATATTAATGCTCCATATTAGCCCAAAAACAGCTTGTACTGAGACAGTGGATAGTAAGGAATGTCTCCCCATGTGCCCTCCTCCACTTAACAATATATGTACAGTACAGACCAAAAGTTTGGACACACCTTCTCATTTAAAGATTTTTCTGAATTTTCATGACTATGAAAATTGTACATTCACACTGAAGGCATCAAAACTATGAATTAACACATGTGGAATTATATACCTAACAAAAAAGTGTGAAACAACTGAAAATATGTCTTATATTCTAGGTTCTTCAAAGTAGCCACCTTTTGCTTTGATGACTGCTTTGCACACTCTTGGCATTCTCTTGATGAGCTTCAAGAGGTAGTCACCGGAAATGGTTTTCACTTCACAGGTGTGCCCTGTCAGGTTTAATAAGTGTGATTTCTTGCCTTATAAATGGGGTTGGGACCATCAGTTGTGTTGTGCGGAAGTCAGGTGGATACACAGCTGATAGTCCTACTGAATAGACTGTTAGAATTTGTATTATGGCAAGAAAAAAACAGCTAAGTAAAGAAAAACGAGAGGCCATCATTACTTTAAGAAATTAAGGTCAGTCAGTGCAAAAAAATGGGCAAACTTTGAAAGTGTCCCCAAGTGCAGCTGCAAAAAACATCAAGCGCTACAAAGAAACTGGCTCACATGAGGACCGCCCCAGGAAAGGAAGACCAAGAGTCACCTCTGCTTCTGAGGATAAGTTTACCCGAGTCACCAGCCTCAGAAATCGCAAGTTAACAGCAGCTCAGATTAGAGACCAGGTCAAAGCCACACAGAGTTCTAGCAGCAGACACATCTCTACAACAACTGTTAAGAGGAGACTTTGTGCAGCAGGCCTTCATGGTAAAATAGCTGCTAGGAAACCACTGCTAAGGACAGGCAACAAGCAGAAGAGACTTGTTTGGGCTAAAGAACACAAGGAATGGACATTAGACCAGTGGAAATCTGTGCTTTGGTCTGTGGAGTCGAAATTTGAGATCTTTGGTTCCAACCACCGTGTCTTTGTGCGACGCAGAAAAGGTGAACGGATGGACTCTACATGCCTGGCTCCCACCGTGAAGCATGGAGGAGGAGGTGTGATGATGTGGGGGTGCTTTGCTGGTGACACTGTTGGGGATTTATTCAAAATTGAAGGCATACTAAACCAGCATGGCTACCACAGCATCTTGCAGCGGCATGCTATTCCTTCCAGTTTGCGTTTAGTTGAACCATCATTTATTTTTCAGCAGGACAATAACCCCAAACACACCTCCAGGCTGTGTAAGTGCTATTTGACCAAGAAGGAGAGTGATGAGGTGCTACGCCAGATGACCTGGTCTCCACCGTCACCAGACCTGAACCCAATCGAGATGGTTAGGGGTGAGCTGGACCGCAGAGTGAAGGCAAAAGGGCCAACAAGTGCTAAGCATCTCTGGGAACTCCTTCAAGATTGTTGGAAGACCATTTCCGGTGACTACCTCTTGAAGCTCATCAAGAGAATGCCAAGAGTGTGCAAAGCAGTCATCAAAGCAAAAGGTGGCTACTTTGAAGAACCTAGAATATAAGACATATTTTCAGTTGTTTCACACTTTTTTGTTAAGTATATAATTCCACATGTGTTAATTCATAGTTTTGATGCCTTCAGTGTGAATGTACAATTTTTATAGTCATGAAAATACAGAAAAATTTTAAAATGAGAAGGTGTGTTGAAACTTTTGGTCTGTACTGTATATAATATAATTTTGTCATATAACACAGTTTCTGTTATACTAGAACTAGAACTGAAAAAAATGAATTGGAGTATAAGTTGGTATTCATGCAAAATAGGAGCATGTTCACACTGCCCATTAAACAAGCAAAAGACAGAAACAAATGAACATATACCCTGCTGCAAGTAAATAAGTAAGAGGAATAGGGCATATAAATAACATAGGATAATTAGTAAACGCCGTTTTTGATTAAAATAAAAGCGTAAAAGCCATCCCACCAACGTCAAGGTATTTTTTTCGGTTAAGTTTCTGCACTTAGTGCAGGTAAGGTTGTGGCCTCCCTTTCTTTGAGCTGGACATTACTTTTATATAGCTCACCATTTTGCTGGGTACTCATGTTCAGGACCCAGTCCTGCCCGGCCCTTATTCACATTGACGTCACCTTGACACATGGTATGGTTTTAATACTAGAGGTTAGGACCACCCCGATTGTGGTACACCTTGATGCTGGTGTGATGGCTTTTACGCTTTTTATGATCAAAAATGGTGTTTGCAAAGTACTCTACATTATTTATATGCACTATTGCTTTTACTTCTTTACTTACAGCAGGGTATATGTTCATTTGTTTGTGTCTTAGGTTTTGTCAGAACTAGATAATACCTAAATACTGTTCCGAATAAAACTCATTATTCAAAAACCATTATTACCAGTACTACCACTATACTTGGTTTAAACAATTATGCCATGCCATGACTACTACCATTGCCACTACATATAGAATACTTCCATAGACTAAAACACATAATACAAAAAACAATTTTACCACCATATACTATATACTACTGATTGATTGAATTGCACAACCAAACTATTACTATACAAAAAAAACTATAAAAAAGACCAATATAACCACTATACAGTTACCATAAAGTGCTAGATACCAGTTCTGCAAGCAAAATAAGAGCTTACAGTATATTTAAAGATAGTAACTTACAGGTGGCGTTTTTCATAATTGGAGTCGTTCACTTTTCCAGTACTTTCCATCTGGTCCAGTTATCCATGGCGACTTCTTTAAAATTCGTATTTGCAGAGTGGGAAACGCATACACATTTTACTTCTCACATTTCCAGCACCTTCCACACCTATTCTCAGCCTATCCAACCTCCCTGTCCTACTGCTTCGCCTAATTCAGAAGCTCAAATAATAATGCCCCCTGAGTGCTCCCTTCAATAATGTCTCCTGAGTGGTCCCATCAATTATAATGCCCGCCTGAGTGTCACCTTAAAGTATTAATCCCCCAATACCCATCTAGTAATAATGCCCCTACAGGAACAATGCCATTTGTGTATCTCTTTCAATAATCCCCCCAGATTGCCCTTTCAGTAATAGTACCCCTACAAGTGACCCCTTCAGTAATAGTGTCTCCTTCACTAATATTGCCTCCCCAGAGTGTTCCTGTCAGTAATAATGCCCCCTTTGTGTGCCATACTCCCTGCAAAAAGTAAAGTTTATGTCTAATCTGATGCCTCAATGCACTGAGTCCTCTTGTACCCTGCATTCATGAGTGTGCCGGCGCAGCAAGTACAATGCAGTGATGTCATTGTGTTGTCTGTGCTGCAACGATGACGTCTTATAGGTCTACAAGACAAATAGTGGTAGGGCAAGGAGCCCTTTGTTTCCTGCTTTACCAAAGTATTGGACTTTATCAGCGTCATGCTGTCATGCACTCTGATACAGTTCAAAGTTGCACTCACTGGAGATCCGTGGCACCAGGCGAGAGGTCCATAGCTTGTGTCCCGGATTTTTGGTGCTAGAGATGCCACTATACAAAGCAATATACTGTTCTAATAGATTTTATTGCTCCTTATGGCCACTTTATCAGGGAAAGGGGGCAGTATAACATAGTATGTGGAATGAAAATCTACTTAATGCCGATTCTAAGCAGTCATAGGCAAAAGAGTTATCTAAGGAAGTCCACCCCTTTAACGAGTGAACTGAATGCTACACCTCTGCATATCCACAGCAAGAAATGTGGGAATTCATGTATGGAAATCCCCCTTCAAACCAAAAAAAATAAATAAAAATATTTTTATATACAATGGGGAAATAAAGTATGGGGAAAAGAATGGAGAGGTCTGTAATTTTTATCGTAGGTTCACTTCAACTGTGAGAGACAGAGTCTAAAAAAAATTCCAGAAAATCGCATTGTCTGATTTTTAAATAATTAAATTGCATTTTATTGCATGAAATAAGTATTTGATCACCTACCAACCTGCAAGAATTCTGGCTCTCAAAGACCTGTTAGTTTTTCTTTAAGAAGCCCTCCTACTCTGCACTCATTACCTGTAATAATTGCACCTGTTTGAACTCGTTACCTGTATAAAAGACACCTGTGCACACACTCAATCAATCACACTCAAACCTCTCCACCATGGCCAAGACCAAATAGCTGTCTAAGGACACCAGGGACAAAATTGTAGACCTGTACAAGGCTGGGATGGGCTACAGGACAATAGGCAAGTAACTTGTTGAGAAGGCAACAACTGTTGGTGCAATTATTAGAAAATGGAAAAAACACAAGATGACAGTTAATCTTCCTTGGTCTCGGGCTCCAGGGCTCCATGGAAGTTCTCATCTCATGGTGTAAGGATGATTCTGAGAAAGAAATAAGCCCAACTACATGGAAGGACCTGGTCAATGACCTGAAGAGAGCTGGGACCACAGTCTCAAACATTACCGTTAGTAACACACTACACTGTCATGGATTAAAATCCTGCATGGCATGCAAGATTCCCTGCTCATGCCAGCATATGTCCAGGCCCGTTTTAAGTTCACCAATGTCTATCTGGATGATCCAGAGGAGGCACGGGAGAAGGTCATATGGTCAAATAAGACCGAAATAGAACTTTCTGGTATCAACTCCACTCTCCGTGTTTGGAGGAAGAAGAAGGATGAGTACATCCTCAAGAACACCATCCCAATCGTGAAGCATGGTGGGGGAAATATCAATCTTTGGTGGTGGTTTTCTGCAAAAGGGACAACTACATCGTATTGAAGGTAGGATGGATGAGGTCATGTATCACAAGATTTTGGCCAACAACCTCCTTCCCTCAGTAAGAGCATTAAAGATAGGTCATGGCTGGGTCTTCCATCATGACAATGACCCGAAACACAATGCCAGGGCAACTAAGGAGTGGCTCTGCAAGAAGTATTTCAAGGTCCTGGAGTGGCCTAGTCCATCTCCAGACCTGAACCCAATAGAAAATCTTTGGAAAGAGCTGAAACTCAATGTTGCCCAATGACAGCCCCAAAATCTGAAAGATCAGGAGAAGATCTGTATGAAGGAGTGGGCCAAATCCCTGCTGCAGTGTGTGCAAACTTGGTCAAGAACTACAGGAAACGTCTGACTTCTGTAACTGCAAACAAAGGTTCCTGTACCAAATATTATGTTCTGTTTTCTATTGTATCAAATACTTATTTCATGCAATAAAATACAATTTAATTACGTAAAAATTATCCAATGTGTTTTTCTGGATTTATTTTTTAGATTCTGTCTCTCACAGTTGAAGTGTATCTACGATAAAAAACTACAGACATCTCCATTCTTTGTAAATGGGAAAACTTGCAAAATCGTCAGTGTATCAAATACTTAGATTTCTCCACTGTATATATATATATATATATATATATATATATATATACATATATATACATACACTACCGTTCAAAAGTTTGGGGTCATTTAGAAATTTCATTATTTTTGAAAGAAAAGCACATTTTTTTTCAATGAAGCTACTGTAACATTAAATTAATCAGAAATACACTCTATACATTGTGTTATGTGGAAAATGACTATTCTAGCTGCAAACATCTTGTTTTTATTGCAATATCTACATAGGTGTATAGAGGCCCATTTCCAACAACCACCACTCCAGTGTTTTAATGGTACATTGTGTTTAACTGTGTAAGAAGGCTAATGGATGTTTAGAAAACTCTTGCACAAGTATGTTAGCCCAGCTGAAAACGGTTTGGCTGATTTGAGAAGCTATAAAATGGACCTTCCTTTGAGCTAGTTGAGAATCTGGAGCCTTACATTTGTTTGTTCTATAAAACTCTCAACATGGCCAGAAAAAGAGAACTTTCATGTGAAACTCGACAGTCTATTCTTGTTCTTAGAAATGAAGGCTGTTCCATGAGAGAAATTGCCAAGAAACTGAAGATTTCCTACAACGGTGTGTACTACTCCCTTCAGAGGAGAGCACAAACAAGCTCTAACCAGAGTAGAAAGAGAAGTGGGAGGCCTCGCAGCACAACTGAGCAACAAGACAAGTACATTAGAGTCTCTAGTCTGAGAAATCGACGCCTCACAGCTCCTCAACTGGCAGCTTCATTAAATAGTACAAGCAAAACGCCAGTGTCAACGTTTACAGTGAAGAGGCGACTCTGGGATGCTGGCCTTCAGGGCAAAGGAAAAGCCATATTTGAGACTGGCTAATAAAAGGAAAAGATTAATATGTGCAAAAGAACATGGACATTGGACAGAGGAAGATTGGAAAAAAGTTTTATGGACAGACGAAGTTTGAGGTGTTTGGATCACACAGAAGAACATTTGTGAGACGCAGAACAACTGAAAAGATGCTGGAAGAGTGTCTGACGCCATCTGTCAAGCATAGTGGAGGTAATGTGATGGTCTGGGTTTGCTTTGGTGCTGGTAAAGTGGGAGGTTTGTACTAGGTAAATGGGATTTTGAATAAGGAAGGCTATCACTCCATTTTGCAATGCCATGCTATACCCTGTGGACAGCGCTTGATTGGAGCTAATTTCATCCTACAACAGGACAATGACCCAAAGCCCACCTCCAAATTATGCATGAACTATATATATACTGTATATAGTGGTGTGAAAAAGTGTTTGCCCCCTTCCTGATTTCTTATTCTTTTGCATGTTTGTCGCACTTAAATGTTTCAGATCACAAAACAAATGTAAATATTAGACAAAGATAACACAAGTAAACACAAAATGCAGTTTTTAAATGAAGGTCTTTATTATTAAGGGAAAAAGAAATCCATACCTACAGGGCCCTGTGTGAAAAAGTGATTGCCCCCTAAACCTAATAACTGGTTGGGCCACCCTTAGCAGCAGCAGCTGCAATCAAGCGTTTGCAATAACTGGCAATGAGTCTTTTATAACGCTCTGGAGGAATTTTGGCTCACTCATCTTTGCAAAATTGTTGTAATTCAGCCACATTGGAGGGTTTCTGAGCATGAACCGCCTTTTTACAGGACATTAAAAAGGATATTATTACAGGAAGGGGCAAGGATGGAGGACAATATAACAGGAAGGGGCCAGGATGGAGGATGTTATTACAGGAAGAGGCCAGGATGGAGGACACATAACTGTAGGGGCTAATTAAAGGATATTTACTGCTTGAATGTATTTTATTTTTGTGGCCACTGTTTTCAATAGGGAGGGTCTGTTACTGTGCAGGGCAGCATTGTGTCACTTTTTCTTCATTTGGTAAAGTGTAGAAGCGATCAGCTCTAGATGACTGTGTTATTTTCTGCAGACACGAGTCCTGGCTGGTCTGCGCTGGATGAAGAAGAAAAGCGAAGATGAATCGCTTCAACTACAGATGTCACTGGTAAGACACTATGTTACCTTTACACTTACACTATACACTATTGTTACGCACACAGGTGGCGCATGTGGTTTGTGGAACCACTGTGGCGTGGGGCCGGGCTTACCTAGGAGGGGCGTAGCTAAGCGGCTACCAGATGTTCACTGAAGCTCCTGATTTTAGAGTCAGGCATGGCTGCAGGTAGCCGTAAGGTACCACTCCTAGTCAGCGGTACAGCAGCTGCTGACACTAGGGGGTAAGGTACGCAGACACAGAAAGGACTAGAGCTCTTTTCAGACTAAAAGGTTCTGGATCCTCTGCAGAACGGTTACTGACACGGACACAACTCAGGCTCCGTTCAGACTACTAGGTTCAGGATCCTCTACAGAATGGTTACTGACACGAAGACTAAGATAGGACTGATTCGGAGACTGGTTTTGGCAGTTCAGATATATGGGGTACTCGGATAGGCACACGTTCATACACACAGGTCTGATTGAGGGACTGGCTGCACATGGACCGGGAGAGAGGTTGAGACTCTGGCTGCACTAGGACCAGGGACTTCGGGTTCAGTACTGGCCGCACAAGGGCAAGGGACTTTGGTTTAGGACTGGCCACCCAAGGACCAAGGACTACAGGTTCAGGATACTGGCCACACCAGGACCAGGGGACCTCACAACTCACTAGGAGACCACCTCACTCACTAATGATTCACTGTGTTGCTTGGTACCTCCCTAATGGGGAGGGAGCTTTTAAGCAAGATGCATCTTGCAGGTGTACTCTAATACTAAACGCCTCCGATCTATTGGCTGTGGGCATTTTACTATGTGCGCGCTGCACCTTGAAGAGCAGGGGAGCGCGCACGCACTACACCAGGAAGACAGGGAGCACTTCGGGGACCATGCCACTTGGGGTGGTGAGTATGCCAGCGTTTCGGCATGGAGGGGGAAGGGGAACCATGCAGGGGCATAGGCAATAGCGTTACAATACCCTCCCTTATGCTCCCTCTTCTTTAAGCCCATGAGGACTCTCTGCAGAGAAGTTGGAGGCCGACACCTCTCACGGACTTCCACGCCTTCTCTTCAGGACCACAATCTCTCCTGTCCACTAGAAGAAAAGTGACGTCTCTCATCATCTTCACGACTAGAATGCTTCTGTCCATCAAGCCACCCTCAGCATAGGACAAGGCGAGCGTAGTACCAGGAATGTTGAGATCAGCTACCACATCGGAGGATTCAAGGACTAACTGGAGTTCCTCCACCTGGTTGGTGGATTGCAGAGACTTTGAAGATGCCACCACCTTGACATTCTCTTCACCAGACCACATAGAAACTGAAGATACCTCTTTTGGGTCCATCTTCAGCCTGGTCTCCAAGATGGCATGTCGATGAGGCGGGGAGGTTCCTGGGGGCACAGCATTGGAAAAATCAATGGACTGTGTGGGGCCATTGCCTGTGCTTCCCTCCTTCGGAGACGCCAGCACACAGCAAGTCGGCGATTAGCAGACCTGGCGGAGATAGGGACCTGTAGCACCGCGTTTCTGCCTCCTGCCCGGCAGAGACGGCGACCTCCTTACCGCCGGGGTCTCCCATGCTGGCTGTGTCTGGGTTGCGCACACTGCTTGCAGATCCCCAGGCACTGTGCTTAGGGCGCTCGCGCGCGTGCTCCATGTCTCTTAAAGGAGCCGTGCGCCACCCTAAGATGTCCCCGGCCAATGGCCGGAGGACAGGTAATATATAAGGCACCTCCTGTGCCAGTGCAACATCTTAGTTTGGCCCGCAAGCCTGTCTATCAGCCGTGCTCGCCATCTTGTCTATCAGCCGTGCCCGCCAGCCTGTCTATCAGTCGTGTCCGCCAGTCTGTCTATCAGCTGTGCCCGCCAGTCTGTCTATCAGCCGTGCCCGCCAGTCGGTCTATCAGCCATGCCCGCCAGTCTGTCTATCAGCCGTGCTCGCCAGCCTGTCTACCAGCCGTGCCCACCAGCCTGTCTACCTGCCGTACTCGTCTTTATGCCTACTACCAGCCTATCTGCTGTGCGAGTCTCCACCTGTTGCCAGTCCCGTGGGATTCGCCTGCTCTCACATGAGATCAGTCCCAGAGTGGCACCTGGTCCACACTCTCGGTCCCTCCTTCGTTCACGGAGTCGACTGAGGCACCGTGTAGCTAGGGTCAGTCCAGGGTGGTCCCTAGTCATGCCCCACTGGTCCCTCCTTGTACCACGGCACAGTGGTTCCACCATCCGAATCCGTAACAGGGCCAAACTCCTCTTGTGACTCGACTGTCCTTAAGAAGCACCATACAGGGTCTCCAGATTAGAATGGGTACTTGAGTTCTCAGCTCTGAATAACCTATGGGAAAATCAGACAGCACATGGAAGTCGAACTTCTCCATATACAATGCTGCAATCTGGAGCTCTAGTTGCTTGGAAATTACTTGACTGTCTTTTGGTAGGGCTCATCCTTCACCTGACAACACCCTCGCCGGATTCTGAAGCTGTTGGATAGGAATCTGACACAGACTATTCACGGCTTGCTGCATGAACTTTCCCGCCGAATCGAAGCCTCCACATGCAACGGATATAGTCACAGTCATTGGCGGAGAGCGAATACTCCCGCCAAGGACAGCCTCTCCTTCTGGTCCAAGGCTTTGCAGTTGTTTAGACTTCTCAGGACAAAGATGGTCAGGATGTTCCACACGACCGCAGCCATACCGCAATCCCTTCTCATGACTGATACTGAGACTCACACAAGGCTGATTCGGAAACTTGTTTTAGCAGTCTAGATATACGGGGTACTCAGGTTCAGACACACAGGTCTCAGATACTGATTCAGGGACTGGAAGCACATGGACTGTGGGACGAGGTTCAGGCCCTGGCCGTACTAGGACCAGGGTCTTCAGGCTCAGGACTGGCAACACCAGGACCAGGGACTTCGGGTTCAGGACTGGTCAAACAAAGATCAAGGACTATGGGTTTAGGACACTGGCCACACCACGCATTTTACTATGCTCGCCCTGCCCCTGTAAGAGCAGTGGAGCACGTGCGCACTACACCAGTAAGACAGGGAGCACACTGGGGACCATGCGGCGAGACCGGGATGGTAAGAATGCTGGCATTCCTGCATGGTAGAGGAAGGGGAACCATGCAGGGGCACCGGCAATAGCATTACAACTATATCTTAGGCACAGAGCTCCTGTGTATAATGTTACAGGTGATTCCTGTATTACCTGTACACTCACACTATGTACAAAGCTCCGGTGTGTAATGTCACTGGTGATCCCTGTATTACCTGTACCCTGTCACTATATTCAGAGCTCCTGTGCATAATGTCACTGGTGATCCTTAATTACCTGTACACTATACACTGTATACTATATACAAAGCTCCTGTGTATAATGGCACTTATGGTAATATTAGTGATATTAGTATTGTGTTTTTTTTATTGATGCTCAGTATTATAGTACAGTATTCAGTCACTATGTGGTGGTAATATGTGGTCCGGACATGGTGTGTCAGTATTTGTCCCTAGTATGTGGTATTATTCAGTCACTATGTTATGGTAATATCTGGTCTGATCATGGTGTGGCAGTATTTATCCCCTGTATGTGGTATTATTTGGTCAGTATGTGGATGCAATATGTAGTCAGTTCATTGTGGGATGTTATTTTGCACATATTTGCTGCTGAGCCAGAGATTAGTTGCAGAAGACAGTTTAGGTGACAGATGGACAGGTGGTCATCCTTTCCAATTTGAGCAGAGTTCCTTTAGTGCTAATTTTCAAAACTTGTAGAAAGCCCTTTAAAAATATCCACCATACTAAGAAGTGACTTACAGTGACTGAGACAATGTGTGCTGAACAGGAGGCAATGTGGTGGGGTAAGGTTGGGTAAGAGGGTTAAAAAGTCTTTACTTCTTTACTTTTTGTTACCATCACTTGTATTTTGTGATTGCACGAAATGGGTGTTGCTAGCAAAATGGGTGTGGCTTTTAAATGGGCATGGCTTTTAAAATGGGCGTGGTTTCTTAAAACACAAACAGGGAAACCCTTGTTAAAAAATTTAATCCCATCTCTGCCCTAAACCCCCCACAATATGATGCCCTGTAATCTCCACACTGTCTGATGCCCTCACAATCTCTACATAGTATAATGACACCCAACTCCCCACACAGTATGATGCCCTTCACACAAAATGATGAACCTCACACAGTAAGATGCACCCACTGCTCCCCACACAGTATAATTCCCTCACATCCCCAACACAGTATCATGATCCCAATATAGTATGATGCTTCCAGTGTCACACACACACTGTGCAATGCTCCCATAATGTCCCACAGAACATTCAGTCTCTACATAAACTGAATGGAGAAGCAAGGATTTGTTAGCTTTTTGCTCCACTGTTATATTCAATTGTATCTGTTTGATTAGGACACAGATACAATTGAAGTTGTGACATATCTTTGACCTCCCAGGACAGTGGGACAGCTCCCCAAATTCAGAAGCTGTCTCGCAAGATTCGAGACAGTTGGGAGGTTTGTTTATAATACAGTATAGCATTCAATGCTGCAAACCACTATTTTGGAATTTGTGACAAAAAAAGCATTTATAACTAACAAATAAAGTTGCACTATGTTGTGCTGTAGCATGAAAACATGAAATATATGAAATTTCAATTGCATTACTACTCTAGAAAATAGGAAAAAACAAAGATACTTAGCACATAATTTGGCCAATTCATGCATGCCTAGAAGCCACAACATGGTGATCTTCTTTGCTGGGAACCTATCCTAATGTGATTCCTCACCTGGGCTGAAGCCTACATTTATATGGGTAGGTAGGATCCTGTTGTAATTAAAACCTCTACGGGCTGATAGGTGGAGTGCTCGGTCAGAGAACCGATGTATGCAAATATCAAAAGACTGACCATCACAGAAAACTGGTATGTACAGGTGCATACTAAGTGTTGCCATCTCCAAGGCAGCAATGCAATTCCAATTTAATATATTTCATGTTTACATGCTATAGCAGTACATAGTGCAACTTTATTTGTTAGTTATTTGTTAGTTATATATGGAGATGGCTACTCTTAGTATGCACCTGTACACACCAGTTTTCTGTTTGGAAGTGACTGTCAGTCTTTTGATATTGATATATACACACTATCAAAATTGTTGGTACCCCTCGTTTAATGAAAGAAAAACCCACATGGTCACAGAAATAACTTGAATCTGACAAAAATAATAATAAATTAAAAATCGATGAAAATGAACAAATGAAAGTCAGACATTGCTTTTCAACCCTGCTTCCACAGAATTAAAAAAAAAAATAAACTCATGAAATAGGCCTGGACAGAAATGGTGGTACCCCTGAAAATAATGTGACAAAAGGGGCATGTTAAATCAAGTTGTGTCCACTAATTAGCATCACAGGTGTCTACAATCTTGTAATCAGTGAGATGACCAAGGAGAACACCATTGTTGAAAAAAAATCATAAAAAAGCCAGACTGGAATTTGCCAAACTACATGTTGACAAGCCACAAAGCTTCTGGGAGAATGTCCTATGGACAGATGAGACAAAAATGGAAGTTTTTGGCAAGGCACATCAGCTCTATGTTCAGAGATGGAAAAATTAAGCATATCAAGAAAAGAACACTGTCCATACTGCAAAACATGGAGGAGGCTCTGTTATGCTCTGGGGCTGTTTCGCTGCATCTGGCACAGGGTGCCTTGAATCTGTGCAGAGTACAATGAAATCTCAAGACTATTGTAGCATCGGCATCTCTGCCTCCTGCCGGGCAGAGACGCCGTTCCCTTCACCGCCGTGGTCCAGGTCCGGCGCCCTCCCGCGCCCCTGCTGCTGTGGCGTGCACCGCGCGCAGCTTCCCGGGCACTGTGCTTAGGGAGCGCGCGAGCTCCCTCCCTCTTAAAGGGGCCATGCTCGCTGTCCTATAGAGTCCCCGGCCAATGGCCGGAGGACTTCCCCTATGTCAGGCACCTCCTCCAAAATGGATGTGCCTGTGCAAGGTTGTTGTTCCGTGTGCTAAACACTAGCTCCAGCCCTCAGGTCCCGCTGCCTGTCAGTCCTGCCTGCCAGCCTGTCTATCAGTCCAATCCACCAGCCTGTCTAACAGTTCTGTCCTCCAGTCTGTCTACAGTTGTGCCCGCCAGCCTGCCTACCCGGAGCACCTGCCAGTTACCTGCCATGCCCCCCTGCCTGCTTACCTGGAGCACCTGTCCGTTACCTGCCGTGCCCCCCAGCCAGCCTACCCGAAGCACCTGCCAGTTACCTGCCGTGCCCGCCAGCCAGCCTACCCGAAGCACCTGCCAGTTACCTGCCGTGCCCGCCTGCTTGCCTACCCGGAGCACTCGTCAGGCTATCTGCCGAACCAGCCTGCTTATCTACCTGGACCACCCATCAGCCTTCCTGTCGTGCTTATCCGCTGTACCGGTCAGTTCCTGCCATCTGACCCGTGGGAGTCACCTGCTCTCACACAAGGTCGGTCCCAGAGTGGTACCTGGTCCACCTGCCCAATCCCTCCCTGGATCACTGAGTCGACTAAGCTGCGTGTGACCTTGGTCGGGCCGAGTAGGCACTTAGTCATGCCCCTCTGGTCCCTCCTTGCACCGAAGCACAGAGGTTCCTCCATCCGGACCCATAACAGTTTGCACAGGCCATGGAACCCGGTGGCCCCCAGGCTCCTTCGCTCTCTGATCTGTATCAGGAGGTCTCAAGTCAGAGATCTCAACAGGAAACTATCCTGTCCTATCTGCGGACTGTCAACTCCCACCTGGACACGCTGTCCACCCCGTCTGTGTCCATCGCTAGCCGAGCGGCACCTGCTCCGTCGGCACCTGAACCCACTGGCACTATGGCACCTGGCTCTGGACCCCTGCTCTCTGCGCCTTCACGTTTTGGTGGTGACCTCGTCTTCTTGAATCAGTGCACGCTCATCAGTGCACGCACATCAGTTCCCCTCCGACCGGGCCAAGGTGGCGTTCATCATGTCTCACCTCACCTCACCGGGGAGGCATTGGCATGGCTAAACCCTCTGTGGGAAAGAGGGGATCCCCTGGTGTCCGATATTTTGGCTTTCCTCGCTGCCTTCTGGAAGGTCTTCGATGAGCCCGGATGAAAATCTTCTACTGCCTCCTCACTTCTCCATCTCCGCCAAGGGAGTCTCTCCGTGCGCCAGTATGCCATACGTTTCCGAATCTTCGCATCTGAGCTTGCCTGGAACAATGAGGCCCTGGTGTCCACCTTCTGGGAGGGTCTTTCCGGACAGATCAACGATGAGCTAGCCGGTCGTGACATCCCTTCCACCCTGGACGACCTGGTGTCATTAGCTACCCGGATTGACATCCATTTTCTTGAGCGTGCTAAGGAGACTACCCGGGAGAGAAGATTTCCGCGTCTCGCTCCTGTATTCCAAAAGCCAGCCTTGCAACCAGCAATTCTCCGGGCATGTTCGCCTGAGCCCATGCAAATTGACCAAACCAAGATGGTCAAGTCTCGCCAGGAGACGCGTCAAACCAAGGGGAGTTGCTTCTACTGTGGCAGTAAAGAGCACCTGATCCGTTCCTGCCCAGTGAGGCAGGGAAACTCCAGTGTCTAGGACCTCTCAGAGAGGTCATCCTAGGCAAGAGTAAATCCTCTCCGTCCTTGACTCTGTCTGTTTCTATTTCCATCGGTGAGACCATATGGATTGCCCATATGGATTGCCCATATGGATTCCGGAGCCGCTGGGAATCTCATTCAACAGGCTGTTGTGGAGCGGTATCAGATTCCTACTGTACGTCTGGCTGAACCGTTGGCTTTTGCCTCCATGGATGGGAGACTTCTTCCGGAGACCATCTTGCTCGTCACAGAGCCTGCAACCCTTCAGGTGGGAATGCTGCACTCGGAGAAGATCTCCTTTCATGTGCTGTCCGGTCTCTCTCACCCCCTCTTGCTTGGTCTACCCTGGTTACAAAGACATGAGACCGTCCTGAGTTGGAGATCTGGTGAAGTGCTCCTTTGTGGTCAAGAATGCCATGAGTCTTGTCTGGTTCCGGTTCGTCTAGCTCGACCCCTGTCTACTCCAGCTAATCTACCTGGTCTGCCGGCACCCTACTGGTCCTATGCGGACGTCTTCGACAAAAAGGAAGCAGAGACACTACCACCTCATAGGCCGTATGATTGGCCCATCGACCTGGTACCTGGTACTTCTCCTCCCCGCGGGCGTATCTACCCCTTGTCGCTGACTGAGACCGAGGCCATGTCTGAGTACATAGAGGAGAATCTTGCTAGGGGATTTATCCAGAAATCCACCTCTCAGGCTGGAGCAGGATTCTTTTTCGTCAAGAAGAAAGATGACTCTCTACGTCCCTGTATCGATTACAGGGGTCTTAACCAGATTACCATCAAAAATAAGTACCCCCTGCCTCCTCGATCTTCGTGGGGCGTACAATTTGGTTCGGATCCGCCAGGGAGACGAGTGTAAGATGACATTCAACACCCGGGACGGTCACTACGAATACCGCGTAATGCCCTTTGGTCTCTGTAATGCTCCAGCCTTCTTCCAGGAGCTGGTTAACGACATCTTCCGTGATCTCCTGTATTCTTGCGTGGTGGTGTACCTGGACGATATCTTGGTCTTCTCTCCGGATATGCCCTCTCACCGGAGGGATGTTCGTCAGGTTCTGCTAAGGCTCCGGCCGAATCGCCTATATGCTAAATTCGAGAAATGCCTCTTTGAGCAGACCTCTCTACCATTCCTGGGCTATATTATCTCCAAGACTGGTATGCGGATGGATCCCGAGAAGGTCTCTGCCGTCTTAAAGTGGCCCCGACCGGAGGGGTTGAAGGCGATTCAGCGATTCCTGGGCTTCGCAAATTATTACCGCCTCTTCATTCCTCATTTCTCCTCCCGGACTGCTCCCATCTCCGCGCTCACCCATAAAGGAGCAAATCCCAGGGAACGGACTTCCGAAGTGGAGGAGGCCTTCGTCTCCCTAAAACAATAAATCATAAGGAGGGGGAAAGAGAGGAAAAGAGTGTGAATAAATATAAAATATAACTTTTAATATTAATTTAATTTAAAATACCAATAAATTCATATATATATATATAAAATCAAATTGTTACATACATCCAATTGGATGTGTATAGGGTCGATATTAAATTTTAAACTCAGACCCTGTAAGTCCTGGATTGTGTATTACAGACAATAAATTTGTGTAAATCCACCACCAATGTCCCTCAAATTGAAATTGAAGGTGGGGAATTATATAAAGATGTCCCTGTTAGATGTCTATGTCCCTAATATCTCCAAATTTGTCACTATGGAAAGTTGTTGCGGATCACCGCTACATTGTGATTGAAAGGTGGATATAAATCAATGTGCGGTATGTGTCTTCCAACCAAGAGGAGGAGCCTCTACATATCATTGACCCCTCCAAAGTAATGACTGTGGCTCCGTTTGACCTGTCTCATCTTCCACCCGGTAAGACCTTTGTAGCGGTTCCGGATCGTAGGAAGGTTGTACTCTGGGGCCATTCATCCAAACTACCCGGTCATGCTGGCCAGAGGAAGACCTTTCTGCTCATTGCCTAACATTACTGGTGGCCTTCCCTGCGCAAGGATGTTGCGGACTTCGTCGCGGCTTGTTCCTCCTTTGCCCGTAACAAGGTTCCAAGGCACCTTCCATCTGGCCATCTCCTTCCTCTCCCGGTGCCTTGCGCTCCGTGGCAACACATTGCAATGGACTTTATTACGGATCTCCCTGTTTCTGCAGGTTGTACTGTCATTTGGGTGGTCGCTGACCACTTTTCTAAAATGGCCCACTTCATCCCTCCGCCTGGTCTGCCATCTGCATCTATGCTGGCTAAGGACTTCATCCATTACATCTTTCGTCTTCATGGACTACCCCTCCACATTGTGTTTGATCGCTTCATGCTTCTGGAGAGCTACTTGTAAGCTGCTGGATGTCTCCTTGGATTTCTCCTCAACCAGGTCCTTACCAGCTTTCTTCGGCACATTGTCAACGCTCACCATAACGATTGGGTTGAGCTCCTGCCCTGGGCCGAGTTCTACTATAACAACCATAAGAGCGAGTCTTCTTCTAATTCCCCGTTCTTTGTGGTATACGGTCAACACCCCTGGATTCCGTTTCCTGTCTCCTCTTCAGTGGACAATCCTGCTGTGGAGTCTCTGGTCAGCGAATTTTCGGCAATTTGGGAAGACACTAGATCTGTGCTTCTTCAGTCCTCCGAGCGGATGAAGAAGCATGCTGATAAGAGACATCTGGATCCGCCTCAATTCTGTCTGGGAGACAAGGCCTGGCTTTCCTCCAAATATGTTCGTCTCAAGATACCTTCCTATAAGTTGAGTCCGCTGTTCATCGGTCCATTCGAGGTTCTGAACCAAATCAATCCCGTGGCTTACAAGCTGAAACTCCCGGTCACCTTACGGATTCCCAGCTCCTTTCATGTATCCCTCCTCAAACCTGTTGTCCTTAATTCTTTCTCTGACGATCCAGGTATTGCTCCAGCTGAAGTCTCTGCTGAGGACGTCTTTGAGGTAAAAAACATTTTGGCCACCAAGAGGGTAAGAAGAAAGACTTTCTTTCTTGTGAATTGGAAGGGGTTTGGCCCTGAGGAGAGGTCTTAGGAACCCAGGGAGAACATTCATGCCCCTCATCTTCTAAAAAAAATTCTTGCGGGCATAAATAAGAGAGGGCCTAAAGGGGGGGATATTGTAGCATCGGTGTCTCTGCCTCCTGCCGGGCAGAGATGCCATTCCCCTCACCGCCGCGGTCCAGTTCCGGTGTTTTCCCGCTACCCTGCTGCTGTGGCGCGCACCTATAGAGTCCCCGGCCAATGGCCGGAACACTTCCCCTATATAAGGCACCTCCTCCAAAATGGAGGTGCCTGTTAAAGGTTGTTGTTCCGTGTGCTAAACACTAGCTCCAGCCCTCAGGTCCTGCTGCCTGTCAGTCCTGCCTGCCAGCCTGTCTGTCAGTCCAACCTGCCAGCCTGTCAAACAGTTCTGTCCTCCAGTCTGTCTACAGTTGTGCCCGCCAGCCTGCCTACCCGGAGCACCTGCCAGTTACCTGCCGTGCCCCCCTGCCTGATTACCTGGAGCACCTGTCCGTTACCTGTTGTGCCCGCCAGCCAGCCTACCCGGAGCACCTGCTAGTTACCTGCCGTGCCCGCCTGCTTGCTTACCCAGAGCACCGGTCTGGCTATCTGCCGAACCAGCCTGCTTATCTACCCGGACCACCCGTCAGCCTTCCTGCCGTGTTTATTCGCTGTACCGGTCAGTTCCTGCCATCTGACCCGTGGGAGTCACCTGCTCTCACACAAGGTCGGTCCCAGAGTGGCACCTGGTCCGCCTCCCTGGTTCGACTAAGCCGCCATGTGACCTTGATCGGGCCGATTAGGTACTTAGTCACGCCACTCTGGTCCCTCCTTGCACCGAAGCACAGAGGTTCCACCATCCAGACCCATAACAACTATCAAGGGATTCCTGAGAGAAATGTGCTGCCCAGTGTCAGAAAGCTTGATCTCAGTCGCAGGTCATGGGTTTTGCAACATGATAATGACCCAAAACACACAGCTAAAAACACCCAAGAATGGCTAAGAGGAAAACATTGGACTATTCTGAAGTGGTCTTCTAGGAGCCCTGACCTAAATCATATTGAGCATCTTTGGAAAGAGCTGAAACATGCCGTCTGGAAAAGGCAACCTTCAAACACGAGACAACTGGAGCAGTTTGCTCATGAGGAGTGGGCCAAAATACCTGTCGAGAGGTGCAGAAGTCTCATTGACAGTTACAGGAATCGTTTAATTGCAGTGATTGCCTCAAAAGGTTGTTCAACAAAATATTAAGCTAAGAGTACCTTCATTTCTGTCCAGGCCTATTTCATGAGTTTAATTTTTTTAAAAGTCCTGTGGAAGCAGGGGTGAAAAGCAATGTCTGACTTTCATTTGTTCATTTTCATAGATTTTTAATTTATTGTTACTTTTGTCAGATTCAAGTTATTTCTGTGACCATTGTAGGTTTTTCTTTCATTAAACGAGGGGTACCAACAATTTTGACCATGCGTGTATATATATACAGTACAGACCAAAAGTTTGGACACACCTTCTCATTTAAAGATTTTTCTGAATTTTCATGACTATGAAAATTATACATTCACACTGAAGGCATCAAAACTATGAATTAACACATGTGGAATTATACACTTAACAAAAAAGTGTGAAACAACTGAAAATATGTCTTATATTCTAGGTTCTTCAAAGTAGCCACCTTTTGCTTTGATGACTGCTTTGCACACTCTTGGCATTCTCTTGATGAGCTTCAAGAGGTAGTCGCAGGAAATGGTTTTCACTTCACAGGTGTGCCCTGTCAGGTTTAATAAGTGGGGTTTCTTGCCTTATAAATGGGGTTGGGACCATCAGTTGTGTTCTGCAGAAGTCTGGTGGATACACAGCTGATAGTCCTACTGAATAGACTGTTAGAATTTGTTTTATGGCAAGAAAAAAGCAGCTAAGTAAAGAAAAATGAGTGGCCATCATTACTTTATTAAATGAAGGTCAGTCAGTCGGAAAAATTGGGACAACTTTGAAAGTGTCCCCAAGTGCAGTTGCAAAAACTATCAAGCGCTACAAAGAAACTGGGTCACATAAGGACCGCCCCAGGAAGGAAGACCAAGAGTCACCTCTGCTTCTGAGGATAAGTTTATCCGAGTCACCAGCCTCAGAAATCGCAGGTTAACAGCAGCTCAGATTAGAGACCAGGTCAATGCCACACAGAGTTCTAGCAGCAGACACATCTCTTCAACAACTGTTAAGAGGAGACTTTGTGCAGCAGACTTTCATGGTAAAATAGCTGCTAGGAAACCACTGCTAAGGACAGGCAACGAGCAGAAGAGACTTGTTTGGGCTAAAGAACACAAGGAATGGACATTAGACCAGTGGAAATCTGTGCTTTGGTCTGATGAGTCCAAATTTGAGATCTTTGGTTCCAACCACCGTGTCTTTGTGCGACGCAGAAAAGGTGAACAGATGGACTCTACATGCCTGGTTCCCACCGTGAAGCATGGAGGAGGAGGTGTGATGGTGTGGGGGTGCTTTGCTGGTGACACTGTTGGGGATTTATTCAAAATTGAAGGCATACTGAACCAGCATGGCTACCACAGCATCTTGCAGCGGCATGCTATTCCATCCGGTTTGCGCTTAGTTGGACCATCATGTATTTTTCAACAAGACAATGACCCCAAACACACCTCCAGGCTGTGTAAGGGCTATTTGACCAAGAAGGAGAGTGATGGGGTGCTACGCCAGATGACCTGGCCTCCACAGTCACCAGACCTGAACCCAATCGAGATGGTTTGGGGTGAGCTGGACCGCAGAGTGAAGGCAAAAGGGCCAACAAGTGCTAAGCATCTCTGGGAACTACTTCAAGATTGTTGGAAGACCATTTCCGGTGACTACCTCTTGAAGCTCATCAAGAGAATGCCAAGAGTATGCAAAGCAGTCATCAAAGCAAAGGGTGGCTACTTTGAAAAACCTAGAATATAAAACATATTTTCAGTTGTTTCACACTTTTTTGTTAAGTATATAATTCCACATGTGTTGATTCAGTTTTGATGCCTTCAGTGTGAATGTACAATTTTCAAAGTCATGAAAATACAGAAAAATCTTTAAATGAGAAGGTGTGTCCAAACTTTTGGTCTGTACTGTATATATATATATATATATATATATATATATATATATATACATATATATATATATATATATATATATACAGCTCTGGCAAAAATTAAGAGACCACAGCAAAATTTTCATTTTCTATGATTTTTCTCTTTCTAGGTATATTTTTGAGTGAAATGTACATTGTTGTTTTAGTCTATAAACCACTGACCTCATGTCTCCGAAATTCAAAGCTAAAAATTTTGTATTTATTTGCAGCAAATGATAAAGCGTCAAAATGCTAAAAAAGAAACAGTGCTTTCAGACCTCAAATTACTCATGTTTTAACTCAGGAACAGTTCAGAAATCAATATTTGGTAGACTAACCATGATTTTTAATCACAGCTTTCATGTGTCTTGCCATGCTTTCCACCAGTCTTTCCATGCTTTCCAATAGAAAACTGTTCAGTGGTCTCTTAATTTTTGTCAGATATATATATATATCTATATATATAATCGTCTTATCCCGTCTGTCTGTCTGTCTTTCTGTCTGTCTGTCGTGGAAATCCCGCGTCGCTCATTGGTCCGGCAGCGGCCAATCAGCGCCGCGGGATTTCTGAAAAAATATGGCGGCCGTTAGCGGCTCATCTGCGGGACGGAGATGCAGCCGGGAGATGACTGGCGCGAGGCGCTCATCTCCCGGCCGGTAGCAGCAGAAGGACCCCGACCGCCGGCGCCGCTGACCTACATGCGGCTAGGGTGTCAAGGGAGGACTGGGGAGCGGCGCTGCGGGTCGGGATACTTCTGCTGCAAGCAGTCGCTCATCTCCCGGCTTCTCGCAGCGGAAGTAGCCGCACAGGCAGCGACGCTCTCCGGTCCTCACCAATATGATTCCGCTCCCCAGTCCTCACCAATACGATTCAATGATTGGTCACGGTCTCCGGCCGCGACCAATCACCGATTTGGCCACCACATTTAAACACTGCTGTGCTGATTGGTCGCGGACGCTGCCCGCGACCAATCACCGATTTGGGCGCCACATTTAAATAGCGGCCGCGACTAATCAGCGATCTTGCAGACACATTTAAACACCGCTGTGCTGATTGGTCGCGAACGCTGCCCGCGACCAATCACCGTTTTGGGCGCCACATTTAAATAGCGTCCGCGACCAATCACCGATCTTGCAGACACATTTAAACACTGCTGTGCTGATTGGTCGCGGAGGCTATTTAAATGTGGTGCCCAAATCGGTGATTGGTCTCAGGCAGCGTCCGCGACCAATCAGCACAGCGGTGTTTAAATGTGTCTGCAAGATCGGTGATTGGTCGCGGCCGCTATTTAAATGTGGCGCCCAAATCGGTGATTGGTCGCGGGCAGCGTCCGCGACCAATCAGCACAGCTGTGTTTAAATGTGTCTGCAAGATCGGTGATTGGTCGCGGCCGCTATTTAAATGTGGCGCCCAAATCGGTGATTGGTCACGGGCAGCGTCCGCGACCAATCAGCACAGTGGTGTTTAAATGTGTCAGCAAGATCGGTGATTGGTCGCGGCGGCTATTTAAATGTGACGCCCAAATCGGTGATTGGTCGCGGGCGGCGTCCGCGACCAATCAGCACAGCGGTGTTTAAATGTGTCTGCAAGATCGGTGATTGGTCGTGCCTGCTATTTAAATGTGGCGCCCAAATCGGTGATTGGTCGCGGGCAGCATCCGCGACCAATCAGCACAGCGGTGTTTAAATGTGTCTGCAAGATCGGTGATTGGTCGCGGCCTCTATTTAAATGTGGCGCCCAAATCAGTGATTTTGGACACAAATGTCCGGTCCTTAGTAACACCATGCGGCTACTGTCGGGAGATCAGCAGCTAGCGTGTCAAGGGAGGACCGGGGAGCGGCGCTGCGGGTCGGGATACTTCTGCTGCGAGCAGCCGCTCATCTCCCGGCTTATCGCAGCGGAAGTAGCCGCACAGGCAGCGGCGCTGACCTCCATGCGGCTAGGGTGTCAAAGGAGGACCAATCAGCACAGCGGTGTTTAAATGTGTCTGCAAGATCGGTGATTGGTCGCGGCCTCTATTTAAATGTGGCGCCCAAATCAGTGATTTTGGACACAAATGTCCGGTCCTTAGTAACACCATGCGGCTACTGTCGGGAGATCAGCAGCTAGCGTGTCAAGGGAGGACCGGGGAGCGGCGCTGCGGGTTGGGATACTTCTGCTGTGAGCAGTCGCTCATCTCCCGGCTTCTCGCAGCGGAAGTAGCCGCACAGGCAGCCGCTCCCCGGTCCTCACCAATACGATTCGCTGATTGGTCGCGCCCTACTGCCGCGACCAATTAGACATTTTAGCGCTAAATTCAAACACGCTGTCCGCTCCTTAGTAACACGGCGTGCAAGATTTAAAACCCGCTTCTATGATTGGTTGCGGACGCCGCCCGCGAGCAATCACAGATTTTCGCGCCAAATTTAAACACGCTCTCCGGCCAATTACCGCAACATTTCAAATAGCTACGCCACCTTCGGAAGATAGCAGGGCTAATTCCGCCCATGTAGTCATGTGACTCACAAACTGCTCATAACGTACTGAGCAGGTTTTCTCAGTCACACTGTGCGAGGGACTTCAGTCAGATTGTGCCAGGGACTTCTGTCACACTTTGCGATGGACTTCTGTCACACGGTGCGAGGGACTTCTGTCACACTGTGTGAGGGACTTCAGTCACACTGTGCAAGGGACTTCTGTCACACTGTGCAAGGGACTTCTGTCACACTGTGCGAGGGACTTCTGTCACACTGTGCGAGGGACTTCAGTCACACTGTGCGAGGGACTTCAATCAGACTGTGCGAGGGACTTCAGTCAGACTGTGCGAGGAATTCTGTCACACTGTGCGAGGGACTTCTGTCACACTGTGCGAGGGACTTCTGTCACACTGTGCGAGGGACTTCAGTCACACTGTGCAAGGGACTTGAGTCACACTGTGCGAGGGACTTCAGTCAGACTGTGAGAGGGACTTCAGTCACACTGTGCGAGGGACTTCTCTCACAGTGTGCGAAGGACTTCTGTCACACTGTGCGAGGGACTTCAGTCGCACTGTGCGAGGGACTTCAGTCAGGTTTACTGAACACATTCTGCCAGTGACAGCGCGCTGAAGAGATACTTCTTTACGCTTCCTGTTTTATAATGGGTCGTAAGCGAAAATACGCCACGGAGGAAGACAGAAAAGCAGCAGAAGCAGCAAGAAAAGGACAACGTCGAGAGCAACAGACACCACAACATACTGCCGCCAGACAAGCCCAGGATGCGGAATCTCACAGACAATGTCGGAAACGGGAGACACCGCAACACACTGCCGCCAGACAAGCCAAGGATACGGAAGCTAACCAAAAATGCCGGGAACAGGAGACACCACAACACACTGCCGCCAGACAAGCCCAGGATGCGAAATCTCAACAAAAGCGCAGGGAACAGGAGACACCGCAACATACTGCCGCCAGACAAGCCCAGGATGCGGAATCTAAAAAAAAACGCAGAGAACAGGAGACACTGCAACACACTGCTGCCAGACAAGCCCAGGGTGCGGAATCTCACAAAAAATGCCGGGAACAGGAGACACCGCAACACACTGCCGCCAGACAAGCCCAGGATGCGGAAGCTCAACAAAAACGCCGGGAACAGGAGACACCGCAACACTCTGCCGTCAGACAAGCCCAGGATGTGGAAGCTCACCAAAAACGCCGGGAGCAGGAGACACCGCAACACACTGCCGCCAGACAAGCCCAGGATGCGGAATCTCACCAAGAATGCCGGAAAAAGGAGACACCGCAACACACTGCCGCCAGACAAGCCCACGATGCGGAATCTCAACAAAAATGCCGGGAACAGGAGACACCGCAACACACTGCCGCCAGACAAGCCCAGGATGCGGAATCTCACCAAAAACGCCGGGAACAGGAGACACCACAACACACTGCCGGCAGACAAGCCCAGGATGCGGAAGCTCACAGAAAACTTCAGAAGCAGGAGACAACACCACACACTGCCACCAGACAAGCCCAGGATGCGGAAGCTCACAGAAAAATTCGGCAACAGGAGACACCACGACACACTGCCGGCAGACAAGCCCAGGATGCGGAAGCTCATAGAAAACTTCGGGACCAGGAGACACCACAACACACTGCCGGTAGACAAGCCCAGGATGCGGAATCTCACAGAAAACGTCGGGAACAGGAGACACCACAACACACTGTCGCCAGACAAGCCCAGGATGCAGAATCTCACAGACAACGTCGGGAATAAGAGATACCACAACACACTGGCGCCAGACAAGCCCAAGATGCGGAATCTCACCAAAAACGCCGGGAAAAAGAGATACCACAACACACTGTCGCCAGACAAGCCCAGGATGCGGAATCTCACAGACAACGTCGGAAACAGGAGACACCACAACACACTGCCGCCAGACAAGCCCAGGATGCGGCATCTCACAGACAACGTCGGGAACGGGAAACACCGCAACACACTGCAGCTAGACAGGAACATGATGCGGAATACCATAGACAATGTCGGCTGAATGAATCTCCAGAATCCAGGACAAACCGAGAACAACACGATCGACAAATTTATCAAAAATGAATGCTCTACCAACCAAGGCAAACCCAGCAGAACATTCAACAACTTGCACGTTACGTAACAGACAATGAAACTATAATTATTCAACACTACTGTGGGAAGATAAATATAGTTTGTTCAAAATGCGACTCTCTGAATTTCATCGAGGAAAAACCATCAGACAATCAGTTTACTCAATGCTGCCAAAAAGGAAAAGTGATGCTACCAAGATGTCACTACTCAGATCTGTTTGAGCAGTTGATGAAAGGAACGCATGGACACAGTAGAAATTTTATGGAAAATATCAGAAGTATCAACAGTTCTCATGCGTTTGCTTCATTTGGTGCCAACATTGCACCGCCCCCTGCATTCAGACCGTATTGTTTTAAAATTCATGGCCAGATCTACCACCGCACTGGAACACTTCACCCAGAACTAGGACAACCACCAACATTTGCACAATTATACATCTTTGATCCAAATGAGGCTACAGAACAAAGGATGAACCGAAAAGAAAATGAAAAGTGTAATGCAGAACTGATGAACCTAATTGCCGTACATTTACAAACAGCCCATTTGCTGCTGCATATCGCATGCTAAAAGACGTCGAAGCTGAGGAGGAACAGAGAGCTATACAAAATTGGATGGAAATGCCTTCTATTATCATGGCCATTAAACAAGAACGTCAACAAGATCCCCGATGTTACAACAAACCACGTGTAAGTGAGGTCGCAGTTGTTTTTCAAAACGATGATGGAGAGCCTCCTTTTCAAAGAGATATATTAGTCCATCTTAAGCCAGACAAAAACAACCCTTTTGTTCCTAAAACACAACGTATTAGCATTTTGCACAGCAACCTTGATGCTCTTCTGTATCCGCTATTCTTTCCAAGCGGTGATCAAGGGTGGCATGAAAACCTACACCAGCAAGGAACTTCAAGAAGAATTACACAACTACAGTACTACAGTTTTGTTCTGTCTGTGCGAAATTACTTGAATCCTATTTTAAACGGTGGGAAACTGACACAACAGTACTTAGTCGACGCATACGTTAAAATTGAAGCTAAACGGCTCAATTTCATATGAATGAACCAAAAACAACTTAAAGTTGAAGACTACTGCGTTCTTCAAGAACATTTGCAAAAACAATCCATTCAAAAAGGAATTCCAATTGGAAAAACAGTAATTCTCCCGTCATCCTTTGAAGGCAGCCCCCGCAACATGCAACAGCGTTATCAAGATGCAATGGCAATAGGAACAAAGTATGGAAGACCTGACATTTTTTTAACAATGACCTGTAATCCTAAATGGCCAGAAATTACTGAAAATCTACAACCCTGGCAGCAAGTTGAACACAGGCCGGACTTAGTTGCACGCGTATTTCGACTAAAACTCAGCAGCCTTTTTAAAGACATCAAAAATGGGCTTTTTGGAACAGTTGTAGCAATGGTACACGTCATAGAGTTTCAGAAACGAGGTCTCCCACATGCGCATATACTAATTATTTTAGACGCGGATTCCAAGTTTCGCACGGAGGACGAAATTAACAACATAGTGTGGGCTGAAATTCCTAACCAAGAAAAGTATCCTGAATTGTATAATATTGTAATCTGTAATATGGTTCATGGCCCATGCGGTGTAGCAAACCAAAAAGTCCATGCATGGAAAGCGGAAAGTGTACAAAAGGGTTTCCAAAGCAGTTGAAACAGCACACTGTTAAAGATTTGGATGGCTACCCATCCTACCGGAGAGAACTGATTGATAACATTGTACTGTTATGTTCTGCTACCAGAGCTAAGGAAAGAGAGGAGATCTGTCCCTACGATAGAACTCAGCTTAATCCCTACGATGTAACAGGGAACCTGATCCTGCGATCAGACCTGCTAAAGTCCTAAGCTAGTGTCACACTGTCACAGAATACTGGAGGTAGGGGGCCTAAGCTGACCCTAAGCTGGGGCCCTGACTAATCCCTCATCCTGGAGGTACTGTTAAAGGTACAGAGGTCCAGGCCGCCAGCGTAACCCCTACCTCCTGAGGATCCCTGCACCACAGTAATCTAGTCCTGAGAAGGACCCCGATCACAACAATTGGGAACCAGCAATAATATGCCCACACACAGTATTTAGACGAACGAGACAGTACAAGGGAAAAACCAAAACCACCTTGCATACAACTTCAACACAACTACAACAGAGGGAACACCAACGGGAAAGGAGATAAATGATAAAGCGAGGAAAGGGAAATAACACTTCCAAATACACTTAACTCAGCAACTCCAAACACCACGATCCGCTCTGTAAGTCAGAATGAAAAGCTTTCACCGACACCTCACAAACAGACCTGCAGGAATATAAAGGAGTCTCACTAACGAAGCATTGATTGCAGCTGGGCGAGGCTGGACCTCAGCTAGCCCAGAGAGAGAGAGAATTAACTCCTTCACTGCCGAGAAAACACAAAGCACCAACAAGTCAGCTGCGAGAAGTCAGGCTGTGTACTCGTGACGATCTTCGTGGTAACACACCCGTGACAGTACCCCCCCTTCTACGAGGGGCCTCCGGACCCTCAGGGCCAGGTTTATCCGGGTGAGTCGTGTGGAAGGCCCGAACTAATCGGTCTGCGTTAATATCCGACGCAGGAACCCACATCCTCTCCTCAGGACCATACCCCTTCCAATGAACCAAGTACTGAAGAGACCGGCGATTAAAGCGTGAATCAATGACCCTCGATACCTGGAACTCCAAGTTACCATTGACAACCACAGGAGGGGGAGGTAAAGGTGACGGTACCACCGGCGCCACATACCTCTTAAGCAATGATCTGTGAAACACGTTGTGAATTTTAAACGTAGAGGGGAGGTCAAGACGGAATGCCACCGGATTAATAACAGAACTGATTCTGTACGGCCCGATGAACCTGGGACCCAGTTTCCAGGAGGGAACCTTAAGTTTAATATTCCTGGTAGACAACCATACCTGATCGTTCACACTTAGGTCCGGACCAGACACTCTCCTCCTATCAGCCATACGTTTGTATCGGTTCCCCATAGTATTCAGATTCTTCAGCACCCCTCTCCATACTGAAGCGAGAGATGAGGAAAATCGTTCCTCCTCCGGAACCCCCGAAGAGCCCCCCCTACTGAAAGTACAAAACTGGGGGTGAAAACCATATGCCCCAAAAAACGGGGACTTACCAGTGGACTCGCTTCGCCTATTATTGAGAGCAAACTCTGCCAGAGGTAGGAAAGAAGCCCAGTCCTCCTGGTTCTCTGACACAAAACACCGAAGATATGTCTCCAAGCTCTGGTTCATACGTTCCGTCTGACCATTGGTCTGAGGATGAAAAGCCGACGAGAATGACAAATGCATCCCCCGCCGTGCACAAAACGCCTTCCAGAACTTGGACACAAACTGAGACCCCCGATCAGACACCACCTCGGAGGGTACCCCGTGAAGCCTCACAATCTCCCCAATGAACACCTGCGCAAGAGTTTTAGCATTAGGGAGAGCCGGAAGAGCGATAAAATGTGCCATCTTGCTGAACCTGTCCACTACAACGAGTATGACCGTTTTACCCGAAGACGGAGGGAGGTCCGTAATAAAGTCCATAGACAGATGAGTCCAAGGACGCTCCGGGATCTTCAAAGGTAAGAGGGCCCCAGACGGACGGGTATGTGAGGTCTTAGAGCGCGCACAAACCCCACAGGACGCGACAAAAGTTACCACCTCTTTATGTAAGTTAGGCCACCAAAACCGACGCGAGAGGAGATCCACAGTTGCTTTACTCCCCGGGTGTCCTGCAAAAACTGAGTTATGGTGTGCCTCGATCACCTTTTGTCGCAACTGATCTGGAACGAACAGTCTCCCCGGAGGTCCAACAGGGGCGTCCCCCTGAGCCTCCAATATCTCCTCCTCCAGCTCAGAGCATACTGCCGAAACCACCACCCCCTCCTGAAGAATAGGAATCGGGTCGTCCGTATTCCCGGCCCCAGGGAAACTACGAGATAAGGCATCCGCCTTTACATTTTTAGACCCAGGACGATATGTAACGACGAAATTAAACCTGGTAAAAAACAATGACCACCTAGCTTGTCTGGGATTCAGACGTTTAGCGGACTCCAGATATAGCAGGCTCTTGTGATCGGTGATGACGGTGACCGGATGAACTGCCCCCTCCAAAAAATGGCGCCACTCCTCAAAAGCTAACTTAATGGCCAGGAGTTCCCTATTGCCGACATCGTAATTCCTCTCAGCGGACGACAATTTTTTAGAGAAAAAGGCGCACGGATGCCACTTACCAGGGGACGAACCCTGTGACAATACTGCTCCCACCCCTACCTCGGAAGCGTCTACCTCTACAAAGAATGGCTGAGACGCATCAGGTTGAATGAGTATGGGTGCCGAGGCAAAACATTTTTTCAAGGAGGAGAATGCTTGACAAGCCTTGTCAGACCACCTAGAAAAATCCGTCCCCTTTTTAGTCATGTCTGTGAGAGGCTTAACCATGGACGAGAAATTACGAATGAACTTCCGGTAATAGTTAGCAAACCCCAGGAAACGTTGTAGTGCCTTAAGATTCTCCGGCCGATCCCACTCAAGAACTGCCCGCACTTTCCCAGGGTCCATACGAAAACCGGACGCAGAAACCAGGAAGCCTAAAAACTGGAGTTCCTGTACGGCGAACACACACTTTTCCCACTTGGCATACAGTTTATTATCCCGCAAGATCTGTAACACCTGTCTAACGTGCTCCTGATGAGACACCAGATCCGGCGAGTAAATTAAGATGTCATCCAGATATATGACAACAAACTGTCCCACCAGGTGGCGAAAAATATCATTAACAAAGTGTTGAAACACCGCCGGGGCATTAGTCAGACCGAATGGCATGACAAGGTTCTCATAATGCCCCTCCGGAGTGTTAAAAGCCGTCTTCCACTCATCCCCCTCCTTCATCCTAATCAGATTGTACGCCCCCCTGAGATCCAACTTAGAGAACCATTTGGCGCCCACGATCTGATTAAAGAGATCGGGAATAAGTGGGAGCGGATACGGATCTCGGACCGTAATCCGATTAAGTTCACGGAAATCCAGGCAAGGGCGTAGGCCTCCATCTTTCTTCTTAACAAAGAAGAACCCCGCGGCCACCGGTGAAGATGAAGGTCTAATATGCCCCTTAGCCAGACTTTCAGAAATATAATCCTTCATGGCCTGCCTCTCAGGACCAGAAAGGTTATACAACCTAGCTTTAGGTAACTTGGCCTCAGGGAGCAGTTTTACAGAACAGTCATACTCGCGATGAGGAGGTAGTTCCTGACACCCATTCTCCGAGAATACATCCTCAAAGTCTGCCAGAAATGGAGGTAAGACCCAAGGAGTAACCGCACCGATGACCGTGTTCATGCAGTTTTTATTACAGAATTTACTCCATTGGCTTATCTCTCTGGTTTGCCAATTAATAACAGGGTTATGCTTAGCTAACCAAGGAAGGCCCAACACTATAGGAGTGGGAAGACCCTCCAACACGTAGCAAGACAACAGTTCTTTATGTATTGCCCCCACTTGAAGTTTTACGCCATGCACAGCTTGCAAAAAACTTCCCTGACCGAGAGGCCTGGCATCGATCGAGAATATGGGGATGGGTTTAGCCAACTCACTCAATCGCATACCTTGAACCCGGGCAAACCGAGCATCAACCAGATTAGCCCCGGCCCCACTATCCAGAAGAACAGATATCCTCTCAGTTCTCGTACCCACCACCACCTCCGCCGGTACGAGAAATTGAGACGAACCTAGGGACGAAATACCTACTCCCAGATTGCCGTCCACCACACAACCTGGGATCAACAGTTTTTTCGACGACTCTTTACTCTGCAAGGGGCGGGATGGACACCCCCCAATAAAATGTCCCTTTTTCCCGCAGAGGAAACACCTTCCTGTCTTATGGCGCACCACCGGTCCCCTTCCCCGAAATGATGTCCCTCCTAATTGCATAGGCTCCTCCGGACTGACCAGGGGAACCACCATATGAGGGGACCTTGTAAGAGGTGGAGACATTACAGGGGGTAGAGTTATCCCGCACCTCTCCCGAAGCCGTCTGTCAACGCGAATAGCAAGGGCCATAGCGGCTTCCAGTGACGCGGGAGAGTCATACTGTGCCAACACATCCTGTAATTTGTTGGATAAACCATGACAAAACTGGCTCCTAAGAGCCGGGTCATTCCACTGGGTGTCCGTGGCCCACCTACGGAACTCTGAACAGAATTCCTCCGCCGGACGATCTCCCTGCTGAATCCTACGTAACTTAGACTCAGCAAGGGAGATCCGATCTGGGTCATCATATACGAGTCCCAAAGCAGCGAAAAACCTATCCACTGACTGGAGAACCGGGGAACTTGGGGGAAGAGAGAACGCCCAAGATTGTGGGTCCCCTTGTAGGAGCGAGATGACAATTCCCACCCTTTGTTCTTCACTGCCCGATGACCGAGGCCGCAGCCGAAAGTACAATTTGCATGCCTCCCGGAAAACAAAAAACTTGTCCCGCCCCCCAGTGAACCTGTCAGGGAGAGCTACTTTAGGTTCTGGTCCGGCTTGCTCCAGAGGATGCAAAACCTTGGACCTAACGTCCGCCAGCCCCATGGACAAACTCTGCAACTGCCGAGCTAGACCGGCTACTGGATCCATGGTAGCTGGAGAAAAACTAAGTTGGTCGGTGAAAATGTCACACTGTCACAGAATACTGGAGGTAGGGGGCCTAAGCTGACCCTAAGCTGGGGCCCTGACTAATCCCTCATCCTGGAGGTACTGTTAAAGGTACAGAGGTCCAGGCCGCCAGCGTAACCCCTACCTCCTGAGGATCCCTGCACCACAGTAATCTAGTCCTGAGAAGGACCCCGATCACAACAATTGGGAACCAGCAATAATATGCCCACACACAGTATTTAGACGAACGAGACAGTACAAGGGAAAAACCAAAACCTCCTTGCATACAACTTCAACACAACTACAACAGAGGGAACACCAACGGGAAAGGAGATAAATGATAAAGCGAGGAAAGGGAAATAACACTTCCAAATACACTTAACTCAGCAACTCCAAACACCACGATCCGCTCTGTAAGTCAGAATGAAAAGCTTTCACCGACACCTCACAAACAGACCTGCAGGAATATAAAGGAGTCTCACTAACGAAGCATTGATTGCAGCTGGGCGAGGCTGGACCTCAGCTAGCCCAGAGAGAGAGAGAATTAACTCCTTCACTGCCGAGAAAACACAAAGCACCAACAAGTCAGCTGCGAGAAGTCAGGCTGTGTACTCGTGACGATCTTCGTGGTAACACACCCGTGACAGCTAGTCTGTACGGAGACCTATAGATGTGAGGAAGGAATCCCTACAAGTACTAAGGACTGGGAGGAATATGGGACACCTCCTAACAGAAATAGTAGCAGACAGACGAACAAACAAAATATATAGAACATAGAGGTCAGTAGACCAAGCAAACTAACAGAGCAAGACACAGAGCACAGGCTAGCTAGAAAGTAGATATACAATGAAGTCCAGCAAAGCCAGAAGGGCGGAGCAGGATTAAATAGGCCAACAAGGTCATGTGACCAGCAAAGGAATAAAAACTAAGAGCAAGGTTCTAACAGTACCCCCCCTTCTAAGAGGATCCTCCGGATCCCCTAGGACCAGGCTTATCAGGAAATCTCCTGTGAAACGCTCTGATAAGTCTGGACGCGGAAACATCATCCGACCTCACCCAAGAGTTATTTTGGGACCGAAACCTTTCCAGGCCACAAGATACTGCAAACTACCTCTATACCGTCTAGAGTTAAGGATGCGAGAAATTTCATATTCCCCGTCCTCCACCACCGGAGGAACAGAAGCAGAGGCGTCACAATCCGATACAACAGCTTTTTTCAACAGAGAGACATGAAATACCGGATTAATTCTCCAGGAGGTAGGAACCTCCAACCTAACAGCAGATTGGTTGACAACCTGAAGCACCTTAAAGGGCCCTACAAACTTGGGACCCAATTTCTTTGAAGGAATCCTCAACCGCAGATTCCTAGAGGACAACCAAACCATGTCACCAACAGCGAACAAAACCTCCTGTCGTTTCCTATCAAAGTAGTCTTTAGATTTTCTGTTGGCCTCCTGAAGATTACCACGCACATCCGTCCAAACTCTCTCCAAATCACCAGAAAAATTCTCCTCCTCAGGCACGGCAGATCCCAACTTGGAGAACGACCCAAACGACGGATGTCTCCCAGAACAACAAAAAAAAGGCGAACAACCAGCAGAAGAAGATGTATGATTGTTCAGAGCAAACTCAGCAAGTGGCAGAAACTCAGACCACCCCTCTTGATTGTCTGCCACAAAACAACGCAAGAACTGCTCAACATCCTGGTTTTTCCTTTCTGTCTGGCCATTAGATTCAGGATGATATCCGGACGAGAACGACAAATGAACTCCCAACCTATCACAAAAGGCACGCCAAAAACGAGCCACGAACTGAGGACCCCTATCAGAAACAATGTCAGTAGGAACGCCATGAAGTCTGACAATTTCCTTGACAAAGGCCTTAGCGAGAGTTTTAGCGCAGGGCAGTTTGACGAAAGGAACCAAGTGACACATCTTGCTAAAACGGTCCACGACCACCCAGATGACAGTAAAACCCTCAGAGGGGGGAAGGTCAGTTATAAAGTCCATAGCCAAATGTGTCCAAGGAGCACTGGGAACCTCCAAAGGACAAAGCAACCCCGCAGCAGGAGTATGTGAGGACTTAGATCTAGCACATATAGTACATTGATGCACCCACTTAATGACTTCCTTCTGCCATCCAGGCCACCAAAAACTGCGACCCACCAGTCTCTTGGTCTCAGAGATTCCGGGATGACCTGCCAACCGAGATTCGTGACACTCAACAAACAAATCTCTCCTAAAGGTCCCAGGCACAAACAACCTCCCATGAGGAGTGTTAGAAGGGGCATTCTCCTGTGCTTTAAGAATCTCATTTTCCAAAACGGAGTCCAAAGCAGCTATCACAACACCTTCTTGTAAAATGTTCTCCTCTTTCTCAGCACCGACTATGGGAGAAAAACTGCGAGACAAGGCATCCGCCTTAACATTCTTAGTACCAGGGATGTAAGTAACGGAGAAATTAAACCGCGAGAAAAACAGTGCCCACCTAGCCTGACGGGCATTCAGGCACTTGGCAGCATCAAGATATATCAGATTTTTATGATCCGTAAGAACCTGAACGGGAAATACCACACCTTCCAAGAAGTGGTGCCAGTGTTCAAATGCGAGTTTAATAGCCAATAATTCCCGATTACCAATATCGTAATTCAGTTCAGTCTCCGAAAATTTTTTTGAAAAAAAGGCACAGGGATGTAATCCATCCCCGTTATCCTGAGACAATACTGCGCCAACCCCCACAGAGGAAGCATCAACCTCAACCAAAAACGGCCTAGTAACATCAGGCTGCATAAGAATGGGAGCAGAGGTGAACCTCTCCTTGAGATACACAAAAGCTTCAATGGCCTCAGAAGACCACTGAACCGCATCAGCACCTTTCCTGGTGAGATCAGTCAGAGGTTTAACAATACTAGCAAAATTTTTTATGAATTTTCTATAGTAATTGGCGAAACCCAAAAACCTCTGTATCGATTTCAAACCAATAGGCCTAGGCCATTCCTGCACAGCCTGAACCTTAACCGGATCCATCTCAAAACCTTTGCTGGAGATAATGTAGCCCAAAAAACTAATTCTCTGTACAGCGAACTCACATTTCTCCAGCTTAGCAAAAAGCGAATTGTCCATTAATAACTGTAATACCTCACGCACGCTCCGCCAATGAGACTCCAGATCCGGCGAATAGATCAAAATGTCATCCAAATACACAACCACATTTTTACCGATCAAAGGTCTAAGGATGTCATTAATCAGATTCTGAAAAAATGCAGGAGCATTAGTAAGACCAAAAGGCATAACCAGATTCTCAAAATGACCCACAGGAGTGTTAAAAGCAGTCTTCCATTCGTCACCCTCCTTCATGCGCAACAGATTGTATGCCCCCTTAAGGTCAATTTTAGAGAACCACTTGGCCCCCATTAACTGGTTAAACAGATCAGGAATCAATGGCAGTGGGTAAGGATTGCGTACAGTAATTTTGTTAATCTCACGAAAATCCAGACAAGGACGTAAACCGCCGTCCTTTTTTTTTACAAAAAAAAATCCAACCGCCACAGGAGACTTAGAGGGCCTAATGTGACCGGCGGCCAAACTTGTCTGTATGTATTCCTCCAAAGCCTTCCTCTCAGGAATAGTAAGGTTAAATAAACGACTTTTAGGAAGAGTCGCTCCAGGGACAAATTCAATAGAACAATCATAGTCTCTATGGGGAGGCAAAACCTGCGATTCCTTCTCAGAAAAAACTCTCCAAAAATCCTGAATAGGAACAGGCAATTCTCCCCTATCCAAAGCTGCAATACGCCCATTACAACACTTGTCATAACATTTATGGCTCCAGGATTTAATTTCACTGGTAGACCAATCCAGTACAGGATTGTGAAATTTTAACCAGGGCAATCCCAATATTACTGGAGAAGGCAAGTTATTCAACACTACCAAATCCAATTTCTCATGGTGAACACCATTAATAGTGAGAGGAAATTCACAGACCTTGAGAGTAATATTCTTCAAAGGGGAACCATCCACAGAAACCACAGCAATGGGGGATGATAAAGGTTCAGGTTTTAAATTGAGTCTTTCCACGAATCCCCCATCAATAACATTCAGAGTAGACCCACAATCGACAAACACCCGAAATTCCATTAATTTTTCCTGAGCAATCGTGGAAGCAGCTAAAAATACACCCTTGGAATTTAAACAGGCAATACGGGCATGACTGACCATTTTTTTTTCTTTCTTCATACGAAGCTCACAGCCTTTAATCAAATGACCAGATTTTCCGCAATAGAAACACAAGCCTTCAAAAAATCGACGGTCTTTTTCTTGAGAGCGAGGTGCCACCGATCCAATCTCCATCGGTTCACCACTGTTAGTACACACATTCTCATAACCAGAAACTGACATAGCAGAGGATTTGCTCTCATTAACCCTTGCACGCAGTCTTCTATCCACCCGTATAGCTAATTGCATAGCCTGTTGCAAATCTTCAGGTGTAGGATAAGCAATTAGCAGGTCTTTAACCCTTTCACTGAGCCCAGCAAGAAATAGACTTTTCAGAGCAGAATCGTTCCACCCTGTTTGAGTAGACCAACGACGGAAATGAGTACAATATTTTTCCACATTACCTGATCCTTGTTTTAAACGTCTCAACTCAGTCTCAGCTGATGCAACACGGTCAGGATCATCATATAATAGTCCCAAAGCAGAAAAAAAACTATCCACTGATCTGAAGCATGTATCACTAGGTTGCAAAGAAAAGGCCCACTCCTGAGGCTCTTTGCGCAAAAGTGACATTATGAACCCTACGCGCTGGGATTCATCCCCAGAGGACTTAGGTCTCAAACGAAAATACAATAAGCAAGCATTTTTGAATGAAAAAAATTCTCGGTGTTCACCAAAAAATAAATCCGGCAAACATACCTTAGGCTCCAAGAAATGTGCTCCAGGACAGTTACTCACGTGCTGACGGAGCTCGGCCACCTCCAGAGAGAGTCCCTGCAGGCGATGAACCAAATCCTGAACCGACACCATGATGGAACAGAAAAATCTTTCCTTAGAGAATTTGCTGGCTGGACTTACTGTTATGTTCTGCTACCAGAGCTAAGGAAAGAGAGGAGATCTGTCCCTACGATAGAACTCAGCTTAATCCCTACGATGTAACAGGGAACCTGATCCTGCGATCAGACCTGCTAAAGTCCTAAGCTAGTCTGTACGGAGACCTATAGATGTGAGGAAGGAATCCCTACAAGTACTAAGGACTGGGAGGAATATGGGACACCTCCTAACAGAAATAGTAGCAGACAGGCGAACAAACAAAATATATAGAACATAGAGGTCAGTAGACCAAGCAAACTAACAGAGCAAGACACAGAGCACAGGCTAGCTAGAAAGTAGATATACAATGAAGTCCAGCAAAGCCAGAAGGGCGGAGCAGGATTAAATAGGCCAACAAGGTCATGTGACCAGCAAAGCAAAAAAAACTAAGAGCAAGGTTCTAACATGTACACAACAAAAAGAATATAAATAACTCATGAATAGTTCCATACAACCCGTACTTATTAAAACGCTACAACTGTCACATCAACGTTGAAATCTGCGCTTCAATAAAAAGTGTTAAATATCTTTTCAAGTACATCTACAAGGGGCATGACAAAGCTAACATCGAAATACAACAAAAAACAGTTAATCACGATGAATCATCACGTTTTGTTGACTCAAGATATGTCAGTGCTCCAGAAGCTGCTTGGAGAATATTTGCGTTTCCAATGCATTCACAGTCCCATGCCATTATACGTTTAGCTATTCATTTACCAAATCAACAGCAGCTTTATTTCTTTGAAAATGCTCAAGTCGAAGATGTCTCAAAAAATTTAAGCACAACGTCAACATTAATGGAATGGTTTTTGCTGAACCAACGTGATGAAAACGCAAGGCAGTATTTGTATCGAGAGATTCCAGAGCATTACGTTTGGAATAAAACTTGGAAGCCAAGACAACGAGGACTTAGCAGAATAATTGGAAGCATGTATACTGTTAGTGTCAAGGATCAAGAAAGATATTGCCTTCGGCTGTTACTACTGCATGTCAAAGGAGCTAGAAGTTACGAAGATTTGAAAACAGTTAATGGAGTATTGCACGATACATTTAAAGCTGCAGCTTTGGCTTTAGGACTTCAATTGGATGATACTATGTGGACACTTACTTTAGAAGATGCAGTTATCCTACATATGCCTAAGAAACTTCGTGAATTGTTTGCCTACATTTGTGTCTTTGGACCGCCTACAAATCCGGCTCAACTTTGGACAAATTTCAAAGAACATATAATTGAAGATTACTGCTTACGTCTTCACAACAAAAGTGGAAATTGTCAAAATTGCGAATCTTATGCCATGCAAGCTGTCCAAAATGTCCTACTACTGCATGGAAAAAAGATTTCAGACTTTAATTTGCCACAGCCTGCAAGTCAAGTTGCACAAATTCAAGAGTATGACGAAGCTTATGAATTATTGTTGGCAACAGAGAAGAAAAACTCCTTAAATCAACAACAACGGATTGCATATGACACTATTGTGAGCGCTGTAGAAAACCAAGCCGATCCAACGCCAAAATGTTTCTTTATTGACGGTCTTGGAGGTAGCGGTAAAACATATTCCTATGAAGTTTTAATGCATCACGTTAGAGGGTTGGGAAAAGTCATATTGCCATCGGCTACAACAGGTATTGCAGCAAACCTTTTAAGAGGAGGTCGCACTATGCATTCACTCTTTGGGATACCAGTTCCCGTCAATGAAATCTCAGTTTCCAGAATCAAACAAGACACATTTGCAGGAAAACAGTTAAACAATGCAAATCTTTTGATACTTGATGAGTGCACCATGGCACCCAAATATGCTTTGAGCTTAATTGACAGACTTCTGCGTGAAGTTATGACTACAAATATTGCAGAAAAAAATGAAATTCCTTTTGGAGGTAAAGTTTTTGTCCTTGGCGTAGATTTTAGGCAATGCCTTCCAGTTGTACCAAATGGAACAAGAACAAATATTATCGAGTCAACCTTAAAAATGTCAGACCTTTGGAAAGAGTTTAATAAACTCCAACTAATTAACAACATGTGATCTTCTGACCCAGAGTACAGCAACTGGCTTCTTAAACTTGGTAATGGTGAACTTAGCAATGAATATAACCTTGGAGAAGACATTATTGAAATACCAGAAGACATGTTGTGCACTGACTGCATCGCAAGTGATGTTTTTGGACAACGCGTTGAAATAGATGTGAACGACCAAAGCAGTGTTGAGAGGGCCTCTTCCTATGCAATTCTCTGTCCCAAGAACGATGACGTAGCTCTGCTAAATTCCCGTGTGATGGATAGAATGCCTGGAGAGTATAAATTGTACAAAAGTGATGATTCGGTGGATGTCGACAATGAAGATGAACGAGAGCATTATCCAGTTGAATTTTTAAATAGTGTTACGCCATCAGGAATGCCATCCCACAGACTACAACTTAAAGTTGGAGCAATCGTAATGTTGCTGCGGAATCTAAATACAAGAAATGGTCTATGTAATGGAACTCGCCTTATTGTTACTGGACTCCATTCCCACATAATTCAATCAAGAGTGATCACTGGATCTGCAAAAGGAGACGAAGTGTTCATTCCACGCATTGATTTATGTCCTTCAGACACCGGTCTTCCATTTAGGCTTCGACGTTGACAGTTTCCAGTAAAACCAGCATTTGCCATGACAATAAACAAGTCACAAGGTCAAACTCTACACCGAGTTGGCATATATTTACTGGAGCCCGTTTTTGGTCATGGACAACTCTATGTTGCATTTTCAAGAGTTAAAATGAGATCCAGTGTCAAGGTGCAAGTTTTGGATACCCATTTACAAGGAAAGTTGCTTACAGATAGTCCAAAAGTATTCACCAAAAATGTCGTGTACAAAAAATATTTTAGGTTGATATTGTTAAGAAATATATTCTAGGGTCGTACTTCTTTTGTCCGATGATTTATTTTAAAATATTGTTAGATATTCATGGAATAGTTTATATATTTTGATCATCTGTTTAATAATTTTGTTCAGTTGTATTAAGTTGTATAACCAATAATAGTTAATAATAAAGTACTATTTTACACAGAAAATTCTGTGTAGTCATTGTATTATTCTTAAATCTTCATAGCGACATCTGCAGCATCTGCTACTAAAGTGAATGCAGATTTGTGCCTCTCCACGCACTTAGTCCCGGCGTGGAAAGCAGCGAATCTACAGACAGCAGCTAATCACAGCAGCATCTGAGAGCGCGTGCTGTGCCTCACATCCTGCGAGGAGCTGCTGAAAACAGGACAGACAGCGCTGGAGCAGAGAAAAGGAAACAAGGTGAGGATTAGGGTTTAGTTTTTAACTGTGCTGTGGTGATGGGAGAATGAAAAGGTCATACAAAACCAGGATAAGGGGGCCATACAAGCTAAGATGAGGAAGCCGTACAATCCAAAATAAGTCAGCCATACTAACCAGGATTATAGGAATGACGGAGCCATACAAACCACATTGACAGACCACGCTGTGGATGCTGGATGTGACACGATGGGGGATAACCCCGCCCACAGCCCGTCATTCACTGTGGTGCGCGGAACAGCAGACCCCTGGCTGCAGCCGCAAATAGTCGTGATGTAAACGGAAGCAAGATCCGGCTGCAGGCGGGAGAATTACGTGCTGGCTGTGCGTCGTCAGCGATGTTGTCACAAGCAGGATTGACAACATAACGTAATGACAAAATTCATTAGGGGCACCGAGGGGATACATTGTGAAGTTAATTAAAAGTAGTGCACAACCCATTTAAACACTGCTTCCCTGCTTAGTCGCGCCCGCTCGGCCGCATGCATATTCTAGAATACCCGATGCATTAGAATCGGGCCACCATCTAGTATACATATATATATATATATATATATATATACTGTATATACAGTATAAGCATTATAAGTGCCATATTCAGGATTTGCGTGCTAGTTAAAGAAAGACTTCATTCAGTGCTTCTAAACAAACTGACAAAAACTGGATTTTTACAGGTTTGTGACCAGATGATCCAGCTATGTAAATGGAACATGTGCTAAGAGTTTACTAGACTGTGGTATTATGTTGTGTTCATAATGACTCTTTTTATTATTATTACACAATGTGTTAGGGCACTTTAACCCACTATACATTGTGTCATGGAGTCCATCAGCAAATATAATTTTATTACAATGATTTATTGTCACCTTTTGTATGTTTCCTAGCCAGGCAATGAAAGTAAATTCATTGACAGTATGACAGTCATGTCAGTAAAGAAAAATGTCAACACCAAGGATATCATTAACCATGTAGGAAGGGATATCTGTATTGAATTAATGAAAAAAATACGTATTTCACGGTCCCTACACTACTGACAGTAACCTAAGCTATCACATGTTAATCTGCAATCATACAGTACAACAATCACTGTGAATATTATTTCTGAAGAACATGTTTGTCTTTGTGGGTTAATGATGTATCAAACTGAATCATTTGTGTTCTCATGCCCCATACCTGTATACTGTTTTGATAAACAGATAGATTGATTGATAAAGATAGATAGATAGATAGATAGATAGATAGATAGATAGATAGATAGATAGATGGTACAGAGCTAGACTAAGAAATGTTTGGGGCCCTTTGAGACAGGAGTTCATTGCTAAACATCTACTCTTGCCTGTTGATTCCTCACTTACCAAAGCCAAAGATATGGAGAGAGGAGGAGAAGAGGAAGAAGAAAATGATCTGGAAGAAAAGAAAGTGTCCAAATTGTTATTGTTTCAAGCCCTTGAGCAGCTCTAAACAGACATCATTGAGCAACCTACAGCTCCTCATCATGGAGGCAGCAAATGAGCAACTAAGCACTAGTAAGAGGTAAGGGACCCTTTTGTAAAGGAATGGACCCCTGGGTCTAATGAATAATAAATAAGAAAGTTCAGTATTCTAAATATTTTTCCTAAATATAAATTAAACACTACTAAGAACAAATCAAGGCAGATTCATACAGTAGTTTGTACTAAATCATAATGTTATGTAATATGTAAAGCACAGATCACTGGTATGTCTGTTTTGGACGTACAGAACGTAAATTTGTTCCTATCAGAAAGTTTAGCTGAATTTTTAAATCCATATGTTCTAGAGACTGATTAGCAAACTTAGATATTAGTTTGTAAAGTTTAGGTTATATTTTATGATAAGACAACTATGCCTTACCAGGGATTCTCCTTTTGGGGCGTGTATTTCTTCCCTGTATGACATTGACCAATGATAAGCAGGAGGCATCATGCAAGAGAAAAAAGAACATGCCAACACAAGATCAGAAGAACATGCTTTCTCTAAAAATGATAGCCAGGCCTTCTTTCCTAGATGATCTCTGCAGCTTCTTGTCACAGGAATACCATGACAGACAGAGGTCAGAAGATCATGGCATCTGACTACATGTGCACCTGCACTTGTTGGATCTGCTTTGCCTTCCAGTTAGCTGTGCAGATTTCCCTTGCTCTTTTGTTGCAAGGGTTTCTGTTTGTCTCATAGAGCACTCCATCCTGAGTTATCTCAGCTGTTCTGATTTCTCCTCTCCCCTCTGGTATAAATACTCACCTTTTAGCTTGAGTAGTTGCCAGTGATAGCTTGCTATAACCTGGTTTGGAGCTGTAGGTGTGTGAAGAGGGGTCATCTAGGAGTCATCTCTGGACATACAACCCCTGGCAAAAATTATGGAATCACCGGGCTCGGAGGATGTTTATTCAGTTGCTTAATGTTGTTGAAAAAAAGAAGATCACAGACATGGCACAAAACTAAAGTCATTTCAAATGGCAACTTTAGGGCTTTAAGAAACACTTAAAGAAATCAAGATTAAAAATGAGGTACTTGTAGTATCGGCGTCTCTGCTCCTACCATGGGCCGAGTTCTCCTACAACAACCATGAGAGCGAATCTTCTTCCAAGTACCAGTTCTTTGCGGTCTACAGTCAACATCCCCGGATTCCGTTTCCCGTTTCCGCTGCTGTGGACAACCCTGCTGCGGAGTCTCTGGTCAGCGAATTTTCTACCATTTGGGAGAACACTAGGTCCGCACTTCTTCAATCCTCCGAGCGGATGAAGAAACATGCTGATAAGAGACGTCTGGATCCGGTTCAGTTCCGTCCGGGAGACAAGGTTTGGCTCTCCTCCAAACATGTTTGTCTCAAAATACCCTCCTATAAGTTGGGTCCATGGTTCATCGGCCCATTTGAAGTCCTCCAGCGAATCAACCCAGTAGCTGACAAGTTAAAACTCCCGGCCACCTTACGGATTCCCAGCTCCTTCCACGTATCTCTCCTCAAACCAGTTGTGCTTAATTCTTTTTCCGACAATCCAGGTACCTCCCCTGCTCCGGTCTCCACTGAGGATGTCTATGAGGTAGAGAACATTCTGGCCACCAAGAGGGTAAGAGGAAAAATCTTTTTTTCTGGTGGATTGGAAGGGATTTGGCCCAGAAGAGAGAACTTGGGAACCCAGGGAGAACATCCATGCCCCGCTTCTCCTTAAAAAATTTCTTTCAGGCCTAAAAAAGAGGGGGCGTAAATGTGGGGTACTTTAGTATTGGAGTCTCTGCCCCCTGACAGGCAGAGACACCGTCCCACTTACCGCCGCGCTCCCTGCCCGGCGTCCTCCGGCGCTCCTGCCTCTGTTGCTGCCGGCATGCGCAGCTTCCCAGGCACTGTGCTTTGGGCACGCGCGCGCTCCCTCCCTCTTAAACGGGCTGCGCGCGCCGTCCTAAGGAGTCCCCGGCCAATGGCCGGAGGCCCTCTCATGTAAAGGGCACCTCCTCCAAAATGGAGGTGCCCGCGCAAGGTTGTAGCTTTGTGTGTTATACTCAGCTTCAGCCCTCATGTCCCGCTGCTAGCCTGACTACCAGTCCAGCCCGCCAGCCTGACTACAAGTCCAGCCCGCCAGTCTGACTACAAGTCCAGCCCGCCAGCCTGACTACAAGTCCAGCCCGCCAGCCTGACTACAAGTCCAGTCCGCCAGCCTGACTACAAGTCCAGCCCGCCAGCCTGACTACAAGTCCAGTCCGCCTGCTTGTCTACTCTCCAGCCCGACAGTCTGTCTACAGTCCAGTCCGCCAGTCTGTCTATGGGCTCTGTCCGCCTGCTTACCTGGAAGCACCTGCCCGTTACCTGCTGTGCCTGCCAGCCTGATTACCTAGAAGCACCTGCCTGTTACCTGCCGTGACTACCAGCCAGCCTACCTGGAGGCTCCTGCCTGTTACCTGCCATGCCTGCCAGCTCGCTTACCTAAAAGCACCTGCCTGTTACCTGCCGTGCCTACCAGCCTGCCTACCTGGAGGCTCCTGCTTGTTACCTGCCGTGCCTGCCAGTCCGTCTGCCCGGATCACCCATCAGCCTGCCTGCCGTGCTCATCTGCTGTACCGGTCAGTCCCTGCCTTCTGACCCGTGGGAGTCACCTGCTCTCATACAAGGTCGGTCCCCAGAGTAGCACCTGGTTCCTCTGCTCGGTCCTTCCCTGGTCACGGAGTTGATTGAGCCGCCGTACGACCTTGGTCGGTCCGAGTTGATACCTAGTTACGCCCCTCTGGTCCCTCCTTGCACCGCAGCACAGAGGTTCCACCACCCGGATCCGTAACAGTACTCAGTAAGGGTAATTTTTTTCAGACCAAGCAGAAGGAAACAATTATGGAATCACTCAATTCTGAGGAAAAAAATTAAGGAATCACCCTGTAAATTTTCATTTCCAAAACTAACATCTGCATCAAATTAGATCTGCTCATTAGTCTGCATCTAAAAAGGAGTGATCACACCTTGGAGAGCTGTTGCACCAAGTGGACTGATTGAATCATGGCTCCAACACGAGAGATGTCAATTGAAACAAAGGAGAGGATTATCAAACTCTTAAAAGAAGGTAAATCATCACGCAATGTTGCAAAAGATGTCGGTTGCTCACAGTCAGCTGTGTCTAAAATCTGGACCAAATGCAAACAACATGGGAAGGTTGTTAAAGGCAAACATACTGGTAGACCAAGGAAGACATCAAAGCATCAAGACCGGAAACTTAAAGCAATATGTCTCCAAAACAGGAAATGCACAACAAAACAAATGAGGAACGAATGGGAGGAAACTGGAGTCAATGTCTGTGACCAAACTGTAAGAAACCACCTAAAGGAAATGGGATTTACATACAGAAAGTTAGAACCCTCCTGTTTGTTTTTTCCATCTTGTGTTTTGCGGTCACGTGACCATCTGCCTTTATATTCTAGCTCCACCCTTTTGGCTGTGCTGGACTTCATTCAGTGTTGTTTGACTGTTTTTCTAGCCAGGTGCTTCTGTGCCTATCTCTGTCAGTTCGCTTGGTCCTTCTGGGACCTCTAGTACCTTTTTGTCAGTTTGTTTTTTGTGTTCTGCAACAACTTTCTCTGTTCAGGAGGTGTCCCATTTTTGTTCCAGTCCTTAGTTCTTTTAGGGACTCCTTTCTTTATTCTATAGGTCTTCGTTCAGACTAGCCGAGGACTAGAGCGGATCCGTTCGCTAGGAACAGGCAGCCCGCTACATCGCAAGGATTCAGCTTAGTCTTACTGTAGGGACAGCTTTCCCCTTTCTTTCCTTAGTACAAGTTGCAGATCATAACAGTAAGTCCAGCCCAAAAAACTAAAAGGAAAGAAATTCGGGGATCAGTATGGGTTCCTTCTAGGATTTGGCTCAACGCTTGAAGGGATTGTCTCTGGAGGTGGCCGAGCTCCAGCAACACGTGAGTAGCTGTTCTGGAGCGCATTTTGTGGAACCCAAGGTAGGACTGCCTGATGTTTTTTATGGTAAACAGCAAGATTTTTTTTCCTTTAAAAATGCTTGTTTGTTATATTTTCGTTTGAGACCAAGGTCCTCTGGGAATGAATCACAGCGCATTGGTTTTATTATGTCACTTTTGCGCAATAAACCACAGGGTACGTATTTTCTCTCCAACCTAATGATCCATGCTTAAAGTCGGTAGAAGAATTTTTTCTGCTATGGGTCTATTATATGACGATTCTGATCGAATCTCATCTGCTGAGGCAGAACTCAGGCGTTTGAATCAGGGTTCAGGTGATGTAGAAAATTATTGCACACACTTTAGAAGGTGGGCTTCAGATGTCAGATGGAATGATACTGCTCTGAAATGTCTATTTCTTGCTAGTCTGAGTGAAAGGGTTAAGGATTTGCTAATTGCATTCCCCGCACCTGAGACTCTGCAGGATGCCATGCAATTAGCCGTTCATATGGATAGGAGACTGAGATTTAGACAGAATGAGGTAAAGACTCCTGTAATGCCAGGTCCTAGTGCCCAGAAAATCTGCTCTGACGGCGGAGAACCGATGGAGGTTGGGGAGAAGTCGCTCCCCTCTCAGGAAAGAGACCGGAGGTTCGCCGAGGGATTGTGTCTTTATTGTGGTAAAGCTGACCATTTGATTAACCCTAGAACGCATGACCATAAAAATCTACACTTTCACATACCTGGGGCCTTTTAGGCCCATGTGCAAATAACATGGAATAACTCAAACAAAAATGACAAACAACTATATACCTGAGGAATACCTAGAGTTTCAAAATTCTAACTAAAGTAATCTTGCAGAAAATAGAAAACAATTAACAGGGCGGGCCTGCGAGGCCCCAGGTATGCGTTCTAGGGTTAAGTATTGTAAGCTTCGTTTAAGTAAATAAAAAAAAAAGAGGTCAGGTACGCCCGTATAGCTTGTTTATGCTCTGCAGGAGTATTTCTTTCTGGGAGTACTACTTTGCAGGAAAATTTGATTGAATTTCAGGTATTTGTGGATTGTGGTTCAACACTTAATGTGATTGATAAAGGGTTTTTGGAAAAACTTAAATTGAAATCCAAACCTTTGTCATCACCTATTTCTGTGATTGCAATTGATAACACTCCCTTGAAATGTATTACTCACAAGGTTGCTGCATTTCCCCTCACTATCAATGGAGTTCACCAAGAAATTTTGGACTTGGTTGTATTAGATAATTTACCCTCTCCGGTCGTTCTAGGTTTGCCTTGGTTAAAACTGCACAATCCTTTACTGGACTGGTCTACTAATGTGATTAAGTCTTGGAGTCCGAAGTGCTATGATAAATGTTGTAATGGTCTCATTGCGGCTGTGGAAAAAGGGGAATTACCTGTACCTATTCAAGATTTTTGGAGGGTTTTTTCGGAGGAGGAGTCGCAAGTTTTACCTCCTCATAGGGATTATGATTGCTCCATTGAGTTTGTTCTGGGAGCTACTCTTCCCAAGAGTCGCCTGTTTAATCTGACTATCCCTGAAAGAAAGGCCTTGGAGGAGTACATACAGTCTAGCCTGGCTGCTGGTCACATTAGACCTTCTAAGTCGCCTGTGGCAGTTGGATTTTTCTTTGTTAAAAAAAAGGACAGGGGTTTACGTCCATGTCTGGATTTTCATGAAATTAATAAGATTACCGTACGCAATTCCTACCCATTGCCATTAATTCCTGAATTGTTTAACCAGTTAGTGGGGGCCAAGTGGTTCTCTAAAATTGATCTCCAGGGGGCATACAATTTGTTACGAGTGAAGGAGGGTGATGAATGGAAAATTGCTTCTAACACTCCGGTAGGTCATTTTGAAAATCTGGTGATGCATTTTGGTCTTACCAATGCACCTGCATTTTTTCAGAACCTTATTAATGACATCCTGAGACCTTTGATTGGTAAGAATGTGGTTGTGTATTTGGATGACATTTTGATTTATTCACCAGATCGAGAGTCCCATTGGCAGAGTGTATGTGAAGTTTTGCAGTTATTGAGTGATAATTCACTCTTTGCTAAGCTGGAGAAATGTGAGTTCGCTGTGCAGAAAATTAGTTTTTGGGCTACATTGTCTCCAGCGAGGGCTTTGAGATGGACCCGGTGAAGGTTCAGGCTGTGCAGGAATGGCCTAGGTCTATTGGTTTGAAATCTATACAGAGATTTTTGGGTTTTGCCAATTATTACAGGAAATTCATTAAGAATTTTTCTGTAATTGTTAAGCCTCTAACCAATCTCACCAGGAAAGGTGCGAATATGGTCCTGTGGACTACTGAGGCCATTGAAGCGTTTAAGTATCTCAAAGAGAGGTTCAGTTCTGCCCATATCCTTATGCAGCCTGATGAGACCAAGCCTTTTTTGGTCGAGGTCGATGCTTCATCGGTGGCGGTCGGAGCAGTTTTGTCTCAGGAGAACAGGGATGGAGTACATCCTTGTGCCTTCTTTTCAAATTTTTTTTCGGAAACCGAACTGAATTATGATGTTGGAAAATCGGGAGTTGCTGGCTATTAAACTCGCGTTTGAACATTGGCGTCATTTTTTGGAAGGCGCTAGATTTTCTATTCAGGTTTTCACAGATCATAAGAATTTGATCTATCTGGATGCTGCCAAGCGCTTGAATGCCAGTCAAGCTAGGTGGGTACTTTTTTTTTTCTCAGTTTCATTTTTCTGTTACCTATATCCCTGGTACTAACAATGTTAGAGCCGATGCTTTATCTCGCAGCTTCTCTCCTACGGTCGGTGCCGAGGAGGAGGAGAGCATTTTACCGAAAGGAGTTGTTGGTGGCGGCATTGGACTCTGTTTTGGAGAATGGGATTCTGAAAGCTCAAGACGATGCTCAATCTAACACTCCCCATGGGAGGTTGTTTGTGCCTAGAACCTTTAGGAGAGATTTGCTTGTGGAGTGTCATGAGTCTCGGTTGGCAGGTCATCCAGGAATTTCGGAGACTAAGAGACTTATCAGTCGCAGTTTTTGGTGGCCTGGATGGCAGAAAGAAGTCATCAAGTGGGTGCTTCAATGTATGGTGTGTGCTAGGTCAAAGGCTTCACATACTCCTGCTGCGGGGTTGCTTTGCCCTCTGGAGGTTCCTAGTGCACCTTGGACGCATCTCACAGTGGATTTTATTACTGATCGTCCTGTGTCCGAGGGTTTAACTGTCATCTGGGTGGTTGTGGACCGTTTTAGTAAGATGTGTCATTTGGTTCCATTCATTAAGTTGCCCTGCGCCAAGACACTCGCTAAGGCGTTTGTTAAGGAGATTGTCAAGCTTCATGGTGTTCCCACGGATATTGTTTCTGATAGAGGACCTAAGTTTGTGGCTCGCTTTTTGGCATGCTTTTTGTGACAGGTTGGGAGTCCATTTGTCATATTCGTCGGGGTATCATCCTGAGTCTAATGGACAGACTAAAAAGAAGGATCCAGGATGTTGAACAGTTTTTGCGTTGTTTTGTGGCGCACAATCAAGAGGTGTGGTCTGAGTTTCCGCCTCTCGCAGAATTTGCTCTTAACAATCATACATCCTCCTCTGCTGGGTGTTCTCCTTTTTTTGTTGTACTGGGAGACATCCGTCTTTTGGTTCGCTCTCCAAATTGGGGTCGGCGGTGCCATAGGAGGAGGATTTTTCCGGTGATTTGGAGAGAGTTTGAACTAATGTACGTTGCAGCCTTCAAGAGGCTAACAGGAAGTCCAAGAAGTATTTTGACAGGAAACGTAAGGAGGTTTTGTTTACTGTGGGTGACATGGTTTGGTTGTCCTCAAAGAACCTGCGGTTGAGGATTCCCTCTAAAAAACTGGGTCCTAAGTTTGTGGGTCCATTTAAAGGGCTTCAGGTTGTTAACCCATATGCGGTTAGGTTGGATGTCCCTACTTCCTGGAAGATTAATCCTGTGTTTCATGTTTCCTTGTTGAAAAAGGCTGATGTATCAGATAGGGACGCCACTGTCACAGTTTCACCTGTGGTGGAAGACGGCGAATATGAAATTTATCGCATCTTGAATTCTAGATGGCATAGAGGGAGATTACAGTATCATGCCTCCTGGAAGGGTTTCGGTCCCGAAGATAACTCCTGGGTAAGGGCGGATGATGTCTCTGCTCCTAGGCTTGTTAGAGCTTTACACAAGAGGTTTCCGGATAGGCCTGGGCCTGGAGGATCCGGAGGATCCTTATAAAAGAGGGGGTACTGTTAGAACCCTCCTGTTTGTTTTTTCCATCTTGTGTTTTGCGGTCACGTGACCATCTGCTTTTATATTCCAGCTCCGCCCTTTTGGCTGTGCTGGACTTCAGTGTTGTTTTACTGTTTTTGTAGCCAGGTGCTTCTGTGCCTATCTCTGTCAGTTCTCTTGGTCCTTCTGGGACCTCTAGTACCTTTTTGTCAGTTTGTCTTTTTGTTTTCTGCAACAACTTTCTCTGTTCAGGAGATGTCACATTTTTGTTCCAGTCCTTAGTTCTTTTAGGGATTCCTTCCTTTATTCTATAGGTCTTCGTTCAGACTAGCCGAGGACTAAGGCGGGTCCGTTCGCTAGGAACAGGCAGCCCGCTACATCGTAGGGATTCAGCTTAGTCTTACTGTAGGGACAGCTTTCCCCTTTCTTTCCTTAATACATGTTGCAGATCATAACACAGAAAAACTAAACATAAGCCATCATTAACACCTAAACAGAAAAAAACAAGGTTACAATGGGCTAAGGAAAAGCAATCGTGGACTGTGGATGACTGGATGAAGTCATATTCAGTGATGAATCGTGAATCTGCACTGGGCAAGGTGATGATGCTGGAACTTTTGTTTGGTGCCGTTCCAATGAGATTTATAAAGATGACTGCATGTAGAGAACATGCAAATTTTCACAGTCATTGATGATATGGGGCTGCATGTCAGGTAAAGACACTGGGGAGATGGCTGTCATTACATCTTCAATAAATGCCCACGTTTACATTGATATTTTAGACAGTTTTCTTATCCCATCAATTGAAAGGATGTTTGGGGATGATGACATCATTTTTCAAGATGATAATGCATCCTGCCATAGAGCAAGCACTGTGAAAACATTCATTGAAAGAAGACACATAAGGTCAATGTCATGGCCTGCAAATAATCCAGATCTCAATCAAATTGAAAATCTTTGGTGGAAGTTGAAGAAAATGGTCCATGACAAGGCTCCAACCTGCAAAGCTGATCTGGCAACAGCAATCAGAGAAAGTTGGAGCCAGATTGATGAAGAGTACTGTTTGTCACTCATTAAGTCCATGCCTCAGAGACTACAAGTTGTTATTAAAGCCAGAGGTGGTGCAACAAAATACTAGTGATGTATTGGAGTGTTCTTTTGTGTGTTTGTTTTTCATGATTCCATAATTTTTTCCTCAGAATTGAGTGATTCCATAATTTTTTTTCCCTCTGCTTGGTCTGAAAAAAATTACCCTTACTGAGTACCACATTTTTAATCTTAATTTCTTTTAGTGTTTCTTAAAGCCCTAAAGTTGCCATTTGAAATGACTTTAGTTTTGTGCCATGTCTGTGATCTGTTTTTTTTCAACAACATTAAACAACTGAATGAACATCTTCCGAACCCGGTGATTCCATAATTTTTTCATAATTTTTTCCATGGGTTGTATGTGTAGTCTGAGAGCGCGTAGAGTAATTGTTGTTTCTTTTATCCTTGTCTGTTTCCCTTTGGATCTTTATGATTGAGCAGGACTAGCATTGCTGCTGCCCTATGCACTAGTCATGGTCGTTCTCAGGGTAAGATAGGGATAGAAAGGTGATCACCGCACGGGGTGAAAGAACTCATCTAGGGATGCTAGGGAGCTTAGGGTTGTGCAGGGCATGTGTCAGTGGTTCCCCCCTTTAATATTTCCTTAGTGGCAAAGCTCCCCTTCCTTTCTGTCTTGCTATGCACCATCTTGCTTCTGGCAGAAGTGTGACAATTTTGTGTGGAATTAGGCAGATCTGAGTGTAATTACAAACACCTTCAGCTTTCATCCCATGGAAAATTTCCTTTACTCCTTCTCACTCCTTCGAGATCTTGAACTAGTAGAAATGTGTTCTGCTAAATGTACAGATAATGAATATATGACCTCTAGTGGCAATGTGGCCAAATATCAAGATTTCTCATTTTATGTTGTATCTATTCTTTTTGTATACCAAGTAATTGTTTTATATGATAAAAGAAATCTCTGTGCACATGTCCTGTAGTTATTTCTGTTTTTTTTGGATGCGGATTGTTCCAGTACAAGAGCTATTCATTAGAATAGGAATAGAAGTTGTGACAAAACAGCTTCTAATCTTAATCAGCCAGACGTCTAGATTTGTTAAGCCAAGAGAAATACACTATCATCTTTGTGTTGACTTGTGAATGTACAGTATGTGTGTTTCTTTGGCTGGTCAAGAACATTGACTCCGGGTTAAACAATGATGTTCGTTACTATGCTAATTGCATATTGTACTAAAGCCAGCTAGATGTTGATTTAAAGAGTTCCCCCTGCTATACCAACTATGTAAATTGATTAAATGCACAAAAAAAATTAGAACTGAGCCCTGTGGAATAATATCATCCCTAACTATTGACTTGTGAATGTGTACTTGAAAGGGCACTTAGAACTATTTCAGGGACATATGCCTCTGTAGCAGTCAGAATTGAAAGACCATCAGAGAACCCATGGATACACTTGGGGAGACCAGGTTGGGACAATGAAGTCACCTGGCCTCATAGATATGTTGTTTGGGGTTGCCAGGCGGGAACCCATGGAGACATTCGGAGAAGCCAGATTGGGACCAGTCGGTCATCTGGCCCCATGGAAACTCTCAGAGAGGTCAGGGTGGGACCCTCGGGTCTCCTGGCCTTGTATCTTGATGGACTGTCAGCTTCCTACGCTTTCCACTACCTCCTCTCTGTGGAGACCCGCCAAAAGCGGGGGGCCACTGGGTGAGATAGTTGGCCCTGGAGGTCCCAAAGTCGCAGTGGTTCTATCCCAGGAGGGCAGAGCGGAAGGGTGAGACTGTGTAATTTTGTTCCATCTGTTCTATGTGTTTATTGTCCATTTTGTGGTTCAATAAAGTATTGCCACACTGTTTTAGTGATGACAGATCAGCTGTCATATGCAGGGAAAGATGCGGGCTCAGCGCCGGAGCCCACATCAAAGGCAGCGACACGACCAATGACATATCTATACGTCATCAGTTGGGGTTAAGGCTTTTTTTTCAAGCTATATTCCCATATATAGGCAAGTATGGAAAAATGCTGCAAAGGAAGAATGCATTCAAAAATAGAAAAGTTAAAGAAGCACTCCTCCTACCATCAAAGTTTTATCCTCTTAATTTATTGGAGTCATCATATTATATGGCACTGTGTACTTACAATTGCTCATTTTGCCTTTCTACCCAGATGATTATTCTCTTTTCTCTGCTGTATGTGGAAAGAGGAAATCTCTTATCCCTGCATAAATCATCCCCATCTTAAACTCCTGACCCAGCTGCTCCCCCTGCTATAGACTTTTGCAGTGACACATGGCTTGTGCAAAAAAATTGACCTCCTGTTTCTACATATAGCTTAGAAGGATTCAACTAGTCAGTATGTAATCACGTGATGTCATAGACGTAATGGAAAACAGGAGAATTATCTGGGTAAAAGAGCAAAATTAGCAATTTTAAGAACACAGTGCTATATAATATGATGACTGCAATATATTAAGATGATAAATATTTTGAAGGAAGTGCTTTTTTATGAGTTTATTTTTTATCAATTAACAAAATGCAAAGTGACTGAACAATTGGGAAATCTAAATCAAATCAATATTTGTAGCGATGACCACTGTCTTTTGCCTTCAAAACATCATCAGTTCTAGACACACTTGCACAAATGTAAAAATTTTGTAGGATTATACTCAGGTGACTATCCAATTATATGAAACAGGATAATGATCATCATTTTCATATGTAGGTAAAAGCACAGTCATTAACTGAAACAGAAACAGCTGTGTAGGAGTCTTAAAACTGTGTGAGTAACTGCCAAACTCTGCTACAAAAGTGAGTTTGTGGAAGATAGTTTCATATCACTATAGCAAGACTGAGGACAGCATCAAGACAAATCGTAGTTATACTGCACCAGTAATGTTTCTCGCAGGCAAAGACTTCAAAGTATCCTGGGCTTTCAACATGTGCTGTTTGAGTTATGTTGAAGATGCACCAAAAAATGGGCAATGTTGAGGTCCATAGATGTGGTGGTCAGCCAAAGTAACTTAGTGCCACACATGAAAAACACATCATGTTTAACTCCCTTTAAAAATGGAAGATGTCCAGCACTGATGTCAACTCAAAACTGGCAGCAACCAGTAGAACTGGCTACACCAATCTATTGTTCGGAGAAGTCTAGCTAGAAGTGGCCTTCATGGAAAAATTCCTAGCAAAAAGGAATGGCTTTTTTGAAACAAAACCATGTAACTCAACTATACACAAAAATATAGGAATTCAGATATATAAATACAGCATCAGGTGCTCTTGGAAAATTTGAAATATTTGGATGTTACAGATGGCAGTTTGTTCACAAAGAGCTGGAGAGTTGAGCAATAATGAGTGTCTGCAAGCAACAGTGAAACATAGTGGAGGTTCCTTGCAAGTTAGGGGTTGTATTTTATTAAACAGAGTTGAGGAGTTTGTCATGAATAATGTATCCTCAGTGCTGAAAATTACAGGCAGATACTTCTCCATCAGGGAGGTGTGTGATTGATTCCAAATTTATTCTGCAGCAGGACAACTACTCTAAACATACAGCCAATGTCATTAAGAACTATCTTAAGTGATGATAAAGTGATGATTTGACCCCACAGAGCCCAGATCTCAACATCGTCGTGCCTGTCTGAGATTGCGTAAAGAGACAGAAGGATTTTCACAGCCTGCATTCACAGAAGATCTGTGGTCAGTTCTCCAAGATGTTTGGAACAACTTCCCTGCCGATTTCCTTCAAAAACTGTGCAAGTGTACCTAGAAGAATTGATGCTTTGATTCTTTTTTGAAGGCAAAAGATGGTCACACCAAATATTGATTTGATTAAGATTTCTCTTTTGTTCATTTACTTTACATTTTGTTAATTGATTAGAATAAAATATTAACACTTCTATTTTATAAAGCATTTTTACTTTCCAGCATTTTTTCCACACCTGCCTAAAATGTTTATGTGGCACCCCAGGGGTCTGGTTTTCCACAGTAATGTAATGTTATGTCTGAGAGCAGGTGGGAGGTCCTTTGGTCAGGGATCCTGTGCATGCCACACCTCCTGCCCAGTCTTGGGAGGGGAAGAACTTCCCCTGTATAAACCCGGGGCTGAGGCAGGGTGAGTCAGACAAGTGGAGTAGAGACAAGAAGCAGCATAGGAAACAGCAGAGTTACAAGGAGTCAGGGGCTGGCAGCCGCAGAGCTCGCCCTGACTAAGAAGACTTCTTTCCGGACCCGGAGTCCGAGGCTGTGGGGACTAACTCCTACCCAGCAGCAGAATCCGTCAGGCAGGGGATTTCAGGTCCTCTGGCCCAGAAGCCCGAAGGCACGGTCACACGCGTGGGACCAGCACCGCCATCGTGGAGCGGAAGCCATTAGAAGGCCCCGAGTCACCGGCCATACGGGTGAGCACCACACGGTACACTCAGGGACGTGGGCTACTTACATCAGCTTCTAGCAAGGTAGCCAGAAGAGTACAGTCAGTTTGGGAGGCCTACAACTACGCCTGGCCAGGGGAGATCCCATCTGCTCAAGGACTGACCAGGCCCCGTTCGCTAGCAAGTACTCCGGGAGGGTCTATCATTGTCACCAGTAAAGACCCTGAACTACACCGTACCGTCTCTGAGTGGTTCCTGCTACCCCCATCATCCACGTCGGCTGCCCTGAGACCATACCCCTCCCGTTGGGGGTTATACTATCACGCTGCATAATCCTACCATCGGCCTCAGCGGTCTGCCCTGCAGCAGCAGCTCCCTGGCTGCACTCAACGGGTGGCGTAGTCATCAACTATTTACTACTAGTAGACTGCCGTCCAGTTTGACTCCCTGGGCACGGACCGGGTCACCGCCACGAGACTACAACCCTCCACGGATCCGGCTCCGGGTAAGCTCCCGCGTGCGCACCGCAGCGCGACACAGGCCCAGGGGCGCGTCAACTTTGGCGTAGTCGGCAGGATTTCGTGCCCGCAACCACCGGGTACTGCGTGCCTGAAAAGCAAAGACTGTTCAAACTTACCAGTGGTGAAGATTCCCGCTATCCGTGGAAGTTTCCCGCCATCCGGCGCCATCTTCTACCTTCTTCCCGCCATCCGCGAAGTTTTCCCGCCATCCGGCGCCATCTTCGACCTTCTTCCCGCCATCCGTGGAGTTTTCCCGCCATTGGACGCCATCTTGAGGACGCCGCGCGGGAAGAAGAGGGGCGTGGACTCCGAAAGCGCGCGAGAACTGAAGCCCCGCCTCACGTCCGGACGTTGCATAAGGTCCTGGAAGGAGCCCAGCAGACGCCGACGTCACAGGAGCGCGACGGAAGGTCCTCAACCCTGACGATCCACTGCGGAGCCGCGGCCTACGGAAGAGGATCATCGCAAGGTAGGCCACGGTCCACTAGGGGGGAGGAAGATGTCGGATACGGAGGAGAGCTTCACTGCCTCAACCCCCGCCAGCGCTACCGCTGCTGCAGTTATGCCCTTCACCATGCCCTATATCCCTGGAGCAGCTTGGCTACCCCAGTACTCAGGGGAGTCACATACCCTGCATGACTTTAGAGAAAAGCTGGATAGCCTCTTCCAGGTGTACCCCCTCACAGAAGAGCAAAAAGTGAGCATCCTGGTGGCCCAACTAACAGGGGCAGCCAAAAGGGAAGTAAAATCCTGGCCACCTGGGAGGAAGACTGTCGCAGGGATACTAACCCGGCTGAAGGACACCTTTGATACCCGCACCTCAGCCGAGATTAAGCTTAGATTCTACGGGTGCAAGCAGCGAGCGCATGAGAGTATAAGGGACTATGCACTAAACCTACAAGAGGCCCTGAGGGCCATAAAGCAGACCGACCCTGATGGGGTGGGAAACGAGGACAGGCTGTTGACTGAACAATTTATAGAGGGTTTATATTGCAATGCCCACCGAACCCAGTTGCGGGCAATGGCCTTACAGGATCCCCATCTGGACTTTGCACAGTTCAAGGACAGAGCCATCCGGGTGCTCCGAGAACCGGCACCAGGTGGCGTTGTGACCCACAGACGCCCCACTACCACTTACTACCAGGAGGCGGCGCCCTTGTCAGCAGGGCCTGTGGGAGCTGATGCGCAGGCTTTGGACAATGACCCGGCTCCAGACCTACACCATCAGGTCCAAGAGCTAGCTAAGAGCGTTGCTGCGCTAACCCGAACTGTGCAGTCTTTACAGGTTTCCACCCCAGGGAAGATCCAGCTGGCATCCGGACCGGAGGACATCCCGTGGCGTCGACCAAGGAGGACCCCACCGGCCAGAGGAAGACCCAGTGACCGATACAGTGAGGACGGACGACCCATCTGCCGCCGCTGCAATCAACCCGGACATATGGCAAGGTACTGTTCTTTAAACGGGCACAACCTGGGGTAGAGGGCCAACCCCCAGGAAAAAGATCACCAGGCCCATCGAACTGGCGCGACAGATATGTGGGAGGACGTCCAGTCTTGCCTGTGGTACTGGATGGCATTCCCATGAGTGCCCTACTGGACACCGGGTCACAGGTCACCACCATCCCGTACGTGCTCTTCAAGCAGTACTGGAATGACTCGGATATTACCCGCTACCCCGACGACGACTTGAGTATCATCGCCAGCAATGGTCAGCCCGTGCCACAGATCGGATTTAAAGAGGTGAACATCAAAATTGGTAGAGTCGAACTGGCCGCACAGGGACTGATCATTGTAGATATTGATAAACATGAGAGTCACCCAAAAATAACTCTAGGAACTAATGTAATTGAAAATTGTCTTGCAGAGGTGATTTTCCTTTTACAGCAGGTTGCCAAGAATGCCAGCTCCGGCGAGCAGCGGGTGCTCCAGAAAGAGATCCGGGCACTGATGCAACGGCAACAAGTGGAACTCTCCGGCGGTGAGATTGGTAGCGTAAGAATGTGTGACCCTTTTCCTATTGCCATGCCCCCAAAAAGTGAAATGATGATTTGGTGCCGGGCAGCTATTGGTCTGAGAGGTAGAGATTACCAGGCAATGGTAGAACCAGTTTACTCAGACAGTAGGCCCACCATTTTGACAGCACGGGGGGTCGTCAATGTACGCCATGGGAGGGTGCCCGTTCGCATAATAAATATCGGGGAGAGGGAAGTGTACCTGCCCCGGTATGCCACGCTAGCCAAATTATATATCACTAATCAAAATTCTATACAATCTGTGGAACCCTTGCCTCCATCTCACCCGGAGGAAGGTAACGGCTCTAAGAAAGACATGGAGGACTGGTGTCAGCAACTACATCTGGGTACTGACTCCACTCCCTCACATCAGAAACAAGGAGTCTATCGGGTGGTTCAAGAGTATGAGAGAGTGTTTAGTAAACACCCGTTAGACTTCGGGCGAGTCAAGGGGGTAGAACATCGCATCCCCACGGGAGATCATCCTCCCATAAAAGAGAGGTATCGACCCGTACCCCCTGCACATTACCAACACGCCAAGGGGATGCTTAGAGACATGAAGGAGGCTGGGGTAATCCGGGATAGTTGTAGCCCCTGGGCAGCCCCATTAGTTTTAGTCAAAAAGAAAGACAACACCATGAGGATGTGTGTAGATTACCGGAAAATCAACCGTATCACACACAAGGATGCGTACCCCTTACCAAGGATAGAGGAGTCATTGGCTGCTTTAAGATCTGCTAACTTCTTCTCTACCTTGGATCTCACTAGCGGGTACTGGCAGGTTCCTGTAGCAGAGGCGGACCGGGAGAAGACCGCATTCACCACCCCGATGGGACTTAGCGAGTTCACCTGCATGCCGTTCGGACTCTGCAACGCACCAGGAACCTTCCAACGCCTAATGGAGTGTTGTCTGGGCCACAGAAACTTCGAGACGGTCCTGTTGTACCTGGACGATGTCATCGTATATTCCAAGACGTATGAGGACCACCTGAAACACCTGGCGGAAGTGTTCGAGGCTCTGGCGAGTTACGGCCTAAAGGTGAAACCCTCCAAGTGTCACCTCCTGAAACCAAAGGTGCAGTACCTGGGACACGTAGTGAGCGCTGACGGAGTGGCTCCCGACCCTGATAAAATCACCGCAATTAAGGAATGGCCAAGCCCCTCCAGCGTAAAAGAAGTGCGGCAGTTCCTCGGGTTGGTAGGCTACTACCGAAGGTTTATTCCCGGTTTCACCAAAAAGGCAGCACCTATGCAGGACCTCCTGATAGGCCAGTCCCGGAAGGCCAAGAACCAGAAGCCGCCCTTCAAATGGGAAGAGCTGGAAGAAGAGTCCTTCCGCCAGCTGAAGATGGCCCTCACGGGGGACGAAATCCTGGCGTACCCGGATTATAGCCAGCCCTTTATCCTCTACACCGACGCCAGTAACATCGGGCTAGGAGCCGTACTGTCCCAGATCCAGCAGGGGAAGGAACGAGTAATCGCCTACGCCAGCCGAAAACTGCGACCCACCGAAAGGAACCCCGAGAATTACAGCTCATTTAAGTTAGAGTTCCTGGCCGTAGTATGGGCAATCACTGAGCGCTTTAAGCATTACCTCGCTTCTTCCCGGTTCACCGTGTACACGGATAACAACCCGCTGACACACCTGGACACAGCAAGACTCGGTGCCCTGGAGCAGAGGTGGATGGCCCGTCTGTCCAACTACGAGTTCACAATTAAATACCGGGCAGGACGCTCCAATACCAACGCGGACGCCCTGTCCAGGATGCCCAACCTGCCGGACGGAGGAGAAGATCCGGAGGGACTGGAAGAAGTTGAACTCCCTGCGTTCCACCGTCATGGGACTATTCAGTATTCCCACCGGGTAAGGAGTAAGCAGGCTGCTACGTTGAACCCCTTACCCCACTACAACTGGGCGGAAACGCAAGACAGCGACCCTGCCGTCCGACTGGTGAAGGAGATGCTGACTCGGCCGGAGGCTCGCCTTGAACCAGACGCTCCGGAGGAAGCCAAACAACTATGGGCAGAGAAGAGTCGACTGTTCCTTTACAAAGGGAAGTTGTGCCGCAGAATGGTTAACTCCCGGACGCATGAATTACTCTGGCAAGTAGTGGTGCCACGAAGAGACGCAGCCATGGTGATGGAGGCATACCACGACGGAGCTGGACACTTTGGGTGGAAAAAGCTGGAGTTCCTGCTGCGCGAGCGGTTCCACTGGGTAGGCATGAGGGGAACCATCGAGAAGTGGTGCAGAGATTGTGGCCCGTGCAACCTGAGAAGGAAGGACCGAGCCAGCCAGAAGACTCCCCTGCAGTCCATCGTCACCCGGCAACCGTTGGAACTGGTAGCCTTGGATCATGTAAAACTGACCCCAAGCAGAAGTGGCTACGTCTACGCGTTAACCATCGTGGATCATTACTCCCGGTTCTTGGTTGTCGTCCCCGTCAAGGACTTAACGGCTCAAACAGCAGCTAGAGCCTTCCAGCAGCACTTCTGCCGTCCACACGGGTACCCGGACCAAGTGCTGACGGACCAGGGACCTGCCTTTGAAGCGGAGGTCTTTCAGGAATTCTGCAATCTGTATGGCTGCCGGAAGATAAGGACGACACCCTACCATCCGCAGACTAATGGACTTTGTGAAAAAATGAACCAGGTGGTAATGGATCTTCTAAAAACGTTGCCCCTGGAAGAACGCAGTCTGTGGCCTGAAAAGTTGCCCGATCTGGTGGACCTATACAACCACATCCCGGTAGGTTCCACCAACTGTACCCCGGCTTACCTAATGAGGGCAAGACCTGGTAAGTTACCTGTTGACCTGGAAATGGGAGTCCTGACCCCCGAGGACACTTCACCAGAAACAGACTGGGACACAGAGAGGCAGCAGCAGTACCGGAGAGTACAGGAGAGCGTGGAGCGAAGTCTCTGTCAGGCTAGGGAAAGACAAGAGAAAACTTACAACCAGTATGCTCCCGCTGTTCCCCTGGTACCCGGAGAGCAGGTCTTGAAGAGGAAGAGACGGCTCCACAAGTTGGACGACCAGTGGGAGAAGGACCCGTACACCGTACTGCCTTCAAGCCACGAGAACCCGAAGGTCTGTACCATCAGTAAAGACGGAGGGGAAACCACAGCCATTGTATCCCGGGACCACCTGAAGAAGTGTCCCGAACAACTGAGGAACCCTGAAGAGGAACAAGAAGACCATCGACCCGTGGAAGAAAGGGAAGATATGGTTAGTACCGTGCTCGGGGACTTCCCTCAGTCTTGGACTCAAGTCAATGGTGCAGTTGTGGTACCCGTACTCACCTTCCTCCAACCATCATCCCAAGAACCTACGGAGCAACGGGTAGAGCTGGAAGAACAGCCGGTCCAGGAGGCAGAAGACTCCACACAAGCAGAACAGGAGAATCAACCCTCTGCTTATAGTGAGCCTGCCGTACCCCTAGTGAGACAAAGAGCCGGTAGACAGCTGCCCAGTTTACCCTTGACAGCTCCTACACCCTGTAGTTCAGGGCCAGACAGTCAGCTCCGTAGGTCCACTCGGGCCACTAGAGGCCAGTTACCCGCACGCTGGAGAATTTAAAGTGTATAAATTGTTTTATTTATGTTTTTCTGTGTCTTGTTGCTTGTGTATAATTTTGTGTTTCTAGTTATTTTTAGGAATCCTTGGTGGATTTACCGGGAATCCTTGTACATAGTTGGAGCGTAACCCAGGATGGACTAGAGACTGTTAAGGACTCGGGGTAGGACAGACCCCTACCTGGTTACGTCTCCCTGTGTTGGTGAAATGGACACCTTGCTCTCTTCAGAGACTGCACCCGGTTGCGGACACGCCGTAACCATCTTTATATGTTTTCTTATTGTATTATTAATGTTTTTGCCTTGTTATGTTTTTCTAAATGTGTTTAGTCCCGGAGTACTAAATTTCACTAGGGGGGAATGTGGCACCCCAGGGGTCTGGTTTTCCACAGTAATGTAATGTTATGTCTGAGAGCAGGTGGGAGGTCCTTTGGTCAGGGATCCTGTGCATGCCACACCTCCTGCCCAGTCTTGGGAGGGGAAGAACTTCCCCTGTATAAACCCGGGGCTGAGGCAGGGTGAGTCAGACAAGTGGAGTAGAGACAAGAAGCAGCATAGGAAACAGCAGAGTTACAAGGAGTCAGGGGCTGGCAGCCGCAGAGCTCGCCCTGACTAAGAAGACTTCTTTCCGGACCCGGAGTCCGAGGCTGTGGGGACTAACTCCTACCCAGCAGCAGAATCCGTCAGGCAGGGGATTTCAGGTCCTCTGGCCCAGAAGCCCGAAGGCACGGTCACACGCGTGGGACCAGCACCGCCATCGTGGAGCGGAAGCCATTAGAAGGCCCCGAGTCACCGGCCATACGGGTGAGCACCACACGGTACACTCAGGGACGTGGGCTACTTACATCAGCTTCTAGCAAGGTAGCCAGAAGAGTACAGTCAGTTTGGGAGGCCTACAACTACGCCTGGCCAGGGGAGATCCCATCTGCTCAAGGACTGACCAGGCCCCGTTCGCTAGCAAGTACTCCGGGAGGGTCTATCATTGTCACCAGTAAAGACCCTGAACTACACCGTACCGTCTCTGAGTGGTTCCTGCTACCCCCATCATCCACGTCGGCTGCCCTGAGACCATACCCCTCCCGTTGGGGGTTATACTATCACGCTGCATAATCCTACCATCGGCCTCAGCGGTCTGCCCTGCAGCAGCAGCTCCCTGGCTGCACTCAACGGGTGGCGTAGTCATCAACTATTTACTACTAGTAGACTGCCGTCCAGTTTGACTCCCTGGGCACGGACCGGGTCACCGCCACGAGACTACAACCCTCCACGGATCCGGCTCCGGGTAAGCTCCCGCGTGCGCACCGCAGCGCGACACAGGCCCAGGGGCGCGTCATTTATATCATAGATGTTTATAGTGCTGTGGCCAAATAAACGGAATATAAATTGATGGCGATCTAAAGGAATTGGCTTTATTCAGGTTTTGAATGGCATATTTGGGTTTATCAAAATGTGGCTGGCAGTGACAAAGTCTGGTAAGGCTTCAAGAGTCGTGACCTGGATTGTCGGCTTAAGTGGCCTAAGACAGCAAGGAGATATGTTGGTCTTCACTGGGAGAACTGAGCAAAAATAGAGAGTGAGTTGAAAAACAGTTCTTTCCTGCATCAGTAAGACAGTACAAGGTGTGCCATGACAGTCACATGGAACTCCAGACTAGCTAGGCTGGTTCCTAGATAACATTACCAAAATGGAACTCTTGAAATCTTGGAGAAAAAACAAACATTATTATATAATTTATCATTTAGAATATAGTTATTACACATGATATGATTCATTCAGAGAAAAAACTTGAAGCGCCTGAGAATCAATCTAAAACGTGTAATAGAGACTGTTTTGAAGTCAACATGGGAACTATTCATAATTTAACCAGGAGAAATTATCGTATATACTTGAGTATAAGCCAACCAGAATATAAGCCGAGGCACCTAATCTTACCACAATAAACTGGGAAAAGTTATTGACTCAAGTATAAGCCTAGGATGGGAAATGCAGCAGCTACTAGTAAATTGGAGCCCCATATAATGGTCCATGCTGTATGGGCCCCATATAATGGTCCATGCTGTATGGGCCCCATAAAATGGTCCATGCTGTATGGGCTCCATATAATGCTTCATGCTGTATGGGCCCCATATAATGCTCCATGCTGTATGGGCCCCATATAATGGTCCATGCTGTATGGGCCCCATATAATGGTCCATGGTGTATGGGCTCCATATAATGCTTCATGCTGTATGGGCTCCATATAATGCTCCATGCTGTATGGGCCCCATATAATGCTCCATGCTGTATGGGCCCCATATAATTCTCCATACTGTATGGGCTCCATATGATGCTCCATGCTGTATGGGCCCCATATAATGGTCCATGCTGTATGGGCTCCATATAATGCTTCATGCTGTATGGGCTCCATATAATGCTCCATGCTGTATGGGCCCCATATAATCCTCCATGCTGTATGGGCTCCATATAATTCTCCATGCTGTATGGGCTCCATATAATGCTCCTTACTGTATGGGCTCCATATAATGCTCCATGCTGTATGGGCTCCATATAATGCTCCATGCTGTATGGGCTCCATATAATGCTCCATGCTGTATGGGCTCCATATACTGCTCCATGCTGTATGGGCTCCATATAATGCTTCATGCTGTATGAGCTCCATATAATGCTCCATGCTGTATGGGCCCCATATAATGTTCCATGCTGTATGGACCCCATATAATGCTCCATGATTTATGGGCTCCATATAATGCTCCATGCTGTATGGGCTCCATATACTGCTCCATGCTGTATGGGCTCCATATAATGCTCCATGCTGTATGGGGTTCATATAATGCTCCATGCTGTATGGGCCCCATATAATGCTTCATGCTGTATGGGCTCCATATAATCCTCCATGCTGTATGGGCTCCATATAATTCTCCATGCTGTATTGGCTCCATATAATGCTCCATACTGTATGGGTTCCATATAATGCTCCATGCTGTATGGGCTCCATATAATGCTCCATGCTGTATGGGCTCCATATAATGCTCTTGCTGTATGGGCCCCATATAATGTTCTATGCTGTATGGGCTCCATATAATGCTCCATGCTGTATGAGCTCCATACACTGCTCCATGCTGTATGGGCTCCATATAATGCTCTATGCTGTATGGGCTCCATATACTGCTCCATGCTGTATGGGCTCCATATAATGCTCCATGCTGTATGGGCCCCATATAATGCTCCATACATAAAAAAATAAAAAAATAAAATACTCACCTCTCCTCGCTGCCGCTGATCAGCTCCGGACTCCTCAGCGTCGCCATCTTCCCACTCTCTTCACTGTGACTGCTCAGCAGAGGGCACGCTGTAAAAACATCATCGCACCCTCTGCCCTGAGACATCACAAGTCAGGAGACGCGGAAGAGACAAGATCTGCGGAGGAATGAGGAGAGGTAAGTATTTTGCCTGGGGCCCTGAGCAAGCGGGGGGAGCCCACTCGTGGGCGCTGGCACCGGACTCTCCTGCTTATGGGCCCCATAGCATACCGGTGTCCCCGATGGTGAGTGGGCCCCCCACCTGCTCAAGGCCCCAGCACTTGCCCCGCCAGGTGCTGATGCTGTCCCTGGGTAAGTAGGACCCTCACTCGAGTATAAGCTGAGGGGGGCTTTTTCATAAAAAATATGGTGAAAAAGTTGGCTTATACACGAGTACGATAAACACTAAAGTGGGCGATCTAGCATAACATTGCATGTGTTCCTCTTACATAATAATGCATGTAAACAGAATATTATTGCTTGTATTACATAGCAATGTCGCCCAGTTAATTTCACTGTGGTTAACAGTAACTATGTATTGATGCAATGTAAATTGTGATTCCAATGGTTGATTATGGTTACATTAGTCATTATACTATTTTCCTTGTGCTATCATTAATATACTTGATGTAGTTTATCAGCTGAATGCGGTGTGGCATCATGGGAACTACACTAATAGTGTTAATGGAAGGCACACCTTGGTTTGGAATTGATCATCAAGAAGGCAAGAGTCTTTGATCTTTGCAGCAATGTTTGTGAACTGTAAAAGAACTGTGCTGATTGGCTACTAAAGTATTTTGGAGGTGCTCCAGGGAAGTCTGGGTCCTGCGGCTCCCACTGATTACTCCAAACACTGTAGCAAAGCACTCAAGTCAGGAGGCACAAGTCCTCAGCTCCTGCAAGAGTACATGCAAAGAGCAAGTACGAGGTCAATAGAAAGTCTATGAGTCTCTGTGCACATGCTCATACAGGAGTTAATTGCTTCAGCTGCCTTAAGTGAACAATTTGAAACAGTGTTTTGTGCAATGGGCAGGGGTCTAAGGACCAGGACCCACATTGATCAGCAAGAAGTTTAGGAAGAAACATTGTAAGAAAAAAAAGATGCAAAATGTAGAAACACTTTAGTGTCATATACCAGGATGGGGCCAGGATGAGGGACATATACCAGGATGGAGGACATATATACTAGGAAAGTACCCAGGATAATGGATATATACAGTACAGACCAAAAGTTTGGACACACCTTCTTATTTAAAGATTTTTCTGTATTTTCATGACTCTGAAAATTGTACATTCACACTGAAGGCATCAAAACTATGAATTAACACATGTGGAATTATATACTTAACAAAAAAGTGTGAAGCAACTGAAAATATGTCTTATATTCTAGGTTATTCAAAGTAGCTAGGTTTTGCTTTGATGACTGCTTTGCGCACTCTTGGCATTCTCTTGATCAGCTTCAAGAGGTAGTCACCGGAAATGGTCTTCCAACAATCTTGAAGGAGTTCCCAGAGATACTTAGCACTTGTTGGCCCTTTTGCCTTCACTCTGCGGTCCAGCTCACCCCAAACCATCTCGATTGGGTTCAGGTCTGGTGACTGTGGAGGCCAGGTCATTTGGCGTAGCACCCCATCACTCTCCTTCTTGGTCAAATAGCCCTTACACAGCCTTGAGGTATGTTTGAGGTAATTGTCCTGTTGAAAAGTAAATGATGGTCCAACTAAACGCAAACCGGATGGAATAGCATGCCGCTGCAAGATGCTGTGGTAGCCATGCTGGTTCAGTATGCCTTTAATTTTGAATAAATCCCCAACAGTGTCACCAGCAAAGCACCCCCACACCATCACACCTCCTCCTCCATGCTTCACGGTGGGAACCAGGCATGTAGAGTCCATCCGTTCACCTTTTCTGCGTCGCACAAAGACACGGTGGTCAGAACCAAAGATCTCAAATTTGGACTCATCAGACTAAAGCACAGATTTCCACTGGTCTAATGTCCATTCCTTGTGTTCTTTAGCCCAAACAAGTCTCTTCTGCTTGTTGCCTGTCCTTAGCAGTGATTTCCTAGCCGCTATTTTACCATGAAGGCCTGCTGCACAAAGTCTTCTCTTAACAGTTGTTGAAGAGATGTGTCTGCTACTAGAACTCTGTATGGCATTGTCCTGGTCTCTAATCTGAGCTGCTGTTATCCTGCGATTTCTGAGGCTGGTGACTCGGATAAACTTATCCTCAGAAGCAGAGGTGACTCTTGGTCTTCCTTTCCTGGAGCGGTCCTCATGTGAGCCAGTTTCTTTGTAGCGCTTGATGGTTTTTGCAACTGCACTTGGGGACACTTTCAAAGTTTGCCCAATTTTTCGGACTGACTGACCTTCATTTCTTAAAGTAATGATGACCACTCATTTTTCTTTACTTAGCTGCTTTTTTCTTGCCATAATACAAATTTTAACAGTCTATTCAGTAGGACTATCAGCTATGTATCCACCAGACTTCTGCACAACACAACTAATGGTCCCAACCCCATTTATAAGGCAAGAAATCCCCCTTATTAAACCTGACAGGGCACACCTGTGAAGTGAAAATCATTTCCGGTGACTACCTCTTGAAGCTCATCAAGAGAATGCCAAGAGTGTGCAAAGTAGTCATCAAAGCAAAAGGTGGCTACTTTGAAGAACCTCGAATATAAGACATATTTTCAATTGTTTCACACTTTTTTGTTACATATATAATTCCACATGTGTTAATTCATAGTTTTGATGCCTTCAGTGTGAATGTACAATTTTCATAGTCATGAAAATACAGAAAAATCTTTAAATGAGAAGGTGTGTCCAAACTTTTGGTCTGTACTGTATATTCAAGGATGGGGGATATTACCAGGATGGGATATACACATGCGGTCAAAATTGTTGGAACCCCTCGTTTAATGAAAGAAAAACACACAATGGTCATAGAAATAACTTAAATCTGACAAAAGTAATAATAAATTAAAAATCGATGAAAATGAACAAATGAAAGTCAGTCATTGCTTTTCCACCCAGCTTTCACAGAATTTAAAAAAAAAAATTTAACTCATGAAATAGGCCTGGACAGAAATGATGGTTCTCCTGAAAATAATGCGACAAAAAGGACATGTTAAATCAAGTTGTGTCCACTAATTAGCATAACTGGTGTCTACAATCTTGTAATCAGTCAGTGGGCCTGTACATAGGGCTACAGATACTCACTGTGCTGTTTGGTGACATGATGTGTACCACACTCAACATGGACCAGAGGAAGCAAAGCAAAGAGTTGTCTCAGGAGATTAGAAAGAAAATTATAGACAAGCATGTTAAAGGTAAAGGTTATAAGACCATCTCCAAGCAGCTTGATGTTCCTGTGACTACAGTTGCACATATTATTCAGAAATTTAAGATCCATGTGACTGTAGCCAACCTCCCTGGACGTGGCCGCAGGAGGAAAATTGATGACAAATCAAAGAGACGGATAATATGAATGGTAACAAAAGAGCCCAGGATAACTTCTAAAGAGATTAAAGGTGAACTTCAAGCTTAAGGAACATCAGTATCAGATCGCACCATCCATCGGTGTTTGATCCAAAGTGGACTTCATGGGAGATGACCAAGGAGAACACCATTGTTGAAAAAAAAAATAGTAAAAAAGCCAGACTGGAACTTGCCAAAGTACATGTTGACAAGCCACAAAGCTTCTGTGAGAATGTCCCATGGACAGATGAGACAAAAATGGAAGTTTTTGGCAAGGCACATCAGCTCTATGTTCACAGACGGAAAAATGAAGCATATCAAGAAAAGAACACTGTCCCTACTGCGAAACATGGAGGAGGCTCTGTTATGTTCTGGGGCTGCTTTGCTGCATCTGGCACAGGGTGTCTTGAATCTGTGCAGGGTACAATGAAATCTCAAGACTATTAAGGGATTCTAGAGAGAAATGTGTCAGTGTCAGAAAGCTTGGTCTCAGTCGCAGGTCATGGGTCTTGCAACAGGATAATGACCCAAAACACACAACTAAAAACACCCAAGAATGGCTAAGAAGAAAACATTGGACTATTCTGGAGTGGCCTTTTATGAGTCCTGACCTAAATCCTATTGAGCATCTTTGGAAAGAGCTGAAACCTGCCGTCTGGAAAAGGCAACCTTCAAACACGAGACAACTGGAGCAGTTTGCTCATGAGGAGTGGGCCAAAATACCTGTCGAGAGGTGCAGAAGTCTCATTGACAGTTACAGGAATCGTTTGATTGCAGTGATTGCCTCAAAAGGTTGTTCAACAAAATATTAAGCTAAGAGTACCTTCATTTCTGTCCAGGCCTATTTCATGAGTTTAATTTTTTTTTACATTTTGTGGAAACAGGATTGAAAAGCAATGTCTGAATTTCATTTGTTCATTTTCATAGATTTTTAATTTATTATTACTTTTGTCAGATTCGAGTTATTTCTGTCACTGTTGTGTGTTTTTCTTTCTAAACGAGGGGTACCAACAATTTTGACCACATGAGTATATACATACTGTAAATATACTGTATATATATATATATATACAGTATATATATATATATATATACAGTACAGACCAAAAGTTTGGACACACCTTCTCATTTAAAGATTTTTCTGTATTTTCATGACTTTGAAAATTGTACATTCACACTGAAGACATCAAGACTATGAATTAACACATGTGGAATTATATACTTAACAAAAAAGTGTGAAACAACTGAAAATATGTCTTATATTCTAGGTTCTTCAAAGTAGCCACCTTTTGCTTTGATGACTGCTTTGCACACTCTTGGCATTCTCTTGATGAGCTTCAAGAGGTAGTCACCGGAAATGGTTTTCACTTCACAGGTGTGCCCTGTCAGGTTTAATAAGTGGGATTTCTTCCCTTATAAATGGGGTTGGGACCATCAGTTGTGTTGTGCAGAAGTCAGGTGGATACACAGCTGATAGTCCTACTGAATAGACTGTTAGAATTTGTATTATGGCAAGAAAAAAGCAGCTAAGTAAAGAAAAACGAGTGGCCATCATTACTTTAAGAAATGAAGGTCAGTCTGTGTGAAAAATTGGAAAAACTTTGAAAGTGTCCCCAAGTGCAGTTGCAAAAACCATCAAGCGCTACAAAGAAACTGGCTCACATGAGGACCGCCCCAGGAAAGGAAGACCAAGAGTCACCTCTGCTTCTGAGGATAAGTTTATCCGAGTCACCAGCCTCAGAAATCGCAGGTTAACAGCAGCTCAGATTAGAGACCAGGTCAATGCCACACAGAGTTCTAGCAGCATACACATTTCTTCAACAACTGTTAAGAGGAGACTTTGTGCAGCAGGCCTTCATGGTAAAATAGCTGCTAGGAAACCACTGCTAAGGACAGGCAACAAGCAGAAGAGACTTGTTTGGGCTAAAGAATACAAGGAATGGACATTAGACCAGTGGAAATCTGTGCTTTGGTCTGATGAGTCCAAATTTGAGATCTTTGGTTCCAACCACCGTGTCTTTGTGCGACGCAGAAAAGGTGAACGGATGGACTCTACATGCCTGGTTCCCACCGTGAAGCATGGAGGAGGAGGTGTGATAGTGTGGGGGTGCTTTGCAGGTGACACTGTTGGGGATTTATTCAAAATTGAAGGCATACTGAACCAGCATGGCTACCACAGCATCTTGCAGCGGCATGCTATTCCATCCGGTTTGCGTTTAGTTGGACCATCATTTATTTTTCAACAGGACAATGACCCCAAACACACCTCCAGACTGTGTAAGGGCTATTTTACCAAGAAGGAGAGTGATGGGGTGCTACGCCAGATGACCTGGCCTCCACAGTCACCAGACCTGAACCCAATCGAGATGGTTTGGGGTGAGCTGGACCGCAGAGTGAAGGCAAAAGGGCCAACAAGTGCTAAGCATCTCTGGGAACTCCTTCAAGATTGTTGGAAGACCATTTCCAGTGACTACCTCTTGAAGCTCATCAAGAGAATGCCAAGAGTGTGCAAAGCAGTCATCAAAGCAAAAGGTGGCTACTTTGAAGAACCAAGAATATAAGACTTATTTTCAGTTGTTTCACACTTTTTTGTTAAGTATATAATTCCACATGTGTTAATTCATAGTTTTGATGCCTTCAGTGTGAATGTACAATTTTCAAAGTCATGAAAATACTGAAAAATCTTTAAATGAGAAGGTGTGTCCAAACTTTTGGTCTGTACTGTATATATATATATATACACAGTATATGAGGACGGGGATCAGGATAAGGGACATATACCAGGATGAGGGATATATATACCAGGATGGGGCCCAGGATAAGTGACTTACAGTGGGGAAAATACATATTTGATACACTGCCAATTTTGCAAATTTTCCCACCTACAAAGAATGGAGAGGTCTGTAATTTTTATTGTAGGTACACTGCAACTGTGAGAGACAATATAAAAAAAAAACAGAAAATCACATTGCATGATTTTTAAATAACTAAATTGCATTTTATTGAATGAAATAAGTATTTGATCACCTACCAACCAGCAAGAATTCTGCCTCTCACAGACCTCTTAGTTTTGCTTTAAGAAGCCCTCCTACTCTGCACTCATTACCTGTAGTAATTGCACCTGTTTGAACTCATTACCTGTATAAAAGACACCTGTCCACACACTCAATCAATCACACTCCAACCTCTCCACCATGGCCAAGACCAAAGAGCTGTCTAAGGACACCAGAAACAAAATTGTAGACCTGCACAAGGCTTTGATGGGCTACAGGACAATAGGCAAACAGCTTGGTCAGAAGGCAACAACTGTTGGCACAATTATTAGAAAATGGAAGAAACACAAGATGACTGTCAATCTTCCTCGGTCTGGGGCTTCTTGCAAGATCTTGCCTCGTGGGGTAAGGATGATTCTGAGAAAGGTCAGGAATCAGTCCAGAACTACACAGGTGAACCTGGTCAATGACCTGAAGAGAGCTGGGACCACAGTCTCAAACATTACTGTTAGTAACACTCTACGTCGTCATGGATTAAAATCCTGCAGGGTACGCAAGGTCACCCTGCTCACGCCAGCACATGTCCAGGACTGTTTGAAGTTCCCCAATGACCATCTGGATGATCCAGAGGAGGCATGGGAGAAGGTTATGTCGTCAGATGAGAACAAAATAGGATTTTTTGGTATCAACCCCACTCGGGGTTTGGAATAAGAAGAACGATGAGTACAACCTCAAGAACACCGTCCCAACCGTGATGCATGGTGGGGGAAGCATCATATTTTGGGGTTGTGTTTCTGCAAAGGGGACAGGACGACTGCACCGTATTGAAGGGAGGATAGATGGGGTCATGTATCGCAAGATTTTGGCCAACAACGTCCTTCCCTGAGTAAGAGCATTGAAGATGGGTCATGGCTGGGTCTTCCAGCATGACAATGATCCGAAGCACACAGCCAGGGCAACTAAAGAGTGGCTCCGTAAGAAGCATTTTAAGGTCCTGGAGTGGCCTAGCCAGTCTCCAGACCAGAACCCAATAGAAAATCTTTGGAGGGAACTGAAACTCAATGTTGCCCAGTGACAGCGACAAAACCTAGAAGATCTGGAGAAGATCTCTTTGGAGAAGTGGGCCAAAATCACAGCTGCAGTGTATGCAAACTTGCTCAAGATCTACAGGAAACTTCTGACCTTTGTAATTGCAAACAAATGTTTTTATGTCAAACATTAAGTTCTGTTTTTCAATTGTATCAAATACTTATTTCGTGCAATAAAATGCTAATTAATTATGTAAAAATCATACAATGTGATTTTCTGGATTTTTTTAAGATTCTGTCTCTCACAGTTCAAGTGTACCTACAATAAAAATTACAGCCTTTTCCATTCTTTGTAAGTTGTATTTCAGTTTTTCTTTTTTAATAAATTTGCAAAAATTTCTACATTTCTGTTTTTTTTTCAGTCAAGATGGGGTGCAGAGTGTACTTTAATGAGAAAAAAATGAACTTTTTAGAATTCACCAAATGGCTGCAATGAAACAAAGAGTGAAAAATTTAAAGGGGTCTGAATACTTTCCGTACCCACTGTAGAGATACAGCCGTACATAGCAGTGTATCTCTTTGTACCTGTATTCTACAGGGAAAATAAAGGGAAGATGTTTTCTTCCTATAAAATGCCAAACAATAACGAAAAACAATTACAAAATGTCATTTTTCACTGTGCTTTTTTCTTTAAATAATAAACATCACAAATCAGCACATAACAGACATATTTGGTAATCGTAGCATCCTGTACAACACAGTGATCAGATTATTTACGGTGATCGGTGAATGGCATAAAAAAATGGTTTTATTTTTTCCTTTATTAAACCCATAAAAAATTAAATAAAAATGTAATGCTGAGGTCATGTTCACACGTAGCGTAAATGCTGCATTTTTCTACTGCTTTTTTTCTGTACCACAGGTGCATCGTGTGGTATCTGCACCACATAATGCAATAACAATCTTCTCTGGTTAATGCATTTTTTTCTGTTTCTTTTATGCATTTTCGACCTTAATTTGATGCATTTTTGTTACAGATGTGAAGCAGCATTTCTAATACTTTTTTAATAGTGCAGAAAAGCTTTGATTCTAGGCTTAAAAACGCAACAATTTTTTTCTTATATGCGTTTTTTTCATGCTCCACATAATAGTCTATAGAGAAAAAAAAGCACCAAAACTGCACAGTACAAAAGCGCACAGACGTTAGGAGTTTTCATGAAACTGAATCCAATTTGTTTGGGTATTTAGACTGTGTTCACATGTAATATAATTGTTATGTTTTTTCTTCTGCTTTATTTGCACAGAAATTCTGCTGTGTTTAAGGCCTCCGTCACATGTCCTGGTGATTCCTGTACAGGAAAACCAGTACTGGTGAGATCCGTGGTCTGTGTCCATGTGCCATCCGTACATACGTATGTGATATCCATGTCATATACGCGTGACATCCGTGTATCCGTATGTCCATGTGACACATCCGTGTGCCGTCCGTGTGTCTGTGTGACACGTATCGGCGCCTGGGAAAAGCAAGCTCCAAAATTTCTCAAGGTGAACTGCAGTGAACTCACTGAGGTCAGCACAGCACTGTAAGAATTGTTCTCATGGTGCTAGCGGTGGTCTCACGGAGATCACCGCAGTTCATGGGCCCGCTTGTTGCAGCTCATTCTCCCCTGCTTTTCAGCATGAAGGTCGCATCATGACACCGTTCATGCTTAACAGCACATGTCGCACTGATGGATTATGGCATGGGACAGTATGGATTCTTTCCACCTCGGACAGGTGAGGGATATAGTTGTTTTTTATATTTGTTTTTTTACAGGGGACAATGGCTTCATTGGATTAGGTATTAAGGTGAGTATACATTTTCTTTTTTATTTTTGCTTTTTATACAGGGGACATTGGCTTCAATGGATTAGGCGTTAAGGTGAGTATAACTGTGTTTTTTATTTGTTAATAAATGTGTGATTGTATTCAGGCTGTGTATTTATTTCCAAACTTACTATGAGATAAGTAATGGGGGCATCTTATAAATGCCTCTCTATTACTAACCCATGGGCTTTATGTCAACTATCAATACAAGGCTGACATGAACCCCAACCCTGTTACCTCACTTGCAACCGCACCACGGCAAGTGGGAAGAGCAGAGGATAAGCGTCAGATTTGGTGCATCTTATTGATGTGCCATTTCTGGGGCTGCTGAGAGCTGATGTTATTAGCCTCGGAGGGGGGCCAGTATCCATGGCCCCATCCCTGGCTATTAATATCAGCCCACAGCTCTCTGTTTAGCCTTTGCTGGTTAGAATTTATAGAGAGACCCTACTTCAATTTTTTTCTGGGATCCCCCTGCAATCTAGCCAGTAAACGCTAATCAAACAGCTGTGAACTGTTATTAAATAGCCAGGGAACATTTTTGGCTAATATTCCCTTTCCCTGGCTAGTAATATCAGCCTCCACTGGTCGGCTTTCCCTCTGCTGGTTATGAATAATCAGCAGGAGCCCACGCTTTTTTTTAGAATTATTTATTTTACACATAATGTACACTGTGGGTGATGAGTGTAGCGCCGGCGTCTCTGCCTCCTGCCCATCAGAGACACCGACCCCCTTACCGCCGCGGCTCTGCTCCGGTGTCCTCCGCTCCTCTGACTGTGTGTGCCTGGGGTGCACGCACCATGCACAGATCCCAGGCACTGTGCTTAGGACGTGCGCTCCTTGCTTCTTAAGGTTCTTAAAGGGGCCGCGTGCGCGCTCCTTGCTTCTTAAATGGCCAGAGGATGGCTGATATTTTAGGCACCTCCTCCAAAATGGAGGTGCCTTTGCAATGTTGTAGTTGGTCTGCTAACACTCTATCCAGCCCTCAGGTCCCAGGGCTGCCCGCCAGCCTGTCCATCAGCCGTGCCCGCCAGCCTGTCTATCAGCCGTGCCCGCCATCCTGTCTATCAGCCATGCCCGCCAGCCTGTCTATCAGCCGTGCCCACCAGCCTGCCTATCTGCCGTGCCCACCAGCCAGCCTATCTGCCATGCCCGCCAGCCTGTCTATCAGCCGTGCCCGCCAATCAACCTGCCAGCCGAGCCTGTCCGTCAGTCAGCTCCGTCCGCCTGCCTACCTGCCGTGCACATCTGTCTGCCCATCTGTCGTGCAAGTCTGCTTTAGCTATCAGCCCCGTGAGAGTCGCCTGCTCTCACACGAGGTCCTGGTTCACCTTCCCGGTTCCTCCTTGGTTCATTGAGTCGACTAAGCAGCCATGTAGCCAGGGTTGGTCCAGGTAGACACTTAGTTACACCGCTCTGGTCCCTCCTTGTACCAACAGCACAGTGGTTACACCATCCGGACGCGTAACAATGAGGACAACTCCCATCATTGTCCCCTGCTAGCTCTGATCTCAGGGAGACCTGGTCCAGGTGATAATGATGTGAGCTGCACTTGGGCGGCTTGCCCTCTGCTGGTTATTTATAATTGGTGGGAGCCCATGCCATTAATTGTATTTAATTCTTCATTTTACACAGTATTTACGCAGCGGGTGCTGAATACAACTCCCATCATTGTCTCCTGGTTGAGCTGATTATTGACCATGTTATACGGTCATATGACTGAGCCTAATACTGGGCTATCACACCCTCCATGAATGGCAGGTGCATGAGAATGGTTGTTTCATCAGTATTTTGCACCTGTGCTGCGCTTGTAACGTGGCACAGGGTGATAGTCGCTGGCGGGGTACTCTTCTTCTATGCCCCGGCATGCTGCATGAAAATAGGGGACCTGGCTGGGTATGTGGACTTTAGCTGTGGTGGCAATATGTTATTGCAGGCCGCATGGTGCCAATGTACTCGGTCGGCCACGACCAGATGTTACAGAGTTCAGTGAGGGAGTCTATATTTCATAAATAAATGTATTTTTAGTGAAGAATAACTTGGTATGAATTATATACAGTAGATAGTAGGCATTTATCTTTAAGGACGTTACTTTAACAACAAGTGACATCATCACATACGTTTTCTTCTTTGCTAAAATCACTCTATCCTTCTCGGTTACTTTCTCTACTCTTTGCACAGCCCAGCACACTACTTCGGAGTCTTCCCACATCCTCAATAATGTCACTACAATCCAGTAAGCAAGAGTCCTATACACCATCCCAAGGCTCCATGTCCTTTTCTCCATAGGAGAATTTCTATGCCAATATGGCAGCTACTCAGCTTCTTTTCCTACTGATGTCTCTGTACTACCATGTGGGGCATTTTCTCTTTGCCTCACTCTATTTCACCTTTTTGTCCTGTTACCTTTCTGGCAGATAACTCCGTACTGTCCTGCTAGGCTTCTTGCCCCAGGCCCTGATACTTCTTCCTTTGCTTTCTCACTATTTCTGTCCTGATTCCCAACTGCTGTTCACTTTTCTTTCAGGTGTCTCTTCTCTACAGGGTCTTACTATCTAGCTCCTTTTTCTCCCTCTTTCCACAGGGACATCCATTGCATGCAGTTCTGCTATTCAGCCACACCTGAGGTCTGCTACTCCTTCAGGCTCGTCTCTGTGTTCTGACAGTAAACTCTCCACTTTCTCCTCACCTAGCCCCTCCCATTCTGGGCTAGTCACAACTATTAACCATATATCTCCCTATTAACTCCCTGCTGCTAGGCAGAACACAACTGTAGCACCCTGAGGATTCGGCTGCTACAGGGGTATTGCACCTCAACCCAGAGGTGTGATATTCCACTCCCGGGTAAGGATGGAGTGTGGAACTGAGCTCGGTAGGCTGCATGCACTACATACATCCCATTTCCGAGGAACAGGCCGACGGTACTCCCACTTAGAAATGTGCAGGTACGACCGAGTCTGTTCCTGGCTGGAGTGGGAGGGGGGTGGTACATCCCAAGTAGTGTAGGGGCAGATAGGGGGAGCAGCCTGGGTAAAGATAGGAGCTCATTGGGTGCTGGTCACCTGAGCTCACACATAGAGGGTGTATATAAGGTGGGCACCAACTAAGAACAGGGTCAGTCTTTGCAGGCAGGTCAGTCTGTCAGAGTAAGAAGCAGAGGAGCAGAGCAGCCCCAGAGAGAGAGAGAGGAGAAAGCAAGAGAGACCCAGAGGGGGAAACAGAAGAGAGGACTCTGAGACCCCAAATCCAATCCACGGGTGAAGAGTCGGCATCAGGGTACCGGATCCCAAGCTGGTGGGGGCAAAAACACACCCCAGCCAGAGACCGGAGGCCGTGGGCAGCGTCTGCCACGGCCACCCACCACATCCACCCCGAAGGCATACCACGTGGAGGGTCAGGGAACCCAAGGCCAAGGGTCTCCCAACAGAAGGCCCGAGGGAGCTGGACCTGGGTGGATCACTAGTGGGGACGGCCAGAGAAAGGACAGAAGGAGAGCTCAGGGTCACGCTCCGGACTCGCTTGGGGGTTGGCTGGATCCAGGACCTGGTGGATGCAGCACGGCTCGGGAGGTCACTTGAAGCTGGAGTGACCGGAACATCAGCAGTGAGTAAATACCCTAAACTGCACAACCCGACTCTGTCTTCATTTAACACCTATGCTGCACCACCACAACCCCCATCCTCTGCACCTGACCCCCTGAGGCTATGCCCCACCCGTTGGGGGTTATACCATCACAAGCTGCACCTATACCATCAGCCTCAGCGGACCCTGCTGCAGCGGCGGCCATAGTGACCGCAATACAACGGGTGGCGTAGTCGACATTAAGAACTTATTAACATCTGTAGGACTGCCACATACAACTGAGTTTGACACCCTGGGCACGGACCGGGTCACAGCCACTCGGAAGACTACAACTCCCATCTGATCCGGCTCCGGATATTCCCCCTAAAGAATATGGCCCAGGGGGCGCGTCAACTTTGGCGTAGTCGGCAGGATTACGTGCCCGCAACACCCGGGTACTGCGTGCCTGAAGAAAAGAATGAGTTTACCTCAAAAAGAAGTCTCCTGCCGGTTCCGGAGGGTCCCCGCCATCGGACCCCATCACCAGTCGATTCCAGCCGGTTGTCCGCCATTAAAAGCGTTTTCCTGCCATCTGCAGAGTTTCCCGCCACTGGGAAGCGATTCCCGCCATTTCCAAAGGTTTCCCGCCTTGTCAGAGCGGACGCCATTATGGGCGTGCCAGAGGGTGGCAAGAGGTCGCCTCCCATCGTGGGCCAGGACCGAAAATGGCGCCAAAAGTGGAAACCGCCCCCACCAACAGAGACTGTGATGCTAGAGGTGTCTGTCAGCGTGAAAGAACAGCCCCTGGAGCTGACAGTCACCAAGTGGCCCCGGGACCGCCCTCGAGGTGGGAGGAGACGAAAGGAGAGAACAAAGATGGGTGCCGTCTGGAGCAGCCTAGAGCGAGCGCACCCGGAGGCAAGAAGCCTGGAGAAGAGTATCGGAGGAGCTTACCCGGAGATGGCGAGAAAGCAGAGCAGCACCGACCCGTTGGTCAGGAGCCTGCTGGAAACAACGACCCCACTAGGCCTAGTGGAGGTCCTGGCACAGCTCCCCCGAGACCGGGAGTGTGCGCAGACCGCTCTGGAGGGCCTCGCAAGGAGGATGGCCCGGGTGCAGCGAGAGACGTTGGCAGAGTGGAGCCGTGAGATGGCCCAGCAGACCGAGACCTGTCAGCGGAGCACGCCACCCAAGACGAGGAGACAGACCGCCTCTGAGGATGGCGCGGGAGGACAGAAGGCCGGAGACGGCGCCGAGAAGGGAGCCGAACGAGTGGAGGCAGGTAAAGGGGACGTCTATACCCCAAACCGGGAAACCGCGTACCTGCCCCAGCTCCCCGTCGCAGAGCCCGAAGTCTATCCTGCCGTGCCCGTCGCTGCAACGTCACCGCCGCAGACTAGGCCTCAAACGGGAGCCGCGACCCCTGTGACGTCACACGCCTCGACCCCGAGCGTGACCAAGCAGGAAGTACCACCAGCCTGGTCGCAAGGCCTAGTACCCCCGGGCGCCGCAATACCAACAGCGCCCCCTACCTCCACGGAGCCCCCGGCCTGGTCGCAGGGCCAAGTAGCCCAGGGCGCCGCCGTCCTTACGGTGCCCTTTACCTTCCAGATACCCCAGGCCTGGCCGCAAGGCCCGGGCAACCCGGGCGCCACCACCACCGCGCCCATAAGACCAAGAGTGCCGCATCTGGGAGAGGACCTGTACGCCCAGCATACGTGCCCGGATGGGCAGCCATTTATATGGCCACCGGAGTTTCACCATCCCCGACTCCGGAGAGAGAGACCCCTGGATGAACCCCTGATCCCGGCTCCAAAGCCCGTAAAGAGGATCTCGCCCCCGCTAGCGGAAGCACAGTTTGAGTGGGACCCCACCGGAGAAGATCTTATGGGATTCACTCAAGAGACTCGGGCAGCTGCAGCGGAGCGTGCTGAGTGCTGCCGCCAACAGCTCGAGGACTTCGAGAGGGAGCGGAGAGAGAGGCGGGTCCGGGAACAGCAAGCTCAAGTAAAGAGCGCGGAGCAGAAGAGCCGGGCCAGGAGAGACCCCCGTGCAGCGCATAGTCCCCGCACCACCGGGACTGTGATAAAGTTTAACCTGCAGCATGGGTGGGGCTTCATCCGAGACCACCACACCCTAGGCGACGTCTTCGTAACCAGGAGAGACGTTGAGTCCCACCTACCGGAGGGACACAGAGGTCGTGACCTTTACATCGGGGACGAGGTCACCTTCACCCGGCACAAGTGTGCCAAAGGTCCCTACGCCCTCCATGTGCATCGCCTGACGGAGGAAGAGCTGCGGTGTGAGGAGGAAGAGCAAGAGGACCCGGACGGGTCTGAAGCCAAAGGTAACCATAAAGCAAGAGCAGGAGGACGCCGTCGCTAAGGACAGCGAAGCAGAAGCTGTATATAGTTGCCCGTCGGGGCACCGTGAACTGAAACCGTGAACTGGAACTGAAACTGAAACTGAAGATGAAACTGTTGCTGTTGCTAATATAGTCCCCGTTGGGACCAGCATGTGTGAACTGTTACCCGTATTTCCCTTAATCCCACTGACCGAGGACTGAGAGCGGCCATATCCTTGTATATAGTTGCGCGTCCTAAAGCGCCCCCTACCGGTTTTATAGGAAAACCAGTTTTCTAGAGAGACTGTCGCACTTTACCCGGTCACACGTTGCACAGTGACCGGAGGAGGAGCCAGAGGCGACGAGAATGTTTTATATTGATATATATATATATAATGTTTTATATGTTTTATATGTTTATGCAAAAATTTGTATGTTTTGGTGTTATGTCTTACAGCCCGAGGACGTGCTGTGATTTACCAGGGGGGAATGTAGCACCCTGAGGATTCGGCTGCTACAGGGGTATTGCACCTCAACCCAGAGGTGTGATATTCCACTCCCGGGTAAGGATGGAGTGTGGAACTGAGCTCGGTAGGCTGCATGCACTACATACATCCCATTTCCGAGGAACAGGCCGACGGTACTCCCACTTAGAAATGTGCAGGTACGACCGAGTCTGTTCCTGGCTGGAGTGGGAGGGGGGTGGTACATCCCAAGTAGTGTAGGGGCAGATAGGGGGAGCAGCCTGGGTAAAGATAGGAGCTCATTGGGTGCTGGTCACCTGAGCTCACACATAGAGGGTGTATATAAGGTGGGCACCAACTAAGAACAGGGTCAGTCTTTGCAGGCAGGTCAGTCTGTCAGAGTAAGAAGCAGAGGAGCAGAGCAGCCCCAGAGAGAGAGAGAGGAGAAAGCAAGAGAGACCCAGAGGGGGAAACAGAAGAGAGGACTCTGAGACCCCAAATCCAATCCACGGGTGAAGAGTCGGCATCAGGGTACCGGATCCCAAGCTGGTGGGGGCAAAAACACACCCCAGCCAGAGACCGGAGGCCGTGGGCAGCGTCTGCCACGGCCACCCACCACATCCACCCCGAAGGCATACCACGTGGAGGGTCAGGGAACCCAAGGCCAAGGGTCTCCCAACAGAAGGCCCGAGGGAGCTGGACCTGGGTGGATCACTAGTGGGGACGGCCAGAGAAAGGACAGAAGGAGAGCTCAGGGTCACGCTCCGGACTCGCTTGGGGGTTGGCTGCATCCAGGACCTGGTGGATGCAGCACGGCTCGGGAGGTCACTTGAAGCTGGAGTGACCGGAACATCAGCAGTGAGTAAATACCCTAAACTGCACAACCCGACTCTGTCTTCATTTAACACCTATGCTGCACCACCACAACCCCCATCCTCTGCACCTGACCCCCTGAGGCTATGCCCCACCCGTTGGGGGTTATACCATCACAAGCTGCACCTATACCATCAGCCTCAGCGGACCCTGCTGCAGCGGCGGCCATAGTGACCGCAATACAACGGGTGGCGTAGTCGACATTAAGAACTTATTAACATCTGTAGGACTGCCACATACAACTGAGTTTGACACCCTGGGCACGGACCGGGTCACAGCCACTCGGAAGACTACAACTCCCATCTGATCCGGCTCCGGATATTCCCCCTAAAGAATATGGCCCAGGGGGCGCGTCACAACCTCATCACATAACAAAGAAAATTATTAAACAGACAAACATCATAACACATTACAGTAATACACATATCTTCAAGGGGGAACGTAGGCAACATCTCCACCTCCTTACACCCCTGCCGTTATCAAGGGGGCTGCTGCATCCTGCTGTGTCCTGCAGTTTTCTGACCTCTGCTGGTAAGTACAACTACTGACTTTTTACTGCTGTAATTTATTATGTCCTTTTGTTGTGGTTTTTTTACTTTAGTGTAGGGACACCTAAGATAATGAGGACCCGAAACGTGGGTTGCGAGTTTGCATATTTTGCCATACTATCGACCAATACCTCCTGCATGTTATTTATATTTTACTGCACATTTTTTTATTTTTATGCAGGATGCAGCCAAGCCCATGAATGTTAGCCATGTAAACTAGGGTATCTGTCCTTGTGGGGAGCATTTATATACTACTGGGCAGCAACCTAATCTAAAAGTATGGACATCACTAATAGGCTGTAAGCCAGACAATGTGGACTACCTGCTTGTGGCTTGTCGCCTTATACAAGTCCTATTGTGCAATTCTAATACTAGGCGACCACCCACTCCATGAATGGTCGGTGTGCGAGAGGTTGTCTCATCAGTATTTTGCACCTGTGCTCCCTCTGCCTTTACCATGGAGGCTGCTGCATCCTGCAGTGGATTCGTTTCTGACCTGTGTTAGTAAATACGGCTGCCATTTTTCTGCTATGTCTTCTTCTGTGCTAAAGGAATATATGGGGGCCCCTCACCTACCAGAGCCGGGTGAAAATGTTACCTCTGTGCTGTCTGTAGCTACAATAAAATGTACATTTGTTGCTCAAACCTATGTATATACAGATGCATCTCACTAAATTAGAATATTATCAAAAAGTTAATTTATTTCAGTACAAAAAGTGAAACTCCTATATTATATAGAGTCATTACAAACAGAGTGATCTATTTCAAGTGTTTATTTCTGTTAATGTTGATGATTATGACTTACAGCCAATGAACACACAAAAATCATTATCTCAGTAAATTAGAATACTTTATAACAACAGCTTGAAAAATGTTTTCAAAATCCGAAATGTTGGCCTACTGAAATGTATGTACAGTAAATGCACTCAATACTTTGTCGGGGCTCCTTTTGCATCAATTACTGCATCAATGTGGCGTTGCATTGAGGCGATCAGCCTGTGGCACTGCTGAGGTGTTATAGAAGCCCAGGTTGCTTTGAAAGCAGCCTTCAGCTCGTCTGCATTGTTGGGTCTGGTGTCTCTCATCTTCCTCTTGACAATACCCCATAGATTCTCTATGGGATTAAGGTCAGGCGAGTTTGCCAATCAAGCGCAGTGATACTGTTGTTTTTAAACCAGATATTGGTACTTTTGGCAGTGTTGACAGGTGCCAAGTCCTGCTGGAGAATTAAATTTCCATCTCCAAAAAGCTTGTCGGCAGAGGGAAGCATGAAGTGCTCTAAAATTTCCTGGTAGACGGCTGCGCTGACTTTGGTCTTGATAAAACACAGTGGACCTACACCAGCAGATAACATGGCTCCCCAAACCATCACAGATTGTGGAAACTTCACACTAGACCTCCAGCAGCTTGGATTGTGGCCTCTCCACTCTTCCTCCAACTCTGGGACCTTGATTTCCAAATGAAAATTGGAAATCTGGGACCTTGTGGAGTGTGTCAATGACTGCCTTCTGGGCGTCTGTCAAGTCAGCAGTCTTCCCCATGATTGTGGAGCAGGGCCAGCTCCAGGTTTTTTGTGGGCCCCGGGCGAAAGAGTCTCAGTGGGCCCCTTTAACACATACCATGATTCATGATGCACAGATACCTCAGAGAAATATATATATATAGTACAATGCCGAAGATTTCACTTACTTCTTACAGTACATGAACTCTATTGTAAATTCTACAATATCTCAGAAACCGGCGAATCCTCGCAGCGCACAGTGCAGACCGGACAGTATTGTCCTCCATACAGTATTATGGGCTTCATATATTGCTCCATACAGAATAATGACCCCACATAGTCCTCCATACAGAATAATGGGCCCAATATAGTCCTCCATACAGTATTATGGGCCCCATATGTTGCTCCATACAGAATAATGACCCCACATAGTCCTCCATACAGAATAATGGGCCCAACATAGTCCTCCATACAGTATTATGGGCCCGATATATTGCTCCATACAGAATACTGGACCCCATATAACGCTCCATACAGAATACTGGTCCCCATATAACGCTCCATACAGGATACTGGTCCCCATATAACGCTCCATATAGAATACTGGTCCCCATATAACGTTCTATACAGGATACAGGCCCCCATATAATGCTCCATACAGGATACTGGCCCCCTTATAGTGCTCTATACAGGATACTGGCCCCCATATAACGCTCCATACAGAATGCTGGCCCCCACATAATGCCACATGTAGGCTGTGCCCCCACATAATGCAACATGCAGGATGTCACTCCCCCCCCCATATAATGCCCCATGCAGGGTGTCACTTCCCCCCATATAATGCCCCATGCAGGATGTTACTTCCAACCATATAATGTCCCATGCAGGATGTCAACCCCCCCATATAATGCCCCATGCAGGATGTCATCTCTCCCCCATATAATTCCCCATGTAGGATGTCATCCCCCATATAATGCCCCATGCAGTATGTCACCCCCCATATAATGTCCACATGCAGGATGTCACCTCTCCCCCCATATAATGCACCATGCTGGATGTCACCTCTCCCCCATATAATGCCCCATGCAGGATGTCACCTCTCCCCCCATATAATGCCCCATGCAGGATGTCACCCCCCCATATAATGCCCCATGCAGGATGTCACCTCTCCCCCCCATATAATGCCCCATGCTGGATGTCACCTCCCCCCATATAATGCCCCATGCAGGATGTCACCTCCCCCCCCATATAATGCCCCATGCAGGATGTCACCTCCCCCCATATAATGCCCCATGCAGAATGTCACTCCCCCCCTTATAATGCCCCATGCAGGATGTCACCTCCCCCCATATAATGCCCCATGCAGGATGTCACCTACCCCCCATATAATGCCCCATGCTGGATGTCACCTCCCCCCATATAATGCCCCATGCAGGATGTCACCCCCCCATATAATGCCCCATGCAGGATTTCACTTCCCCCCCATATAATGCCTCATGCCTCCATACATATATATAAAAAGAAAAATCAAATACTCACTTCTCACCTGCTGCCGCTGCTCCAGATTCCTCAGCCGCGTCGCCGGCATCTTCCCACTCTGCGCTGCCTGTGACGACTCAGGAGAGAGCGCGGTGTAAAGACGTCACCGTGCCCTCTGACCTAAGACGTCACAGTGCAGCAGCCGCGGAAGATACCGGACCTGCTGCGGAGGCACGGGGAGAGGTAAGTATTCTGCCAGCTGCCGGGGCTCTGAGCAAGCGGGGGGGGGGACCGCACCGCTCACGGGTCCCATAGCGCACCGGGGTGCCCAACCGTGATTGTTCAGGGCACCGGCACTTGCCCGAGTGCGCCGGGTGCTGACGCCGGGCCTGATGTGGAGCCTACTGAAACAGACTAAGGGACCTTTTTAAATGCTTAGGAAGCCTTTGAAGGTGTTTTTTGTTAATTATTCTAATGTACTTAGATAATGATTTTTGTGTTTTCATTAGCTGTAAGCCATAATCCTCAACAATAACAGAAATAAACACTTGAAATAGATCACTCTGTTTGCAATGACTCTATATAATATATGAGTTTCTCTTTTTGTATTGAAGAACTGAAACAAATTAACTTTTTGATGATATTCTAATTTAGTGAGATGCACCAGTATTTGAAGGAAAACACTTGTGCCATGTCCTATCAGAGGTAAACCACTATAAATGTTTATATGATGAAAGTCTACATACACAACACAGTCCTTAGAATTGCAGTCCTTCACTGTTATGTCGTCACTGGTCATATGTTGATTGCTGACTCTTTGTCAGTAGGAGTGTTAGGGCGCGGCTTGGCAGGGAGTGCATTGTTGCCGAAACAGCAGTGATTGACTTGATGTCATTGGAAACTTAAGACCCGTGTGTTTCCCCACCAACTATTTCATTTTTGTTTGCCGTCGCTCGTCATATCCTTTCAGCTCTTCTACTTCTCTGTACATTCAGCTTGGACAGTCCAGAACAGACACTGATCTCTCTGCACCAGCGGAAGGTATGTGCAATGTCCTGGAAGCCTTTCTATCATTTCAAGTTCAATATTTTTATCATCATTAGAGCTTTTTAGGATAATAGACAATTATTTATTTAAAAACAAAATGGGATAACCATAATTTCAAATAAATTATGTATTTATTTCCATATCGTCACAACCTATCTTAATATTAGTGCATCCAAATATTAATACTTTTAGGGTATATGAATGACAATTTGTATGCGTTTCATATGTGCTATTAAGAGTAAATAAAAGAAAATCTAATAATGTAAAACCTAAAATAATTACGTTTTTAATAACAATCTAGTGTCTAATTATCACATTATGTGAAATTCCACATGTTCTACATTTTTGCCATTTTTGCCACATAGATATAATGTATATAATATCCACATAGATATAATGCCACATAGATATAATGTATATAATTTCTGATACATCCAGCACATATATACAGCAATAATACTAATAGGGGAATACACCTCCCATCCAGACATTCTGTCCTATCACTGTCTATATATCCTGTTAAATTGGATAACGTATATACTGACTTTATTTCTTAATATTCATCCATTGCATGACTCTAGTAGAGATGCTGCTGGGTGACACTCTTCCTTTGCACACTGTCAGATATGTAGTTGGTCTTAGAAGCCCATGTGTATTATGTATTGTATATGTATTCTAATTTTACAGTAGACTTTACATATGTGCCTATACATATTCTAGGTGTATGTGAGTGTCAGCATATACATAGACAAATTTGGTGAACGGGATGGTCCCCTCGCAATGAGAGTTTATATAGGATGGATATATTTTAACAACTTGTAGTGAAATCCGCTTTACAATTGGTCTGTGAATTATGTGTCCTGCAAATATTTATGTATAAGTAGATTATATATTCTACATTTGTAGTCTCTATATGCACATGTGGTCAGGTGCTGAATGTGGCCGATAAGTCTAGATCCAGGAGACCTTGGGATCTGGATCAGTGATCATCGGAGCACTAAAATGCTCGAGTGCTCGTTACTAGAACAGACCAGCTCGGACCCGCTCGACTCGAGTAACGAGTATAATGGAATTCAATGAGAAACTTGAGCATTTTTTCTGGCAGATCCTAACAGGAGGGCTGGGGGCAGGAAAATTGATAAAATATATGGAAACAGCACTCAAATATAATAAGAACAGCATGGGGAAGATGCCTGGATGCATATCTGACTCCCAGGTCGCTGCTGGGAAGTAAATAAATAAATAATGAAAAATAATATGAGATGCGGTCCCCATCCATTTTTGATAACTAGCCAAGGTAAAGTAGACAGCTGGGGGCTGATATTACCAGGCTGTGAAGGTTCATGGATATTGGCCCTTCCCAGCCTAAAAATACCAGCCTGCAGCCGTCCCACTCTTTGCCCGGCTCTTCCTGATAGCCCTGGAGCTGTGGCAATCGGGGAAATATGTTTTGGGCTTGATGTCAGCTGTGTAATGTCAGCTGGCATCAAGCCCAGGACATAGTAATGGAGAGCCAAGGGGTAAGTAATGGAGAGAGAGAAAGATAGAAAGAGAGATTCCCCTTATTTGAGCTCTATATCACCAGGTTTTTGAAACACCATATCAGAGCAGCATAATGTAAGGGTCTCTAATTTCAGCGATTTGTCACTTACTGGGCTCCTTGCTGTCATGTTGATAAAATCACTGTTTTATCTGCTGCCGATCTACCAGTTGTCTTAAGGTTGAGCTCTGTATGACCCCTGATCGAGCATTGGGGTGCTCTGGTATGCATTGAATATCGTGGGTGCTCAAGCGCCAAGTTTCGTCACTGTTAGTCAATAAATATGTGGGGATTGCCTGCCATACACAGTAATGCCGTAGCCATGTTTATTGACTGTCTAACAACTGTGAAACATGCAGGGCAGGAACTCAAGCATGGCACTCGAGCACCCGCGATACTCGATGAGTACCTGAACACCCAGCTGCTCGATCAAGTGGCGAACACGCTCGCTCATCACTAATCCTACACTATCACTACAGTCATTTTCAACCCGGTGATCCATCATAGCTGTAGTAGGAGGAAGCTGCAGCTGCCATTCATTAACAGACAATGGCAAGATCGACTATACATGCGTGTTCTACCTTACACCCCCGCCACGGACACAGCCTTTCCCAATATAGCATCACCTTCCTATCTTTTACAAAAGTAGTACATTGGTCACTTATAAAATGGACCAAACATTAATAAAATTCATGAAGCATAGAATATAGAACCAATAAAGTATTGTGCAACAAAGTGACAAGTGCATATAGCAATAAAGATAAAATGTCAACCAAACAGGCTTTCTTTATACCCTATATTGCACTGTAATGAAAATGGCTTTGTCACTGCTATGTGATAGGTAATGTATTTTTATGGGTGTATTCTGTAAGTATCTGCAAAGGCTGTGTGTTAATCCTGTTGTGTGTGAAAGGCTGGAATGTTTGCATTTTTTAAATAACATAGAGTAAGCGGGATGTATAGAAAACAATGGGAGCGGACTAGGAACTGACTAAGGGGACTAAAGTGTAAATTTAATAATAGGAATAAAATGTAAAATAGTATCTGCTACACTCCATAGAAAGAATATAAAATATCTGATTAATATTTTATATTCTAATATATTGAACTGATATAATTTAAAGGGAACCTGTCAGCTGATTCATGCTGCTAGAACCACGGGCAGAATGAATCGGAGGCTTGCTGCACAATTTTACATCCAAGTTTTATTCTGTCTGAAATGTTCAGGCGTTTCAGAGAAAACATAGTTCAAATATCACTGCCCCAGTCAAGGTGATTTACAGGTCTCTCTCATGAGTGTGTACATCGGTCAAGACCTGTCGATCAACTGAAGCAGAGTAGGAAGAAGCCGGCCTGGGCAATGTCAGGCTAGTCTCGTCTATCCCTATAGTTCTGGATGCTCAAAACTATGTTTGCTCTGAAACGCCAAGAGTGTTGCAGAGAACATTATACTTAGTGTGCCCATGGTTTGAGCAGCATGAATCATTTGACAAATTCCCTTTAATGATACACAACTGATATGATTAGTAATAAAAAAAATTGTATAGCACTTTTTTTTTTTTTCAGATTCCAGTTATAATGGGAAATTCAAACCAAGGTTAGTATCAAAAATATTTTTCTATTGTGATTTATGTACTAAATGTTCTTGCACATGAGTGCTAGGTATACATTGTAAGAACAGACTTTCCTGATTTGCTAACACTTTCTTTTTTAAGTCTCTCCTGTATACAATATGGTTAAAATATCTATACAGTATGGGTATATGCTTGTGTGGAACTGCCAGGCTATCAGGCACAACAGCTTCTATGGCACTTACCCAGTAACTGACCTACTTTGCTTCATAGGTGAGGTGCCCAGATGACTGGGAATCCAAAGGAAAGGACATTGGAACATATTTATGAATCTTCTCCAGGGCTCTAGTGCTAACCTCCCTTCAATCAGTAGGATTACTGACTCTGCTCCTTGTGCATAGCTGCCGAGCAACTGAGCAAGTATTGTTCGCATCACTTCCAACTCATCCTAGTGGATTCTAAAGTTGCAGCTAGTTGGATCATTGCACATCTTCTCTTGTGCTGTCTGTGAAAATTCCCACCTCCCTTGAATAGACATTGACTTTCATAGTAAGTCCAGCAAAAGGCAGGAAAGGAGGCTATAAGAACATTATATTCTTACTGTGAGCTTCTACTGACGCCCTAGGCCCTGGCCCCTCAGTGCCTAGTGACAAATACAGGTCTGATCCTCTCGGATAGATAGATAAAACTGTCTGAAAATGTATCAAATTAAGCACATCTTTAGACATTTTTGTTTATCTTTTTACCACCTCTTGAATGAGTGAATATATATATGACTCGCCTCCTGGGCCGTGGGGTACTCGGAACCGGGCCTTCTAGTACGATGCTGGGGGTAGTAGTAACAACCCGATCCCGTGGCTCAGGGTGGTCAGACCAAATTGTGGCAGTCTATTTATATGGTTTGCAATGTCCGACTACGCCACCCGTGGATTGGGGTCAGAGTGAACCGCCGCTGCAGAGCAGACCGCTGAGGCTGGTTTTGTGGGTGCAGCAGGGAATAGCATAACTCCCCACGGGAGGAGTGTAGCCTCAGGGCAGTGAGTGTAGATGGTGGGGGTTGTGGTGCAGGGCGTCCCGGTACCGTTAGTGCTGGTGCGGTAAGAAACACAGAGACAACGTGTTGCAGTCCAGGGTCTTTTACTCACAGTCGATATCCAAGTCACTTCCGCCGGTAATGACTGCCCAAGCCGTGCTGCGTCCACTGGGTGAGGGGCTCGGTCAACCCTCAGGCAATTCAGGAGTATGGCACAGGACTCCCTTCTATCCTTTCTCTGGCTCATGCCCCACCAGTGACCAAACTTCTGTCCAGCTGCCGCCGATCTATGCGGGCAAATGTGGGCCCCGTTTCTCGCTATCCTGTATGGTGCCTTCCTAGCAGGTTTGGCGGGGGGGTCGCACCAGTAGATGATCACGACCTCCGGTCTTTGGCTGAGGGATAATTTACCTCCACCAACTTAGGAATCCGGTACCCTTATTCTGCCTGACCCTTCACCCGTTATCTCGTGGGTTCTTAGGGTCCCTTCTGCCTTCTTGTTTCTGAGCCTTTCTACTTCTCTGTCTCCTCTCCTTCTTTCCTGTTCCTTCTTCTCCCCCTTCCCTCGGCCTCTTCTCTAGGCCTACTTCTCCTTCCTTCCTCCTCTCTGGCCCCAGCCTTTTCTCTAGGCCTGCCTCTGAGGAGAGCTCCTACAGAGCCTCTGCTCCCTGTCACTTCTCCACTGAACTTCTCCCAGAACTAAGATGGTGCCCACCTTTTATACCTCCTCCTCTGTGTGTGAGCTCAGGTGACCAGCACCCAATGAGCTCCTACCTATGCTCAGAATCCAACCCCTATCTGCTCCTACACCACTGGGTTTTCCTACCCCCTCCCCACTCCAGCCAGGGACATAGTCAGATGTGCCTGCATATATATATAAATGGGAGCACCGTAGAGCTGTCCCCCGGAAATGGGGTGTGTGTGGTGTATTCAGCTAACTGAGCCCTGGTCCACACTCCATCCTTACCTGGGAGTGGAATATCACACCTCTGGTTGAGGTGCAATACCCCTGTAGCAACCGAACCCTCGGGGCGCTACATATAGATTTAGCATTTTCAAACCCCTGCAGGTCCTCTTCTGGCGGTCAGCTGGTCCCCACTGATCTCTGAAAATGGGTCAAAATACTGGGTCACTAGTGCAGCAATGACTTACCTCAGTCAGTAAATAGCTTAAAGGGGTTTTCCCACAAATAAAAGTTGATTTTAATCAATAGATCTTGGAATAATAATAAGTTCCACAATTGGATGTGCTAAAATAAAATGTTCAAGTGCTGAGATAATCTTATATATGTGCCCTTGCTATGTACTGTGTAATGGCTGTGTCTGACCATACAGGAACATGGTCTGATCATACCACATCTCCTGGGCAGGGGAGGAAGCAAAAGAGAATATACAGACTTTAAAGCAGGAGATCACAGCTGATTCTTTTTGTGACGTAAAACATTCCTCTGTCTGTTTTTAAACAATGTTTTACTTCAAAGAAAGAATCATTTGCGATCCCCTGCTGTAATGTCTGTACACTTTTTTTTCTCTCCCCCTACCCAGGAGCTGTGGTACGATCAGACCATGTTCCTGCACGGTCAGACACAGCCATTACACAGTACACAGCAGGGGCACATTTATAAGATTATCTCAGCACAGGAACATTTTATTTAAACACATCCAATTGTGGAACTTATTATTATTCCAAGATCTATTGATTAAAATCAACTTTTGTTCGTGGGAAAATCCTTTTAAGCCCTTAACAACATCTGACGTACTAATACGCGTCTGTGCCCTGGGACTTAAGAGCCAGACCCGTATTAGTACGTCATGGCGATCGCGCGCGCACACAGGCTGTGCGGGCGCGATCGCCGCCGGATGTCAGCTGATTGTCACAGCTGACACCCGATACTATGTGCAGGGAGCGGTCCTGCACCGCTCTCAGCACATTAACCCCCGCGATGCTGCGATCAAAGTCGATCGAAGTCGATCGCAGCATTGCGGGGGCAAGGGGAGGTGATCGCAGATACTCACCTCCTCTTCCGGCTTCCAGCGCTGTCTGCAAATGCTTCCCGGGTGTTGCCATGACGACCCGATGTCGTCATGACAACATCCGGGTCACCAGACAGCAGGAAGATTGTTTGGACATGCGCAGTGCATCTCCAAACAATCTTCTCCCTGTCCGGCGCTGACAGCCTGCATGGCACAGGGATGGTGCTGCATTCCTGTGCCATGCAGGCGATCAGAGAAAAAAAAGTGAAAGTCCCAGAGTGGGACAAAGTAATAAACTATATAAACTTCCAGAGAGTGAAAAAAAAAAAAAAAAAAAAATTCCAAAAATATAAAAAAAAATTAAAAAAATAATCCACCAAAAATAAAAATATAATGTACCCATCAATAAATATTATTATAAAAAAAATAAAAAAAGAAACAATAAAAGTACACATATTTGGTATCGCCGCGTCCGGAACAACCTGACCTATAAAACTGTCCCACTAGTTAACCCCTTCAGTGAACACAGTAAAAAAAAAAAAAAAAAAAAAAACGAAGCAAAAAACAATGCTTTATCACCATACCCCAAACAAAAAATGGAATAACACGCGATCAAAAAGACAAATATAAATAAAAATGGTACCGCTGAAAATGTCATCTCGTCCCGCAAAAAACAAGCTGCCATACAGCTCCATCATCCGAAAAATAAAAAAGTTATAGCTCTCAGAATAAAGCGATGCTAAAAAATATTTTTTTCTATAAAATTGCTTTTATTATGTAAAAGTGCAAAACATAGAAAAACGATATAAATGTGGTACCGCTGTAAATGTACTGACCCGAAGAATAAAGCTACCTTATCAATTTTACCACACGCGGAACAGAATAATAAAAAAAAAAAAAAACAATTCCTGAATTGTTGGTTTTTGTTTATTCTGCCTCACAAAAATCGGAATAGAAAGCGATCAAAAAATGTCACGTGCCTGAAAATGGCACCAATAACAACGTCAAGTCATCCCGCAAAAAACGAGCCGTCACATGACTGTCTGCCAAAATCTGGAAAAATTATAGCTCTCAAAATATGGCGATGCAAAAACTAGATTTTACAAAAAATGCGTCTTTTAGTGTGTGACAGCTGTCAGTCATAAAAACCCCATATGATTCTGGTATTGCTGTAATCACACCGACCCGAAGAATAAAGTCGTCTAATCACTTATACCGCACAAGGAACGGCGTCAAAAACAAACTCTTGGGTTAGGATTGGGCTAGGGTTAGGGCTGGGTTTGGGGCTAGGGTTGTGCTAGGGTTAGGGTTGTGCTAGGGCAAGGGTTGTGCTAGGGTTAGGGCTGGGGTTGGGGTTAGGGTTGGGGTTAGGGTTGTGATGGGGTTGGGATTTTTTTCAAAAGTAAGAAAAAAAGATGACGATATGGCGACTAGTGTTGAGCGCAAGTGCTCGCTACTTGAGTTTGCATCGGGTGCTCTGGTATGCATTGAGTATCGTGGGTATTTGAGTGACATGCTCGAGTCTCTGCTCCATATGCTTCGCGGTCAAAAAAACTTTACGGGGATTGCCTGCCATGCACGAGCGATCCCCGCATGTTTTTTTTGGGGTGTCTAATAACCGTGAAACATGCGGAGCAGGGACTCGAGCATGTCATTCGAGCACACGCTGTACATGTTGCATACCTGAGTACCCGATGCAAACTCAAGTAGCGAGCACTTGCGCTCAAGACTAATGACAACTTATTCAATATGATGACCTAATGTAAACAAATACTGTGTCGTACCTCTGGGTTCAAAATGTTCACTATACACCTTAATAAAATCCTTGGGGGGTATAGTTTCCAAAATGGGGTCACTTGTGGGGGAGCTCCACTGTTTAGGCACATCACGGGCTCTCCAAATGCGACATGTTGTCCGCTAACAAATTGAATGGAAAATCATCTCAAATTTTTAGCGGACGCCATGTTGCGTTTGGAGCGCCCCTGCGTGCCCAAACATTGGAGCTCCCCCACAAGTGACCCCATTTTGGAAACTAAACCCCCCAAGGCACCTATCTAGATGCATAGTGAGCACTTGGAACCCCCAGGTGCTTCACAAATTGATTCATAAAAATGAAAAAGTGAAAAAAAAAACACTTTTTCATTTTTATGAATCAATTTGTGAAGCACCTGTGGGTTCCAAATGCTCACTATGCATCTAGATAGGTGCCTTGGGGGGGTCTAGTTTCCAAAATGGGGTCACTTGTGGGGGAGCTCCAATGTTTGGGCACACAGGGGCTCTCCAAACGCAACATGGTGTCCGCTAACAATTTGAGCCGACAATTTGTTAGCGGACACCATGTTGCATTTGAAGAGTCCCTGTGTGCCCAAACATTGGAGCTCCCCCACAAGTGACCCCATTTTGGAAACTAGACCCCCCAAGGCACCTATCTAGATGCATAGTGAGCACTTGGAACCCCAGGTGCTTCACAAATTGATTCATAAAAATGAAAAAGTGTTTTTTTTTTCACTTTTTCATTTTTACGAATCAATTTGTAAAGCACCTGGGGGTTCCAAGTGCTCACTATGCATCTAGATAGGTGCCTTGGGGGTCTAGTTTCCAAAATGGGGTCACTTGTGGGGGAGCTCCAAAGTTTGGGCACACAGGGGCTCTCCAAACGCAACATGGTGTCCGCTAACAATTTGAGCCGATTTTCCATTCAATTTGTTAGCGGATACGATGTTGCATTTGGAGAGTCCCTGTGTGCCCAAACATTGGAGCTCCCCCACAAGTGACCCCATTTTGGAAACTAGACCCCCCAAGGCACCTATCTAGATGCATAGTGAGCACTTGGAACCCCAGGTGCTTCACAAATTGATTTGTAAAAATAAAAAAATGAAAAAAAAAAACACTTTTTCATTTTTACGAATCAATTTGTGAAGCACCTAGGGGGTTCCAAGTGCTCACTATGCATCTAGATAGGTGCCTTGGGGGGTCTAGTTTCCAAAATGGGGTCACTTGTGGGGGAGCTCCAATGTTTGGGCACACAGGGGCTCTCCAAACACAACATGGCGTCCGCTAATTATTCAAGCAAATTTTACAATCAAAAAGTCAAATGGCGCTCCTTCCCTTCCGAGCCCTGCCGTGCGCCCAAACAGTGTTTTTTCCCCAAATTTTGGGTATCTGCGTGCCCAGGGGAAATTGCACAACAAATTTTGGGGTCCATTTTTTCTTGTTACCCCTGTGAAAATAAAAAAAATTGGGTCTAAAGTAACATTTTTGTGAAAAAAGTTAAATGTTCATTTTTTTCTTCCACATTCAAAAAATTCCTGTGAAGCACCTGAAGGGTTAATAAAGTTCTTGAATGTGGTTTTGAGCACCTTGAGGGGTGCAGTTTTTAGAATGGTGTCACTTTTGGGTATTTTCTGTCATAAAGACCTCTCAAAGTGACTTCAAATGTGATGTGGTCCCTAAAAAAATGGTTTTGTAAATTTTGTTGGAAAAATGAGAAATTGCTTGTCAACTTTTAACCCTTATAGCTCCCTAACAAAAAAAAATTTTGGTTCCAAAATTGTGCTGATGTAAAGTAGACATGTGGGAAATGTTATTTATTAACTCTTTTGTGTGACATATCTCTCTGATTTAAGGGCATAAAAATTCAAATTTTGAAAATTGCAAAATTTTCAAAATTTTCGCCAAATTTCCGTTTTTTTCACAAATAAACGCAAGTGATATCGAAGAAATTTTACCACTATCATGAAGTACAATATGTCACAAAAAAACATTCTCAGAATCAGGGGGATCCGTTGAAGCGTTCCAGAGTAATTACCTCATAAATTGACAGTGGTCAGAATTGTAAAAATTGGCCTGGTCATTAACGTGCAAACCACCCTCGGGGCTTAAGGGGTTAATGCCATTTCCAGACATTTCCAGTGTGTTGAAGCGGAGACCAGGGTGCTAGAGAAATGCTGGAGAGGACCTCCAGGATGATCATGAAGGGTGAATATGATTTTTTTTTTAATTAATTGAAAGTAGTATGATGGCTTCACGTTGGCTCAATGGTTAGCACTGCAGCCTTGCAGCGCTGGGGTCGTGGGTTCAAATCCTACCAAAGACAACATCTGCAAAGGGGGTTGTATGTTCTCCCCGTGTTTGCATGGGTTTCCTCCAGGTTCTCCTGTTTCCTCCCACACTTCAAAGACATACTGATAGGGAATGAGAAACACAATAGCCCACATTTGGAGATTCAAAATAGGGTGGTGTGGATAAATAACCACTCACACCCCATATTATGTAGCCAACTTGAACGGAATATAATAAAACAGGAGAAAAGGCAAGTATATAGGCGTACAAAAGTTTATTATAATTTCATGTTAAAAAATTCATATATAGATGGTAAAACAGTAAGATGCAGACAAACAGATCCAAAAAATAATAATCCAGATAATCAAAGAGAAATGAAAATAACAGTAGAGTAGAGCAGGGTAAGAAAGAATGTGACACTTAATATATGGGGATCACATATACTGTGGTCCTGTACAGTAACTCCATTGCTACAGTGCATATCATGTACATGGTATAGGTAACTCACCCCAGAGTATCACACGTGGCTAAGGACAAGTAAGGGCCGGTGTCTGTCAGGGAGGGCAGCCTCGACGCACGTAGTATGATGGCTTCACGTTGGCTCAATGGTTAGCACTGCAGCCTTGCAGCGCTGGGGTCGTGGGTTCAAATCCCACCAAAGACAACATCTGCAAAGGGGTTTGTATGTTCTCCCCGTGTTTGCATGGGTTTCCTCCAGGTTCTCCTGTTTCCTCCCACACTTCAAAGACTTACTGATAGGGAATGTAGATTATGAGCCCCAATGGGGACGGTGATGATAAAGACTGAAAAGTGCTGTGGAATATGATTGTGCTGTATAAGTAAAGCATAATAAATAAACAATAAAGCAGTCCAAGAAATTTAAATAAACAATCATTTTCTCTACAACATCCATTTAATTCACGTGACATCATTCTGAGCATTATTTTTTGCTGTCAGAATATTGTGTGCATGCACTTTGTACTATGATATCACTATATACATTACCCCACTACTGTGACATCAGTGCTTGCATGGTTATTGGGCTTCAATACTTGTGAATAGAGTATCATGTCATCACTTTGTTCAATATTTTTAACCTGTGTACATTGCCCTTGTACTGTGTGATCACTATGTGCATTATTCCATTACCATGAAACTCTGAGTGGAATATCAGTAAATATATGACCTGGCAATACCTGAACATGTTCGCAAATGATTTTGTAATTTAAAAAATGCTATATTAAATTACCGTATGTGTTTCAGGTCCACATTGCCACCCCCCACATGGGCACCATCACCATGACCACGACCATCATGCCCACCCTGGATATCCTCCAGGTCATAACATAGGCCCACATATACACCATGGACATCCTGGACACTTTGGACCACAAATACATCATGAACATCATGGACACCATGGACATCATGGACATCATGGACACCATGAACATCATGGACACCATGGCCATCATGGCCATCATGGTCATCATTGAAAACACTAAACTTGTCTATTTAGCCATGACAAGGTGAGTCTTAATTAAAGAATTTGTATTATAGCCCTTGTTTGATTAAACACTACTTTTTGCGCAATGTAGATGTTTAAGATTCTCCCCTTGATGCTGTTAATTGCAATGTAATATGCAAAAAGATAATGACTGTATTTAGTAGGTATTAAGTAAAGATGAGCAAATGTTTTGATGCTCGGGTTCGTCAACTAAACCCGAGCATCAAAAAAAAAGTTTGTGTTCGGGTGCCCAAACCCGAGCACAAACCCTAAGATCAGTAGTTTCCTATGCTGTCATCGGCATGACAGCACGGGAAACAGGGGCTTTGATCTGTGGTAACATAGTTAACGCCGGTCACAGTGCTGCGGGATTACGCTGTCAGATGTCAGCATGATCAAGCAGCTGTCACTATGACAAGCGGTAAAAAGCTTACCGCAGGTCACAGGCGCCGGCTGATGGGACTACTTCTCCCATCAGCCGGCGCCCGCTCTCACTGTTAACAGCAAGCAAGATCAGATCAGCCGTCATGTTCCTGAAAAGATGCTGGCTCAGTGCCGGAGCCCGCATCAAAGGGAGGCGACCTATGACACACCTCTACGTCATAGATCGTAAAGGGGTTAAAGATAGATATTTATAAAGGGCATTATAGGCATTGGGCCACCCTAAGAATGCTTCAGCATACCAAGACATTTTGGACAATTGTATGCTTTGAAGTTTGTAGGAACAGTTTGAAGAAGGCCCATTTCTGTTCCAGCATGATCTTGCCCATTGCACGAAGAAATGAGCATAAATGAATGGTTGGGAGAGTTAGGCATGGAAGAACATGATCCCTGATCTACAAAGCCCTAATCTCAACCTCATCCAACATTTTTGGGATGAACTGAAACAAAGATTGTGAGCCTGGCCCTCTCATCCAACATCAGTCTCTGACCTCATAAATGTAGCTCGTATATGGAATGAAAAGGGACAAAACAAGGCGTTCCTTTGTGTAACTGAATGGACAAAGAAGAGTGGATCCTGTTAAGGCTATAAAGGAACAAACTCTATATCAATGCCTATTGATGTAGAATGCGAGGTCATAAAATCTCCTGTAGGTGTATTCTGTAGGTGCCCCAATACTTTTATCCATAAAGTGTATATTGTGTGATAACGAATAATGTTTAGGCCATTTGACTGTATTTAATTTAATGTGAAAGTATGGGAAGATGTAATAAGCAGAATGAATAGGATAAGTGCTAAATTTGCCTTTGACAGCCAATTGGTTCGCTGCTTTAAATCTCCAAAAAGTTTATAAAAAATTCAAGGAGCAATCTGGCTGGTTGCTATCGATAATGAATCTACTTTTCTTTTGCACCACTTTTGATACATCTCCTTCAATTTTTCTACTTGTCATTATGATTGTGATAACTAATATAATTAAATCTGAACATTATACTACATATCTTTTACACTAACTTTCATTTTTGCTCATTTGTATTTGCAGACTTGAAGTAAAATATTGATAGACAACTTGCAAGAAGATTATTCATCTACATTAATATCAACATATAACCAATCAGAAAAGTCTGTATGCATTAATAACTGAGGGATACATTGACTGTATTATTGCTACGACTACAGAAACAAAATAAATGGATGACGTTGTGGTTGTTTGATTAATTAATTAATTACAGAAGTGTCTTTTATGGGTAATTTATATGTGCTGGGTTTTGGTTATTTTTGCCCCATAAATTTGAGTAAAAAAAACACTGTCATTTTGCAAATCAATGGAAAAATGCTGTGGTTTCTGTAGGGGAATTTTACATGGAACAATCACTTTAGATAAAGTGTAAAAAAATTTATCTAAGGGCTCATACAGACATCCATGGATTTCAGTCCAATCTTGGACTGCAATGCACAGACTAGCCGCAGGCCTCCCGATCCAAGTGTGACGACCTCAAAGAAATTAATGAAGCTGTCATGCTCAGGTCGGGAGAGCCGTGACCAATCCATGAATTAGCGGTCTGTGCTTGGATCGATTGCCATGGACGTCTGCATGAGCCCTTAATCTTAGAGCTTTTATTATGCTTAAAAGTTCAAACTACTTTGCTTAACACAATTGCAGGTTTATATCAGAAACTAAGGCTGCAGATACATGGTGACTTTGGCTGCAACACCGGTCAAGTGACCTGTAGTTTCTGAAAACTTCTTAAGGTGAGTATTAAACAACCACTGAGCCCTTAACATCAAGTATCAGATTAATCAGCATCACAGCACCATTATATCCATGCCTTTAGTTTATAGGGCTAAATCCTGCTGACAGGTTCTATTTAAGAGAGTGGTGAGGGGCACAACAACGTAAAAGCAAAATTCACTTATCGGGGCTGATGGGTGTTATATAGTGTTGAGCGAACATGCTCGACACTGCTCAGTACTCGCCCGAGCATCACGCTACTCGGGATGTTCGGCGAGCACCGAGCATTTCCGGGTTACTCGGGCGGGAGCTCGGGTCTCCGCCCTGCATGTTTGGCGCTCTTTACAGAGCCAATGAACATGCAGGGATTGCCAGCCAGTCACTGTAATGCCGCAGCCATGTTGTTTGTGGGCATTACAGTGATTGGCTGGCCGCACAGCGTCACCTCGAGTATTTAAAACCGGGCGCCGCCATCTTGGACACAGTCGCTCCGGATCAGACAGTGTAGGGACAGCGCTGCTGATTTAGGGAGAGATATATCCTGCAAAATAGTTAGTGTAGGGTCTGTAAAGGCTGCCAGATCAAACAAACAGTCCTTCTCAGGACTAATATCCATCCCAGGTATATCAGGCAGGCAGGCAGGCTGTATAGGAGACGCAGTGGTTATACCAGCAAACGCTGCATTACAGTCCTGTGTGCTGCTCCTGTTGCTGAAATTGCTGGACTTAGCTCCAGGTCCCGGGGGCCAGGAAAAATCCTTTTTTTTATCTAAATCCTCTTTTTTTTTTCCTCCTTCACAATGCACAAATACCCATCTTATTAACCTTTTGGTGCCCCCCCCCCCCAAAAAAAAAGTGTGCCTCTGATTTTTCAGACACAAATATATCTGTTGAAAATAGTCTGGTGTAGGCCAGAGAAATAGAAGTGTGGTTTTGCAGTTCTATGGGCCATTTGTATCTAAAAAAAACAGTTTGAGTGTGTCGCTCACTGTTCAGCCGCAAATATATATATATTTTAAAAAGCCTGGTATACACCAGTAAATTATTACTGTGGTTTTGATGTTCCACGGTAAAACATCTCTATTATCCTGTTTTTGGCATTTTTTGCTGTATAAAAATAATAATAGTGTCTCCCTGATTTTTCAGACACAAATATATCTGTTGAAAATAGTCTGGTGTAGGCCAGAGAGACAGAAGTGTGCTTTTGCTGTTCCACGGTAAAAAATCACTATTATCCTGCTTTTTGCATTTTTTGCTGTAAAAAAAAAAAAAATAGTGTCTCCCTGATTTTTCAGACACAAATATATCTGTTGAAAATAGTCTGGTGTAGGCCCGAGAAATACAAGTGTGGTTTTGCAGTTCCACGGTACAAACCTCTGTATTATCCACTTTTGGGCCATTTGTATCTAAAAAAACCAGTTTGAGTGTGTCGCTCACTGTTCAGCCGCAAATATATATATATTTTAAAAAGCCTGGTATACACCAGTAAATTATTACTGTGGTTTTGATGTTCCACGGTAAAACATCTCTATTATCCTGTTTTTGGCATTTTTTGCTGTATAAAAATAATAATAGTGTCTCCCTGATTTTTCAGACACAAATATATCTGTTGAAAATAGTCTGGTGTAGGCCAGAGAGACAGAAGTGTGCTTTTGCTGTTCCACGGTAAAAAATCTCTATTATCCTGCTTTTTGCATTTTTTGCTGTAAAAAAAAAAAAAAATAGTGTCTCCCTGATTTTTCAGACACAAATATATCTGTTGAAAATAGTCTGGTGTAGGCCCGAGAAATACAAGTGTGGTTTTGCAGTTCCACGGTACAAACCTCTGTATTATCCACTTTTGGGCCATTTGTATCTAAAAAAAACAGTTTGAGTGTGTCGCTCACTGTTCAGCCGCAAATATATATATATTTTAAAAAGCCTGGTATACACCAGTAAATTATTACTGTGGTTTTGATGTTCCACGGTAAAACATCTCTATTATCCTGTTTTTGTCATTTTTTGCTGTATAAAAATAATATTAGTGTCTCCCTGATTTTTCAGACAGAAATATATCTGTTGAAAATAGTCTGGTGTAGGCCAGAGAGACAGAAGTGTGCTTTTGCTGTTCCACGGTAAAAAATCTCTATTATCCTGCTTTTTGCATTTTTTGCTGTAAAAAAAAAAAAAATAGTGTATCCCTGATTTTTCAGACACAAATATATCTGTTGAAAATAGTCTGGTGTAGGCCCGAGAAATACAAGTGTGGTTTTGCAGTTCCACGGTACAAACCTCTGTATTATCCACTTTTGGGCCATTTGTATCTAAAAAAAACAGTTTGAGTGTGTCGCTCACTGTTCAGCCGCAAATATATATATATTTTAAAAAGCCTGGTATACACCAGTAAATTATTACTGTGGTTTTGATGTTCCATGGTAAAACATCTCTATTATCCTGTTTTTGGCATTTTTTGCTGTATAAAAATAATAATAGTGTCTCCCTGATTTTTCAGACACAAATATATCTGTTGAAAATAGTCTGGTGTAGGCCAGAGAGACAGAAGTGTGCTTTTGCTGTTCCACGGTAAAAAATCTCTATTATCCTGCTTTTTGCATTTTTTGCTGTAAAAAAAAAAAAAAAATAGTGTCTCCCTGATTTTTCAGACACAAATATATCTGTTGAAAATAGTCTGGTGTAGGCTAGAGAGACAGAAGTGTGCTTTTGCTGTTCCACGGTAAAAAATCTCTATTATCCTGCTTTTTGCATTTTTTGCTGTAAAAAAAAAAAAAAAATAGTGTCTCCCTGATTTTTCAGACACAAATATATCTGTTGAAAATAGTCTGGTGTAGGCTAGAGAGACAGAAGTGTGCTTTTGCTGTTCCACGGTAAAAAATCTCTATTATCCTGCTTTTTGCATTTTTTGCTGTAAAAAAAAAAAAATAGTGTCTCCCTGATTTTTCAGACACAAATATATCTGTTGAAAATAGTCTGGTGTAGGCCCGAGAAATACAAGTGTGGTTTTGCAGTTCCACGGTACAAACCTCTGTATTATCCACTTTTGGGCCATTTGTATCTAAAAAAAACAGTTTGAGTGTGTCGCTCACTGTTCAGCCGCAAATATATATATATTTTAAAAAGCCTGGTATACACCAGTAAATTATAACTGTGGTTTTGCTGTTCCACGGTAAAAAAATCTCTATTATTCAGGTTTTGGTAGTTTTTTCCGTAAAGAAAAACAGTAGTGTCTCCTGACTGTTGTGACACAAAAATATATCTATTGAAAATAGTCTTGTGTAGGCCCGACATCCCAGTGTGGTTTTGCAGTTCCACGGGTCAAATCGCTGTACTATCCAATTTTGGGCCTTTGGTATCTAAAAAAAAAGCAGTTTGAGTGTGTCGCTCACTGTTCAGCTGCAAATATCTCTATTTAAAAAAGTGTGGTGTACCCCAGTAAACAATAACTGTGGTTTTCCTCTTCCACGGTTCTAATCTACTCTTTATTACCCTTTTTCCATTGATAGTGCAAGTGTAAGCTATTTTACTTCATTTACAATGGGCAAGGCGCGTGGCAAGGGACGTGGAAGTGGACGTTCTGGTGATGGTTCGTGCAGAGGACGGGGCCGTGGCCAAGGTGAAAATGTGCCACAACCAACAGCCACATCTTCTCGCTCCCACTTCTTGACCGAATTGCTAGGGAAGCACAGAACAACACCAGTATTGAGAACTGATTAGTGTGAACAGGTTATTAATTGGATAGCAGACAATACTTCCAGTTACCTGGGCACCACCACCTCCGGTCTGTCTTCCACACGGTCAACTCTTAGTAGCCGTGAGTCTCGACCGCATACTCCTCCTCACCCTGATGCTCCTTCCTCCCACCATGCCGAGTGTCGTCAGACAACAAGTGATCCCACACTTGGACACTCTGAAGAGCTGTTCACTGGTCCATTTCCATATTTGGACCCCTCGCCTGATACGCTTGAAGTGGTGGAAGAGGAGATCCCATGTTGCGATGCCCAAATATTTGAACAGCCACGGCCACAGGAAGTCGACGTTGGCAATCTGTCACAAGAGGTGGACGATGACGAGACACAATTGCCAGGAAGTGAGGAGGAGGATCGTGGTGCGCAAGTGGAAGAGGAGGAGGTGGTGGATGATCTAGTAACTGACCCAACGTGGAAGGAGGACATGCAGAGTGAGGCCAGCAGCACACAGGGGGAGGGAGGCAGAGTACCCCAACAGGCAGGAAGAAGCAGTGTGGTGGCCGCAGACAGAAGGCAGGCAACCGTTCCCCGTAACACCAACACGAGGGACGTTGCCAGTACAAGCGGTAGGTCTTCCAGAGTCTGGAATTTTTTTAAAGACTCTGCTGATAACCCCAAAAAGGCCATATGTTCCACCTGCCATGCCAGCATCAGCAGGGGTGACAAAACTACCAGCCTGACCACCACCAGCATGATCAGGCACATGGCAGCAAAGCACCCGACTTTGTGGGGCGAAACCCAGGGTCCACGACCAGTGTCAGCGGGTGTCACCACTGCTTCTTCCACTGTTGTGCGTGCAATAGAACCCCATGTTGTGTGTGCAAGGCAATCCCCTGTCCATACTGCATGTAAAGATGCCCCCTCCTCTCAGTCTTCACTTGTTATGGCAGTTTCTCAAGAAACAGCATCAACGTCCACGTCCACGTCCCACTGCAGCGTTCAATTGTCCATATGCCAGACCTTTGAACGAAAGCGGAAATTCGCAGCTAACGCCCCACAGGCCACAGTCCTAAATTCGCACATTTCACGACTGCTTGCATTGGAAATGCTGCCTTTTAGGCTGGTGGAGACGGAATCCTTCCGCAATCTTATGGCGGTGGCCGTCCCTCGGTACTTGGTCCCCAGCCGACACTATTTTGCCCGGTGTGCCATCCCCGCACTACACAAGCACGTGTCCCAAAGCATTTGCCGTGCCCTCAACGCAGTTATTGGGAGAGTCCACCTGACAACGGACACGTGGAAAAGTGCTTGTGGCCAGGGACGGTACATCTCTCTAACGGCACACTGGGTAAACATAGTGGAAGCCGGGACCCAGTCGGACCTTGGGACGGAACACATCCTCCCCACACCAAGGATTGCGGGCCCTATGTCAGTCAGAGTTGCCCCCACAGTGTACAGCTCCTGCGCATCTTCCTCCTCCTCCTCCTCCTCCTCCTCATGTTCAGCCTCCATCTCAGATATCACCACATCAGTTACAAGATGGAAGCATTGCAGTACTGCCTCCGCCAAGCGGCAACAGGCTGTGCTGAAACTCATAAGCTTAGGTGATAAACCTCACACTGCTTGTGAGTTGTGGACAGCTGTGAAAGAGCAGGCAGATCTGTGGCTGAGACCGCTGAACCTATATCCCGGCATGGTCGTGTGTGACAATGGCCGTAACCTGGTGGCGGCTCTGAGGCGAGGTGAGATCACACACGTACCATGCCTGGCTCATGTGCTTAACCTCGTGGTTCAGCAGTTTCTTAAATCATACCCCAAGTTGCCAGATCTGCTCGTGAAAGTACGCCGCCTGTCAGCTCATTTTCGCAAGTCGGCTACAGCTTCCGCCGACCTTGCTGTGTTGCAGCAGCGTTTGCAGCTTCCGGCACACCGACTGGTGTGTGATGTCCCCACACATTGGAACTCTACCCTCCACATGTTGCAAAGGATTTGTGAGCAGAAGAGAGCAGTTGTGGAGTACCAGCTGCAACAAGGCCGTCGATATTCAGGTCAGACTCCACACATAAGACCTCAGGAGTGGACCTGGATGTCTGACATATGTACCATCCTGACAAACTTTGAGGAGGCCACCAAGATGGTGAGTGGCGATGACGCCATCATTAGTGTCAGCATCCCACTTGTCTGTCTTTTGCAACGCTCTCTGCAGAGAATTAAAGAGGAGGCATTGCAGCCAGAGTATGATGAGATGGATCAAGAAGCCATAGCAGGCGATTACACACAGCCCAGCCTCATCTCAACCCAACGTGCATTGGGGGACAATGAGGGAGAGGAGGAGGAGGAGGAGGAGGAGGAAGAACAGGAGCTGCTATCATGCGTTGTAGACGGTAGTACCTATACAAGTGTCATACCGTCGGTTCAGCGTGGGTGGCCTGAGGACAGGGGGGAGGAGGAAGAGGAGGAGGAGAGCATGGTCAGTCGTCATCTTGGTGAGGACACGGAAATCTTGCCCGTTACCAGTCTGGCACGCATGGCTGACTTTATGTTACGCTGCCTTAACCGTGACCCTCGCATTGTCAAAATGTTGGGTGACAGTCATTACTGGTTGGTGACACTTGTAGACCCCCGCTACAAGGAGAACTTTCACTCTCTTATTCCTGAGTTGGAGAGGCCTACAAAAATGGGGCAGTACCAGAAGGCCCTTGCTGCAGAACTATTAAAAAAATTCCCATCTGAACACGGTAGCGGCAGAGGTCACAGTTCGCTGCCCAACTAAGGCATACAGGCGAGAGAGACGCAACTCCAATCAAGCAGAGGCAGGGGAACACTGTCAATGTTCTAGGACAGTTTTCTGAGACCTGCCCAGCTTACAGGCCCTGAGGCGCAGGGTACTCTCACAAGGAGTGGAAAGTTTCAAAAGATGGTGAGGGAGTACCAGCGTCCTCCATGATTCCTCTGTGCCTTTTAATTATTGGGTATCCAAGCTGGACACTTGGAATGAACTCACTCTGTATGCCTTGGAGGTCCTGGCTGACCTGCCGCTAGCGTGTTATCGGAGCGTGTTTTTAGTGCCGCTGGGGGAATTATAACTGATAAGCGCACTAGCCTGTCAACTGACAATGCTGACAAGCTGACCCTTATCAAAATGAACAAGGGCTGGATTGGGCCAGACTTCTCATCACCACCAAATGACAGCAGAGTAACATAAAGTCAAATCCACTGTGTTATTTCGGGAGGTGTATTCCCATGCATCGCTTCACACCCACACATGGGTATACGCTTCCTCATTTCGGCTGTTTTTTGCTCTTCTCCTTATCCTCAGCCTCCACGACCACTATACCACCAGGGTGACCGTGGTCCATGTTGCCAGCATTGCAAGTTCCTCTGTCCTAATTTTTGGCAGCTTTTGCTTGGAAGGCATAGGCAAAGACTATGGGAGACCCACTCCCCAATAATGGGAATAATGTTTTTAATATGCTGTACTGCATGGCTCTTGTAAGGGACATTGCAAGTTCCCCCTTCCTAATTTTTGGCAGCTTTTGCTTGGAAGGCATAGGCAAAGACTATGGGAGACCCACTCCCCAATAATGGGAATAATGTTTTTAATATGCTGTACTGCATGGCTCTTGTAAGGGGCATTAAAATCATCTTGTTAAGCTACTGTGACCTCCACGTCTCTTCCAAGGGTCGTTAATATTGTCTTTTTATTCCACTGTGACCTCCACCACTCTTCCAAGGGGCATTAAAAGCGTCTTGTTAAGCTACTGTGACCTCCACGTCTCTTCCACAGGGCGTTGATATTGTCTTTTTATTCCACTGTAACCTCCACCACTCTTCCAAGGGGCATTAAAACTGTCTTGTTAAACCACTCTGAACTCCACGTCTCTTCCAAGGGGCATTAAAACCATCTTGTTAAGCTACTGTGACCTCCACATCTCTTCCAAGGGGCATTAAAACTGTCTTGTTAAACCACTCTGAACTCCACGTCTCTTCTAAGGGGCATTAAAACCGTCTTGTTAAACCACTCTGAACTCCACAGCTCTTCCAAGGGGCATTGACATGTTGTTTTTAATTACCTCTAACCTCCACGACTCTTGCAACGGGCATTGCATTTCCTCCTAATTTTTGTCAGCTTTTGCTTTTCAATGCATAGGCGAACACTAAGGGAGACCCACTCCCCAATAATGGGTAGAAGGTTTTTAATACGCTGTAATCCACGTCTGTTTCAAGGGGCATTGCAGTGCCTAATAATTTTTGGAAAACCTTCCATTCCCTGCTTAGGCCAACAGTGTACAGGAGACCCAGTTGCTATAAATGGAAAAAACGGTTTAGTTAAGGCCCTCTGACCTCCATGTCACTTCCAAGGGGCATTGGAGTGGCTCGAAATTTTTGGTAGGCATTGCATTCACTGTATGCCTTATAACTGTGTAGCTGAACCGCTCCTTTTGGTACAGAAACATATCCTACAAGACATGTGTGGTTGGCTGGCCTGATATTGATGTGAATTGTCCCTGTTCCTCCTGCTCCTTCTCCTTTGCCACCACCTCATCCATCATTCATCACCTGAAGCTTTGTTTTAACGGGAGTCATAGAACTGGGATAGTAGCAGGAAAACATCCAGCAATCCTCGAAGGAGGTAGAATATGCGCCAAAACGCTGACCACCTCAGGCCTAGCTGCTACTACATACATGCGCTTGCATTCCAAGGAACAGAAAGCTAAGGAGGTGGATGGCCTCATGATCATGAATAATTTACTCGTTGTGTAGGAGGCCGACCACTGCTGCTGTCTACCTTCTGAACTTTGTGTTGAAGCCTGATTGACCCAGGACCCGCAATCCTCTATGTCTGGAGGACGTGTTGCATCCCAGTGTCCAACTGTGTCCCGGCTTCCACAATATTAACCCAGTGTGAAGGCGTCAGTGAGATGGACCATTCCTGGCCACATTCACTTGTCCACGTGTTTGTGGTTAGGCTGGGGACCGTTTATGGACACCCGGCCACCCCCACGCGGCTGGGGACTGTGTGTGGGCACCCGGCCGCGGGGCGGCTGGGGACTGAGTATGGACACCCGGCCGCCCCCTGCTGGGGACCAAGCGTGGACACCCGGTCGCCGGGCGGCTGGGGACTGAGTATGAATACCAGGCTACCGACGCAGCCATGACGTGGTGGCCAGATTCCACCTCCACATGCCTAAAAGGCCCAATTTCAAGTGCAAGCAAACTAGCAGTATGGTATTGCAGCCTGGGGGTGGGTGGGTGGCAGGCTGCATACTTGCGCTTGTATTGCAAGTTATGGGGGAGGTACAATTGAACACTGCCCTGGGACAAGGACTTGCACGGAGATAGTTGCAAGTCTGCATCTTCTGATGCGGCAAGGATCACTTCTGATGGGCACACTTTTAGGCAGTGACCTGGGTGTCAGAGATGCTTCCAGGGGTCTTCCCCATGCTGTTCCCATGTCTTTTTAGCACTGTATGCATGTGTCACACAGCACATGGCCAGATAAGGTTGTAAAATGTTAAAATGACATTTCCCGGTGAATGCATTTGTCACGGTTGAAAGCAATACAAACGTGCAAAAACGCATAAAAAATGCTACTTGTGAACATAGCCCAAGGTGTGGAGGAGTATTTTTGTTTTTGGTTATTTATTTTACCTTATACACAAGTCTTTACCCTGGAAAGGATGTTCCTTAACCCCTTTCCGACCTGGTCAGTAATAGTACGCACCAGGTCGGGAAGGCCGGTTCAGCGGGGGCTCCGGCGGTGAGCCCGCACTGAAGCGAGCACATGTCAGCTGATTATTGGAATCGCAATCCACCCGCGGCTGTTAACATGTTAAATCTCTGACAGTGGCATTTAACTCGCGCTTCCGGGAGTCCTAAGCCCCGCCCATCAGTGACCCCGTCACGTGATCGCGGGTCACCAATGGGTGGGCATGACAACTCAGGGTCTGCAGCAGACGCCTGTGGTTGTCATGTCTCAATTGCTATGAGCGCCACCTAGTGGTCAGCGCTCATAGCAAGTGAGCATTTCTCCTGCATACAAGCGATCTGCTCATCGCTTGTATGCAGTAGAAGCAATCAGACAACTGCTGCTTCTAGTCTCCTCTGGAGACTATAGAAGCAAGCAGAAAGTGTAAAAAAAAAGTTTTTAAAAAAATAAAAAAAATAAAAAATATATAAAAGTTTAAGTCACCCACCTTTCGCCCCATTCAAAATAAAATATATATATATATATATAAAAAAAAAAACACATACACATATTTGGTATCGCCGCGTTCAGAATCGCCCAATCTATCAATATAAAAGAAGAATTAATACAATCAGTAAACGGCGTAACGAGAAAAAAATTTTAAACGCCAGAATTAAGTTTTTTTGGTCGCTACAACTTTGCAATAAAATGCAATAACGGGCGATCAAAACATCGGATCTACCCCAAAATGGTATCAATAAAAACGTCAGCCCGGCACGCAAAAAATAAGCCCTCACCTGGCCCCAGATCCCGAAAAATGGAGAAGCTAAGGGTCTCGGAAAATGGCGTCATTTTTTTTGTTTTTTTTAGCAAGCTTTGGATTTTTTTTTCACCACTTAAATAAAAAAGAACCTATACATGTTTGGTGTCTATGAACTCGTAACGACCTGGAAAATAATGATGGCAGGTCAGTTTTAGCAATCTGTGAACGTGGTAAAAAAAGGACCCAAAAAACAACTGTGGAATTGCATTTTTTTGCAGTTTCACTGCACTTGGAATTTTTTTCCCATTTTCCAGCACACGATATGGTAAAACCAGTGATGGTGTTTAAAAGTACAACTCGTCCCGCAAAAAATAAGCCCTCACATGGCCATATTGAACGAAAATTAAAAAAGTTCTGGCTCTGGGAAGAAGGGGAGCAAAAAAGGAAAACACAAAAACAGAAAGACCCATGGTCGTTAAGGGGTTAACATATTTCACAGGAAAGCACTTTCACTTTCGTTTTTGAACGTTTTATTGTGAGCCTGTAAAAGTGGCTTAATACCTCTGACCACGTTGTTGACAGCAGTGACCTGGGGGTCAGAAATGCTTCCAGGGGCGATCCCCATGCTGTCCCTATGTCATTTGAGCACTGCCACTATCGTTTTGGGCAATTTTTAGGCTTTCTACAGACTGCCGGGGGAGCCGCCGCAAAAATGTTCGGGTCTCCCATAGACTAACATTGGGCTCGTTGCTCGGGTCGAGCACCCGAGTATCACAGTGAGCTCGGCCCGAGCTTCGAGCACCCGAGCATTTTAGTGCTCGCTCAACACTAGTGTTATAGTATGTGGGCAGATGGTGTTTGTGTGGCAGGGCTGCTTTTTTGTCCCAGTCCGGCCCTGACAGTCCCCTAAAGTTTTGTGCACTTCTGAAAAGAATGACACTGCTGAACAGAGGTTGGAGTCCAGAGTAACTCTGCTGCCCTATTATAGCAAATGGATCCCTTCGGGGTTTCATCTGAATCACGTCTCATCAGAAATTTCTATGGAAACCCCAATGTAAGTGCTCAGCGTAGAGCGCAGGATAAATGTGATCCCAAATGTTATGTAAAATGCTCCCAATAAAAGGGTTCAAATCAATCCACCAAAAAAGCAAGTCCTCTCTCAGGTCCATCATCTGTTAACAGAAATATAGGGGGCTTCCACGTTACTGGTAGCACAAAGCCTCTGGAAAAGCGAACTGGCCCTTGCCCCCCAAAAGAAATTCAGAGAATTCTGCGCTCCCAAATCCAAATGCCCCCCTCCCATCTGAGATCCAGTGTATGCCCAAACCTCATTTAGCATAAACATGTTTGGGAGGGATATAATTTCCAAAATGGGGTCACTTGAGGGGGGATTCTGCTTTCTAGCATGTGGGGGCTCTGTATATGCAGTCCGCAAACTTTTCTAGTAAAATCTGTGCCTCAGAAGATAAATAGCACTCTGTTCCTCCCGAGTATCGCCGTGTGGCAAAGCACTACTGTAGAGCCACATATGAGGTATTTCTACATTCAGCAGAAATTATGGGACAAATTTTGGTGCCATTTTTACCTGTTTCCCAGTGTGAAAATGTGAAATCGGGGGCCAAAACAAATTATTTGTGGTAAAAATGTAATTATTTTTTCTTCACTGCCTAATGGTAGAAAATTCTGTAACCCAGCCGTGATGTCAATATGATCACTGCACCCCTAGATGAATTCATTGAGAGGTGTAGTTTGTAAAATGATATCACTTATAGGGGTTCTGCTGTTCTGACATCTCAGGGGCTCTGTCAATGTGACATGGCACCCTCAAACCATTCCCGCAAAATCTGAACTCCAATATGGCGCTTTTTCCCTTCTGAGATTTGCACTGTGCCTCAAAAGTAGTTTTCCCCCACACATGGGGTATTGTCACGCAAGGTGTGGGAAAGACTTAGTGCAACACAAAGGGAAGAGGGAAAGAGAGCCCAGACTCCAGGGAAAGGGGGAAAGTGGAGACCTCCTATCTTCATCTAATGTCACCCTGTCTTCTCTAACGTCCCTGTATTGGCTCTTAACCAATCGCCGCACGCGTGCCTCTCACTGTCTTTCCCTGGCGTATGGCTAAGGCTAGGGAAGGGAGGAGATGAGCACTAGTCAATCTCCACTAAACACTAAAGACAACAAGGGTGGACAAACAAGGGAATTTGCTTAGCTTTAGATGAATCCAGACAAATGCCCACACGTCCTCAAGCTCCAGAGAGGATTAAGTACTGCTCTGCTAAAGCATTCACAAGTAGTAATGAATATCGCCGGTACCTCCATCTGAAACACAGCAGGTATTTATACATCCAGGCAGGGTGTTAATTAGCCAGAGGGAGGTAGCCGCTGGGTCCTAGAGACAGACTCTAAGAAGATGTCTGCAATACCAAACGTAGAGATCTCCTGCAACTACCTGCAGGGCAACTGTCTGTCACCTCCGACACACCAATGACAGGTATTGGCACATTCAGGAGAAATTGCACAACAAATTTTGGGGTCCATTTTCTACTGTTATCTTTGTGAAAATAAACAATTTTTGAGAGAAAATTTTATATTTTTATTTTCTTGGCTCTACGTTATAAAGTTCTGTGTAGCACCTAGGGTTCAAGGTGCTCACCACACATCTAGATACATTACTTGAGGGGTCTAGTTTATAAAATGGGATCACTTGTGGGTGTTTTCCACTGATTAGGCACATTAGGGGCTCTCCAAATGCAACATGACCTCCGCTCTTGATTCCAGCCAATTTTGCATTCAAAAAGTCAAATGATGCTCCTTCCCTTCAAAGCCCTGCTATGCGCCCAAACAGTGGTTTTCCTCCACACATGGGATATCGGCGTACTCAGGAGAAATTACACAACAATTATTAGGGTCAATTTTCTTCTGTTACTCTTGTTAAAATAAAAAAATTGGGGCTAAAAGATATTTTTTGTGGAAAAAATGTGATTTTTTATTTTTACGGCTCTACGTTATAAACTTCTGTGAAGCATCTGGGGGTTCAAGATGCTCACCACACATCTAGATAAGTTCCTTGAGGGGTCTAGTTTCCAAAATGGCGTCACTTTCAGGGGGTTTCCACTGTTTAGGCACATCAGGGGAATGTGAAATGGCATCCACTCTCAATTCCAGCCAATTTTGCGTTCAAAAAGTCAAATGGTGCTCCTTCCCTTCCGAGCACCCAAATAGTGTTTTTCTCCCACATATGGAGCATCAGCGTACTCAGGAGAAGTTGCAGAACAAATATTGGGGTCCATTTTCTCCTGATAATTTTGTGAAAATAAAATAAATTGTATCTTAAGTAAAAGTTTTGTGAGAAAAAGTTAAAAGTTTATTTATTCTTTCCACATTGCTTAAGTTTCTGTGAAGCACCTGAAGGGTTAGGGCGCCATAGAGTTCAAGTACTCTTTTTCTCTGAAGAGGAAATTTGCATATTAAATTTCCCAGAGGAACATTGCATGGCAAATAAGCCTCCTTACGTTGACGTGCCAGAGCCGGTATGTCACTCTCCACAAGGAGAAATGTTACCCCTTAATTTTTTTTCAAAATTTGCGATTTTTTTCACAAATAAACACAAGTCATATCAAAGAAATTTTACCACTATCATGAAGTACAATATCTCATGAAACCTTTTGCAGTTAAATGTGTTTTTATTTTTTAAGCACCTAACATTTCTTAAACTTTATTACTGAAATATTATTGGTTAGTTAAGAATTTTAAGAATAGGAATTTTGAAATTTGTATTGGTAGTATTATCTTCATCTAAAATTCCTCAGTATATATTAATTGATAGATTTGATTACATCCGTGGTCTCATACATAGATTTAATATTAGAGGGTGCTAATTGTGCTAGTATAGGTAATACTGTATAAAAATGTAGAGATTCTTTCTGAGATATCTGCTCCTTGTCTGTAAGATTATGATATATCTTTTGATACCTAAGAGTATGTGAGTACTGCACAGTGGGTATTGGACGAGGTTAAAGTTATGACTAAAGAAAAGATTTACTATTTGACTGTTGGTGAATTAAATATTTTAGCACAAATCTGTGGCTTGTGGGTAACAAAATTGAATATTCTATGCTGAAGAATATTGTGTTTTTTTGCTTCTCTCTCTTTTCTGTTTTGTTTCTGTTTCATTGTTCATGAGATTTGGATTTTTAGTTGTAATATGTGATTTATGTGTGATTTTTTATGGTTCTCAGTGAAAGGAAATTTGAATAAAAACACAGTTCCACCATCATTATACTTTGAAAGAATAATAATCTGCAATTACCAAATAAATCTTTCAGGCATTTCCATGTCATGCATCAATGAGCTTTGGGAGCTCATGACCCTGTCCTCAGCTCACCAGATCTGTTGACTTGGACCACTTTTGGTTGGTACTCACCAGTTCTTGCATACCAAAAAACACATCACAAGACTTGCAATTTTGGAGTTTCTCTGCCCTAGTTTTCTAATTTGGACAATTTGGGCCTTGTGAAAGTCGCTCAGATCCTTATGTGTTATGGGGGCGGTTGCAAACAACTTTATTAATAATGGAAAGCAACCGAACCCGGGGTCCGCGATGCAGCCTAGAAGACTGCGGCCGAACAGCTTCCGGGTAAGAAGGTAAAACAGCCAACTAATACAGTCCCTACAAGTAGTATTCAACCCCCTGCAGATTTAGCTGGTTGACACATGCGGAATTAACTTGGCATTGTGACATTTGTACTGTAGATCAGCCTGGAAGTGGGAAATGCACTGCGCAAATTTTTTTTTTTTTTTAAACGTAAAAAGTTAATTCAGAGTGTCATTTATTATTCAACCCCTCAAACCACAAGAATTCTGTTTGGTCCCCCTAAAGTATTAAGAAGTAGTTCAGGCACCAAGAATAATGAACTTCACATGTGTGGATTAAAGATCTCTTTTGCCAGCCTTTTCTGACTATTTAAGACCCTCCCCAAACTTGTGAACAGCACTCAGACATGGTCAACATGGGAAAGACAAAGGAGCATTCCAAGGCCATCAGAGACAAGATCGTGGAGGGTCACAAGGCTGGCAAGGGGTACAAAACCCTTTCCAAGGAGTTGGGCCTACCTGTCTCCACTGTTGGGAGCATCATCCGTAAGTGGAAGGCTTATGGAACTACTGTTAGTCTTCCACGGCCAGGACAGCCTTTGAAAGTGTCCTCCCGTGCAGAGGCCAGGCTTGTCCGAAGAGTCAAGGCTAACCCAAGGACAACAAGGAAGGAGCTCCGGGAAGATCTCATGGCAGTGGGGACATTGGTTTCAATCAATACCATAAGTAACGTACTCCACCGCAATGGTCTCCGTTCCAGACGAGCCCGTAAGGTACCTTTACTTTGAAAGCGTCATGTCAAGGCTCGTCTACAGTTTGCTCATGATCACTTGGAGGACTCTGAGACAGACTGGTTCAAGGTTCTATGGTCTGATGAGACCAAGATCGAGATCTTTGGTGCCAACCACACATGTGATGTTTGGAGACTGGATGGCACTGCATACGACCCCAAGAATACCATCCCTACAGTCAAGCATGGTGGTGGCAGCATCATGCTGTGGGGCTGTTTCTCTGCCAAGGGGCCTGGCCATCTGGTCCGCATCCATGGGAAGATGGATAGCACGGCCTACCTAGAGATTTTGGCCAAGAACCTCCGCTCCTCCATCAAGGATCTTAAGATGGGTCGTAATTTCATCTTCCAACAAGACAACGACCCAAAGCACACAGCCAAGAAAACCAAGGCCTGGTTCAATAGGGAAAAAGTCAAGGTGTTGGAGTGGCCTAGTCAGTCTCCTGACCTTAACCCAAATGAAAACTTGTGGAAGGAGCTCAAGAATAAAGTCCACATGAGACACCCAAAGAACCTAGATAACTTGGAGAAGATCTGCATGGAGGAGTGGGCCAAGATAACTCCACAGACCTGTGCCGGCCTGATCAGGTCTTATAAAAGACGATTATTAGCTGTAATTGCAAACAAGGGTTATTCCACAAAATATTAAACATAGGGGTTGTATAATAATTGACTCACACTTTTATGTTTAAAATTTAATAAAATTCAACTGAGCAACATAACTTTTTGGTTTGTAAGATTTATGCTTCTGTTCATAAAACCTACTCTCGTTTGCAGTTTGAAGGCTCTAACTTATTTGCATCTTATCAAACCAGCTAAATCTGCAGGGGGTTGAATACTACTTGTAGGCACTGTATATAAATCCCTCCAGTGTTACTGCACACTGGGACGGGAAAAGGGATTCGCACTAACTCCATTAACTGCACGAGAGATGTGCGACAAATAATGTAGCCGTAGACCTGTTAACTGCACAGAGGCTACGCAGTAGGCGCTAGAACATGTGTGTGACTCACGCCGGAGTATACATGCTCCCAGCCGGTGTGCTACTGGACTGCGGAGTAACTCTCCACGTGGCTAACAGGCGGTGCCAGGAATACGGAGTCAGCAGTCTGCTCGGGGTGTATAGCGACCCCCTAGTCGGAGCCAGACTGTCTGACGCGCCCCCTGGGACATATTCCTTTTTGAGGGGAATACCCGGCACCGGATCAGATGGGGGGTTGTAGTCTCCGAGCGGCTGTGACCCGGTCCCGTGCCCAGGGCGTCAAGCTCAGTGTTATGTGGCAGTCTTTACTGATGTTATTAAAGTTCGTTTTGTCGACTACGCCACCCGTTGTGATGCGGTCACTGTGGCCGCCGCTGCTGCTGGGTCCGCTGAGGCTGATGGTGGGTGCGCAGCTTGGTGGGATAACCCCCAACGGGAAGGGTATAGCCTCAGAGGGGACAGGCGCAGAGGATGGGGGTTGTGGTGGTGCGGTGCAGCCGGTAATGATGACAGACTCGGGTTGTGCAGTTAAGGGTCTTTACTTACTGCAGTTGTTATACGGGTCACTCTAGCTCCAAGTGACCACCCGAGCCGTGCTGCGACCACCAGGTCCTGGATCCGGCCAACCCCCAAACAAGTCCGGAGCGTGGCCCTGAGCTCTCTCTCTCTGTCCTCTCTTCAGCCGTCCCCACCAGTGATTCACCTAAATCCAGCTCCCTCGGGCCTTCTGTTGGGCAACCTTTGGCCTCAGGTTCCCTGACCCTCCGTGTGGTGTGCCTTCAGGGTGAATGTAGTGGGTGACCGTGACAGACACTGCCCACGGTCTCCGGTCTCTGGCTGGGGAATGTCTTTACCCCCACCAGCTTGGGTTCCGGTACCCTTCTGCTGACTCCTCACCCGGTGATCTGATTTGGGTTCTTGGGTCCCTTCTTTGTCCCCCTCTGGGTCTTTCTGTACTCCACTCTCTCACTCTTCAGGCTCAGGTCTGCTCTGCTCCCTTGCTGCAGGCTGACTTCCTCTGCAGAAGACTTGTTCTCTCCTTCTGACTCTCTGCATCTGACTTGTCCTCTGCGTCTGACCCTGATCTTAGTTGGTGCCCACCTTATATATCCCTCTATGTGTGAGCTCAGGTGACCAGCACCCAATGAGCTCCTAACACTACCCAGACTGCTCCCCCTATCTGCCCCTACACTACATGGGATGTTCCTCCCCCCTCCCACTCCAGCCAGGAACAGGCTCGGTCGCACCTGCACATTTCTAAGTGGGAGTGCCGTCGGCCTGCTCCTCTGGAATGGGATGTATGTAGTGCATGCAGTCTATCTGAGCTCAGTTCCACACTCCTTCCTTACCCGGGAGTGGAATATCACACCTCTGGGTTGAGGTGCAATACTCCTGTAGCAGCCGAATCCTCAGGGTGCTACATTCCCCCCTGGTAAATCACAGCACGCCCTCGGGCTGCAAAGACAAAAAACACCAAAACATACAACATTTTTATAAACATGTAAAACATATTAAATATTATACGAAATACTATATAAATATATATATAAACTTTTTCAGGGAAACAACATTCTCGTCGTCTCTTTCTCTCTTCTGTTCCTCTGGTCACCGTGCAACTCGTGACCAGGTAGAGTGCGACAGTCTTTTGTAAAACAGTTTCCCAAATAAAACCGGTAGGGGGCGCTTTAGCAAGCGCAACTATGTACAGGGGAATTTTGCCGTTCTCAGTCCCCGGCCAGGTAAAGGGAAAGGGATGGCTGCTCACAGTCCTCAGCCTGGTATGGAAAGGGTTACAGGTAACAGTTCGCTGGTCCCAACGGGGACTATTTTAGCAGCAACAACAGTTCCAGTTTCAGTTTCGATTCACTGTGCCCCGACAGGCAACTATATACAGTCTCCTGCTCTGCCGCACTCAACGGCGTCTGCCTCCTGCTCTTATCTTACGGCTGGTGGTTTCTTCAGACCCGTCCGGGTCCTCTTGCTCCTCCTCCTCGCACCGCAACTCCTCCTCCGTCAAGCGATGCACGTGGAGGGCGTAAGGTCCCTTGGCACACTTGTGCCGGGTGAACGTTACCTCGTCACCGACGTAGAGGTCACGGCCTTTGTGACCCTCTGGCAGGTGGGACTCGACGTCCCGTCGTGTAACGAAGACGTCACCCATGGTGTTCCGGTCCCTTATGAAGCCCCACCCATGCTGCGCATTAAACTTTATTACCGTCCCGATGGTACGGGGACGATCTGCTGCACGGGGGTTCCTTCTGGTCCGACTCTTTTGCTCCGCGCTGCGGGTCTGGGCCCATTGCTCTTTGGCCTGCCTCTCCTCCCGCTCTCTCTTGAACTCTGCCAGCTGTTGACGGCAACACTCTGTGCGCGCTGCTGCAGCTGCCCGAGTCTCTCCGGTGAACCCCATCAAATCTTCTCCCGTGGGGTCCCACACGAACTGGGCTTCCTCGAGTGGAGGCGAGACCCGAGTCACGGGCTTCGGAGCCGGGATTAGGGGCTCACACAGGGGACCTAGTTGCTTCTGCCGCTCCAGCTCCAAGAATCCTTCGGGCCAGATGAAAGGCCGACCGTCCGGCCACGTTAGCTGGCCGAAGGGGTCCTCTCCCAGATGTGGCACCCTAGGTATTACGGGCGCGGGCGCGGTGGTGGTGGCGCCCGGGTTGCCCAGGCCTTGCGGCCAGGCCTGGGGCACCTGGAAGGTGAAGGGCACCGTTAAGACGGCGGCGCCCTGGGTTACCTGGCCTTGCGACCAGGCCGGAGGCTCCGCGGAGGTAGATGGCTCTTCTTTGGATGCGGCGCCCGGAAATGCTAGGCCCTGTGACCAGGCCGGAGGCTCCTCTTCCGGCGCCACGCTCCGGGTCACGATGCGTGACGTCATCGGGGTCGCGACGGCGGCTTCCGGTCGGGGCCTAGTCGGTGGCGGTGTCATGGCGGTCTCGGGTACGGCCGGGGGACCTTCGGGCTCTGCGACGGGGAGCTGGGGCAGGTAAGCGGTCTTCCGGTATGGGGTATAGGCATCCCCCTTACCTGCTGCCATGTGTCTCGCTCCCTCTTCTGCGCCGTCTCCGGCCTTGGGTCCTCCCGCGTCATCCGCAGAGGCAGTCGATGTCTTCTTCCAAGGGAGCGGGTTAAGTGGACGGGTTCCAGCTTGCTGGGCCATCTCCCGGCCCCACTCCGCCAGGATCTCCCTCTGCACTCGGGCCATCCTTCCCGCGAGGCCCTCCAGGGCACTCCGCGCGCACTCCCGATCTCGGGGAAGCTGCGCCAGGATCTCCGCTAAGCCTAGCGGGGTTGTTGACTCCAGCAGGCTCCTGACCATCGGGTCGGTGCTGCTCTGCTCTGCTTCCGGCAGGCTCCTGGCCAGCGGGCCGGTGCTGCTCTGCTCTCCTCCTTCTTCCTCCAGCAGGCTCCTGGCCAGCGGGCCGGTGCTGCTCTGCTGCCGCTCCATTCCCGGGTCCACTCTTTCTCTCCTCGACTCCGGGTGAGCTTCTCCGCTAGTCCTCATTAGACCTCTTGCCTCCGGGTGCGCTCGTTCTACACTGCTCCAGGCGACACCCATCTTCTCTCCTTTCTTTCGTCTCCTCCTACTTCGAGGGCGGTCCCGGGGCAACTCGGTGACTGTCAGCTCCAGGGGGAGTTCTTTCACACTGACAGACACCTCCAGCATCACAGTCTCTGTTGGTGGGGGCGGTTTCCACTTTTGGCGCCATTTTCTGTCCTGGCCCACGATGGGAGGTGGCCTCTTGCTCTCCTTTGGCACGCCCATAATGGCGTCCGCTGCTCTTCCAAGGCGGGAAATCTGCGGTTTTGGCGGGAATCGCTTCCCAGTGGCGGGAAACTCGGCAGATGGCGGGAACAAGCTGGAAATGGCGGACAATCGGCGGGAAACGACTGGTGATGGAGTCCGATGGCGTGGACCCTCCGGAACCGGCGGGAGACTTCTTTCTGAGGTAAACTTGCACTTTTCTTCAGGCACGCAGTACCCGGGTGTTGCGGGCACGTAATCCTGCCGACTACGCCAAAGTTGACGCGCCCCCTGGGACATATTCCTTTTTGAGGGGAATACCCGGCACCGGATCAGATGGGGGGTTGTAGTCTCCGAGCGGCTGTGACCCGGTCCCGTGCCCAGGGCGTCAAGCTCAGTGTTATGTGGCAGTCTTTACTGATGTTATTAAAGTTCGTTTTGTCGACTACGCCACCCGTTGTGATGCGGTCACTGTGGCCGCCGCTGCTGCTGGGTCCGCTGAGGCTGATGGTGGGTGCGCAGCTTGGTGGGATAACCCCCAACGGGAAGGGTATAGCCTCAGAGGGGACAGGCGCAGAGGATGGGGGTTGTGGTGGTGCGGTGCAGCCGGTAATGATGACAGACTCGGGTTGTGCAGTTAAGGGTCTTTACTTACTGCAGTTGTTATACGGGTCACTCTAGCTCCAAGTGACCACCCGAGCCGTGCTGCGACCACCAGGTCCTGGATCCGGCCAACCCCCAAACAAGTCCGGAGCGTGGCCCTGAGCTCTCTCTCTCTGTCCTCTCTTCAGCCGTCCCCACCAGTGATTCACCTAAATCCAGCTCCCTCGGGCCTTCTGTTGGGCAACCTTTGGCCTCAGGTTCCCTGACCCTCCGTGTGGTGTGCCTTCAGGGTGAATGTAGTGGGTGACCGTGACAGACACTGCCCACGGTCTCCGGTCTCTGGCTGGGGAATGTCTTTACCCCCACCAGCTTGGGTTCCGGTACCCTTCTGCTGACTCCTCACCCGGTGATCTGATTTGGGTTCTTGGGTCCCTTCTTTGTCCCCCTCTGGGTCTTTCTGTACTCCACTCTCTCACTCTTCAGGCTCAGGTCTGCTCTGCTCCCTTGCTGCAGGCTGACTTCCTCTGCAGAAGACTTGTTCTCTCCTTCTGACTCTCTGCATCTGACTTGTCCTCTGCGTCTGACCCTGATCTTAGTTGGTGCCCACCTTATATATCCCTCTATGTGTGAGCTCAGGTGACCAGCACCCAATGAGCTCCTAACACTACCCAGACTGCTCCCCCTATCTGCCCCTACACTACATGGGATGTTCCTCCCCCCTCCCACTCCAGCCAGGAACAGGCTCGGTCGCACCTGCACATTTCTAAGTGGGAGTGCCGTCGGCCTGCTCCTCTGGAATGGGATGTATGTAGTGCATGCAGTCTATCTGAGCTCAGTTCCACACTCCTTCCTTACCCGGGAGTGGAATATCACACCTCTGGGTTGAGGTGCAATACTCCTGTAGCAGCCGAATCCTCAGGGTGCTACATGTCAAACGGAACTACCTGCCTCCCTCCAGCTAAGACTGCCTATCCCCAGCTAAACCTGCCTGTCCGAAGCTAGAGCAGCAAGAGAGCACATGGAGCTCAAACAGACAAGCGTTCACACATGAACGCAACCTTAGTTCAATGATCAGAGCGCACCGCCATGTTTGTGGGCGGGCTATTTAAAGACTAAGCCCTGCCCACCGTTGCATTATTGGTCGCACTACTGATTACGTCACCCATGGCCAATCAGGCGGTGCCAGGTGACCGGATCAACTGACACCAAACCACCAATCACGGTCCGCCATGTCACAGGTATGCTCAGTGCAGTGCATCCTGGACTTAGGCTGTAGTAGCCCTGTTCCCCTCCGCAACCTATGCTTAACACTACTAGGAACAAAGACTCGAGAGACAACTTGCACATCTTGTGCACCAGCTAGGCATTGGGACCGACGGTGATGCTGAGCAGCATTTGCCCTGGCTGGACCAGAATGGGAGACCACAGAATCCACTGATGATTCTGAACTAATTTCAGATCCAGCAAATGCCCGACGCCTAACATTATGTATGTCCATTTTCCTACTTCCAATAAATCAACTTAACAAACTAAGTTTGCACTAACTGATTAATATATGTCCTCCATGACAAGTTCTTGTGGCGCCCCTGAGGGTTCGGTCACCACAGAGGTACTGCATCTCACCCAGAGGTGTGGTATCTCACTCTCAGGTAAGGAAGGAGTACAGCTCGGGACCCTAACACCTGCATCCAACACATACCAGCAGTGAGGGCACAGTCCTGGGTCCCTAGCTGATGGGAGGGGCTATGTAGTGGGTGTGCGTGGAGGAAGTAGCTTAGGGGAGCACATGAAGGAAGGTATAAATAGAGAAGCCATCTTGTTTAGATAGAGTAGTCAGAGGAGGAGAAGTGAAGGAGCAGAGGCTCTGCAGGAGCTCTGCTCAGGAGGGGGGGACTGAGGAGAGGCCCAGGACTGAAGGAGAAGGAGAGAGGAGCAGGAAGGGCTCCAGGAACGAAGAAGGGACCCCAGGGGTACGGGCAGTGCTGGAGGCCACCCGTATGCCCGAATCCACCAGGAGGTTGAGGGGTCAGGCCACACAAAGGGGACCAGTCCCTCAACTAGCGGGAGACTGCAAGTCTCAACTAGAAACCGGAGGCTGTAGTATTTCAAGTCCTGCAGCCAACAGTCCATATCAGTATCACCAAGAAGGTAGCTATAGAGGACCAAGGGGACGGAACAGACGTCGCCCGGCAAGTCCCGCAGGTACTGGATTGGGACACTTGGTATGAGGTGCAGGGAGACGGCCAGCGAGAGAACACACAGAAGGGGGTACCGCTAAGTACTCCGGAGATATCTGAGGTTGGACTGAACCTCTCCCTGAGTAAGCACAGCACAACGAGGGAAGTTACACTGGTACCTGTAACTTGGACTGCAATAACCGTGAGTAAAGACCCTGAGGACTGCACTCCACTGTCTCTGTGATTATTATCTGCGCCATCACCCCTGCACTACAACTCCCAGCACAACCTATAACATCTACACTGCCCTGGAGCTAAGCTCTACCTGTGGAGAGCCACACCAGCTTTGCTGCACTAACATCAGCTCCAGAGGACCTGCTTCGCAGCGGCGGCTCCCTTTAGCCGCATACCACATGTGGCGTCACGAACTTTGTACATAAATGACGCGCCCCCGGGGCAATGGGGTACTCGGCGGCCGGGCCTATGGATGCTGGTGGGGGATATCACTGTGGCTGGCCCGGTCCGTGGCCCAGGGCGGTCATCCAAAAAAGGGGATTGTAACTTGGATGGAAAATAAAAATAAAGTAAATAGTTCGTGACGCCACCTGTGGTATCTGGTAAGGTTTACCAGCACTGCTGCAGACCTCCGGGGGGGGTGATGGGATGGGAGCTTAGGTGTTTCTGCTACCCACAGGTGGAGCGGGCCCCCGGGGCAGTGTGGAGTTTGGTGGTTAGTGATGCTGGGACTTGTAGTGCAGGCGGGATGGCGCAGCAGGAGTAACTGACAGAGACAGGGGATTCGCTTCAATACCTTTACTGGTGGGGATGTCTGGTACGGTTCAGGGTACTCAGTAGGGTGGGTGCACTTCAGGACTTCTCCCCAGTGAGCGGGTATAAGGCCTCCTGGTCCGTGTCTGCCTCTCTGTATGCTCCTGGCCAGCCTGCAACTGGGCCTAGCTTATGTGTCGTGCTGTTCCTTCACCTGTCGCTCGGTAGTAGGACCTTCTGCTGGCAACCTTCGTGGTTCCTGGTCCTGTAATGGGTCTAGCTTCAGGTCAGCCAGGGACTTGTAGTCCTCCTGGTATGCCGGTGATCCGTACTGGGTATGAAGGACCCTGTAGGCGCGGACCCGGTGTCCGGTTTGTATATTGGGGTGAGCCTAGGATGCTCCTCTGCCCCCTCAACTCCTCTCTCCTTTCCTCCTTGCCGTCGGCCACACTCGGGGCCCTCAGAACTCAGCAGCAGAAATGCTGCGTCTTCGCTGCTCTCAGCGTCAGCACGCTCTCTCTCTGACTGAGAGACTGATCTGAACTGCCTGGCTCCACCCTCCATATATATATCCCTAACGGGCTCCCTCTGGTGGTGTGAGGTGGAAGGGTGGAGGTGTTTGTATGTAATGAGGGCCTCTTGTGGAGAAGTCCATCCATGCACCCTGGGTCCTGTGGTACCTGTGCACAGCAGGGTGCCACATTCCCCCCTAGTATAATTCATTACTCCTGGACTGAAGCATTTTTTAAAACAGGTAAAAACAATTATAATAACAACAACAAGTATAATAACATTAATTAAGTTACAGTAAGTCCCATAACCTGGTGTCCATTTCACTGATAAAAGTGTAACAGGGAGAAACATGATCGACCAGCCTGAAAACCCTCAACGTAGGCCCTGGGCGTGGCTACAGGGCATAGGTGATCCAGGTGCTGGACCACGTCTTCGGCCACGCCAAACAGGTTTTTGTTCTGTGGTCAATAAGGGGCATTTTGATAAGTGCAACTATTTACAAATAAAGTTTTTGGCTGCTCACAGTCCTCAGCCTACAAGTTTTTATACCCTTACGGGTAACTAAATGCACATATATTTTATGTTTACATAATAAACAATAACAGTAGCAATACCCACTGGGTAACTATTTATAGTGTAGGCACTTTGTGCTTATTCCCTAAACCTGGCAGGGATTTGTCCTTGTGTGCTGCGTGTTGACCTATGTAGCACTGGGGTGTTACTAGTGTCTGTTAACCTATCAGGTCTTCGTGTAGGTAAATCATAGAACTGCCTTAATCTCTCTATGGGACTGGCAAGTACACTGTCCACTGGGCCTGCAGGCTCTGCTTCAACAGGTGATTCTCCTCTTACTGGGGACTCTTCCTGTTCCTGAGCAGGCTCTTCCAGGGCGCTTACAGGTTCTTCTGGTTGTTGATAGAAGTGTATCACCAGTACTATAACTGCTCCATCAAGTTGAGGCCAGTCCGCAGGGAAATCTCCTAGAACTGTGTGAAGCACTTCTTCCTTGGGTTCTTCCGGTGCTATAGGAGGAACTTCTTACTCTATTGTCTTCAGTAGACCTGGGCACACTTTCAAATGGTCTCTTGAGACTGTTGCAGTTGTTTTACCTCCATCTCTGCTAATCAGGCAAGTTTTACTGTTGACAAATCTGGAGTTCAGCACTGTGTAGGGCTCTCTTTCCCACTGGTCATCGAGCTTGTGACTTCTTCTCTTCTGCTTTAGCACTAACTCTCCAGGTGCCAAGGGTTCTGCTGGTGCATTTTTATTGTACCGTTCTTCCTGTCTTTCCCTTACTCTGTTCAGACTGTCTTCGACACAGGCCTGTACTCTCCTGTACTGCTCTTGCCGATTTGTATCCCAGTCTTCAGCGGACATATCTGCTTCCGGTTCTACCACTCCGAGTTCCAGGTCCATGGGCAACTTTCCGGGTCTTGCTCTCATGAGGTACGCTGGAGTACAATTAGTAGAACTCACAGGTATGTGATTGTACAGATCTACCAGGTCAGGCAGCTTGTCTGGCCACTGATTTCTTTCTTCCAAGGGTTTTCAGCAGGTCTATGACGATGTTGTTCATTTTCTCACATAAACCATTGGTCTGAGGGTAATACGGCGTAGTCCGGATCTTTTTGCATCCGTACAGATGACAGAATTCTTTAAACAGCTCGGCTTCAAAGGCAGGGCCTTGATCTGTCAGCACTTTGTCCGGGTATCCATGGGGCCTGCAGAAGTATGCTTGGAATGTTCTTGCTGCAGTTTCTGCTTTCAGATCCTTGACAGGGGCTACCACCAGGAACCGGGAATAGTGATCCACCATGGTCAGGGCATAGGAGTAGCCTGACCTGCAGGGTGACAGCTTAACATGATCCAGAGCGACGACGATCTCCAGGGGCTGGGTTGTCTTGATGGACTGCAAGGGTGCTTTCTGGCTGCCATAGTCTTTTCTTCTGAGGCTACAAGGCCCACAATTCCGGCACCACCTCTCTATGGAGCTCCGCATTCCAACCCAGTAGAATCGGTCCTTCAGCAGGGTTTCCAGCTTCTTTCAGCCAAAGTGACCTGCTTGATCGTGGTAGGCCTCCAACACCATCTGGATATCTGTTCTGGGAACAACAATCTGCCACACCATTTCATGGGTCTTGGGGTTGACATATCTTCTGCACAGCTTCTCTATAGATGAACAGCCGGCTTCTTTCATTCCACAGTTGCTTGGCTTGTGGAGGAGCATCCTTCTCCAGGGGAGAACCTTCCTGGGTGATCAGTCTTTTGATAAGGCTGACAACCGGGTCACTATCCTGGGTCTCCTTCCAACTGTGGTGGGGTAGAGGATTCAGCGTCCTTCCCTGACGTCTTCTGGTGACGTGTTGCTCATGGACCACTCCGCTTCGGTGGAAAGCAGGTAATTCAACTTCCTCTAAATCATCCACTTCATCCTCGGTGTCTGACTGGTGAGGCATCCTTGACAGGGCATCAGCATTGGTGTTCTTGTGACCTGCCCGATACTTGATGGTGAACTGATAACTTGACAGTCTGGACACCCAACGCTATTCCATGGCTCCCAACCTGGCTGTCTCCAGGTGTGTCAAGGGATTGTTGCCAGTAAAAGCTGTAAACTTAGTTGAGGCTAGGTAATGCTTGAACCTTTCAGTGATAGCCCAGACCAAGGCCAGGAACTCCAGCTTGAAGGAACTGTAGTACTCCGGGTTCCTCTCGGTAGGGCGTAGCTTCCTGCTGGCATATGCAATTACCTTCTCTCTTCCATTCTGCTTCTGGGAAAACACAGCTCCCAGTCCCTCGTTGCTGGCGTCGGTGTACAGCAGAAAAGGCTGGCTGTAGTCAGGGTAAGCCAGGATTTCTTCACCAGTCAGGATTTCCTTCATTACTGCAAAGGATTCGGCCTGTTCTTTGCCCCACTGGAATGGGGGACTCTTTCCTCTTTTGGACTGTCCTACCAGGAGGTCTTGTAGAGGTGCTACCTTTTTGGTATAGTCCTTTATGAACCTCCTGTAGTACCCGACCAGTCCCAGGAATTGCCCTACTTCTTTGATTCTTCTCGGTTCAGGCCACTTCTGGATGGCAGTGACCTTCTCCGGGTCTGGTGCTGTTCCCTCCGAGCTGACTACGTGCCCCAGGTACTGAACCTTCTGCTTGAGCAAGTGGCATTTAGAAGGCTTTAGTTTCATCCCATACCGGGACAATGCTTCAAATACCTCCGCCAGGTGCTTCAGATGGTCCTCATACGTCCTCGAGTACACGATAACATCATCCAGGTACAGCAGCATTATCTCGAAGTTCCGATGTCCCAAGCAACACTCCATCAGCCTCTGGAATGTTCCGGGTGCATTGCAGAGTCCAAACGGCATACTGTGGAACTCGCACAGTCCCATCGGGGTGGTGAAGGTCTTCTCCCGGTCTTCCTCAGCAACAGAGACTTGCCAGTACCCGCTAGTGAGATCCAGTGTAGAGAAGTAATTGGTAGATTTTAGTGCAGCCAGGGATTCCTCTATATGGGGCAAAGGGTATGCATCTTTATGTGTTATGCGATTAATCTGTCTATAATCTACACACATCCTCATGCTACCGTCCTTTTTCCTGACCAGGACCAGGGGAGCTGCCCAGGGGCTACAGCTATCCCTTACTACCCCTGCCTTTTTCATGTCGTGTAACATTTCCTTGGCTTTCTGATAATGTGCTGGTGGTATGGGTCGGTAACGCTCCTTAATGGGTGGATGGTTACCGGTGGGTATGTGGTGTTGTACCCCTTTAACCCTTCCAAAGTCAAGTGGGTGTTTAGTAAACACTTGTTCATATTCTTGAACCACTCTGTAAACACCGTGTTTCTGATGGACAGGAGTGGCGTCAGTCCCAACATGGAGTTGTTGACACCAATCCTCCAGCTGAGCTTCGGAGTCATTGTCCTCCACTGTATCTGGTGGGGTCAAGGACTCCACTGTGTGTATGGCATCATCATTCACAGTATACAATCTGGCAACAGTGGCGTATCTTGGCAATTTAACTTCCTCCTCCCCACAATTTAGGAGACGTATGGGTACCCTCCCATTGCGTACATCAACTACCCCTCTAGCAGTTAAGAGTGTAGGTCTGTGCTCTGAGCTAATGGGCTCCACTACCGCCTGGTAGTTCTGTCCCCTGAGACCTATTGCTGCCCTACACCAAATCAGCATCTCACTCATTGGGGGAATCACAATGGGTATCGGGTCTGTCACCCGTACATTACCAATCTCACCACCTGTTAGCTTTACCTGTTGCTGGTACAGGAGGGCTTGAATCTCTCTCTGGAGCACCTTCCTCTGCCCTGGTTTGGCAGTGTCAGCAATCTGTGGGAGTAAAAACAACACTTCTCCCAAACAGTTACCAACAATATTTGTACCAAGTATCATATACAAGTCTGTATCACCAGGGTTAGATTCCACTACAATCAGTCCTTGGTCCTTTAGTTCCGCTCTCCCCACCTTCACTGTCACGTCCTTAACCCCTACTAGGTTAAGAGGAAGGCCGTTAGAGGCATACACAGAGAGGTTCGGGGCTGGCGGATGGAGTTCATCTATGGACCAGTACCTTTTGTAGAGGACATCAGGTATGATGGTTACCTGCGATCCGGTGTCCAGTAATGCAGGTGTGGCTATACCGTCCAGCACGATGGACAGGAAAGGCCTTCCTCCTACAAACCGGTGGTACCAGCTTGATGGGCCTGGTTGATTTACTCCTGGGTGTCGGCCCTCGGCCCCAGGGTTTGCCCCTTTAAAGTTCCGCGCTGTGTGGCCTGCCGTGTGGCAACCGTAGCAGATGAAGTCTCCTGGAGGGCAACGTTGGTCCTCCCACGGGGTGGCGTTGTCCTCCGGGGTGGCGTTGTCCTCCTATGGGGTGGCGTTGTCCTCCTTCTTCTCCTCATCCAGGGGACATCCTCAGGACTGTCGGCGAGTAGGATCCTTCCTTCTGGCTCGGGCTCCGTCTGTAGCTGCAAGGTGCTCAGGACAGTGACCAGGGTTTTACTCAGCTGACGCACCTCAGAGTGCAGGTTGTCCAGCTCGCTAGGGGGCACTGTTTGCATCTTTGTTTCAGCTGTCAATGAAGGAGCAGTGGGTGCTGCGGGCACTGGGGTGGCCCCACCCTGGTAACGCTGGATAGCAGTCCCTGATGTTTCCAGGGGCTGTAGACCCTTAATAGCCATGTCCTTCAGGGTGTCAAAGGTGGCGTCAGGATGATCTAAAGCCCACCACCGTACAGTACTGCTCTCCTCCTGGGACCTCAACCTCCGGATGAATTGTTCCGTCAGCATTTTATTCTCATCTTGTACGCTGGCTGGACTAACCTGTTTCAGGGCCCGCAGGGTTTCCTGTAAGCGCCAGGTGTAGTCCCGGATACTGTCCTCAGGTTTCTGGGTACAGTGGTAGAACCTCATCCGAAGATCTGTCTCAGTGCGGTTTTCAAACACAGTTTGCAGTCTCTTAAAGATAATGGATACTGATTCCTGGTCTGCGGCTGGCCAGGTTTCAATTTCCCGCTCAGCAGCACCAGTCAATTGTCCCAGCACAACAGCGGCTCTGTTTACCAGTCATTGAGTACATGTCCAGTACACCGCATATTTTTCTCTTGAACCCAGACAGGGTGTCTGGTTTGCCATCATACTGAGGAAGCCATTTTGCTCCAGGGATATACGGCAGGGCCATGGGTATCAACGGAGTCACGACCCCTCCTGGCGGGGCGGCCGCTCCCGCCTGTGCAGTGCTGGGCGCAAGTTGAGCATCAGGAGCATTATCCTGTGCTCCGGCGGCTTGCTGGTCATCGGCCATGGTTGCGCCCCCCTAGTGAACCGTAGCCTACCTCCTTTACTTGAATCGGGTAGGCCGCAGCTCCGCAGGTGATGGTCTCCTTCCAGGACCTTGCGTCTCCCTCGCGGCTGACGTCAGAGCGTGGGCTTCACAACGGTCTCCTTCTAGGACCTGATGCTTCCTCTTTCGGCGTCAAGGCGCGAGGCGGGGCCTGGGCTTCGCGCGCTTCCAGCCGTTACGCCTCTCCGATTCCCGTGGTTACGCCCCTCTTCTTCCCACGTGACGACAGGAAAATGGCGGATAATGGCTGGAAACCTCGGGAATGGCGGGAAATCTTCACCACAGTAAGTGTTACAGTCTTTTAAGGCGCACAGTACCCGGTGGCAGCGGGCACGGAATCCTGTTCGTTGCAATGGCCACGAAATCCTGTTCGTGACGCCAGAAGTTGACCCGTCCCCGGGGCAATGGGGTACTAGGCGGCCGGGCCTATGGATGCTGGTGGGGGATATCATGGTGGCTGGCCCGGTCCGTGGCCCAGGGCTGTCAACCAAAAAAGGGGATTGTAACTTGGATGGAAATTAAAAATAAAGTAAATAGTTCCTGACGCCACCTGTGGTATCTGGTAAGGTTTACCAGCACTGCTGCAGACCTCCGGGGGGGTAATGGGATGGCAGCTGAGGTGTTTCTGCTCCCCACAGGTGGAGTGGGCCCCCGGGGCAGTGTGGAGTTTGGTGGTTAGTGATGCTGGGACTTGTAGTGCAGGCGGGATGGCGCAGCAGGAGTAACTGACAGAGACAGGGGATTCTCTTCAATACCTTTACTGGTGCGGATGTCAGGTACGGTCCAGGGTACTCAGTAGGGTGGGTGCACTTCAGGACTTCTCCCCAGTGAGCGGGTATAAGGCCTCCTGGTCCGTGTCTGCCTCTCTGTATGCTCCTGGCCAGCCTGCAACTGGGCCTAGCTTATGTGTCGTGCTGTTCCTTCACCTGTCGCTCGGTAGTAGGACCTTCTGCTGGCAACCACTATCCCTGGTAACGCTGGTGCCTTCGTGGTTCCTGGTCCTGTAATGGGTCTAGCTTCAGGTCGGCCAGGGACTTGTAGTCCTCCTGGTATGCCGGTGATCCCTACTGGGTATGAAGGACCCTGTAGGCGCGGACTCGGTGTCCGGTTTGTATATCGGGGTGAGCCTAGGATGCTCCTCTGCCCCCTCAACTCCTCTCTCCTTTCCTCCTTGCCGTCGGCCACACTCGGGGCCCTCAGAACTCAGCAGCAGACGTGCTGCGTCTTCGCTGCTCTCAGCGTCAGCACGCTCTCTCTCTGACTGAGAGACTGATCTGAACTGCCTGGCTCCACCCTCCATATATATATCCCTAACGGGCTCCCTCTGGTGGTGTGAGGTGGAAGGGTGGAGGTGTTTGTATGTAATGAGGGCCTCTTGTGGAGAATTCCATCCATGCACCCTGGGTCCTGTGGTACCTGTGCACAGCTATAAAATATAAAATCCCCTTTTTACTGACCGCCCTGGGTCACGGACCGGGTCACCGTCACTGTGACATCTCACCTAGCAACGACCGGCCCGGCACCGAGTACCCCACGGCCCAGGGGGCGCGTCATTCCAGGTGTATAATACTGTCATAAAATTAATATTAAGATCTCTGGTGCCCCTATTGGCAGGGGCAGCTGATGCATCCAGCACAACTTCACAGCTCACACACCATTAAAGGGGTATTCCCTTTAACAAGATCCTATCTCAGCATGTAATAGATGTAGTAATAATATTAGCAAATTCTTCCAATTAGAAATGTAATATAGTTCTTTAAATTCGCCATGTCGCTTACCCCATGTGCAGAGCACTGCAGCAGCTTCGGTATCCATGGTTATGATCACTAACAGCTAACTAACTGGCACTATATGAGTGGTCGTAACCATGGATACCTTAGCTACTGCAATGCCTTGCACGTGGGGTATGCAACATAGTGAATCAGAAGTACTATACTACATTTCTAAATGGAGGTATTTGCTAATATTATTATTACACATACTCTATATTGGGTAGGAGATGGGAATACCCCTTTAAGGCTGGCTTTGATTACACACCGCGATTCAGTGATGGACACAAAAGAGGGCCCCTGAGCAAGAGCATTTCTTGGGCCTTTGCAGTTCGTCAGTTCATAATTCCTGCTTTGGAGGTCTAAATGGCCCCTTTATTTCTTGGGCTCTTGTGCGGCTGCACAGGTTGCACCAATAGTATCACCACCACACCATGGTTCATGGGTTTACACCACTGTACAATGTAACGCCTGTGATGTAAATCTGATTTGTCTTATGCTTATGACGCGCCCCCTGGGCCGTGTGTGTGCACGTGTGGGATACCCGGAGCCGGGTCTCTGGGGGTTGTAGTCTCCGTGGCGGCGACCCGGTCCCGTGGCTCAGGGTGGTCAAACCAGTGGCAGTCTTTTAGGGGTTTTAGGTTAATTGTCCGACTACGCCACCCGTGGATTGCGGTCAGGGTGTACCGCCTCTGCGAGGCAGTCCGCTGAGGCTGGTGTGGTGTGCGCAGCAAAAGATAGAATAACTCCCCACAGGAAGAGTATGGCCTCAGGGCAGGGAATGTGGATGATGGGAGTGATGGTGCGCGGGAGTCCCAGTACTAATAGTGCTGTATGCGGTGAGAAAGCAGGAACCACTCAGAGTCTTTGAAGTGCAGTTCAGGGTCTTTACTGATGATATTAAGGCAGACCCTCCCGGGAGTACTGGCTAGCATACGGGGCCTGGTCAGTCTGCGAGCAAGCAGGAGTTCCCCTGGCCAGGTGGAGTTGTAGGCCTCCCCGTCTATCTGCACTCTTCCTGGCTACCTTGCTGTAAACGAGTGGAAGTAGCCCACGTCCCTGAGTATACCGTGTGGTGCTCACCCGTATGTCTGGTGACTTGGGGCCTTCTGATAGCCTCCGCTCTTCGATGGCGGTGCTGGTCCCTTCCTTGTGACTGAGCCTCCGGGCTTCTATGGCCACAGGACCTGGATTCCTCTGCCGGCTGGGTTCTGCTGCTGGGTGAATATATGTCCCCACAGCCTCGGACTCCGGTGTCCGGTACTTGGATTCTTCTGCCAGGGCGAGCTCTGCTCAGCTTCAGCCCCTGGTCTTCAGCTCCTGCTCCTACAGAGCTCCTGCTGTAACTCTCCCTGTGTCTGGAACTGTCTCCAGGCTCTGACTCACTAATCCCGCCCCAGACCCAGTTTATAAGGGTAGATTCCTCCCCTCCCAGGTCTGGGCAGGAAGTGTTGCATGCTTAAGGGCTCCTGACCAGAGAAACCTCCCACTTGCTCTCAGACGTAATATTTCTATTACTGTGGTAACCAGACCACTGGGGTGCCACATTCCCACCTAGTAAATTTTAGTACTCCGGGACTAAACACATTTTTAAGAAAACACAAATACAGGGTATAACATTAGCATAACATATGTACAAGAAGCTTTAGTCTTTAGAGGTCACGGCGTGTCCGTAACCGGGTGTCCATATCACCCAACAAGGTGACGTATTGGCACAGAGTAGGGGACCTGTCCAAAGCAAACCCCAAGCGTTGGCCCTGGGCGTGGCTGCAAGGCTGAGGCTAGCTACTTTGGGCCACAAGGAGGCCACGCCAGACAGGTTTCATCTTCATAAGAGGCACCAAGGTGCTACTATCTACATTGTAGTTCCGGTTATTTAATGTCCATAATCTGTCAGTCCAAATAAACCGGAAGGGTAACTAGAGAAACATAATTAATAAACAGGCAACAAACATAAACCATTTTCAACATTTGCAGTTTACAGGTAAATTTACATTACAGTTTAGATTCTCCAGCGAGCGGGCATTTGTCCTCTAGTGCTCCTGGTTGACCTACGTAACCCACTATCTGGTTCTGCACTACAGGGTGTAGGAGGTGTTACGGGTAGGTCTGGCAGCTTTCTGCGTACTCTTTGGCTTACTAGGGGCACGGCAGGCTCACTACTAGCAGAGGGTTGATTCTCCGGGGCTGCTGGTATGGATTCTTCTGCCTCCTGGGCCGGCTGCTCTTCTGACACTACCTGTTCTTCTGTAGGCCCTTGAGGGTCTGGCTGGAGAAAGGTGAGGACGGGTACCACGACTGCGTTGTTGATTTTAGTCCAGGACCGGGGAAAGTCTCCGAGTACGGTACTGATCATTTCTTCCCTTTCCTCTGCGGGTTGAGGGTTCTCTTGATCTTCGTCAGGGCTTTGCAGCTTCTCGGGACACTTTTTCAGGTGGTCTCTGGAAACAATGGCTGTGGTCTCTCCTCCATCCTTACTGATTACACAGACTTTTGGATTGTCATGGCTTGAGGGCAGTACGGTGTACGGGTCCTTCTCCCACTGGTCGTCCAACTTGTGGAGCCGCCTCTTTCTCTTCAAGACCTGCTCTCCAGTTACCAGGAGAACAGCGGGAGCATGCTGGTTATAAGTCTTCTCTTGCCTTTCTCTTGCTTGAGACAGACTTCGCTCGACGCTCTCCTGTACTTTCCGATACTGCTGCTGCCGTTCTGTATCCCAGTCTGCCTCTGGCGAGGTGTCCTCAGGTGTCAGGACTCCCATATCCAGGTCAATAGGCAGCTTACCAGGTCTTGCTCTCATTAGGTAAGCCGGGGTACAGTTGGTGGAACCTACAGGGATGTGATTATATAAGTCCACCAGATCAGGCAGTTTTTCAGGCCAGAGACTGCGTTCTTCCAGGGCCAACGTTTTTAGCAAGTATATCACCACCTGGTTCATTTTCTCACATAGTCCGTTGGTCTGAGGGTGATAGGGCGTTGTTCTTATCTTCCTGCAGCAATACAGATTGCAGAACTCTTGGAAGACCTCCGCTTCGAAGGCTGGCCCTTGGTCAGTCAACACTTGCTCCGGATACCCGTGTGGACGGCAGAAGTGCTGCTGGAAGTCTCTAGCTGCTGTTTGAGCCATTAAGTCCTTGACAGGGACCACCACCAGGAACCTGGAGTAGTGATCTACGATTGTGAGGGTGTAGACGTACCCAGATCTGCTTGGAGCCAGTTTCACAAGGTCCAGGGCTACCAGTTCCAGTGGCTGCTTGGTGATGATGGGCTGCAGGGGAGTCTTCTGGTTGGCACGGTCCTTCCTTCTTAGGTTGCATGGGCCACAGTCTCTGCACCATCTCTCGATGGCTCCTCTCATGCCTACCCAGTAGAACCGTCCACGCAACAGGAACTCCAGCTTCTTCCATCCGAAGTGTCCTGCTCCGTCATGGTATGCCTCCAGAACCATAGCCGCGTCTCGTCTTGGGACCACTACCTGCCAGGTCAGCTCATGTGTTCTAGAGTTGAGCATTCTCCGGCACAGCTTCTCCTTGTAAATAAACAGTCTACTTTTCTCCTTCCACAGTTGCTTGGTCTCCTCCGGAGCGTCTGGGTCAAGACGGGCATCAGCCTGTGTCAGCATTTCCTTCACCAGACGGACTGCGGGATCACTGTCTTGTGTCTCCGCCCAGCTGTAGTGGGGTAAGGGATTGAACGTGGCAGAGCGTCTGTCCCTTACACGGTGGGAATACAGGGTAATCCCATGATGGTGGAACGCAGGGAGTTCGACTTCTTCCAGTTCTTCTGGATCTTCCCCTACGTCCGGTAAGTTTGGCATTCTGGACAGGGCATCCGCGTTGGCATTTGAGCGTCCCGCCCGGTATTTGATGGTGAATTCATAGTTGGACAGGCGGGCCATCCATCTCTGCTCCAGGGTACCAAGTCTTGCAGTGTCCAGGTGTGTCAACGGGTTGTTATCCGTGTACACGGTGAACTTGGAAGAGGCAAGGTAATGCTTGAAACGTTCAGTCACTGCCCACACCACTGCCAGGAACTCTAGCTTGAATGAGCTATAATTCTCAGCGTTCCTCTCCGTGGGCCGTAGTTTTCAGCTGGCGTAAGCGATTACCCGTTCTTTCCCCTGCTGTATCTGGGACAGTACGGCTCCTAGCCCGATGTTGCTCGAGTCCGTGTGGAGGATAAAGGGCTGGCTGTAGTCAGGGTACGCCAGGATTTCATCCCCTGTGAGGGCCATCTTCAGCTGGCGGAAGGACTCCTCTTCCAGCTTTTCCCACCTGAAGGGCGGCTTCTGGTTTTTGGCCTTCCTGGATTGACCTATCAGGAGGTCCTGCATAGGAGCTGCCATTTTGGTGAAACCGGGAATGAATCTTCGGTAGTAGCCTACCAACCCGAGAAATTGCCGCACTTCCTTTATGCTGGAGGGTCTTGGCCAGTCTTTAATCACGGTGATCTTATTGGGGTCGGGAGCCACTCCGTCAGCACTCACCACGTGTCCCAGGTACTGCACCTTTGGTTTCAGCAGGTGACACTTGGAGGGTTTCACCTTTAGGCCGTAGCTTGCCAGGGCGTCAAACACTTCTGCCAGGTGTTTCAGATGGTCCTCGTAGGTTTTGGAATAAACGATGACATCGTCCAGGTATAACAGGACCGTCTCGAAATTCCGGTGTCCCAGACAGCATTCCATCAACCGCTGGAAGGTTCCTGGTGCGTTGCAGAGCCCGAACGGCATACAGTTGAATTCGCTGAGACCCATCGGGGTGGTGAATGCAGTCTTCTCCTTGTCTGCCTCTGCTACAGGAACCTGCCAGTACCCGCTAGTAAGATCCAAAGTGGAGAAGAAGTTAGCAGATTTTAATGCAGCTAAAGATTCTTCTATTCTAGGTAACGGGTACGCATCTTTGTGTGTGATACGGTTGACCTTTCTGTAGTCTACACACATTCTCATGGTGTTGTCCTTCTTTTTCACTAGAACTAGTGGAGCTGCCCAGGGGCTACAGCTGTCCCTGATTACCCCAGCCTCCTTCATGTCCCGCAACATCCCCTTTGCATGCTGATAGTGTGCAGGGGGTACAGGTCGGTATCTTTCCTTTATGGGCGGATGGTCTCCTGTGGGGATGTGATGTTCTACCCCCTTTACTCGCCCGAAGTCTAGCGGGTGTTTACTAAAGACTCTTTCATACTCCTGAACCACCTGGTAGACTCCCTGTTTTTGGTGTGAGGGAGTGGAGTCAGTACCCAAATGCAGTTACTGATACCAGTCCTCCATTTGTTTCTTAGAGCCGTTACCTTCCTCTGGTTGAGATGGAGGCAAGGGTTCTACGGCCTTTACAGAATTTTGGTTTATGGTGAACAATTTGGCTAGCGTGGCATACCCTCCCATGGCGTACATCGTCCACTCCCCGTGCTGTCAAAATGGTGGGCCTACCGTCTGAGTAGACGGGCTCTACCATTGCTTGGTAGTCTCTACCTCTTAGACCAATAGCTGCCCGGCACCAGATCATCATCTCACTTTTCGGGGGCATGGCAATAGGGAACGGGTCACACATTCTCACGCTACCTATCTCACCACCAGATAGTTCCACTTGTTGCCGTTTCATCAGTGCCCGGATCTCTTTTTGGAGAAGACGCTGCTGGCTGGAACTGGCGTTCTTGGCAACCTGCTGTAAAATGAGAATCACCTCTGCAAGACAATTTTCAATCACGTTAGTTCTCAAGGTTATTCTAGGGTGACTCTCATGATGGTCAATGTCCACAATAATCAGTCCTTGTGCCGCCAGTTCGACCTTACCGACCTTAATGGTCACCTCTTTGAACCCCACCTGCGGCACGGGCTGACCATTGCTGGCGATGATACTCAGGTCGTCATCTGGGTAGCGGGTTATGTCTGAGTCATTCCAGTACCGCTTAAAGAGCACGTACGGGATGGTAGTCACCTGTGACCCAGTGTCTAGTAGGGCACTCATAGGAATGCCATCCAGTACCACAGGCAAGACCGGACGTCCCCCTACGTATTTATCACGCCAGTTTGATGGGCCTGATGATCTTATGCCTGGGGGTTGGCCCTCTGCCTCAGGTTGTGCCCGTTTAAATGACAGTACCTTGCCATATGTCCGGGTTGATTGCAGCGGCGGCAGATGGGTTGTCCGTCCTCGTTGTATCTGTCGCTGGGTCTTCCTCTGGACGATGGGATCCTCCTCTGTCGGTGCCACGGGACGTCCTCCGGACTGGTGGCCAGCTTGATCCTTCCTGGAGGGGAGACCTGTAAAGACTGCACAGTTCGGGTTAGCGCGGCTACGCTTTTAGTCAGCTCTTGGACCTGATGGTGCAGGTCTGTAGCCGGGTTGTTGTCCAAAGCCTGCGCACCAGCTCCTACAGGCTCTGCAGACAAGGGCGCCGCCTCTTGATGATAGGTAATAGCAGGGCGCCGGTGGGTTACAGCGCTACCCGGTGCCGGTTCTCGGAGCACCCGGATGGCCCTGTCCTTGAACTTTGCAAAGTCTAAACCAGGGTTCTGCAAGGCCATTGCACGTAACTGGGTTCGGTGGGCGTTGGACAGCAGACCCTCAATGAATTGCTCAGTTAACAGTTCATCTGCATTCCGTACACTGTCAGGGTCTGCCTGTTTAATGGCTCCCAGGGCCTCTTGCAAATTCAAAGCATAGTCTCTTATACTGTCTTGGGCCCGCTGCTTGCACCCATAGAATTTCATTTTGATCTCTGCTGAGGTGCGGGTATCAAAGGTGTCCCTCAGACGGGCTAAGATCTCCTTCACGGTCTCCTTGTCCCTGACTGACCAGGACTTTACTTCACGTTGGGCTGCGCCGGTTAGCTGGCCTACCAATATGCTCACTTTTTGTCCCTCCGTCAGGGGGTATACTTTAAACAGGCTGTACAGTCTCTCTTTAAAGTCGCTTAGGGTATGCGACTCCCCTGAGTATTGGGGCAGCCAGGCCGCTCCGGGGATGTAAGGCATGGTGAATGGCATTACTGCGGCAGCGGCCGCGCTGGTGGTAGAGGGTCCCTCCGTGTCCGTCATCCTCCTCCCCCCTAGTTAAGTGTGGCCTACCTTCTGTTGCTTCTTCTCCGTAGGCCGCAGCTCCGCAGACGATCGTCAGGGTGGAGGACCTTGCGTCGCGCTCTGGTGACGTCAGCGTCGCTCCCTCTCCTTCCAGGACCTTGCGCAGCGTCGGTGCATGGGGCGGAGCTTCGGGTCTCGCGCGCTTTCGGCGTCCACGCCCCTCTTCTTCCCGTGCGGCGTCCTGAAGATGGCGTCCGATGGCGGGAAAACGACTTCGGATGGCGGGAAAACAGCTGAAGATGGCGGGAACCGACTGAAGATGGCGGGAACCGACTGAAGATGGCGGGAAACGGCTCCGGATGGCGGGAACCTTTACCACGGCAGGTATGACAGTCTTTTGAAGGCACGCAGTACCCGGTGGTTGCGGGCACGAAATCCTGCCGACTACGCCAAAGTTGACGCGCCCCCTGGGCCGTGTGTGTGCACATGTGGGATACCCGGAGCCGGGTCTCTGGGGGTTGTAGTCTCCGTGGCGGCGACCCGGTCCCGTGGCTCAGGGTGGTCAAACCAGTGGCAGTCTTTTAGGGGTTTTAGGTTAATTGTCCGACTACGCCACCCGTGGATTGCGGTCAGGGTGTACCGCCGCTGCGAGGCAGTCCGCTGAGGCTGGTGTGATGTGCGCAGCAAAAGATGGGATAACTCCCCACGGGAAGAGTATGGCCTCAGGGCAGGGAATGTGGATGATGGGAGTGATGGTGCGCGGGCGTCCCAGTACTAATAGTGCTGTATGCGGTGAGAAAGCAGGAACGACTCAGAGTCTTTGAAGTGCAGTTCAGGGTCTTTACTGATGATATTAAGGCAGACCCTCCCGGGAGTACTGGCTAGCATACTGGGCCTGGTCAGTCTGCGAGCAAGCAGGAGTTCCCCTGGCCAGGTGGAGTTGTAGGCCTCCCCGTCTATCTGCACTCTTCCTGGCTACCTTGCTGAAAGCGAGTGGAAGTAGCCCACGTCCCTGAGTATACCGTGTGGTGCTCACCCGTATGGCTGGTGACTTGGGGCCTTCTGATAGCCTCCGCTTCTCGATGGCGGTGCTGGTCCCTTCCTTGTGACTGAGCCTCCGGGCTTCTATGGCCAGGGCGAGCTCTCCTCAGCTCCAACCCCTGGTCTTCAGCTCCTGCTCCTACAGAGCTCCTGCTGTAACTCTCCCTGTGTCTGGAACTGTCTCCAGGCTCTGACTCACTAATCCCGCCCCAGACCCAGTTTATAAGGGCAGATTCCTCCCCTCCCAGGTCTGGGCAGGAAGTGTTGCATGCTTAAGGGCTCCTGACCAGAGAAACCTCTCACTTGCTCTCAGACGTAATATTTCTATTACTGTGGTAATCAGACCCCTGGGGTGCCACACTTAGCTCTTCTGTAGTGATTCATTGATTTCTTTGTTGACTATTGCCCATGGATCTCACATAATCTGAATATCATTCTGTTTATTTTATGATGTTCTTTTCTTTCAAAAAAATATTATTGACAATGAAAAAAAAAGATTTTGTGTAGTGGCAAACATTAAAAATGATGAACATTGGACATAATTTCAAAAAACATTACAGTAAAAGATAATGCCTTACCAACAACCAGGTCAGATTACAAATGCACTGCAGGATGCAGCAAGCCTCCATGATAAAGGTGGGCGCAAAACAAGTGCAAAATACTGATGCAGACAGCCACTCACTAACCTACCAATTCATGGAGGGGTGCAGGGCCGGCTCCAGGTTTTTCTGGGCCCCGGGTGAAAGAGTCTCACTGGGCCTCTTTAACACATACCACGATTCATGATGCAGAGATACGGCGGAGAAATATATATATATATATAGTACAATGCAAAGATTTCACTTCTTACATTACATGAGATATATCTATTGCAAATTCCACAATAGCTCAGAAAACCAGCGAATCACTGCACACAGTATACTGGCCCCCATAAATGCTCCATACAGAATACTGACCCCCATATAACGCTCCATACGGAATACTGGCCCCCATATAACTTGTGTTGCGCCCACCTTTATCATGGAGGCTTGCTGCATCCTGCAGTGCATTGGTAATCTGACCTGGTTGTTGGTAAGGCATTATCTTTTACTGTGATGTTTAGTGGCAAATATTGAATAGAGGGCGTCCAACAGCATTTTGGTGCCAGGTTTTATCAAGCAGGAAGCAAGTGTTTTTTTCCACTTCCTTTCATTCATCCTTGGACACATTCCCTGCACAGATTCTTAACACTCAGTAGCAAGAGAACAGAATTTACTAAAACTGGATTAGCATAACATGATTTACCTCTATGGTCGGTTCTTTTGCTGTTATATGATCTATGAAACTGTAGTATTTTTCTCCTAACTTAGAAGTTCCTCTTTGTGGAGATAAAACCTGGGAATGTAACAGCTGATCATACTTGTTTTTTTAACCCCTTCCTGACATTTATAGTATATATGTCATAGTCGGGAAGGACTTCCTGACCAATGCAGTATATATACGTCATGGCGATCGCCCGCATACAGGGGGCTGTGCCCGGGCGATTGTTGCCGGTTGTCAGATGATTCTGACAGCTGACGCCTGGAACTCAGTGCCAGGAGGGGTGCCCGCACCGCTCCCAGCACTTTAACCCGATAAATGCTGCGATCGCTGAGATCACAGCATTAAGCGAGCAGGCAGAGGGAAGAAAGCTCCTCTGCCCTTGTCTCGTATATGATATCTTGTACCCATAAGTAAATATTTTTAGGAAAAAAAAGAAAAGTACACATATTTGGTATCGCCGTGCCAGAACAACCTGACCTTTAAAACTGTCCCACTAGTTAACCCCTTCAGTGAACATCGTAAAAAATAAAAAATAAAAAACGAGGCAAAAAACTATGCTTTATCATGATACCGCCAAACAAAAAGTGGAAAAAAACACGATAAACAAAAAGAATGTTAATTAAAATTATATAGCTGAAAACGTCATCTTGTGCTGCAAAAAAAAAAGCCGCCATACAGCTCCATCAGTGGAAAAATAAAAAAGTTATAGCTCTCAGAACAAAGTGATGCAAAAAAAAATTATTTTTTCTATTAAATTATTATTATAATTATGTAAAAGCGTCAAAACATAAAAAAATTATATAAATGTGGTATCGCTGTAAACGTACTGACCAGAAGAATAAAGCTGCCTTATCAATTTTACCACATGCGGAACGGCATAAAAAAAAACAAAAAAACAATTTTATTCTGCCTCCCAAAAATTGGAATAGAAAGCAATCAAAAAGTGTCACGTGCCCGAAAATAGTACTAATAAAAACGTCAACTCGTGCCCAAAAAAACAAGACCTCAATTTACTCTGTCAGCTGATTGATGGAAATATTATAGCTCTCAAAATATGGCGATGGCAATAAAAAGCATCTTTTAGTGTGTTACAGCTGCCAAACATAAAACCCGATATAAATCTGGTATCGCTGTAATCGCACCGACCCAGAGAATAAAATTGTCTGCACGAGGAACGGTGTAGAAAATAAATAAAACCAATTGTTCACCTGTTGTTAATTTGTTCATTCTGTATCCCAAAGATTGCAGTAAGGCTCTGCGCACATTTATTCTTTGCTCTGCGCTGAGTGCTTACACCAGGGTTTCTGTTTAAGTCTCTGAAATATGTGATTCAGACAAAACCCCCGGCAGAAGGTTCCCTATAATGAGGCAAATGGCCTGTGATCCGGTGGTGTCCCTCTTTAGGTGTGCATAAAAGTGCAGCTGGACACAGTTTTGTGCTCTTCTGAAAAGGACAACACTGAGCAGAGGCCAGACAGAGTCCAGAGTATCTCTGCTGTCTCATTATAGTGAATTGATTCCTCAGGGGTTTCATCTGAATCACATCACTTGGAAATTTAGATGGAAACCCCGATATAAGTGCTCAGCCTAGAGCACCGGATAAATGTTATGTACAATGTTCTCAACAAAAGGTTCAACTCAATCCACAAAAAAAGCAAGTCCCCACTCAGGTCCGTCATCTATCATTGGAAATATAGGGGGCTTCCACATTACTGGTAGTACAAAGGCTCTGGAAAAGCACCATGGCTCCTTGCTTCCCAAAAGAAATTCAGCAAATTCTGCATTCCCAAATCCAAATGCCCCCCTCCCTTCTGAGCTCCAGTGTGTGGCCAAACCACAGTTAGCGTCCATATGTTTGGCATTTCTGTAGCAATGAGAGCCTGCCTAATTTACAGGTGCATGTCTCCAGAAGCATGAGCTGGGCATAAAGTACTGGTCACTACAACTTACTGGTCACTACAGTAGCAGTTTTCACTCAGCAACATCTGCTGCTGCTTGTTTCTGGAAAAAAACCCATGAAGTCAAAATTGTTACTACACTTGTAGATAAATACTCAAATGGGTATAATTTCCAAAATAGGGTCACTTGAGGGGGGATTCTGCTTTTCTAGCACTTAGGGGCTCTGTATATGGAGTCTGCAAACTATTATAGGAAAATCTGCGCTCCAGGAGGCACATAGCACTCCATCCCTCCCGAGTCTCACCGTATGGCTAAGCAGTATTGTACAGCCACATATGGGGTATATCCACATTTAGCATGGACAAATTTTGGTGCCATTTTTACCCATTTCCCTGTGTGAAAATGTAAAATCTGGGGCTAAAACACAATTTTGGTGGTAAAAATGTAATTATTTTTTTCTTTACTGCCCAATGGTATAAAATTCTGTAACCCACCTGTAGTGAGAATATGATCACTGCACCCCTAGATGGATTCATTGAGGGGTGTAGTTTGTAAAATGGGGTCTCTTGTAGCGCCCCGAGGGTTCGGCCGCTACAGGGGTATTGCACCTCAGACCAGAGGTGTGATATTCCACTCCCGGGTAAGGATGGAGTATGGACCAGGGCTCAGTTAGCTGCATGCAGCACACACACCCCATTTCCCAGGGACAGCTCAACGGTGCTCCCACTAGACGGAAGTGCAGGCACGACCGACCATGTCCCTGTTGGAGTGGCGAGGGAGGGGTGGAACACCCAGTGCTGTAGGGGCAGATAGGGGTTGGTTCCTGAGCGTAGATAGGAGCCCATTGGTGGCTGGTCACCTGGGCTCATGGTCAGAGGGAGGTATAAAAGGTGGGCACCATCTTAGATCTAGGTTCGTTCAGCCAGAGGAGAAGACAGGGAGTAGGGGCTCTGTAGGAGCTCTACTCCGGAAGGGCCTAGTGAGAGGCCGAGGAGGAGGTGAAGGGGAGCTGAGATTCTAGCTCATCTCAGCTCCAAGAGAAAGGAACAGAAAGGAACAGAACAGGAAAGAAAGAGAAGAAGAGACAGAGAAACAGAAGGGCTCAGGAACAAGAAGGTGGAAGGGACCCTAAGAACCCACGAGAATCCAGGGTGCAGGGTCAGGCAGATTAAGGGTACCGGATCCCAAGTTGGTGGAGGAGAAACAACCCTCAGCCAAAGACCGGTCGTCGTGATCATATATTGGTGCGACACCTCATCAAACCTGCTAGGAAGGCACCATATAGGACAGCGGAGGACGGGGCCCACGTTTAACCGCACAGGTCCGCGGCAGCTGGACAAAAGTGGGTCACTGGTGAGGCAGGTCAGAGAAAGGATAAAAGGGGGTCCTGTGCCATGCTCCTGAACTGCCTGGGAGTTGACCGAGCCCCACACCTGGTGGACGCAGCACGGCTCGGGCAGTCATTGCCAGCTGAAGTGACTTGGATATTAACCGTGAGTAAAGACGCTGGACTGCAGTACGTTGTCTGTGTGCTTTTTCGCTCCTCCGGCACTACCGGTACTGGGACTCTCACTACCATCACTCCCAGCATCCACTACACTGCCCTGGGGCTGCACTCTTCCCGTGGGGAGTCACATCACCTCAGCTGCACCCATCATCAGCCCCAGCGGACTGCCTTGCAGCGGCGGTTCCTAATAACCGCAATCCACGGGTGGCGTAGTCGGACATTATCTAAAGCACGTAGCAGACTACCATTGGCCTGACCACCCTGAGCCGCGGGACCGGGCTGCCACCACTACTACCCCCAACGTCTCCCTATCGCCCGGTTCCGCGTGCCCCACGGCCCAGGGGGCGAGTCAGCTTTGGCGTAGTCGGCAGGATCGTGACCAACCCGCCACAAACGGGTATTGCGTGCCTGAAGAGAATTACACATGTACCTTAAAAAGAAGTTTCCCGCCGCCCGGAGTCATTTCCCGCCATCCGGAGCCGATTCCCGCCATCAGACGCCATCTTGGACCGTTTCCCGCCATCTTCATCCGTCTTTCCCGCCCTGGCAGAGCGGACGCCATTATGGGCGCACCAAAAGACAGCAGGAAGCCACCTCCCATCGTGGGCCAGGTCCCAGAATGGCGCCAAAGAAGAAGCCCGCCCCCACCAGCCATGAATGCAGCAGTGGAGATGTCCATCAACATGGGGGGGCTGCCCCTGAAAGTGATTGTCAGCAGAATGCCCCAGGACCACCCCCTCTGGGGGCGGAAAGAGAAGAAAACTGTGGGGCAGGGCGCTGTCTGGATCAGTCTGGCCAGGCCGCACCCGGAGATGGAGGGGGAAATCAGTGCCGGTACCCTGGTAAAGGGCCTGCTGCAAGCAACACCACCATGCAGCCTCACCGAGCTGTTAGCCCATCTCCCCAAGGAGGATCCCGAATACACACGGGCGGCGCTGGAAGAACTGGACCGGAGGATGGTCCGGGCGCAGCAAGAAGTGATCGCCGGATGGAAGGAGGAAGTGGCCCGGCGGGCTGTGATCCCGCAGCCGAAGGCGCCAGCAACAAGCAGCGCACCAGCCAGTGAGGGCCGAGCGGAGGCCGAGGACAACGCCGCGGAGGAGGCCGCGACAGCAGAGGCAGGTAACGGAGACGCCCCTGCACCGAATCCTAGGGCCGCCGACCTGCCCCTGCACCCCGTCGCGGAGCCCCACGCACCGGGACCCGCTGTTGACACCATGCCCTCACCGCCATCAACCAGCCCCCAGGCCGTCGACGCTGCCAGTGAGCCCCGCCCCACGCCGTGCCCTCTGACCCCGGGCGTGCTCAGCCAACCGCCACCGCAGGCCCGGCCGCAAGGCCCTGCACTCCCGGGCGCCGCTGCCCTGACGGATTCTCCTGCACCAGCTGTGCCACCTGTGGGAGCAACAAGGAAATGACCAGCACGTGCCTGGTCGCAAGGTCACGTGCCCCCGGGCGCCGCCAACCCACTTGCGCCCCCTGCTGCTGCAGTACCACCACTGGGCGCGGATCTCTTTGCCCAGCACACCACTCCGGAGGGGCTGCCTTTCATCTGGCCCCCCGAGTTTGTCAACCCCCGCTTCTGGAAGAGCCCGTCCGCGGAGATCGACGTACCCTCTGAGCCCCTCATACCTGCTCCAGCGCCTCAAGAAATTCCCCAGCTGCCATTAGAAGACGTCCAATTTGAATGGGACCCCACAGGGGAGGACCTGATGGGGTTCACGAAGGAAACGCGAGCGAGCGCAGCCGAGCGGCGAGAGGCCTGCCGCCAACAGCTGGAGATGTTTGAAAAGGAGCAGCGCGAGCGGCGGGTGAAGCAAGAAAAGCTGCAGGTCCAGAGCGCGGAGCAGAAAATGAAGGCGCGGCGAGATCCCCGAACTGCCCGCAGACCCCGAGTCACCGGGACTGTGGTGAAGTTCCAGATGGAGCGCGGCTGGGGTTTCATCCGAGACCCCGAGACCATCAGCGACGTGTTTGTGACAAGGAGAGATGTGGAGAGTCACCTACCGGAAGGCCATCGTGGGCGGGATCTATTCCCAGGCGATGTGGTGTCTTACACCCGACACCAAGGCGTGAAGGGGTGGTACGCCCTACACGTCCGCCGAGTAGTAGAGGAGGAGGAACAACACTACTCGGACGCCGAGTACCAGGAGGGCCCGGACGGGCCTGAAGATCCGTATGAGGAGGAAGAAGGAGCGTCATGAAGACACCGTTACCAGTGAACGGTCAAGTGGCATTGTAAGTAGTTACCCGTAAGGGTGCAAAGGAACTGTGTGGGACTGTTTCAAATTGCGTGTGGTCCCCGTTGGGACTGATATAGAACTGTGTGAATGTTATCCCCTATCCCCTAAGTAACCTGGCTGAGGACTGAGAGCAGCCATCCCTCTTCCCCTAACAGGCTGAGGACTGTGAGCAGCCATTCCCCTATCCCCACAGGCCGAGGACTGGGAACGGCCAATCCCTTGTAAATAGTTGCGCTTCTTAAAGCGCCCCCTGCTGGTTTTATAAAAAGACTGCAACATCTACCTCAAGACAAATTTGTTGCACCTTTAAGAAGGAAAGAACACCTGGTCGCAAGTTGCACCGCAACCAAGAACCCAAGAATGTGCTTTACTTAAAAATGTTTTATATATGAAAAGTTTTTATATGCTGCTAGATATTAATGTGAATGTTTTCTATAGTGTGATATGTCAAAAGAGTTCCAGAAGTATTAGTACGTGTTTTATAATAGTGTGACAAGAAAAGAAAAGTGTGTCCCATAAAGGGAGTTGAACAATGTCGTCTGTTTCTAAATGTAAAAAGTTATTGAAAAAGTTTTGCATGTCCTGTAAATAACTGTTTTTGCTCTTTTCCAGCCCGAGGACGTGCTGTGCTTTACCAGGGGGGAATGTAGCGCCCCGAGGGTTCGGCCGCTACAGGGGTATTGCACCTCAGACCAGAGGTGTGATATTCCACTCCCGGGTAAGGATGGAGTATGGACCAGGGCTCAGTTAGCTGCATGCAGCACACACACCCCATTTCCCAGGGACAGCTCAACGGTGCTCCCACTAGACAGAAGTGCAGGCACGACCGACCATGTCCCTGTTGGAGTGGGGAGGGAGGGGTGGAACACCCAGTGCTGTAGGGGCAGATAGGGGTTGGTTCCTGAGCGTAGATAGGAGCCCATTGGTGGCTGGTCACCTGGGCTCATGGTCAGAGGGAGGTCTAAAAGGTGGGCACCATCTTAGATCTAGGTTCGTTCAGCCAGAGGAGAAGACAGGGAGTAGGGGCTCTGTAGGAGCTCTACTCCGGAAGGGCCTAGTGAGAGGCCGAGGAGGAGGTGAAGGGGAGCTGAGATTCTAGCTCATCTCAGCTCCAAGAGAAAGGAACAGAAAGGAACAGAACAGGAAAGAAAGAGAAGAAGAGACAGAGAAAGAGAAGGGCTCAGGAACAAGAAGGTGGAAGGGACCCTAAGAACCCACGAGAATCCAGGGTGCAGGGTCAGGCAGATTAAGGGTACCGGATCCCAAGTTGGTGGAGGAGAAACAATCCTCAGCCAAAGACCGGTCGTCGTGATCATATATTGGTGCGACACCTCATCAAACCTGCTAGGAAGGCACCATATAGGACAGCGGAGGACGGGGCCCACGTTTAACCGCACAGGTCCGCGGCAGCTGGACAAAAGTGGGTCACTGGTGAGGCAGGCCAGAGAAAGGATAAAAGGGGGTCCTGTGCCATGCTCCTGAACTGCCTGGGAGTTGACCGAGCCCCACACCTGGTGGACGCAGCACGGCTCGGGCAGTCATTGCCAGCTGAAGTGACTTGGATATTAACCGTGAGTAAAGACGCTGGACTGCAGTACGTTGTCTGTGTGCTTTTTCGCTCCTCCGGCACTACCGGTACTGGCACTCTCACTACCATCACTCCCAGCATCCACTACACTGCCCTGGGGCTGCACTCTTCCCGTGGGGAGTCACATCACCTCAGCTGCACCCATCATCAGCCCCAGCGGACTGCCTTGCAGCGGCGGTTCCTAATAACCGCAATCCACGGGTGGCGTAGTCGGACATTATCTAAAGCACGTAGCAGACTACCATTGGCCTGACCACCCTGAGCCGCGGGACCGGGCCGCCACCACTACTACCCCCAACGTCTCCCTATTGCCCGGTTCCGCGTGCCCCTTGGCCCAGGGGGCGAGTCACTCTTATGGAGGGTCTGCTGTTCTGGCACCACAGGGGCTCTGCCTATGTGACATGGCACTCTCTAACCAGTCCAGCAAAATCCGATCTCCAATATGGAGCTTGTTCCCTTCTGAACTTTGCACTGTGATAAAAAGTAGAACAATGAGCAAAAAGTGGCAAAATGTGATATATAGATTAAAAATTAACTTTTATTCAATTGTTTTAAAAATTGATGAATAAAAATAGAATATAATGTATAAGGAAGAAGCAATGGCGAGTCTTACAAAAGGTACTCAGCCGCCTAAAGAAAGTACATCTGTGGAACAGATTACACTTATAATATGGTTCCTTTTAACCTAGGAACATAACAGGCCACAGTTACATAACACACTAGACCACCACTTTAATTTCAACTAAGTGGTTTTAGTCCGAGTCAAAAAAGGGGGCTGTCATACAGTAAATGTTTCCATAGGTATATATCAAAGTATTTAAATAGACAGTCATGTATTTAAAGCTCTCCTACACCCATACTATTAACTCAAAGATGGGTGAGAGCAAAAAAGATAGACCAATTGTAAATGGTACTCAGCCGCCTAAACAAGGTACATCTGTGGAACAGGTTACGCTTCTAATATAGTTCCTTTTAGCCTAGGAACATAGCGGGCCACAGTTACATAGCACTCTAGACCACCACTTTAATTAACACTAAGTGGTTTTAGTCCGAATCAAAAAGGGCTGTCATATAATAAATGTCTCCATAGGTATACATCGAAGTATTTAGACAGACAGTCATGCATTAGAGCTCTCCTACACCCATACTATTAACTCAGAGATGGATGAGGGAAAAAAGAAAGGACTGATTGTATTATAGAGTCTGGATGTGACATAAAGAAATTGGTGAATTATTAATACATGGAACAATCTCACCGTTAAGATGTCAGTATCATCGCTGATGACTCATGTCTGTGCAGTTTTGGGGCAAACCCTTTGGATGTGACTTTAACCAGTTGAGTGCAGGACTCCTTTCATCTGGCAAAAAGGTTACAAACCAACAGGGTAAGGAGTGCCCTCCCGACGCGTTTCCTCATCTCATTGATTCATCAGGGGAGAGAGCGGTGGTATCGATGGGTCTATCAGCCCGAAAATAAAGATTCCACGGTTGCTGAGTAGTGCCCGCGCTTCTTTTAAATGTACCGGTATTACCGCCCTGCAGCGGCAACGTCACTTCCGGTTTCGGCCCCTCGACTTCCGGTGTTTGGAGCGCATGAGCCTGCAAGTGACACGCAAGCGTCGCTTCCGATGACGTCGACAGCTGGTCGAGTGGACGCTTGCGGCGTTGTGATGGTAACATGATATAGAACGCCCGAACCCGGCTGCGGGGTGACGGGTAAGTATCAACTACGGCGAGTCTATCAGGTCACCTATTAGGATAATGCCGCTAACGGGATGATGGAAGTTGAAAACATCACGTAGCGCCCCAGATATGGTGGGAACAAACGGTTTGTCACGGGGTTCAAGAGCAAAGAGGGGTACAGAGGAAATAGTTTCTCGATTCTGTAGGTACGATTCTCTCATCTAAGAATCAAATGAGATTATGTGGACAATGGCTTTTGGCTGTGTAGAGGAAGAATAATAGGGGGAAACTGGGGGAAACTGGAGGAGAGATCCAATACCGATGGAGTCCACTAGGTATGTATACGTGGGCCCCCACTCCACAGCGCAGCAGACCCCACCAGACAATATTAAATCAGAACCGGGGTCTAGTCATTTTTAAGGAGTAGTGATAGGTAGTTAGCCAACGGGAGAGAGGTAATCCCAAGATAGATATATATATCCCACTTAATAAAAGGGCAGTAATGATAGGGAATAACAGGCAGGGACTAATAAAAGAAAATATAGAAAAATTGAACCTATTCTTACCCTATGGTGTACTCATCCTACCTGACAGTGGAGGTTGGCACCCTAGGACCTGTGCAAATGGCGCCCCCACTCCTCGGCGGCTGTCCCTACACTCCTGTCCCTATGGAGTCCCTAGGTCAAAGGAAACATCTGAATGACAATTGTTCGTTAAGACCCAGGGGGGCAACAGTATTAAGTTTAAAAATCCACTTGGTCTCTCTTTGTAAAATTAATTTATCCCAGTCGCCCCCTCTAGGTGAAGGTGAAATTTTATCAATACCCATAAACTTCATGACTTCAGGCTGGTTAGGGTGTGTGGAGTTCACGTGTGTTGCTATGGGTGTATCTCTTTTCAGGGCAATGTCCCGTTGATGTTCGCCCACTCTCCTCCTGAATTCTCTTTTTGTTTTGCCGACATATTCAAGACCACAAACGCATGTGGCTTTGTAGATGATGCCTTTGGATCTGCAATTGATGAATTGTTTAATTGTAAATGACTCCCCTGTGTTATTACTCATGAAATTTCTGTCTTGTGTGATCGATTGACAGGCTACACATCCACTACATTTAAAACATCCCTTTGTGGACCCTGATAGTCAATTTTCTGTTTGATGGTTAGTGAAATGACTGTGAACCAGTCTATCTCTAAGAGATCTGCCTCTTTTGTAGGTGATTCGGAGTATATTGCCAACTAGGGTCCCTATGTCAACGTCCAATTGGAGAATATGCCAGTGCTTCAACAGTATTTTGCGGACCCTTTCTGCACCATTAGAAAAAGTCGTGACCAGCCTGCAGGAGTTGTCCTCTTCTGGGGGTTTCTGAACGGGTTTTAATAGGGAAGTACGTTCCCTGCCTGATGACTCCCCATAGGCCCTGGACAATACTTTGTTTGGGTACCCTCTCTCCCGGAAGCGAGTGCGCAAGTCCCTAGCCTGTTCGACAAAAGAGGCGTCATCGGAGCAGTTCCTGCGAATACGCAAGAACTGTCCCTTAGGGATGCCCCTCTTGAGGTGGGCGGGATGGTTGCTTTCCCATCTGAGCAAGGAGTTTGTAGCTGTTGTTTTTCTAAAAGTTTTTGTACTCAATGCTCCATCTTTTTCTTTTTGGATCAAAATGTCTAGGAAGGGGAGTTTGTGTTCATTTATCTCAAAGGTGAAATGTAGGTTCAGACTATTATGGTTGAGTTTATTGACAAAATTTTCAAAATGTACAGTCTCACCTTTCCATAATATCAGGATGTCGTCAATATAACGAGTCCAGAGCAATATATGTTCACTCCCCTCAACAGGCGCATCCCCAAAGACTACAGTTTCCTCCCACCAGCCCAGGTACAAGTTTGCATATGATGGGGCACACGGGCTGCCCATTGCTGTACCCCTGAGCTGGTGGAAGTACTTACTGTCAAACAGGAAAACATTCCTCGACAGACAAAACTTCAACCCCTCCAAGATGAATCTGTTATGTTCAACATATTGACAGCCTCTCCCCCTCAAAAAATACTGTACTGCCTCTAGTCCTTTAGTGTGTGGAATGGATGAGTAGAGTGATTCCACGTCAATGCTAGCTAGTTTGACCTCTGTATCCACCGATACATTCTCTAAGCTACGGAGTAAAGCTGTTGTGTCACTTACGAATGAGTTTAAACCCATCACAAACTGGCCAAGAATTTTGTCCAGATAGATGCCAAGATTTTGGGTCAAATTGTTGACCCCTGACACAATTGGGCGTCCCTTAAGGGGTGTTAGTCCTTTGTGTATCTTAGGCAAGCTATAAAAGGTTGCCATTACCGGATGGCTTGGGCATATAAAGTCTCGTTCTTGTTTCGTAATTACTCCATTCTCTAGAGCCTCTTTGGCCAGATCGCACAGTTCTAGAGCTAGTTTTTTAGTGGGGTTAGAGTCTAGAACGCAATAACATTCCTTATCTTGCAAGATATTATTACACATTGTATGATAGTCACCCAAATTCATGTGATATGTGATAAAAAGAAGTTTTCGACCACATATGGGGTATCAGCATACAAAGGAAAAATTGAACAACAAATTTTGGCACCTATTTTCTCCTGCTATCCATGTGAAAATGAAAAAATGTGGGATTAAAACAACATCTTTGTGGGAAAAATGTATTGTTTTCATTTTTACAGATCCACGTTGTAACATTCTGTGAAGCACCTGTGGGTTCAAAGTACTCACCACATATCTAAATAAATTCCTTGAGGGGTCCAGTTTCCAAACTGGGGTCACTTGTGGGGGTTTTCCACTGTTTAGGCACATCAGGGGCTCTCCAAACGTGATATGACACCTGCAGACCAATCCATCAAAGTCTGTGTTCAAAAATGTCACTCCTTCCTTTCTGAGCCCTGCCTTGCACCAAAACAATAGTTTTCCCCCATATATGAGGTATCTGCATGCTCAGGAGAAATTACACAACACATTTTTGGGTCCATTTTCTCCTGTTACCCCTTTGAAAATAAAAAATTTGGGCTAAAAGAACTTTTTATGTGAAAAATTAGATTTTTTTATCTTCACGGCTCTACGTTATAAACTTCTGTGAAGCACTTGGGGGTTCAAGGTGATCACCACACATTTAAAGAAGTTTCCCGAGGGGTCTAGTTTCCAAAATGGTGTTACTTGTGGGGGGTTTCAACTGATGAGGCACATCAGGGGCTCTCCAAATGCGACATAGCATCGGCTAATTATTCCTGCAAATTTAGCATTCAAAAAGTCAAATGGAGCTCCTTCCCTTCCAAGCCCTGCAGTGCACCCAAACAGTAGTTTTACATCACATTTTGACTATTGGCGTCCTCAGGAGAAAATTGCACAACAAATTAATTTCATGGTGCAATTTCTCCTGTTACCCTTGTGAAAATGCAAAATTTAGGGATAAAATACATTTTTCTGGGAAAAATGTGATTTTTTAAAAATGTTTTCACGGCACTATGTTATAAACTTCTGTGAAACACTTGGGGGTTCAAGGTGATCACCACACATTTAAAGAAGTTCCCTGAGGGGTCTAGTTTCCAAAATGGTGTTACTTGTGGGGGGTTTCAACTGTTGAGGCACATCAGGGGCTCTCCAAACACGACATAGCATCGGCTAATTATTCCAGCAAATTTTGCATTCAAAAAGTCAAATGGCGTTCCTTCCCTTCCAAGCCCTGCCGTGTGCCGAAACAGTGGTTTTCCTCCACAAATTGGGTATCAGCATGCTCAGGAGAAATTTCACAACAAATTTTGGGATCCATTTTTTCCTGTTACCCTTGCAAAAATAAAAAATTGCGTCTAAAGTAAAATTTTTGTGAAAAAAAGTTAAATGTTTATTTTTTTCCTTCCACGTTCCAAAAATTCCTGTGAAGCACCTGAAGGGTTAATAAACTTCTTGAATGTGGTTTTGAGCACCTTCAGGGGTGCAGTTTTTAGAATTCTGTCACCTTTTGGTATTTTGTGTCATATAGACCCCTCAAAGTCACTTCAAATATGATGTGTTCACTAAAAAAATGGTTTTGTAAATTTTTTTGGAAAAATGAGAAATCACTGGTCAACTTTTAACCCTTATAACTTACTTACAAAAAAAATTCCTGTATCCAAAATTGTGCTGATGTAAAATAGACATGTGGGAAATATTATTTATTAACTATTTTGTGTGACATAACTCTCTGATTTGAGAGCATAAAAATTGAAAGTTTGAAAATTGCTACATTTTCAAAATTTTTTGCCAAATTTACATTTTTTTCACAAATAAACAAAAGCCATATCAAAGAAATGTTAAAACTATCATGAAGTACAATATGTCACGAAAAAACAATCTCAGAATCAGTTGGATCTGTTGTAGCATTCCAGAGTTATTAACTCATAAAATGACACTGATCAGAATTGTAAAATTTTGGCCTGGTCATGAAGGTGAAAACAGGCTCGGGGGTGAAGGGGTTAAGGATTACTAACTTCTTATGTCCGTCATTTGCATATAGAGTAAAATGAAGCTGTGTAATCATACTTAAACTTTGATGGGGCTGATACTTATTATGTACGCTTGGAATGACAGATATGCTTTATTCCCATTTATTGTACATTTTAGTTAAAACAATAGATAATAATTATAAAGCTTAAAAATTATTTAGCAACATTGAATACCGGATGAAGAATGGCCACTAGAAAGAAGTTGAGACATCAAGTTGTCCGGATGTCTTTTATCCAAGTGCAACTGTCACAGTGAGAACTTCACTGAAAAACTTCTCTGGGGAATCTGTGATTTGTGACTATCTCTTTTTGTGGGCATCTGTAACAGACAATTATGGATGCCTACATGGCAGATGCAGTGTAGACCTATGTGGCCTTTTCCGGATCTAGAAAAGTAAGACTGACTGTCTATCCCCAAATTTTAGGTTCAAAAAGTTATGTTTCAAAGAAAACCTGTTACTGGATTTTTAATTTAAACTTGGGCCCTCCTCCAGAATCAGTGCAGCAGCACCAATTGGAACAGTTTTTCTTTTTCTTCGCTGCCCCTCTGTTCCAAAGTTATATTCCCAGGAAATAAAGATGCAAATTTCCCCTTCAACAAACTGGGCGTATACCACTGAACTTCTCTGTGGGCCCAGCTGTGTTTTGATTGGCCAACATCAGAGGAGAAAAAACAAATGCCAACAGAGAAATCCTGTGGTATACGCCTGGCTGGTTAAAGGGAAAATTTTCACTCTGTTTACCGGTGGCATAACTTTGGAATGAAGAGGCTGTAAGGTGGCTGTTAGACACCTAAGTGGTTGGGAGATAAACTTGAAGTAATCACTGGTATATATATATCACTCCTCTGCTACGTGTTATCTATTCTGAAACCTGCATTGTATCTCCATGTTACTTGCAATGCTCTGCAGCTAATCACTGGTATATATATCTCATTCATCTACGTTGTTTAATCCATGATACTTTAAGGTCATCACACTTACTTTAACAGTTTATGATCCATGTTGAGTTGCCAGTCTGTTTTTTTTCTGCAGTTTTATTGTCTCCTGTTGTCTTAAGCTAGTTGATTGATTGCTAACGAGTTAAATCTGTGTAGATCTAAGCAGATACGTCCCTATATATGGAGACATAGTCAAGGGGCAGCATTTATACGGGGCATTTATGCATATAGCATTTATTCATACTTTATCGAAGTGCGATAGTTTATCAAAGTGCCACGGCAGTTAGATATGGCAGTTGGACAGGGCAGAAGACAGGTAAGGCAATTAAACAAACTTGCTTCCAGGTCATCTGTTTTGCAAACAGTATTCACCATTTGTATTTGTGCCATTTATATTCTGGCTGCTACAATCATCCACATTCACCGTTCTCCCACAAATTCGGCACACTTCATCCTTATTAACCCCTCTCTCCTCTCTTCTCCTATGTACAGCTGTCATGCTCTCTTCACAATGTTATACCACACAGATCCATTCATTCCCACCATACAACACAGGAAATTCTCACACAAATCACTCAACCATCTGCTCACTCTCTGTATCTTCCTTCTCTTAGTCGCAGGTGATATTTCTCCTAATCCAGGACCCTCCAGTTATAATAACACTAACTATTTCCCTGTTACATTCAGAAACCCTGCTAATCTCATTAATATTCCCTGCATATCTTCTGTCTCATTCAACTGTGCCCTTTGGAATGCGCGCTCAGCATGTAATAAGCTCTCTTACATCCATGACTTTTTCCTCTCTAATTCCCTCAACCTTCTGTCTCTCACCGAAACCTGGATCCAGCAGTCAGACACCACCATCACTGCAGATCTCTCCTATGGTGGCCTGCAATTCTCTCATACCCTGAAACCTGACAACAGATCAGGTGGAGGTGTTGGTCTGCTTCTTTCAACAAAATGTACTTTTCAGGTTATCCCCCCAGTACCCTCCCTTATCTTCCCTTCTTTTGAGGCCCACACAGTCAGACTCTACCGGTCCTTCTCCCTGCAAGTGGCGGTTGTCTATCGCCCTCCAGGTCCCTCCCGTCAGTTCCTGGATCACTTTGCTGCCTGGCTTCCAAATTTTCTATCCTGTGACATCCCCACTCTAATCATAGGAGATTTTAACATACCAATTGGGGATTCTCTTTCCCCATCTGCCGCTCATCTTTTATCCCTAACCTCCTCCTTCGGCCTTTCACAGCTTGCTAATTTTCTTACACATGAAGACGGGAACACATTGGACCTGATCTTCTCCCAGCTTTGCGCAGTACATGACTTTACTAACTCTCCCCTTCCACTCTCTGACCATAATCTTCTTTCATTCTCTGTTCACACTTATAGAAATATGCGTGCCATTAACAACCCTGGCACACGCCTCAAACACGTCGTCTCCAGAGGTGCTCCATGTGCGCTGAACGGCTGTGGAGAAAATGTAAACTGCCCGAAGATTTCCTCCATTTTAAAAGTTATGATGAAAACATATAACTCTGCCCTTCACCTCTCCAAACAAACCTACTTTAACAATCTCATCATCTCACTTTCCAATAATTCTAAACGCCTCTTTGACACGTTTCATTCTCTCCTCAATCAAACAACACAGGCCCCGACCACTGAGCTCAGCGCTGACGATCTGGCCAATTATTTCAAAGAAAAAATTGACCATATCCGACAGGAAATTTTCTCCCAATCCCCAAACGTTATGCATGTTCTCCCTCGCCACATTGTATCTTGCTCACTTTCTGACTTCGAACCAGTCACGGAAGATGAAGTGATCAGGCTCCTTGCATCTTCTCGCCCTACTACCTGCACCAGTGACCCTATTCCCTCACATCTCCTTCAGTCCCTTTCTCCAGCTGTCACCACTCACCTAACTAAAATTTTCAACCTCTTCCTCTCATCTGGTATCTTTCCCTCTTCTTTTAAACACGCCAGCATACATCCATTATTTATAAAACCATCCCTCGACCAGAACTGCACGGCCAACTACAGACCTGTTTCCAATCTTCCATTTATCTCTAAACTCCTGGAACGCCTGGTCCATTCCAGTCTAATCCGCTATCTCTCAGACAGCTCTCTTCTTGACCCTCTACAATCTAGTTTACGCTCTTTACATTCTACTGAAACTGCCCTCACTAAAGTCTCTAATGATCTTCTAACAGCTAAATCTAATGGTCACTACTCCCTGCTGATACTCCTGGATCTCTCTGCAGCATTCGACACTGTGGATCACCAGCTCCTCCTCACTATGCTCCGCACTACTGGCCTCAAGGACACTGTTCTCTCCTGGTTCTCCTCCTATCTCTCTGACTGCTCCTTCTCTGTGTCTTTTGCCGGCTCCTCCTCCTCTCTCCTTCCCCTTACTGTCGGGGTTCCTCAAGGATCAGTCATAGGCCCCCTTCTTTTCTCCTTATACACCGCTTCTATTGGACAAACAATCAGCAGATTTGGTTTTCAGTACCATCTCTATGCTGATGACACCCAATTATACACCTCTGCTCCCAACATCACCCTTTCATTACTACAAAAGACCAGTGATTGTCTTTCTGCTGTATCTAACATTATGTCCTCCCTCTGCCTAAAACTGAATCTGTCAAAAACTGAACTACTCATATTTCCTCCCTCCACTAACCTACCTGTGCCCGATATTGCCATTTCCATTTGTAGCTCAACCATTACTCCCCAGCAACAAGCCCGCTGTCTTGGGGTCATTTTTTATTCAGATCTTTCCTTCACTCCTCACATCAAATCAATCGTTCGTTCATGTCATCTACACCTCAAAAACATCTCAAGAATCAGGACATTTCTCACCTTTGACTCAGCAAAAACTCTTACTGTAGCTCTTATTCATTCTCGTCTCGACTATTGCAACTTTCTACTAATCGGTCTCCCTCTTACTAAACTCTCCCCTCTCCAAACCGTCCTTAGCGCAGCAGCAAGGTTCATATTCCTCACCAACCGCTACACCGATGCCTCTTCCCTGTGCCAGTCATTGCATTGGTTACCCATCCAATATAGAGTTCAATTTAAACTTATCACGCTCCATGCTTGAGTACCTCCCTACATCTCCTCCCTCGTCTCAGTCTACCACCCTACATGTGCCCTCCGTTCTGCCAATGACTTAAAACTAAAATCCTCCATAATCCGAACTTCCCACTCCCGTCTCCAAGATTTCTCGCGTGCTGCGCCAATTCTTTGGAATGCACTACCCAGGACAGTTCGATTAATTCCCAATACCCACAGTTTCAAGCGGACCCTAAAAACCCATTTCTTTAGACTGGTGTATCGCCTAAACACACTATCTGACCGTCCCAGTTTTCCCCCATATTAAAATCTTCTGTTTCAGGTTCATACCATCCATGTACTTAATAGCCTCGGTCAGGACTGTACACATACTGGCTGGTGACCAGTCCATGTATTAGTATTTATCCTATTTAGTATATCAAGGCTGCATTATACAATATATGTACTTTTTACCTTTTGTGTCTCCCCCATTTTCTCATAGACTGTAAGCTTGCGAGCAGGGCCCTCACTCCTTTTGATTTGAGAAATGCTTATTCTGTATTGTTTGTTTAAGTCCCCCCTAAAATTGTAAAGTGCTGCGGAATATGTTGGCGCTATAAAAATTATTATTATTATTATGCTTTAGTACATGTATGAAAACCCTCCAGCACACTAAGTGGTGTGAGGGTTTAATCAGCCAAGACAGTTTTCCTACCAGGGCTGGGTGAAATTGTTACCTCTATGCTGTCTGTAGCTACAATAAGATGCACATTTGTTGCTCAAACCTATGTATATATTTGAAACAAAACGCTTGTGCCATGTCCTATCAGAGATAAACCACTATAAATGTTAATATGATGAAAATCTACATACACAACACAGTCCAATTGCACACAATTGCAGTCCTTGACTGTTATGTCGTCATATGTTGATTGCTGACTCTTTGCCAGTAGGAGTGTTAGGGCGCGGCTTGGCAGGGAGTGCATTGTTGCTGAAACAACAGTAGTTAACTTGTTGTATTTGTAAACTTAAGACCCGTGTGTTTCCCCACCAACTATTTCATTTTTGTTTGCCGTCGCTCGTCATATCCTTTCAGCTCTTCTACTTCTCTGTACAATCAGCTTGGACAGTCCAGAACAGACACTGATCTCTCTGCACCAGCGGAAGGTATGTGCAATGTCCTGGAAGCCTTTCTATAATTTTAAATTCAATATTTTTATCATCAATAGAGTTGTTTTAGGATAACAGACAATTATTTATTTTAAAAAATGGGATAACCATAATTTGAAACAGATTCTGTATTTATTTCCATATCGTCACAACCTATATTAGTGCATCCAAATATTATTACTTTAAGGGTATATGAACGACAATTTGTATGCGTTTCATATGTGCTATTAAGAGTAAATAAAAGAAAATCTAATAATGTAAAACCCTAAAATAATTACGTTTTGGTAACAATCTAGTGTCTAATTATCAAATAATGTGAAATTCCACATGCTCTACATTTTTGTCGCATAGATATAATGTATATAATCTCCACATAGATATAATGCCACATAGATATAATGTATATAATCTCTGATACATGCAGCACATCTATACAGCAATAATACTAATAGGGAAATACACTTCCCATCCAGACACACTGTCCTATCACTGTCTATATATCCTGTTAAATCAAATAATATATACTGAGTTTATTCATTAATATTCACCCATTGAGGTGGCAGTGTGCCCAGGGGTCAATTGATCATTGCATGGCTTTATCACTATTCCAAAGGTCATTGCTATACGAAGGGGACATAGTAAACTAGTAGTAGTAGAGTAGAGACGCTGCTGGGTGACATCCTCTATACATATTCTAGGTGTAAATGAGTATCAGCATATACACAGACATATTTGGTGAACGGGATGCCCCCCCCCCGCAGTGAGAGTATATATAGGATGGATATATTTTAACAACCTTTAATGAAACACCCTTTACAATTGGTCTGTGAAGTATGTGTCCTGTAAATATTTATGTGTAAGTAGATTATATATACTACATTTGTATAAGTCTCTATATGCACATGTGCTTGGGCGCTGAAAGTGGCCGATAAGTCTAGATTCAGGAGACATTGGAATCTGGATTAGTGATGATCGAGCACTAAAATGCTCAAGTGCTCGTTATTTAAATCGAGCCGGTCAGACGCTTGGACCCACTTGAGTCGAGTAACGAGTATAATGGAAGTCAATGGGAAACTCGAGCATTTTTCTGTCACACCCAAACAGGAGGGCTGAGGGGGCAGTAAAATCGCTGATATGGATGGAAACAGCACTCAAATGTAATGGGAACAGCATAGGGAAGATGCCTGGATGCATCTCTGACTCCCAGGTCGCTGCTGGGAAGTAAATAAATAATTACAAAAATGAAATCAGGTCTCCTTCATTTCTGATAACCAGACAAAGTAAAGCAGACAGTGGGAGCTGATATTATCAGGCTGGGAAGGTCCATGGATGTTAGGCCTTCCCAGCCTAAAAATGCCAACCCGCAGCCACCCTAGAATTGATGCATTCATTAGATGCGTCAATTCTGGTGCTTTGCCCGACTCTTTCCGATTGCCCTGTTGCGGTGGCAATCAGGGTAATATTTTTGGGGGTTGATGTCAGCTGTGTAATGTCAGATGACATCAAGCCCAGGGGTTAGTAATGGAGAGAAAGAAAGAGAGATTCCCCTTAATTGAGCTATATTACCAGGTTTTTGATACACCATTTCAGAGCAGCATAATGTAGGGGTCTCTAATTCCAGCGATTTGTCACTTACTGGGCTCCTTGCAGTCATGTTGATAAAATCACTGCAGATCTACCAGTTCTCTTAATGCTGAGCTCTGTATAACCCCACCCACATCCCTGACTAGCAGCTTTATGTGTACACTGTGCATAGGCAGAAAGCTGCCAATCAGTGGTTTGGGCGACGTTGGATTGCCTGGCTGCAGGCCAAGTAGTCCTCTACACTGAGAATTTCCTTCTGATAAAACAGTGATTTTATAAAAACTACACTAAGGCTATGAACAGTAATCAACAGTTAGAAAGGATCCAGTAGCAATCTGTTGTCAAGGTAAGGAGGCTTATTCGCCGTGCAATGCTCCTCTGGGAAATTTAATATTTTGCATATTTTTTTAATTGGAAAACTGATCGGGTAAATAGCCATCAGTTTTTCTCCCATTGGAAAAGGATATGTTTTTTGCTTATTGAATGTGGAAAAATAAATATTTAACATATACTACTGGACATGTGTATTTTCAAGTAATCATCTACTGTATTTGCAACTGATCCAGTAAGCAAAAAATGGATCCTTTTCAAATGAGAGAAAAATAGATAACTAATTAACAGATCAGTTATCCATAGACTTCAATGTTAAAAAAATGGATCCAGTTGTAATCAGTTTTTTTTTCAACATAAAAGTTATGTCTGCACAATTTTTTTGTCATCGGATTACTGCTGAATCCGTTATAATTGATGATTTCTGGGCATGTGAACATAGCCTAAGTGACACATTGCTGGAATCAGGGTCTCTGTCTCTATATCATGATGAATAGCAAAAACCTGGTGTCAGATTCCCTTTAATAACACACATAGATATCATAATTAGAGATGAGCAAACATGTTCGGAAAACATTTTTTTTTTTTTTCAAATTCAGCACGAACATTGCACATTCAGATTTGTGATCGGACACCCGAGCGTTTTTACTGAAAATTGGCCAATTTCAGCAAAAGTGTGGTAAATTATCGCTTTTCCACTACTGTATTTTTTAGGACTTTGGCTAGGATAGTGGTGCTGTATGATGAACAGGGGGATGTGTTTGATGAGGGGAGGGGGTGGGGAGAGGTCAGAGTAGCTGCGAACTGTTAATCTTTTTTTTTATTTTTTTTTCTTATCTTAATGTGTGGAGATTCTGACAAACCAATCAGGGTGCAGGAACCATCTATGACGTCCAGACACAAGGGCTTCTGTCATTGGCTGCTGAAGTCACATGTCCCTCTCCATATAAAGAGCGGACATGTTGTTTTAGCGCCATTTTGTCAGTGTAACAGCCTCTTCTGCATGGCAGAGTGCGACAAATCAATAGACAACCCTGGCACAACAACCTCACTAAACAACTTCCGCAAGGGTCCAGGCTTGCAGAGCAGCGTTGGAAGAAAACACATTCGCAAGATGACTTCACTGTATTCAAACTAGCAACTCTCACATTCAAATCAGTCCTAACCTATGTTAAACAGGCCTACTTCACAACCCTCATATCTTCCTTATCCTACAACCTCAAACAATTACTCAACACTTTTAACTCCCTCCTCCGCCCTCCACTGCCCCCTCCGACCTCCCTCATCACGACTTTGCCACACACTTCAAAAACAAGATTGACCAAACAAGACAAGCCTTTATTGTCTGACCACCACAACCCCTTTGTTTTCCAGACCACTGCCCTTCTCTCATAACCTGCCTCTCCAACATCACTGAAGGAGAGCTTATTAGCCTCCTCTCCAAATGACACCTCACCACTTGTGCACTCGACCCCATCCCATCCCACCTCCTCCCCAACCTCACCCCCACACTCATCCCATCCCTAACCCATCTATTCAACCTATCACTAATTTCTGGTACCTTCCCCTCGGCTTTCAAACATGCCACAATCACGCTCATCCCTCAAAAAGCCATCCCTCGACCCAACCGCTTTGTCCAGCTATCGTCCCATATCGCTGCTCCCATTTGTCTCCAAACTCCTTAAGCAACATGTTCATGCTGAACTTTCCTCTCACCTCTCATTTAACTCTCTCTTCGACAACCAACAATCTGGCTTCTGTCCCTACCATTCCACCGAAACTGCCCTGACCAAAATTACTAATGACTTACTTACAGACAAAGCTAACAGACAATTCTCCATACTCCTCCTTCTAGATCTGTCCTCTGGCTTTGCCAAAGTTGACTACTGCCTCCTACTACAGATTCTCTCTTCCTTTGGTGTCAAAGACCTTGTCCTATCCTGGATCTCCTCATACCTTTGCAACCACACCTTTAGCATCTCCCACTCCCACACTACCTCTTCATCCTGCCTTCTCTCTCTTGCAGTCCCTCAAGGCTCTGTCCTAGGACCCCTACTCTTCTCCATCTATACCCTTGGCCTGGGACAGCTCATAAAGTCCCATGGCTTCCAGTACCACCTGTAAGCTGATGACACTCAGATCTCCCTCTCTGGCCCAGACGTCACCTCTCTGCTGTCCAGAATCCAAGCGTGTCTATCAGCCATATCCTCCTTCTTCTTCTCTCGCTTCCTCAAACTCAATGTGGACAAATCTGAACTCATCATCTTTCCTCCATTGCAAGTATCTTCCCCATCTGATTTATCACAATAAATGACACCACGCTTTCCCCAGTACTGGAAATCCACTGCCTCAGCATAACCCTTGACTCTGCTCTGTCCTTCAAACCACACATCCAAGCTCCACATTTCAGCATAGAACTCTGTTATGCTGATATTGTGCTTCATGCAAGAGTACACCTTGAAACTCTGTTTTTTTCTGTTCTTATCGCACTACATAAAGCACACCACATCTCAGCTTGTAATTCTTTTGCGCTGAGATTCTGCTGTATACAGGGCTCGTCCATAGTAAAAAATCTAATTTCTTTTGTTACTACCGTGATACATACAGCAGGCCACATCTGAGCTTGTAATTTTTTGGCGCTGAGATTCTGCAGTATCCAGGGCTCGTCCACAGTAAAAAATCTATTTTTTTCTGTTACTACAGTGCTACATAAAGCAGGCCACATTTCAGCTTTTAATTCTTTGATGCTGATATTCTGCTCCATACAGGGGTTCACATTATAAAATCTAAATTTGTTGTATTACCACTGTGCTACAAAAGCCATGTCATACTTGATCTTTTAATTCTTTGGTGCTGATATTCAGCTCCAGCCAGGGGTTGACATTATAAAATTAAAATTTGATGTCTTACTACTGTGCTACAGAAACCATGCCACTTTTCAGCTTTTAATTCTTTGGTGCTGATATTCAGCTCCATACAGTAGTTAACATGATAAAATATAACTTTGCTCTGTTACTGCCATGCTACAGAAACTAGGCCACATCCGAGGTTGTAATTCTTTTGCACTGAGATTCTGCTGTATCCAGGGCTGGTCCACAGTAAAAAATCTATTTTTTTCTGTTACTACCATTCTACATAAAACAGGCCACATTTCAGCTTTAAATTCTTTGATGCTGATATTCTGCTCCATACAGGGGTTCATATTATAAAAGCTAAATTTGTTGTGTTACTACTGTGCTACAGAAACCATGCCACATTTGATCTTTTAATTCTTTGGTGCTGATATTCAACTTCAGCCAGGGGTTGACATTATAAAATGAAAATCTGGTGTCTTACTACTGTGCTACAGAAACCATGACACATTTCAGCTTTTAATTCTTTAATTCTATACCCTGTATGCTGATAGTAGTGGTCTGATAACTCCAAAGTGGTGACAGATTCCCTTTAAAGAGGTTCTCCCACGAACAAAAGTTAATTTTAATCAATTCATCTTGGAATAATAATAATTTCCACAATTGGATGTGATTAAATAAAATGTCCCTGTGCTGAGATAATCTTATAAATGTGCCCCTGCTGCGTACTGTGTAATGGCTGTGTCTAACTGTATAGGAACATGGTCTGATCATACCACACCTCCTGGGCAGGGGAGGAAGCAACAGATTATACAGACATTACAGCAGGGGATCGCAGCTGATTCTTTTTGCGAGATAAAACATTTCACTGCCTGTTTTTAAGCAATGCTTTACCTCAGAAAAAGCCAAACAAGCTCTCTTATACCCTATGTTGTACCATAATGAAAATTACTTTGTCACTGCCATGTGATAGGTAACACATTTTTATGGGTGTATTCTGTAAGTATCTGCAAAGGCTGTGTGTTAATCCTGTTGTGTGTGAAAGGCTGGAATGTTTGCATTTTTTAAATAACATAGAGTAAGCGGGATGTATAGAAAACAATGGGAGCGGACTAGGAACTGACTAAGGGGACTAAAGTGTAAATTTAATAATAGGAATAAAATGTAAAATAGTATCTGCTACACTCTATAGAAAGAATAGAAAAAATCTGATTAATACTTTATATTCTAATATATTGAACTGATATAATTTAAAGGGAACCTGTCAATCAACAAAAGCAGAGTGGGCGATGCCAGGCTAGTCTCGTCTATCCCTATAGTTCTGGCTGCTCAAAACTATGTTTTCTCTTAAACGCCAGAGTGTTTCAGAGAACAACATACCTAGTGTACCCGTGTTTTGAGCAGCATGAAACTTTTGACAAATTCCTTTTAATGATACACAACTGATATGATTAGTAATAAGAAAATTGTATAGCACATTTTTTTTTTTTTTTCCAGATTCCAACTGTAATGGGAAATTCAAACCCAGGTTAGTATCAAAAATATTTTTCCATTGTGATTTATGTACTACTACTGCTACTAATAATAATAATCTTTATTTATATAGCGCCAACATATTCCGCAGCGCTTTACAATTCAGAGGTTCACATACCACAGTCATAAGTAACATCGTTAAAGATAATACAATAATTAAAGCAAAAATAACGACGGTCCTGCTCGTAAGAGCTTACAGTCTACAATGAGGTGGGAGTGACACAAAGTACAGGGGCTTATTTATAATGATGGTCCAGCCATCATGAGGAAATGAGGGATAGATAAAGGCTGCATGAGCTCGTCACCAGCCAGTATTTGTAGTGCTTTTGGGTGTGGTGGAGTTTGGTGGAGACTTATGTTTGGAGAAATAATGAATGGGCTATAAAAATATAAAAAGATTTCAATTAGGGAACGTGATAGGCCACCCTAAACAGGTGTGCTTTTAGGGAGCGCCTAAAACTGTGTAAGTTGTTGTTCGTCCTAATTTCTTGGGGTAGAGCATTCCAAGGAATAGGTGCAGCTTGGGAGAAGTCTTGGAGTGGGAGGTACGGATTAGTGTGGATATTAGTTGAAAGTCGCTTGCGGAGCATAGAGAACGGGTAGGCCGATAAACAGAAATGAGGGAGGAGTTGTAGGGGGTTGCCACACTGTGGAGAGCTTTGTGGGTGAGAACAAGCAATTTAAATGAGATCCTATAATGTATGGTCAGCCAGTGCAATGACTGGCACAGAGCGGAAGCATCTGAGTAACGGTTAGCCAGATAGATGACCCTGGCTTCAGCATTAAGGATCGACTGGAGAGGGGAAAGTCAAGTGAGGGGGAGGCCAATTAATAGAAAGTTACAGTAGTCAAGGCGGGAATGGTTCAGGGCAACAGTGAGGGTTTTTGTTGTTTCCAAGGTGAGAAAGGGGCGGATTATATAAATGTTCTTCAGGTGCAAGTGACAAACGTGGGCAAGAGATTGTATATGGAAGGTGAAAGATTGGTGTCAAACACAACGCCCGGAAAGCGCGCCTGCTGGCTCAGCTTTATTATGGTGCCACACACAGAGAGGGAGATATCAGATTTAGGGAGGTTAGAAGACAGCAGGAGCAGAAGAATTTCAGTTTTGGAAAGGTTGAGTTTTCATATAGAGAGTGGACATGATGTTGGAAACTGTGGCCAAACAGTCACTGGTGTTCTGTAGTACAGTAGGGGTAAGATCAGGGGATGAGGTGTATAGTTGTGTGTCATCAGCATAAAGATTGTACAGAAAGCCAAATTTGCTGATGGTCTATCCAATTGGGGCCATGTAGAGAGAGAAGAGAAGAGGGCCAAGGACTGAACCCTGAGGAACCCCAATAGTGAGACGAAGGGGGGAAGTAGTGGAGCCAACGAATGATACACTGAAAGAGCTGTCAGATAGGTAGGAGGATAACCAGGAGAGAGCAGTGTTCTTTATGCCGATTGAGTGGAGCATAGCGAGTAAGAGGTGGTGGTCAACGGTGTCGAAAGCTGCAGAGAGGTCAAGAAGAATGAGCAGAGAGTAGTCACCATTATGTTTTGCTGTCAGAAGGTCACTGGTTACTTTGATGAGTGCAGTTTCTGTAGAATGTAGGGGGCAGAAGCTGGACTGTGATGGGTCTAGAAGAGAGTGAATGGAGAGGTAACTGGTAAGGTGGAAGTAGACCAGGCGTTCCAAGAGTTTAGAGATGAAGGGGAGATTCGCAGGTGGGGCTGTTTATGGGGATATTAAAGTCTGCCAGGATAAGGGTTGGTATATCTGAGGACATGAAGTGCGGCAGCCAGGCAGAAAAATGGCCAAGGAACTGGGTGGGTTAGCCTGGGGGACGGTATACGACCGCTACTCTGAGGGAGAGGGTTTGGAAGAGCCTGATGGTGTGGACCTCAAAAGAAGGGAATGAGAGTGATGAAACTGGGGGGGGTGACCTGGAAGGTGCATTAGGGGGACAGGAGTAAGCCGACTCCACCACCAAGTCTGTTCGCTGGTCTCGGGGAATGGGAAAAATGCAAGCCGCCATGAGAAATAGCGGCAGGGGAAACAGTGTCAGAATCCTGAATCCAGGTTTCAGTGATGACCAGCAGATTGAGAGAGTTGGTCAGAAAGTAGTTGTGCAGGAAAGGAAGCTTGTTGCATACAGACCGTGGATTCCACAGTACACAATTGAAAGAGAGAGATGAAGGAGGACAACTGATGTTAATAAGGTTAGCAGGGTTTCGATGTGAGGTGGGGGAGAGGTTGAGGTTGGCGGAGGGTGGGCCGGGGTTAGATATCCCCTGAAATGAGTAGTAGCAGTAAAAAGAGAAAGCGCAAATAGTTTTTGGATATGTGACATGGTTTATTGCGCAATATCTTTGGATAAGATGGAGTGAGATTTTTCAGGAAATTAAAACGAGCATGGGAGCTGTACATGGGAGAGGGAAGGAGGGAGGAACAGATGTGGATGAGTGGTGATGGAGGGAGGATGGGGCAGTGAATGTGGCTGAAAAAAGCACACAGGAATATGGACGCAGGAATAAAGTACATTGTTAGAAGAGAGTACAAAGTGTGGGTTACCTGACTCCTGCCCTAAATGACTGCCATTGAAATGACTGTCAGAGACACTTGTCGAATAGGACACTTTGCTGAAGAGGACATGGGCATGCACCCCACACCACATGCACCCCTTATGATGCATCTAGATATATAGGGAGGACTATAGCATCAGGTGAGAGGGATTGTGGGAGCTGCTTGTGGATAAATTAACAGGGGGTCACCACACCAGGGAGTGGATAGCTGATCAAAGACACATGCCTAACACACTATGCCTGACACCGTATAACACCTTTCACCATCAGATAGAGTTTACAATGATGGAAGGACAGACATACTGTATATCAGTAAATATTGAATAAAATGCAACAGATAACATAGCAGAAATACAGCAAGCAGAGATGTTATACCTGTGTGAAGATAGAAGAGATGGATGAATGAATGTCAGTTGCCATTGAAATGTTCTTGCACATGAATGCTAGATATACATTGTAAGAACAGACCTTATATATTTGCTAACACTTTCTTTTTTAAATCTCTACTTTATACAGTATTTTAAAATATCTATACAGTATGGGTATATGCTTGTGTGGAACTGCCAGGCTATCAGGCACAACTGCTTTTATGGCACTTACCCAGTAACCGACCTACTTTGCTTCATAGGTGAGGTGCCCAGATGACTGGGAAACCAAAGAAAAGGACATTGGAACATATTTATGAATCTTCTCCAGGGCTCTAGTGCTAACCTCCCTTCAATCAGTAGGATCACTGAATCTGCTCCCTGTTCATAGCCGCCAAACAACTAAGCAAGTAGTTGTTTGCATCACTTCCAACTCATCCTAGTGGATTCTAAAGTTGCAGCTAGTTGGATCATTGCACATCTTACCCTCCCTTCTCTTGTGCTGTCTGTGAAAATTCCCAACCTCTCCTGAATAGACATTGAGTTTCATGGAAAGTCCAGCAAAGGGCAGGAATGGAAGCTATAAGAACATTATATTCTTACTGCGAGCTTCTACTGACGCCCTAGGACCTGGCCCCTCAGTGCCTAGAGACAATGCAGGCTTGATCCTCTGTGATATTTAGACAATGCAGATGTAGATAAAACTGTCTGAAAATATATCAAATTTATCACAATGGTTCATGCCAGATGATAAATTAGGCACACCTTTAGACATTTTTGTTTACCTTTTCACCACCTCTTGAATGAGGTGTTCCAGGGAATATACAGTTGAAACCAGAAGTTTTCATAAACTATATAAAAAGACACATATGCATGTTCTTTTCAATATCTGACATGAAATCAGAATAAACCTTTCCCATTTTAGGTCAATTAGGATTACCATAATTTTTAATATTTGCCAAATACCAGAATGAAAGAGAGAGAATGTTTTAAGGTATTTTTATTACTAACTGCAAAGTCAAAAGTTTACATAAATTTCATTAGTATTTGGTACCATTGCCCTTAAACTGAATGACTTGGGTCAAACATTTGGGATATCCTTCCACAAGCTTCTCACAATAGTTGGTCGGAATTTGGGCCCATTCCTCCTCACAAAAAAATGGTCTAACTGATCCAAGTTTGTAGGTCGCCTTGCTCGCACCTGCCTTTTCAGCTTTGCCCATAAATTCTCAATAGGATTGAGATCAGGGCTTTGTGATGGCCACTCCAAAGACATACTGATAGGGAATCTAGATTATGAGCCTCAATGGGGACGTTGATGATAATGACTGAAAAGTGCTGTGGAATATGATGGCTCTATATAAGTAAAAGCATAATTAATAAACAAGAAAGCAGTTAGAGAAATTTAAAGAAACAAACATATTCGCTAGAACAACTGTTTAATTCACGTGACATCATTCTGCGCATTATTTTGTTGCTGTCATAATATTGTGTGCATGCACTTTGTACTATGATATCACTATATACATTAGCCCACTACTGTGACATCAGTGCTTGCATGGTTATTGGGCTTCAATACTTGTGAATAGAGTATCATGACTAGTGTTGAGCAAATTTGTTTGGCATTTCAAATTCGTGTTCGTGTTCGGGTTTCCGACTTGTTTGTGTAGCGCCGGCGTCCCTGCCCTCTGCTAGGCAGGGACGCTGTTCCCCTCACCTCTCTGCTCCGTGCCCAGCGTCCTCCTCCCGCTCTGCTGGCAGCGCGCGCTCCTTCCCGGCCACTGTGCTTAGGGTGCGCGCGCTCTCCCTCCCTCTTAAAGGGGCCGCGCGCGCCGTCCTAAGGAGTCCCCGGCCAATGGCCGGAGGACTTCACCATATATTAGGCACCTCCTCCAAAATGGAGGTGCCCGAGCAATGTTGTTGCACTGTTCACTACTCTGCTTCAGCCCTCAGGTCCCGTTGCCAGTTACCTGCCAGATACCTGCCAGATTCCTGCCAGCTTGCTGTCTTATTCCTGCCTGATATTCTGCTACCTGCCTGCTAGCCTGAGGTCCGACGGTCTGCCTTACTACTCCTGTCAGTCTGTCTAAGAACCAGCTTGCCCGCTCACCTGGGAGCGCACATCAACTACCTGCCTGCTTGCCTGAGGTCCGACGGTCTGCCTTCCAACTCTTGTCAGTCTGTCTATGGACCAGCTTGCCCGCTCACCTGGGAGCGCACATCTGCTACCTGCCTGCTAGCCTACCTGGAGGCTCTGCCGTCACGTGCTGTGACCACCTGCCTGTCCAGTGACTCCTGCCCGCTCACCTGGGAGCGCTCATCTGCTGCCTGTCCGCTAGCCTACCTGGAGGCTCTGCCGTCACGTGCTGTGACCACCCGCCTGTCCAGAGACTTCTGCCCGCTCACCTGGGAGCGCTCATCTGCCGCCTGTCTGTTGGTCTTCCTGGAGGCTCCGCCGTCACATGCTGTGACCACCCGTTTATCCAGAGACTCTCGCCTGCTCACCTGGGAGCTCACGTCTACCATCAGCCGCCACAGGTCGTACCAACCCTTTACCCAGAGACTGCCCCGGTCACTTGCCGTGACCATCTGCCCGTTCACCCAGAGACTGCCCCGGTCACTTGCCGTGACCATCTGCCCGTTCATCCAGAGACTGCCCCGGTCACTTGCCGTGACCTCCTGCCCATTCTTCTAGAGACTGTCCCGGTCACCTGCTGTGACTGCCTGCCTGGTCGCCACCCGCTCCCTTACAAGGACCGCCCCCTTGTATAGTAGCTCAGAGGTTCCGCCTCCCAGACCCGTTACAGTTTGCTCGGGCCATGGAACCCGGTGGCACCCAAGCTCCCTCGCTCTCGGACCTGTGTCATGAACTGTCCCGTCAGAGGTCCCAACAGGAGTCCATCCTGGGTCACCTGCGGAATGTCAATTCTCGCCTGGACACTCTGACTGCTCCGCCAGCAACCTCCGCCAGTGCCATGACTCGCAATCCGGCAGCTCCGCTGTCCACTAATACCATGGTATCCTACCCCGGACCCCGGCTTTCTGCACCTCCTCGCTTCGGAGGCGACTCCGCCCAGGCTCGGGGCTTCATAAATCAGTGCACCCTGCACTTTGAACTCCTGTCCCACCAGTTTAACTCCGACCGGGCCAAAATTGCCTTCATCATGTCCCATCTCACCGGGGAGGCCCTGGCCTGGCTAAATCCTCTATGGGAGAGAGGAGACCCCCTGGTGTCCGACTTGCCTGCCTTTCTCATGGCTTTCCGGAAAGTCTTCGACGAACCCGGACGGAAGACCTCATCCGCATCATCACTGCTACGCCTCCGTCAGGGAAGTCTCACCGTGGGCCAATATGCCATACGGTTCCGTACCCTTGCCTCGGAGCTGGCCTGGGATAACGACGCTCTGGTATCCGTCTTCTGGGAGGGTCTGTCCGGCCGTATTAAAGATGAACTTGCCGGTCGGGACATTCCTACCACTCTCGATGACCTAATAACTCTTGCCACCCGGATTGACCTACGGTTCCAGGAGCGTGCCAAAGAGGTCACCCGTGAGAGGAGGTTTCCACGTCTAGCTCCTACTTTTCAGAAATCCGTCTCTCCCCAGGTACACTCTCCTGAGCCTATGCAGGTCGACCAGACCAAGATGGTCAAAACCCGTCAGGACTTACGCCGTGCCGAGGGGAGCTGCTTCTACTGTGGCAGTAAGGAGCACCGGATCCGTGCCTGCCCGGAGAGGTCGGGAAACGCCTGTGTCTAGGTTCGCTCAGAGAGGTCGACCTAGACAAGAATAAATCCTCTCCATCTCTGCTGCTGTCAGTCTCAATCGTCTGCGGGGAGAACCGTTATTTCGAACTAGCCCAACTTGACTCTGGAGCAGCCGGGAATCTTATTTCACAGTCCCTGGTAGAGAAATACCGCATCCCCACCAAACCTCTGGCTGTACCCTTGTCTGTTGCTGCCGTGGATGGGGGTCTCTTACCACGCCCCATCCAACTCATCACCGAATCCATTACTCTGCAGGTGGGAATGCTGCATTCTGAGAGTATCTCCTTTCATGTTCTGCCTGGACTCTCTCACGCCCTCTTGCTAGGTCTACCTTGGCTCCAGAGACATGCACCCGTGCTTGACTGGCAGACCGGAGAAGTCCTTCGCTGGGGACAGGACTGCCATAAGACCTGTCTGGTTCCCGTCCATCCCGTCCGTCCTTCTCCTACCCCAGCTAATCTACCTGGACTTCCGATTCCTTATTGGTCTTATGCTGATGTCTTTAATAAAAAGGAGGCAGAGACACTACCCCCTCATAGACCATACGACTGCCCTATCGACCTGTTACCTGGTACTACTCCTCCCCGTGGGCGTATTTATCCATTATCCGCTGCTGAGACCCGGTCGATGTCCGAATATATTGAGGAGAATCTGGCCAGGGGATTCATCCGGAAATCTACCTCCCCGGCGGGAGCAGGCTTCTTTTTCGTCAAAAAGAAGGACGGCTCTCTCCGTCCCTGTATAGACTATAGAGGCCTTAACCAGATCACGGTGAAGAATAAGTACCCCCTTCCGCTCATTCCGGAGTTATTTGATCGTCTGAGGGGGGCTAGAATCTTCACCAAACTGGACCTCCGTGGGGCGTACAACCTGGTTCGTATCCGTCAGGGGGATGAATGGAAGACGGCATTCAACACCCGGGACGGCCACTATGAATATCTGGTAATGCCCTTTGGTCTCTGTAACGCTCCTGCCGTCTTTCAAGAGTTGGTCAATGACATCTTCCGGGACCTTCTCTACTCCTGCGTAGTGGTGTACCTGGACGACATCTTGGTCTTCTCTCCGGATCTCCAGACTCACCGGAGGGACGTTCGTCAGGTCCTGCTCAGGCTCAGGCAGAATCACCTCTTCGCTAAATACGAGAAGTGCCTCTTTGAGCAGACCTCGCTTCCGTTTTTGGGCTACATTATTTCTCAGACCAGCCTACGAATGGATCCAGAGAAACTGTCTGCCATCGAGAAATGGCCTCGACCGGAGGGGTTGAAGGCCATTCAGCGGTTCCTGGGCTTCGCCAACTACTACCGCCTCTTCATACCGCACTTCTCTTCCCGGACTGCCCCAATTTCCACGCTCACCCGTAAGGGTACTAATCCCAAAGAGTGGCCGCCCGAAGCAGAGGAGGCCTTTCTTTCCTTAAAACAGGCCTTCTCTTCCGCCCCGATGCTGCATCGCCCGGACGGCAACAAGCAGTTCTTCCTGGAAGTTGACGCCTCCTCCTCTGGAGCCGGAGCGGTACTTACTCAAAAATCATCTTCCGGGAGGATGGTAACTTGCGGCTTCTTCTCTAAACTCTTCTCCTCCTCAGAGCGCAATTATTCCATAGGAGACCGAGAGTTATTGGCCATCAAACTGGCATTGGAGGAGTGGCGTTACCTGCTCGAGGGGGCTCTTCACCCGGGAATAATTTACACTGACCACAAGAACTTGGCTTACCTCCAGCATGCCCAGAGACTTAACCCGCGCCAAGCCCGGTGGTCCTTGTTTTTTGCTCGCTTTGATTTTGTTCTTCATTTTCGCCCGGCTGACAAAAACGTCAAGGCGGACGCCTTGTCTCGATCCTTTCTGGTGTCTGATCTCGAGGAAGATCCGAAACACATCATCGATCCCGCCAGAGTAATGCAGGTGGCTCCCGTGAGTCTAAATCGTCTCCCTCCCGGAAAGACGTTCGTATCAGTACCTGATCGGGAGAAGATCCTTCACTGGGGTCACTCGTCTAAACTGGCTGGCCACGCCGGTCAGAAAAAGACCCTCCAGCTTATTACCCGGCACTACTGGTGGCCTACCCTGCACAAGGACGTAATAGACTTTGTTTCTGCCTGTGTGTCCTGCGCCCGCAACAAGGTTCCGAGACATCTGCCAGCCGGTCGCCTCCTTCCGCTTTCTGTACCTGCTGCCCCCTGGCAGCATATAGCAATGGACTTTATAACTGACCTCCCAGTCTCTGCCGGTTGTACGGTCATTTGGGTGGTCGCTGACCGCTTCTCCAAGATGGCTCATTTCGTTCCCCTGCCAGGCCTCCCGTCTGCACCCGAGCTAGCTAAAGACTTTATTCGTCACATCTTTCGTCTTCATGGCCTGCCCCTCCACATCGTGTCGGATCGTGGGGTACAGTTCACCTCACGCTTCTGGAGAGCCACTTGTAAACTGCTAGACGTCACCCTGGACTTCTCTTCCGCTTACCACCCACAGTCCAATGGTCAAGTGGAGCGGATCAATCAGAACCTGACCAGTTACCTCCGGCACTTCGTTAATGCCCATCATTCAGACTGGGTGGATCTCCTACCATGGGCCGAGTTCTCTTATAACAATCACGAGAGCGAATCCTCCTCCAAATCCCCGTTTTTTGTAGTCTTCGGTCAGCATCCTCAGATTCCTTTTCCTGTCTCCACCTCTGTGGACAACCCGGCTGCGGAATCTCTCGTTAGCAAATTTTCCTCCATTTGGGAGAGTACCCGATCCGCACTCCTTCAGTCGTCCGAACGGATGAAAAGACACGCTGACAAAAAACGCCTGGATCCTCCACAATTTCGTCCTGGAGATAAAGTCTGGCTCTCATCTAAATATGTCCGACTCAAGATACCTTCTTACAAGTTAGGGCCTCGGTTCATCGGTCCTCTGGAGGTCATCAGTCAGATCAACCCGGTGGCCTATAAATTGAAACTCCCGGCCAACTTACGGATCCCTAACTCCTTCCATGTATCTCTCCTCAAACCTGTGGTACTTAACTCTTTTTCCAAGTCTACAGGTACGCCTCCTGCTCCGGTTTCTGCTGAGGACGAGTTTGAGGTAGAGAACATTCTTGCCACCAAAAGGGTAAGAGGAAAGACCTTTTTTCTAGTAGATTGGAAGGGGTTTGGTCCTGAGGAGAGAACGTGGGAGCCCCGGGAGAACATCCATGCCCCGCTCATCCTTGCTAAATTTCTGTCTGGCCTAAAAAAGGGGGGGCCTAAAGGGGGGGGTACTGTAGCGCCGGCGTCCCTGCCCTCTGCTAGGCAGGGACGCTGTTCCCCTCACCTCTCTGCTCCGTGCCCGGCGTCCTTCTCCCGCTCTGCTGGCAGCGCGCGCTCCTTCCCGGCCACTGAGCTTAGGGCGCGCCAGCGCGCTCTCCCTCCCTCTTAAAGGGGCCGCGCGCACCGTCCTAAGGAGTCCCCGGCCAATGGCCGGAGGACTTCACCATATATTAGGCACCTCCTCCAAAATGGAGGTGCCCGAGCAATGTTGTTGCACTGTTCACTACTCTGCTTCAGCCCTCAGGTCCCGTTGCCAGTTACCTGCCAGATACCTGCCAGATTCCTGCCAGCTTGCTGTCTTATTCCTGCCTGATATTCTGCTACCTGCCTGCTAGCCTGAGGTCCGACGGTCTGCCTTAATACTCCTGTCAGTCTGTCTAAGGACCAGCTTGCCCGCTCACCTGGGAGCGCACTTCAACTACCTGCCTGCTTGCCTGAGGTCCGACGGTCTGCCTTCCAACTCTTGTCAGTCTGTCTATGGACCAGCTTGCCCGCTCACCTGGGAGCGCACATCTGCTACCTGCCTGCTAGCCTACCTGGAGGCTCTGCCGTCGCGTTCTGTGACCACCTGCCTGTCCAGTGACTCCTGCCCGCTCACCTGGGAGCACTCATCTGCTGCCTGTCTGCTAGCCTACCTGGAGGCTCTGCCGTCACGTGCTGTGACCACCCGCCTGTCCAGAGACTTCTGCCCGCTCACCTGGGAGCGCTCATCTGCCGCCTGTCTGTTGGTCTTCCTGGAGGCTCCGCCGTCACATGCTGTGACCACCCGTTTATCCAGAGACTCTCGCCTGCTCACCTGGGAGCTCACGTCTACCATCAGCCGCCACAGGTCGTACCAACCCTTTACCCAGAGACTGCCCCGGTCACTTGCCGTGACCATCTGCCCGTTCACCCAGAGACTGCCCCGGTCACTTGCCGTGACCATCTGCCCGTTCACCCAGAGACTGCCCCGGTCACTTGCCGTGACCATCTGCCCGTTCATCCAGAGACTGCCCCGGTCACTTGCCGTGACCTCCTGCCCGTTCTTCTAGAGACTGTCCCGGTCACCTGCTGTGACTGCCTGCCTGGTCGCCACCCGCTCCCTTACAAGGACCGCCCCCTTGTATAGTAGCTCAGAGGTTCCGCCTCCCAGACCCGTTACAGTTTCACAAAATCGGCCATGAACATCCCTGATTTGCCACACTGTCACACAGATGTCATCTGCGAACAAGTCAGAAACCCCGAACATGAACACGAATTTGAAATGCCAAACAAATTCACTCAACACTAATCATGACATCACTTTGTTCAATATTTTTAAACTGTGACATCACTGTGTACATTGCCCTTGTACTGTGTGATCCCTATGTGCATTATTCCATTACTGTGAAACTGAGTGGAATATCAGTAAATTTATGACCTGGCAATACCTGAACATGTTCGCAAATGATTTTGTAATTTAAAAAATGTTATATTAAATTATGTGTTTCAGGTCCACATTGCCACCCCCCACATGGGCACCCGCACCATCACCACCACCATCATCCCCACCTTGGATATCCCCCAGGTCATAACATAGGTCCACATATACACCATGGTCATCCTGGACACTTTGGACCACATATACATCATGGCCATCATGGACACCATGGCCATCTTGGACATCATGGCCATCATGGGTTTCACGGCCATCATGGCCATCATGGTCATGGAAAACACTAAACTTGTCTATTTAGCCATGACAAGGTGAGTCTTGATTAATGAATTTGTATTATAGCACTTTTTTGATTAAACATTACTTTTAATATAAAGATTCTCAACTTAATGCTGTTAATTGCAAACTACTATGCAAAAAGATAATGGCTGTATTTGGTAGGTTAAGTGCACAGTAATGTGAGACTGCTTTACATACAGAAGAACACATCCTACACACCGTATCTGCCCTCAGGACAGCAATATACGCAGGTAGTTATGTTGACTTACAGCTGTGTTACGTCAGACGGCAATTCTGTTCCAGGGTGTTCCCAAAACCTCGACTCCAGTCTCTTTGACAGCCTAGAAAGGAGAAAATCCAGTAGGAGATCCCAGAAAACAATGCAGCTTTGTTCAAGACATATTGAAAAGTCCATATGCAGAGTAGAGAGCCTCGGTGACTATGCATTTTGCTAGAATACCTTTGTCAAAAACAATTATGCAGTTATGTTCGGATCTGCTGCTATAAAGCATACTTGTAATAAGTGGTTGGCTCCAATCAGACAAATTGTAACTTCATTCCCAATTATTAAATTAGAGCTAAGATACTGACCTAAAATGATACTTTCAAGAGAAGACTATAAGGGGTATATAAAGACAATGAATAGATGTTAAGCATGTGTGACTCAGCTCCATTCAAGATTGGGCTCTGCAGAGCCTAATTCTTAGGAGCTCCAGAGGACCCAACATTCAGACCCTCAGCAATCAGTACAGTTACCACCTATTCTATGGATACAGGATCAGTTACTGTTTTGGGAATAACCCATTAATTAAAACCACCAATCCTTTATGTCATTCTCAAGATGAAGGGGACTCTAACTTACCGATGACAACTTGCTGGACAAGCCAGAAACAGAGCTACTTTAGCTTCAGTCCTGGCCATTTTAAATGTTTGGATGCCAATGTTGATATAGACTGCGGAATCTAAGTGGCTAACAGAGTGACGGGATTTAATCTTTATGGCATAGCCAAGCTCCCTCCTCAATGAAATAATTTGTATTGATGCATCTGTAGCTTGTGATCCAAACAATCAGTACTTTTATCTCCTATGACGATTACCATAAAAAAATTGTGGCAGTATTTCTGGGTTTTTTTTTTTTTTTGTTCTTTCAGCCTATAACAGATAGAATAAAAAGATAGCAAAAAGACATACGTTCCCTATAATGGTACCAATGAAGAAAAGAACTAACAAAAAACAAGTCACCATACAGATCAAGATTGCTCTCAGAATATGGCAATAAAAAAACACATTTTTATAAAAAGTTTATACATTTGATATTGTCATAATCGCATTGACCGGTAGCATACCACACAAGAAAAGTAAAAAAATCAATGTTGGAATTTCGTTCATTCCACCTCCCAAAAAAGGGGAATAAATAGGCTCCAATAAGACGTTTATTCTCCAGTGTTACCCTTGACATTGTTAACAATTCCCATAAAAAAATAACCCATAACACAGCTCTGTCAATGCTTAAATAAATATGGCAACAGAAATAATGAAACAATATATACAGTAAGACAGTAAGTTTAGAATTTGCTGTCCTGAACCACGTGACATTTATACCGCAGTGAATACTATACAAATGAAACAAAAAAAGCAATGGTGGATTTGCTATATTTTCCCATCTATTCCACCAAAATAATAAGTTTATCAATGCATTGAAAGTATTTCAAGAGGGTGACATTTCCAGGAAAAACCCTCAATCTAGCCCAGTTGGGATAATGTTATGGGGCTGTCTTTTAGGAATTGGTCTAGGCCACTTAGTTCCAGTGAAGGGAAATCTTAAAGGGTGGTACAATACCTATAATGCCTTTTATAAACACCTATCTTTAAGCCCTAACCACTTTTGTAATTTGCTTTATTAAAAAATTCCTACCATTCTCCCTTTAAAAGTATTCCCCATATCTGCTATTTTTCTTTACTTCCTGTGACGCTTCATTTGAGGGGTGTCTTAAATTGGATGTCACAGGAGGATGACCCTTCAGCCATTTACCTACAGCTTCCATCACCCCTCACAAACCAAGAAACAGGACGTCATCAGAGAGCGGCGCTGTGATCACTTACCGCAGCTTTGTCATTACTGTCCCTTGGTGACATCTTGTTTCAGGTGGGTGATGGAGAGGTGACTGCAGCTTCAATGGTCACTGACACACTTCACTTGTGCCAGCTGCCACAGTCCCTCCTTCTATCACCGCTGTCTCTTTCCCTGAAATGAGACATCATCAAGGGGTGATGATAGAAGCAGAGTGAGTGAGAGTAGTGCTGCCCCACAGCTTTTATCACTACCCTTAAACAAATCATTATCAGGGTCGCCACTGCTGTCACCCACCCAGCTTCTATCACTATCCCCTGTAATAATTAATTTGAGGGAGGTGATAGAAGTTCTGGGGTGGCTCTGCTGTCACTCACCCTGCTTTCATCACCGCCCCCTGAAGACATCTCATTTCAGGGAAAGAGATAGTGGTGATAGGGACTGCGGTTGCGACCACTGAAACTGCGGTCACTTTTCCATCTACCTCCCAAAACAGAATGTCATAAGGGAATGGCAGTGACAGAAACTGTGATAATCACCTCCCCCTGATGACGTTCTGTTTCAGAAAGGTTGATGGAAACTGCGGAGAAGTGACTGCAGCCTCCTGTGATGTCCGGTTTGAGACTCTCCTCAAACGAAATGTCACAGGAGGTAAAGAAAAAAAGAAACAGATATTTTGGATGGCTGCATAGGTAGAGCAGCAGGGAATTTTATAATAAATCAAATTACAATTTATTATTAAAATAGATATTTATAGATGGCCTTATAGGCATTGGGCTACCCTTTTAATGCTTCAGCATACCGAGACATTTTGGACAATTGTATGCTTCCAACTTTGTAGGAACAGTTTGAAGAAGGCCCATTTCTGTTCCAGCATGACCTTGCACATTGCACAAAGAAAGGAGCATAAATGAATGGTTGGGAGAGTTTGGGGAGGAAGAACAAAATCCCTGATCCACAGAGCCCTAATCTCAACCCCATCCAACACCTTTGGGATGAACTGAAACAAAGACTGTGAGCCTGGCCCTCTCATCCAACATCAATCTCTGACCTCACAAATGTAGCTTGTGTATGAAGAAGAAAAGGGACAAAACAAGGTGTTCCTTTGTGTAATATTGCCGGTTGGACTAATATACTGTAGGAATTATAAATATTCACTTACCTTGGAGGTTATGCTTATCTTCATAGCATATGCATATACAGTATATGGATTACTGCCACATGCTCCATTGCTGAAGTTCGCTTTGGCATTGCGGGTAACTGGACATCTCAGAGGAAAAAAATTGCAGAGTTTTACTGGCACTTTCACCCGAGTCAATAAATAAATTCCAACTTTTCGAAGAAAATTAAATTAAAACCGTTCTATTTTCCATTTACGGTAATAAATATGGTTCAAAATTGTGTTATACACAACTCCACATCTTTTCCCTCTGTGATGTCCGGACTGCTAACATTACCAGTGCTTTTATGAATGAATGGCCAAAGATTCCACCAAACACCAAATCTTTTAATAAGCCTTCCCAGAACAGTGGAAGCTGTTATACAGTAGGTATAAAGGGACCAACTCTATATTTATGCCTACGGATCTAGAACGTGAGGTCATAAACTCTCCTGCAGGTGTAATGCAGGTGTAATGTGTAGGTGTCTCAATATTTTTAGGTGTCTCAATACTTTTAGGTGTCTCAATACTTTTATCCATAAAGTGTATATTGTGTGATAAGGAATAATATTTAGGCCATTTGACTGTATTGAAATTAATGTGAAAGTATGGGGAGATGTAATAAGCAGAATGAATCGGATAAGTGCTAAATTTGCCTTCGACAACCAATTGGTTCACTGCTTTAACTCTCCAAAAAGTTTTTGAAAAATTCAAGGAGCAATCTGGCTGGTTGCATCACTTTTGATACATCTCCTTCAATTTTTTTGCTTGTCTTTATGATTGTGATAACTAATGTAATGCAATCTGAACATTATACTACATATGTTTTGTACTAACTTGTATTTTTGCTTGTTTGTATTTTCAGACTTGAAGTAAAATCTTGATATAGACAACTTGAAAGAAGATTGTTCATCCACATTAATATCAACATATAACCAATCAGAAAAGTCTGTATGCATTAATAACTGAGGGATACATTACTGTATTATTCTTTCGACTATAGAAATTAAATAAATGGATGACGTTGTGGTTGATTGATTTATTGATTAATTACAGAAGTGTCTTTTATGGGTAATTTATTTGTGCTGTGTTTTGGTTATTTTTGCCACAGAAATTTGAATAAAAAAACTATTCTTTTGTAAATCAATGGAAAACTGCTGTGGTTTATGTTAGGGGAAATTTAGCATGAAACAACCACTTTGTTCAATTTGTCTAAATTTTTATCTAAGGGCTCATGCAGACGTCCTTGGATTTCAGTCTGATCTTGGACCGCAAAGCCGCATGTCTCCCGACCCAAGTGTGACAGCCTTATAGAAAGTCATGCTCAGGTCGGGAGAGCTGGGGCCAGTCCGTGCATTAGCGGTCCATTCTCAGACCGATTGGCATGGGCGTCTGCAGGAGTCCTTAGTCTTAGATATTTTATTAGGCTTAAAAGTCCAAACTACTTTGCTACTTTACATATTGAGTCTGCTATTGCTGGGGGCTTAGCCTCAAGACCAGGAGCTGCAAATTGGGTGACCCAGATTATTCTACACATCGAGAGACGGAAAAACCTTGCAGAATCGTCAACAGATAAGAACTGTGTTTAAGACTTTAAAATCTAAATTGCTGGATCATTATGGACTTTTATGTGACCAATAGAGAGAAATTTAGATTATCTCTGATCAATACAGCCCTTAGTAAAGACTCTAAAGATGGCGACAGATGCATATATAATAATCCAACTATGCTGAATGATATAGATCAAAAAAGGTTACATGGACTGTTTTTGAACTTAGAAAATAATAGCAAAATAGAAATAACTAATCACGTAGACATGATGTTTTTAGAACATTACATTAAGGATAACATAATACCCAGGGGATTGAGAATGAATCTCAACTCATCCTTTCCTCAGGATATTGTTTTTACTGAAAGATGGGAGAGGTGTATTTCTGATTGCTCAACAACACTGATCAGATTGTTGATTGATAAAAGGAATACTCTGGATATGCATGCTTTAGAAACATTAGCTAAAATTAAAGGGGATTTGGAGTTCTTTTCTTCATCTGCGGAATATTTTGCCACAGATAATGAGGTAAAACTAAGACTGGCCAAGTTTGAAAATGATTTAATAAATAAAAAAGCAAAAAAATATGAAAGAGATATAAAAGACTCTAAAAAAGAAAAAATCCAATCACCACTTCAAATTTCACCTGTTCCCATCATCTCTATGCAGAGAACAACTAGGGATAATCCATCATCCCCTATTCTAAGCAATGATACTGATAACCATACAAAACAAGTGAATAGTTTTCAAAAACAGTTTTTTATGAATAAAAAACAACAAGCAATATATGAGACGCATAAAAAGAAGTTATCCATTAACAATAATTACAAGAAAAATACTGCATTTAATTCTAATTTGGAAAAAAATAATGACCTTATAATAGAGGGAATGTGTATGGAAATTACTCCTCCCTCCATATTGATTACTGATCCACCTATTTTATCCACACAAGCAGCAGATGTAGAATTTATTGCTAATCCGCCTACTATTTCCACACAAGTAGCAGATATTGATGAACTGAACTTCACATTACATATTAATACACAGGAGATATCCCATAGTGGATCTAATATCTCAGAGCTTTCTAGTGCAATACAGATTCCTATTGCTGGGGAGTCATCTAGTCAGATCCCGATAGCGGATACACTGAATATTTTAAATCAAGGGAGACCTTCTGATAAAACAAGTGGTATAAACCACATAAAACCCCCTATAAACAGAATGATATCCTTGGAATTATCTCCGATTTTGAATGAAAATAGTATCTTGATAAATCCTCAAACACAGAATGCAGTTGCATCTCAAACTAATAAAACGAAAATTACACATTTTCTTCACGTGGTCCCCGGACGTTGTCCAAAACGAAAAAGAAATTTAGGGGATGTAGAGGGAGTGGAAAAACCCGAGGCCTCAACAACAAAAATAGTCCAAATGCCGAAATTGAGACACAATCCAAATATAAAGAAAATGAAATCTTGCCAATGAACCAGAATACAAATTCCCTGCAGATAGAAACCCCTATCGGTTGTGGTGGTATTTTTAATATTTCTAGCTATGTGCTATCTGAAGCTGAACGATCCTTGTTAGGTCGAGGATTATCTTTCTGTCCAGCTGTCCCATTTAATAATTTCACTTTGTTCTGTGATTTACATGAATTTATAAGGAAATTGACACTAAAAAGACATTTTCTATTGGAAGATAAGAGAAAATCACATCCTATTAGTTCATGCTCAACAGTATCCCCCTCCATTCAAGAATCTAATATACCAGGCCCCCCATTACTGGACCCTTTCACTCATGTAAATGTGAAGGGGAAAAATAATTTTTATCCATTACATCATAAAGGTTCACACTTTGAAACTTTCCAAAAATTAATTTTGAGGGACCTTAGGACATTCCCCCCCAATTTCTAAAAAAGTGAATAACTTGAGCTACCAGGAGAAATGTGCATTAAAAACCCTTCAGGATAATAAAGAAATAATTATAAAGAGAGCAGATAAGGGAGGGGGGACTGTGATAATGAACAGAGGCTGGTACATCAAGGAGGGCCTCAGAATCTTAGACGACTCAAACTACTACGTGAAATTAAAAGCAGACCCATCTGTAACCATTTTTTTGGAGTACAAAGGACTTGTAGCAGGGGCCTCTACAGCTGGCTTCCTCAATAAAAAAGAAAAATCCTTTTTAGACATTAAAAAATTCAAAGTCCCTTATTTTTATTTTTTACCCAAAATTCATAAAGATAAATTTAATCCTTCTGGACGTCCTATTATTTCTGGTATTAATTCTATCACATCCACCTTATCCCACTATATTGATCTTTTTTTACAGAAGTACGTTTTATCCCTAGATTCTCATTTAAAGGATTCCACACATTTAATTAGACTATTGAGAGAATTACCCCCTCTTCCAGGCTGTCTTCTTATTACACTCGATATAAGCTCTCTTTATTCCAATATCACACATGTATTGGGTTTACAGGCAATTAAAAAATTCCTAGATGAGGACCCTAACTTACAAGATCCTCAAAAAAACTTTTATTGAGGGGTATAACTTTCATTCTTGAGAACAATGTATTTTCTTTTGAGTGGGTGATGTATCGGCAGCTGAGGGGCTGCGCGATGGGGACGAGGTTTGCCCCCAGTTATGCAAATCTATATATGGGGGCATTCGAGTCTATTCACATCGCGCAATCCCTCGGCGCCGATAAATCCATCGTTATGTACCGCTGCTTTATAGATGATCTGTTTATCATATGGAGGGGAAATACTGTGGAGGCTGCCAAATTTATTGATGAATTAAACTCTTAACGACTGGAGTCTTTCCTTTACCGCTACCATATCTGAGAGTAATATTCAATATCTTGACCTTCAGATAAATATAGACAATTCAGGTAAAATATCCACATCTACCCACTTAAAGGAAGTGGATGTAAATAGCTATCTTGAATTTGACAGTGGCCATCTACCCAGCTGGATTAGAAATATTCCATACGGTCAATATTGGCGTGTCAGAAAAAATTGTACACATGATTCGGATTTTTTTCTGGAATCTAAGGTTTTACAAAAACGTTTTAGAGCTAAGGGATACCCCCAGAAATGATTAAAGGATGCTTTCTCCAAAACTAGATCCCTATCACAGAACTTGTGTATCAACAAATCCAAGAATACCAGCCAAGAGCCAAACAACGATTTCAGTTTAAATCTGATTACTACTTATGGTAAACCTACGCAAGTGTTATCCAGTTTATTAAAAAAATACTGGTTCATTTTAAGTAATGATCCAATATTAACTGGTCATTTACCGGAATTTTCTCATGTCATATATCGGAGGAGTAAAAATCTAGGAAACTATATAGCCCCTAGCAATACAACAATTGGTAGAAGACCGAACCATTTAAATTCAGCTCCTAGTAGCAATAATGGATGTTATAAATGTAACGTCCCTAAATGCTTATGCTGTCAATCCATTGATAACGGAGCTAAAACATTCGTCTCTGCGGTCACTGGAGAGATATATCCCATTCGCTTTAGACTTACATGTCAGTCCTCATATGTGATCTGTCTGCTCCAGTGCACCTGCGGCCTGCAATACATTGGCCACACTATCCAGGAAATGCACTCCAGATTAAATAAACATCGCCAAAATATTAGAAATGGCTTTCCCCTACATAGTGTTTCTAATCATTTCTTAAAAGAACATCAAAAAAATCCTAATAACCTAAAACTAACTATCATTGATAATATAGTTGATACACACCCTGATAGACTAAATCGTCTCATTACACGTGAAAATTATTGGATTTTCAAAATGGAAACCTTGTCTCCTGAAGGTTTGAACCTTAATATAGAGAAGACAACTTTTTAAATAATTGTTTTTATATTTTAGCAAATGTATTATATATATCTTTTATATGGGGGAGGAGGGGGGAGGAGAGAGAGAAGGAGGGAAGAGGGGAAAGGAGAGAGGGAGGGGAGGAGGGAGGAGAGAAAGAAAAGAGAAAAAATATTTTTTTTTATTTTTTTTTCTCTTTCCTTTCTTCATCTACTTTTCCCTAATTATAATGATAGAAACTGATTGTAATTTTATAACTTTATATTTATACATTGTTTTATGTTGTATGTAAAAATTATTATTTTTTTTTTATAATATAAAATATAGGGTGGTAGATAACAATATATCCTATTAAGTATTATGATTATAGGATTCACAAGTTTTTATACAGCGAATCCTTTTTATAAGAACCCTATATGCTTCATTAGGCATTAATTTATAACAATCCTTTTTACTCTATTGAGCATATATGAACTCAAGGGGTTAATATAGAGGTATTACTCTGTATCTGGCCCCGCCCCTTTTAAGTAATTGTATACCTAGTCAAATGTATATAAGGATCAATTGTTTGCTGCTTGTCACACCTGATGAAGGTGGCTGTGTCCACCGAAACACGTTGTGTGTATTAATAAATGAGTCCTTTTAATATTTTTGCCCTGTTATTGGCGCTCTGGTACCGCTATTCACATTTACTGATTGTCCTTTTCCCCCTGTTGGGGTGCGGTACAGCTGCCTTTAATCTATTGTTCTTTCATCTGTGGGAGCAATTTAATCAGAATTACTACCCTGGTTTTCCAAGCTGCGCTGCCCTAACCCCTCCGGAACGCTGCCGGGGGTGTTGGTGAAGCTGGGCGTCTATCTCGGCGTTACATGCTACTAACCTGACCACGTGATCCACCACCGAGAGATCAGGATCTGTGAACGCCGCTGGAAATAGATGACAGCCACCAACAGAGCGGAGCTTGTGGAGCTTTACACTGGGGTTGTGCAGAGGTGCACAACTTCACAAGGTTAGTAGCCATCCCCACACCCCTCTAACAATTGCAATACTGAGTCACCCATTGCACCTTGTTCTCTCCTCTCTTTACAAACTACTTTGCTTAACACAATTGCAGGTTGATATCAGAAACAAAAGTTGCGGATAAATGGTGACTTTGGCAGCAATACAGGTCAAGTGTAGTGTTGAGCCACCCCCGTAGTGTTCGAGTTCGGTTCGGTTCGTCGAACACCCGTGTGTTCGCCGAACTGTTCGTCGAACTGTTCGTCGAACACCTTCGAACACCGTTAAAACCAATGGCAGGCAAACAAAAACACATAGAAAACACCTTCAAAGGTGTCCAAAAGCTGACAAACTGCTCAGAAGACACAACTAACACATGGAAAAGTGACAAGTACATATAGTCATGCAAAAAGAAAAGAGGTGGAGGAGTAAAAGGAGGGGGAGACACAGATATAGGCATGTCATGCCCTTCTAAAATCCAAAAAGTGAGAAGCCGACACGTTCAGTCCGCTCCTGCCCGTGCCACCTCCGTGTTGCCGGGTTTGTGCCAGAGCCGTGGTGAACCCTGACGGCCAGCCCCCCTCTCCCAATACTGGTGCCTGTCCGCTGGTGGGTCGAGCGAGCCCCCCTGTGGTGGAGGCAGCTCTAAGTTTTTTAATTTAAATTGTCTCTCTAATTTGAATGAATACACTTTAAATCCATTTACAAGGATCTATTGGAGGGCAAGTCTCATGCCAGCAGCCGCGTAATTCCAGCTCCAGTAGCGTCCACTAAAGCTGCTGCAGTTAAAAAGCTTTTATAAGGATCGAGCTCGGCTGTCCACCGCAAGGCATCCTACTGCCAGTCCCAGCCCCTATGCCTTGGGGTGCCTCCTGATGCTCTTCACTGAGTATCCCGTGGTCCCGAAGCATTTCCTTTGAAAAAATTAAGTGTCCAAACTACAGGTGGTGTAGCTTGCTTAACAGCCGGGATAATCCGCTGACTAGCAGACACTGCTACTAGGCACAAAGTATTTCCTGGGCTAGATGCAGTTAAAAATTTGTAATTAGATACTCTCGTTGGATGCTGAGAAAGCATTCCATAGAGTCTCCTGGCACGCCATATATGATTCTCTTAAAAAGCTTGGGGTAGGGGTCTAGGGGACCCTTTTATAGCCAAAATCACGGCCCTGTATCACAATACGTCACCTAGGCTGAAGATAAATGGAACTGTAGCACCCTGAGGGCTCGGTTGCTACAGAGGTATTGCACCTCACCCAGAGGTGTGATATCTCACTCTCAGGTAAGGATGGAGTGTGGATCAGGACCCGACACCTGCATGCATTACACCACATTGCCGTGGGGCAGGGCGACCAATATGCCTCTGAGATGGGCACGACAGTCCCTGTCCCTGTCTGGAGTGGGGGGAGGGAACACTGAGGAAGGGGAACCCTGTAGTGCAGGAGCAGGGAGGAAGCAGTTCCTGGGTGCATTGAGAAGGGAGTATAAAAGGTGGGCACCATCTTAGTTCAGTGCAGAGAAGTCTGAGCAGAAGTGGCAGGGAACAGGGGCTCTGCATGAGCTCTGCTCCGGAGGCGGGCCTAGTAACAGAGGCCCAGGCCTGGAAGAGGGAGAAGGAAGGAAGAGGAGCGGAGAAGGCTCCAGGAACGAGGAATGAAGGGATCCCAGGGGTGCGGACGGGCGAGTCGCCACCGCACGCCCGAATCCACCTGCGTGGAGGGGTCAGGCCAAAGGGGGAGACCGGTCCCCAAAACTAGTGGAGGCAGGAAACGACCCTCAGCTAGAAACCGGAGGCTGTGACATTTTATGTGGCGCAGCCCCTCGCTACACCCGCTAGGAAGGCACCACATAGGGTCAGGGAAACTGGCGCCAAGTTTACCAAGAGGAGGCCCGAGGCAGCCGGACAGAAGGGTTGGTAAGAAAGGCCAGACAAAGGACACACAAAGGGGGTCCTGTGAAGCGCTCCAAAGTTATCTGGGAGTTGTCTGAGCCCCTCACCTGGTGAGCACAGTACGACGTGGGCAGCCGTTACCTGCAGACGTGGTCTGGATAATAAGAACTGTGAGTAAAGGCCCTGGACTGCATCACTGACTCCGTGTCGTTACTGCTGCTGCCCTGCACCATCACCCCCATCCTCCGCATACACTGCCCTGAGGCTATACTCCTCCCGTGGGGAGTTATGCTACGCTCTGCTGCACCCACAACACCAGCCTCAGCGGTCTGCCCTGCAGCGGCGGTTCACTCTGACCGCAATCCACGGGTGGCGTAGTCGGACATTTAAACATCAAAACCACATAAATAGTTCCGCCACTGGTTTGACCACCCTGAGCCACGGAACCGGGTCGCCGCCACGAAGACTACAACCACCAGCATCCACCAAAAAGGGTCCGGCTCCGGGTGTCCCAAGGCCCAGGGGGTGCATCAGAACATTTTCATCACCTTTCACAATCACCAATGGGACAAGGCAGGGATGTCCTCTGTCCCCTCTCTTATACATCCTAGTGACGGAGCACCTGCTCTCATCAATTCGCCATAACCCCAATATTAGGTGGATTGAGGTGGGAGGCACCGAGTACAAGTGCTCTCTATTTGCTGATGATGTCCTAGTATATATCACTCAATCACATATATCCATCCATGCTGTTATGGCTGAAATAGATCACTTTGTTACATGGTCAAATTTTAAAATCAATGCAGCGAAGTCTGAGGCCCTCGATGTCTCCCTCCCCAAATCCATATAGGATTCCATCCAGTCCAACTTTCCCTTTGCCTGGCCCTCACAGGGTATCAAATACTTAGGAATTCCTATTCATAGAGACCTCTCCCATCTATGTTATCTTAATTTTGGGCCCTTTATTGAACAGCTCCATACAGACCACGGTTGGCAAGTTAGAACTGTAAGATTCACTACGTGAACCACTGGTGTTTTGTGGAAAAGCACATGTACACTGTGTTCCAAATTATTATGCAAAAAGTGTTTAGGAGTGATAAGGGAAGAATTTGTTTGTTTGTCAGTTAAACTCATTGATGGTGATGTGTGTCAGGGCTCTTTATATCACTGTAAGCAATTGCAGACACCTGTGCTAATTAGTTTGGCAGGTGTGTCCAATGAAAGGCAAGACTACTTAAGAAGGCTGTCTCACATTATTAAGCAGCCTACATTTTCTGCCAAAATGGGAAAGAAAAAGGATGTGTCGGCTGCTGAGAAGCAACAAATTGTGGAGTGTTTAGGTCAAGGCATGACTACAATCAACATTGTGCGATGATCAGGATGAAGTGTCTTGGCAATCAAGAAGTATGTAGCTGATTCACAGTACACACGTGTGCGTGTTGATAAGGGCAAATTGAGGACTCTTTCCTACAGGCAATTACGTCAGGTTAAAAGAGCAGCGGCAAAAAAGCCTTGTCATAGCAGCAGACAAGTTTTTGAAGCTGCTGGTGCCTCCAACGTCCCCCGAACAACAAGATGCAGGGTCCTTCAGAGGTTTGCAGCTGTGCATACGCCATCCTGTCGACCTCCTCTATCCACTTCACACAAGCAGAAACGGCTCCAGTGGGCCAAACATTACATGAAGACTGATTTCAAAACTGTTTTGTTCACGGATGAGTGCCGTGCAGCGCTCGATGGTCCAGATGGATGGAGTGGAGGATGGCTGGTTGATGGACACCCCACGCAAACACGGCTACAGCGCCAACAAGGAGGAGGTGGAGTAATGTTTTGGGCTGGAATCATGGGGAGAGAGATTGTCGGCCCCTTTAGGATCCCTGAAGGCGCTAAAGATGAACTCCATAATGTATGTGGATTTTCTCAAACAGCACTTCCTGCCATGGTTCAAGAAGAAGAACCGTGTATTTCACAGCAAGATCATTTTTTTGCATGATAATGGACCATCTCATGCTGCACATAAAACATCTGCATCTCTGGCTGATATGGGCATAAAAGGGGACAAACTTATGGTGTGACCCCCATGCTCCCCTGACCTCTACCCCATTCAGAACCTCTGGAGCATCATCAAAAGGAGTGTCTATGATGGCGGGAGGCAGTTCACATCTAAGCAACAGCTCTGGGAGGGTATTCTGTCCTCATGCAAAACAATTGAAGCAGAAACCATCCAAAACCTGACAAATTCAATGGACGAGAGAGTTCAGAAGCTCCTTTCGAACAAGGGGTCCTATGTGAAAATGTAACATCACCTAGAATAAAGTTTTGAGTTGAAAACTGTTTGATTTCAGTTTCTAATAACCTGCTAATGCTTATAATTTCAAAAATGACCATTTTTTTGGTCTTTATTAAAATGAAAAGGTTGATCGAAAAGATTGGGGGATCTAAGAGTGTGGCAACCCAGTAGTCATGATTACTTCGAATTCTGACAATATGAGGGTCATGTTGCAGGTAGTGCAGCAAGAAGGCACTTATGTGTCTTGCGCATCTCGGAGCCCCAAAATTATTTTCCGGGCTAGATGCAGCTAAAAATTATTAGTAATTTGAAAGCTGGTGGAGCTTAGTATAGATGGCCTAATAGGATCAGTGCTGCACACTGCTACAAAGCCCAAATTATTTTCCAGTCAAGATACAGATAAACATGATTAGTAATTTTAATTCTGGTGGAGCTTATTATAGATGGCCTAATAGAATCAGTGCTGCACACTGCTACAAAGCCCAAATTATTTTCCAGCCAAGATACAGATAAACATGATTAGTAATTTGAAAGCTTAAAACGGTTGGTAGGGTGATTTTAACCAATCATCAAGCTTTAACTCTCCCCAGGATGACACAGGGGTAGAAAAGTCGTTTCGGATCCATGATTTGTTCATCTTTATGAACGTGAGTCTGTCTACATTATCAGTGGAGAGCCACGTGCGCTTATCTGTCAGCACACCACCAGCAGCGCTGAACACACGTTCAGACAGAACGCTGGCTGCGGGGCATGACAAGATCTCCAAGGCGTAAGTGGCTAGCTCCGGCCATTTATCCAGATTGGAAGCCCAAAAAGAGCAAGGGTCCAGTGACACAGTCATGGCTTCAATGTTTACTTGGAGATACTCCTGTACCATCGTCTCTAGGCGTTGACTATGTGTCAGACTTCTTGTCTCATGTGGCCTTGCAAAGGATGGGCTAAAAAAGTGGTGAAATGATTCCGCAAAATTGATGTTACCAGCAGATACTGTGGTTCTGTTACGGTTTGAGTGCTGAACACTTGACGGTTCCACGGTTGGCAAGTTGGAACTGTGAGATTCACTACGTGCACCACTGGTGTTTTGTGGAAAAGCACATGTAAGATTCTGCAACAGTCTCTGCTGATACTCCTGCATGCGTGCATCCCTTTCTATGGCAGGAATAATTTCTGCAAATTTACTTTTGTACCGGGGATCTAACAGTGTGGCAACCCAGTAGTCAGGATTATTTCTAATTCTCACAATTCGAGGGTCATGTTGCAGGTAGTGCAGCAAGAAGGCACTCATGTGTGTTACGCATCCAGGAGCACCAAGTCCCTGTTGTGTTGGTGGCGAGGTAACAATCATGCTTCCTTCCTCTGTCCTCTCCCCCCAACCTCGCACAACAGAAATGTGATCAAGGTCTCCCTCATCTGATGAGTCTTCCATCAGTTCGTCCTCCACTTCTTCCTGGGCTCCTGCACCTTCCTCACTAGTTTGGCTGCTACCATGCGCCCTGGTAAAACCATCTCCCCCACCCTCACATGCCTGCCGCCTTGGTGCTACCGACCGTCTGGACCTTACAGATGTTAGCCCTTCCGCATACAACTCCTCCTCCTCTACTTCCTCCACCTCCTCTTGTGCCACCACCTGACTCCGAATTCTGTTTAACATGTGCTCCAGCATGTAAATCACCGGAATAGTCATGCTGATAATGGCATCGTCAGCACTAAACATCTTCGTCGCCATTTCAAAACTGTGCAGAAGGGTGCATAGGTCCCTGATCTGAGACCACTCCTCCAGCGTGATTTGCCCCACCTCTGGATCTCGTTGGCCCAGGCTATACGTCAGAACGTATTGCACCAGGGCTTGTCGGTGCTGCCACAGTCGCTGCAACATGTGCAGAGTTGAATTCCACCGGGTAGGCACATCGCATTTTAGCCGGTGAAGTGGCAGGCCCAACGACTTCTGTAGAGATGTAAGTCGCTGAGCTGTGGGATGCGAACGGCGGAAGTGAGCACACAGCTACCGTGCCCTCTGCGGAAGGCCATCTAGTCTGGGATAGTGGGCTAAAAATTGCTGGACAACCAGGTTCAACACGTGAGCCATACAAGGCACGTGTGTGACATTGCCCCGGCGAAGGGCCGCACCCAGGTTTGCAGCATTGTCGCACACGGCCTTCCCTGGTTTCAGGTCCAGTGGAGACAACCATTCATGAAATTGGTTCTCCAGAGCTGACCACAACTCCTCAGCTGTGTGACTCACATTTCCCAGACATTTCAAAGTAAAAACCGCCTGATGACGTTGAGCCCTACTGCCAGCATAGTAAGGAGGTGTGCAGGATCCCTTCTGCGCAGTTAGAAAGCTTGTGGCATGACCAGACAGGCTTTGGGTGCAGGTGGAAGACCGAGAGGAGGTTGAGGAGGCAGAAGCAGTGGAGGAACTTTGACATAAAGAGGATTGACGCACAACTCGTGGGGACGGCAAGACTTGGACAGGAGCCCCTTGTCCTGCTGTCACCATAGTTACCCAGTGCCCAGTCAGCGACATGTAACGCCCCTGTCCATGCCTACTCGTCCAAGTGTCTGTGGTGAAATGCACCCTGTCACACACAGAGTTTCTCAAAGAAGCGGTGATGTTGTGTGCGACATGCTGGTGGAGCGCAGGCACACCTTTCTTTGAGAAGTAGTGCCGACTGGGCATCTGGTACTGGGGCACTGCGACGGACATAAGGTCTCGAAAATCCTCTGTGTCCATCAGGCGGAAAGGCAGCATTTCTGTAGCCAAGAGCTTGCAGATGGTGAAATTCAACCTCTTAGCTTTCTCATGGCTAGGAGGAAATGGTCTTTTACTTGTCCACATCTGAGGGACCGAGGGCTGGCTATTGTGCTTAGACGGGGTTGATAAGGGTGTCCCCGGCAAACTGCCGGTCTGTGAGGAAGATGCAGGCGGACATGTTAGGTTGCCTTGATCCAAAGGTGGTGCTATCGATGTCGGACAGCGCTCAACACCAGCTGCTGTTACCACCTCCAAAGAAAATGATGACCTGCCAATCACGCTGGCTGTTGCGGGTAAAGAGGTGGCAGGTCTGCGCCCCAAAACAGGTGTGACTGCTGTCCCCCCAGTCACAGAGGATGAAGAGGCCGCGGATGCACAAGATATGGCAGACGGTGGTTGGCCCGGCCGGCTAGGCCGCATTGTAGCACACTGAGCTTCCCACTGCAACTTATGCTTCATGTCCATGTGCCGCTTCATGCATGAAGTACTCAAACTATGTATTTTTTGGCCTCTACTTAGCTTTTGCTGACAAATGTTACAGATAGCACGAGTTGGGTCATCTTTATCGATCTGAAAAAATGCCCAGGCTATGCAAGGCTTAGCACCCATGCGACCTGAAGAGCCACCACGACTTGTGGTGAGAGGCAGAGTTGTGTTTGAGGATGCAGTTGTTGACGTGCTTCCAGTACTACGTCTCTGTCCAGGAAGGCGCAACCTGACCTCGTCATCACTAGCATCTTCCTCCACCTCCTCTGCTGACCTCATCTCTTGGCTGACTGTGGGTTGACAGTAAGTGGGATCTCCAACCTCATCATCATCACCCTGTGCGTTATCACACCCGTCGTCCTCAGAGCCAACCTGTTCCTGCCCTGACAAAAAACTAAAGTTGTCGCTCCAATCAGGTATTTGAGTCTCATCATCGTCTTCCTCATTGTCTCCACCAACAGGAGTTACAGTTTGGGAATGAGGGTCTACATTATGGTCAGAACCTTCTGCGTCTGGTCCTGGATCAGACTCATAAAGATTCTGGGCATCAGTGCAGATCATTTCCTCGTCTGGATTCACATAAAGCGCTGGAGTCGACCTCTGATTCCCAGGCTATAGTATGAGTAAACAGCTCTGCAGACTCAACCATCTGTTCTACCTCATACTCAGACGGGCAGCTGGAGATTTGGGAGCTGTGAGGAAGCAAGTGCGATTGGGGTGACACCTTTGAGGACTGGAGTATTTGTGATGTTGAAGTTGATGTGGAGGAGAGCCCACTTAAAGGAGCACTTGATATCCGTTGAAGCACCTGCTGTTTTTGTGCCTCATCTGGAATTTGTAGCGATTGGCGTGGCCGTAAGAAAGGGATCTTATCACATTGTCCGCTAAAAGAAGTAGACATTTTAGTTTGGCTGGAAGATGGTCTTTCTTCTGCAGATGTTACTGTTGCTTTAACACCTACCCCACGGACACAACCTTTTTTCCCCTTCCCAACATGCCTATTCCCCTTTCCACCAGCAGCAGGCCTTTTTCCACTCATTTTGGTGGTTAACTAATTCACAACTCTGGAGTTGTTTGCACAAAAAAACAATGGATGGGAACCGAGCAGAGCTGAGTGGCCAAACTGTGGTATTAGGCCAAAACTATTGGCTGGGTTAGATGCAGAAAAAAATTATATTCAATTTGCAACCTGATGGAGGTCAGTATAGATGGACTAATAGAACAAGTCCCACACACAGCTAGATGCCCAAATATTTTTTCAGAGGTAGATGCAGAAAAAAATTGTATTCAGTTTGCAACCTGATGGAGGTCAGTATAGATGGACTAATAGAGAAAGTCCCACACACTGCTAGAAGGCCAAATATTTTTTCAGAGCTAGATGCAGAAAAAAAATATATTCAGTTTGCAACCTGATGGAGGTCAGTATAGATGGACTAATAGAACAAGTCCCACACACTGCTAGAAGCCCAAATATTTTTTCAGAGCTAGATGCAGACAAAAAATTATTTTGAATTTGCAGCGTGATGGAGGTCAGTATAGATGGACTAATAGAACAAGTCCCACACACTGCTAGAAGGCCAAATATTTTTTCAGAGCTAGATGCAGAAAAAAATTATATTCAGTATGCAACCTGATGGAGGTCAGTATAGATGGACTAATAGAACAAGTCCCACACACTGCTAGAAGCCCAAATATTTTTTCAGAGCTAGATGCAGAAAAAAATTATATTCAATTTGCAACCTGATAGAGGTCAGTATAGATGGACTAATAGAATGATGCTATGCCCAAAAGATTTTACTTCACTAGGTGCAGTAAAAAAATTGGTATTCTATACACAGGTGGTATATCTTGCAACACAGATAGGCTACTCCACTGACTAACACACTCTGCAATAGGCCAAAAAGGATTAGCTTTGCTAGATTCAGCCAAATGCTGTGAAAAAAACTTGCACAGCACTGGCACAGACCTGCCTGGCAAAAACTGATAGGAACTGATGTAACCTAGTCCTGAAAAGGACTGCAATTACAATTAGTCTTTACTCCCACAATCTATCTATTTAAGAGCACAGACCTGCCTGATAAAAGTCGTAGGAAATGCTGTAACCTAGTCCTTAAAAGGACTGCAATCACAACTATTCCCTACTCCCAAGCTATCTGCAGATTTGTGCGAAAATTGGCTTGAAATTAACAAGGTATAGCGCACACAGCAACAGTGGTGCCGTCTAACACGCAGCTGCAGCAGTGAGAAAATGGTGGCGACGGGGAAAATGGCTTGGTCTTATAGGGCAAGGACATGTGACATACACTGCCAATGACACATGCCCTTGCTTGTGTGAAAAAAAGCACTTCGCTCCGTGTGTGCACTGCTGATAGGCTGACAGATTGCACCTCCCCACTGTAAATGCGGGAAAGAGAAAAAAAAATGGAGATCTTCATTATTCCTGCAGAGATCCATCCCCTGCCCCTCCCCCCACCCCGCTGTACACTCAAACTGCGTATTAACATTAATTTTCATCATTACTGAGAAAAAATCCAGTTATGATTTTGGTGCACGAACAGTTATCGAACATAACCTCGAACAGCCGAATTTTTCTCAAATCGTTCGTGTTCGCCGAACGGCTCGAACACCGCCCAAAACAGCTCGAATTTGAGATTGGCGAACAGTTCGAGTCGAACAACGCTCATCTCTAGTCAAGTGGCCAAAAATCGCTATATGCCTCTAATGCAACGCAGTGTAAAGCATATGCTTGGAGTCTCATTGTAACCCCTTAGAGTTGAAAGTCGCTAAAAGTCTGATCCAGTTGGATTTTTTTGCAACCTACTCGTGGTACCCTAGAGTTCACAATATGTCCCCATTCACCTGCAGTATGTGGCAATTAGTGATGACCGAAAGTGCTCGCTAATCGAGTTTGCATCAGGTGCTCGGGTATGCACAGAGTATCGCGGGTGCTTGAGCGACACGTTCGAGTCCCACGGCCGCATGTTTCATGGCTGTTAGTAAAAAAAACATGCAGGGATTGCCTGTCATACACAGGCAATCCCCGCATGTTTTTTGACTGTCTAACAGCCATGAAACATGCGGCCGTGGGGACTCGAACATGTCACTCGAGCACCCGCGATACTCTGTGCATACCCGAGTACCTGATGCAAACCCGAGCAGTGAGCACTTGCTCTCAACACTAATGTTAAGGTCTTTAGACATTTGGCAGTTAAATATATTTTTAATTTTTAAGCATTTAACATTTCTTAAACTTTTATTACTGAAATATTATTGGTTAGCTAATAGTTAAGAATTATAGGAATAGGAATTTTGAAATTTGTATTAGTATTACCTTCATCTAAAATTCCTCAGTCAGCATATATGAATTGAAAGATTTGATTAAATCGATGTATGAGACCAGGGATGTAAGGTTAGAGGGTGTTAATTGCCCTAGTATAGGTAATACTGTATAAAAAAGTAGGGATTCTGAGATATCTGATCATTGTCAGTAAGATTATGATATATCTTTGGATAACTAAGAATATGCGAGTAGTGAGCAGTGGGTATTTTACCTGGTTCATGTTATGACTAAAGAAAAGATTTTATATTTGCCTGTTGGTGAATTACGGTAAATATTTTTGCACAAATCTGTGTGTAACAAAATGGGATATTCTATGTTGAAGAATATTGTGTTTTTTTGCTTCTCTCTCTTTTCTGTTTTGTTTTTTGTTTCATTGTTCATGAGATTTGAATTTTTAGTTGTAATACTAATATGTGATTTATATGTGATTTTTTTTTAATGGTTTTCAGGGAAAGAACATTTGTATGAAAAAAACAAATATTTGTATAAAAAAAACAGTTCCATCATCATCATACTTTTAAAAAATAATAATCTAGAATTATCAAATAAAGCTTTCAGGCATTCGCATGTCATGCATCAATGAGCTTTGGGTGCTCATGACCTTGTCCCCAGCTCACCAGATCTGTTGACTTGGACCACTTGTGTTTGGTACTCTCCACTTCTTGCATGCCAAAAAACACATCACAAGACTTGCAATTTTGGATTTTCTCTGCCACAGTTTTCTAATTTTCTAATCTTCACAATTTGAGCCTTGTCAAAGTCGCTCAGATCCTGTCACGGGTGTATCAGAGGTGACAGTCACCCTGCAGTTGGTTGCAGGAGATCTCTATGTTTGGCATTACAGACATTTTCTTAGATGAGAGGCTGTCTCTAGGACCTAGCGGCTACCTCCCTCTGGTAATTACCTCCCTGGCCTGGGTGTGTATATACCTGGTGTGTCTGAGAGGGAGGTGCTGGCTATATTTATTTGTACTTCTGAAGGCTTAGCAAGAGCAGTACTTTGTCCTCTCTGGAGCTTGAGGCCGAGTTCACATTTGTCTGGAGTCGTCTAAAGCTAAGAATTTTCCCCCTGTTTGTCTACCCTTGTTGTCTATAGAGATAAGTGGAGATCGACTAGTGCTCATCTCCTCCTATCCCTAGCCTTAGCCATGCGCCAGGGAAAGACAGGGTGAGGCACGCGTATGGCGATTGCTGAAGAGGCAATATAGGGACGATAGATGAGACAGGGTGACACTAGACTAGATGAGGAGGTCTCCACTTCCCCCTTTCCCTAGCGTCTGGGCTCCCTTTCCCTCTTCCCTCTGTGTTGCACTAAGTCTTTCCCACACCTGGCATGACAGATCCTTATGTATGCCCATTTTCCTACTTCCAATAAATGGACACAGAAGAGGGCCCCTGAGCAACAGCATTTTTTGGGCCCTTTGCTGTTCATTAGCTCATCATTCCTGCTTTGGAGGTCTAAATGGCCCCCTTATTTCTTGGGTTCTTGTGCGGCTGCACAGGTTGCACCAGTCTGTCCGCCCTGCCATAGTTCATGGGTTTACACCATTGTACAATATAACGCCAGTGATGTAAATCTGATTTGTCTTATGCTTAGCTCTTCTGTAGTGATTGATTGCTTTCTTTGCTGTCTATTGCCCATGGATCTCACATCATCTGAATATCATTCTGTTTATTTTATGATGTTCTTTTCTGTCAAATAAAATATGATTGACCATGAAAAAAAAAAAGATTTTTGTGTAGTGGCAAAAATTGAATAGAGGGCGTCCAACAGCATTTTCGTGCCAGGTTTTATCAAGCAGGAAGCAAGTGGGTTTTTTTTCACTTCCTTTCATTCATCCTTGGACCCATTCCCTAGCCAAATATAGTTCTTCTAGCATGGGAAGTCCTGCACAGATTCTTAACACTCGGTAGCAAAGAGAACAGAATTTACTAAAACTGGATTAGCATAACATGATATACCTTTATGGTCGGTTTTTTTGCTGTTATATGATCTATGAAACTGTAGTATTTTTCTCCCAACTTAGAAGTTCTTCTTTGTGGAGGTAAAATCTGGGAATGTACCAGCTGATTGTACTCGCTTTCTTTAAGGATTACTAACTTCTTACGTCCGTCATTTGCATATAGAGTAAAATTAAGCTGTGTAATCACATTTATACTTTGATGGGGCTGATACTTATTATGTACGCTTGGAATGACACATGTGCCTTATTCCCATTTATTGTACATTTTAGTTAAAACAATAGATAATATTTATGAAACTTAAAAATTATTCAGCAACATTGAATATGGAGATGAAAAGTGGTCGCCAGAAAGAAGTTGGGATATCAAGGTGTCCGGATGTCTTTTATCCAAGTGCAAATGTCACAAACAGTGAGAACTCCACTGGAAAACTTTTTTTGGAATCTGTGATTTGTGATTGTCCCCAAATTTTAGGCTCAAAAAGTTAAGTTTTAAAGAGTGCCTGACGCTGGATTTAAACTTGGGACCTCCTCCAAAATTAGTGCAGCAGCACCAATTGGAACAGTTTTTCTTTGGTGCCCCTCTGTTCCAAAGTTATATCCCCAGGAAATAATGATGCAAATTTTCCCTTCAACAACCTGGATGTATACCACTGAACTTCTCTGTGGGCACGGTCGTGTTTTGATTGACCAACATCAGGGGAGAAAAAACAAACGGCAACAGAGAAATTCTGTACTATATGCCCGGCTGGTTAAAGGGCAAATTTTCACTCTGATTATTGGGGGCGTAACTTTGTAATGTAGGGGTATAGAAGAAAAGGAAAAACTACTCCAGAATCAGTGGAGTAGCGCCAAATGGTAGAGGTCCTCAGTTTAAATTTTTTTAAAAATCCAGTGAAAGGTCCTTTTTGACCAAATGAAAGACTTCCTTGATCAATGGAAGGTCTATTCCAAGGTACCAACAACATAATGGAATGAGCTCAGCAGATTTCCTCTTATCTGATGTCATCCTCACCTCTTCATTTGATTAGCAGGGCTGGTAAGACATCTTAGCCTGGCTAATCAAAAGAAAAAAGGCAAAGGAAAAATATCACATCAGCTCACCCTGTCTAGGTATCTTTCAATCTAATAATGATGCAGTGAACTGAATGAGAAGAGCCTTAGTGCTCAAAATGCGTAGGCCTCCTAGTGTGTTTATTTTTATTTTTTTCCTTTTGATATTTTAATAGTTACTAATAAATAATGTTTTATAGTCCTTTCCATTGTGGTTGCTGGATGTCTTTCTGCCTTCTGCCAGGGATGATGGCCGATAAGAGGAGATTCACAGAACTCTAAAAGATATCTTTTGGGGTTGACATTACAGGGATAAAAAAAATACCTGCTCCTTGCTTTGTATTACTATATTTTTTTAGAATCAACTCTACTTGACCGTATTGGTTGTTAAAAATTGTTTGCTACACCTATGCCTGTAATAAAACTCTGCTTAAAAAATGGATTAGCGGGTTACACTGCGCTGCTGTTACTCCAAATACTCCAAGATTTTAACCGGCTAATCCATTTTTTAATCCAAGATTATACCTTGCAGACTTGCAGCAGCTGATTATTAAGTGATTTACAGTGGTTGTGTCTCACACAACTCCACCAGGTGAGCATCTCCTGCACTTACTAAACCTTTATACCTGTGATAAGATCCTATTGCGCTTTATGTCTCTCCCCCCCCAGTAAAACTCTGCTTAAAGCATACCACTTGTTTGGAGGAAGCAAATATTTTATTTCGAACAATAAGACAATAAGACATCTGCAGGGAATACATATTTTTAGTGTCTTCCCAGCAATTCTTGAACAGGCTGAAGACTTGTTTTAGACAGTATCAATTGCTTTTCCCTTTGCTGAAAGTATAGTTTAATTGTCATATACCCCCTTAAACTTTTAGTAGCTGCCACTTATTGAATGCCCTCAATTTGTAATACTCCATAACAAAGTGAGACACAACATGACAGGAGAACATTTTATTGTCTTTACAGCAGGATATTCCAGGACAAACAAAAGATGGTCTCCCAATTCATAGATCGCTGTATCACTTGACAACAAATGATTGTGAGGGTGAGGTCTCCTCTCTAGATGTACAAAAATACATTTCTATGTAACCAACCTTTAACCCCATTACGTCCCCTGCCACAGGTTTAAAGTTCAGGACACCATGACACGTGACCTGAAGTTAGCACCGCATGAATGTGACGCTGATCACGTCTGAGCATGACTCAAGGCGTTGTGCAAACCCAAGAATGTTTTCCTGTTACGACACAAAATATTCTAATTTTAGAAACAACGTTACCCTGCACTTAAATGTAGATGTACGTGTACGCTTCCCAACCCCTATCTTTTGTATTTACCAATTAGTGTATTTCCCTATTCACAAATGCACCCCCTTTTTGTTGAAGTCTGTATCATTGCATGTATCGGTGTGTGCTGCATGTTTCAAGTGTGTTTGTGTAAAATTTTCATGATTTATCGAGAAATGAGAAAATGTTTGCATGTTTCTAGGAATTTTGATTTATAAGGAACCACAGTTATTAAAGACATTTAGGAATAAATCTTTATAGATATTTAGAAAGATCAGCATGGGGCCAATTTACCAGTACACAAAGCCCATAAGACACGGATATTGTTTCTAGTAGAGAAAAATGTCAATCTCAAGAGCAGTATGTACTAGTAAAAGGGGTCATGTACAAAGATCCATTTTTTTTCTCATTTCTAGATAAATCTAGTCTTGTTTTTAACAAACCCAATGAACAAATCTGTCCATAAAAGCATTTTCAGTGAGTCTTCCATAATCTTTCTCTTTAAAGATGGCTGCTCCTTCTCCTAAACTAAGTTTCTTTAGCACCGGCATATCGAGGTCTGATCCAACAGACACCAAAGTAGACACAACGTTATGCTTTTTCATGGCGGTCACAGACTCGTCTAGACCCTCTTGACCTGTAACGCCATCAGTGATTAAAACAAATGAGGTTTCGGCAAATTTCCTTGCACCTCTGGTGCGGTCCCCAAGGATACTATTGATAGCAAACACAATGGCATTTCCAATATTAGAGGATGAGTCATAGTAAGTAAGACGTGTTAGACCTTGGTAGATTTCCGTTAGGTTATGGGTAAGTGGGAACACCACAGCTTGCTCATCCTTTCCACCATATTGCAATAGGGCCACGCGAGCATTGTTAGAGTCATCATCGCTTCGGGAAAGAGACAGGCGTTTCGATACCTCCTCCACAAATGTTGTTGCTTGTCTGAAGTTTTGCTTTCCCATACGTTCAGAGCTATCCAGGAGGAAGACCACATCCACTGGGCGCTGAGTGCATTGTGCAACTGCAAGTTCTGTAGGAAAAAGGTGTATATATGCTATGTATACAGCTGACGTACTCACTAAATATACTAATTAAACCCGCATATACATATATAGCTCAGTTGAGTAGTTTTGGTTGTTCACTAACAAATCGCATTTACAATTTCTCTCCTAATAAAGGTCTTTTTATGGACATACAAAAATGAATTTGATAGGAAAAGGAGGGAATTATACTCTGTTTAAGAACATTTTTTGGGGAATTCTAAAAAATCAACAATGGCCGAACAGACAGGAAAATCCATTGCTAAAGGGCTGCAAAAATTCATTAAAGATATAATGTCTCCAGTGCTGCCCACAAGGGATTTGCAAAGGTAGCAGTCATACCTGGGCCCAGATGTTTCCACATCAACATTACAAATGGCACATATCGGGTGGAGAGCCCTGTTATATGTTTTGAATCTATTAAAGATATGTTTTAGGGATTTAATGTGAAGATAATGCCCTATAATTACAAATTGAGCCTACCAAGGAATATCAGACAATGTATAATATATTGTCAACACAATAAAGCCGGTAGTGCTTGTAACAATGAGTTTAATGGGAACCGCTCAGGTTGCCAGACACTTTTAAGCTGTCCTTATGACTTTTTAGATGTTTATTTGTATATTTCAGTAATAAGTTTTCTTTTAGTTTTTTGGAACTGCACAGATACGAGAAAAATCAACTTATATACACCTCGCTATGTACTAATGAAGAATGGCTAGTTCAGAGAGGCAATTACTCACAGACACTAGTCCGGATTCAGTAGCTGCAGTCATGACCCCCAGACAGTTCCTGCGCTAATGACGTCTCCTCCCAACACCTCTGATTCTCAATCACTAATCTGCTAATAGCCCAATGCAGAGCAGATTTGTAATAGTGGAACTGAATTGTCCGGAAGGCCGGAGGAGCACAAATACAAATATGAGAATACATTTCAGTGAAAATGAATTCTATTCAAATTTTGCAAAAATCTGCATTGGCCAAAATGCTGATTTTTTATTTGCTTTCACACGGATTCAACGAAATGGCAGTCACTAGCCGTCATTTTTCTGTGCTGCAAAGGGCCCTCAAAAGGTTAAAAAAATAAAAAATACTTAAACTCACCTTACCACTCACCTCTTCGGCCCCTTTGTTCTTCATCATCACTCATTTGGTCCCTGTCACATCTTTTGATCCCCGCCGCATGTTCTGAAATCCCCAAGTCTCTCACACTGGGGAAGGACTACCGACTCCGATGACGCTCAGGGACAGTTTTGCACTGATGCGTGCAAGGTCACAGCGCATGTTGAGACATTATGACGTTGTGACTTTTTGTATGTTTGCGCAAAGCCTTCCCAGCCAGAAGTCCCAGCTCAGTGTGAGAGGCCTGGGAATTTCAGCACAAGCGGCGGGGATCAGAACATGTGATGGTGACCAGATTTTGATGGTGAAGAGCACAGGATCTGGAGAAATTAGTGGTGAGGGGAGAGTAAGGATTTTTTTTACTTATTACATTTATTATGCTCTGAAATCTAGAAAGACCTTAAAGCATAATGAAGGACATTAAATTTGTGGAGAATAACTTTTCCACAAATCAAATTTTTGGGGAAAAATTAATTTTAACTGATCCTCTAATCTCTAAATGCAAACTGTGAAGACTCTGACAATACAACAACTATCATTTACGTCCAGGGGGAGTAGTGACTGAAGCTAAATGCCTCACCAGACTAGTCCGGGTTCAGTAATATATAACCAGCTAATGTATATAAGTTCATTTTTCTCGATACGTGCAGATCCAAAAATGAATAAACATATAAAACCACGTGCACACGTTGAGTATTTGGTGAGGTTTTTTTACCTCAGTATTTGTAAGTAACCAGGAGTGGGTGAAAAATACAGAAGTGGTTACGTGTTTCTATTATACTTTTCTTCTGATTGTTCCATTTACTGGTTTTGTCTTACAAATACTGAGGTAAAAAACTCATCAAATACTCAACATGTACACATGACCTTACTGGAACACATGAATAAATGTCTGAGGCCATGTGCACATGATGTTTAGTGAGTTTTTTACCTCAGTATTTGTGAGCCAAAATCAGGAGTGGAACAATCAGAGGAAAAGTATAATAGAAACACGTCACCACTTCTGCATTTATCACCCACTCCTGGTTTTGACTTACAAATACTGAGGCAAAAAACTCACAAAATACTGAAGTAAAAAACTCACTAAACACCATGTGCACGAGGCCTCAGACATTTATTCATGTGTTCCAGTAAGGCCATGTGCACATGTTGAGCATTTGATGAGTTTTTTACCTCAGTATTTGTACGCCAAAACCAGGAATGGACTGGAAAGTATAATAGGAACACGTCACTCACCACTTATGTATTTATCACCCACTCCTGGTTTTGGCTTACAAATACTGAGGTAAAATACTCACCAAATTCTCACCATGTGCACGTGGCCTAAAATGTCATAGAAAGAGACTTGACAGGTTCCCTTTAATTTGCCTACATACTGTAGATGTTTAGTGATGCAATATTACAAGTGACATTCACATTGCAATATTTTAATTCTGTGTCACATCCCAACATTTCTAGTCAATGAATGGATACGAACAGGTATAATCAGAAAAACATTTCTATTTTCCATTAATTTGAATTGCTCTAATTGTAACAATACTATACAGAAGTAACAAAGAACACAAACATGACTTCATGGATGCCATCTTACTGTGTATGTTGCAGTTATCAAATTTACATTTCCATGGACACATTCTCACAAGATCACATACAAGCGTGTATACATTTCATCAAGCAGTGAGATGCAGACAAAATGAGAAAAGTAAAGTGAAAGTAGATAATGAAGAACTTTACTTAAAATTTGGTTTCTAAGCAACTCGTAGAATACAATTAACTAAGCAAACTCCCTTTTTTTTTTAACTTTTTTAACCCTAAAGGTGTTTTATTATGTATGATGATCATACTTAGCAGTATGGACGTCTTAGAGGGTTCACCTGTGGGGACCTCATTCTATGATGAAGAGATGGGAGCGCTTTAAAGTATAAATCTGACCAATCACTGCACTACATGGTGGTCCGTTAGTCTGAATGGGCACTGCGAACAGCAATACTATATTTCTGAAAGGGACAGGCCAAATGTATAGCCAGACATATCTCCTCCACTAATAGAAGCTAGCCTTCATCCAATGTAGTTCAATTCTGAAACGTGAAATCCGAGGAAACCGAGGCACCAAAGGCAAACCCTTCTAAAAAACTTGATCTTCATTCCATAATGTTAGAAACAGGTTCATAGCGGTATTTTTTAGGCTTGAAAGAGGCCAGATATAGCTGAAACATTGCCTTGTCTTGTTGTGACCTGTTTCTAACATTATTGAATAAAGATCAAGTTTTTTAGAAGAATTTGCCTTTGGTGCCTCGGTATTCTCGGATTTCTGAATTATCTTGGCCCCAGTAGGAGGCCCTGCTGAGTTAAGCACAAAATTGGCCAATGGTGAATGAATGTTTATTTTCTATTGGATTGAGTAAATTCTGAAATGTGAGATCTTTACAGTTGTTTGCAATGTTCTAGAACTATATACTGGTAGTTGTATTAGATGTTTCTTTTTTCTCTACCTAGGTTCATGAAATAATAGCACCAATGACAAACATAGGGAAAGCTAAAGGACTGAATTTAAAGAGCTTACAAGAAAACACGTAATTTCTTTTCTTTAGGCCCTACAATTATTTTGGATGTAAGGGAGAGTGATAGATTAGGGCTACCAGCACTATAACCAATATTTAAAAGTTCTTAGTATGGTTAAAGAGGACCTTTCACCAGTTTGAGCATGTTAAACTGGCCACATCATGGAGTGGGGGCTGAAGAGCTGGGTAAAACATAGTTTTTTAATTTTTAGTTTCTCCTCTCTGTTGCAAAGATATTAGCTTGTATAGTTTAGGTTATAATTTTTGTTAAAGGTCAACTTGGTGTTACCAGAGATTTGTCTCAGTGGGAGTGTGTTTTCCCCTGCATGAGCTTGACTAATCACAAGCATCATGCAGGGAGGAAAGAACACACTCTTTTCTCCTCACTGATCTCTGCAGCTACTGCGAAGACATACAGCAGAGCTGAGTTATGTATCATTACAAACACTTCTACATCTCATTTCACAGCATTCAGTGTAGGGGGGTGAGAGCTGACAGCACTGTGAGATGAGATCTAGAAGTGTTTGTAATGATACATAACTCAACTCTGCTGTATCTCTACACAGCAGTTGCAGAGATCAATGATGAGGGCATGCTCTTTTCTCCTCTACATGACACTGCCTGCTTATCATTGGTTAAGCTCATGCAGGGAAAGAAGTACACACCCCAGAGACAAATCTCTGGTAATGGCAGTTGAACTTTAACAAATTATAACCTTAACTTTACAAGCTAACATCTATGCAACAAAGTGGAGAAATAAAAATAAGAAAACTATTTTTTACTTAGCTCTGCAGCCACTATCACATGATATAACCAGGTTAACATTCTCAAACTGGTGAAAGGTCCTTTTTAAGCATTAAAGGGAACCTGTCAGGTCCCCCATGCCCTCCAGCCCAGCAGAATTCACCTCTGCATGATTAAAGTCCCTCCCCAACCATCTCTGTATAACTTAAGTCAGTTAATTAAATGCTTTAAAAAAGCATTTATAATGTCCCCGTTTGCTATTCTAATGAGGGCTTTGACAAGTCGATGAGGTGTTAGTTACCCCAGACTAATCAGCCCGCTTTTCATGTTATCACTCCCCTGTGGGTTTGATAACATAATCTGCACGAGCCGCCACTATCACCAGTTTATGCAAATCTGCGCATGAGCGTCGCTCAATCCGGCAGCATCACTGCATCTCTGAAGCCAGATGTACGCTTCCAGCCTTCAGAGGCGCATTGTGCGTGACCAGAAGCCATCTCTGAACTTCCAGACATGCGCAGTGCATGCCTCTGAAGCTGAGAAGCGTACCCCTGGCTTCAGAGACGCAGTGACGCTGCCGGATTGAGCAGCGAGCGTGGGCAGATTTGCATGAGCCGGCGATGACGCTGGCTCATGCAAATTATGTTATCACGCCCACAGGGGTGTGATAACATGGAAAGAGGGCTGACTAGTCTGGGGAACTAACGCCCCATCGACTAGTCAAAACCCTCATTAGAATAGCAAACGGGGACATTATAAATGCTTGTTTAAAACATTTATTTAACTGAGTTAAGTTATACACTGGTTGGGGAGGGAGTTTAATCATGCAGAGGTTAATGCTGCTATTTTGGAGGGCATGGGGGACCTGACAGGTTCCTTTTAAGGAAATGAGTAAATGTATTGGTTAAATAAATAACTGTTACACTAAATGTTTATTTGTAAATGTATCATATTTTATGTATGTTTAGTTACATTTCATAAAATATAATATACTGTATGGTTATTAATACTTTCTTCATGCCAGAGTCCTGCCTGGGAAATAGCTGTATAGATCTAGGCTTTGTATGTACATCTGCATAACTATCAAGTTTACATTTAGAACACTCATAAATCTCTTTATATATATATGTATACACCCGTTAAACCTGTAACAGGTGCATGCTGCCTTCATAACAAATGTGAAATAAGAACATCACTTTAGCAAATTCCGGTTAGTGCATTTGCATCGCCTACAATGTCAGTATGAACCCTTCTAAAAGCATCAATAAACAGCCCGGTCCAGTTCTGCCTCTCATCTCCGATGGAGAATTTGGCTCTCTCGGCTGTATAAACCATCATAGCAATGAGCTGGGAGTGTGTTGGGGGCTCGGAGCTTGCCTTCTGAGACTCAAGGTATTCAGCAATCTGAGGGAAGGTTTTAGGAAAGACGACCTTCACACCCTCTTCACTTTGGTCGTAATTAACGATAGTTTCGGGGTTATGTCCTCTCCCACCTGCAAGTGAGGGCCAGAAGGACAGGGTCAGGGTTCCCTTTACCCTGAGATAATAAGCATTAAGTTGTTTATAGATATTAGGAATTCTTTTTTTGCAGTTCTTAATTTTATAATCCTTGACCAATAGGTTTTAGTTAGTTATTTCTGCTTATCCAAATGGTGCAGGTCAGAGAAGTATCAAAAACATATTAGAAATGGTAGGAAACAGCTTACAAGAAATAGTGGAAATGTTAGCAACAGAGGAAGCAAGCAAAATTGTAAAATACTAAGCAGACCAGGCAATTTTTTGGCTATATCATAGAGCTTTTTTGTTGTGAGGAAGAGGCTTAAGGCCTTGTGCTAACATTAAAAAATGTCTCATCTCATCTCATATAAAGAGGAGATGCATAAATGTTGTTATTCTGCTACCTAATCCCTTAAAACTAGGAGTTTCATAGGCATCTTAATAGGCAGCATGAGTACTGGAGATGTTCCTACATAAAAATATGCAAAGGACTGCCAAAAATGTACAGTTTATATAATTATGTACTGTAGGTATGTTGGAAGAAACATATGGATGGGGTTAGCCTAAAATGTTAGGACCTTGAAATATATTAGCTGGACATTAATTATTTTTTGTTGTTCACTATAGGGGTTGACCCGTTTCAACTAACGTTAGCACACAGGCTCAGTGATGTGCAAAAAAACCCAGAGTTTTACTAACCCTTCTCTGGCCCTGCGCTGCCTCTACGCCACGGCCCCAATATTTGTTGGTTGGCTGCAGTGGTGACATCATATCAACAGAGCTGCAGTCAATCAGTGAGTTCAGCAGCTCTGCAGTTGTAGGCGGCACTAACCACTGATCTCAGTGATTGGCTCAACACATTGGAGCTGCAGCCAATTATTAAAGACCGTGCAGTAGAAGAGACCCAGCGCTGGACCTATGGAGTGTAAGTAAAGCTCAGTGTGTTTTTATTACACATCACTGAGCTTATGGTATGAAGATAGTTTAAAAGGGACACATTTAATGGCTGTGTTGGTGACAGTGGTGACAACTGCTATGTTTTAAATTCATACCTATCAATACATTGCAGCAAAGCAAAGAAATGTATAAAGCCAAGCTAAAATTTGAAGTATGATCACAGAACATAGGACGATGGTTTACATATATACACACATAAGAACATGTGCTTCCAGGATCAACTGTTGCAAAAATGAAAATGATCAAAGTAAAATATATTACCTGCTTGACATGGCAGATCCGGACATACAATTTGAGGGTCTATAGAAAAGACAAGATAAAGTAGTAAAATGAACACTGTGGCTTCAACAAACTTTGTGTAAATCAAAAGTGCAAATAAATGAAAGAAGCTTTGTAATATATCTTATCCACTTATGGGCCATTTATTCTTCCCTCTACCCCTGCCTCCTAAACTCATCATTCCCTCTGGTAAACTGATAAAATCCATCATGGTCACAGTAAGGATATGTTCACACATTGCATTTTTGCTGCAATTTTCCTTCGTATTTTTTTCAGTTCGTTTTTGCCATGAAAAAACGCAGCGTTTTACAGTACCAGCAAAGTGAATTAGATTTCTGAAATCTCGTGCACATGTTGCTTATTTTTTCTTTGCAGTATGTCAATTCTTTGTGTTTTTGTAATGTTTTTCAACCTTTTAAATGAATCAAATATGCAGCAAAAAATGCAGCAAAAAAGGGGGAAGAACATGTGTATTTTACGTAGAGTTTTTCCTGCCAACACTTTAGTATTTGCAGCAAATTTTTCTGCTGCAAATACTGTACGTGTGCACAAGCCCTGAAAGTCCCCATACGAAAATCTTGGTTAAACTCGCCAATATTGACATGCTGGGACCATGGTCTAATGTGAATGGGGGCGCCAGCCGATTGATGGTTGGGAGAGATATCAGTCGTGCTTTTCTGATTTCAGACTGCCAATCACATTGTTCTCCCTGAGATAAGTTAATGTGTCATTCGCCAACTTTCTTATTGTGATCATGGGAACGCTCAGCCGAGTGGGCGCTCCTGGGTAAGGGAGAGTTGGCTGAGATGGCTGTCTGTCGAACAATCAGCCGAAAAATTCTTTGGCCGACAGCGGTCTAATGTATATAGCCAGCCTAAGACAGACTGACAGCTCACTGCAGTGTTAAATTACAGCTGCTTATTTAAGTCTATGGAAAAAGGAGGTGTGAGGAGTCTAAGAACAGTCAAAATAGACACATTTTGCTGCTCTCTAGCAAGTGTTTTATCTCACCTCAGAGCTAAATTGAAAATGACACTGCTCAATGCTGCTGAAAGAAGTTCTCCATGCTGTTGCATCTGACCATGTGCTACAGAGAGACAGGAGAGCAGGAATCTCTCATTTCTCTGTGCATTATGTATGGGAGACATCACAGAAGCTCGGCTCCACCTTTTCTGTTTTACTTTACGTTGCAAACTTAAGCATGTATTTTTACATATATAAAAGTGAACTATTGCTGTAAAGATAATTCCTAACACATTTTCATGTACCTGGGCAAATCAGTTGTTCCATGTTGCTGATAAACTCATCAGCTACGAGTTCAGAGAAATGTTTCATCTTCTGAACTTGCTGCTTATTGTCGCAGGCGATGGAAGTCAGGGTTTCAGAGTCATCTTCTTTGTTAAACATGTCACCAATACCAATAGCATTTACTGTAACATGGGGGTCACACAGTGATTTTAGAAGATCATCTGGGTCCCTGGGATCGTGACGTCCATCAGTAATGACTACAGCAAACACTTTAGCTTTCTCTCGTCTTGTTTCCTTGATCAGCTGGTTGTATGCAAACTGCAGAGCAGATGGGGTCCATGTTCCTCCGGCAATCCACTCAAGGCGCTTTACTGCTTCTTTGAAACTTGATAGAGAGTCAATGCGGGGATCATTCAGTTGAATCGCCTCAAATGTGCCTTCATGACTGTACTGAACAACACCAACTCTAGTACCTATGGGGTAATATTTTTTTTTATTATGATGCATTTTTAATCAATAAATAAACAAATTGTAAAAAAAAAATGTTTTTTCAAAATGTGGAAAGACCAATTAAAATGCTTTAGGAAAAGGATTATTTGAATGCAGCTATGTAAAATAATATCAAATAATATTTAATATCACTAATATCATTAATTTTTCTTGTTACTCCTGGTAATTATTATATTGTGTTCAGATGTATTCCATTGCTTTGACAAAATGCTGCTACCAGTGGCTGACATGATTGGATGAACCTCATTGGTCAAATAGACCACTTACAATGTAAAATTGCACAAAAAAAATGATGGCCCACAGAGGTTGCTTGTGACCGTTTGCGAGAAAAGATATGTGAAAATAAAATATATTTTTAAAAATCTAAAAAACGTAATTCACAAAAAAAAAAAAAGATTTTGTGGGCATGCATTATATAAAAAAATACCCTTATTATAAATTCACACGGCTGTAATATTATACCTCTATAAAGGGCATGAACAAACCAAAACAACACGAGTATATTAAAGCTAATATATCTTTATTGAATAAACAAAGTTTTAAGTCACTGATGAAGAAAGGGTGAAACGCGCATTGGGGGGGCGGGGACTGCACCCAATCAGTGGCATCTCTTGTAAGTGCTCGTATGGACCTTGTTTGTATGTATTATTAGGCATATCACAGCCTTACAATTATTGTGATATATATCGTCTAATTTGGCTCTTATGCACTGATTCCTGAGTTGCGTACTCAGCTGGCATAGTGTATGGCTTGTCCCTGTATTTAAATAGCAGCACCTGTTTCATGTTTTTAACAATTTGATACTCTGTTTACTCAATAAAGATTTATTGAGTTGAATATACGCATGTTGTTTGAGGTTTGTAAATGCCCTTTATAGAGGTATAATAGTATTTTTGAGTTGTGGCCCTGGTTACTTTTAAGTGATTTTGCATGGGATATACATTTAGTTATTAATACATGGCTGTAATACTCTAAATAGTTAATTAAGCAGGTTACTTAGCGTACAATAGAAACATGTAATGTGCTATATAAAGCATAAACAATGGCAAAAAACTATTTTCAAGTTTGAAAAAGTTAAATGTATACAATTCTCAAACAAAGATGGACAAATGCTGTTTTGTTTCTGCAAAATTATGTCTTGCACCTCAAAACATAACTTACCTACAGCAGAGCTTGGATCTTTAGCCATAGATCCAAGTTTGCTTACAACATTAATGACAAAGTTCTTCTCCAAAGTAAAGTTTGTATATCCAATACTCTCAGAGCTGTCGATAATAAAGACAATATCCAGGGCACCACATTGCTTCTCACAATCTGTAGGAGCAAGCAAGAGTGGTAAGTCAATGAAACTTTAAGACATTAACATAATTAATCTATAGGTACCTAATTACAGGCTACAAGAGCATAAATTAGCACTTGTAAAAGAAGGATGCAGATTAAAGATTAGCTAATCAAATTTGTCACAAATTTCATAAAAACGTTGAAATCTTCCAAAGCCGAATTTTCTGGAATTCGATTCACACAAATCCAGCAAAAAAAGCGACCAACTAATCAACTATTTGCCGTATTCTCTATAGGGCTGGAAAGGGGTTAATAAATATTATAACCACCTGTCCTAGCAATGTCCCTTACCTATTTGCCTCCACATCTTTCCTCATAGTCCTCAACTCAATTCAAATAAGTTTTCTCTATGATTTTCTCTTCTTCGGTCACTGACTACGCCTCACGTATCCACAAAAGGTGCGGAGCATATTAAAGAAGTGCATCACCCAATGGGGTTCACATGGGGTGATGTCAACCACCAATGTGCAACACAACCCATGTGAATATGTAAGCCTTAGTCAGAGCCAGAATATTGAAGGAGAGAAGACCGAAGAGAAGCAAGTGGTGTACCAGGCGGAGAGTTGCAGCTGCAGGTGAGTATAAACTTTTAGTTTTTTTCATCCCTTCCCAGCCCTATTATTATTACCCTTTGGGGTCTTGACAGACTCCAAAGCATAATAAATATCAATTTAGGACAAATTTGATTTGGACAGAATTTTATGCAGACATAATCAAATCTGCCAGCCGATTTGAGCAGATTATCGGCTGATTATTGGCTGCACGAAATAAATTCACTTATCTCTAATGCAGATTCTAGCTAAAGGGGTTTTCTGGGACTTTAACTTTGATGGCCTATCCTTAGCATGGGTAATCAATGTCTGATTGGTGGGGGCTTGACACCCAGCTTCTCACCGATAGGCTGTTCCCGGTGTCAGCCGCAACTGCTCCGTCACAGAGCTGCACAGCACAGCTCAGTCGATGGAATAGTGGCCACAGACGGATACTGCACATCCGCCCCTATTGATTTGAATAGGGGGCGGATGTGCAGTATCTGGCCGTGAGCACTATACAGTAAACGGAGCTGTGCTGTGCAGCTCTGGGCCGTCGTTGACACCGGGAACAGCTGATCTCACATATCAATTATAATTAATGGCAGCAAAGTTTTGCTGGTAAATCGTGGTGCAACCAATTAACACTCGAAATAACGTTGACCACCTTAATCAATTCATATTACATTCCAGAAACACATATTCATGTTGTGCAACCATAGAATCAGCTTAGTATGAAGATTTTGACTAGAACGAACCATTGTACATAGCAACGAGGCAATTTTAACGCAGATTTATTTTCACAAGTGGAAAAAAAAAGTTTTGCCAAAGCTAAATTTAGAAAAACTAGTGAAGGACATACAGTATCTGTCTATATCATAGTAAACATTAAGGATTTGATATTCTTTAAAATAAAATGGCATGCATTTTTATAATGGGAAGTTGTAAATTATATATTTAATAACTAACCACAGCATCCACATGTCTCTCGAACATAAGTCATTACATCACATTCCTAGGGAAGAAAAAAATCATTAGTTGCATCAAGAATAAACCGTATATTGAGGATTTAACAATTTATTGCATCACATTGATACATTTGATTGTAGTTTTAGTGTGTTGGATTGAAACATATAATTAAATCAGAAGTACTTCTTTTCTTTTTAGGAACTTTATATATACTCACTGTTAAAGCTGGGTCACCAGAAGGGCCCAGGTCACCCTAAAATGGAAAAAAAAATGTCAAGCAATTTTCAAGTTGTCAACGCCAAAAATAAGCAAGTGAATGATGATCCATACAAAAAAAACAATTTTTCATTTTGTACAGTGATATAGCCAAAACTTTGGCAGTCACTTCTCCGATATAATTTCTTATACATTAACACGCCTACCCATCATGTGTACACTTTGTGGGTAGATACCCCTAAATACAACAGATATGTATACTGATGACTTGGGATATAATGAGCTGAGATTGGTTATACCAGTTCATATAAAGGTGAACTTGAAAGACTATATGACTAATATGTAAAAGCAAAAATATACCGGAAGTCCAGGGCCTCCAGTTGGTCCACGTGGGCCTGGTTCTCCAACAGGTCCTGGGTCACCCTGTGCAAGAGGAACTCAAATTAAAAAAACTACATTATGACGATTTATAATGCTACAATTATCACTTTCCTACAAATTAGTAAGTCAAAGAATCTAAGAACATAGTGGGGTTAATATGGCAACTATACCAAAATCAATGTCTACTTACAGGCTCTCCTTTTCCTCCCTTTGGTCCAGCAGCTCCTTTAAGACCAAAGTCTCCTCGTCCCCCCTGCAAAAAATAAGAAGATGGAATATTTTTAAGCTTAAATAACATAGATTGTATTGGTTGTATATGATGTATAAATTCATCAATACACCTGTGGTTCTCAAACAAACACTGTAGAATTGACTGGTATATGGTGATATGTGATCATGGCACAGTAGGGCTCCTGGTGCTCAGAAGACTTGATCCTGCTTGATACAATACAACACTGAAGGGCCTCAAAAAGGCACCTACACCGACCATAATACATTTTGGCACAGGACAGATATTCATTTAAAATAACAGAATTACCCAAAGGTGAAATTGCTAGTTTAAGACAAAAATGTGTCTCACCAGTGGTCCTGGAAGCCCCTTGTCTCCCTTATCACCCTAAAATAAAAATGAGAAAATCAATATCAATCTGCCACTACATCAACAATCATTTTTTTTAAGACTTGGTGCATATCATACTCACTGAAGTGCCGCGGGGTCCTGGATAACTAATACCAGGTCTCCCTCTGTCTCCCTGTAAGAAATAAAGAATTTATTGATAAAATCCATTATTGGAGATTATTCTATATAGGAAAAAATACGTCACAGATGTCAGCTTTTAAAGACTACAGATCAAGTTTTTACATGTTATAGAAAACAAATATATATTGTATATACGATTTTAAAAGTCATTTATAACCTTTACATAAAAGTAAGTGTCTTAACCAATTAATTACTTTTGAACAGGCCTGGGTAATGTAAGCCCCCCCCTATGCCCTAGTAAAAGGGGGTTTCATGATAATACGGACCCTTCTATTTATTGTAGTATTCAGCCCCTCACAACCTCTTTTTCTTCAGGTTATTTAAGGGTCAACTGTTTTAAATTTGTCAGCTGTGGGAGCCACGAGCAGGTTATTCTGGTCTGATCTGTTTTTTTGGTGGTCATTTTTCCTCTATTCTGATTGGATATCGGAAAAAGTGCGGGAAAGATGTTGGATATAAAAGACAGCTGTTCGCCAGCTGGGCGGCATTCCAGCTGTCAGAAGATAAGAAGATCCCGTCCTCCCTCCCTCTTTTATGACGTATTTTTGTTATTTTTGTCGTGATTGTTGATTTGTGGGAAAATCCCCCAGTGAATGCTGGGTGGATTGGAATTATTTATTGGTAAATTAATTATTTATTTGTTGGTTATTAATATTATATTTATTAATAAAGTTACCCAAAATAAACATCACGGCCATTATTTATCCACACCTGTGTTATTGTGATTTTATTATAAGAAATGGGTTTTGTATTATCATGTATGGCCAGCAAACCAGGACAGCCAAGGAACTGGAAACAGCGGCGTACCACCATTCCCCCACCTGGCGTCTCAATTTCACCAGTATCTGCATACTCAAGATGCAGATATCATTGAGTTCATTGGTAGAACAGGGAACAGTCAGTTCCCTCTTGCACCATTTGGCCTGTGCAACTAAGTCACTAAGTCTCAGCACAGCAGGGGGGCTGTGGGTCCATCTTACTGTAAATGGAACTCTAGGGGCCATCATACTGTGTATGGGACTGAGGGAGCCATGATACTGTGTGTATGGGGGGCTGTGGGTTCCATCAAACAGTGTGAGGGATCTGTTAGGGTCACCATTCTGTGCAGGGGGGCCTGTGGCTCCATCTTACTATTTTGGGGCCTGTGGGGGCATCATACTGTGTTTGTGTGGGGGGGCTGTGGGAAGCATCATACTGTGTGTGTGGGGCTGTGGGATGCATCATACTGTTTAAGGCGGGCTGTGGGGGAATCATACTTTGTGGGGGATGTGAAGTCTATCATACTGTTTGGGGGGAGATTGTGAGCCATAATACTCTGTGTGGGGGCTATGGGAACATACTGTGTGGGGAGCTGTGAGGGCATCATACGGTGTATGGAGGAGTGGGGGCTCTTGGGTGCAGCATACTGTGTGAGTGTGTGTGCCAGCATATTGTGTTTGGGGGTGATGTGGGGGCATCATACTGTGTGTGAGGACATTATTCTGCATTGGGATGAGTGACTGGGGGCATCATACTGTGTGGGGGGAGCTATGGGGACATCATACTGTGTGAGTGTGTGTGCCGGCATACTGTGTTTGGAGGTGATGTGGGGGCATCATACTGTGTGTGAGGGCATTATTCAGCATTGGGGTGGGTGACTGGGGACATCATACTGTGTGGGGGGAGCTATGGGGACATCATACTGTGTGAGTGTGGGTGCTGGCATACTGTGTTTGGTGGTGATGGGGGACATCATACTGTTTGTGGGGACATCATTCTGTAGTGAGGTGGGTGACTGGAGTCATCATACTGTGTGGGGGGGTAGTGATCAAGGTACAAGGTGAACAACAGGAGCAGTATGATTTACTGCTTTTTATAAACTATATACAAAGTAGTACATTATGTAATTTTGTTTAGCTTATACTGATAAAAATATATGAGACAATAAGCCCTATCATAACGTGTTTTAGAAGTAGCTCACTATTCTGCTCAGTATTAAGTGATAGTAGTAATAATAATGAGCAGAATTAAGTTCTGCCCTCTGCAACAGTGACAGTCTCTCATGTGGCTCCTTGGGAAAATTAATTGCACACCCCTTCTGCAGAAGAATATTTTAAATAAAAATCCTAAGAAATCAAATTGTTATTTACTTTGGGACCTGGTTGGCCTGGGTTCCCTCTTTCTCCCATGTCACCTGGGTCTCCTCTTGACCCCTGAAATGAAAAGCAATGACATTAATAAGAGGACTATGGACAATGTCAAACCAAATACAAATAAAATGATGCATATACCATATAATTATTTACAATACAAAAACAAAACTAGGCCGATGAGAATTTAAAGGGCATTCTCAAAGGATAAACTATAGCACTCATTTTTGATTATTTCTGATTCAACCTCAGGAACACCCTGAAAATCATCAAGAGTCTTCAGCATTGGCTTAGCTGCAGCCCCGTCACTGTTTTTCTTTGCACAGCATTGTTCACAGTTATATGCTGTGCAGAAAACTGCAGCACAAACCTGCACTGCCGGCAAGTCAAAAAGAAGCCGTGGATGAAGGCAGGTAGGAGGAGATCATAGGGCACCTGTCCTGTGAATCAATTTGCTGTTCTCCAAATGCTGAGAGCAGTGTGACCACTGTGAAATTTAAATATTTCTGGTTTTATTGCATATTGATATAAATAAAAGATATATCTTTTTCATCAAAATTTGACTTAAAAAGTTGTTCATTTTCTGAACATTGAGGTATGTGTTTTATCATAGTAATTGCGCAGTCAAATTATTGTTAAAGGGGTATTATAGTTACCACTGTGGATAGGTGACAACTATTTAAATGGGGATCTATAACTTCTGCTTAAATTAGGACTGCCTGAAATAGCCAAGAACAGCATCTTCTGCAGTCTCATAGAGGTTGATGATGCAGTAGGAGTGTTGTACAACTGCTGCTGGACTCAAAATGGGGACACAAGGCGATAATCTGTAGCAACTGGAATACTGTACCTCTTTAACTGTTTGAAAGCAGGGATTTTAAGATATAGCTATGTAAACCTAAAATTAGTTAATAAATTATGTATTGAAAAGAGCTACAGAGAATCAAATAAAGCGTTGGAATAATAGGAGTTGTGTTACCATCTTAAATTGGTAAAATTGCAAAGTGCTTGTAAAATCAAGCAACTCTGAAATTTACTTGTCATTAAAAATTTTCTCTGTTGTCAAGACATTAGAGATTTTAAATTTTATTGCTTATGCTTTATCATCTAGGTTACCAGCCACCTCTGCATTCTAACAGTGGTGGTCAGTATACTAGGAAAGGAGTGCAGCGCTTACAAGCTATTTACTTTAGAATTTGTAAGCACTGCTCTGAAGCTGACTGGATCACTGCCACATAGAGGTATGTCCATTTCATTATTAAATTGTCATGTATTCATGTACAGTGGATCACAATGAGAGTCGAAGAAAATATATAAAGTTAATTAGTAAACTTACATTTCTACCAGCTACACCTACAGGTCCTTGACCTCCTCTTGGTCCCGGAGCGCCACGATCACCCTTTAAGAACAACAGTATGACAATGATTGATAACATAACTGCTAAAGTAGAAGAAAGCCTAATTAAGCCTGATAATAATTGAATACCTGTATGTGTTGATGAATATATGTTATATTGTGATCAGAACAAGATTCTATCAGGCAACTTATTAATAGTGATCAATGAGTGGAACAGGTTGCCATGAGAGGTGGTGAGTTCTCCTTCAATGGAAGTCTTCCGAGGCTGGGCAGACATCTGTCTAAGATGGTTTAGTGAATCCTGCATTGAGCAGGGGGTTGGACACGATGACCCTGGTGGTCCCTTCCAATTCTAACATTCTATGATTCTATGAACTTACTACACACAGCTTGACCGCCATAAATGTACATTAGCTAAGCTTCATGAAGAAAGCTCTGTGTGTTATCATGATGCAAGGTTGGTTATAAGTGTGTAACTTTTGTGACTGTAGGCCAAATCATATACCTAAACATCAATTTGATTTTACCTTTCCCCCTTTCACTCCAGCTTCTCCACCAAGACCTCGTGGACCCTCTGGTCCTGGATCACCCTGCATACAAAAACAGCAAGAGAACAATCAAGAGAGATGTTGAAACTATTCTAAAAATGTTTTAAACTTTACTAGATTAAGATCTTAGACCCATTTTCACTTGTGATTTCCCATAAATCATCTACTTCACTCCAATATGTTGGACAAAATTATTATCAATACGTGAAGAACACATAGGATCCACTTAGATAGGCTGAAATCCAGGAACAAGCATTCCTAGGAACACTCATTTCTCAATTATCAGTCTAAACAGGCCGGAAATCACCTGATAAATGAGCAAAACACTTATTAATCAGGTGCAATGACTTTTAAGGAGTCTTAAAAATCATTGTTCTCGGCAGCACATCATCTTGAGTAACCAGGATATGTGCTGCATATAACATAATATTCTATGAGTGAAGAATTCTGGTTGGTCTGTCTAAACAGGCCATTAAATGATTACCGATTGACTTTTATATAGCCTACAGGTGGTCGTTTAGAGCAGTGGTCCCCAACCTTTTTTGCACCAGGGACCGGCTTGAAGCAAGATCATTTTTCCATGGCCCAGCAAGGAGGGGGTGGGGTGGGCGGGGCTTTGGTCATATGGGGGCGGGGTAATGGAGGGATTTGGAGTTTAGTGCATACTTATCATATAGTGTAGACCAGGTCCCCGCCAGGAGCTATGCCAGGAGCCCCACATAATGTGCTGTGCCAGGAGCCGCATCACTAAGGCCCCATCACGCCCTGCAGCAGGACAGGGCAGCTGTCCTGACAGCTGCTGTTCAGCTGCATTTACTTCATCCCAGGGGCGGACACAGACTGTAGTGGGCCCCTGTGCAAGAAATTTTTGGGGGCCCCCCCCGCCCTTCATAAGGCAACAAAGTTATGTAAACATAACCCCCCCATGTGCATCTCTCACCCCCCCATGTGCAGCTCACCCCCGTGCATCTCTCATCCCCCTCCGTGCATCTCTCATCCACCCCCCGTGCATCTCTCATCCCCTCCGTGCATCTCTCATCCCCCCCGTGCATCTCTCACCCCCCCGTGCATCTCTCATCCACCCCCCGTGCATCTCTCTCCCCCCGTGCATCTCTCACCCCCCCGTGCATCTCTCATCCACCCCCCGTGCATCTCTCATCCCCCCCGTGCATTTCTCATCCCCCCCGTGCATCTCTCACCCCCCCGTGCATCTCTCATCTCTCCCCTCCCTCCCATGTGCATCTCTCATCTCTCCCCTCCCCCCATGTGGATCTCTCATCTCTCCCCTCCCCCATGTGCATCTCTCATCTCTCCCCTCCCCCCCATGTGGATCTCTCATCTCTCCCCTCCCCCATGTGCATCTCTCATCTCTCCCCTCCCCCCCCATGTGGATCTCTCATCTCTCCCTTCCCCCATGTGCATCTCTCATCTCTCCGCTCCCCCCATGTGCATCTCCCATCCCCCCCACTCCTAGTTAATTGTATTTAAAAAAAAATAAAACTTGTTATACTTACCCCCATGCGATCCCTGCAGAATCCTGGCGCTCGTCCAAATCGCTGACACCAGGTTCTCCTGACTTCCGGCCATGTGACGGCGCCGTCACATGACCGGAAGTCAGGGGAATCATGAAGGTGCTGCCGCAGCAGCGCAGCGCTAAGATGTCCCGGACCCGGCGCTTAGCATGCGGCCGGGGGCCCCATGAGGAGAGAGACGCACAAGAGGGGGGCTCCGAGGGGGCTCCTACCGGCCGGGCCCCATACTGGAGTCAGGGCAGTCATGCCCTGATGGCGGCCCTGCTGGAGGCTGGAGGGGCCCCCTCTCCCCGCGGACCGGCTGAAAAACCCCAACGGCCCGGTCCTGGTCCGCGGACCGGCGGTTGGGGACCTCTGGTTTAGAGGCCGGAGTCAGAAAGTATAAATGGGCCTTAAACCGGCAGTTTGTTTACCTTCTCTCCTTTAGAACCGTCAGTTCCTGCACCTCCTTTGGTACCAGGATCTCCTCTACGACCCTAAATGAAAACAAAGTAGATAAAAAGGTGTCTACGAGATCACAAGAGTCTAAATGAGTAATCATAATCCATGCTGCACTAAGATGAACTACAGATAAAAGACCTAACATTGTGATAATGGCAACACATATTCATCAATCAAGTTTAAAAACAGACAAGTATGTTCTTACTGGTTCTCCTTTTGGTCCTTGTGTTCCGGGTCCGCCTTTATTCCCTTTCTCACCTGGAGAACCAGGAGCTCCAATGTTTCCTGCGGGACCCTAACAAGTTACAACCAAACAGAAAGGGTCAGGGTGGGGAAACATATTGATAAATAATAAGTTAAGAAACTAACAATTGGAAGTAAGGAAATCTAACTACGGAGTTTTTACGCACCACATGTAGAGAGAGAATATGTGAGAAACTGTAGACCTAGTCACAGTTTCACCTTGAATGGTGAAATTTGTGGAGGTGGAACTCGTGTACCATTTTATTGCATTTCTCATAATAAACATGTGTTAATGTCAATTAAAGCTAAATGCAGGTTTGACTTTGGAACCCAATGTTTCTGAACACATTTCACATTTCCAAAATTGGAACTACCGTGTTTCCCAGAAAAGAAGACATGGTCTTATATTATTTTTTGCTCCAAAAGATGGGTTAGGGCTTATTTTCATGGGATGTCTTATTTTTTTTCATGAACAACAATCCAAATTTGTTCTTGAACTAAAAATCAACATTTATTAAAATACAATCATGTCATCACACACACACACACACGTATATACACACACATACGTATAGAGACACACACTGCACATACATACATTATATATATGTATGTATGTATACACACACACTGCACATACAAACACATGTATATGCACACACTGCACATATGATACATACCCACCTAGTTTCTCTAGACTCCCGCAGTTAAAGGACCTTTGGTGACATCATGGTCACATAACTATGATGTCACCAAAGGTCCTTAAGTAGTCTTAACCTCTGAATTGAAATGTTGTGGGCTCCTAAGAGAGTTGTGACCTGGGCAATTGCTGTGTAATGGTGGCCCTGACTGTAACTAGGACTTATTTTTGGAGTAGGGTTTATATTTCAAGTATACTCAAAAAATCCTGGAAAATCATGCTAGTGTTTATTTTCAGGTAGGTCTAATTTTTTGGGAAACATTGTATGTTTATTACCTTATCTCCTTTCTCTCCAATAGTTCCAGGTAGTCCACTACGTCCAGGCCGACCAGGGTCACCCTGAAATATAAAAATACTGTTAATTAATAACAAATATTATAAACCTTATGTATCTTCTATGTTCTGTACTTACCAAATATGTGTCTAGTGCAATGCTTCAATAGGAATAATGTCATACCCTGGGTTATATTCCACTACTGACCTGCACTGAGCAGTACTGGTCAACAGACCCTTTTTTTAACTACACCCCTGTGTTCCCTTACCCTACTGGTTACAACCCCTGATGATTTCACAGAGGTTTGTACTAAGAGGTTCATTGGTAAATAATGGTCTGTTTTATTTTAAGTTGAATGGCAAGGGCAAAGATGATGCTTTACTCTCAAAACTACCAGCAAGAAATATTGCTGAATAGCTCAATACATATTTAGCTACTATACAGTATTCTAACATTTGTTCAGCCAGGGTATGTGCAGACTATCCGGAGCCACTGCGGCCCCGAGGCTGCAGAGAAGCCGCCTCCGGCTTCCGCTCATTATGCAAATGAGCGTCGGCCTCTTTTTTTTTCTCTCACATGCAGACTTTCCCCATAAGGATTAGGTCTATGGGGAAAGCCCACATGCGGACCTCCAGGAGAAATTGACATGCTGCGGTCTGGAAAGACGCTCCACATGTCAGTTTCCGCGGGTGATCCGCAGACGAATAGTGGGCATGAGATTTGTATAAATCCCATCCACTATGCTGTAACATCCGGCCGCTGCGGATTGCAATAATAATAATATATTATTATATATTATTGCATTATTATTATTGCAATAATATATTGCAATAATCATATTATATAGCACTGTGTACTTACAGATGCGCATTTTGCCTTTCTACCCATTTTCCCTTAGGTCTATGATATCATGTGATTAAAAACTGACTAGCTCAATCCTTCTAAACTCTATATAGAAACAAGAGGTCAATTTTCTTTGTATGAGTCATGAGTCACTGTAAAAGTCCCTGACGGGGATGAGGGAGCAGCTTGGTCAGGAAGTGAACAGGGGGGTGATAAATGCAGGGAAAAGAGACAGGAAGTTTCTACTTAGAGCAGAGAAAAGAGAAGAATTAGCTGAGTAGAAAGGCAAAAGGCAAAAAGAGCAATTGTAAGTACACAGTGCTATATGATATGATGACTGCAATATATTAAGAGGATAAAAACTTTGATGGGAGTGGTTCTTTAATTTTAAATCTGAGAAAATAATATATCAGACAGAATACAGAATATTAAATAAAAGTATACCTTAATTCCACGATCTCCATCTTCTCCCCTATCTCCTGCATCTCCTGAATAGCCATCGGGACCCTGAAAACATAGGTTACAAATATTTCACAAAAATTATAACTTTACTTAATGAAGCCATAAATAACAATTACATAGTCACAAACTTAAAACCGAGAAAAGACGATGGTCTAGAAATGTAAAAACACTGTAAATGGTAAATGGATTATATCGATTAAAGAACATCTGCTAATTGAATGCTTGAGGGTTAATCACTCTGACTTTCTCTATCTATATGTGGCAGTAAGACAAGTAATGATGCTCAATGAATCACTTAGTATGCAATGATTGATTTTTTTTTTTGAAAAATTCACTTATTAACTCCTTAAAAATGTATTATTTAGCAAACTGTTATATAATCTTGGAAAACCAATGTTAACTATCTGGGCACTGTTCGACACTAATGAACAGGGTAGTGTAAGTCATTATCTACCCGTTATTCATTTTTCATGTGGGCACCGTATTACCTAGGAACTGTTTGTATTATCTTGGTTCTGTTTGCATTACTTATGATCAGGGTGCCAACCGTTCAGAAATTCCAGGATAGTCCATAAAAATAGGGCACATTTTGTCTGTAAAATAAATTTTTGGTGTCTGTGATTTTTTTGAAGCTGAAGAAACCTCTACAGATTATTTTGACTGTAATTGTCATCATTTTACTGTTTACAGTGAATGCAACGGATGGCTTCCTATCAGAATTATGGTCTGTAGACATGGATCTCTGGTAATCATAATGTTTTATTATGGTTTTTCCAATGTGTTCGCAAAAAATATTGTCAACCTGTGATTTTTTTGATAACCTGTCTAGAAAAAATAAAAAGTCAAGTTGGCAACCCTGCTTATATTGCCACCCTATTTCGTTCCTTACCTGTACGCTATATTACTAGATACTATGCATTCATTGTCCTTTTCCGGTGTGGATGGTTTCCTTTAGCTCATTTAAGTTTGTTGAAGCAACTTGTGGTACCTCATTGATTTTATTTATGTGTGGTGCATACAAGAAGCAATGGAAAAACTTGGCTGTGTAAGTTTAGCACATGTTGGTGGAAGAGTCGGCCTGAAGGCACACCTGGGGTGCTGGAGTTTTGGCTGTGTTTGTTACCCAGCCAAACCAGATCTCACACTTTGCACTGATATGGGGCAGCGCTCCGAAACACAGTGTCTGCAAATTGAGATTTTGGTCTATCTTTTACCCTAAGTCATGTGGCAGGACTTGTTAAAGGGTCGATATTGACTTTTAGGATTGCTACTTCCAATAGGTGACACTAGAGTTCAAGTCCTCTTCCTCTCTAAAGAGGCAATTTGCATATTTAATTTCCCATGGCTTAAAAGTCTCCTCACAATGGCATGCCAGGCTTGGCATGTCACTCTCCACAGGTAGAAACGTTACCCCTTGGATCCATGTTATAAATCTTAACATTTGTTTTTGCCAGAATAGTTTTAGCCAGGATGGAGGTGAAACTGGGTAATACAATATCTATCTAAGCCTGACCTAAGTAATTTGGGCAAAGTTTGACGCTAGTACTTTGGGCACTATATGACACTATTGAACAGGGTAATGTAAATTCCTGTCAATTCAGTGTACAAACTTTTATCTAGCCATTTTGTGTACTATTGTAATTATTTTTGGACTGTTTGCTGTATCTATCCTGACACTTTATATTGTTCTTTATCTGGGCTCCGTATACCTGACTCCTATGGCCACTGTGAGCACTTTTTCACTGATAATGTGTGCACTAGTTATCTGGACACTATTTGCACTATGCCTTTAAGAACTGTATGACCCTTTATTTTTGGACACTAGGAAGCTTTTTATATGTGCACTCAATGATCCTGTTTACTTGGTATGTAACTAACTTTTCAGTTCGGTACTGTATCAGCTTTTCAGCTGGGTTCTGTTTTAACTACACATATATCACTTCCTAAAAGTAACCTACTGTATCATTAATGAAAAAAAAAATATATATACTGTATATTTACCTGCAGACATGGTGATCTGCAAATAAATACCATTTTAAACATGTGCATCTGCCTAATTGGAAGGGAAAAATGAAGCAAAGTGAGTGATTACAGCACACAAATTGTATAGAGGGTGCTGACTGTTCATTTTCCCAGGCAACGCCCATTTGACTATAAGCGAGACAGCCACATATATTCATAATGGTATTTACATGCAGATTAGTAAATTGGTTGAAGGTTTCTTTATCTGGGCCACTAAATGATGCTATCCTACACACCACTTCCGCAAGTTTATCGCTACAGTACATAGCCATGGGAAAACTTACCTTGTCTCCAGGGTCTCCTTTACATCCAGGAGCACCAATCCGACCAGCTCGACCCTAGACACAGAGACAGAGATTGTGTTTATGGTCCTATTATTATTGGTTCTTATTTTCTTTAACTTATTTAATATCCTTTTAAAAGATATATAGAATTTTGGATTGAATAATTAGCATGCATTAAAATTACCGGCGGAAAAAAAAAGTTAAACATTACTTATCACAATGAAGAAGATGGAGAAATTTTTTCCCCATCTTCTCTTCATCCGAGAGAATTGGATCACACTAAGCTGACACTTGGGTCACAGTCTGATCAGAGTTTGATCAGTGATCAGTGTGTGATTAGCATAATCGGCCCGATTCTCTTGATGAGAGAAAATACGTTGGTGTGACCCTAGCCTAGCACAATTTGATCTCCGTACCTTCTGTCCATCTGTGCCATTTCTTCCATAAAGTCCTGGTAAACCCTGTTACAAATAGAAATACAGGGGTTAATTTAGAATTAATTTGAGTTTAAACTATATATATATAAATTCTACAAACCCAACTTACCTTCCTTCCATCTGCACCAAAATCTCCCTAAAGAAGAAAAGCCACAAGTTTAGCACAGAACATGTGTTGTTGCCAAATCAGTAATGACCTTCGATAAGTTTAGTAGTAGTGTTACCTTTTCTCCTTTAGCACCAGGACCACCCTAAAATACAATAAAAAAAGAAAATAAAAAGTTAGAAGAAACATCACGTAAATGGCATGGCTAAAATATCTTATTGGCTATGTGTAGTTCTCAAAGTAACCACATACCTTAGGTCCAGGATATCCAATTGGTCCCTCAATTCCAGGATCACCCTAAAAATAAGACATACTAATGTGAGCTCCTCAAATATAAAATGATGCAGAATATAAATAATATACATACCAACATGGCTCACCTGACGTCCTTTTAGACCAGCAGCTCCAGGCTCACCAGCATTACCTTTGGCACCCTGAAATGGAGCAAAAAATAAAATCAGATTAAGGGTTTGTGCAGCATTTTACTGCTGTGAAAAACAGAATGTTGGTAGGATAAAAGGGTGCGTAAAATATGCTCTTTTTAACCGCATTTTTGAGTGCATTTTTTATGAGCTTTCACTTGTGGTTTTTACCCCATTCATTTGAATGGGTGAAAAATGCTTCAAAACAGCTGGAAGAATTGACAGGCTTCAGATTTGATAAAATGCATTGATGGTTCAAGTCTGCAAGGAAAAAAATAAGCAGCATGTACACGAGATTTCAGAAATCTCATTCACTTCAAATTGCTGCTTTTTTCCCATGGCAAAAACACACGGAAAAAATACAGCAAAAATGCAACATGTGAACCAACCCTGAGACATTTGTCAGTGAGGATATGCAGATATTTTATATGCTTCTTCTTTTTTTTTATGTAATGCGATATTTTTTATTAGTGAATCTTTGATTACTTTATGTAGAAATCTGCTATTTTTTTAAGTTTTATTCTTTTTTTGTCTCATGATTTTCACTGACTTTTTTTTCCACCAAAGTTATCAAAAAAGTTCATACAGCTCTTGAATTTTGAGCGAAAAAGAAAAAGGATGTTTATTTTTTACTTTAACTCATCTTGTGCCTTTCTAGCGCAAAAAGTCGCACATTCCACTAAAATGATGCAAAATTTGCATCAAAATATTTCTCGAATACATAAGATCATTCCAAGGCAGGACTAGAGAATATTTGGACAAAAATTTTGCAACTTTTCCAAAAGTTTCAAATGGTAAATCAGGAGAAAACATCTGCACAGACTAAACCCCAACTAGAAGGGTGAATTAAAGAATAAAAAAAACAAGAGAGCATATACATTTTTAATTTTACAAAATTTGCAAATTAAATAAAGAATATGGCACAAATGAAAAACAGGCGCAAAACACACAAAACTAGACAAAAAAGGCATAAAAGCAATGATGACTTTAACCCATTGAGTGTCCCATCTCTACCAGGACCTGATCCTGTGACATCTGCTTCAGTCGCCAGGCGCCGCCATATTCATTACGCGGGCGGTGCCGGTGAGAGAAGAGATGTTGGATCGAGAAGCTCTGGGTGGCACAAGTTTTGTACAGCCACTAAGATTAGGGTGGCTGGGACGTGCACTGCCATCCAGACAGTATGGGTGTATGTGTTGTCCAGCTGGAGTTATCAGCTCTCTGCTTCAGCCAATTGGAGAGCACCACACCCTACTTAAGCTTCCAACTTACTGCTGGAAGCAGCCAGTCTGGTGCGCCTCTGGTTCAGCCCTGTTAGTTCACCGCCATTATAGTGTGCTTGTTTCCTGGTTTTGACCTTGACCTTTTTTTTATTCACTATTCTTGTATCTTCCGATTTTGTACTTTTCTTGGTTGTTATCCGCCTACCTTACTTCTCCTGCCAGCCCGCACCACAGTACAGCCGCTTATTTCATGGCCTCAGCCCAGGGGCTCCAGTTACAGTCTGGTAAGCGGAGTGGTTTGTGCTAAGCCTGTCCGTGGTAACCATTTTAGAGCTGCCAGGTGTCCACTGACAGAGCCACATTACAATAAGTACAATTTATACTCTGCCCATTGTGAAGTTTCTACTGTGAAAGTGTGCTTTTTTGTTTACAACTTAGGCTAAATCCACAGTTTTTGTTGAGGTTGACAAAATCCACAAGTTTTCCAAGCAGAAACTGCTTCAGTAAACTGTCCATTTGGGGGGAGTTTTAGGGAAAAAAATATTTTCCCAAAGTGTTTACTGAAGTGGTTTTCAATCATTTCGGAAGAAGTTTTTCCTGAAACGTTTTAGCTGCTTTTTGATTGACTGGTCTTGTTTGCTGAAGATTCCATCAGGATCCACCACAAAGAAGTGACATTCATTTCTTTTTTTTTCTTCCAAACCTCTTTAGGCTATGTTCCCACAGTATGGATATTGAATGGTAAAGTTCATGCATCTTAGTGTCATACTTTGGGTGCACAGAGTTTATGCCAGTATTACTGATAAATACTATGCCCTACGTAAAACAAAGTTAAGAAATTTTCACTTACCTTCTGTCCTCTTTGACCAGGTTGGCCAGGAGGTCCCGATAATTGCAGGCAGCTCAGTCTGTAACACTGCAAGAAATAAAAAATTAATATTTAGAGCTGAATTCAGCGTAGATTCATGGCTATAACTTTACTTTTATTGTTTCTTAACTTCGTGCTTCTTCATTATGTTCACACTTCCTAGATACTTAAACAAGCACCCCTTTGATAAAGCAGGTACGCGAAACGCGCGTCAGGTGCTGAATTATCCACGGCTTTGAATTATCATGGGTAGGCAATAGTCCTTTATATACTGCACTGTGGATCTGACCCTGGTTGGGGTTTAATTTGCTGCTAATATGATTAGGATGTTACTATATGCATCTCTTTGACATTCCCCCTTGGTACTTTATGAATATTGCTCCCATATTCCTTATATTACCATGTCTCTTCCTGCACATTCTCCATGTTTCCTCAATCTATATAAACCTCAATTATTTCTGTGTGTGTATATATGTGTTTTTATGGTATTTCTTCTCAAAGTTCTATTTACTATTTTATACCTTTGGAAGTTTATGGTTACTCCATTTGCCTTTGCAGTTTCTCAGTTAAACATGTAAGAGACAGATTCCTACATATCTTTAGCCAGATAAATGCATTAAACCCCCTAAACAGAATTGTCTGTAATTATATTACGGCTACACGGCGACATATGTCTTGCAACGTGGCGGAATTACAACAATTCTGCAATGATGAATGGGCCAAAATTCCTCCAGAGTTATCGCAAATGCTTGATTGCAGTTGTTGGCGCTAAGGGCGGCCAAACCACTTATTAGGTTTAGGGGGCAATCACTATTTCACACAGGGCCCAGTAGGTTTACCTTAATAATAAAGACCTTCATTTAAAAACTGCATTCTGTCTTTCCTTGTGTTATCTTTGTCAAATATTTTTAAATTTGTTTTGTGATGTGTGACATAAGAAATCAGGAAGGGGGCAAACACTTTTTCACACCAAATAACATTTATATAAATTATGTATGAAAATGTTTTTTATGTGATTTGCATTGGGACCTATGTTTTGTTCAAATTAAAAACTGCTCGAAAGAAAGACAAGTTACATGAAAACAAGAGTTTACATACCTCTCCATAAGCCTCGTGTTTCTACAGAGATAAAAAAAAAAACATAAAAATATAGTTAGACTGGATAGTGATAACAAATTAACAAAAATATGATAGTAATGGTTAAATTTAATAGTTATAAGCAAATATAATGTATATGGAGGAACCAGTAACAAATAATGAAGTGTAAAAATCTGCATCACTATTTTTAGGTAAAGAATTATCCAGCTTTAGGATACAAGTCTGCAGTCACTCTGTGTGACTACAGACTTGTGAATCCTCACTGCGTGGACTGTGCACTGTGAGGATTCTCTGGTGTCGGCATCGAGAGCAGCGGTCGCGTGACTGCAAGTATGTGATTTGCATACATGCAGTCACATGCTAACTAGGTGGGTGAGGCCTCACTCAATGCAAGTGTATTGAGTGAGGCCGGACACTTCTAGTCGGAATGTGGCTGGGAGTATGCAAATAGCATACTTTTGGTCACATGACCACCAGCTTCAAGTGCCACTACCAGAGAACCCTCACAGTGCACACTATATGATGATTCACAAGTCTGCAGTCACATAGGGTACAAGTCTGCAGTCACTCTAAGGCCAGACAACCCTTTTAAGATAAAGCTCATCAAATGTATTATTCTACAGATTGCCTTTGCTGCAAAACAATAAATAGGGTCCTGACTCATGTGACTATACCCATCTCATATGAAAGCAGACGGAACTGACCCAAAATCTCCTATTGCTGCCTTCTTATACCTTCTGCCACCATGGATTAGTTTTAGTTTTCTGTGCTTTTATTTATTCATGTAACTCTCACTACTTTCGGTCACATGAAGCCGTGCATGCGCTGCCATTTCTCTGTTGCACTGGTGAGAGTCACAGTGGTCTCTCATTTGGATCTTTCCATAAGGCTGGGTCCAGACAGACTTATTTTTCTTTCCGTGTACGGACCGATATGCACGGACTGACTACTTTTTTGCTGACCTGAGCTTACCTTAACAAAGGCATATGTGATGCTGTAAGTTTGGGTCAGGAAACCTGTAGTCAGTATGGGCATTGTGGTTCATATAAGGACAGTGAAATATGATAGTCTGAACTTAGCCTATAGGCCTCCCACACATTTTAGAAAGCCGTGACGCCTGACTGTACCATACACAGAAACGCTTGCTCTGCCGAGCACTCCTATGTTCTCTATAGGAGGGCCGCTGTCAGACATCTCTGGCAGTGTCTTATCTCTACAAAAGGATTCGCAGTCTGAAGTTAACTTGCTGGATAATTAACGTCCTAGACATCAATGTTCAGGGGTCCTTAACACCTACTACTGTTAAGGGGACGGTTGCAAACAACTTTATTAAATAATGGAAAGCAACCGAACCCGGGGTCCGCGATGCAGTCTGGAGGACTGCGGCCGAACACCTTCCGGGTAAGAAGGTAAAACAACCAACAGAAATAACAATCCCCTCCATGTTACTGCCCACCGGAACGGGAATAGGGATTCGCACTATCTCCGTTAACCACACGAGAGACGTGCTACAAATAATGTATCCGTAGCCCTGTTTACTGCACAGGGACTACGCAGCAGGCGCTAGGATGCGTGTGTCATTCACACCGGCGTATACGTGCTCCCAGCCGGCGTGCTACCAGACTGAGGAATATCTCTCCATGTAGCTTACAGGCGGTGCCGGGAATAGGGCATCTGCAAACTGCTCGGGGTGTATGGCGACCCCTTTGTCGGAGCCAGACTGTCAGACGAAGCTACCTGTCTCCCTCCATCTAAGGCTGCCTATCTCCCGCTAAACCTGCCTGACAGAAGCTAAAGCACACGTGGAGCCCAAACGACCAAGCATCCACACAATTACACCATCATAGCTCAATGATCAGAGCAAGCCGCCATGTTTGTGGGCGTGCTATTTAAAGATTAAGCCCTGCCCACCGTCGCATTATTGGTGACGTCACCCGTGACCAATCAGGCGGTGCTAGGTCACCGGATCAGCTGACTCCCAAACCACGAATTACGGTCCGCCATGTCACGGGCATGCTCAGTGCAGTGAATCCTGGACTTAGGCTGTAGCAGCCCTGTTTCATTCCGCAACCTACGCTTCATGTTGCTTGGAACAAAGACCCAAAAGACAGCCTGTACATCTCGTGCACCAGCTAGGCATCAGGACCAATGATGATGCTGCACAGCATCAGCCCTGGCTAGACCAGAATGGGAGACCACAGAGTCCACTGATGGTTCTGAACCCATTTCAGATCCAGCAAACACCTAACATTATCCCCACTTCCAACATTCCCCTCCACTTGACACTCATATTCCTCAATGAGCAGGTGAGCATGAATGTGGTCCACCAGTTCCCAGGAACAATCCTCAGATCCATGGCCCCTCCAGTGTACTAGGCAACATTTTTTCCCACAAACCATCTTAGACCCCATAATAGCACCTTGAGATTATCACCCCTGGTATCTGTAGCAGGTTGGGGTTCAGCGAGTTTTGTCAGGTGAACAGGCTTAAGGAGCGACACATGAAAAGTGTCGTGACTCCTCAGGTGTCGTGGTAACTGTAAACGGTACATTACTGGGTTTACTTGGGCCAGAATCTTGAAAGGACCAATGAAGCGAGAGGCAAACTTAGCAGATTCCCCGCGTACTTTAATATTGCAAGCCATGAGCCACACTCTGTCGCCCGGATAGAATAAGGGAGCAGGACGACGAAGAGTGTCAGTCGACTCTCTCATTTGATTCTTGGAAGCCAATATAGCATCCGGGGTATGGTCCCAAATCTCCCGCGCCTCCAGAGCCAAATCTCTGACCCCAGGTTCCATAGAACTGGCAGAGGAACCAGATCGCACGGATGTTGGTCATTATTCAGAAGAAGCGGAGTCAGATCTGTGGAGTCCACCACGGGTAACGGGTGGAGAAGACCAGCCGGACTTTGACGGGATGATTTATCTCTCGCACAGGAGACACACGCAAGAACATATTCCTTAACGTCCTGGCGCCACCGGGGCCACCAATAGGACCGTTGAAGTAACTTTGTGGTACGTTTGACCCCAAAATGAGCTCCGATCTTAGGGGCATGTGCCCAGGAGAGCACCTAATTTTGTAGATTAGGGGGAACGAACGTCCTCCCTGAAGGAACCTGGTTTAAGGACACTGGAGCCACCCTCCGCATACTTCCCGAAGGAACGGTGAGCCTGGGCTCGTCATCGTCCTCAGCCGTATCCCTGGACCGGGACAAATGGTCTACCCGAGGGTTCTTCTTGATATAATCTGACAAGACCTGGGTCTCAGGGACAGACAGAGGATCTGTGCCAGGGGCCACATTGGTAGAAGGCTCAGAGACTACCCTCCGGGTGACTGTAACCATACACTGAGACACACAATTCTCACTCCAGGAAGAAATTCTCCCCGTATTCCAGTCAATGTGTGGAGTGTGACAACGTAACCATGGAAGACCTAATAGCACCTCATCTAATCCACCGGGAATAATAAGAAAGGAGATAACCTCCCAGTGACCCTGAGGAAATGACATGGTGAGGGGAATCGACTGGTGGGTGATTTGCGTGTCCAGCAGTGAACCGTTGACTACCCTAATGTTCATTGGTCTTGGAAGTAACTCCATAGGGATGGTGTGTCTCTGGGCAAACGTAGATGACAAAAAATTGCCATCTGCGCCAGAATCCACCCACGCCTTGGCAGTAACCGTGGTTGTTCCCAAGAACAATGTCACTTTATACAATAATTTGGAGGAAGAAGCCTCGGAATCTAACACACTTCCTCCAAAGGCGGTTAGACACACTCGTTTTCCAGACTGCTTGGAACCCTTATTAATGGGATACTCCAAGAGATGTGCAGGTCGGGAACGAGAGGGGCTAGACTCAGTCCGGGATATATCCATAGCCTCAGGCTCCGGGTCAGGAGTCGCGGGTATGGAAATGGGTCTAGAGAATGATGGTGCCAACCAACAATGAGGTCTGGGGACCTCCAGCTCTAACTTGTGTTCTGCATGACGCAAATCTATTCGGTTAGCGAGGGAGATTAACTCCTCCAGGGAGGTTGGAATCTCTCTGGTAGATAGAGCATTTTTAATATGCCCAGCCAGACCCTTCCAGAACACCGGGATTAAAGACCGCTCAGACCAATCCAATCCAATTCAGCCACTAAGGTTCTGAACTGGATGGCATAGTGGCTGGCGGTGACCGAACCCTGGACCAACGCAAGAAGCTTAAGAACCGTATCATGCGTGACCTGAGGACCTAGGAAGACATTTTTTACGGCTGTAAGAAAGAGACCCGCATTAGCCACTACCGGGTCACTCCGCTCCCACAGAGGTGTAGCCCACTCCAAGGCCCTGTGAGAAAGTAACGAGATGACAAAACCCACTTTGGCCCTTTCGGAGGGGAACCGTGCCTCCATCATCTCCAACTGAATGGAGCACAGATTAATAAAACCTCTGCAGGATCTTCTGGCGCCAGAAATTTTTTCCATGAGAGCAAACCAGGGTAATGGGGCGATTGCAGCTGCCGCAGCATTCACCGCAGCCGTGTTAACCAGATTGGCCACTTGAGAAGCTGCCTGGGTAGCTACTGCAGTGATATCAGCGACCGGGATAGCTTGTTACAGAGTCCTAAGTCTGGCCTAAAGTTGCTGTATATAGCGCTGCAGTTGCTGGTTGTCAGCCATGTTCGGCAACACCCTGGCGCTCTGATACTGTTAAGGGGACGATTGCAAACAACTTTATTAAATAATGGAAAGCAACCGAACCCGGGGTCCGTGATGCAGTCTGGAGGGCTGCGGCCGAACACCTTCCGGGTAAGAAGGTAAAACAACCAACAGAAATAACAATCCCCTCCGTGTTACTGCACACCGGAATGAGAATAGGGATTCGCACTATCTCCGTTAACCGCACGAGAGATGTGCTACAAATAATGTATCCGTAGCCCTGTTTACTGCACAGGGACTACACAGCAGGCGCTAGGATGCGTGTGTGATTCACACCGGCATATACGTGCTCCCAGCCGGCGTGCTACCGGACTGAGGAATATCTCTCCATGTGGCTTACAGGCGGTGCCGGGAATGTCTGCAGACTGTTCGGGGTGTATGGCGACCCCTTTATCAGAGCCAGACTGTCAGACGAAGCTACCTGCCTCCCTCTATCTAAGGCTGCCTATCCCCCGCTAAACCTGCCTGACAGAAGCTAAAGCACACGTGGAGCCCAAACGACCAAGCGTCCACACAATTACACTATCATAGCTCAATGATCAGAGCACGCCGCCATGTTTGTGGGCGGGCTATTTAAAGATTAAACCCTGCCCACCGTCGCATTATTGGTGACGTCACCCGTGACCAATCAGGCGGTGCCAGGTCACCGAATCAACTGACTCTCAAACCACGAATCACGGTCCGCCATGTCAAGGGCATGCTCAATGCAGTGAATCCTGGACTTAGGCTGTAGCAGCCCTGTTTCCCTCCGCAACCTATGCTTCATGTTGCTAGGAACAAAGAGCCAAGAGACAAACTGTACATCTTGTGCACCAGTTAGACGTTGGGACCGATGATGATTCTGAGCAGCATCAGCCACTGGCTAGACTGGAATGGGAGACCACAGAATCCACTGATGGTTCTGAACCCATTTCGGATCCAGCAAACGCCCGACGCCTAACAACTACTTCACTGTAGAAAGGCTACACAAGTAGCACCTTCTATAGTCAAGAAAATCATCCACTGATTATGTGATTTTTTTTTCCAATGTTTAATCTACATGTGTACCATAACCTTACTTTGCTTTGACTTCTTTTCTAAAACTTTCCAAGTATCGAATGCAGATGGGTGAGAAACTTGATTAAAAAAATACTACTGTTAAACAAAATCAAGTAAGAGAAAAGCTATCTCTCTATCCTTCTTGAAAAATTCTGTGTTCATTGTAATTTTATTCCATACATGTTAAAAAAACAACATAGGTCACCAAACATCTGGCGCATTTTGGAAGTAAACTTCCTTATTCATAGCTATGAAAAAAGCTACAATAAATGCGAAGTTTCTCAAGAAGGACGGAGTCCTAGCTTTTTCTTACTGGATTATATTGACAAGCTCTGCTCAAGCTGCCGAGTACCCTGGATGAACACATTACAGGTGTGGTGAGCTGTTGATTTTCTTATTTTGGACTGTTAAACTAAATTTCCAGGCCCTTGCAACAAATTTCCAAAATACCGGATTCCTGAAGAAATGTGAATGTGATCAATAGAGTTAAAGAGGTTGTCCACTACTTTTACATTGATGACCTAACCTTAGGATAGGTCATCAATGTCTGACTGGCTGAGGTCCGACAACGGGCACCCCCCGCTGATCAGCTGCTATCGGCGGCTGCTGGCTGGAAGTACTCACTTTCCGAACAGCTCCATCTTCTGGTAGCGGCCGAGGCATGGTACTGCATATCCGCCTCCTATTCAAATCAATAGGAGGCGGATGTGCAGTACCCAGCGGAGGCCACTATCAGAAGACGGCCAGTTCTGCAAGTGAGCACTTCCGGCGGCCACCGACACCGATAACAGCTGATCGGCGAGGGTGCCGGGTGTCGGACCCCAGCAGATCAGTCACTGATGACCTATCATAAGGATAGGTCATCAATGTCATCAATGTAAAAGTAGTGGACAACCTCTTTAACTGCAGTCATGGCTGGAATTTGAGGTTGAGGAATCGTAAAATCTTTAGGTTTTAATTATTTTGTCTTTATATTTGTTTACGTGAAACCCAACCTTTTTAACATGGCAGAAAGATTCCAACCTCAGCAGGAGATTGAAAGGTAATCTGTCAGGTCCGATAACGCTATTAAACTGCAGATATAGAGTTAATCTGCAGGTTAATAACATTAAGAAGTACTGAAAGTGTGCCACCCAGAAAAAAAATTAACTTTCTGGTTTCCAGGAGCCGCTGGCTTTCAGTCATAGAGGTCAGCTGGTGCAATTACAGTCACTTCTCACTATACTGTGAAAGGCAGCTGTAAGCCGCACAGCTCCTTGCTTAATCTTCTAGTCTGGTATTAATTCACATGCAGTCGGGCTTCTACATGTCCTGCCAGATCATCAATGCCTCTGATGCGGCTAGGCCTTACATCATCATCATAGCCGTAGCCTAGTGCACGTCAAGATGTTGGGCGTCCCAATCACTGTAGGCCTCTTGTGACATCATGATGTTCATTGGGCCGCGATGTGATGAAGTCACTAGGTCTAGTGGTCATCAGACAGGACCCATGGCATATAGAAGACAGATTGGAAGTGGATGAAAGCCACACTGAAACAACCAAACTGGGAGCTGTGCAGAAAAGGTGAGGGTCAGGGAGAGATGAATATTAATTTCTTACATTTTTTTAACTGCTTCCCTTCTTTTTTTAATAGAGTAATATTGCCGAGCTCCATTTTACTGCATTTGCGAGAATGAAATAGCAGAAAAAATATTGTGAAATTCAAGGCAGTTTGCTCATCTCTAAATTCTTAATTACAGTGTAAACTTAGACTAGACAGTCTTAAAGGGAATCTGTCAGCAAGTTTTTGCTACCTCATCTGAGAGCAGCATAATGTAGGCAAAGAGACCTTGAATCCAACGATGCATCACTTAGATTACTGGGTGAAGCTGTTCTGACACAATCAGAGCTTTTAGATTTAGAATGAAGCTGAGCTGAGAAAGCTAATCCCACCCACACCACAGCTAGAAACGCCCTCACCACAGCTAACCCTCCCACACCAGGCTCTCCTTGTACAAAGTCAATAGACAATGAGGTGCTTATCACAGGGGGAAGGAATGTAACTGGACTAGTGTATGTTAATCTGTTAGTGAAATCTTTCACAGTAAACAATAGCACACACTTTGACAAGTAACACATCCCTGAATTCTGTGTTTTAGCCTCTATCTCATGCTGTCTTCAGATTACATTGCAAAAACCTGCTGATAGATTCCCTTTAAAATGAGTCAATGGCTTATGCTAAATTTAGCATGTCTTTAGATGGTTTTGATTAACTTTATACCACTTCTTGGTTCACTTATTCTTTGCGCAGTCTGGTGCGTTGTCACATTTAAGCTACTGCCCATATTTGACTATGCCAGCCCTCGCCATGAAGACATATGTGGCACCCCAGGGGCCGGTTGCCACAGTGGCATTGCCTCCCTCACAGGGGATGATGCCATGCCTGGAAGCAAGGAGGGGTCCCCTAGTCAGGTTTACTAGCATGCAACACTTTCCTGGCTCCAGACCAAAAAGGGGAGCTCCTCCCCTTAGCAACGGGAATCTGGAGACGGGGTTAGGAAGAGTAGTGGAGAGGAGTTGAAGACAGGACAGCGACGAGGAAGGACCTGGGGAGTGGAGCTGCAAGTCAGCTCACCCCAGAGGGAAGCGCAGAAGAACCGGACACCGGAGTCCGAGGTTGTGGGGCACTGAAGGCCCAGCAGCAGAAACCGGAGGGCAGGAGACTGCAGGTCTCCTGGCCCCATCAGACGCCCGGAGGCTCAGCAGCACATAGGGCCCAGCACCGCCACGTGGGAGCAACACTCCAAGAAGGCCCGAGCTGCCTGCCATACGGGTCAGGAACAGACGTTTTACTCAGGGACGAGGGCCACAGCACAGCTATACGCAGCAGGGCCAAAGAGGTAGCACAAAGGGAAGGCCTATAACTTTACCTGGCGAGGAGGATTCCCAACTTGCTTCCAGGCCGCCAGGACCTCTACTACCAGCTAGTACCCGTGCCCCGGTCTGCTTCACGACCGCAAGTAAAGATAAGAGGAAACCGCCATTAAGTTGTGGACTGGTCATTATCTGCGCCATCATCTGCATTACCATCACACCACCCACATCTACCCTATAGTATCACTACATCCTGCCCTGGAGCCAAGCTCTGCCTGTGGAGAGCTGAACCAACTCTGGTCACCATCAGCTCCTGAGGATCTGCACCGCAGCAACGGCTCCATATAGCCGCATACCACAGGTGGCGTCACGGACATTATCTCTAAAAACTTCATTCCCCTTTCACTAATCCCCTTTTATTGACCACCCTGGGTCACGGACCGGGTCACTGCCACTGTGACATCTTCCAGCATCGACCGGCCCGGCTACCGAGTACCCCACGGCCCAGGTGGCGCATCACATACCTCATTTTCTTTTGAGGCACATTGTTTCAATGATATAAAAATAGTTTTAAACCTAGATGGAAAATTTACTCTAAATGTAACACAATTTGGCACAATCTCCATTAAGTCAAGGTTCACTAAAAATAGTAAATGTGACCCATTTTATTCCTTTTCTATCCACTTACCATAACTTGAATGATTTTATCAATCGTTTTCTGATCAATCTCGGTTTGGTCATTGGGGTTGGTCACTGAGTAAGAGTTCCTGAACAGCTCATGTGGCATGTTAGCAATTTCTCGTAGACCAGATTCATAAACATCACGACTTGCAGCTACCGAGAAAAGCCTAATACCAGCAAGCTGTGCTCTGTCTGCCTGTGTCTTCATTCCTCCACATGGATTACCAGTGACATGACCATCAGTGATCACCACAGCAAAATTCACAGGTTCACGTCCTCCTGGCGCTGGCGGCTGGGCCTGTATCTGTGCCTTTATCTGAGCTGTCATGTTAGAGATGGCACAATCTGTGAAGGTGCCTCGTCCAATATACTGGACTCCTCGCAGCTTGGAAATGTATTCATTCTTGTCAGTGGTGAGTTTGCTGAAGATCTGGACCTCATCTGAATAATGTAGACCTCCATATTGCCAGTTCAGATACACCTGGTCTAGGTATGCCTCATTTTCTAGTTTTGCCAGGAAGGCAGGTATAAATTTCTTCATGTGATCCAGTAAGCTCTGGATTGGAGCAGTCTGAAGAATTATGCTCTCAGATGTGTCAATGATGAAGTACACATTGATTGGACATTTGGCTTTGTCTACAAGAAAAAAAATTTCAATGTAGAGGCATGAGATGTAAAGAAGTCATTGTAAGGAATAAGAAAAGTCCCGAATGTGTTGTATCTTTTAATACCATACAAATCACATACTACCCAAAATAGATAGTTGTAGAAACACGAATTATTCTGCAAGTGAATGAAAAATTGCTGAAGAAAAATTTACAAAGATAAATCAACTGTTACATGCTACCACATAAGGATCAGGCATGATTGCCTTAAAGGGCACGACCAAAGTACATTTTAATTAATAAGTCTTGGAATAATAATAATAACTTCCACAATTGGATGTATTTAAATAAAATGTTCCTGTGCTGAGAGAATCTTATAAATGTGTCCCTGCTGTGTACTGTGTAATGGCTGTGTCTGACCGTACAGGGACATAGTCGGATCATACCACATCTCCTGAGCAGTGGGGAGGATGCAAAAGAGTACACAGACATTACAGCATGGGATCGAAAATTATTCTTTTTGTGAGGCAAAACATTTTACTACTTGTTTTTAAGCAATGCTTTACTCAAAGAAAGAATCTTAAAGCTGTGATCCAGTGCTGTAATGTCTGTATACTCTCCTGCCTAGGAGCTGTGGTATGATCAGACCATGTTCCTGCATGGTGAGACACAGCCATTACACAGTACACAGAAGGGGCACATTCATAAGATTATCTCAGCACAGGAACATTTTTTTTTAAACACATCCAATTGTGGAAGTTATTATTATTCCAAGATCTATTGATTAAAATGTTGATTGAAATTAACTTTGTTCGTGGGAAAACCTCTTTAACCCCTTAAGCCCCGAGAGTGGTTTGCACGTTAATGACCAGGCCAATTTTTACAATTCTGACCACTATCACTTTATGAGGTAATTACTCTGGAACGCTTCAACGGATCCCCCTGATTCTGAGAATGTTTTTTCGTGACATATTGTACTTCATGATAGTGGAAAAATTTCTTCGATATCACTTGCGTTTATTTGTGAAAAAAACGGAAATTTGGCGAAAATTTTGAAAATTTTGCAATTTTCAAAATTTGAATTTTTATGCCCTTAAATCAGAGAGATATGTCACACAAAAGAGTTAATAAATAACATTTCCCACATGTCTACTTTACGTCAGCACAATTTTGGAACCAAAATTTTTTTTTGTTAGGGAGCTATAAGGGTTAAAAGTTGACCAGCGATTTCTCATTTTTCCAACAAAATTTACAAAACCATTTTTTTTAGGGACCACATCACATTTGAAGTCACTTTGAGAGGTCTTTATGACAGAAAATACCCAAAAGTGACACCATTCTAAAAACTGCACCCCTCAAGGTGCTCAAAACCACATTCAAGAACTTTATTAACCCTTCAGGTGCTTCACAGGAATTTTTGGAATGTGGAAGAAAAAAATGAACATTTAACTTTTTTCACAAAAATGTTACTTTAGACCCAATTTTTTTTATTTTCACAGGGGTAACAAGAAAAAATGGACCCCAAAATTTGTTGTGCAATTTCCCCTGTGCACGCAGATACCCAATATGTGGGGAAAAAACACTATTTGGGTGCACGGCAGGGCTCGGAAGGGAAGGAGCGCCATTTGACTTTTTGATTGTAAAATTTGCTTGAATAATTAGAGGACGCCATGTTGCGTTTGGAGAGCAAGTGCTCACTATGCATCTAGATAGGTGCCTTGGGGGGTCTAGTTTTCAAAATGGGGTTACTTGTGGGGGAGCTCCAATTTTTGGGCACACAGGTGCTCTCCAAACGCAACATGGTGTCCGCTAACAATTTGAGCCGACAATTTGTTAGCGGATACCATGTTGCATTTGGAGAGTCCCTGTGTGCCCAAACATTGGAGCTCCCCCACAAGTGACCCCATTTTGGAAACTAGACCCCCCAAGGCACCTATCTAGATGCATAGTGAGCACTTGGAACCCCCAGGTGCTTCACAAATTGATTCATAAAAATGAAAAAGTGTTTTTTTTTTCACTTTTTCATTTTTACGAATCAATTTGTGAAGCACCTGGGGGTTCCAAGTGCTCACTATGCATCTAGATAGGTGCCTTGGGGGGTCTAGTTTCCAAAATGGGGTCACTTGTGGGGGAGCTCCAATGTTTGGGCACACAGGGACTCTCCAAATGCAACATGGTATCCGCTAACAAATTGAATGGAAAATCGGCTCAAATTGTTAGCGGACACCATGTTGCGTTTGGAGAGACCTTGTGTGCCCAAACATTGGAGCTCCCCCACAAGTGTTCCCATTTTGGAAACTAGACCCCCCAAGGCACCTATCTAGATGCATAGTGAGCACTTGGAACCCCCAGGTGCTTCACAAATTGATTCGTAAAAATGAAAAAAAAACACTTTTTATGAATCAATTTGTGAAGCACCTGGGGGTTCCAAGTGCTCACTATGCATCTAGATAGGTGCCTTGGGGGGTCTAGTTTCCAAAATAGGGTCACTTGTGGGGGAGCTCCAATGTTTGGGCACACAGGGACTTTCCAAATGCAACATGGTATCCGCTAACAAATTGTCGGCTCAAATTGTTATTTGACACCATGTTGCGTTTGGAGAGCCCCTGTGTGCCCAAAAATTGGAGCTCCCCCACAAGTGACCCCATTTTGGAAACTAGACCCCCCCAAGTCACCTATCTAGATGCATAGTGAGCACTTGGAACTCCTAGGTGCTTCACAAATTGATTTGTAAAAATGAAAAAGTGTTTTTTTTGTCATTTTTTCATTTTTACGAATCAATTTGTGAAGCACCTAGGGGTTCCAAGTGCTCACTATGCATTTAGATAGGTGCCTTGGGGGGTCTAGTTTCCAAAATGGGGTCACTTGTGGGGGAGCTCCAATGTTTGGGCACACAGGGACTCTCCAAATGCAACATGGTATCCACTAACAAATTGTCGGCTCAAATTGTTAGCGGACACCATGTCTCAAATACCCACGATACTCAATGCATACCAGAGCACCCGATGCAAACTCAAGTAGCGAGCACTTGCGCTCAACACTGGTCGCTATATCGTCATCTTTTTTTCTTACTTTTGAAAAAAATCCCAACCCCATCACAACCCTAACCCCAAACCCAGCCCTAACCCTAGCCCAACCCTAACCCGAAAGTTTATTTTTGACGCCGTTCCTCGTGCGGTATAAGTGATTAGATGACTTTATTCTTCGGGTCGGTGTGATTACAGCAATACCAGAATCATATGGGGTTTTTATGATTGACAGCTGTCACACACTAAAAGACGCATTTTTTGTAAAATCTAGTTTTTGCATCGCCATATTTTGAGAGCTATAATTTTTCCAGATTTTGGCAGACAGTCATGTGACGGCTTGTTTTTTTGCGGGATGAGTTGACGTTGTTATTGATGCCATTTTCAGGCACGTGACATTTTTTGATCGCTTTCTATTCCGATTTTTGGGAGGCAGAATAAACAAAAACCAACAATTCAGGAATTGTTTTTTTTGTTTTTTTTTAATTCTGTTCCGCGAGTGGTAAAATTGATAAGGCAGCTTTATTCTTCGGGTCAGTACGTTTACAGCGGTACCACATTTATATCGTTTTTCTATGTTTTGCACTTTTACATAATAAAAGCAATTTTATAGAAAAAATTATTTTTAGCATAGCTTTATTCTGAGAGCTATAACTTTTTTATTTTTTGGCTGATGGAGCTGTATGTCGGCTTGTTTTTTGCGGGACGAGATGACGTTTTCAGCGGTACCATTTTTATTTATATTTGTCTTTTTGATCGCGTGTTATTCCATTTTTTGTTTGGCGGTATGGTGATAAAGCATTGTTTTTTGCTTCGTTTTTTTTTTTTTTTTTTTTTACTGTGTTCACTGAAGGGGTTAACTAGTGGGACAATTTTATAGGTCAGGTTGTTCCGGACGCGGCGATACCAAATATGTGTACTTTTATTGTTTAGTTTTTTTTATAATAATATTTATTGATGGGTACATTATATTTTTATTTTTGGTGGATTATTATTATTATTATTTTTTTATATTTTTGCAATTTTTTTTCATTTTTTTTTTTCACTTTCTGAAAGTTTATATGCTTTATTACTTTGTCCCACTATGGGACTTTCACTTTTTTTTCTCTGATCGCCTGCATGGCACAGGAATGCAGCACCATCCCTGTGCCATGCAGGCTATCAGCGCTGGACAGGGAGAAGATTGTTTGGAGATGCACTGCGCATGTCCAAACAATCTTCCTGCTTGTCTGGTGACCCGGATGTTGTCATGACGACATCGGGTCGTCATGGCAACACCCGGGAAGCCGCGTGAGACAGCGCTGGAAGCCGGAAGAGGAGATGAGTATCTGCGATCACCTCCCCTTACCACCGCAATGCTGCGATCGACTTCGATCGCAGCATCGCGGGGGTTAATGTACTGAGAGCGGTGCAGGACCGCTCCCTGCACATAGTATCGAGTGTCAGCTGTGATAATCAGCTGACACCCGGCGGCGATCGCGCCCGCACAGCCTGTGTGCGCGCGCGATCACCATGACGTACTAATACGGGTCTGGCTCTTAAGTCCCAGGGCACAGACGCGTATTAGTACGTCAGATGTTGTTAAGGGGTTAAGTCAACACTGTGTGCACAATTATTAGGCAAGTATTTGACCATATTATCATTTTTATGCAGATTTTCCAACTCTGTGTTATATAAACCTGAATGCTAATTGGATTAAGCAGATCAGGTGATGTGTGCAGAATTATTTGGCAGCCTGTTTTTCTCAGCCAAAATAGGCCAAAAAAGAGATTTAATTCAGTCTGAAAAAATCAAACATTATTAAAAGTCTTACAGAGGGATGCAGCACTCTTGAGATTGCTAAGATATTGGGGTGTGATTATCTTATTTATCCTTTACTGGGGCCATTATCCTCCAGTGCTGTCATATTCCAGAACTGCAACCTCCCCAGAGGCCCGGAAGTACAAGGTGTTCAGTGCTCAGGGACATGGGCGAGGTAAGGAGGTTGAAACCCGACCACCACTGAACAAGGCACAGAAGTGTTAACCTCAAGACTGGACCAAGAAATATCTGAAGACAGATTTTTCAAAGTTTTTTTGGAATGATTAGATTAGAGTGACTCTTGTCGGATCAAATAGATAGGTCTGTGACAAAACCTCACTTTTACTTTCTTAAATATTCAGGTGTCAGGTTTATTAATCTTTTGGATTGACCGACAGCAATGTAAATGTTCAATAATAAAATTAATCATCAAAAATATAAATTGCCTAATAATTGTGCACTCAGTGTTTATACTAAGAGTCAAAAAGAGCGGTATATTTTTAAGACAGGACAGAGGTAGGATATATTTGGACTTTTTTTACCTTCACTTTTACCTTGTCTATCCTCGTATTTGTGGATTGTTCTCCGTATTTGTCTGTTGCTCTGTAATTTGACTTAATGGGCATAATGTTCTTGACAAAGATGGCGTCCAATAAATTGGGGTTGAGTAAATGGTGTGTCGCTATATCCATCAAGGACCACATGCTTGGCTATTCATCAGAGCAATAGCTGTTCCAAATTTTACTCTCATCAACTACCTATCACTAGGCACTATTGTCTAATATAATCTACGATCATAAAATCATAGAATGTTTGAGTTGGAGGGGACCTCCAGGGTCATCGTGTTCAATGCAGGATTCACTAAACCATCTCAGACAGATGTCAGTCCAGCCTCTGTTTGAAGACTTCCATAGAATCATAGAAAACATGAAAACCCCTCCAACTCCATACCCCCTGACAAATCTATGGTGCGAAACGTACATTGCGGGTCTGGTGCTCCCAGATATCTCATTTCTACATCTGGTCAGTATTTCTGATGTCCTCACTTTTATGATATAACATTTATTATTTTATTTACTAGCATGAATCAATATATCATGTTACTTTTAATACCTAGATATGTAACTTTCATTAAATCATGTTTCAATATTAAAAAACCATTCAGTTAATGTAAATAGCAATGGGATACATAGCACCACCTAGTGGCCATCTCATGTACTGCATACTATAACCTTATTACAATACACTGTATGCTGTATAAGTTCCAGACTTACTGCTCTGTTTATTCCTTTTATATCATAGTACAGTAGGTTATTTTGTATAATGATTAACAAAATTGAGTATTTTGCTCATTTTCTGTGACAGTATGTATTTAGTTCAGTAAGGGCGTGTTTGTAGGATATTTACATGTGGAGGAACCCTTACTCTTTTTCGATATGTAGATGCTAATGTATTTTGGTCTTTGACTAGATATCGTGACAAAGTACATATTACGTATTTCTAATGGAATATTGTATGGAAGGTTTACTGTACATAGAAAAAACAACTACTGTATAATTTTTGGTGTATAAGGGCAGGTGCACACCTCCCTATTTTCTGTACGAGTGCGAGCCAACAAAACATCAGATCGCGCTTGGCCCAATGGGGCGAAGCACATGTGCGAGCAGGTCCGAGGAAAAAATCACAGCATGTCCGAGTTTAATCCTATATTCAGATGGCACTCGGCCATACAAGTCAATGAGTGCGTGAAAATCATTGGTCTGCACTCGGATGACATCTGAGTATAGTCTGATTTCTGTGCATTAAAAGACTGAAGAAGATGGAGACATTTTTTTCTCCATCTTCTCCTCATCCAAGAGAATCAGATCACACTATGCTGACACTAGGGTTTGATTAGAGTGTCATTTGCATAATTGGCCAGATTTTCCCAGATGTGTGCACCTGCCTTAATAAAAATATTTGACTTTGTCATGAGTTAAACCAGAAAATTCTAAAAGTCCGGCAAGAAACAAAAATGCAACAATGGTATTTTACAAGAGCAGTAAATTAATCAGAGTTTGCTGTTTTGGAGACTCCCGGTTGAAAAAGTTGTCCCATAAGAAAAATTCTTGTTCATATACCCCGATAGAGCTACTGGAGGCCATCAAGAAGGTTCCCCGCTTGTCATCACCTGCCATGAGCCGGAAGGCAGTGCAGAAAACAAGCAGCAGTTTCCATGTATGGCCACAGATCTGAACAGCTACCATTCTCTGTTTAACCAGCAGAGATGCAATGTAGCCAATTTATATGGTATATTTACATACAAAAATTCATGGTATAAGCCAAGGAATTATTATTATTTTTACATCCATAACCTCTCAATGTCTGTTTCTATGTGAAGCCTATCTCTGACAAGAAGCTGGATAACATTATTTATATTAGCAAGTTACCTTCACACGTCTTAGCCTCATCATTCTGCGCTGATATAGAGCCAAACGCAAAGTAAAGCAGCAAACACAGCACTGGTAGCCGAGCCATGACCACTCTGAAGAGAAATACAGACAGAGAAGATTCAATGCAACATGTAAACCTGATTTCTTTATACGTTTATGAAAAAACTTACATAGTTACATAGATTGAAAAAAGACCTAGGTCCATCAAGTTCAACCTTTCTCCACCAATTGTACATTTTGTCACTAAATTATCGATAACCCACAATGTTATGTGCACTGGGGAAATCATCCAGCCCTTATATAAAAGTTGTTATAGTGTCGGCCATCACTATCTCTTGTGGTCGGCATTCCACAGTCTGACTGCTCTGACTGTAAAGAACCCTTTTCTGTTTAGCTGCCGGAATCGCCTTTCGTCCACCCGTAATGAGTGTCCCCTCGACCTTAGTGTGGTCTTTGGAAGGAATAAATCACGTGCCGTCCTTTGTACTGACCACACATATATTTATACTATAAATGAAATCTCCTCTGAGACATCTTTTTTCTAAGCTGAACCTGGCCAGCTTTTCCAACCTCTCATCATACGAGAGGCCTCCATCTCTTGTAATAATCGAGTTGCCCGCCTCTGAACTGACTCTAACTTCTGAATATCCTTTTTAAAATTCAAAAAGGGTGTATGTACACCATTTAGGAATTATATGGTTTTACCTATCAGGACATAATAACAAAAACATCTGATCCTTAGAAGGTCTTAAAATTAGGTAAATAGAACCTCAGATGAACAAAACACATGAGAAATTAGATTGTGTCACTAAAACTAGGCCAAAATTCAGAAACAGAGTAAGAAAAATTAAGTACACCCCATGAATTTGATACCCTGTAGAACCACCTTTAGCAGCCATACCTTGACGTAATCATTTTCTGCGTGACTTTATCAACCTCTCACAACGCTGTGGAGGAATTTTGGATCACTCTTCAAAACAACGTTGCTTAAATTCATGAAGGTTTTGTGGACATTTGTTTATGAACAGTGATCTTATGGTCCCACCATGTTATTTCTATTGGTTTGAAGTCAGGACTTTGACTCGGCCATTGCAACACCTGATTCTTATCTTTTTTCAATCATTTTGAGGAAGATTTGTGGTTGCAGTTGCCCACTGTTGGCCAAGGTTTAGCTATTGGATAGCTAGGCTGACATTTGACTCTAAAATACTTTGGTATACAGGGGAGTTCATGGATGAATCAATAACTGCTAGATGTCCAGGTCATGTGGCTGCAAAGAAATCCCAAATTATCTCCCCTCCACCAATGGGCTTGACAGTTGGTCTGAGGTGTTTGTGCTGATATGCTGTGCTTGGTTTTCATCTAAAGTGGCCCAGGGTATTATGGTCAAACATCTCCACTTTGGTCTTATCTGTCCAAAGGACATTGTTCCCACATTCTTGTGGTTTGCTCAGATACAACTTTTCAAACTTTAGCTGCCATGTCCATTTTAGAAAGATGAGGCTTTCTCCTAGCAGCACTGCCAAACAATCCATACAAGATGACTGAGGCCTTTTATAGTCTGAGCTGTGGTTCTTGGGTTTTTTTTTTTTTTTTTGCAATTTCTCTGAGCATTGAACTATCTGACCTTGGGATGAAGTTGATGGGAAGTCCACACCTGAAAACATTGTCAACTTTCTTAATGTTTTCAATTTGTGAATAATCTTTTTCACTGTAGAATGATGGACTCCAAATTGTTTGTAGAAGGCCTTATAACCCTTCCCAAAAGTCTTTCCTCCTTCACATTGTGTTAACACAAGCCTGAATGCTTCAAGATGTTCAATAATTCAAGGGCATTAGATTAGTAGCACCTGGCTACTACTTACCTTCTTAGTTCCTATAAAATCAGCAAGGGTGTACTTAATTTTTCAAAAAACTGCTTCTGCATTTTTGCTAAATATATAATGGCACAGTATAATTTGTCATGTGTTGTTGTCAATCTGAAGTTGTATTCACCTAATTTTAAGACCTTTCAAGGATGAGATGTATTTTTTTATTATGTTCTGACTGCGCAGGGAACAAAATAACCTAATTTACATGAATGGAGATTAGCACATTAATGCTGCAGCCAATAACTAAGTTGAGCAGCTTGTACTGTTAACATTGGCAGAACTGCTGAGCTCAGTGATTGGCTGCAGTGGTGATGTGAGCTGTAGTCGTGACATCACTCCGGCAGTGGAGAGGCAGCGCTGCAATGGGGGATGCAGAGATTATTATTTTAAACAAGCACTGGCTGATGGGGTAAAAAAACATGATTTATGGGAAAACCTCTTACAAAGCAAAATGATACAAAACTTATGAGGGATTTTCTAGGTTTAATCCAGGATCACCCTTATTAAGGTGCTGTTGTTATAGGTGCTTGGACACAGAATTTTCTTCAGGGTGCAATAAGGACAATGGATATATTTCCTGACCTTGTGACACTACCAGGGTGGGCCTTTAATACCTCTGCTGCTTCCATTTCAGCACTAGAGATCTAGTAAAACTGGTCATAACTACTGTGACGAAACAGCTTCTTATTTTAATCAGCCAGACGTCTAGATTTGTTAAACCAAGAGAAATACACTATTGAGTTTGTGTTGACTTTTGAATGTGTGTATTTCTTTGGTGGAACAAGAAGGTCAGACCAGTATTTGTATAACCCTGAATATTGACTTCTATTGATCTGTGAACAATGAATGTTTGCTAAATTGGTTGATTAACCATTGTGTGGACCCTGTGTCTTGTTAACTCACAAAACAGGAGGACAAACTACGCATATTCATTAAATGCTCAAACAAGACCTGCACGCTGCACCTTGCACCTTTCCCTCCATCCTGTGACTGATGACTTTAGCCACATATGTAAATATAAAAAGGGTTTTTCTATCCTGCTGAAAACATAATCAAAGCGCAGACAGACTCTTCAGAACATCAACTTGGTAGTATGGCTTTATCCAAAGAGACACAGGTTTGGATTCTACATGATTCTGGCCTAAGGGTACACAGCCCTGACTGGAAGGATATGGATCTGTTCCATTGACCATCAGAGAACTCATGGATACATTTGGGGAACAAGGCTGGGACAATGAGGTCACCGGGTCCCATTAATATGTTTTTTTGGGGTTGGCAGGTGGGACCCTCCGGTCAACAAAACCGAAAATTTAGATAGAGGTCAGAGCCCCAATTAAACATATATACCGAAAGGTATAACGAGATAAGGAAAGGAGGTAGCGACAAGCTTAGGAAGCTGACAGTCCATCAAGGTACAAGACCAGGAGACCTGAGGGTCCCACACTGGCCTCTCCAGAGTTTCCATAGGGCCAGATGACCAGTTGGTCCCAATCTGGCTTCTCTGAATGTCTCCATGGGTTCCAGGTGACTAGAGGGTCCCTAAAGATATAAAGAGACCCCTAAAATGTAACTTTTAATGTATAAAGTTAAAAACTCTCACCACACTTATAAAAAATATACATTAAGGGGTGTATCTAGTACATAGGGCATCAAACAGACACAAAATACTTATTTGCACAAATACAGATAGTGATAAGAAAAAAGTGCTCACTAGCACGACCATACAGTGGCCCTAATGGTTGCCCTGCCTGACAGCGGAGGTTGGCACCCTACTTCAGTGGCGTACTGCCAATGGCGGCAGACCACGCCACTGCTATGGGGCCCGTGGCCGGAGGGGGCCCGTGAGGGCCCCAAGCAGCGTTGGAACGAGGAGGATAGGTGAGTAGGAGGTTGCGGCGGCAGAGTAGCGGGTTGCGGCAGTGGAGGAGCGGAGCACACACAGTAGAAGCTATCACGTGTGCCCGCTGCTAAAGAGACATGAATATTCCCTCTTCTCCACTCCCATGGGCGTGGAGAAGACGGAATATTCATTCTCTTTAGTAGCAGGCACGGAGGAGCGCTGAGCCCCGGCTCCTGCTGTCAGTGGCCGCCGCTAAAGAGAAAGCATATTCACGCTTCTCCACGCCCATAGTCCCGGCATGGAGAGGAGTGAATGTGTCGGCAGCAGCTCACCTCGGCTTCTGAGAGTGCGCGCAGCTCAGATGCCGACATGAGCTGCTGCAGACAGGACTCAGCGCTGGAGCAGAGGTGAGGAAGGAATGTGAGTATAAGTGTTTATTGTTTTATGTGTGCAGTGATTGGGGGGATAAGGAGGCCACACATACCAGGAATGGGGGATTGAGGAGGCCACACACACCAGGAATGGGGGATTGAGGAGGCCACACATACCAGGAATGGGGGATCGAGGAGGCCACACATACCAGGATTGGAGGATTGAGGAGGCCACACATACCAGGAATGGGGGATTGAGGAGGCCACACATACCAGGATTTGGGGATTGAGGAGGCCACACATACCAGGATTTGGGGATTGAGGAGGCCACACATACCAGGATTGAGGGGTTGAGGAGGCCACACATACCAGGATTGGGGGTTTGAGGAGACGACACATACCAGGATTGAGGAGGCCACACATACCAGGATTGGGGGATTGAGGAGGCCACACATACCAGAATTGGGGGTTTGAGGAGGCCACACATACCAGTATTTTGGGATTGAGGAGGCCACACTTACCAGGATTGGGGGATTGAAGAGGCCACACATACCAAGATTGGGGGATTGAGGAGGCCACACATACCAGGGATTGTGGGATTTAGGGGGCCACACATACCAGGGATTGTGGGATTTAGGGGGCCACATATACCAGGGATTGGGGGATTGAGGAGGCTACACATACCAGGGATTGTGGGGGCCACACATACCAGGGATTGTGGGATTGAGGGGGCCACACATACAAGGATGGGGAAATTTACCAGTAGCTGCTGCATTTCCCACCCTAGGCTTATACTCAAGTCAATAGGTTTTCCCATTTTTATGTGGTAAAATTAGGGGCCTCGGCTTATATTCGGGTCGGCTTATTTAAAATATACGGTATTTTAAAATCAGTGAGTACGTGGTGCCCATAATACTGCAGGACTGTGGCGTGCATTATGCTATATGGGGGCTGCATTTTACCCTATGGGGTGTGTAATATACTGTATGGAGGACTATGGGGAGTGCATTATATTCTATGGAGGACCATGGGAAGTTCATTATACTATATGGAGGATTATGGGGGGCACATTATACTATATGGAGGTTTATGGGGGGGGCATTATACTATATGGAGGATTATGGGGGCGCATTATACTATATGGAAGATTATTTGTGGTGCATTATACTATATGGAAGGCTATGTGAGGCCATTATAATATTTTGAGGGCTATGTAGGGGGCCATTATACTGTAGGAAAGCAATTATACAGTGTGAAGGTTTGTGTGGGGGCCATTATACTGTTTGGAGGGCTGTGTGGGGGCCATGAGAGTGTGTGGAGGGCTCTGTGGGGTTCACAGTTGGGGGATTATACTGTGTTAAGGTCACCATACTTTGCCATGGGAGTTGAAGTGGGGTACAACAGGGTCATTATACTGTGCATGTGGAGGCTAATGTGGAGGAATGCACCATAGGGGTATCATACTGTTTGGGGGGCACTTTTGTTGGCATCATACTTTATGGGGGCAATGAAGGAGGAATCTACGACTTCAGAAGGAGGTAAATTACTATGTAAAGGCTGGAAAGTTATGAGATCTGCTCTTCTGTGACACAGACAAATATTTATTTTTTGTAGGGGGGGCCCAATTAGAGCTTCTGCTATGGGGCCCCATGACTTCTATGTACGCCCCTGCCCTACTTTGATATGGTATGGCACCCCCGCTCAACGGTGGCTGTCCCTCAGGTACCTAATACACCCCTAATATATAGTGCACAGATACAGTGGGGGAAAACAGTATTTAGTCAGCCACCAATTGTGCAAGTTCTCCCACTTAAAAAGATGAGAGAGGCCTGTAATTGACATCATAGGTAGACCTCAACTATGAGAGACAAAATGAGAAAAGAAATCCTGAAAATCACATTGTCTGATTTGGAAAGAATTTTTTTTTACATTTTGGTGGAAAATAAGTATTTGGTCAATTACAAACAAGCAAGATTTCTGGCTTTCACAGACCTGTAACTTCTTCTTTAAGAGGCTCCTCTGTCCTCCACTCATTACCTGTAGTACTGGCACCTGTTTGAACTTGTTATCAGTATAAAATACACCTGTCCGCAACCTCAAACAGTCACACTCCAAACTCCACTATGGTGAAGACCAAAGAGCTGTCGAAGGACACCAGAAACAAAATTGTAGCCCTGCACAAGGCTGGGAAGACTGAATCTGCAATAGGCAAGCAGCTTGGTGTGAAGAAATCAACTGTGGGAACAATAATTAGAAAATGGAAGATATACAAGACCACTGATAATCTCCCTCAATCTGGGGCTCCACACAAGAGCTGGGACCAATGTTACACAAGCTACCATCAGTAACACATTATGCCGCCAGGGACTCAGATCCTGCAGTGCCAGACGTGTACCCCTGCTTAAGCCATTACATGCCCGGGCCCATCTGAAGTTTGCTAGAAAGCATTTGGATGATCCAGAAGAGTATTAGGAGAATGTCATATGGTCAGATGAAACCAAAGTAGAACTGTTTGGTAGAAACTCAACTCATCGTGTTTGGAGGAGAAAGAATGGTGAGTTGCATCCAAAGAACACCATACCTACTGTGAAGCATGGGGGTGGCAACATCATGCTTTGGGTTTGTTTCTTTGCCAAGGGACCAGGACGACTGATCTGTGTACATGAAAGAATGAATGGGGCCATGTATCGTGAGATTTTGAGTGCAAACCTCCTTCCAACAGCAAGGGCATTGAAAATGAAACGTGGCTGGGTCTTTCAGCATGACTATGATCCCAAGCACACCGAAAGGGCAACGAAGGAGTGGCTTCGTAAGAAGCATTTCAAGGTCCTGGAGTGGCCTAGCCAGTCTCCAGATCTAAACCTTTGGAGGGAGCTGAAAGTCCATTTTGCCCAGCGACAGCCCCAAAACATTACTGCTCTAGAGGAGATCTGCATGGAGGAATGGGCCAACATACCAGCAACAGTGTTTCCCAACCTTGTGAAACTTACAGAAAACGTTTGACTTCTATCATTGCCAACAAAGGATATATAATAAAGTATTGAGATGAGCTTTTGACCAAATACTTATTTTCCACCAAAATTTGAAAAAAAATTCTTTCCAAATCAGACACTGTCATTTTCAGGATTTGTTTTCTCATTTTGTCTCTCATAGTCGAGGTCTACCTGTGATGTCAATTACAGGCCTCTCTTATCTTTTTAAGTGAGAGAACTTGCACAATTGGTGGCTGACTAAATACTTTTTTCCCCACTGTAAAATAAGAGGTTGTTACCCCACAGTTTAATCAAATGTACAAATATGAATCGATTCCTGATAACCTTATTATTCTGGTGTGATAGTTATCACAGACAGGATAGATAATAACAATTAATGCAGTGTATAGATATGGCTCAATTTTCAATAATTATTGCAAATGGGGTAACAGAGTTGTCATGAGTAAGATAAATACTTAGCTAAATAGCAGGAAGACAACCAGTCTTCAGGAATCCCATGACAGAATGCCCTAACACTTTATCCCTTCATCCTGACGCGTTTCCCCCCATGGGATTAAGCTGGGGTTCATCAGGTGATATCACCAGGAGTCAAAGATATGACCGTGTCCTGTGGCCAGAGAAATCACATGCGCATCCTCACTATTAGGAGCGCCTTAATAGTGTTTTTAACTTTGTACATTAAAAGTTACATTTTAGAGGTCTCTTCATATCTTTTGGGACCCTCCGGTCACCTGGAACCCATGAAGACGTTCGGAGAAGCCAGATTGGGACCAGCCGGTCATATGGCCCCATGGAAATTCTCGGAGAGGCCAGCGTGGGACCCTCAGATCTCCTGGCATTGTACCTTGATAATTAAAATACCCAGTGCCATCCTTTTTAATCTTTCTGCTGCAGTTCCTCTGATTCCCAGTCCCTCTTCAATTCTGTAAAATTGCTACCACCTTTTCAGACTACTCTATGCACAGTATTCTTTGGTAGTCTAAGACGCTCCCCTATGGTCCACCCAAGAGTGGGCGGGGAGTGAGTTGACGAGAGATCTGGCGACTGGAGGAATCACACCGGGTACTAGACACCAGGTATTTTAGGTATGCATTATGCATTTATTGAGACACTTTTATTGTGGACCTTTTACCTCTGTTAATTGTTACAGACTACAAACTGAAGTCACATATTATGCTTTCTTACTCCATTCAGAATAGTAAGAAGAGGACCAGAGGAAGTGGGTTAACCTATGTGTACAAGATCAGACTACACACTGGGGTTCTTTGTAGTCTGTACCCATGGAGACATATGTCTGTGTAGGTACTGTATACACAAAATAAAGCTGCTTTGCAGCAATACAAAACATTTGCCAATGCGGAAATAACTTTTAAAGAACTACAATATTCTTAGGATGCGACATGAATATTAGATCAGTGAGGGGTGGAGGAAGAATGGGGTCGACTGTTCGATCCCTACTGATCTGATTGGCTATTTTAGCTGTTATCAAGTCCCAGTGGCCAGAGCTCTGAACAGTGTGTAGTTGCCATTTTAAGATACCGCAGCTCGGCTACCATTCATTTCAATAGGAGCTGAGCTGTGGTACCCAAGAAAAGCCATTGCACTGTGTAAGAAGCTGCGGACGTCAAGTTCCGTACATTGGCCATAGCTCCAAGTGTTAGGTGATTGGTGAAGGGCTGACACCCGGCACCCCACCGATGGATGAATACAGTGGGTACGGAAAGTATTCAGACCCCTTTAAATGTTTCACTCTTTGTTTCATTGCAGCCATTTGGTAAATTCTATAAAGTTCATTTTTTTTCTCATTAAAGTACACTCTGCACCCCATCTTGACTGAAAAAAACAAAACTGTAGAAAGTTTTGCAAATTTATTAAAAAGAAAGACTGAAATATCACATGGTCATAAGTATTCAGACCCTTTGCTCAGTATTGAGTAGAAGCACCCTTTTGAGCTAGTACAGCCATGAGTCTTCTTGGGAATGATGCAACAAGTTTTTCACACCTGGATTTGGGGATCCTCTGCCATTCTTCCTCCCAGATCCTCTCCAGTTCCGTCAGGTTGGATGGTGAACATTGGTGTAAAGCCATTTTCATGTCTCTCCACAGATGCTCAATTGGGTTTAGGTCAGGGCTCTGGCTGGGCCAGTCAAGAATGGTTGACGCGCCCCCAGGGCCGTGGGGTACTCGGCAGCTGGGGCTCAGGATGCCGGAGTGGGATATCACGGTGGCTGGCCCGGTCCGTGGCCCAGGGCGGTCAACCAAAAAGGGGGGATTATTTATAAGGGATTTGGAAAGTGTTCGTGATGCCACCTGTGGAATGCGGCTAAAGGGGAGCCGCCGCTGCGGAGCAGTCCTCTGAGGCAGATGGTAGGGAAGCTTGTGATGGAACGTCTCCCCCCAGGTGGAGCGGGCCTCAGGGCAGCGTGGAATAATGGATGGTGGTACAGGGGAGAGACGGCCAGGACGGTTCAGGGGAAATGACGGACACTCACACGGGGGGTCGCTTCGGTACCTTTACTGGTGTAGATACAGGTATGGTCCAGTGTACTCGGTAGGCAGGGTGCACTTCTGGACTCTCCCCAGTGAGCGGGTATAGGGCCTCCTGATCCGTTGCTTCCACTTGCTAAGCTTCTGACCTGCCTGGAGCTAGGCCTGGCTTAATTACTGTCTCTCTCTCTTGCAACTGCTGACCCGGTGGTAGGGCCTTCTCCCTGGAGATCACTCTCTCTGGACGCTGAGGCCTCCGTGACTCCTAGCCCTGGTACAGTAGTCAGCGTTGGTTGGCCTGGGACTTGTAGTCCTCCAGGTATCCGGTGGTCCATACTGGGTGTAAAGGACCCTGTAGGCGTGGACCCGGTGTCCGGTGTATATTTCGGGGTGAGCCTGGTACGCTCCTCTGCCCCCTTAACTCCTCTCTCCTTTTCTCCTTGCCGTCGGCCACACTCAGGGCCCTCACTACGGCAGCAGCAGACGAGCTGCGTCTTCGCTGCTCTCAGCATCAGTACACTCTCAGACTCTCTCCCAGTCTGACTACCAACAACTAACTGAGCTGCCTGGCTCCACCCTCCCTATATATCTCCCTAACAGGCTCCCTCTGCTGGTCTGAGGTGGTAGGGTGGAGGTGTGTGAATGTAATGAGGGCCTCTTGTGGAGAAGTCCATCCATGCACCCTACTGGGTTCTGTGGCACCTGTGCGTAGCAGGGCGCCACATGGTCATAGAGTTGTTCTGAAGCCACTTCTTTGTTATTTTAGCTCCGTGCTTTGGGTCATTGTCTGGTTGGAAGGTGAACCTTCGGCCAAGTCTGAGGTCCAGAGCACACTGGAAGAGGTTTTCATCCAGGATATCTCTGCTCTTGGCCACATTCATGTTTCCTTCAATTGCAACCAGTTGTCCTGTCCCTGCAGCTGAAAAACACCCCATAACATGATGCTGCCACCACCATGTTTCACTGTTGGGATTGTATTGGGCAGGTGATGAGCAGTGCCTGTTTTTCTCCACACATACCGCTTAGAATTATCACCAAAAAGTTCTGTTTTCATCTCATTAGACCAGAGCATCTTATTTCTCATAGTCTGGGAGTCCTTCATGTGTTTTTGAGCAAACTCTATGAGGGCTTCATATGTCTTACACTGAGGAGATTCTTCCGTTGGGCCACTCTGCCATAAAGGCCCGACTGGTGGAGGGCTGCAGTGATAGTTGACTTTGTGGAACTTTCTCCCATCTCCCTACTGCATCTCTGGAGCTCAGCCACAGTGACCTTGGGGTTCTTCTTTGCCTCTCTCACCAAGGCTCTTCTCCCACGATTGCTCAGTTTGGCTAGACGGCCAGATCTAGGAAGACTTCTGGTGATCCCAAACTTCTTCCATTTAAGGATTATGGAGGCCACTGTGCTCTTAGGAGCATTGAGTAATGCAGAAATTCTTTTGTAACCTTGGCCAGATCAGTGCCTTGCCACAATTCTGTCTCTGAGCTCCTCGGGCAGTTTCTTTGAGCTCATGATTCTCATTTGGTCTGACATGCACTGTGAGCTGTGAGGTCTTATACAGACAGGTGTGTGCCTTTCCAAATCAAGTCCTATCAGTTTAATTAAACACAGCTAGACTCCAATGAAGGAGTAGAATCATGTCAAGGAGGATCACAAGGAAATGGACAGCATGTGACTTAAATATGAGTGTTTGAGCAAAGGGTCTGAATACTTATAACCATGTAATATTTCAGTTTTTATTTTTTAATAAATTTGCAAAGTGTACTTTAATGAGAAAAAAATGAACTTTTTAGAATTTACCAAATGGCTGCAATGAAACAAAGAGTGAAAAATTTAAAGGGGTCTGAATACTTTCTGTACCCTCTGTAGATAAGTCATTCATTTCATAGTCCTGGATAGCCCCTTCAAGTATTGGATTTTATAACCTAATAACTTTCCTAGAGTAACTCCGTGCAATTGATGACATTTTCACCAAAGTCCACATATTGTGCTACTATTCTCCAGTGATTCACAAAAAAAGTGAAATAAAGGGGGTCTTACAATCGCTGCCACTTTTACTTCTATGTTATGGTTAAAAAAGAAAGTAAATAATACCAGGAAAGTTAATCCCAGTGCAAATAGTTACTGTAGGAATATGGTGTATTGCCATTATGTTTCTGATGTTGTCCCACCATATAGCAATAAAGCGGCCATAATAAAATGACATCAGTAATTGGAAACCCGAGTCCCACCCATTCTGATCTCTAGTTGGCTGTCATAATGATATGATGTGCTGTAGGTGGCTGCACTCATGGCTGTTGATAAAATTTGTCATTTACATTATGTCACAAATATTTATAAATCCATTTAAAGTATATAAATAAAAAAGTATACATACATAAAAGCATACAAGGGATAGCTACTGTACATGAACGGTAATGTCCCAGTTGTGTCTTTTGCTATAAGCCAATCAAGGGGCTACTACGATTTGACAACCCATAGGCGATTTATTGTATGTCACAGTCCACTGGTCCCAATCTGAGGCTCATCAGCTTGACGAAGACTACAAACCCCAATATGACCTGGGAGTTGTAGTACCACAACAGCTAGACAGCCACAGGTCACTGACATTATGGAATCACAGATTATCAATAGTATTCGTTTTTGTATAATAAATGATCGATCACGACTGTCATTCATGGCGAAACATTGAAGCTCTTGTGCAGATAATCCGATTATATTAATCCTAACATGTATAATATATGAGCATTTAACCTTTTATAAAGAATATATGTCTAAAAGTACAGAAAGTGAACACAATATTACCCTCAAAGCTTCTGGGGAGACACAGCTCTAATATAGGATGCTTAGGTCTGGTCTATATAGGATGAGTGATTATCTACAAATTAACACCCAATTTAAAAAAAAATAAAACTTTGTTCTGGATCTTACATTCTTTATATTACTGTCATTCCTTTTACAATATTGAAAAAAAATGTCTTCCTTTTGTTCTTCTACATACATAAAAATTGTCAGATTCAACCAAAAAGGACCAATGGTTGTGATAATTATCAAATCCATCGGACCAGAAATTGATCAGACTCTTTTTTAATGATCAAACGTTAAAGCATGAAAACTTTAATGGTCGGAGAAGACTCCCGTATAGGGAGTAGGATTTAATATGACTACCATAGAAATTGTTTCCTGGCATGTAAAGGGCCAGCTTAGATAATCCCAAATCTTCACATTTCTAGCCAGCCTACTTGTGATTTCTGTACCTGTTAACCATAAACATGCCAAGACAACCTACTGCAGAGTTACAAGATAGGGTTGATCGCTGCTATTGAATTTTGACGTCCCAAAGCGAATCCTTACATTTACATAAAATATTAGAATTCTTACCTTAAAGGTAGTAAGACAGTAACACAGCGACTGTTTTCTATACTGTCAGCTGCTGGCTGGACCTGCGCATTCTCTGTAGTAAGAGAGAAGCTGGTGCTTGAGATGGGACCTTCTCAGGACAGAAAAGTTTCCTTCCTACACCCAAGCGCCTTCTATCTCAGCAGTTTTTTTCCCCTAATTTTGGGTCAGCCCCTTGGAGTCTCTGCAAGTTATATGAAATTGTCATGCAAATAATCTACCACTGGGTGGCGCTGTGGATCCACTGAAGGGTGTGGAAGTCACTTTAGTGCTCCATGCTAACGGAATGTGAGTGATCTACAATTTTTCCAACGAATCATTTTTTGTTTTTTTCTTTTCATTTTTTTTTATCTTTCATGAGAAAAATCATATTGTTATACCGCAATTAATTAATTTCCTGTAGAATATGAAGAAAAGAATGACTAAACACTGAACTGATTCTTTTGGTAGGAGTTTTCGGTAGGACTACAAGTAACAGTATGTTATGGCATCTGAGTTGCTATTTTTCAGTTCTAATGATTTCTTGAAGCTTTTCTTTTGGTCTCGAGACAATTCCAATGTGATTCCGTGTGGGAAATTATAGATTATCGAAATTGAGAGTTCATTAATATACAAAAAATATCTACACTATAAGGATCAAAGTATTCATTGAGTTCAGGTTTTCATTCATTCCCATTGCCCCCGGTCTATAACAAACCCCCATCGATAACATCCAACCCCCACTGTGCAGTTACTTACATGCCTTTACTAACATGTGTGACAGAATGGCGGGTGGTAGAGAGCTCACTGATACCAGTGTGGTCTTCACCAGTGCAACAAGTTAATTTTTAACTTTTTTCCTTTTTAAATATTCCACCATTACTTGTGAGTCGTGACTGGTATTATTGAAAAGTGGAAGGAACCCCAGCAATTTCTAGAGTAAGGTTGCTGAGACGTAAAGTGCATAAAACTAATGCCCTGTTTTCTCTACGGCTGCAGAGATCCAAACCTCCTCTGGCCATAACAGAGAACTTTCTACCGATCTTTTTACACCTATGCCAGGAACGATAACAAGGGAGCATCCTCTACATCTAGAAGAAAAAAATTAAGCATCATCACAAGCTGCAATTCTTTACTGTAAGAGCAGTGAGAATATGGAACGCTCTGCAACATGAGGTTGTAATGGTTGATTCATTAAAAATGTTGGATGCCTTTCATGAAAAATATAATATTACAGGTTATAAGTACTAAATTGTAGAGATGGGATATTGATGCAGCCCCTAGTCTTATTGCCGAATGAGGAGTCAGGAAGTGATAAGAAATAAGAAAAATGGACACATACTGGCAATTTTAATTTAAGGCTAAGTCAGTACTCTCACCACACCTAGTCCTTTATATGCACCCACACAGATATACTGCTCCTTGTGAAGCCCATTAGTATTCCTACACTTTATGGTACCTATTTCATATTCCCTATTATGCTGAATAAACAGTAAGATGCCCCCCAAAGTTTCCCACATATAGAATAATGCACCCAAAGGTGCCCACCAGACTGGATGTGTCCCAAAGACCATTCATCACGCAGTATGAGGTATCCCACAGACCCACCCAGCACAGTATGATGCCCCTATTAGACCACCCCCACAGTATGATGCCCCCCCACATTGTACACACACAGCTTTGTTACATCAAAACCCACATACACACTCAGATTTAATATAGATATACTGTACACTAGATCCAGGATGGATTAGAGATATGATTTTTCTCCTAACGTAGGGCAATTAGAATCTGCCTCATGGAGCTTTTGTCTTTTTCAAGATAAACATATTAAGTTACAGGTTGAACTTGATGGACCTGTGTCTTCTTTCAACCTTGAAGTTATGAAATCTGCACAAAAACTGTGCATCAGGAGCTTCATGGTATGGATTTCAATTGTTGAGCAACTGCATGCAAGCCTTACATCACCAAGCACAATGCCAAGTGTTGGCTGGAGTAGTGTAAAGCCATCACCACTGAACTCTGGAGCAGTGGAAATATCTTCTGTGGAGTGATGGATCACTCTTCTCTATCTGGTATCTGATAGATGAGTTTTGGTTTGGTGAATACCAGGAGAATGTTTCCTGCCTGACTGCATTGTTCCAACTTTAAAGTTTGGTGGAGGAGGGATAATGTTATTGGCAGGGGTGGATTAAGAGTAGCCAGGGCCCCGGGCAGTTTAGAAGGTGTGGGCCCCCCCACAGGTACCCGATGTATCACGTGACATGTCACATGATCCCCTTTGATAGATCATGTGATAGGAAAATGATGGAAATTTTTTTCCATTATGTACACAGCCCTATACATAACATAGCGCTATATATAGTAGAGCAGCGGTGGGAGATGAATTTCCTTGAGGGGCCACATGAGAGACCATGACTGTTGTGGAAGGTGAATCAATTGGCTGAAATTAATTCTGCTCAATATTAATAATATTAACAAAATAATAAAAAATATATTAATTTTATGACTCAGGCTATGTGCCCATGATGCAGAAATGCTCCGGATTTTTCCTGCATCTCCCTGGCAGAAAAAACGTATGCGTATTGTACATGCGGATTGTACATGCGGATTGTACATGCGTTTTTCCTGCCAGGGACATGCGGATGTGAAGCGTTCTTCACATGCATTTCCGCATGCAGGTTGAAAAGCGCTTTCCAAGCGATTTTAGCATCACTTGGAAAGTGCTTATCAACTTGGTCACACGATATAAATCCATGCAGCCGGCATGGATTTATATAGTGTGACCGAAAGAATGGTAAAAATAAAAAATAAATCTATACTTACCTTCTGATGGCCCCTGGAGTCTTGCTTCTCTCCATTCTCCCTTGTCGGGAGATCGCGGTACACTGAAGGACCTGCCGACGTCAGCGTTGCGTAACCCGTCACATGACTATGACGTCAGCGCAGGTCCTTCAGTCCATCGCGATCTGCCGGCATGAGAGGAAGAGCGCACTGGGGGCCGCCAGAAGGTAAATATAACATTTATTTTTTATTTTATTCTTTTTTCCACAGTTTCTATGGTACCCGGGTCCAGAGGAGAGTCTCCTGTCCTCTAGACCTGGGTACCATCCGCACATTGAAACACATGGATTCCACATCTACAGATCCAGTGATGCGTAATCCATGCGTTCCAATACAAGTCAATGGCGGCGAAAACGCAGCACTTCTGCAAAATAATTGGTAGTGCTGCGTTTTTTTCCGCCATGATAATCCGCAGCGGAAATTTCCGCAGCATGTGCACAGCACATGCGGATTATCATTGGGGAACATGGCAGACCTTCTACCAAGCGTTTTTTTAAGCATTTCTGCAGCGTTTTTGTCGCTGCGGAAACGCTTAAACGCATCATGGGCACAAAGCCTTAATATTGAGCAGAATTAAGTATTCTGACATCCCCCTATATACAGTTTGAGCCCCCACATAACTCCCTAGATACAGTATGAGCCCTCACATAGCTCCCTAGATACAGTATGAGCCCCCACATAGCTCCCTAGATACAGTATGAGCCCGTACATAGCTCCCTAGATACAGTATGAGCCCGAACATAGCACCCTAGATACAGTATGAGCCCGCACATAGCTCCCTAGATACAGTATGAGCCCGCACATAGCTCCCTAGATACAGTATGAGATCCCGCATAGCCCATATATACAATATGAGCCCGCACATAGCCTCCTATATATAGTATGAGCCCCCACATAGCTCCCTATATACAGTATGAGCCCGTACATAGATCCCTATATACAGTATGAGCCCCACATAGCTCCCTATATACAGTATGAGCACCCACATAGCTCCCTACATACAATATGAGCCCGTACATAACTCCCTTCTCTGATCGATTGTCGGTTCCACAGCCAGCTCAGAGAATGGTCGAATGCAAAATGCAGCTACCTGGGAGACACCTCTGACCACCGCATGAGGTGGCCCGTAGGCACCCTCCTGACGACTCTACCCAGGTCACATGCCCCCCCTGATTCCGTAAGGTATGGCCCTGTATAGTTTATATGACAATACATGACTGGTATTTATAGTATAATCAGGGATGTGTCCTTCTGCCAGAAGCCTCTATAGATTGTGCAAGCGCAATACCTGCGCAGTCTGGCCACAGACAGAAAGACACATCCACATCCCAGACAGAGATGAGGAGTGTGGCGCCGGAGATCGCGGTATGCATAAGCAATGAGCGCATACCGCGATCTCCGGCACCATAAACACATACGTGTTCGGTCCTGTCATCTCTGGAGAGGCCAGGGGAGAAGTGTGGTGCAGGCGCCGATTTCCGGCGCTATTTTAGTGAAGACAAATATGAACAGTGTCTTCGACAAAATGGACAGCGTGGTTTGCGCATGCGCGTACGTTGGCGCCATTTTGTTGAATACACTCTGCACATTTGTATTCATTCAAATGAAACCAGATATTGCGCTATGCGGACATGTGGAGCATGGACCAGAGTGAGGGGGGGGGAGCATGGACCAGGATGGGGGAGCATATACCAGGATGGGGGAGCATATACCAGGATGGGGAGAAGCATGGACCAGGATGGAGGAGCATATACCATAATGGGGGGGAAGCATGGACCAGGATGAAGGAGCATACACCTGGATGGGGGAGCATACACCAGGAGGGGAGACCAGGATGGGGAAGCATACACCAGGATGGGGGACCAGGATGGGGGAGCATATACCAGGATGGGGGACCAGGATGGGGGAGCATATACCAGGATGGGAGACCAGGATGGGGAAGCATACACCAGGATGGCAGACCAGGATAGGGGAGCATATACCAGGATGGGGGAGAATATACCAAGATGGGGGACCAGGATGGGAAAGCATATTCCAGGATGGGGGACTAGGATGGGGGAGCATATACCAGGATGGGGGGAGCATATACCAGGATGGGGAAGCATATACCAGGATGGGGGAGCAGGATGGAGAAGCATATACCAGGATGGGGGAGCATCTACCAGGATACGGGGCCAGGATGGGAGAGCATATACCAATAAAAAAGCTCGCCACCCGGGCGTAGAACAGGTTCAATAGCTAGTATGATATACTATGATACAGACATTAGATGTTATATGCTATACACATTGTTATATCCCATCTGATGTCTGTACCACAGTATACCATACAGTAATCGATATACTGGATGACATTTTTTGTACACAGGTATACACTGTACTGATCACACTTGGACCTGCCTACAGGACCTCACATATTATATATGGAGCAGTATAGTATGTGACGTCCTGTAGGTTCAGGGTTGATCAGTCAGTGCAGGATCCGCTCTGCTGATGTCCGTGGTCGCTCTGCAGGGGCTCAGTGTGCATACTGTAAACTTTAAGATAGAAAACCTAGTCAAATAAATAGTTTTCCTATTGATTAGTGATTTTACCCAATTTTAACATATTTTCTTGTAACATGGTCATTTATAAAGGTGTGAAAAACATCAGGCAGAAAACAATTCTTGAAGTTGTGTTGGAAGCAGGAAAATTGGTCAAGTGTAAAGATCTGAGTGATTCTTACAGGGGACATATTGTGATGGTTTATTAACTGGATCAGAGCCTTTCTAAAAGCTGGTCATGTGGGATGTACCTGCTATGAAGTGGTGAATATCTCCAAAAGTGATACAAGGAAGGACGTGGGGAACAAAATCTACCTGTGTCAGGAAACACAGTGCATTGTGTCTTGTATAGTTCCAGACTGTGCAGAGTGCCCAAACTGACCTCTGTCCACTTCTGAAAGTGCCTACAATGATCACATAAGAATCAGAACTGAACCATGGAGCAGTGGAAGAAGGTGACCTAGTCTGATGAACCATAAGTTTTTTACATGTATATTGTCTCTAGTGTGTGGTCACTTAACCAGGAAAGAGATGCACCAGGACAGAAAAAGTCGATGAACTACATGTTAGGCTTTGAATAATATTCTGCTGGGAAACTTTAGATCCTGGCAATTATTTGGTCGCTTAAAAGTAGCTTCCTCACTATAGAGGTAGACCTGGCAAGAAAGGGCAGGAGTCTGAACTCCTGATTCCCAACATAGCATTTTCCTGGAGCTGCCAGTAAGAGGCACTCAATACATAGCGATTTATACAGTTTCCATTGAGTTTAATGTTAGCTTTATATAGTCACATGCATAGAGCGCCACTTATTGGTGGTTTATATAAAATATATTTCTGCCAGTTGTCTGGTGTTAATACATTGAAAAATCTGGTCTTCAGTTGGACCGTTATATTTATGAATCACCTTTTTCTACTTTTTCCAACAGGCAACATTGCTATAGAGAGTGATTAGTTTATTGAAACAATACTTCCACTTTCCAACATAGAAAAGTGAAGGGTCTATCCTGCCATTTTTTGCCTAAGCCAGATTCTTTAATACGAGTATTCACCATGCTGATAAATTTGTTATACATCTCCCAGGGGAGAGAGTAAAAGCGTTTCCACATCAGCAAAAATGTCTGGCATGCAGTGCAGTTTTCCAAATAATGACATTGTGTAATATACATGCTGTCAGAATTTGGTTCTGCTAGCTGAGTGAGTGGTCGGCATGCAGTATGCATACTTGCAGTCACACACAGACTAGCTTCTCTTTTGAAAGAAGCAGATAAGAAGCTAGTCGTCACGAGACTGCAAGTGTGGAAATCGCATACTTGTCGTCACATGACGACATCTGTTACCAGCTAGCACAGCTGAATCCTGACAGTGTGTTTATTACACCCTGTTAATATTTTGCAAACATCATTACTTGCCGAAAGTCTGCCCTGGGGTGGAAAATCCCTTAACCGTATGTATACATTGTCATGCAAAGTTTGCATGATTTCTGGTCAACATCCTTTTCCATACGTGATCATTAAATTGCATGCAGCACTTGACATCAAACCCCTGAATGTGGCACACTGGCATATATTCAAAAACTGTCAATTTCAGGGGTTTTTGTTATTTTTTGAGTTGTAACTTAAGATCTACTATAAGATAAGATGCTGCTAGGTTCATACTCTTGTGACTATAGCTGTTATGGTTTCCATTACAGCTTTCTTTACATCTTTGCTTTGGCCTTGGTATCTCTGGGGACTGGTATACTTTGCACTGTAGAGGTGTGCATCACGGGGATACTGTAATAATATGCTGAATGCATTCATTTTACAGGAGCATAAAAAGAGGAATTCCCACATAGTCAAATTGATTCCAAAAATCCTGCATCGATGTTTAGAGCTCACCAGGCGATAAATCCTAAACATTTGCAATGTGATTGTGGGATATTGCACAGTTTAAGAAAGTAGATATGGACCTCCTGGAGATGATTGACTCATAAGAACTTGGGGATCATGTTGGATGGTTCAAGATAAAACTTATCAGGGATCTCTCATGCAACACGTTTCTGCTTGTGTTGTACCCCTTCTTCAGACATAAACATGATCATGCTGTAGGCACATGGGTACATGGTTTGTTATAGTTACGGTACACTGGGTACAGTTATCAGAGTGGTGTCTTCTAAGAAGTCAAGAACTTTTGCGCCCATCACTAGATCGGGTAAAATTTGTATCCCCTGAAGATAAAAAATCAAGTGAGATATTCAGAGACTGCAAGCAGACATCATGTAATCCATTAAGAATTATAACAGAGAATATATAAAATTCTATAGCTTTATTCTAGAGCTCTTTAGTAACGTCGCAAAGTAGGAAGGACCCACAACATCATAACTGCTGGTTTTCTCTAATAATCCACAAGGCAGCCATCATCTAGTTTCAGGTACCTGCTATCTCACCTACTTTAACAACCTCATCATCTCACTGTCCAATAATCCTAAACGGTTCTTCGACACTTTTCACTCTCTCCTTAATCAAACAGCACAGGCCCCAACCACCGACCTAAGCGCTGATGATCTAGCCAATTATTTCAAAGAAAAAATTGACCATATCTAACAGGAAATTTTCTCCCAATCCCCAAATGTTTTGCATGCTCCTCCCTCTCACAGTGCATCTTGCTCACTTTCTGACTTTGAACCAGTCACGGAAGAAGAAGTGACCAGGCTCCTTGATTCCTTTCGCCCTACCACCTGCACCAGTGACCCTATTCCCTCACATCTCCTTAAGTCCCTTGCTCTAGCTGTCACCACTCACCTAACTAAAATATTCAACCTCTCCACATGCCAGCATACATCTATTACTTAAAAAACCATCCCTCGACCAGAACTGTGATGCTAACTACAGACCTGTTTCCAATCTTCCCTTTATCGCTAAACTCCTGGAACACCTGGTCCACTATCTCTCAGATAATTCTCTTCTTGACCCTCTACAATCTGGTTTCCGCTCTTCACATTCTACTGAAACTGCCCTCACCAAAGTCTCTAATGATCTACTAACAGCTAAATCTAATGGTCACTACTCCCTGCTGCTTCTCCTGGATCTCTCTGCAGCATTCGACACTGTGGATCACCAGCTCCTCCTCACTATGCTCCGCTCTATTGGCCTCAAGGACACTGTTCTCTTCTGGTTCTCATCCTACCTCTCTGACCGCTCCTTCACTGTGTCTTTTGCCGGCTCCTCTTCCTCTCCCATTCCCCTTATTGTCGGGGTCCCTCAAGGATCAGTCCTAGGCCCCCTTCTTTTCTCCTTATACACCGCTCCTATTGGACAAGCAATCAGCAGATTCGGTTTTCAGTACCATCTCTATGCTGATGACACCCAATTGTACACCTCTTCTCCAGACATCACCCCTGCATTATTACAAAATACCAGTGATTGTCTTTCCGCTGTATCTAACACTATGTCCTCCCTCTATCTAAAATTTAATCTGTCAAAAACTGAACTACTCGTATTTCCTCCCTCCACTAACCTACCTATTGCCATTCCCATTTGTGGCTCCACCATTACTCCCCAGCAACATGCCCGCTGTCTTGGGGTCATACTCGATTCACATCTTTCCTTCACTCCTCACATCAAATCACTCACTCACTCGTGTCATCTACGCCTCAAAAACATCTCTAGAATCAGAACTTTTCTTACCTTTGACTCGGCAAAAACTCTCACTGTATCTCTTATTCATTCTCGTCTGGACTATTACAACTCTTTAATAATCGGGCTCCCTCTTTCTAAACTTTCCCCTCTCCAATCCATCCTGAATGCAGCAGCCAGGACCATATTCCTATCCAACCGATACACAGATGCCTCTTCCCTGTGCCAGTCATTGCACTGGTTGCCCATCCAATACAGAGTTCAATATAAACTTATCACTCTTACCCACAAAGCTCTCACGATTCAGCACCACTCTACATCTCCTCTCCCATCTCAGTCTACCACCTTTCCCGTGCCCCCCGTTCAGCTAATGACTTAAAACTAAAATGCTCCTTAATCTGAACCTTCCACTCCCATCTCCAAGATTTCTCACGTGCTGCGCCAATTCTTTGGAATGCACTACCCAGGGCAATTTGATTAATTCCCAATACCCACAGCTTTAAGCATGCCCTAAAAATTCATTTCTTTAGACTGGCCTATCGCCTTAACACACTTGTCTAACTGTCCCAAGTTGGCCCATATCAAAATTTTCTTCAAAATTATGTTCATACCGTCCATGCACTGATTAGCCTCTGTCTGTACTGTACACATAGTGGCTGGCGACAAGTTCATGTAGTGCTATGCACAATATTTAGCATATTATGGCTGTATTATACAATATATGTACATTTTACCTTTTGTGTCCCCCCCTATTTCCTCATAGACTGTAAGCTTGCGAGCAGGGCCCTCACTCCTTTTAATATCTGAGTTATGCTCATTTTGTAATGTCTTTTTGTCTGTTCAAGCCCTCCCCTAAAATTGTAAAGTGCTGCGGAATATGTTGGTGCTATAAAAATAAAAAATTATTATTATTATTTATTATCACAAAATAAGACAGAAGGGATACACGTCCTCATATAGTGAAGTTTCGAGGAAATTAGTTTACCACAGGAAATCTTTTAATGCACTCACAGAATAAAAACGTGTTACAATTTGCATACATAATCATGGTGAGGTCAGCTGCCTGACTTAGAGTTTCGCTATTAAAGCTTCTTCTAGACACCTGTTTTTTACCTACACTTGAGTGAATGTGTGAAAGAGATCATACGAGTCATAACTAATCGGAAACAGAGGATTGGGAAGATTAAATAAGTCCTGATTTGCGGACATTGCATTATTTTTTTAAATGGGCCATTAAAGTACACAAATATATAAAACAAAATCCTCATCTACATAGTACCCAATGGTGTAGAGTACAGGTTGCATAATGTAATTTAATATGATGGAATAAGTGTCACATAATGTCAAATATTTTATAAATATTTATTTACTGTGCATAATCCAGATATGAGGGAACCATAAGAAATGTGAAATCACTGGTAGCTCATTATATGGCCGAGAGCTTTCAAGTTATGCTTCTGGTACCCCCTATATTAATGGTTTCACATCTTGTTACTGAACTCTGTCCCAATGTATACGCAGCCCTATTGCTGACATAAGTGGTCTATGGGGTGTTTAGAAATGTCAGATGTGTAGTTTTTATAGAAGACCAGTTTTCCTCAGCCAAAATCAGCCTTCTTTCCATAATAGTCAGGTGCCATAAATAAGTGGTTGGCGCGGTTATACCATAGACCACCTACAATCCTTTCCCACTAGACCTCAAGTTGCTTGTGCTTTATACCTCTGCTGCTTTCCTGACTGCAGATGTAACCAAGTGACTGAATCATTTGAACAGGTTTTTGTTTCATAATTCAAGTTTTTATATAGGATTAGGTGCATTGTGAAAAATGTGGTTTTTTACATTATGTGTTGCCTGAAGTTTTTCTTTAGAAGCAATGATATTTTTTATTACTGGACACACAGTTGTACTGCATCATATGGGATTGCATTTAAGATGTTTTGCACCAAGACTAGTGAATATTGATAATTATTTTTTTTTATTATTCTTTACATCTATCCTGGCTTTCTTTTCCAATGGCAACGTAAAGACATTCTCCACAATTAACCGCTTCAAATCTCTATGCACAACTTTTTCCATAACATTATGGAAAGAGTTAAAACTTCTACCTCTTGCTTTTTCCGTTAAATTAAAACCACTTGGAAGAGTATCGTATGTTTTATTTTTCGGTCTCCAAGAGAAACTAAGGAAAAAAAAAGCAAAAACTGACATTTGTTTTCCATTAAGAGATCCCAGTGTGCCTCTCATTATTCAAAATGTACAGCTTGTCTGGGGACTCACCCGAGAGTGAGAAATGAGGGGGTTATAATCTAAAAACCCCTGACTGCATGTTCAAGGGAAAGCATCCACAACTTTGTTGTTTGACGCTCTCCAAGAGTAAATATTCTTTCCCTAGATAATTTTCCACTGAAAAGGCAATTCCTTGAAACAATAAAGCCTCCCATTAGGACCAAGGCCAGGTATCACAACTTGTATGATGCTTTCTTGTGAAAGTCAGCTCTATCTCCTTAGTTTAATTGCGTCTGGGATTATACAGTATTTCTCCAGAATTCTAGTGCTACTCACTGCAATGGAAAAATACAAAGAACTGGGTGGGATTTATTTTATTTCTAGAGCGCCATCATATACCAAAGCACTTTACAGACGTCGCTGTCCCCATTGGGGCTCACAATCTAGATTCGCCATCAGTATAGCGAAAAAGGGAATCTGTCAGTAGAATCAACCAGGGATTGAAGCTTGAAGAGGACAATTTGCATATTCCAGGTGCCTTCTGGGAAAAGCGAAGAGTCTCCTTCAGCTAGAAGATCGTTGGGTACAGCCGGGACCAGCTGCTTGGAAAGCATCGCCAAACCGCACGCCTGACGGCGCGCGAATTTGTTTAATTTGTTTGTCCTAGGGTATCACAAGAAAGAAGACAGACATCAAGTCAGCAGGGACAAGGAGCAGCATGGCACATGTGACAACCTACATGGTGAGCTGCAACATGTGCTACATGTTCACAGATCGACCAGAAGCTGAAACCAACTTCACCTGCCAGAAGTGTAGACTACTGGCTCTTTTAGAAGAAAAGGTGCGGGGACTGGAAGAAAGAATTGCGACATTAAAACTCATCAAGGAAAATGAAGACTTCCTGGAAAGAACAGAAGCGTCACTACTGGTCACGGAAAGTCAAGGAAGCATCAGAGAACCTCCAGAGGCAGACAAGTGGAGGCAAGTGACCAAAAGAAGCAAGAAGACCATGGAGACACCACCAACCACACAACTGAGAAACAGATTCCAAGGACTAGTGGAGGACGAAGATGGCACACCTAAGGATGAGGAACTACCAGCAAGCAAAAAAGGAAAGAGCACCCAGAAACACCCAGAAGCGACAAGAAAAAGGACAGCCAAGAAGGGAAGAAGAGTGGTGGTGGTGGGAGACTCACTACTGAGAGGAACAGAAGCAGCTATCTGCAGACCGGACATAACCGCAAGAGAAGTATGCTGCCTCCCAGGGGCGAAGATCAAGGATGTTACCGATAGGATACCGAAGCTCATCAGTTCCAAGGATGTCCACCCATTTCTTCTGATACATGTTGGCACCAATGACACGGCAAAGAAGGACCTACCGACAATCTGCAAGGACTTTGAAGCATTGGGGAAGAAAGTAAAAGAACTGGATGCGCAGGTAGTTTTTTCTTCTATCCTTCCAGTAGACAGGCATGGCGTCAGGAGATGGAACAGGATCCTTGAGGTGAACAACTGGCTGAGACGATGGTGCAGACAACAAGGATTTGGATTCCTGGACCACGGTGTGAATTACCTCTATGACGGACTCCTTGCCAGAGACGGACTACACCTCAACAAACCCGGGAAACACACATTCGCCAGGAGACTCGCAACACTCATCAGGAGGGCGTTAAACTAGAAGAAGAGGGGATGGGAAGAAAAACGCCGGACACGATCATGCAACCAGAGAACATACTAATGAAAGATATGAAGTGCGACAAAGAAGGTCCAAGACAAGATACTTGGAAGGGAGGTAAGAAAATTTCTAATACAATCCACAGGGAGAAGATTGGAACAAAACAAAATCGTGTAAACTGCGTGCTAGCAAATGCCAGGAGCCTGACAAACAAGATGGATGAACTGGAAGCAGAAATATCTACAGGTAACTATGACATAGTGGGAATAACCGAGACATGGTTAGATGAAAGCTATGACTGGGCAGTTAACTTACAGGGTTACAGTCTGTTTAGAAGGGATCGAAGAAGTCGGAAAGGGGGTGGAGTCTGTCTATATGTAAAGACGTGTCTAAAGCCTACAATACGGGAGGATGTATGGGAGGGACATGAGGCGGTCGAGTCCTTATGGGTGGAGATACATGGGGCAAAAAACAATAATAAAATTATCATAGGAGTCTGTTATAAACCACCAAATATAGCAGAAGCCACGGAAAGTCTATTAATGAGACAAATAGACGAAGTAGCAAAAAATAATGAGGTGCTTATTATGGGGGACTTCAACTACCCCGATATAGACTGGGAAACCGAAAGCTGTAGATCTCAGAAAGGAAACAGGTTTCTGTCAATTATCAAAGACAATTATTTGTCACAACTTGTGCAGGAACCAACTAGAGGGACGGCCCTTTTAGACTTAATATTAACTAACAGGCCAGACAGAATAACTGAGGTGCAGGTCGGGGGGCACCTGGGAAATAGTGACCACAACATTATACAATTCCACATGTGCTTCAGTAGGGTGCCCAGCAAAGGAGTCACAAAAACACTGAACTTCAGGAGGGCAAAGTTTGATCAGCTAAGAGATGCCCTTCACCTTATAGACTGGGATAGTATCTTTAGTAATAGGAGCACGGATAGAAAATGGGACATTTTCAAAACAGTCCTACATAGTCACTGTAGAAGGTACATACCTTATGGGAATAAAAGGGCTAGGAATAGGAGGAAGCCAATGTGGCTAAATAAGGAAGTCAAGAGGGCAATGAAAAACAAAAAAAGGGCTTTCGGTAAACTTAAACAAGAAGGCAGCGAGGAAGCGCTAATATCTTATAGGGAAAAAAACAAAATCTGTAAGAAACAAATAAGAATAGCAAAAGAGGAGACAGAGAGACTAATTGCCAAGGAAAGTAAAACGAATCCCAAACTGTTCTTTAACTATATAAACAGTAAAAGGATTAAAACTGATGGCGTTGGCCCATTGAAAAATAACCTGGGTAAAATCATAGAGGGCGATGAGGGTAAAGCAAACCTACTCAATAGCTTCTTCTCCACTGTTTTCACAAAAGAAAACAATTTATCGGAGGAAATGCAGAGTGATAAAGTAAATCCTCCGCTAAATATCACCCACCTAACCCAGGGGGAAGTTCAGAAACGCCTAAATAATATCAAAATAGACAAGTCACCAGGCCCAGATGACATACACCCCCGGGTACTAAAAGAATTAAGTAATGTGATAGACAGGCCGCTGTATCTTATATTCAAGCACTCTTTATGGACAGGGACTGTCCCACTAGACTGGCGCCAAGCAAATGTGGTACCAATATTCAAAAAGGGGTCTAAAAGTGACCCTGGGAACTATAGACCAGTCAGCTTAACGTCTGTTGTGGGTAAATTGTTTGAAGGATTTCTTAGAGATGCTATTGTAGAATATCTTAATGATAATAACTGTCTAACTCCATATCAACATGGATTCATGAGGGATCGCTCCTGCCAAACAAACCTGATCGCCTTCTACGAGGAGGTGAGCTCACAGCTGGACCGGGGAGAGTCAGTGGATGTTGTATACCTTGACTTCTCCAAAGCGTTTGATACCGTGCCACACAAAAGGTTGGTATATAAAATGAGAATGCTTGGTCTGGGGGATAATGTGTGCAAGTGGGTAAATAGCTGGCTGAGTGATAGAAAGCAGAGGGTGGTTATCAATGGAGTAAGCTCAGGGTGTGTCAGGGTTACTAGCGGGGTGCCTCAAGGGTCTGTCTTGGGCCCTATATTATTTAATATATTTATTAATGATCTAGTGGAAGGGTTGCATAGTAAAATAGCAATATTTGCAGATGATACTAAACTTTGTAAAGTAGTTAATACAGATGAGGACAGGGCACAGCTACAGGAGGATTTAGATAAATTGGGGAGTTGGGCCAAAAAATGGCAAATGGGGTTCAATGCCGATAAATGTAAGGTCATGCACATGGGAAAGAAAAACAGCAGTCACCCATACATATTAAATGGGAAACCGTTGGGGAAATCTGACATGGAGAAGGACCTGGGCGTCTTTGTTAACAGCAAATTAAATTGGAGTGCCCAGTGTCAGGCAGCAGCTGCGAAGGCAAATAGAGTCATGGCATACATCAGAAGAGGAATAGGGGCATATGATGAGAACATTGTTCTTCCTCTGTATAAAGCGCTGGTAAGGCCGCACTTAGAACATTGTGCACAGTTCTGGGCTCCGGTGCTCAGGAAAGACATATTGGAGCTAGAGAGGGTACAAAGGAGGGCGACTAAGGTAAAAAAGGGAATGGAGGGACTAGAATACCCAGAGAGGTTGTCAAAATTAGGCCTATTTACATTGGAAAAGAGAAGGCTTAGGGGAGACCTCATAAACATGTATAAATACATCAGGGGGCAGTACAGAGATCTCTCCCATGACCTGTTTATACCAAGGATGGTGACAAAGACGAGGGGGCACACTATGTGTCTGGAGGAAAGGAGGTTCCTGCACCAGCATAGAAGGGGATTCTTTACGGTCAGAGCCGTGAGACTCTGGAACTCTCTGGGAGAGGAAGTGGTGATGTCCAACTCACTTAAAGAGTTCAAGAGAGGCCTGGACGCCTTTCTTGAGAACAATAAAATTACATCTTATGCTTAGTTAATTAATCCAGGGATTTAATCTTACTGCCAGATTGGTGTCGGGAAGTGAATTTTTCCTCAGTGATGTAAATTGGCCTATACCTCATGGTTTTTTGTTGCCTTCCCCTGGATCAACGCTGTGGAATAGCTGCAGTGCACAAGAAATAGGCTGAACTGGATGGACGCTTGTCTTTTTTCGGCCTTATAAACTATGTAACTATATGTAAACTATGTAACTATGTAACTATGTAACCATCCTAAGCCATCTATATGGGCATCTAGGTCATAGGAAGCTGGATAAAATGATACCTTGATATCTGTGATCTGATGCCTTATTCCAGAGAAATTTACATTTTTTTAATATGTAAATGAGCTCTTAAGAGCTATGGGCTGGACATATATCTAGCTGAAAGTCTGCCTCCAGAGATTATTTTAAATGAAAAAGGGGGCGTTATCGGTGTGAGACATGTAATGGCTGACAGTCTGCTCTCCTGATCTACATGTCTCACACTGGTAACTCCCCCTTCAATTTTAAATAATTTCTGGAGGCAGGTTCTCAGGGAGATATATGTCCGGCCCATAGCCCTGAAAAGCTAATTTACATATTAAGGAAAGCGTGGATTTTTCTGGAATAAGACATCAGATATCACAGTATCATTTTATTCATCTTTCTACGACTTACATGTCTATGTAGACAGCTTAGAAGGGATTGATCCTACTGACAGATTCCCTTTAAAGTGCAGAAGGAAACCCACACAAAGATGGGGGGGAATATACAAACTCTTTATAGAAATTGTCCTTGGTGGGATTTGAACCCAGGACCCCAGTGACAGAAACCAACAGTCCTAGCCATCGAGCCACCATGCTGCTAGGTGTGTGTTTATTTTGTTTCTGTCTTAGGTTTTGTCTTCTTGATGGCCAGTGTGAACATGTGTAACACAGGTGCCGGAATGCAACACACAGAGACACAAGGGGGGAACAGTCAGGGATTGCTAAAACCACTTTATATGTATAACAGGTCTTATGTAAGAGGGTTAGTAACAGGGATAATAAACAACAACTTGGAGTAACAATGAGAAACAGTTTCAATGAATGAAGGTAAAGTTCTCTGCATAAATGTGATGCACCCAGTTGTGGGAGTCACCACGTGAGTTCTCTTCGCATGGCCCTAGGGGGGGTCACCGGTTATTCCTGCTATGCCGCAAGTCTCTTCCGGATAAAGTCTATCAGCTCCCATTTAGCCTCCCACGCACCAAACCGTCCCGGTTTCCGCAGGACTGTCCCGTCAAGGCTCACTTGTTTTCCCGGCATCTATACTTATCTCACCTCTCTCTGACGTTCTCATCGCTCAGTAGCTCCTCCTCAGGGGCAGGATCGATCATCTCTTAGTGCATAAATTAAATTTTTCATTCTCTCACTCCTGTTATCTGTCTCACCCAGGTCTTGAACTCACAAATCACATTATCACACCATGCTTCCTAATGCTCACAGGCTGTGTGCCAACCACTGAGCTACAGCCCATAATGATGAAGGTAGGAGATTTTGGTTATCTTGACTCTACATTGCAATGAGTCCAGTAACAGAGTATACAGCTCCATAGAAATACATTGTATATATAACAATGTAATATAATATATAATATAATACAATATAAACTCGCCAGCGGCACAGATTTACAAGGAGCAGCACGTCAATTTCTGCTGCGGAGACGCTGGTCTCCGCTATGAAATTTCCACAATAGAATCATATTGAATGTGTGTCACCCCCAGGCCTGGATGCCACAAATATTAAAGGCTGTGTCTGAGAGCAGGAGGGAGGTTCCCTGGTCAGGGAAAATTAGCATACAGCACCTCCTGTCCCAGGCCAGTAGGGGGAGCTGGCTGCCCCTATAAAAGCTGGAACTGAGGGCAGGGTTAGAGCGAACTGGACGACCTAGCTCAGGACTGAGACTAGTCCCAGAGAAGGAGGGACAGTTCAGCTGTAGCTAAGGAGTCCGTGAGGCAGAGGAGAAGCAGCGAGCCAGGGACAGAGGCGACAAGAGCCGGTCCTGGTTGAGAGAATCACCACCGGACATTGGGGTCCGAGGCTGTCAGGGTTGCAAGCCCTGCAGCAGATAACCAACCCGCAAGGGATTTCAGGTCCCTTGGCCTAAGAAGCCTGCTCAGCTCAGGGACGTGGGCTATTACACCACGAAAAGGGGGATAGTCAGCACGGGCAGAGAGAGAACGGTAGGCCTTCACACTCACCCTGACCAGTGGGGCTCGCCCGAATGCCCTCAGACACCCAGGCCCATTCCTGCCCGGTACTCCTGTTGGGTCAGTAGCAATACCTACAATAAAGACCCTGGACTGTTTGAAGCGGACTCTGAACTCTTATTACTGCGGCCTACACTATCACCCCCAGCATCCACCTACATTGCCCTGAGGCTACACTCTTCCCATGGGGAGTTATCCTATCCCTGTGCTGCACACCAACACCAGCCTCAGCGGTCTGCCTTGCAGCGGCGGTCATCCCTGACCGCAATCCACGGGTGGCGTAGTCGGACATTCATAGCTCTACAAATAGACTGCTACAGCATTTGGTCTGACCACCCTGAGCCACGGGATCGGGTTGCCACTACTACTCCCAGCATCGCACTGAAGCCCGGTTCCGGGTACCCCACGGCCCAGGGGGTGAGTCAGCTTTGGCGTAGTTGGCAGGATTGTGACCAACCCACCACAAACGGGTATTGCGTGCCTGAAAAAGACTTTGTACTTACCTGAGTGAAGTTTCCCGCCATCTTCAGCCGTTTTCCCGCCATCTTCAGCCGTTTTCCCGCCAACGGGCGCCATCTTCGGGACGCCGTGCGGGAAGAAGAGGGGCGTGGATGTCCAAACCGCGCGAGACCTGAAGCCCCGCCCTAAGCACCGACGCTGCGCAAGGTCCTGGAAGGAGAGAGAGCGACGCTGACGTCACCAGGACGCGACGCAAGGTCCTCGCCCGGAGCAGCACCAGCGGAGCCGCGGCCTACGGAAGAGGATCAACGGAAGGTAGGCCACGGTTAACTAGGGGGGAGGAAGATGACGGACGCGGAGGGACCTTCTACCACCAGCGTGGCTGCAGCAGCGGTGATGCCGTTCTCCATGCCCTACATCCCCGGAGCAGCCTGGCTGCCCCAATACTCAGGGGAATCCCATACATTAACTGACTTTAAGGAAAGACTGCACAGTTTATTTAAAGTTTATCCCCTGACAGAAGAACAGAAAGTGAGCATTCTGACGGGGCAGCTAACCGGTGCAGCCCAGCGGGAAGTGAAATCATGGTCAGATGAGGAGAAAAGGACTGTAAAGGACATTCTGACCCGGCTGCGGAGTACCTTTGATACTCGTATCTCAGCAGAAATCAAAATGCGGTTCTATGGCTGTAAGCAGCGAGCCCAAGATAGTATCAGAGACTATGCCTTGAACCTGCAAGAAGCTCTGGGAGCAATTAAACAAGCTGACCCTGGCAGCGTGCAGGACACCGATAAACTGTTGACTGACCAGTTCATAGAAGGTCTGCTGTCCAGCGCCCACAGAACCCAGCTGCGCCTCATGGCCCTAAAGAACCCCGATTTGACTTTTGCGCAGTTCAAAGACAGGGCCATCCATGTGCTCCGAGAACCCGCACCAGGTGGCGCTGTCGTTTCCTAGCACCCTGCCATCACTTACCACCAGGAGGCGGCGCCCTACCCCGCAGACCTTTTGGGGGCTGATGCGCAGGCCCTAAATCCATCCCAGCCTGCCAACCTGCACCATCAGGTCCAAGAATTAACCAAGTGTGTGGCTGCATTGACCAGGACCGTACAGTCGTTGCAGATGGAACCGTCAAGACCAATCAAGCTGGCTTCCAGTCCGGAGGATGTCCCGTGGCGTCGACAGAGGAGGATCCCGTCGTTCAGAGGGAGGCCCGCCGACCGTTACACCGAGGATGGACAGCCGATTTGCCGCCGTTGCAGCCAGCCAGGACAGATAGCCAGGTACTGTACTTTAAATGGGTCCGAACTGGGACAGAGGGCCAACCCCCAGGCATAAGGTCATCAGGCCCATCTAAGTGGTGCGATAAGTACGTGGGGGGACGCCCGGTCTTACCCGTAGTGCTGGACGGTATCCCCATGAGTGCACTGCTGGACACCGGGTCTCAAGTGACTACCATCCCCTACGTACTTTTCAAGCGGTACTGGAGTGACGCTGACATAATACGCTATCCAGACGATGACTTAAGCATCATCGCCAGCAATGGCCAACCCTTGCCGCAGGTGGGGTTCAGAGAGATGACCATCAAGATTGGTAAGGTTGAACTGCCGGCACAGGGAGTGATCATTGTGGACATTGACCGTCGTGAAAGTCACCCTAAAATAACCTTGGGTACTAATGTGATTGAAAACTGTCTTTCAGAAGTAATTGTGATTTTGCAGCAGGTGGCGATGAATGCGAGCTCCAGCCAACAGAGGGTCCTCCAGAAGAGATAAGAGCCCTGATGAGACGGCAACAGGCAGAACTGTCTGGTGGTGTGATCGGTAGCGTGAGGATGAGCGACCCGTTCCCCATTGCCATGCCTCCCAAAAGCGAAATGATGATCTGGTGTCGGACTGCAATCAGGTTAAGAGGGAGAGACTACCAAGCCATGGTAGAACCCGTGTACTCAGACAGCAGACCCACCATTTTGACAGCCCGGGGGGTGGCTGATGTCCGCCATGGAAGGGTGCCCGTCCGGATCTTAAACATCGGGGAAAGGGAAGTACACTTGCCCTGGTACACTACACTAGCCAAATTGTTTGCCGTCGAGCACAATGCTATCAGGGTCGTGGAACCCTTGCCTCCATCTCCACCGGTGGAGGATAATGGCTCCCAGAAACACAAGGAGGACTGGTGCCAGAAACTCCACATGGGTGCTGACTCCACTCCCTCGCACCAAAAACAAGGAGTCTACCAGGTGGTTCAGGAGTACGAGAGAATCTTTAGTAAGCACCTACTAGACTTCGGTAGAGTGAAAGGGGTAGAACACCACATCCCCACGGGGAGCCACCCACCAATAAAAGAGAGACACAGACCTGTACCCCCTGCACATTATCAGAACGCAAAGGGCATGCTGAGAGAAATGAAGGAAGCTGGGGTCATTAGAGGTAGCTGTAGCCCCTGGGCAGCTCCCTTAGTTTTGGTAAAAAAGAAAGACGGTACCATGAGAATGTGCGTGGACTATAGACAAATCAATCGTATCACCCATAAAGACGCGTACCCGTTACCTAGGATAGAGGAGTCTTTATCCGCACTAAAATCAGCTAATTTCTTCTTTACTTTGGACCTTACTAGCGGGTACTGGCAGGTTCCTGTGGCAGAGGCTGACAAGGAGAAGACCGCCTTCACCACCCCGATGGGATTGAGCGAATTCAACTGTATGCCATTCGGGCTCTGCAACGTACTTGGGACCTTCCAGAGGCTGATGGAATGCTGTCTAGGGCACCGGAACATCGAGACGGTCCTACTTTACCTGGATGACGTGATCGTCTATTCAAAGACCTACGAGGACCATCTAAAACACCTGGCAGAGGTGTTCGAAGCCCTGGCAGGCTATGGCATGAAAGTGAAACCCTCTAAGTGCCATCTGTTAAAGCCAAATGTACAGTACCTGGGACACGTGGTGAGTGCAGAAGGAGTAGCCCCCGACCCCGACAAGGTCACATTAATCAAGAGCTGGCCAAGCCCCTCAAACATCAAAGAAGTGAGGCAGTTCCTCGGGTTGGTAGGCTACTACCGAAGGTTCATCCCCGGGTTCACAAAGATGGCAGCTCCTATGCAGGACCTCCTGATAGGTCAATCCAAGACCATAAGTCAAAAGCCACCCTTCAAGTGGGACAAGTCGGAAGAGGAGTCCTACTGCCAGTTGAAGATGGCCCTCACGGGGGATGAGATCCTGGCCTACCCCGATTATGGCCAGCCTTTCATCCTCCACACAGACGCCAGCAATGTGGGGCTGGGAGCCGTACTGTCACAGAACCAGCAGGGCAGAGAAAGGGTGATCGCGTACGCCAGCCGGAAGCTGAGGCCCACTGAAAGAAACCCGGAGAATTACAGCTCCTTCAAGCTAGAATTCTTGGCAGTGGTGTGGGCCGTCACAGAACGGTTTAAGCATTACCTGGCCTCCGCAAAGTTCACTGTGTACATGAACAACCCGCTGAAACACCTGGACAATGCAAGACTAGGTGCCCTAGAACAGCGATGGATGGCCCGGCTATCCAATTATGACTTCACAATCAAATACCGGGCAGGCAGGACCAACGCCAACGCAGACGCCCTATCAAGAATGCCTCACCTACCCGAAGGAGAAGAAAACTCGGAAGAGCTGGAGGAAATCGAGCTCCCTGCGTTCCACTGGTATGGGGCCACTCAGTATTCTCACCGGGTAAAAGACCTAACCACCGTCATGTTCAACCCCTTACCCCACCACGACTGGGCTGAAACGCAAGATAGTGACCCTACAGTTCCCCTGGTGAAAGACCTGTTAACCCAGGCAGACGCTAGCCCTGGCCCGGACGCTCCAGAGGAAGCCAAGCAGATATGGAAGGAGAAAAAAAGGCTATTCCTCTACGATGGTAAGCTGTGCAGAAGGCTTGTCAACCACCGGATGCACGAGCTGACCTGACAGGTAGTGGTCCCAAGGCGAGATGCAGCAATGGTCCTGGAGGCCTACCATGACAGAGCGGGACACTTGGGGTGGAAGAAACTGGAGTTCCTACTGAGAGAGCGGTTCTACTGGGTCGGTATGAGAGGGGCCATAGAGAAGTGGAGCAGGGACTGCAGCCCATGCCACCTCAGAAGGAAGGACCGTACCAGCCAGAAGACACCCTTGAGGCCCATCGTCACCAGGCAGCCTCTTGAATTGGTAGCTCTGGACCATGTGAAGTTGGCTCCAAGCCGGTCCGGCTATATCTATGGCCTCACGATTGTGGACCATTACTCCCGGTTCCTGGTGGTGGTTCCTGTTAAAGACCTGACAGCTCAAACAGCGGCCAGAGCCTTGTAGCAACACTTCTGCCGTCCACACGGGTATCCGGAACAGGTCTTGACAGATCAAGGTCCAGCGTTTGAGGCTGAAGTATTCCAGGAGTTCTGCAACCTCTACGGCTGTAGGAAGATTCGGACAACGCCTAACCACCCGCAAACCAATGGGCTGTGTGAGAAAATGAACAATATCGTCATGGATCTCCTCAAGACGTTGCCCCTGGAAGAACGCAGCCTGTGGCCGGAGAAGCTGCCAGACCTGATTGACTTGTACAGCCATATCCCGGTGAATGCTACAAATTGCACCCCCGCCTACCTGATGCGAGCAAGACCAGGTAAGCTGCCGACAGACCTGAAGATGGGAGTCCTGACACCCGAGGACACCTCCCCAGACGTGGACTGGGATACGGAACGGCGGCTACAGTACAAGAAGGTACAGGAGAGTGTGGAGAGGAGTCTGGCTCAAGCGAGAGAAAAGCAAGAGAGGCTCTTCAACCAACACGCCCCTGCTGGTCCCCTGGAGCCTGGAGAGCAGGTCCTGAAGCGGAAGAGAAGGCTTCACAAGCTGGACGACCAGTGGGAGAGAGACCCGTACACAGTACTGCAGTCTGACCACAACAACCCCAAGGTATGTGTGATTACCAAGGATGGAGGAGAAACCACTAGCACCATCTCCAGAGACCACCTAAAACGTGCCCCGAGCAACTACAGAGTCCAAGTGAAGATCAAGATGACCTTGAGCCCGCAGAGGACAAGGAAGAAATGATCAGCACAGTTCTCGGAGAGTTCCCCCGGACCTGGACTCGGATAAATGACACGATAGTGGTACCCGTCCTACACTTCCTTCAGCCTACCCAGCAGGAGCCTACAGAAGAACAAGAAGAACAAGCAGCCCCAGAGGTAGAAGAACCCTTGCCAGCAGCCCAGGAGAGTCAACCCTCTGCTAACAGTAAGCCTGCCATGCCTGCGGTAAGCCTAAGGACCCACAGACAGCTGCCTGCCCTGCCTGTAAACCCAGCTAGTAGCTGTACCCTTAATACTAGTGGAGAAAGCCAGGTTAGACCACCACCAGACAGTGGGTTACGGAGGTCAACCCGGAGCACTAGGGGTCAAATACCAGCTCGCTGGAAGATCTAAATGCACAGTGTATATATTTAATGTTTTATGTTTGTACCCTGGTTATTAATACTGTTTTCCCAGTTTTTCTAGATATATGGACTAACAGGTTATGAACTTTGAGTAACCGGGACTTCCTTGTAAATATGTTCGAAGCCTAACCAAAGGAATGAATAAAGACTGTCATGGACTCGGGGCAAGGACAGACCCCCACCTGGTTAAGGCTCCCGTTGTGTTGGTGAAATGGACACCCGGTCACGGATCATACTGTGACCCTCTCCTTTTGTTGGTGATATGGACACCCGGTCACAGACCACACTGTGACCTAAAGAACTCAATATGTGATGTTGTTCGTTATTTCCTTCCCTGTTGTGTTTATGGTTATGTATTTATACCCTGTATTTGTGTTTCCTGTTTAGTTCCGGAGTAATAAATTTTACTAGGGGGGAATGTGTCACCCCAGGCCTGGATGCCACAAATATTAAAGGCTGTGTCTGAGAGCAGGAGGGAGGTTCCCTGGTCAGGGACAATTAGCATACAGCATCTCCTGTCCCAGTCCAGTAGGGGGAGCTGGCTGCCCCTATAAAAGCTGGAACTGAGGGCAGGGTTAGAGAGAACTGGACGACCTAGCTCAGGACTGAGACTAGTCCCAGAGAAGGAGGGACAGTTCAGCTGTAGCCAAGGAGTCCGTGAGGCAGAGGAGAAGCTGCGAGCCAGGGACAGAGGCGACGAGAGCCGGTCCTGGCTGAGAGAATCACCACCGGACATTGGGGTCCGAGGCTGTCAGGGTTGCAAGCCCTGCAGCAGATAACCAACCCGCAAGGGATTTCTGGTCCCTTGGCCTAAGAAGCCTGGAGGCTCCGCCACACAGAGGGACCGGTACAGCACGGAAAAGCAAAAGGTACCTAAGGCCCGAGTCGCAAGCCATACAGGCGAAGTACACGGCCAGCTCAGGGATGTGGGATATTACACCACGAAAAGGGGGATAGTCAGCAAGGGCAGAGAGAGAAGGGTAGGCCTTCACACTCACCCTGACCAGTGGGGCTCGCCCGAATGCGCTCAGACACCCAGGCCCATTCCTGCCCGGTACTCCTGTTGGGTCAGTAGTAATACCTACAATAAAGACCCTGGACTGTTTGAAGCAGACTCTGAACTCTTATTACTGCAGCCTACACCATCACCCCCAGCATCCACCTACATTGCCCTGAGGCTACACTCTTCCCGTGGGGAGTTATCCTATCCCTGTGCTGCACACCAACACCAGCCTCAGCGGTCTGCCTTGCAGCGGCGGTCATCCCTGACCGCAATCCACGGGTGGCGTAGTCAGACATTCATAGCTCTACAAATAGACTGCCACAGCATTTGGTCTGACCACCCTGAGCCACGGGATCGGGTTGCCACTACTACTCCCAGCATCGCACTGAAGCCCGGTTCCGGGTACCCCACGGCCCAGGGGGCGAGTCAGATGCGGTAACTCCACATGGTTCAGTGAACACATGCTGATTTACCTGCGTAATTAGAACGCAGCGTTTTGGACGCAGCAGGAATACACTGCGTCCAAAGCACTGCTGTTCCTGATCGTGGTAGTGTAGCCTAAAAGTATTAAAAATAATAATAAGCTATTAAAAATCTTTTTTTTTTAGTGTCTACTCACAACCTTCACATTACAAAGAGATGGGAGGATTAGAGAGGTGAGCCACAAGCTCCAGTGATGTAATGAGGATGATTCCATGTACTTGATCTGTACTGCAGACTCTAACTAGGCTGATAGAACTGATAGAAATACACTGCTGTGTACAATGCATGGATTTTTATTCTACAGGGAGAATCTGGGTATATGCCCACGATGCGTACCATCCTGCAGCTCCGACGCTGCGGCATAGCCGCCGGCGGCTTCTGCTCAATATGCAAATGAGCGGCGCCATTTTTATTTTTTTTCCACCTGCAGACTTTCGTCATAGATGTTAGGTCTATGGAGAAACTCCGCATTTTGATCCGCAAGAGACATTGGCATGCTGCGGTCTGGAAAGACGCGCCACATGTCAATTTCCGCCGGTGTACGGAGATGTATAGTGGGCGTGGGATTTCTAGAAATCCATCCACTATGCTGTAACATCCGGATGCTGCATAAACACACAGCATCAAACCCGCAGTAGCTCCGGATCGTGTGCACATACCCTAAGAGATTTTTTCATCTTGTAAAATTACTAAAAAAATAATAATGAAAAACACTTGATAATGAAAAAAAAAGTTATTTTTAATGCATTCATTTTTAAATAATAAACATCACAAATCAGCAAATAACATGGACATATTTGGTGTTCCTGTAATCGTAATGATCCGCACAATACAGCGATCAGATTATGACGGGGATCGGTAAAGAACGTAGAAAAAAATCGCGTAATTTATATTTTTCTTTATTAAATCCATAAAAATGTAATAAAACGGTAATGCTGAGGTCGTGTTCACATGTAGCATAAATGCAGCGTTGTTTCTGCTGCTTTTTTTCTTAGATGTCCGTACCAAACAACGCAGTAACAATCTTCTCTGATTATGGCACCTTTGCTGCATTTGTTTTATGCGTTTTCCCGCTTATTTGATGCTATTTTGGGGCAGATATGAAGAAGAGTTTTTAACGCTTTTTAACAGTACAGAAAAGCTTTGATTCTTATTGTGGAGTTTGGTGAGGATCCTGCAGAAAACTAAAAACACAGTATTTCTGCAATGTGTGAACACGGCCTTACGGACACAAGAAGCCGGATGTCGTATAGTGAAGCTGCATAAAGATGAGAAAGTTCTGGCGGCTCCGACTGTGAATGAGAGAACAAAAAATAATCCACAACTAGAGATGAGCAGGACGCCCTGGATGATCAAAAGCCGCCAGGGACACCAGATGGTTAGAGATTCACGGTCTCCTATCCATCCGCCAGGTACCACTGACCTGGACACTGGACCAGAGACCCAGGAATCCATCCGTTCATCTCTAGTCCCAACTGTCCCGGATACAGCGGACAGTCCTGGATTTTGTCTCCGCCCTGCAGTCTCGGGCATCTGCTGAATGCCCCTCCTTACCAGTGCCCCTCTGACAAGTCCTACTGCCAGGGGAGAAAGAAATGTTAAATGGGTGTGGATTTGGGTGTGGCCAGGGGCATGGCCAAAATTTGCTGTGTCCTTCTTTCAGTTCTTCAAAAGTTGGGAGGTATGCCAAACAACCCCCTCCCAACCTGAAATCCTAATCCCAACTGTCCCCAGTACTGTGATTGGAAATTGGTAGTGACGGCCCTGTTGCTTGAGGTAAGGGGATCCAGACCTCGGCTCTTGACAGGTGGCGTTGGGTCCCAGGAACTTACTCTCTGTGGGGCGCAGGTCCTGACTCTGGTCCACACGTGCAGGACTCAGGGCGCTTCTGTGAGGAGTCCAGAACTTCTCAGGTGGCATCTGACTCTGATGCAGCGCAGGCCTCTGGCTGGGACCTGCTGAGCTGGGTTCTGCAGTCCCTCTGGAACACATCTGCTCCACTCTGCAGCCTGGCGCCAAATCTCCCTGCATCTTGGCGTGCTGGGCTTTTATATCCAGGAAATCCTTCCTGGTGGTCACCTTATCAGGTGCAGCATCTGAATCTCTTCCGCCTCCAACTCTTCTGACATAACTTGGTATCCGCTTTATTTCTTCTGGCCAGCAGATGGCAACCTTTCCTCGTCTCTGACACATCCTGCAAGAATCCTCCTTTATTGCACTCTACTACACATGCTCCTATTTTACATGCATACAAACTTATACTCCAGTTGATTTTTTCAGATAAGTTTCAGGATCTGCTTTTAGTGCAGGTAAGGGTGTGCCCTTCCTTCCTTTGAGCTGGACATTACATTCAAATAGCTTCCCATTTGCTGTGTGTCCATGTCTAGGACCCGGTCCTGCTCAGCCCTTATTCACACTGACGTCACTATTATGACGTCACTACTAGATGTTAGGACCATCCCGAATTTGAGTGCACCTTGATGCTGATTTGATGACTTTCATGCTTTTTTTTATCAAAAATGGTGTTTACTAAGTGCCCAGTTTATTTATGAATTGTGTTCGAAACGCATCACCATGTGGGTTCCTGCTCCCTGCATAATTGTCATGGATTTTTAAATATTTGAATAAATATCCAAAACTTTTTATTATTCATACCAGAAGCTGGAATCTTCATTTTCTCCTGTTGTCTCCACGCTTGTCAGAGCGTTATTCCGTGCATGCTGGACTACAAGATACGGTGAGCTGGCAACCTTCTTTACCTCAAGTTTAATAACCTTTTGAATTGACTGACAACAGTGTAGTTGTTCAACAGTAAAATGAACTATCAAAAATACAAATTGCCTAATAATTCTGCATACGGTATACTTTATGTTAACCAGCCATCTAATCCAAGTGACAGTTTCCCCTTAAAAGTGGTTTGCCATCGAGTTGAAGGGGTTTTATAAAATGTAAAAAAAATATCCTAGATGAAGGAAATGGCAGAAACTAAAAAGTGATGACAGCCTTTCCTACCCACATGAGTGCTGCAGCAAATCACTGGCCTCAGCAATGTACACCACAAGACCACTAAGGCTGGTGATAGGCTGCGGTGGTCATGTGGTTAGATGAGGACATTATCTCTGAAAAAAGGTGAAGGTAAGCGGGAAGAGATGGAGTGTTGTTGCTGGAGTGGCAGCAGAATATCTTGGTATTTCCTTCATTTCTCCTTATAAAATGAAGCAATATGTAATAAAATATCTGTAATGTGCTTCTGTTCTTAATTCTGTTCTTAATATTGCATTTGTGAGTGAGCCATTCAATGATCCTCTTAGCATCTTCCAGGGTTGCCAACTTGATATTTTTATGTCTTCTGGACGGCTTATCAAAAAATCACACACAGCCAACATATTTTACAGACACATTGGAAAACCATATTAAATAATTATGATTTTACAGTAAGTGGTATACGTCTACAGCCCATAATTCTGATATGAAGACAGTAGCTATATTCACTTTGAATGTAAAATGCTAATAATTACAGTCATATTAATCTGTAGCAGTTTCTCCAGCTGTAAAATATCACAGAAGCCTCACATTTTTTTTTTTTTGGGGGGGGGGAATTTCCCTATTTTAAAAGACTCTTCAAGAATTTCTTGATGGTTGTCAACAATGGCATCTCCTTTGTTTTGAAATCTGGTTACTGTTGGTAACATTTACCCATGGCTATTCATTTTGGTAGGTACACATGCACAGTGAGGTTTTAGTCTTCTTTCCATCATTCTTACTGGTTCCTCTGTCCACTCATAAACTTAGACTTGGGGCAATGTGGAAGAGTGGTGCATCAGCACCATGCACAGCCCCAAAGTCACCACTCCTGGGACACTCCTGCATCTCAAGTTTTCAAACAAAGTGGTCTATCACTTTCATCTTGAGGATCTAGGTCACCCCTACAGGTAGCCATTTGTCCTGTGTATACCCAGAAGCTTTCACTCCATATATATTTTGTAACAATTCAATAGCAATGGGTCAAAACTAATTACTGGTAAGCACAAAGACTCTGATTCCAGTGACTTGCTGCAGTTTTGATAACATTCCTATTTTCTCTGCTGCAGATCTACCAGTTCTCTGGATGCTGAGCTCTGTTTAACCCCATCCACACCACTGATTGGCAGCTTTCTGCCTATGCACAGTGAACACAGAAAGCTGTCAATCAGTGGTGGGGGTGGGGTTATCCAGAGCTCATGAATAAGGAGGACTAAATGGCAAAAACCTAGTGACAGATTCCTTTTAATAAAATTCCTAATATCGTATTTGCATGTTGTGAATGTGTTGTTTCCACCATATCTCTTATAACACATATACAGTATTATTTATGGTTATGAATTTTCCCTTGATGTTATATGTTTTTTCACTTTCACGTATATTGTCCCTTCTGATTCTTGCAAGTGAAAAGTTGATGCCTTTACTTATTATAATAAATCACATTTCCCTTCTAATGTAAATATTTACAAATACTTGGCTTCAAGAAGTGTATAAATGACCACCGGGTAGAGCTGACACACATATACAGGGACAAGTATGGATGTCAATGACTTACTTATAAATACATAAACTGGTGTCAGAAACTCGGCTTAATTTGTTAACTAGTACAGCTAAGCTAAAAACTAATGTAGTGATGAAGACAAGAAAATTACCAAATAATGGTACCGGTCCCTATGGGCCCCTATGCCCCTTCTCATTATAACTATGTCACTTACCCCATGTGCAGGGCATTGCAGTAGCTTAGGTATCCACGGTTACGACCACTAGCAACTAACTGTCACTATATGAGTGGTCGTAACCATGGATACCTAAGCTACTGCAATGCCCTGCAAATGGGGTAAGCGGCATAGCTAATCAGAAGAACTATACTACATTTCTAACTGGAGGTATTTGCTAATATTATTATTATTATAGCTACTAAAGATTGGGATAGTATCTTGCAGATGGAAATACCCTTTAAGTCTCCCAAACTTTCTGAAAAATGTAATTTTACACCAGAGAATAACGTTCAAATATAATGTTAATGTCAGGATTTCAGCTGATTAATTTGCATACCTAGTACACAGTTAAATTCTCCTTGTATTAGTAAGACGTTGAATGCACAGACACAGAGGTTCCTTAATTAACATTCTTGGGCCTTGTGTCTGGGCTTTATTCCATGGTGCAGAAGAGTCAATGTTGGGTTTTCTCCACTTATAAATTATTTCCTCATGTACTCTGTGTGAGAAACGGTTTACTAGTTAGGACGGGGTGACTACTGAAGAGCTGCTGAGTTCAAGGTCAGTGTTGTGCTTGGCATCCAGTGTACTGGAACTCAGCTTTAACATTACCCATTGAAAATTGGGGAATGTAGACTATAAAATAAGTAACAACATGGAACAACATGATTGAAACCATAAAGAGTATATTCAGCACTCAGTCTAATATGGAATATTGGATTAGTAACTCCATTATTGATCAGCATGAAAAATAACATAGAAAATGCAACAATTATTTTTAAAAGGATTTTTACACCCGGAAATTGAAGTCTCCAATGGTGTAGCTGCCAGTGAGTATAGGATTATCAGCAGCATAAATAGTGAAAAAGATCCTTTTATGTCATGTTCTGAAAAGTTCTTCGGCTTTGCTTTAGCTCTTTGTACTCTGGACATATAGGGGTGTGCCCCACCCCCTTTTGGGTTGTGCCCCTTGTCTATTTAGCTTTCTACAGGCAGGTGCAAAACAGTCAGACCTGGGTCCTGCTCTGCCCCCATCTATTGAGGCCCGCTGGTGACGCGCCCCCTGGGCCATGTGTACACGCGTGTGGGTTACCCGGAGCCTGGTCTCTGGGGGTTGTATCCTACGTGGCGGCGACCCGGTCCCGTGGCTCAGGGTGGTCAAACCAGTGGCAGTCTTTATAGGGTTTTTGTGGTTTAATGTTCGACTACGCCACCCGTGGATTGCGGTCAGGGTGTACCGCCGCTGTGAGACAGTCCGCTGAGGCTGGTGTGGTGTGCGCAGCCAAAGATGGGATAACTCCCCACGGGAAGAGTATGGCCTCAGGGCAGGGAATGTGGATGATGGGAGTGATGGTGCACGGGCGTCCCAGTACTAGTAGTGCTGTATGCGGTGAGAAAGCAGGAACGACTCATTGTCTTTGCAGTGCAGTCCAGGGTCTTTACTGATGATATTAAGGCAGACCCTCCTGGGAGTACTGGCTAGCATAAGGGGCCTGGTCAGTCTGCGAGCAAGCAGGAGTTCCCCTGGCCAGGTGGAGTTGTAGGCCTCCCCGTCTGTCTGCACTCTTCCTGGCTACCTTGCTGTAAGCGAGTGGAAGTAGCCCACGTCCCTGAGTATACCGTGTGGTGCTCACCCGTATGGCTGGTGACTTGGGGCCTTCTGATAGCCTCCGCTCCTCGATGGCGGTGCTGGTCCCTTCCTTGTGACTGAGCCTCCGGGCTTCTATGGCCAGAGGACCTGGAATCCCGTGCCGGCTGGGTTCTGCTGCTGGACTTAGAGGTTCCCACAGCCTCGGACTCCGTTGTCCGGTAGTAGTCTCTTCAACCAGGACGAGCAATATATCTGCTTCCAGTCCCTGGCACTCAGCTCCTGCTCCTACAGAGCTCCTAGCTGTTTCTCGCCCTGTGTCTGGAACCTCACTCCAGGCTCTGACTCTCTAACCCCGCCCCAGACCCAGTTTATATAGGGCAGATTCCTCCCCTCCCAGGTCTGGGCAGGAGGTGTTGCATGCTTAAGGGCTCCTGACCAGAGAAACCTCCCACTTGCTCTCAGACGTAATATTTTTATTACTATGGTAACCAGACCCCTGGGGTGCCACACTGGCACATAGCGAGATGAGATATTAGAGTTACGCATCATCCTGAATGGGTACACCATGTCACGGTGGCATGGCTTTTATGCATTTTTGATCAAAATAGTGTCAACTAAGTACCTTGTGCTATTCACATGCACTATTACTATTTACTTACGGCAAGGTATTTGCTCATTGTTTTTACCCTAGGTTTTTCTGTTAATGGCCACAGTTTATATGCACATCTACACATTGTACTTATACCAACAGGTGTAGCAGCCCATTTCTTCGCTTTTACTTTATGTTCTACAAAGTGTTGTGGGGTTTCTACTCACTTGGTTGCGTCGGGAGGCAAAGAGGAAGCATGTTCCTTTAAATGTCCATGTCGGTTTATTACTTCATAAACCTGGCAAAAGCAAAAGGCATACAAACAGCCTTCAGTTCAGGCAAAACAAAGTAAAGAGTCCTTAAGGCAAAGTCTCTGGTTTGCCAGTCCTTTGGGCACACAGGCTGGATAGCGTTCAGTTCACTGGCTTAGACTGGAGACAACAACACACAGAAGGCCTTCTCCCTCCAAACACAGACCATGTGCCAAACAACGGCCTCCATTTTATATCTTAACCACACCCAGAGGTGAGGTATGTGGGTAGCAAGACCCACCCATCTTTCCAACTACCCGTAAAAAGGCTCCCAGGTGCACCAAACAGTTTTCTTTGTGCCTACGTGCACTAGAGCAACAATCCAGGTTACATCACAGAGGACAGCCATCTCTGTGATACATACCACCCATCAACTATGTGTCCATTAGCCATCTTACAGTGTAATGACTCATGTATTTACTATTTTCAAAGAAGTTTTCTTAGTAAATTAAATGTGATACATCAGGGGGCACATCTAAATCCCGTCCCATTTCAAGTATAAAGATGTAATCCCCTCACCAGGTGAAGTGCAGACACTTTTCTAGTTTAAACGTTGCTTGAAATAGCCATTTGCTACAAACTTATAATGAAGAATGAATATAATATACTGTATGTTAATTAAAACTAATGATCCTTATTTAAATAGAAGCTATCATCAGAAAATGAGCTATAGGCTTTTGTTAAATGTATTTTTTTTTACATGAATATTTTTTTTCTTTCATATCACAATTTAAAAAAAGCTCCAGTGGCTTGTCTGAAAATCTTTGTTACAGTCTTCAACTTGCTGTTGTTTCAGGAATTTCACATGTAAATTAGCCACAATGAACAGACTGGAACCCTATCTTTTACATTAAAGCATTTAATGCACGTATGCAAAGATAATTAAGAAATGAGGGTAAAGCAGGGGGAGCTGTCACATTGAGATTCAGGGGCGGACACAGACTGTAGTGGGCCCCTGTGCAAGAAATTTTGGGGGGCCCCCCCTGCCCTTCATAAGGCAACAAAGTTATGTAAACATAACTCCCCATGTGCATCTCTCACCCCCCCATGTGCAGCTCTCATCCCACCCATGTGCAGCTCTCACCCCCCGTGCATCTCTCATCCCCCCCATGTGCATCTCTCATCCCCCCCATGTGCATCTCTCATCCCCCCATGTGCATCTCTCATCCCCCCATGTGCATCTCTCACCCCCCCATGTGCATCTCTCACCCCCCCATGTGCATCTCTCACCCCCCCATGTGCATCTCTCACCCCCCCATGTGCATCTCTCACCCCCCCATGTGCATCTCTCACCCCCCCATGTGCATCTCTCACCCCCCCATGTGCATCTCTCACCCCCCCATGTGCATCTCTCATCCCCCCCATGTGCATCTCTCACCCCCCCATGTGCATCTCTCACCCCCCCATGTGCATCTCTCACCCCCCCATGTGCATCTCTCACCCCCCCATGTGCATCTCTCACCCCCCCATGTGCATCTCTCACCCCCCCATGTGCATCTCTCACCCCCCCGTGCATCTCTGATTCCCCCCACTCCTAGTTAATTAATTGTATTTAAAAAAAATAAAACTTGTTATACTTACCCCCATGCAATCCCTGCAGAATCCTGGCGCTCGTCCACGTCGCTGCCACCAGGTTCTCCTGACGTTCGGCCATGTGACGGCGCCACATACATAGCCATCAGCTTTTGTTTTGGCCAAAAGATTTTTAAAGCCTCCACCACGATAAGGTAGACTCTTCTGGGCGGGCCCTACTCTAACCTATTAAAATTTTCTTAAAATATCCAATACTCTTTTTAGATATATTTTTATTTAGTTTTCTTTAAGGGAATGTGTCATATACATTTTTTTTTTAAATGACCAATAATACCACATACAGGGAACACCGCCACACCATGACCAGACCACATATTACCACAACATAGTGACCGAATAATACCACACAGAAGGGAGAAAAACTGCCACACCATGACCAGACCACATATTACCACTACATTACTAATATTACCACCAGTGTCATTATACACGGGAGCTCTATACATGGTATGTATAACGTAAGTGTCCAGGTAATCTAGTGATCACCAGTGAAATTATACACAGGAGCTCTGTATATAGTGTCAGTGTACAGGTAATACAGTGACATTATACACAGGAGCTCTGTATATAGTGTACAGGTAATACAGTGATCATCAGTGACATTATACACAGGAGCTCTGTATATAGTGTCAGTGTACAGGTAATACAGGGATCACCAGTGACATTATACACAGGAGCTCTGTATATAGTGTCAGTGTACAGGTAATACAGTGATCACCAGTGAAATTATACACAGGAGCTCTGTATATAGTGTCAGTGTACAGGTAATACAGTGATCACCAGTGAAATTATACACAGGAGCTCTGTATATAGTGTCAGTGTACAGGTAATACAGTGATCACCAGTGACATTATACACAGGAGCTCTGTATATAGTGTCAGTGTACAGGTAATACAGTGATCACCAGTGACATTATACACAGTGTACATGTAATAGACTGACTCACCGGTGACGTCTCTAGGTGAAGTCCTTCATCTTCGCTTTTCTCCTTCATCCAGCACAGACCGCCATCACGTCTTCCAGCCAGGACTCGTCTCTGCATAAAATAACACAGTTATCTAGAGCACATTCCCCAACTTCTACATTACGCAGCTGAATACAGACGTGCATCCACCATCAATATATGGTTAGTTATTAGGCAACCTACCATTCCAAATATAAATTGTAATCCACCACTGTGCCCCCATTAACTGTAAATAGGCACTTAATATATAATTTAATTAGAACCTCTACTCTTTCCGCCAATTTGTTACCAGTCACACTCCTGCATCCGCAACGCCCCCTACTCTATACTTCCTGCTCCCCGCATTCAATATTTACATGCACCCCCTGCCCCAATTCATTATATCATGTCCGTGCTCTCCCCACCCCATCATCATTTATCATTTACTCTCCCCCACCCCACATTCGTTATGTGCAGCTCATTATCCCCCTACTCCCAATTCCCCCATGTGCAGCTCTCATCCCCCTCCATGTGCCCCTCTCTCACCCCCTCCCCCCCACATGTGCCCCTCTCTCACCCCCTCCCCCCCACATGTGCCCCTCTCTCACCCCCTCCCCCCCACATGTGCCCCTCTCTCATCCCCCTCCCCCACATGTGCCCCTCTCTCATCCCCCTCCCCCACATGTGCCCCTCTCTCATCCCCCTCCCCCACATGTGCCCCTCTCTCATCCCCCTCCCCCACATGTGCCCCTCTCTCATCCCCCTCCCCCACATGTGCATCTCCCATCTCCCCCCCCACACATGTGCATCTCCCATCTCCCCCCCCACACATGTGCATCTCCCATCTCCCCCCCCACACATGTGCATCTCCCATCTCCCCCCCACACATGTGCATCTCCCATCTCCCCCACACATGTGCATCTCCCATCTCCCCCCCCCACACACGTGCATCTCCCATCTCCCCCCCCACACACATGTGCATCTCCCATCCCCCCCCCCACACACACATGTGCATCTCCCATCTCCCCCCCACACACACACATGTGCATCTCCCATCTCCCCCCCCCACACACATGTGCATCTCCCATCTCCCCCCCACACACACACATGTGCATCTCCCATCTCCCCCCCACACACACACATGTGCATCTCCCATCTCCCCCCCCACACACACACATGTGCATCTCCCATCTCCCCCCCCCACACACACATACATACACACACACACACACACACATGTGCATCTCCCATCTCCCCCCCCCACACACATGTGCATCTCCCATCTCCCCCCCACACACACACATGTGCATCTCCCATCTCCCCCCCACACACACACATGTGCATCTCCCATCTCCCCCCCACACACACACATACACACACACACACACACACACACACATGTGCTTCTCCCATCTCTCCACTCCTAGTTAATTGTATTTTAAAAAAAATAAAACTTGTTATACTTACCCCCATGCGATCCCTGCAGAATCCTGGCGCTCGTCCAAATCGCTGACAGCAGGTTCTCCTGACTTCCGGCCATGTGACGGCGCCGTCACATGACCGGAAGTCAGGGGAATCATGAAGGCGCTGCTGCAACAGCGCAGCTCAGCGCTGAAATGTCCCGGACCCGGCGCATAGCATGGGGCCGGGGGCCCCATGAGGAGAGAGACGCACAAGAGGGGGGCCCCTACCGGCCGGGCCCCATACTGGAGTCAGGGCAGTCATGCCCTGATGGCGGCCCTGCTGGAGGCTGGAGGGGCCCCCTCTCCCTCGGGGCCCCCGTTCAATGAACCGGCTGCACGGGCGGTAGTTCCGCCCCTGTTGAGATTGGTGGATACAGTGTTATCAGCGCTGTATAGAATTATAGCATTTTTTTTTAGTTTCCATTGTAATCTTGCCTCTGATGATAAGGAGCCTGCTAAAAACTCTTCCTGAAAGGACGAAAAGTATAAGTCTAAAATAGACCCAATGGAAAGTGTGAAATTTGCAAGATTTTTAATTTTGCTTTTTTTTCAAGCACCACTCCAGCTTTATTTTTTAAATTTCCCCAGCCACTAGCTATTAGTAATTTTGTTCGATGTGTCCATTAAAATACTTACCAGTCACTGTCTTTTGCTGATTTTGCTCCTTCTCTGGTCCTTTGCTGTATCATGTGAGTGCAGTTATGACCTGACAGCTCAGTTGTGACCAGAGTTACTGTTTGGACTGGAAGTCACTTTCTCAATGTAAGTATATGAGACTCAGAATTAGGTTCTTATAGACTTATGTTAATAAAAAAGTAATGGTCCATTGAGTGAGCCAGCCAGTCAGAGCTGCAGTCCCATGATGCAGCAGAGCACTGGAGCAGAGCTGGAAATGGCAGAAGACAGCAACTAGGAAGTATTTATGTAATGATTCCACCCCTCACTGTGTCTTAGAATGTGGTGATTGACAGCTCAGTTATTCAATCTGGTGCTGGGGCCTGCTGAGCCGTCTGTGCAGTGATTGACAGCTCAGTCATCCAGTCTGGTGCAGGGGCACCCTGAGCCGTCTGTGCAGCGATTGACTGCTCAGTCATCCAGTCTGGTGCAGGGGCATGCTGAGCCGTCTGTGCAGTGATTGACAGCTCAGTCGTATAGTCTGGTGCAGGGACATGCTGAGCTGTCTGTTTTGATTAACAGCTCGGCCGTCTAATATGAGACTGGGAGGTGCATGGCTCTCGTCAGGTGCTCCCTGTTCCCTTGATTTTTCAGCTTCTTAACTAGGCTAGCAGCCCCAAATAGCTGCCAGCAATAGCTTTCAGCTCTGTGTGGCTTGTTTCTCTGTGCCTTGTTCTCAGCATTCTGACTTTCTGATTCTTTGTTGCCAGACCCTGGACTTTCCTTTTGACTACCCGCTTGTATTACCCCTTTTGCTCTGATCCACTATCTTCCTGGTATTCTGACCTTGGACCGTTACCTGACTATACCTTTGTCTCTTTGTCTATGACGTACCCTCCTGTCTCTTGATCTCAGACTTCATGACTACCCAAACTCACGTCTTGTCCGTGAGAAGTGACTCAATTCACTTGTACACAGTGAACAAGCATGACTGATAGCTAATGGAAGAGGAAATGATAAAAAATATTGGAGTGGTAATTTGAAGATCATGATATAAAAAAAATTGCCAATATTTTAAAAAATTTTCAGCACAAAAAAATGATTTAAACAATAGGTCATTTTCTGATGATAGCTTCCCTTTCAAGGTCACATTGAAAGAAATGTAAGCAAGACATTAAAAGCAAAATATGCCTTTTAATGATGATCCGTTGTAGTAAATCAAATGCCAGATGTTAAATCTGTGATCTGCAGCTGTGTCTCTCTATTCAAATGACATCATACAAACTTAGATCTAAGTTACCCTGGAAGTTTGATTGGTCTGAACAGCGTTTCATTGGAAGTAGCAGAGTGTTAACTGATTCATTTTGAAGATGATAACAAGTCCTAGGATGTATGAACATGGTAACAAACTGTTCAGCAAGTCATCTATTTGCCTCCATGTAGTGTCACACACACCGTGGAGATTATATGGCTTCTATTACAACTCATAAATTCACTGTTTAAAGCATCCTCACCGTCACAGTATGTCAAGAAGTTTAGTAAAGAACCAGCTCCGTGGTGAACATATGGGAACAGTATGGCATATGTCAAATTATTAATTATAAGTAGGCTTCTTTGAAATCTAAAAATATATTTGGGTGAACAAAGACAAATAAGAAGTCTGTGAAGAAAGTTCTGTATTTTGTGGCCAAATTCTAAAGAAAACATATGTTGTAATAAGTAAAGCAGAAAAGAATGTTCTGCTCTATGAGAATATTCTGAGCGTTAAAATTCTGTAACCAAAGTCAGAAATATTGTATTTTCCTACTTTCCCAAAAGAGATGAACAAGTCTATGAAAGTTTGATTCACCAGGATTTTACTTAGGGGCAAATTTTCTTAGGACAGAGCTGCAGTTCCACCATATAATACAATGGGGGGCTGAATTATGGGTTAAAAATGATGCCTTTAGAGCAGAGGTCCCCAACCGCCGGTCCGCGGACCAGGACCGGGCCGTTGGGGTTTTTCAGCCGGTCCGCGGTGCCGCTGACCAGGGCCGGCGTCAGCACCCGGGCAAATGCCGGGGCTCTGAGCAGGCAGAGGGGCCCACTGGCGGTCGCGCACCCCGCTGGGCTATGGGCGGAGGAGAGCGGTGTCAGCGCCCGCCCTTCTCCGCCGCTTGCTCAGGGCCCCGGCAGCCCGATACTTACCTCTCCCCGTGCCTCCGCAGATCCGCTGTCTTCCTGCTCTGCGCTCCCTGTGACGTCTCAGGTCAGAGGGCGCGGTGACGTCTTTACACCGCGCCCTCCCCTGAGCCGTCACAGGGAGCGCTGAGCGGGAAGAAACGACAACGCTGGAGTTCGGAGCCGAGCAGCGAGCGGCGGGCAGCAGGTAGCAGGTGAGGAGAAGGGAGGTGAGTATTTGATTTTTTTTTTTTTTTTTAATGTATGGAGGCATGGGGCAGTATAAAGAGGGGAGGGGGGGCATCCTGCTTGGGGCATTATAAAGAGGAGGGGTGACAGCCTGCATGGGGCATTATAAGGTGGGGACCAGCCTGCATGGGGCATTATAAAGAGGGGGGGATTCCTGCTTGGGGCATTATAATGAGGAGGGGTGACAGCCTGCATGGGGCATTATAAGGTGGGGACCAGCCTGCATGGGGCATTATAAGGTGGGGAACAGCCTGCACGGGGCATTATAAAGAGAGGGGGGGACATCCTGCATGGGGCAGTATAAAGAGGAGGGGTGACAGCCTGCATGGGGCAGTATAAAGAGGAGGGGTGACAGCCTGCATGGGGCAGTATAAAGAGGAGGGGTGACAGCCTGCATGGAGTATTATAAAGAGGAGGGGTGACAGCCTGCATGGGGCATTATAAAGAGGGGGGGTGACAGCCTGCATGGGGCAGTATAAAGAGGAGGGGTGACAGCCTGCATGGGGCAGTATAAAGAGGAGGGGTGACAGCCTGCATGGGGCATTATAAAGAGGGGGGGCAGCCTGTATGGGGCATTATGTGGGGGGTAACAGCCTGCATGGAGCATTAAAAGGGGGGGGGGGCCTGTATGGGGCATTATGTGGGGGGGGAACAGCCTGCATGGAGCATTATAAGGGGGGGGGGCAGCCTGTATGGGGCATTATGTGGGGGTAACAGCCTGCATGGAGCATTAAAAGGGAGGGGCCTGTATGGGGCATTATATGGGGGGTAACAGCCTGCATGGAGCATTATAAGGGGGGGACAGCCTGTATGGGGCATTATGTGAGGGGTAACAGCCTGCATGCAGCATTATATGGGGACCGGTATCCTGTATGGAGCGTTATATGGGGGCCAGTATCCTGTATGGAGCGTTATATGGGGGCCAGTATTCTGTATGGAGCCTTATATGGGGGCCAGTATTCCGTATGGGGTCTTATATGGGGGCCAGTATTCCGTATGGGGCCTTATATGGGGGCAAGTATTCCGTATGGGGCCTTATATGGGGGCAAGTATTCCGTATGGGGCCTTATATGGGGGCAAGTATTCCGTATGGGGCCTTATATGGGGGCCAGTATTCCGTATGAAGCGTTATATGGGGGCCAGTATTCCGTATGGGCGTTATATGGGGACCAGTATTCCGTATGGAGCCTTATATGGGGGCCACTATTCTGTGTGGAGCGATTCACCGGTTTCTGAGCTATTGTAGAATTTACAATAGATATCACTCATGAAGTGAAATCTTTGCATTGTACTATATATATATATTTCTCCGCCGTATCTCTGCATCATGAATCGTGGTATGTGTTAAAGGGGCCCACTGAGACTCTTTCGCCCGGGGCCCAGAAAAACCTGGAGCTGGCCCTGCCGCTGACAGCTAGCTCCGCGGCCCTGCGCCTGGTCAGAACTCGCTCTGTGTGGATTTATAATGTTTTCTGCCATAGCCGTGACAGCTCGCAGCTCCCGGCAGAGAACATTATGCAGGACGGGGTGGGGCGTCGGGCGGGTCTTAGTGACGCAGCCCTCCACAGCACAGCATGGTACCTGTTGTACGTCACGGGGCGGGTCTTAGTGACGCGGCCCTCCTGCACAGCATGGTGTGTTCCTGACGGGGTGGGGCGGCAGGCTCTCCTCACTGACACGCCCCCGGCAGAACATGTTATGTGGGGCGTGCTGGGGCAGCAGACTGGCTTCAGTGACGCGGCTCCCGGTACCGGTGTTCAGTGTGTAGCGCTGCTAAGCAGCAGCGCTGTATACACTGACGCTCAATGTACAATGCTGCTACTTAGCAGCGCTGTACACCGAGGTCCCGCCAGCATCCTCCCCATACAGCTCCACCCCTCCATAACCCCACCCCCATATGACCAAAGCCCCGCCCCCACCCCCACCGGGCCATGGAAAACTGGTCTTGCTTAAAGCCGGTCCCTGGTGCAAAAAAGGTTGGGGACCTCTGCTTTAGAGTATATCAGGGGAAACAGAGATTCCCTTTAAGGACGGGGTCATACTGGCATATATTTTCTCATGCGAGAGTTTCGGGCCGATTATGCTAATGACTCTCAGCTCAAACTCTGTCAGAGTTTGATCCGAGTGTCATCTTAGTGTAATCCAATTGTCTCACTTGAGAGAATCGCAGCACAGGTGTGGAGAAGACGGAGAACTTAATTTCTTCATCTTCTCCATTGTATCTGTATGAGGATGTTGGACTGCACCCGGATGACATTTGAATGCAATTCGGTGTTTCACAAGCCACCCCATAGACTTGTATGGGTGCTCGTGATCCGAATTTCGGATGCCGAAGTGGCATGAGAAAAAATACCAGATCTGAACTACCCCATAGTATAACATTGGGCCGAGTGCTATCCGATAGGTTAGGTATGTGTAGGTTTACACAGTGCTTGGTAACAGGCTCCTGCGCAGTTGATACATTGGCAAGTCAAATTGAATGGTACTAAATGGAACAGGCGGCAATACAATCTGCTGTGTCTATGTAAAGAGCAAAGTAGAGCAGTGGGCATTACTGAGGTTGGACCAAACCCATTAGAACAATAATAAACAATCCCAAAGATAAGCCATCAATGCTTAAAAGTTGGAAAATCCCTTAACACAAGATTCATAACTTCCAGGTTGCTGGGGTAGTTAATGTCAGTGGAAGCACTGCGCACTTTGAGGATTCTCTCAGGCCGGCACCGGGAGCAGGCTGTCATGTGACCGCAAGTATGTGATTTGCATACTCCCAGCCACATTCCGACTAGACTGTATCCGGCTTAACTCAATACACTTGCATTGAGCAAGGCCGAGCACGTCTAGTAGGCATGTTACCGCATATATGCAAATTACATACTTGTGTAGCACCCCGAGGGCTCGGTTGCTACCGAGGTATTGCACCTCAACCAGAGGTGTGATATCTCACTCTCAGGTAAGGATGGAGTGTGGATGAGGACCCCGACACCTGCATGCATTACACCACATTTCCGGGGGGCAGGGCGACCGATATGCCCCTGAGATGGGCACGGCAGTCCCTGTCCCTGGCTGGAGTGGGAGGAGGGAACACCGAGGAAGGGGGAGCCCTGTAGTGCAGGAGCAGGGAGGAAGCAGTTCCTGGGTGCACTAAGAAGAAGGTATAAAAGGTGGGCACCATTTTAGAGGAGTTGAGTCTGAAAAGAGGTGACAGGGAGCAGGGGCTCTGCACGAGCTCTGCTCCAGAGGCGGGCCTAGCAACTGTGGCCCACGCCTGGAGGAAGGAGAAGGAAGGAAGTGGAGCGGAGTAGCTCCAGGAACAAGGAGAGAAGGGACCCCAGGGGTGTGAATCGGCGAGTCGCCACCGCACGCCCGAATCTACCTGCGTAGGGGGGTCAGGCCAAAGGGGGAGACCGGTCCCCGAAAGTAGTGGAGGCGGGGAACTACCCTCAGCTAGAAGCCGGAGGCTGTGACACTTTATGTGGCGCAGCCCCTTGCCATACCCGTTAGGAAGGCACCACATAGGGTCAGGGGAAACGGAGGCCAACGTTTACCCGCCAAGGCCCGAGGCCGCCGGACAGAAGCGTGGTCACTGGTGGGGTATGATAGGCCAGAGAAAGGACACACAAAGGGGGTCCTGTGAAATGCTCCAAAGTTATCTGGGAGTTGGCCGAGCCCCTCACCTGGTGAGCACAGTGCGACGCGGGAAGTTACAGCCGTCCGGAGTAACGTGGAGTAACGAACTGTGAGTAAAGATCCTGGACTGCATTACAGAGACTCTGAGTCATTATTCCCGCGCACCATCACCCCCATCATCTGCACTCACTGCCCTGAGGCTATACTTCTCCCGTGGGGAGTTATACTACACTCTGCTGCACCCACAACACCAGTCTCAGCGGTCTGCCCTGCAGCGGCGGTTCACTCTGACCGCAATCCACGGGTGGCGTAGTCGGACATTTAACTGCCACTGGTTTGACCGCCCTGAGCCACGGGACTGGGTCCCCGCCACGCAAGGACTACAACCCCCAGCATCCACAACGGGTCCGGTTCCGGGTATCCTCACACACACACGGCCCAGGGGGCGCGTCACTTGCAGTCACATGCTCACCACTCCCGGCATCGGAGAAGCCTCACAGCGGGCAGAGTGACTGCAGACTTGTAGCTTAAGACCAGACAACCCTTTTAAGCTTGTTGCAAGGAGAGTAATTCTTTCACTAATATATTCTACTTATGAATTAATTAGTGCTTTGTTGCTCTGATTTTCATCAGTAAGAAAAAACAATGTTAATGGAATTCTGTTTAACCTTATGTGCAAAGTCTTACCCCCTCAGCTCTGTTATAAAATCTTTTATTACCAACCCCTCTTTACTTTCCCACTCCTCTTGAAGATTGGACCTGAGCCCAGATGTTAGAATTGCACCAATGACTCATTTCATAGAGGTCACAACAGCTGGATCCTGTTATATCCACAAGATGTGACTCCAAGCTGAACCTATCCATGTATGTGGGGGCTTCCATAAAGGTTAATCTTCTCTCCATCCTGAGTTGTCTTTGCTTTTTTCCTTCTTGGAGGCTTAACCTTATTATTTCCGTCTGTTCTTGATGCCTGTAGTGCAGTTGTGACTGCAGTCTTCTGCCTCGTGTTCTGGAGAAAGGTTTAAATAGTTTATGTTTTGTCATATTGTCATTATTAGTCTGTTGTGTCGTGTTTACACTGGTCATAGCATGCTATAATGTAAGCATCAGGATGGTATGTTGGGAGGCAGTGCTACTTTATTAAACCTCACACTATTTTCTACTTTCTAGGGGGAAGGGGGAAGGAGGAAGCATTGTATAAGTCCTATTAGAAGTTCTCCTTTAGTGCATGTTCACAACAGCAATTCTGGCAGGTACTGCTGGGACATTTGCAGTGTCAAATCTGCACCAAATTATAGATTGTGTCAGCATGGATCCCCAATCTGTGGCTCGTGGACCCATGATGGGTGGCTCGTGGCTGTCTGCTAGCTTGATGCATTAGCACTAGGTCTTACAAAAAGCTATCAAGATGTGTAGATTTATTTGCAAAAATCTCTATTCCTCATTCCATGTGACCACTGCAAACTGTGATTGGCTGCAGTGCATCTTGAGGCCACATTCACACGTTCAGTATTTGGTCAGTATTTTACATCAGTACATGTAAGACAAAACCAGGAGTGGAACAATCAGGGGAAAAGTATAATAGAAACACGTCACCACTTCTGTATTTTTCACCAACTCATAGTTTTGGCTTATAAATACTGATGTAAAATACTGACCAAATGCTAAACATGGCCTAAGGCCAGTTTCACATGTCCGTATATTTCCAGTCCTGGAAAAAACGGTACCGGAGATATCTGTGTCCATGTGTGTCACACATATGGCAACCGTGTGCCGCATCAGGATCACAAGGACCAGCGCCTGGGAATCAGCGCTACAGTTAACGCTGTTCCCATCCGCCAAGTGCTGAACTCTGCTTTCATCATGGTTCCTGTCGGGGCTGCGATCAGCACCAGCAGGGACAATGATGAGGGTAGTAGTAGTCTTCTCCCGAAGTGTCCCTGTGTAGAAATAAGAATAAAATAATAAAATACATTTACTCACCTGTCCGGAGATGTCCCCCGCTATAATGCTCTGACTGGCTCTCTGGCATCAACGGTCAGAGGATTACAGCAGGGGACACTTAGGACAGGTGAGTATAAGGATTTTATTATTTTATTCTTATTTTTACACAGGGACACAGCAGGAGAAGACTACTACTACTCTCACCATTGTCCCTGCTGGTGCTGATCGCAGCGCTGGCAGGAACCATGATGATGGCAGCGTTCAGCACCCGGCGCTTGGGGACAGCACTAGCTGTACACTGATTCCCAAGCGCCGGTACGTGTCACACTGATGACACATGGATTTCATCCATGTGTGTTCAGTGTGAGACACTTTTGCGGACCGTACATCCGCAAAAAAACGGACATGTCAGTATGTGAAGCACACGGACACACAGTTCATGGAAGCACAATGACGTGCGCAGACCCATAGATTTGAATGGGTCTACATGTGTCAGTGTCTCCAGTATGTGTGGAAACTGTCACCACATGTACTGGAAACACGGACGTGTGAGAGAACCCTAAGAGTGAGAGCTTACTCACCTGTGTGACTAGATACTTCCAGCATTCATAACTACCTTCTCTGTCCATTTGAATAAATAATTATAAATGGATAACACAAAATTTCAGGCCTTTCACATGGTCAAAAGAAGCACACCTGGCGCCCAGCAAGCCGCAGCAGCTTCATTCAGAATAATATAAGGTCAACTGCACTACAGGTGCATCTCACTAAATTAGAATATCATCAAAAACTTAATTTATTTCAGTTCTTCAATACAAAAAGTGAAACTCATATATTATACAGAGTCATTACAAACAGAGTGATCTATTACAAGTGTTTATTTCTGTTAATGTTGATGATTATGGCTTACAGCCAATGAAAACACAAAAGTCATTATCTCAGTAAATTAGAATAATTAACAAAAAGCACCTGCAAAGGCTTACGGTGCATTTAAAAAGGTCCCTTAGTCTGTTTCAGTAGGCTCCATAATCATGGGGAAGACTGCTGACTTGACAGATGTCCAGAAGGCAGTCATTGACACAATCCACAAGGAGGGAAAGCCACAAAAGGTCATTGCTAAAGCAGCTGTCTGTTCACAGAGTGCTGTATCCAAGCATATTAATGGAAACTTGAGTGGAAGGAAAAAGTGTGGTACAAAAAGGTACACAAGCAACCGGGATAACAGCAGCCTTGAAAGGATTGCTAAGAAAAGGCCATTCAAAAATTTGGGAGAGATTCACATGGAGTGGACTGCTGCTGGAGTCATTGCTTCAAGAGCCACCACACACAGACGTATCCAGGACATGGGCTACAAGTGTCGCATTCCTTGTGTCAAGTCACTCATGACCAATAGACAACGTCAAAAGCGTCTTACCTGGGCCAAGGAGAAAAAGACCTGGACTGTTGCTCAGTGGTCCAAGGTGTTGTTTTCAGATGAAAGTAAATTTTGCATTTCATTTGGAAATCAAGGTCCCAGAGTCTGGAGGAAGAGTGGAGAGGTCACAATCCAAGCTGCTTGAGGTCTAATGTGAAGTTTCCACAATCAGTGATGGTTTGGGGAGCCATGTCATCTGCTGGTGTAGGTCCACTGTTTTTCATCAAGATCAAAGTCAGTGCAACCGTCTACCAGGAAATTTTAGAGCACTTCATGCTTCCCTCTGCCGACAAGCTTTTTGGAGATGGAAATTTCATTCTCCAGCAGGACTTGGCCCCTGTCCACACTGCCAAAAGTACCAATACCTGGTTTAAAAACAACAGTATCACTGTGCTTGATTGGCCAGCAAACTCACCTGACCTTAACCCCATAGAGAATCTATGGGGTATTGTCAAGAGGAAGATGAAAGACACCAGACCCAACAATGCAGACGAGCTGAAGGCTGCTTTCAAAGCAACCTGGGCTTCCATAACACCTCAGCAGTGCCACAGGCAGATCGCCTCCATGCCATGTCACATTGATGCAGTAATTGATGCAAAAGGAGCCCCGACCAAGTATTGAGTGCATTTACTGAACATACATTTCAGTAGGCCAACATTTTGGATTTTAATAACATTTTTCAAGCTATTGTTATAAAGTATTCTAATTTACTGAGATAATGACTTTCGTGTTTTCATTGGCTGTAATCCATAATCATCAACATTAACATAAATAAACACTTGAAATAGATCACTCTGTGTGTAATTACTCTATATAATATATGAGTTTCACTTTTTGTATTGAAGAACGGAAATAAATTAACTTTTTTATGATATTCTAATTTAGTGAGATGCACCTGTATCTATGCAGAGCGCAACAGTAGAGATAACTTTGTTATCGGCTGCTGCGCTCTTCTATACAATGTGTGCAGAATTATTAGGCATGTGAGTATTTTGACCATAGCATAATTTCTATACATATATTCCAACTCCAAGCTGTACAAACTCAAACGCTTGTTGGATGGAGCAGATCAGGTGCTGTATTTGTGTAATGAGGGAGGGCATAGCATATTATTATTATTTTGCATTGCTTATATAGCACTATCATATTCCACAGCGCTTTACATGCATTACCATCACTGTCCCTAATGGAGCTTGCAATCTAAATTCCCTATCAGTATTAAGGAAACCCACACAAACACAGGGAGAACATACACATTTTTTGTAGGTTTTGTCCTTGGTGGGATTTGAACCCAGGACCCCAGCGCTGCAAAGCAACAACAGTTATACAACATCAAAATGGGCCAAAAAAGGAGATTTCATTGACTTTGAAATGTCAAAAAATTGTTGAAGCATTCTTGAAATTGTTACGATATTGAGACCTGATCACAGAACCAACAAAAGTTTTTTTGGCCGCAAAAAAACATGTTGAGAAAAAAAGACACACAAATTCTGCCAAAGATTTGAGAAGAATCAAATGTGAAGCGACCAGGAAACCATTATCCTCCAGCGCTGTCATATTCCAGAACTGCAGCCTCCCTAGAGGCCCAGAAGTACAAGGTGTTCAGTGCTCAGAGACATGGCCGAGGTAAGGAGGCTGAAACCCGACCATCACTGAACAAGACGCAGAAGGTGAAACATCAAGACTGGGCCAAGAAATGGCTAGCCAAGAAGTTGAGCACATCACTGCCTGTGATGGAGCATTGTCCTGCATAAAAATGTCCTGGAAGAAGGTGTTAAATGCCCAGAAGCGGCGAGAGAGATGGCAATGACAGATAGCCTCAAGGGGCAGATTTGAGGAAAGAAGAAAACAAGCGAGAGGACAGGAATTGATTCATATCCACACTGTGTGTTAAAAAGGACGCCTGTCAAAAAGGTTTCAACTCAAGATCTTTAAGGCAGCTAGGATCCTGTTCAGTTTCTTGAGAGCTCAGACTGGCCAGAACCCAAGAGGGGAAAGAGAAGTCAGCAAGGCCAAAAAATGGCAAAGAAACCTAACAACCATTGGAGGTCACCTGGTGTATTGACAACAGGACTAACAGGTTATTCCAGGTAAAGTTGCAGATTGTTCCAGTGTGTTGCAACAAATATATCATTTACCAGATGCCATGCAATTGCCAAAATTAATGCATAGTACTTTTTAGGAACCTCTGCCACCTTTGTTCAGAGACTGATTGTTACCAAAGATTGCTGTATAGTTCCATCTGAAAGACTGTGCATATCTGTCCTTTCATTGCCAATATTCATGCACTGTGTTTTCTGCATTCAAATAATGCAAATCTAATGTGCGAGTGGGAGTAGTAGAGGAAAAGCTCCAGTGTCTCCAGTGTGGATTACACCCACCCTGACTGTGATTTCAACTCCAGCAGGGTGTTTAGGCTTCTGTATTCAAGGAGGAAGTGACAAGCCATTGAGTTTTTGGAAGTTTAAACAAGTAATTAATAATCATTCCTCTACATGCAAACAGTATAGATTCAAGCAGCATAAATTGCAAGTTGAGGTAAGCAGTCAGGTTAAAGTGGTGGAATAGAACATGGATGCAACAATTCTGGTGTAGAATCTTTAGTTTCACCGAACAAGTTGCAAAAGATTAACTGCCGATGTCGCTGTTGGGGGTTGGTGGGTGAACAAGATGCAAAGGCAACAAGGGGGTTGTTAAGCTGTTTATATTTATGTGTTTATGTTATTTATTTGATAAAACAAGTGTTTGCTGTGTGAAATCCCTATGACCGATTATTGTATGCCCGCTCTCCTATAGGCTCTGCCTAAGGCCGTCCCTGGGATGCGGGAGGTCTGCCCAGGGGGGGAGCCATGCAATAGATAGGGATTCAGTTACACTACTCTGCTTAGACATTAGAGAGTCAATTCAGGGGTTGCATCATCAATTGGTAGGGGTTTAATATAGTTTTATAGAAAACAATTCCAGGTTGCAGATAGTAGTGAGGTGCTGTAGTCAGAGAGTGACTTAGGCAGTGAGACTGCCATTAGGGGAAGTCTGTGTCAGACCACCCCAGTTCTGGGTTCACGACCCAAATGCACAGGACCATTGTAGATCCTGTTCCAGTAGTGAAGAAGTGTTTTAATGGTGCAAGGTGTCAGAACAGAATGAGGGCATGTTTGATACTGAATCTGGACGCCGACACAGTCCTAGGCTCACAGCCTGTTAGAGGTGTGCAAGGCAAGGACTCCATATCCCTAGAGGGGAGATTCTCAGCTGGGTCGAAGAAGACATGGATGATGTTTGGTCTCGGGACAGGACGAGAACGAACACTGGAAAGGCACATTACCAAGGGTACTTCACTAACTAAAGAATTTGTCTTGCTCTGTATACTGCAGCTGTGTATGGAAGAATTGCACAGTAAAAGTGAGTTTGTTAACCCGGATCTATGATCTACTGTCTTGCTTGAAGTCAGTTCCGGTCCCATGGACGGTGTAACTGTAAGTACAGAGAATCCTCCAGTGCAGCACACACTCCTGTCTCAGTCCTTAATAGTAGAGGGGACATTGGGCGAATAGAATAGAGTTTCGGCACACGGCGTGATGGTAACAGCCCCGTGTGCTCCCCTCTACATCGCCTCAACGTACCTTGTGTTTTCTACATCTCAACCACACCCCATTATAAAGTAGAACTGTTGTTGGGCACATCTTACTTGCTGCACAGTTAGCTATACCCAAACAGGGGAAGGCACCTTCTTTGCATATCTTATAGAAAGATTTGTGTACTTCAGTTGCAGAATAGATTTGCTGCTTACCATTTTTAACCATGCATGTATGAAGAACAAGAGAGTTTGGATTTTTTGGCTATAAAGAACGATAAAGCAGTTATTGCAAATTGAACCTGTGTCCTTTTATATCTTTGGTTCCCACTTAACCGTCATAATTAACATGCTTCGACTACTAGTTGGACCTTGATTGTTTTTGCACTATAACATGACTGCCTTCTTCCAGACTCCTCTAACTATATAATTGATTGACCATTTTGAAGGATTATAGTTTCTGTTTCTTTGTTATAGTCGCTGAATATTCTGATGTATGTTTTATTACTTCATGTACTGGAAAATAACCACCTTAAGTATAAGCCTACACCTGTATTGTGTGTCTTAATCCTAAAAGAAGTTGTCCACTACTTATACACTGATGCCCTATCTGTAGGATAGAGCATCAACGTCTGATCGGCCGGGGTCCGGAATCCGGCACCCCTGACGATCAGCTGTTATCGCCGGCCGCCGGCCGGAAGTACTTACTTGCTGGGGTTGGCCATCTAGTTGTAGTGGCCGTCGCGTGGTACTACACATCTGCCTCCCATTGAATTGAATAGGAGGCGGATATGTAGTACCCCGCGGTGGCAACTACAACTAGATGGCCAAGCTCAGCAAGCAAGTACTTCCAGCCGGTGGCCGTCGCCGCCAATACAGATAACTGCTGATCGGCAGGGGTGCTGGGTGCCGGACCCTGGCCAATCACACATTGATGACCTATCCTACGAATAGGGCATCAATGTATAAATAGTGGACAACTTATTTTAAAATGTTTAATAAAAACTTTAAATACAAAATATGGGGAAAAAAAGCCATAAGAAGATAAAACTAGTTTGGGTGAAGACAAAGTTAACCTATATGATGTGCTGTTGTCATTATTTCTGTTATTACCGCTTTTATACTGATTTTGCCTCCAAAGGACTTGGACTGTGCCTATGCTGAGTATTCCTTGTTCTGGAATCATACTCCTATTGTGCAGAGTGTTGGGCAACATGGAACATTCAATAGTGGTGGGACCCATAAAAGGCATCAGTCTGGCATCAGACAGCACTATACAAAATTGCCACATGAAGTGGTTGGGCAGAGCAAGCTGTATCAGGGAGTGTGCTGCTGAAGACCCACAATGGCACTATTGCACTGGTGAAAGACAGCAATCACTTTGGTTCCATAACTCAAGTTGGTGGACTCACTGGCTTAAGCCATAGTCCATAGCTCTAGTCAGAAACCGCTTAGATATTATCATGGAACTATTGTTGAAGAAAAATCAGGTTTTCTGTCCAACCTGCAAAAGTTCTGTGACATTCTAAAAAAAGAGCCACCTTTTCAGAAAAAAAGTAAGCTATAACTACATCCATGCTGCTCATGGTTTGGGCAGCATGGATCTAGTTATAGGTTCCTTTTAATTCAGAGCTGCGCAGTTGAGAACAGGTATGTTTTACTCTGAAATGCTACAGTGTTTCAGGGAAAAAATAGTTTTAGGAGCTGACACTGCTCCTCCAGTTGGTTGACAGGTTGTATACTTAAATGGGAGAGAGCTGTCAATCAACTGGAGCAGAGCTGGGAGAAGCTGACCAGGCTCTTTACCTAACTAGTCAGATCTCTCCCCATAGTCCCCGGCCAGGTATTCAAACCATGTTTTATCAGGAATTACGGAGCGTTTCAAAGAAAGATTTACCTGTCTGCAATCGCGTAGCCATGCTCTGATTCATAATGTCAAAGGTTCGGGCAGCTTGAATCTAGTTTCAGGTTCCCGTTAAAGATTTAGGAGAAAAAGTGACCTCAATTGTGACAAGCAGGACATATGGGAAACATTGATGATCTGGTTATTCTTAAATCCATTCATAGAGATTTCAGTACTAAGGCATAGATATTGATCTTGTGAGTACACACCCATAGCACATAGCTTTGTATTAGTGGATGGTTATTGTGATTCATTAAATGTTTGTCAAATGTTGGAATGTAGGATTATTAGCTGTAAAAATTGCAATTTAATTAATAAAATAGTGTAACACATTTCTTAGTAAATTCCTCCAGATGCTTTCCCACAATAAAAAGAAGCCTTGATATTTACGAGAGGCAACGGCACTAATCTTTGTATCAGTTGAGATATATCTTCTAAAATCTCTCTCTGCTAGAACTTGCAGCAAAGGGCTTCTAACGACTGTCAGAGCCCTCTGCTACTTGATTGACAGTGGAGAAAGAGGTTCTGCTGCAAGATGTCACCTCTGCTGTCATTCAAGCAGGCGGGGACAAGCTAAAGGGAGCAGAGGACTGCAAGTGCACCGATATGCCCACCAGTGCACTTGTGAGCCTAATTTGCATATGAATATATTACAAATTTGTGGGTAAAGAAGCACAAGATAGCGGCAAAATAGGAATCTATTGAAAACTTTTACACTGAACTATCCTGTGCTACCTCTGCTAGCCCAGGAAAAATTATACTGACTGATTCCCGTACAGGGGTGGCACCATGCTGGAAAATCCGTGTCAGGGACGTCAGAAAGACGACACCAGGGAGATCACACAATATCCCACTGCTGCAGTCACGTTATCAGGACGACACCAGGGAGATCACGCAATATCCCACCGCTGTCGTCACTTTGTCAGGTAGGTCAGGGATGACAATGGGGAGATCACACAATATTCCACCGCTGCCGTCACGCTGTCAGGACGACACCGGGGAGATCACGCAATATCCCACCGCAGCCGTCACTTTGTCAGGGAGGTCAGGGACGACATCGGGGAGATCACACAATATCCCACCGCTGCCATCACTCTGTCAAGAATTCACAGGATTGAGCAGGGATTCGCGAGCACATGATCCCGATTGCTCACTACGTAGCTATCGGCAAGCGAGCAGAAAGCGTATGGCGTCACACCTCCGGATTCCAACCCATGGAATATGTGTATATGCCCTAGTACGGTTACTGACAGCTTCAAGATAGCCCAATTATTATTCGCTGCCACCACCGGCCAGTTTGAAATATAATATAGGCCTGGTCGGACGCCTGCGTTCTGGTAGTGTATATGGCTTCGGGGAAGGGAACGATTACAGAGCAAAAGAAACAGGACTATTACATTTTATATTTAATCCAAAAGGGAGGCAGTATTTAGGAAAAATATACAAAGATTTTACTAAAGGGGGCAATACAATACATATGCAGTTACACAAAATAATAAGGATTAAAGAAGAAACTTACTATACAATCACAGAGGCGATTCAATATAGCTGGAGGGGAAACACTCCACTTGATTAGAACGGGATCCTTTGCTATAATAAATATATACTCCTGGCAATGAATACTGATCCATCCTCAGTGGATTCTTTTATGCTGAAGGGAGAGACCTGCCCCCACCCTGCTGTGCTGACATCACATAGACTGGTCTTTAGCCTTCATATTTTTATTAACATCGCTAACTTCTGGGATAACTTATCACTCGCTGATCGCAGAAGCTTGCAAGCAACGCCATATTTTCCGTTATGAATTTGCCTTTCTTTAGACATGGTGTAGCTGAGATCCGTTATACCGGTACTTTTGAGCCACAGCTCCCCGGAGGGGCTCACAGCTACAGGAAAATAAGCATATTGTTCCTTGGCTGTCCCTGCCACTAAAAACATTGGCCCCATTATTATCGGACATATGGAACTTTAGTTATACCATTTTTTGCGCTGTCTCTGGCCCGGTTACAGACCTCTGTTAAATTCCCTTTGAAGCTCTGGGAATGCAACCTTCTCAGCTAGCTGTAAATTTATCACAAGCCTGTGTTAATTCGGTTTGGTAGCACCTTTTGGGCTAACATTTGCTTACAAGGCATTTCTCATGTATGTGTTAAGTTGCATACAGACAGATGATAGATTGTCAGCTCTTCTCTCCTGACAAATACTATAGGGGAGGGAGGGAGAAGAAGAGGGGTCTGGGAGGGAGAAAGTCTTAATACTTTTCTGACAGTCCCGTAAACGTTTCAACAAATAATTGACTTTGCCTCTCACATTAGCTTTTCTGCATTTCTTTCTGAGATGTTCTTAATGAATAAAATAACACCCCACACCCCTTTGTCAACTGAGGTGCAGTGTATTACAAATAATAATGTAGTGCAAGCAATGTACGCCCGTCGTTTTGCTATAAATTGAATTCAAACAGAATTCTAGCGCATTTAGCTTATGTAATCTCTCCAAATGTATTATGCTGTAGTACATTTTTTTCCATTTTGGCAGTGACTTTTTCATAATTTAATAATATCACAAAAAAAACATCAAAACCTGGATAACCTTGGCAAATAAAGGATATTTTTTTAAAGTGACTTACACAATTATTACAAACTAGATGGTGGCCCGATTCTAACGCATCGGGTATTCTAGCATATGTCTCCCGACCCTCCTTTATAATGCCCCATGCAGGATGTCACATCCCCCCCCTCCCTTATAATGCCCCATGCAGGAAGTCACATCCCCCCTATTTAATACCCCATGCAGGATGTCACATCCCCCGTATATAATACCCCATGCAGGATGTCACATCCCCCGTATATAATACCCCATGCAGGATGTCACATCCCCCCTATATAATGCCCCATGCAGGAAGTCACATCCCCCCTATATAATACCCCATGCAGGATATCACATCCCCCTATAGTGCCCCATGCAGGATGTCACATCCCCCTATATAATACCCCATGCAGGATGTCATATCTCTCCATAGTGCCCCATGCAGGCTGTCACATCCCCCCTATATAATACCCCATGCAGGATGTCACATCCCCGTATATAATGCCCCATGCAGGATGTCACATCCCCACTATACACTGTGTTCCAAATTATTATGCAAATAATATTTTCTCAGATTTTCCCAAATTACCTATATGAATTGCAGTCATTGTAATTTTCCAGTCAAATAACTATTAGAGTACAATTGAAAGGTTTTTGTACAAACTGCCTATGATAACAGTATATTTTTAAAAAAATAAAAAACTCAAACTGCACTCAAAATGCATGTTCCAAATTATTATGCACAGCAGAGTTTTCAACCTTTTCATTTTAATAAAGAACAAAAAAATGGTCATTTTTGAAATTATAAGCATTAGCAGGTTATTACAAACTGAAATCAAACAGTTTTCAACTCAAAACTTTATTCTAGGTGATGTAACATTTGCACATAGGACCCCTTGTTCGAAAGGAGCTTCTGAACTCTCTCATTCATTGAATTTGTCAGGTTTTGGATGGTTTCTGCTTCAATTGTTTTGCATGAGGACAGAATACCCTCCCAGAGCTGTTGCTTAGATGTGAACTGCCTCCCGCCATCATAGACACTCCTTTTGATGATGCTCCAGAGGTTCTCAATGGGGTTGAGGTCAGGGGAGCATGGGGGCCACACCATAAGTTTGTCCCCTTTTATGCCCACAGCAGCCAGAGATGCAGATGTGCTATGTGCAGCATGAAACGGGGCATTATCATGCATGAAACGATCTTGATGGTCCAGATGGATGGAGTGGAGGATGGCTGGTTGATGGACACCCCATGCAAACACGGCTACGGCGCCAACAAGGAGGAGGTGGAGTAATGCTTTGGGCTGGAATCATGGGGAGAGAGATTGTCGGCCCTTTTAGGATCCCTGAAGGGGTAAAGATGAACTCCATAATGTATGTTGAGTTTCTCAAACAGCACTTCCTGCCATGGTTCAAGAAGAAGAACCATGCATTCCGCAGCAAGATCATTTTCATGCATAATAATGCCCCGTCTCATGCTGCACATAACACATCTGCATCTCTGGCTGCTGTGGGCATAAAAGAGGACAAACTTATGGTGTGACCCCCATGCTCCCCTGACCTCAACCCCATTGAGAACCTCTGGAGCATCATCAAAAGGAGTGTCTATGATGGCGGGAGGCAGTTCACATCTAAGCAACAGCTCTGGGAGGGTATTCTGTCCTCATGCAAAACAATTGAAGCAGAAACCATCCAAAACCTGACAAATTCAATGAATGAGAGAGTTCAGAAGCTCCTTTCGAACAAGGGGTCCTATTTGCAAATGTTACATCACCTAGAATAAAGTTTTGAGTTGAAAACTGTTTGATTTCAGTTTGTAATAACCTGCTAATGCTTATAATTTCAAAAATGACCATTTTTTTGTTCTTTATTAAAATGAAAAGGTTGAAAACTCTGCTGTGCATAATAATTTGGAACATGCATTTTGAGTGCAGTTTGAGTGTTTTATTTTTTAAAAAATATGCTGTTATAGGCAGTTTGTACAAAATACTTTCAATTGTACTCTAATAGTTATTTGACTGGAAAATTACAATGACTGCAATTCATATAGGTAATTTGGGAAAATCTGAGAAAATATTATTTGCATAATAATTTGGAACACAGTGTATAATGCCCCATGCAGGTAGTCACATCCCCCATATATAATACCCCATGCAGGATGTCACATCCCCCTATAGTGCCCCATGCAGGATGTCACATCCCCCCTATATAATACCCCATGCAGGATGTCACATCTCTCCATAGTGCCCCATGCAGGCTGTCACATCTCTCCATAGTGCCCCATGCAGGATGTCACATCTCTCCATAGTGCCCCATGCAGGATGTCACATCCCCCTATATAATACCCCATGCAGGATGTCACATCTCTCCATAGTGCCCCAGGCAGGCTGTCACATCCCACCTATATAATACCCCATGCAGGATGTCACATCCCCCCATAGTGCCCCATGCAGGTCCCCTATGGCCCCATACAAAAAAAAAAAAAATCCAATACTCACCTCGCTGCTTCTCTGGACTCCAGCGTAGCCGGCATCTTCCCGCTGTGCGCTGTGACCGCTCAGGAGAGAGCGCGGTGTAAAGATGTCACCGCGTCCTCTGACCTGAGACGTCACAGAGCATCAGAGGAAGACACAGGAGCTGCTGCGCAGGCACGGGGAGGGGTAAGTATGACGTCGGGTGCCGGGGTCCTGATCGAGCGGGGGGAGGGACGGGAGGAGAGGAGAGGGGAGGGGAGGGGCGTGACACTTGTCCTCGGGAGATAAGTGGCCGTAGCCGCTGATCTTACGACGATATCCGCATGTAGGTCAGCGGCGCCTGCGGCCGGGGGACTTATGCTGCGAGCAGCCGGCTGCATCTCCCGGCTGCATCGCCGCTGACCTCCGTGCCGCACATGAGCCGCTAATGGCCACCATGTTTTTCTGAAATGCCGCGTCGCTGATTGGCTGCGGCCGGACCAATCAGCGACCCGGGATTTCCTGGACAGACAGACAGACAGACAGACAGAAAGACGGGATAAGACAATTTTATAGATAGATAGTTATTTAAATGCACGCGATAAACAACACATTTTACATCTAAGCTGGCACACTAGTATATATCTCAACTTTTGAAGAATAGAAAGAGTGACAAATCATGTTGTTCACATAGTGCACAGCAACAAATTTTGACCATGCCCATAGCCACACCCCAAGCAACACCTATTTTCCATTTCTTTTTACCTCTGCAGGAGGAGATGTTAGAGGGGCGGTGGCAGTGAGGGACATTCAGCAGATTCCCAAGACTGCAGGGCATAGACCCAAATCCGGAACTGTGCCCCTGTATCCAGGATGGTTGGGACTAGAGATGAGCAGTTGATTCATGGAAATATGGTCCAGTGTCCAGGTTAGTGCTAAATGGCGGCTGGATGTGAGGCCCGCAAATCTCTTACTTTCCAGCGTCCCTGGCACAGCTTTTGATTAGCCAGGGTTGGGGCAACGTCATCTGTGTGTCCTGTTCATGTCTAGTTGGGAACTATGGATTTATTTATTTTTTATTCATTCATAGTCATAGCAGCCAAAACGTTCTCATTTTTATTTGTTTCACTGTACAACATCTGTCTTTTTGGTGTCTGTAAGGCCGTGTTCACACGTTGCTTAAATACTGTGTATTTGGCTTTCTGCAGGTGTCCGCACCAAACTACGCAATAACAAGCTTCTCTGATTGCACTTATGCTTATTTTTTTATGCCTTTTCCCCTCTTATTTGATGCATTTTTGGTGCAGATGTGATGCAGCGTTTTTAATGTGTTTTTTTTTATAGTACAGAAAAGCTTTGATTCTGCACTAAAAAAAGTAACTGCCCTCTTTTAGGCTGTGTGCCCACGTAGCGTTTTTCAAGCGTTTATGCTGCGGAATTTCCACAGCGGAAACGCTTGTTAAACGCTAGGTAATCCGCACCCCATGGTCCCCAAGGGGATTCCGCATGTTCTATGCACATGCTGCGGATTTTTCCGCAGCGTTTATGCTGCGTACAAAAATCCGCAGCATGTCATTTAATTTTGCGGAAGCGCAGCGGAACTCCCGCCATTGACTTGCATTGAGACGCATAGAAACCGCGACTGTACATTTGTACAAGCGGCTTCTATGCGTCTCTATGTGCGGATGGTACCCAGTTCTGGAGGAGAGGAGACTCTCATCCAGACCTGGGTACCATTGTACCTGTAAAAAAAGAATAAAATAACAAATAAAGTTTATATTCACCTGTCCGGCGACTTGTCTCTGAATGCCGGCATCGCTTGAGGACCTGCGGTGACGTCACAGTCATGTGACCGCAGGCCCTTCACCGCTCTGTTTCGCGAGATGCCGGCAGCCAGGAACCAGACAGTAACGAGCGCTGCAGCCACGCCGAGGCCTCCGGGGTGAGTATAGCTTTATTTGTTTTAATTTTTACGGTTCACACTGTATAAATCCATGCCGTTTGCATGGATTTATACAGTGTGACCTAGTTGTCAAGCACTTTCCAAGTGATGCTATCGCCTGGAAAGCGCTTGTCAATCTGCATGCAGAAACGCATGTGAATCCACATGTGGATCCGCATGTATTCTGCTGGAAAAACGCATGCACAATCTGCATGCGTTTTTTTCTGCCAGGGAGATGCAGAAATGCTGCAGAAATTTTCTGCTTCATTTCTGCATCGTGGGCACATAGCCTTATATGCATTTTTTTAGGCTCCACATAGAAGTCTCTAGAGAAAAAAAAGCACCTAAACCGCACAGTTCAGCAGCATCTTTAGGTTATGTGCGCGCTTTCAAGATTTGCTTGCAGAAATTTCTGCAGCGTTTCTGCAAGGTTATGCATCTCTTGGCAGCAAAAACACTACGGAAATTCCGCACGTTTTTGATGCATTTTTTGTGTGTTTTTGCCTGCGGATTTGCCATGCATTTTTTGCAATGCATTGTACAGGAAAAACACAGGCCAAAAAGCACAAAGAATGGACATGCTGCTTCTTTTTCCGCACATGAAATTCTGCAAGGAAAAATCCTGATCATGTGCACAGATCTTGCAAAATCTCATAGAAAATGTTGGGATAAGGTTTGCAATGCATTTTTTCGGCCAATTCCACGCAGATTTACCGCATCAAAAATGCACAAAAAACGCACCGTGTGCACATATCCTTAGATGCCCGGTGGGCATGAAATCACATCCGATTTGCTTGAACAGGTAGAGACAGCAGAATTTCTGTGCAAAAAAAGCAGCAGAAAAAACACAGCATTTACACTACATGTAAACATGGCCTAAATATCGAAGCAAAGTAAATGTGATTTCATGAAAACTCCGCCCTAGGTGCGTCTAGACACTTTTGTACTGTGCGGTTTTGGGGCAATTTTTTTCTATGGGTTTCTATCTGGAGCTTGAAAAAAACGCATGAAAAAAAAGTTGTTGTATTTTTAAGTGCAGAATCAAAGGTTTTCTATATTATTAAAAAGAGTTAAAAACACGACTTCACATTTTCACCAAAAATACATCAAATAAGGGGGAAAACAGAAAAAAACAAAACTAAACAAACACACAATAATCAGAGGAGATTGTTATAGAGTCATATGGTGCAGACACCTGCAGAAAATGAACAGAAAAAAAGCAGTAGAAGAAACACAGCATTTACGCTATGTGTGAACATGACCTCATTGTTACATTTTTATTACATTTTTTATGGATTTAATAGAGAGAAAAAAATCAATCACGCCATTTTTTACATCATTTACTGATCACCATAAATAATCTGATCTCTGTATTGTGTGGGTAATTACAATTACAGGGACACCAAATATGTCCATGTTATTTGCTAATTTGTGATGTTTATTAATTTTTAAATAAAGCAAATTTAAAATGACGTTATTGTTATTGTTTTTCATTATTCTTTTTAGTAGTTTTCTAGGAAGAAAAAAATCTGCCTTTTATTTTCCCTGTAGAATACAGGGACATAGAAATACACTGCTATGTAAAATGTATCTCTATGTACCAGTATAGTCTGCCTATGGGTTAAGATTCTGCAATGTAGCTTCAAGTATACAAAACCCTCCTAAGCTGATTAATTATTGTAGGTTGTGACTCATAGCTTTAGCTACTTCCTGCAATGATGCCGGTTGTGGGTTCAATTTCCAGGGAGACCAGATCTGAAGAGGATTGTTTATTTAATTAATTAATTGTAAGTGTGTGCAGAGAGATTCTAGCCTAGTCACCGAGGAGGAGGAGCTGTGGAGCGATGATACCGTTGCACAGAGAGAAGAGAGCGAGTGGAAGTCGGGACAAAGCCCTGACATGCCGGGACAGTGGGACTTCAAATTAGGACATTCCTGCTGAATCCAGGATGGTTGGAAGCTATGCACTTGCGAGGACAGGGTAGCTTGGTTCCAGATTTCTAATGTTAAAGCATCCCTCCAGCATCCATAGAAAATGTGACAGTACATTTCTAATGGGCAGGTGACGCGCCCCCTGGGCCATATTCGTTAGTGGGAATATCCGGAGCCGGATCAGATGGGGGTTGTAGTCTTCCGAGTGGCTGTGACCCGGTCCGTGCCCAGGGTGTCAAACTCAGTTGTATGTGGCAGTCCTACAGATGTTATTAAGTTCTTAATGTCGACTACGCCACCCGTTGTGTTGCGGTCACTATGGCCGCCGCTGCAGCAGGGTCCGCTGAGGCTGATGGTGTAGGTGCAGCTTGTGATGGTATAACCCCCAACGGGTGGGGTATAGCCTCAGGGGGATCAGGTGCAGAGGATGGGAGTTGTGGTGATGCAGTGTAGACGGCAATCAGAGACAGAGTCGGGTTATGCAGTTTAGGATGTTTACTCACTGCTGATGTTCTGGTCACTCCAGCTTCGAGTGACCTCCCGAGCCGTGCTGCGTCCACCAGGTTCTGGATCCAGCCAACTCCCAAATAAGTCCGGAGCGTGACCCTGAGCTCTCCTTCAGTCCTTTCTCTGGCCGTCCCCACTATTGATCCACCCAGGTCCAGCTCCCTCGGGCCTTCTGTTGGGAGACCCTTGGCTTTGGGTTCCCTGACCCTCCTTGTGGTATGCCTTCGTGGTGGATGTGGTGGGTGACCGTGGCAAACGCTGCTCACGGTCTCCGGTCTCTGGCTGGGGAGTGTTTTTACCCCCACCAGCTTGGGTTCCGGTACCCTGTGCCGACTCTTCACCCGGGGATTTAAGTTGGGTTCTTGGAGTCCTTTTCTTCTGGTTCCCCCTCTGGGTCTCTCTCTCTCCTCTCTCACTCTGGGTCTCTCTTCTCCTCCGCTCCTGACTTTCTCTCTGCAACTGACTGACAGACTGACCGACTGTGGCTGACTGACCCTGTTCTTAGTTGGTGCCCACCTTATATACACCCTCTATGTGTGAGCTCAGGTGACCAGCACCCAATGAGCTCCTATCTTTACCCAGGCTGCTCCCCCTATCTGCCCCTACACTACTTGGGATGTTCCACCCCCCTCCCACTCCAGCCAGGAACAGACTCGGTCGTACCTGCACATTTCTAAGTGGGAGTACCGTCGGTCTGCTCCTCGGAAATGGGATGTGTGTAGTGCATGCAGCCTACCGAGCTCAGTTCCACACTCCATCCTTACCCGGGAGTGGAATATCACACCTCTGGGTTGAGGTGCAATACCCCTGTAGCAGCCGAATCCTCAGGGTGCTACATTCCCCCCTGGTAAATCACAGCACGTCCTCGGGCTGTAAGACAAAAACACCAAAACATACAAAATTTTTTCATAAACAACATAAAACATCATATAAAACTTTTCATATAAACATTCTCGTCGCCTCAGGCTCCTCCTCCGGTCACTGTGCAACGTGTGACCGGGTAAAGCGCGACAGTCTCTCTGGAAAACTGGTTTTCCTATAAAACCGGTAGGGGGCGCTTTAGGACGCGCAACTATATACAGGGGTATGGCCGCTCTCAGTCCTCGGCCAGTTAAGGAGGGAAAGGGGAATGGCTGCTCACAGTCCTCAGCCTGTGGGATTAAGGGTAAACGGGTAAACAGTTCACTCAGCTGGTCCCAACGGGGACTACATTTGCAGTAACAGTTTCTTTATACCCCGATCGGGTAACTATTTACAGCACCTACTCCGCTGTACTCAACAACGTCTTCCTCCTGCTCCTTCTTTGGGGATCTCAGCTTCAGACCCGTCCGGATCCTCTTGCTCTTCCTCCTCACACCGCAGCTCTTCCTCCGTCAGGCGATGCACATGGAGGGCGTAGGGTCCTTTGGCACACTTGTGCCGGGTGAAGGTGACCTCGTCCCCGATGTAAAGGTCACGACCTCTGTGTCCCTCCGGTAGGTGGGACTCAACGTCTCTCCTCGTCACGAAGACGTCGCCTAGGGTGCGGTGGTCTCGGATGAAGCCCCACCCATGCTGCATGTTAAACTTTATCACAGTCCCGGTGGTGCGGGGACTATGCGCTGCACGGGGGTCTCTCCTGGCCCGGCTCTTCTGCTCCGCGCTCTTTACTTGAGCTTGCTGTTCCCGGACCCGCCTCTCTCTCCGCTCCCTCTCGAAGTCCTCGAGCTGTTGGCGGCAGCACTCAGCACGCTCCGCTGCAGCTGCCCGAGTCTCTTGAGTGAACCCCATGAGATCTTCTCCGGTGGGGTCCCACTCGAACTGCGCTTCTGCTAGCGGGGGCGAGATCCTCTTTACGGGCTTTGGAGCCGGGATCAGGGGTTCATCCAGGGGTCTTTCTCTCCGGAGTCGGGGATGGTGGAACTCCGGTGGCCATATAAATGGCTGCCCATCCGGGCACGTATGCTGGGCGTACAGGTCCTCTCCCAGATGCGGCACTCTTGGTCTTATGGGCGCGGTGGTGTTAGCGCCCGGGTTGCCCGGGCCTTGCGGCCAGGCCTGGGGTATCTGGAAGGTGAAGGGCACCGTAAGGACGGCGGCGCCCTGGGCTACTTGGCCCTGCGACCAGGCCGGGGGCTCCGCGGAGGTAGGGGGCGCTGTTGGTATTGCGGCGCCCGGGGGTACTAGGCCTTGCGACCAGGCTGGTGGTACTTCCTGCTTGGTCACGCCCGGGGTCGAGGCGTGTGACGTCACAGGGGTCGCAGCTCCCGTTTGAGGCCTAGTCTGCGGCGGTGACGTTGCAGCGACGGGCACGGCAGGATAGACTTCGGGCTCTGCGACGGGGAGCTGGGGCAGGTACGCGGTTTCCCGGTTTGGGGTATAGACGTCCCCTTTACCTGCCTCCACTCGTTCGGCTCCCTTCTCGGCGCCGTCTCCGGCCTTCAGTCCTCCCGCGCCATCCTCAGAGGCGGTCGGTCTCCTCGTCTTGGGTGGCGTGCTCCGCTGACGGGTCTCGGTTTGCTGGGCCATCTCTCGGCTCCACTCCGCCAACGTCTCTCGCTGCACCCGGGCCATCCTCCTTGCGAGGCCCTCCAGAGCGGTCTGCGCACACTCCCGGTCTCGGGGGAGCTGTGCTAGGACCTCCACTAGGCCTAGTGGGGTCGTTGTTTCCAGCAGGCTCCTGACCAACGGGTCGGTGCTGCTCTGCTCTTCTACAGTTGTTTCCAGCAGGCTCCTGGCCAGCGGGCCGGTGCTGCTCTGCTCTCCCTCTTCTGTTTCTAGCAGGCTCCTGGCCAACGGGCCGGTGCTGCTCTGCTTTCTCGCCATCTCCGGGTAAGCTCCTCCGATATTCTTCTCCCGGCTTCTTGCCTCCGGGTGCGCTCGCTCTAGACTGCTCCAGGCGGCACCCATCTTTGTTCTCTCCTTTCGTCTCCTCCCCCCTCGAGGGCGGTCCCGGGGCCACTTGGTGATTGTCAGCTCCAGGGGCAGTTCTTTCACGCTGACAGACACCTCTAGCATCACAGTCTCTGTTGGTGGGGGCGGTTTCCACTTTTGGCGCCACTTTCGGTCCTGGCCCACGATGGGAGGTGGCCTCTCGCCACCCTCTGGCACGCCCATAATGGCGTCCGCTCTGACAAGGCGGGAAACCTTTGGAAATGGCGGGAATCGCTTCCCAGTGGCGGGAAACTCTGCAGATGGCGGGAAAAAGCTGTTAATGGCGGACAACCGGCGGGAATCGACCTGTGATGGAGTCCGATGGCGGGGACCCTCCGGAACCGGCAGGAGACTTCTTTTTGAGGTAAACTTGCACTTTTCTTCAGGCACGCAGTACCCGGGTGTTGCGGGCACGTAATCCTGCCGACTACGCCAAAGTTGACGCGCCCCCTGGGCCATATTCGTTAGTGGGAATATCCGGAGCCGGATCAGATGGGGGTTGTAGTCTTCCGAGTGGCTGTGACCCGGTCCGTGCCCAGGGTGTCAAACTCAGTTGTATGTGGCAGTCCTACAGATGTTATTAAGTTCTTAATGTCGACTACGCCACCCGTTGTGTTGCGGTCACTATGGCCGCCGCTGCAGCAGGGTCCGCTGAGGCTGATGGTGTAGGTGCAGCTTGTGATGGTATAACCCCCAACGGGTGGGGTATAGCCTCAGGGGGATCAGGTGCAGAGGATGGGAGTTGTGGTGATGCAGTGTAGACGGCAATCAGAGACAGAGTCGGGTTATGCAGTTTAGGATGTTTACTCACTGCTGATGTTCTGGTCACTCCAGCTTCGAGTGACCTCCCGAGCCGTGCTGCGTCCACCAGGTTCTGGATCCAGCCAACTCCCAAATAAGTCCGGAGCGTGACCCTGAGCTCTCCTTCAGTCCTTTCTCTGGCCGTCCCCACTATTGATCCACCCAGGTCCAGCTCCCTCGGGCCTTCTGTTGGGAGACCCTTGGCCTTGGGTTCCCTGACCCTCCTTGTGGTATGCCTTCGTGGTGGATGTGGTGGGTGACCGTGGCAAACGCTGCCCACGGTCTCCGGTCTCTGGCTGGGGAGTGTTTTTACCCCCACCAGCTTGGGTTCCGGTACCCTGTGCCGACTCTTCACCCGGGGATTTAAGTTGGGTTCTTGGAGTCCTTTTCTTCTGGTTCCCCCTCTGGGTCTCTCTCTCTCCTCTCTCACTCTGGGTCTCTCTTCTCCTCCGCTCCTGACTTTCTCTCTGCAACTGACTGACAGACTGACCGACTGTGGCTGACTGACCCTGTTCTTAGTTGGTGCCCACCTTATATACACCCTCTATGTGTGAGCTCGGGTGACCAGCACCCAATGAGCTCCTATCTTTACCCAGGCTGCTCCCCCTATCTGCCCCTACACTACTTGGGATGTTCCACCCCCCTCCCACTCCAGCCAGGAACAGACTCGGTCGTACCTGCACATTTCTAAGTGGGAGTACCGTCGGTCTGCTCCTCGGAAATGGGATGTGTGTAGTGCATGCAGCCTACCGAGCTCAGTTCCACACTCCATCCTTACCCGGGAGTGGAATATCACACCTCTGGGTTGAGGTGCAATACCCCTGTAGCAGCCGAATCCTCAGGGTGCTACACAGGCATTATACATATTCATCTCTTCCCTGCCGCTGCTCCTTTCATTTCTCTGATCGGTGTCCATTTCTCTTTATGTCCAAAATGGCCACTGCTTGCATATAGCAATTGCATGAATCTGTGTCCCTTAAGCATAGTCCAAATAAACAGTACCACAGTCAAATCAAATGCATATAAGTAATTATATCACTGCCCAATAACCAGATGAAGGTTGATTGGTAAAACCAATCATTGCATATACATAGCCATATCACCACTTATGGATCATGTGTGGATCGATTGATAAGACCCACGCGTATATCTGTGTAACACAGCTTCATCAGTCACTAAATGCAGCAGTATATATAAGCCCATATAATTAGAACAATTCGTTACTAGTGTTGAGCATTCCGATACTGAAATATCTGGTATCGGCCGATATTCGCGGTATCGGAATTCCGATACTTAATTCCGATACTTTTGCAATATCGTATACCGGAATCGGAAGTTCCCATAATGCAATGAGACATTTTCATTTTATTCAGCCAATGAGGATCCTAAGAAGTGTGGGCACATCCTGTTAGGCATGTAGGCATCTTAACTAATGGCATGGCTGTGATTGGCTGCTGAAATGATGTAATGATGCACTATAAAAGCCACCGCCGCCATTTTGAGCTCACTCTGCTGTGAATTCAGATAGGGATAGGACGCTGTTGTTCTGAGGGACAGTTTTAGCTACCTATTTGCTCTATACTGCTTTACCCAAGCTACTTTCTAAATCACTGTGCCTTGCAGTGCTAGTGCACAGTTCCCTGTGCTGTTCACCGCTGTCTGCAAGGTCTGTGTGTGTGAGTGCAGCTCACCCTGTAGTGTGTGCTTCAGCCAAGTCTGGTTGTAGTGCACTCAGTGTGTGTCACTGCCTCATACATTGTCCTTTTTTGCCAATTCATAATTTTTCCTGATATCTCCTATTAGTGTGGTGGTTCCATCCGTATTCAGCTAAATTGGTTCCAAACACACTATATAGGAGTAGATAGAGAAATTTTTTTGGTCTTGCAGCGCTAGTGCACAGTGCTCTGCATCTGTACTGTTCACCGCTGTCTGCAAGGTCTGGTGTGTGAGTGCAGCTCACCCTGTAGTGCAGGGGTCTCAAACACGCGGCCCGCGGGCCGCATGCGGCCCCTGAGGCTGCTTTATGCGGCCCGCAGGCACAGACCCCTTGACGATCCCGACCTGGTCCAGGAGGAGCCGCTGACAGCAGCGCTGAATTGCCACACAGAGACTGTTTCCCAGCACTGCATTTCCAATGCCAGCCGCTGACCAATCAGAGGCCAGCAGCTGATATCTGCGTGTCGGCGCAGCGAGTATGACGTCATTGCCATATGCAGATGTCAGCTGCTGGCCTCTGATTGGCCGGCGGCTGACATTGAAAATGCAGTGCTGGGAGACAGTCTCTGTGCGGCAATGCAGCGCTGCTGTCGGCGGCTCCTCCTGGACCAGGTCGGGATCGTCAAGGGGTCGGACTCTGTGGTGCCTGCGGGCCACATCTGCAGGAAGGCCGCCGAGGGAACGGAGGACAAGTGAGAATCATCTTTTTTTTTTTCTATTTTATGTGTGTGAAGAACAGCACAGGGGGCACATAGCCACAAGAGGGGACCTGGATGGGGCACAGAGCCACAAGATGGGGACCTGGATGGGGCACAGAGCCACAAGAGGGGACCTGGATGGGGCACATAGCCACAAGATGGGGACCTGGATGGGGCACAGAGCCACAAGAGGGGACCTGGATGGGGCACATAGCCACAAGATGGAGACCTGGATGGGGCACATAGCCACAAGATGGGGACCTGGATGGGGCACAGAGCCACAAGAGGGGACCTGGATGGGGCACAGAGCCACAAGAGGGGACCTGGATGGGGCACAGAGCCACAAGATGGGGACCTGGATGGGGCACAGAGCCACAAGAGGGGACCTGGATGGGGCACAGAGCCACAAGAGGGGACCTGGATGGGGCACAGAGCCACAAGAGGGGACCTGGATGGGGCACAGAGCCACAAGAGGGGACCTGGATGGGGCACATAGCCACAGGATGGGGACCTGGATGGGGCACATAGCCACAAGAGGGGACCTGGATGGGGCACATAGCCACAAGATGTGGACCTGGATGGGGCACAGAGCCACAAGATGGGGCACATAGCCACAAGATGGGGACCTGGATGGGGCACATAGCCACAAGATGGGGACCTGGATGGGGCACAGAGCCACAAGATGGGGCACATAGCCACAAGATGGGGACCTGGATGGGGCACATAGCCACAAGATGGGGACCTGGATGGGGCACATAGCCACAAGATGGGGACCTGGATGGGGCACATAGCCACAAGATGGGGACCTGGATGAGGCACATTAGTACAAGATGGGCGCCAGGATGGGGAACGTTGCCACAGGATGGGGACCTGGATGGGGCACATAGCCACAGGATGGGGACCTGGATGGGGCACAGAGCCACAAGATGGGGACCTGGATGGGGCACAGAGCCACAGGATGGGGACCTGGATGGGGCACAGAGCCCCAAGATGGGGACCTGGATGAGGCACATTAGTACAAGATGGGCGCCAGGATGGGGAACGTTGCCACAGGATGGGGACCTGGATGGGGCACATAGCCACAGGATGGGGACCTGGATGGGGCACATTAGTACAAGATGGGGACTTGGATGGGGAACATTACTACAAGATGTTTTCCATTATTACTATATGATGCTAATTGTAAGACAATATTACTGTATGTGGCCAATTGGGGGAAATAAAATTGTAAAAAAAATAAAAAATAAAATAAAGCATGAAAAAATATTGGGCACTAAAAATGCTGTTTTATATGTAAACTAAAGTAAACACAAAAAAGTGCACGTTTATTATCGCCACATCCATAACGACCCAAGCCATAAAAAAATAAACACGGCAAAAATGTTCAAAAGGTGTATACAAAAAAAATGGTATCACTAAAAATGTCACATTGAACAAAGAATGCGGCCCCCCAAATTCAAATTTTTTCCATGTGCGGCCCATATACCCAGCCGAGTTTGAGACCCCTGCTGTAGTGTGTGCTTCAACCCCGTCTGGTTGTAGTGCACTCAGTGTGTGTCACTGCCTCATACATTGTCCTTTATTGCCAATTCATAATTTTTCCTGATATCTCCTATTAGTGTGGTGGTTCCATCCGTATTCAGCTAAATTGATTCCAAACACACTATATAGGAGTAGATAGAGGAGCCTTTCTGCAGCATTGGGCCCTGCAGCCCCAGCCAGATTAGTATTAGCCTATTTTTTGCAGCCTCATCTATTGCATTGTAGGTTACCTTCCTACATTGTAATAGCTACAAAAAGTTTGTGATACTATCGTTATTACATCTTTAGGCACATCCAGTGTCTTTTTGTGACAAAAAAAAACCTAAATAAAGTTCACCAAACACTCCACTTTACAGTTGTGTAGGCCACATTAGCTCATATTAAAGTCTAGTCCACACTTTATAAAATTAGTGTTTCTTATACCTGTTAGCAGCTGTTCAGGAATAAGCACACTAAGCCCTTAGTACTTTTCTGCCTATCTTTATCAGTCTACCAAGATGAAGAAGGCAGGGAGTAAGGCATGTGGTCGTGGGCGTGGGCGTGGGCGTGGGCGTGGAGTTTCTGCAGGGAGAGGACGTGAGGATTCTGTGCCTGCAGGGAGAGGACGTGGGGATTCTGTGCCTGCTGCGGGCACCAGTGACTCAGCATCCCCCAGTTTTACCAGGGAACAGTCCTTTATGCGCAGCTTTGTAGGAGCTAGCCGTACCCCACTGCTGCGCGAGGACCAAATTGAAGCCGTTGTCGGATGGATGGCAGCTAACGCATCGACTTCAATTAGTTCCAGATCCTCTCAGGTCCTGAGCACTGAAGAGCACCCATCTGTCTCTTCACCACCTGCCAAGTTGCCCAGGCAGTCAGAGAGCCCTGGACAGGAGCCATCTCTACTTCTGTTCTCTGAATCTCTTGGCTTGGAAAGAGGGGGCCAGCCAAGCAGAATTCGAGAATTTGAAGAAGAGGTAGTATGCAGTGATGCGCAACCGTTTTGTCTCTCTGAATCTGAAGAGGCGGGTGGGCCAGTGCCTATGGTCAGCAGCACACCTCAGTACGCATCTGATGATGAGACTCAGGTGCCACTTTCTGGTGCGTACTGTGCTGTCGAGACTACCCAGGAGAAGCAGTTGTTTGAAGAGGGTGGTGTAGATGATGAGGTCCTTGACCCATCATGGCGTGAGGGACAGGAAGGTGGTGGGAGCAGCTCTGAGGAAGAGATTCCCCGAACGGCCCAAAAAGGAGGGAGAGGGAGGGGGCAGACTTGGTTGCCTGTAGCCTCCACTTCGGCACCCATTAGGAGCATGGCTCTTCCAAAATCCAAAGCGGGCGCTCCCAAGACTTGCAGTGCCTGGTCCTTTTTTGACACAGTTGCAGATGACATTTGCTTTGTCAAATGCAAGCTGTGTAATCAGAAGGTGAAAAGAGGGAAAAGTGTCAGCAACCTCAATACCACAAATATGTGGAAACATGTGCGGACCAAGCACGTGGTGGAGTTACACAAACACACTGAAGACCTAGGCCAACCTACAGCGCCACCTACCACCTCTTCAGCTCGTGTTGTAGCCTCTTCCTCCAGCTCACACACAGCTGGTTCGGCTTCCTCACAGGATCGCCATGGAAGAATCTCTGGCACTGTTGTACAGAGACACAGTGTAATTCCACCCACAGCACCACTTTCCCAGTCATCCTCACACTCCCAGGCCAGTCTACAGCCATCGTTAGCACAGGCATGGGAGAAAAGGCGCCCATACTCGGCAAACCACCCCCGAGCACAGGCTCTGAATGCTGGCATTGCTAAACTACTGGCCCTTGAAATGCTATCATTCAGGCTGGTGGAGACTGACACATTCCGTAACTTTATGGCATTGGCAGTCCCACAATACAACGTGCCCAGCCGCTTTTATTTCAGCAGGCAAGCCGTCCCTGCCCTGCAACATCATGTGGAGGGAAAAATTAAACATGCGCTACAAAACGCCGTCAGTAGCAAGGTCCACCTGACCACTGATGCGTGGACCAGTAAGCATGGACAGGGACGATACCTTTCCCTCACTGCCCATTGGGTAAATGTTGTGGAGCCGGGTACAGATCTTGAGAGTGGCGCTGTACGTGTTCTGCCAACTCCAAGGATTGCAGGAATCCAGTCTGTACACATTGACTCCTCCTCATACTCCAGTTCCTCTGAATCAGCGCTGCAGGAGCCGTCACGGTCTACCTCCACATCGACCCGTGAACGGTTACCTGTTATGATGACCGATATGAGCACAGCCGTGGCCAAACGTCAACAGGCCGTATTAAAATTAATTTCTTTGGGGAATCGAAGCCACACAGCGCAGGAGCTCTGGAATGCCATCAAGCAGCAGAGTGACGTGTGGTTTGTGCCAGCGAATCTCCAGCCAGGCATGGTAGTGTGTGACAATGGCCGAAATCTGGTGGCAGCTCTGGGCCTAGGCAACCTCACTCACATCCCATGTCTGGCACATGTGCTCAACTTGGTCGTGCAGAGTTTTTTGAGGGACTATCCGGATCTTGATGCACTGCTTCACAAGGTCCGCATAGAGTGCGCTCACTTGCGGCGTTCCAGCAATGCAAGATCACGCATTGCAGCTCTGCTGCGCCGATTATGTCTTCCGGAACATCGCATCATATGTGACCTACCCACCAGGTGGAATTCAACGTTACATATGTTGGAGAGGTTGTGTGAGCAGCAGGCAGCAGTAATGGAGTACCAGCTGCAGCAGGCGCAAACAAGTCGCAGTGCGCGCCGTTCACACTTCACCACCACTGAGTGGGCCTCTATGAAGGACATTTGCCACGTTTTGCGTGCCTTCGATTATTCCACGCGGATGGCGAGTGCAGATGATGCACTAGTCAGCATGACTATCCCCCTTATCTGCCTGCTTGAAAAAACACTGCAAGCACTAAGGGACGAGGTTTTGGAAGAGGTGGAGGATGAGGAGTCACAAATGCCATCTGCTTCTCTACAGTCTGCGCAACATGGTTCCTCACAAAGGCCTAGGCAGGGGACACTTTGTGAGGAGGATGAGGAGGAGTCAATGGATGAGGAAGACATCTGTCCAGAGGAGGGAGGTACACAATGCTCTAGTAGTCAGTATCTAGAGCGAGGGTGGGGTGATGCAGAGCAGGGGACAGCGTTTCTTGGCCAGTTGGCAGTCTGCAGCACATGGTTGATTTCATGCTGCAGTGCCTGAGAAACGACCGCCGCATCGCCCACATTCTCAACACGGCTGATTATTGGGTGTCCACCCTCCTAGATCCTCGCTACCGGGACAACTTACAAAGCCTCATAACACCGTTGAACCGGGAGCGTAAAATGCGGGAGTACCAAGACGCACTGGTGCATTCCATCATGTTCTCCATTCCAACCGAGAGCAGTGCTGCTAGTGCTTTACAAAGCAGCTCAGTGCGTCGAGGCAGTGGAGGAAGCTCTGCACAAAGAGGGAGCAGAAGCAGCGCCTCAGCACAAGGCAAGACCAGTATGGCCGAAATGTGGCAAAGTTTTGTGTCCCCGCCGCCACAAATGTCTACACCATCACAGACGGCTCCAGTCAGCAGGAGGCAACGTTTCCGTCAGATGGTGACAGACTACATGTCTTGCCCTCTTAGTGTACTCCCAGACGGCTCTTCTCCCTTCAAGTTTTGGGTCTGTAAGCTGGATACATGGCCAGAGCTTAGTCAGTATGCACTGGAGGTGCTAGCTTGCCCTGCTGCTAGTGTATTATCGGAACGCGTCTTTAGTGCCGCAGGTTGTGTACTAACAGACCGTCGCATGCGACTATCCTCCGATAACGTTGACCGGCTTACTTTTCTCAAAATGAACAAGGCCTGGATCTCTCATGAATTTGCCAGTCCTCTTCCAGAATAAATAATTGGTTGGCAACAGTATCCAGGTCTCCTGTTCTGTTCATGTTTCTACCACCTGAACTGTAATCCCTGAGCTCCAACACCGCCAGTTGGCGCTCGGAAGTGCCGTCTGCACAGTCAACACTTGCTACCATGTTATTGGGGTTCAGTAACGTCAGCTGTTCCCCTGCTGTGCGGACGGCAATTTCTCCTGCTCTGTCCACATTCTCACTACTACAGATTTTAAAGTTGCTCCAATTACACCTCTGGCTCCTCTGTTTTCAGTATTATCCCTGAGCTCCAACACCGCCAGTTGGCGCTCGGTAGTGCCGTCTGCACAGTCAACACTTGCTACCATGTTATTGGGGTTCAGTAACGTCAGCTGTTCCCCTGCTGTGTGGACGGCAATTTCTCCTGCTCTGTCCACATTCTCACTACTACAGATTTTAAAGTTGCTCCAATTACACCTCTGGCTCCTCTGTTTTCAGTATTATCCCTGAGCTCCAACACCGCCAGTTGGCGCTCGGAAGTGCCGTCTGCACAGTCAACACTTGCTGCCGTGTTATTGGGGTTCAGTAACGTCAGCTGTTCCCCTGCTGTGCGGACGGCAATTTCTCCTGCTCTGTCCACATTCTCACTACTACAGATTTTAAAGTTGCTTCAATTACACCTCTGGCTCCTCTGTTTTCAGTATTATCCCTGAGCTCCAACACCGCCAGTTGGCGCTCGGAAGTGCCGTCTGCACAGTCAACACTTGCTACCATGTTATTGGGGTTCAGTAACGTCAGCTGTTCCCCTGCTGTGCGGACGGCAATTTCTCCTGCTTTGTCCACATCCACTGTACTACACATTTTAAAGTTGCTCCAATTACACCTCTGGCTCCTCTGTTTTCATTCTTATCCCTGGGCTCCAGCACCGCCAGTTGGCGCTCGGAAGTGCCGTCTGCACAGTCAACACTTGCTGCGGTGTTATTGGGGTTCGGTAACGTCAGCTGTTCCCCTGCTGTGTTCACGGCAATTTCTCCTGCTCTGTCCATATTCACTGTGCTACTTATTTAAAACTTGCTCCAATTACACCTCTGGCTCCTCTCTATTTTTATTCTTATCCCTGGGCTCCAGCACCGCCAGTTGGCGCTCGGAAGTGCCGTCTGCACAGTCAACACTTGCTGCCGTGTTATTGGGGTTCGGTAACGTCAGCTGTTCCCCTGCTGTGTTCACGGCAATTTCTCCTGCTCTGTCCATATTCACTGTGCTACTTATTTAAAACTTGCTCCAATTACACCTCTGGCTCCTCTCTATTCTTATTCTTATCCCTGGGCTCCAGCACCGCCAGTTGGCGCTCGGAAGTGCTGTCTGCACAGTCAACACTTGCTGCCGTGTTATTGGGGTTCGGTAACGTCAGCTGTTCCCCTGCTGTACGGACGGCAATTTCTCCTGCTTTGTCCACATCCACTGTACTACACATTTTAAAGTTGCTCCAATTACACCTCTGGCTCCTCTGTTTTCATTCTTATCCCTGGGCTCCAGCACCGCCAGTTGGCGCTCGGAAGTGCCGTCTGCACAGTCAACACTTGCTGCGGTGTTATTGGGGTTCAGTAACGTCAGCTGTTCCCCTGCTGTGTTCACGGCAATTTCTCCTGCTCTGTCCATATTCACTGTGCTACTTATTTAAAACTTGCTCCAATTACACCTCTGGCTCCTCCGTTTTTAGTATTTACCCTGGGCTCCAATACCGCTAGTTGCTGCTCAGAAGTGCCGTCTGCACAGTCAACGCTTGCTCCAGTGTTATTGGGGTTCAGTAACGTCAGCTGATCCCCAGCTGTGTGTCCGGCAAATTCTCCTGCTTTGTCCACATCCACTGTACTACGGATTTAAAACCTCCTCCAAATACACCTCTGGCTCCTCTGTTTTTAGTATTTACCCTGGGTTCCAGCACCGCCAGCTGGTTCTCGGCAGTTCCATTGGCTCTTGTACCTTCTGCTACCCATCCGGGTTCCAGTACCGTCAGCTGGTCCTCGGTAGTTCCATTTGCTCTTGTATCTTCTGCTACCCATCCGGGTTCCAGTACCGTCAGCTGGTTCTCGGCAGTGTCTTTGGCACGGGTACTCCCTCCTGCCCAGCCTGGTTCCAGCACGCCAGCTGTTTCCGGGTAGTGTCAACGTCACTTTGCCTCCAATGCGTTGTCCTGTCGTGTTGCGGTCGGGTTAGCCGACTCTATGGTGCCTGCAGTTTAGGTGACTCCTATGTGGGCTGCGGGATCTGGCAATGAAGGCTGGTTCCATAGTGCCAATAGGACAAGCACCCCCTGTAGGACTGTGGGTTTTGGTAACTGCGGCCGGCTCGCGGCCTTGAACTTTTTTTTACATGGGTACCTTCTGCTACCCATCCGGGTTCCAGTACCGTCAGCTGGTTCTCGGCAGTGCCTTTGGATTAGGTGCCTCCTTCTCGGTATCCAAGTTCCACCAACGTCTGCTGGTCCTTGGTAGTGCTTTCTGGCACAGGTACCTCCTGCTTAGTAACCGAGTTCCAGTAACATCAGCTGGTCCTCGGTAGTTCCATTGGCTCTTGTACCTTCTGCTACCCATCCGGGTTCCAGTACCGTCAGCTGGTCCTCGGTAGTTCCATTTGCTCTTGTATCTTCTGCTACCCATCCGGGTTCCAGTACCGTCAGCTGGTTCTCGGCAGTGTCTTTGGCACGGGTACTCCCTCCTGCCCAGCCTGGTTCCAGCACGCCAGCTGTTTCCGGGTAGTGTCAACGTCACTTTGCCTCCAATGCGTTGTCCTGTCGTGTTGCGGTCGGGTTAGCCGACTCTATGGTGCCTGCAGTTTAGGTGACTCCTATGTGGGCTGCGGGATCTGGCAATGAAGGCTGGTTCCATAGTGCCAATAGGACAAGCACCCCCTGTAGGACTGTGGGTTTTGGTAACTGCGGCCGGCTCGCGGCCTTGAACTTTTTTTTACATGGGTACCTTCTGCTACCCATCCGGGTTCCAGTACCGTCAGCTGGTTCTCGGCAGTGCCTTTGGATTAGGTGCCTCCTTCTCGGTATCCAAGTTCCACCAACGTCTGCTGGTCCTTGGTAGTGCTTTCTGGCACAGGTACCTCCTGCTTAGTAACCGAGTTCCAGTAACATCAGCTGGTCCTCGGTAGTTCCATTGGCTCTTGTACCTTCTGCTACCCATCCGGGTTCCAGTACCGTCAGCTGGTCCTCAGTAGTTCCATTTGCTCTTGTATCTTCTGCTACCCATCCGGGTTCCAGTACCGTCAGCTGGTTCTCGGCAGTGTCTTTGGCACGGGTACTCCCTCCTGCCCAGCCTGGTTCCAGCACGCCAGCTGTTTCCGGGTAGTGTCAACGTCACTTTGCCTCCAATGCGTTGTCCTGTCGTGTTGCGGTCGGGTTAGCCGACTCTATGGTGCCTGCAGTTTAGGTGACTCCTATGTGGGCTGCGGGATCTGGCAATGAAGGCTGGTTCCATAGTGCCAATAGGACAAGCACCCCCTGTAGGACTGTGGGTTTTGGTAACTGCGGCCGGCTCGCGGCCTTGAACTTTTTTTTACATGGGTACCTTCTGCTACCCATCCGGGTTCCAGTACCGTCAGCTGGTTCTCGGCAGTGCCTTTGGATTAGGTGCCTCCTTCTCGGTATCCAAGTTCCACCAACGTCTGCTGGTCCTTGGTAGTGCTTTCTGGCACAGGTACCTCCTGCTTAGTAACCGAGTTCCAGTAACATCAGCTGGTCCTCGGTAGTTCCATTGGCTCTTGTACCTTCTGCTACCCATCCGGGTTCCAGTACCGTCAGCTGGTCCTCGGTAGTTCCATTTGCTCTTGTATCTTCTGCTACCCATCCGGGTTCCAGTACCGTCAGCTGGTTCTCGGCAGTGTCTTTGGCACGGGTACTCCCTCCTGCCCAGCCTGGTTCCAGCACGCCAGCTGTTTCCGGGTAGTGTCAACGTCACTTTGCCTCCAATGCGTTGTCCTGTCGTGTTGCGGTCGGGTTAGCCGACTCTATGGTGCCTGCAGTTTAGGTGACTCCTATGTGGGCTGCGGGATCTGGCAATGAAGGCTGGTTCCATAGTGCCAATAGGACAAGCACCCCCTGTAGGACTGTGGGTTTTGGTAACTGCGGCCGGCTCGCGGCCTTGAACTTTTTTTTACATGGGTACCTTCTGCTACCCATCCGGGTTCCAGTACCGTCAGCTGGTTCTCGGCAGTGCCTTTGGATTAGGTGCCTCCTTCTCGGTATCCAAGTTCCACCAACGTCTGCTGGTCCTTGGTAGTGCTTTCTGGCACAGGTACCTCCTGCTTAGTAACCGAGTTCCAGTAACATCAGCTGGTCCTCGGTAGTTCCATTGGCTCTTGTACCTTCTGCTACCCATCCGGGTTCCAGTACCGTCAGCTGGTCCTCAGTAGTTCCATTTGCTCTTGTATCTTCTGCTACCCATCCGGGTTCCAGTACCGTCAGCTGGTTCTCGGCAGTGTCTTTGGCACGGGTACTCCCTCCTGCCCAGCCTGGTTCCAGCACGCCAGCTGTTTCCGGGTAGTGTCAACGTCACTTTGCCTCCAATGCGTTGTCCTGTCGTGTTGCGGTCGGGTTAGCCGACTCTATGGTGCCTGCAGTTTAGGTGACTCCTATGTGGGCTGCGGGATCTGGCAATGAAGGCTGGTTCCATAGTGCCAATAGGACAAGCACCCCCTGTAGGACTGTGGGTTTTGGTAACTGCGGCCGGCTCGCGGCCTTGAACTTTTTTTTACATGGGTACCTTCTGCTACCCATCCGGGTTCCAGTACCGTCAGCTGGTTCTCGGCAGTGCCTTTGGATTAGGTGCCTCCTTCTCGGTATCCAAGTTCCACCAACGTCTGCTGGTCCTTGGTAGTGCTTTCTGGCACAGGTACCTCCTGCTTAGTAACCGAGTTCCAGTAACATCAGCTGGTCCTCGGTAGTTCCATTGGCTCTTGTACCTTCTGCTACCCATCCGGGTTCCAGTACCGTCAGCTGGTCCTCGGTAGTTCCTCAGCTTTCTTGTACCTTCTGCTACATTTCCAAGTTCAAGCTTTTTGAAATGGTTCTTGGTAATCACTCTGGATCTCCCTGACGAGGACCCTGAAGACGAGGACCCTGAAGACCAACCCTAAGAAGACGAGGACCCCGAAGACAATGACCCTGAAGACGAGGACCCTGAAGACCACCCCGAAGACGAGGACCCTGAAGACCACCCCGAAGAAGACGAGGACCCTGAAGACCACCCCGAAGAAGACGAGGACCCCGAAGACGAGGACCCAGAAGACCAACCCGAAGAAGACGAGGACCCCGAAGACGAGGACCCCCGAAGACGACGACCCTGAAGACCACCCCGAAGAAGACCAAGAAGATGACCCTGAAGAAGTTGACCAAGAAGACAAAGAAGAGAAGACAAGCACCAAGATACAGAAGAACAAGAGACAGAAAACCAAGAAGCAGAAATACAAGAAGCTGCAGAACAAAAAGCGGAAGAACATTAAGCATAAGACTAAAAATCAGAGCAAAAGATAATATCTAAATTATAAGCAGAAGATGACTAAGCAGTGTATGGGGGTGAGTCCGTTCCTCCTCGTGGTGCCCCTGGAAAAGACCTGCTGCTGCAGGCCAAACTGAACGCGGACAAATCCTGTTGTAAATCTTTTGTGACGGGCAGAACGAAAGGTGTAATGTCCAACCTTTTATAGATAACAACTACAGGAATGCCTGTCACAAATAAGAATATGATGAAGAAGAAGAATATGAAGAAGATGAAGAAGTAGAATATGAAGAATGTAAAAAAAAGAATAATACGAAGAAGGTGAAGAAGAAGAAGGTGAAGAAGAAGTGGATGAAAAAGATGCTGAGGATGATGAAGGAGAAAGTGTGGGAGAAGTAAAAAAGAAGGTGAAGAGCATGGAAGTAGTGAAACATAAATATCTGACAAAATATAAAAATACTTAACATAGTTAATATTTCCGTAACTCAGAACATAATAAAAAAATAGTAATTCCTGCTATTCCATTTGACTGGGCTAAACCTCTATGCCTTTATTGTCTCCCCCACCTCCCCCAATACATTCTACATTATTCTTAGTTGTTTTCCTTCATGTAGAAATAATCTACAAGGAAAGAAAGGGTTTATTTTAATTCCGATATTTATGTCCCATTGACTTGCATTGGTTTCCGGTATCGGAATCGCGATATCCGATACTTTTTCGGTATCGGTCCGATCCAATCCGATCCGATATTTCCCGATATCGGAAGGTATCGCTCAACACTATTCGTTACCTGTGATTGCACAGACATGTGGTGTGCACAGGAGAGTCTTTTCAATAGGTGTCATGACAGACGCTCAGGCATGCCCATAGTCCAAATTATATGGGCTTATATATACTGCTGCATTTAGTGGCTCACATATAACCTCCCTGATGAAGCTGTGTTACACAGATATACGCGTGGGGCTTATCAATCGATCCACACATGATCCATAAGTGGTGATATGGCTATGTATATGCAATGATTGGTTTTGCCTATCAACCTTCATCTGGTTATTGGGCAGTGATATAATTATTTATATGCATTTGATTTGACTGTGGTACTGTTTATTTGGACTATGCTTAAGGGACACAGATTCATGCAATTGCTATATGCAAGGTTTGTCCACGGTTTGGGCTGATATATAATGAGGGCTTACAGTGTATATTGAGTAATATTGGAGTACTGTGATATGTGATTATTATATGAATTTAAATTATTTATTATATCTATATTCTGTATACTGCCAATCATGCATTGTGGTATTTGGGTGTTGTTAATCATGTGTGTTGTGTTTTAGTGTTTTTAAAAGTGTATAATAAAGCTTGTATATTTTTTTACTTAATATGTATTGAGGTGTGCGCATTTCTAGATATGTACCTTCCTGTTTCTCTTGGTTTTGGTTTAAATGTTTGGGTACATCATGACGCACCCTAAATTTGTGATAGGGGCTGTGCATCCTTTTCTTTAGTTTTTGAAAATGGCCACTGCACGAACAGGAGGAGCTCTGTAGAAAGGCTGCACCACGCCTCCCTTCCTTTCTCATCTCTGGGGTGGACACAGCACAAATGTTATCATCACTGGTTCATCTCATACCAATTGAAAGTCAAAGGAGGTGAGGTATAGTCACACTTACTATGGGGGATGCAGGATCAAAAGAGAGTGGAGCTCCAAATGTATTAAAGGAGTTTTCCCATGAACAAAGTACATTTTTATCAATAGATCTTGGAATAATAATAACTTTCACAATTGGATGTGATTAAATATAATGTTCCTGTGCTGAGATAATCTTATAAATGTGCCCCTGCTGTGTACTGTGTAATGGCTGTGTCTCACCGTGCAGGAACATGGTCTGATCATACCACATCTCCTGGGCAGGGGAGGAAGCAAAAGATTATGCAAGCGGAATAGCATGGAATGGGAGATGCTGCTTTCTGTGAGGTAAAATATTTCCCTACCTGTTTTTGAACAGTCAGGAAATGTTTTACCTCATAGAAAGAATCAGCTGAGATCTCCTGTTGTAGTGCACCCCAGTCCTCAATTTACTTCAGATAATGTGTTTTTTGTTCTATTAGGACGTTTGCGATGTTAGGTTATATAATATTTTCTGCAGGGGCTGACACATAGAGAAGAGGACCCTTTCGCAAAAACAGAATATGAGCCTTTTGCAGTTCTATAGTTCATCATAACACACTACTTAGTTCATCTGTTCATCTGTCTGTGACAGAAGCTGCTCACAGCTCTGGAGGTGGAAGTGGGCTCCCTTATCTCTTGGGGCCCCTGTGTGGCTCCATAGGTTGCACCTACGGTATGTCCGATTCTCTACCTATGTTTGCATTTACTGTAACTGGAATGGCCTTTTCCTGAATCATAACAATGTGAGCTCATCCACAGCTGTGTCTGACATAGATTAGGAACATGCTACTTGGGGATTTGCATTGGGAATCTAGGATATTGAATTTGCCTGGAACTAGAAAAACAAAGGAGAGATTTTTCTAAGGAACTCACATTTCCTAATAAATGGCCTGTATGGCAGGTGTTCTGTTACTAACTAAAATTTATGAGCCAAGAGATTGTTTTTCCCTTTAGAATCATATTATTTTAAATTCTTGATCAATATTATATTTAGTATTCAGTATATAAATGTGTCACTGACATAAATAACCAAACTCATACTGACATTTCACTAGAACTTCTTAGTCTATGACTAGCTATAACCAGACTACACCTAACTGTTATTCATCTAACAGATGGCCCACGCCACCATATACATCGGATGAGTGCTATCCAATTTTTTATCAGATAGCACTTGCACAATTTTATTCATTGGGGCAGTGCTGATGACCAATTTTTTTCGCTGACAGAATCTGTCAGTGAAAAAAATCACAGCATGCTACAATTTCCCTCTGAAATCGGTGGCCACTCAACCATTCAAGTCTATGGATGAGCGTAAAACTTTCAACTGCACTCGGATGTCATACTTGAAAAAGACCTGTTACAGGTCGAAACGTCGCATCCTGTGTATGGCAGAATAAAGATGTTTTGAACTTCATCACCTGCTGGATGCTATCTACTATTTTCCTCTGCATGCTGTATCCAAGTGGACTCCTTGGATTTTGGACCTTGCATCTTTATACAGGAGAATGTCCTGATCTGCCCTTTTGTCCTTTGAAGAGTGCTGTGAACTAATATAATGGACATCTGAGTGCAGTCCAATTTCCGTGGACTCATACAATGGAAAAGATGGAAAAATTTTGTTCTCCATCTTCTCCTCACAGTGTTCTCCAATTCTGTCCAATTCACTAAGCTGATGTTCGGATCAAACTCTGACCAGTCATTAGCATAATCAACCTAATTCTCTTAGATGACAGAATCTACAGTTGTGTGACAATGTCCAGAGGCTGATTCATAAAATCATTTGCACCAGAAATCTGCCACAAAACTGTTTAAACTTTAGGGTCCCGATTCAGCAAGATCGGCAATTTTCTCGCTGGTCTTGATGAGGAGACGTAGTAAAGTCAAACGTTCCTAATTCATGAATCAGGAGCATCTGATCAGACGCCTGTATTTCCGTGTGCCACACCAGAAATCATACTCCAGTCCCTGACTAGAGTTAGATTTCTGGCATAGAGAACACCACAACTCGCCCCATCTTCATCAGAGCTGGGAGAAACTGACTACTCCTCACCCTCTTCCTTGGCATGACCGGTCTCTCCCTGCTTGCAAAGTATAGGGAAAGACCTATCACTCCAAGGCAGTGGGCGGGGGGAGAAGACTCCAGAAACCCGTCTTTCCGAATAGTGTCTTGTGCATCTGGGTCACTGGCCACTTTTAAAGTATGTTTTTCTCTTAAAAGCTGCAGCGTTTCAGAGTAAAACATTCCTGGCTGTAAGGATACATCTGACTCACCCCCTGGGCCGTGGGGCACCCGGAACCGGGCTTTAGTGCGATGATGGGGTAGTAGTGGCAACCCGATCCCATGGCTCAGGGTGGTCAGACCAAATGCTGTGGCAGTCTATTTGTAGAGTTATGAATGTCCGACTACGCCACCCGTGGATTGCGGTCAGGGATGGCCGCCGCTGCAAGGCAGACCGCTGAGGCTGATGTTGGTGTGCAGCACAGGGATAGGATAACTCCCCACGGGAAGAGTGTAGCCTCAGGGCAGCGTATGTAAATGCTGGGGGTGATAGTGCAGGCCGCAATAATAAGAGTTCAGAATCCTCTTCAAACAGTCCAGGGTCTTTATTGTAGGTATTACTAATGACCCGACCGGAGTACCGGGTAGGAATGGGCCTGGGTGTCTGAGCGCATTCGGGCGAGCCCCACTGATCAGGGTGAGTGTGAAGGCCTACCCTTCTCTCTCTGCCCTTGCTGACTATCCCCCTTTTCGTGGTGTAATAGCCCACGTCCCTGAGCTGGCCGCGTACTACGCCTGTATGGCTTGCGACTCGGGCCTTAGGTACCTTTTGCTTCTCCGTGCTGTACTGGTCCCTCTGTGTGGCGGAGCCTCCAGGCTTCTTAGGCCAAGGGACCTGAAATCCCTTGCGGGTTGGTTCTCTGCTGCTGGGCTTGCAACCCTGACAGCCCCGGACCCCAATGTCCGGTAGTGTAGTTCTCTCAGCCAGGACCGGCTCTCGTCGCCTCTGTCCCTGGCTCGCAGCTTCTCCTCTGCCTCACGGACTCCTTGGCTACAGCTGAACTGTCCCTCTTTCTCTGGGACTAGTCTCAGTCCTGAGCTAGATCGTCCAGTTCTCTCTAACCCTGCCCTCAGTTCCAGCTTTTATAGGGGCAGCCAGCTCCCCCTACTGGCCTGGGACAGGAGGTGCTGTATGCTAATTGTCCCTGACCACGGAACCTCCCTCCTGCTCTCAGACACAGCCTTTAATATTTGTGGCATCCAGGCCTGGGGTGACACACATCCAGTGTCTGATTCATGCTGCCGTAGATAGATTCTCTTTAACGATTTTAACACATCTTATTCTAGTGGACTCTTTATTATGACTACCATAAAAAAACATATTTCAAAATTAGGTGCACGTACCTTATACAATGCCAGACACACAAGCCTCTAGTTACACATGATCCATGAAAGTCACAGTGTCCCCACTATCAGTTACACATGCATCCATACCAGGCATATGTACTGTAGTGTCTCCTATAATGTCTGCCACACATGTCCCCACAAAGGTCACAATGCCTACCTCAGTTTTCCGTATAGTGGTAGAATTATGATATGGCTTGGAGTTCATGCTTACCATTGGGGCTGAGTTTTTGCAGCACTGACTGTACTGACCTTTATGAAATCACAATTGTGTGATTCCTGTCCTTTTCTTAATTCTTCATGGTTGCCATGTGTCTGTTATGTGAAAGTTATTCAAAGAATTAAAAAAGGTCCAAATTTCACCCTGTTTCTTCTTACTTGGATTATACTTTAGCATTCTGGGTAATTGTTAATCTCTTCTAGTGAATTACCAGAATTCAATCTCTGGAGGGTATTTATAATAATGATTTAATCTTGAGACACCATTTCTTGACTGTCTCTATGTACCAGTACTCGCACAAGGAGCTTTATCAGATAGCTTGGTTCGACTATGGAGGCACGTATGAAGATTACAGAAGTTTTACTTTTAAGCTGAATTCTTGTAGTTATGCACAATTACATTAGGTAAAAATGACTATTCAGAACCAGAAATGCAAGACATAAACTTCTTAATATGGCTAACATACTCAGAATGCGGAGCACTCGGTAGCAGGGCGGCAGTCTTCCAGGGAGGTCACGGTGGCAGTGGCCCAGCTCCGTGGCCCTGGCCGAGCAGATGAAGGGAATATTTACATAGTCTTTATGTGACGCCACCTGTGGTGCCTGGTCAAGGATGACCAGCACTGCTGTGTGGACCCTGGGGGATAGATGGTATAGCAGCTGGGATGAAACACGTCCCACGGGTGAAGCGGTCTCCCAGGGATTGAGAAAGCTTATATGAAGAATGGCAGCGGGGAAACAGGGTGCAGAAAGCAGAGCGGCAGCAGTGATGATAGTCACGGTGGTAGCACAGCTGGGGGGAGGCACAGAATAAGAAGACATACAGTAGGAATGCAGTCCAGTTACCTTTACTGCAGAGAAAGCTGTGGAGTCCGGGGCACTGGTCAATTGGTTCAGGAGGGTCCGATCAGCCTGGAAGCAATCGGAGTCCACCCCGTCAGGTGGGTTTGGAGGCCTGCCTGCTGCGCTTCTCCATTGAGGGCCCCGCTGCCTGTGAGCTATCATGTGGTCCCTTTTCTTAACTCCTGCCCTAAACTCCGTACTAGCAGGCGGTGCAAACCTATAACTGGTAGTGCCGTCTTGGGTGCAGCTCCGGGCTCTAGTTATACCGCTGTTCTGCCGGGCCTCTGCTTGAGGCCAGGAAACATGCAGTCTCCTGTCCCCCAGATTTGGTTGCCGGGACGTGCAATGCTCGTACAACCCAGGACTCTAGCGTCCTCTGCTCTGCTGCCTGGGGTGAGCTCTTCACTTGCTCTGCTCCCCAGAACTTTCTCCTTCTCCCTTTGCTGCTTTCTCCCCCTCTCCCTTCCCTCTCACACTCACTGACTAACTCCTCCCCCCAGCCGGAAAAGGCATCTCCCCAAAATAAGGTGTAGAGCTCCCCCTTCAGGTCAGGGATCAGAACCTGTGTGTGCATGTGGGGTTTCCCTGATGTGGGGAGCTCCTCCTGCTTCCAAGCGTAATATCACCTCAGGTGAAGGAGGCAACACTACTGTGGCAACCGGCCCATGGGGCGCCACAATCGCATGTAGCGATGCCCAAATATTTGAGCAGCCACGGTCACGCGAAGGCGACGATGGGAAACAAGAGGTGGACGATGATGAGACACAATTGCCAGAAAGTCAGGAGGAGGATCAGGGTGTGGAAGTGGAAGACGAGGCGGTGGATGATATAGTAACTAACCCAGCCTGGCAGAGGGAGGCGTAGCACCACAACAGGCAGGAAGAAGCAGTGTGGTGGCCACAGACAGAACATCAACACGACGGAAGTTGCCAGTACAACTCTTAGGTCTTCCCAAGTCTGGTTGTTTTTTAAAAGACTCTGCCGATAACCCCAAAAAGGCCATTTGCACCACCTGCCAGGCCAGCATCAGCAGGGGTAGCAAAACTACCAGCCTGACCACCACCAGCATGATCAGGCACATGGCAGCAAAGCACCTGACTAAGTGGGCCGAACCCCAAAGGCCAGGAACAGTGTCTGCCGGTGGCACCACTGCTTCTTCCGCTGTTGCAAGCCAATCCTCTATCCTGTTCTGCACCTGTCATTGCACACTCTCAAGTAGCACCATCAGCAAGCACGTCCACGTCCTTGTCCTAACACAGCGTTCAGTTGTCCCTATCATAGTCATTGGAACGCAAGCGCAAATATGCAGCCAACGCCCCACAGGTCACACTACTAAATTCCCACATTTCGCTACTGCTTGCGCTCGAAATGTTGCCTTTTAGGCTCGTGGAGATGGAAGCTTTCCGCAACCTGATGGCGGCAACCGTCCCTCAGTACTCGGTCCCCAGCCGCCACTATTTCTCCCGGTGTGCCGTCCCCGCATCACACGAGCACATTAGCCGTGCCCTCAACAATGCAGTTACTGGGAATTTCCACCTAACCACGGACACGTTGACAAGTGCTTGTGGGCAGGGACGGTACAGCTGAGTTAACATAGTGGAAGGCGAAACCCAGTCAGACCTTGGGACAGAACACATCCTCTTGACGCCGAGGATTGCGGCCCCTGGGTCAATCAGGGTTGCCCCCACATTCTACAGCTCCTGCACCTCCTCCTCCTCTTCAGCATCCATTTCCGAAATGACCACATCAGTCTCAAGCTGGAAGCACTGCAGCACTGCCTCGGCCAAGTTGCATCAGGCTGTGTTGAAGCTAGTATGCTTAGGTGACAAACCACAGAAAGCTGAAGAGTTGTGGACAGCTCTGAAAGAGGAGGCAGATCTGTGGCTGACACCGCTGAACCTACAGCCAGGTATGGTCGTGTGTGACAATGGCCGGAACCTGGTGGCGGCTCTGAGGCAAGGCGAAACACGAAACCATGCCTGGCCCATGTGCTTAACCTCGTGGTTCAGCGGTTTCTCAAAACCTACCCGGAGCTGCCGGCTCTGCTTGTCAAAGTACGCCGCCTGTGTGCCCATTGTAGAAAGTCACTTACTGCTTCCGCCGCCCTTGCCGTGTTTCAGCAGCGTTTGCAGCTTCCGGCTCACAGACTGGTGTGTGATGTCCCCACGCGTTGGAACTCTACATTGCAGATGTTGGGAAGGATTTGTTAGCAGAAGAGGGCTGTTGTTGACTACCAGCATCAACAAGGCCGTCGCTATTCAGCTCAGACTCCATATAAGACCTCAGGAGTGTACATGGATGTCAGACATATGTACCATCCTCCAAAACTTTGAGGACTCCACCAAGATGGTGAGCGGCGATGACACCATAATTAGCATCACCATTCTGCTTCTCTGTCTTCTAAGGCTATGTGCCCACGATGCAGAAATGAAGCAGAAAATTTCAGCAGCATTTCTGCATCTCCCTGGCAGAAAAAACGCATGCAGATTGTGCATGCGTTTTTCCTGCAGAATACATGCGGATTCACATGCGTACCCACATGCGTTAACGCATGTGTTTCCGCATGCGGACTGACAAGCACTTTCCAAGCGATAGCATCACTTGGAAAGTGCTTGACAACTAGGTCACACTATATAAATCCATGCAAAAGGCATGGATTTATATAGTGTGACGGTAAAAATAAAAAAATAAAGCTATACTTACCCCCGATCCCCCGCCGCGTGTGCTGTCACGCTCGTCCTGGCTTCTTCCAGGTTGCCGGCATCTCGCGAGACAGCCTGCGGTCACATGACCGCGACGTCATCTCAGGTCCTGGAAGGAGAAGCGCTGCTGGGGCCGCCGGACAGGTGAATATAACTTTATTTATTATTTTATTCTTTTTTTTACAGGTACAATGGTACCCAGGTCTGGATGAGAGTCTTCTCTCTTCCAGACCAGGGTACCATCCGCACATAGAGACGCATCAAATCCGCTTGTACAAATGTACAGACACAGATTCTATGCGTCTCAATGCAAGTCAATAGCGGCGCCTCCGCTGCGCTTCCGCAAAATTAATGAACATGCTGCGGATTTATGAGCGCTGCAGAACCGCTGCGGAAAAATCCGCAGCATGTACATTGACATTGCGGAATGCCATTGGAGACCATGGGGTGCGGATTACCATGCGTTTTTGATGCGTTTCCGCTGCGGAAACTCCGCAGCATAAACGCATGAAAAACGCATCGTGTGCACGCAGCCTTAAACGCTCTCTGTTCACAATCAAAGAGGATGCATTGCAGGTGGATGGAGCAAGGAACCATACAGGGTGAATACACACAGCCCAGCCTCATCTCATCTCAACGTGGCTTGGGTGACAATGAGGAAGAGGAGGAGGAGCTAGTTTCATGCGCTATAGACGGTACTACCTGCACAACTGTCATACTGTCTGTTCAGCGTGGATGGCCTGAGGACAGGGAGGAGGAGGAGAGCATGGTCAGTCATCCTCTTGGTGATGACACGGAAGACTTGCCTATTAGCAGTCTGGCACGCATGGCTGAGTTTATGTTATGCTGCCTTTCCCGTGACGCTCACGTTCCCAAAATTTTGGGTGACAGTCATTACTGGTTGGTGACGCTTCTAGACCCACGCTAGAACAAGGAGAACTTTATATCTCTTATTCCTGAGGCGGACCGGTCTACTAAAATGGGGCAGTACCAGAAGGCCCTTGTTGCAGAATTATTAAAAAAATTCCCAGCTGAAAATGCTGGCGACAGAGGTCACAGTTCGTTGGACAACCAAGGAGTACAGGCGAGAGAGACACAACTCCAATCCAGCAGAGGCAGGAGAACACTGTCAAAGTTCTGGGACAGTTTTCTTAGTCCCTCCCATCTTACAGGCCCTGAGGCGCGGGGTACTCCCACAAGGAATGCAAAGTTTGGGAAGATGGTGAGGGAGTACCTTGCCGACGGTACCAACGTCCTCCGTGATTCATCTGTGCCTTATAATTATTGGGTATCCAAGCTGGACACATGGCATGAACTGGCTCTCAACGCCTTAGAGGTCCTGGCCTGCCCTGCTGCTAGCGTTTTATCAGAGCGGGCTTTTAGTGCCGCTGGTGGAATTCTAACTGATAAGCGCATCCACCTGTCAACTGAAAATGCTGACTGGCTGACTCTTATAAAAATGAACAGGGCTGGATTGGGCCAGACTTCTCAACACCACCAAATGATAGCAGCATAACATAAACTCAAATCCAGTGTCTTTTTTTGGGAGGTCTATTCCCATGCACCTCTTCACACCTACACATGGGTATACGCTTCCTGATTTTGTCTATTTACTCTTGTCCTCCTCCTTCTCCTCATCCTCCGTCACCATATCATTCAACACCATATCTACCATATCACTTCCTCTACGTGTCTTTCAAGGGGCATTGGAGTTCCTCCAAATTTTTGGCAGTTTTTGCATTCACTGCATAGGCAAACACTATGAGAGACCCACTTCCTAATAATGGAAACATTTTTTCATGAGGCCCTCTACGTCCCTTCCAAGGGGCATTGGAGTGTCTCCAAATTTTTGGCAGCTTTTGCATTCACTGCATAGGCAAACACTATGGGAGACCCACTTCCTAATAATGGGAAAATTGCTTTTAGGAGGTTCTCTGGCCTCTACGTCTCTTCCAAGGGGCATTGGAGTGCCTCCAAATTTTTGGCAGCTTTTGCATTCACTGCATAGGCAAACACTATGGGAGACCCACTTCCTAATAATGGGAAAATTGCTTTTAGGAGGTTCTCTGGCCTCTACGTCTCTTCCAAGGGGCATTGGAGTGCCTCCAAATTTTTGGCAGCTTTTGCATTTACTGCATAGGCAAACACTATGGGAGACCCACTTCCTAATAATGAAAACATTTTTTCATGAGGCCCTCTACGTCTCTTCCAAGGGGCATTGGAGTGCCTCCAAATTTTTGGCAGCCGTTGCTTTACTGCATAGGCAAACATTATGGGAGACCTACTTCCTAATAATGGGAACATTGATTTTAGGAGGCTCTCCGAGCTCTACGTCTCTTTCAAGGGGCATTGGAGTTCCTCCAAATTTTTGGCAGCCGTTACTTCACTTCTTTAGGCAAACACTATGGGAGATCCACTTCCTAATAATGGAAACATTTTTTCATGAGGCCCACTACGTCTCTTCCAAGGGGCATTGGAGTGCCTCCAAATTTTTGGCAGCCGTTGCTTCACTGCATAGGCAAACATTATGGGAGACCCACTTCCTAATAATGGGAACATTGTTTTTAGGAGGCTCTCCGACCTCTACGACTCTTCCAAGGGGCATTGGAGTGTCTCCAAATCTTTGGCAGCCGTTGCTTCACTGCATAGGCAAAAACTATGGGAGACCCACTTCCTAATAATGGGAACATTGTTTTTAGGAGTCTCTCCGACCTCTACGTCTCTTCCAAGGGGCATTGGAGTGTCTCCAAATTTTTGGCAGCTTTTGCTTTCACTGCATAGGCAAGCACTATGGGAGACTGTTTTGCCAAGTTTTTAATACTAAGGTTCGGATACGGCTTTAAAGAAGGCAACCCTTTGTGATATAACGCAATTTTATTTATAATAGTTGATTTAAAAGGTAAAATACATAATTAAAGGAATAGTATGATATGATGATATTGCGTACACTTTTGTATTTGTTATAATACAAAGGTTAAGTACATATACATATATATATATACAGTGCCTACAAGTAGTATTCAACCCCCTGCAGATTTAGCTGGTTGACACATGCGGAATTAACTTGGCATTGTGACATTTGTACTGTAGATCAGCCTGGAAGTGGGAAATGCACTGCAGCAATTTATTTATTTTTTTAAAAAACGTTAAAAGTTAATTCAGAGTGTCATTTATTATTCAACCCCTCAAACCACAAGAATTCTGTTTGGTCCCCCAAAAGTATTAAGAAGTAGTTCAGGCACCAAGAATAATGAGCTTCACATGTGTGGATTAAAGATCTCTTTTGCCAGCCTTTTATGACTATTTAAGACCCTCCCCAAACTTGTGAACAGCACTCAGACATGGTCAACATGGGAAAGACAAAGGAGCATTCCAAGGCCATCAGAGACAAGATCGTGGAGGGTCACAAGGCTGGCAAGGGGTACAAAACCCTTTCCAAGGAGTTGGGCCTACCTGTCTCCACTGTTGGGAGCATCATCCGTAAGTGGAAGGCTTATGGAACTACTGTTAGCCTTCCACGGCCAGGACAGCCTTTGAAAGTGTCCTCCCGTGCCGAGGCCAGGCTTGTCCGAAGAGTCAAGGCTAACCCAAGGACAACAAGGAAGGAGCTCCGGGAAGATCTCATGGCAGTGGGGACATTGGTTTCAGTCAATACCATAAGTAACGTACTCCACCGCAATGGTCTCCGTTCCAGACAAGCCCGTAAGGTACCTTTACTTTCAAAGCGTCATGTCAAGGCTCGTCTACAGTTTGTGCATGATCACTTGGAGGACTCTGAGACAGACTGGTTCAAAGTTCTATGGTCTGATGAGACCAAGATCGAGATCTTTGGTGCCAACCACACACGTGACGTTTGGAGACTGGATGGCACTGCATACGACTCCAAGAATACCATCCCTACAGTCAAGCATGGTGGTGGCAGCATCATGCTGTGGGGCTGTTTCTCTGCCAAGGGGCCTGGCCATCTGGTCCGCATCCATGGGAAGATGGATAGCACGGCCTACCTGGAGATTTTGGCCAAGAACCTCCGCTCCTCCATCAAGGATCTTAAGATGGGTCGTAATTTCATCTTCCAACAAGACAACGACCCAAAGCACACAGCCAAGAAAACCAAGGCCTGGTTCAAGAGGGAAAAAGTCAAGGTGTTGGAGTGGCCTAGTCAGTCTCCTGACCTTAACCCAATTGAAAACTTGTGGAAGGAGCTCAAGAATAAAGTCCACATGAGACACCCAAAGAACCTAGCTAACTTGGAGAAGATCTGCATGGAGGAGTGGGCCAAGATAACTCCACAGACCTGTGGCGGCCTGATCAGGTCCTATAAATGACGATTATTAGCTGTAATTGCAAACAAGGGTTATTCCACAAAATATTAAACATAGGGGTTGTATAATAATTGACCCACACTTTTATGTTTAAAATTTAATAAAATTCAACTGAGCAACATAACTTTTTGGTTTGTAAGATTTATGCTTCTGTTCATAAAACCTACTCTCGTTTGCAGTTTGAAGGCTCTAACTTATTTGCATCTTATCAAACCAGCTAAATCTGCAGGGGGTTGAATACTACTTGTAGGCACTGTATATATATATATATATATATATATATATATATATATATATATATATATATATATATATATATATACTCACTTCATCACAAAGGAGCTTTTAAACATCATCCGTCTGGAAGATCAGAAAAGCAATTTCACCAAGACAGAGAAACCCCTGGAAGTCTTCACAACACTGCATGGGCAGGTACATACAACACTACACATCAGTGCAGGTATAACTTATGGCTTCTATCTCAGTATTATTTCTCTCGCGTTATATAGTGAAAGTAGTACACTACTAAATCCAATTGACCTTTGCCCCCACAGTGGCCGGCTGTTGGAACAAAGGTAAACCAGATACAGGATCTTACCAAACATGGTGTACAATTCAAAAGCTCTTGGGAATCAAGTAAGTAAATTAAAGACAAAAGATTAAGTAAATCTTCATGATTTACAATAACCCTCCATAAACAGAATGGGTCTCATCTGTCTGTCAATATATAACCAAACCAGAGCATCCAGTGCTGGTTTGAATACATTCTGCATATTTCATATTGGACTCAAATATAGCCATTATTATATTCACAATACAATCCATCCTTTGCTATTTTGAGCCATACATTATCTATACAAGGTACCCTATCCTAAGGGGATGGTTTTAGTGGATGATTGACATAAAAATAATAATGGAAGTGTACACTGTGTACAAGAACACAAAGCAATGCATGAACAAATTCTAGTAAAAAATAAATCAGCTGGCGTAATACTCAAAGTCTTCATGGCAAGCATCTCCTCTGCCAAAAAACATTCCCCAATGCAGTTCACACAGGCACAACAAGGATTGCACGTGAAGTTCTGGGTCACAGCTTCTCCTTCTGTGTCCTCATCTTGAGTAGATACCCCTATAAGCTTTGTCCATAACTGTAAAGGGGTCGGTACTGCCACCAAGTCTCAAATATATTGATAGCAGTGGTAACCTCTGTCACGCAAAAATGGCTAGTGTTCATCATTTGAGCCAAGTAAATCCATAGATTCTGTTTGGTTTTCCATGACGCCACATTTTCCACGGTTGGCCTCTCGATTTTCAGTCTGAAGATCGCTTGGGTCGTCATTTCCAGATTTTGATCTAAAAGGAAAACACATATTATTCTCTGCACAAAATCCCGGTCAGTTGGGACGTGTTCCCCCTTCTCTTGCCCGGGTTCATAACATAACACATTGTCTGCTCCTCGAACAATTACCTCAGCGGGTTCTGGAGGACCTTTGTCACCCAGTTGTTTCACCCAGATTTTTGCACCATCATTGATAGCATGTGAGGATCTAAATCCTTCATCTCCTCTGACTGTCACAACTGCAGGGGCCCTTACTCTGACCACCTTCATCTCAGAAATAGACAGTACCAGTAACTGAATTATCCTATCTCTCTTCTGTATTATCATGACCTTTTCTTCATCATTCATTAACTTTAATTTCTTCCTGATAATCCTGGTCTATCACTCCTCCCATTACCTGAATAACCTTTAAGGCCAAGCCTGACCTTGAGGTTATAAAACTAAAATGCTCAGGTGGCATTTGCAAGCCTATAGCAGTCCTGATTTTCTTTACAACTCCTTTGAAGTGACTTTCATTGTCACTTTGAATCTGTATTGGGATACCATAGTACAATACAGTTGTTTCCAAAGTCTTAATAGTATTGTTAGCATTGGCCATTTTACAGGTACAAATCAACCTAAACCCAGAATACGTGTCCACAGCTGTGCACACATATACACATCCTCCATCCTGTACAGGAGGGTCAATGTAGTCCATTTGCTAAATTTGCGCAGGAAGTTTTCCTCGAGCTTTTTGGCCTCTCACCACATGAGGGATTGATCTCCGTTTTGAATGTTGACACTTCAGGATGGTTTGCTTTATCAAATCTAACCTGATGGGCCCCCCTCTGGTCTGTGCCCATTGAATCAGTCCAAGCAGCTCCTCAGTGGTGTCAGTCTTTTTACTGGATTCAGTGACTGATATTTTGGACTGTTCGTCTGCTACTGAGTTGAAGAATCTTTCCAGGGTATCTGAAGCACAAATAGCATCAACATGAAACACAGTCACTTTAATTATTTGTACAATTGCCCATATAACTTGCCACAACTCTTTTCCCCATACTTCTTTGCTATGTATACTTGTAGTCTGATAGTCCACTGAGTTCCACACACGGTTGTTACCTTGGTACCTAGCTGACCCTTCTGTAAACCACGCTTGTTTCCTCTGCTCAGGAATCAATTGTTCAAAGGGTGTCTCCTGCTCCTGAAGTCCCACGGGGACTTTGCTTAATTTCTCATGCAATGTGGAGATTCCACTAAGTCCTGGTTTTGCTCTGATCTGAATTGCCTCAATTTGCTTTCCTCCTAATTCTGTCCTAATTGTCCTAATTGCACTCACTGAATTGTTTTGGAGTTCCATTAATCAAACTGGCCTCCGCCCCTGTATCTACCAACATTTGTGGGCCGTGGCCAGCATGTCAGTCACTTTTATCTGTCTCCCTCCATCGATCCTCCATTTCAGATGAAGACATCTTATTAGGAGAAAATGATGCCCCCTTCTGTTGGGCTTTGAATTCCTGTATCAAGGATTTAACTTCAGCATAAAGATCCTCAAACCCCGGTGTTGTGGGCTTTGCTGGTGACGAGGAGGGAGTGGGCCCTCTCTCTCCCCATGTCCTGCCTGGCTCCTGCTGTAGGGATTCAGAATCTTTTACTGTAACCTTTCTATTATGTGAAACCCCTGACTTTTTATCAAGTCATCTCTTTTGATACAATTTCCACATCTAGTCAGTACCAATCCCGTCTATTTTATCCCTGTGGACACCATCCTTTATCAAGGCCATAAACATATCTTTCCGGGTAATACGGGATCTAGGATTGTAGTTACTTTTGACATTGTCACACTGCTCTTCAGAGGGAAAATTACCCTTTTGTTTGGGACCCCAATCTCCCAGATCCCCTAACTGTCTAATTGCCTCCAATGTATTGCCGATAGTTTTCCCAGTCTGATTTATCATTAGTGTCATCATGATATGTTTATAAGCTGGAGGGGCATTTCTAATAATACGATTTCTAACAGATACACTCACAGCAACTTGCATATAATTGTGACGCCTCTACTCGAAAGCCCTTTTCTTTACCCTGGGAGATGGGGGACTCTGAGTCGGGTCCCATGATGGAGAGATGGGGTGCAGCCGTGGCCCGGACCCGACCCGTGCTCAGGGCCGTCACATTAAAAGGATGGTGTGGGCTTATCCGGGTTGAGTGGCTGATTACGACTACGCCACCTGTGGTACCTGGTGAAGGCCACCAGCGCCGCCGCAGTCCGCTGAGGCATGGTGTTCTGGCGGCCGTCGTTATTACTACTCCCCACAGGCAGAGCAAGGCCTCAGGAAAGAGAGACAGGATGGAGGGGGTAGTAGTAGAGGAGACCGGGTGCTGCGTCGTGCGGTGTAGCTCAGAATAAAGAGTCCGGAGGCCATAGGGGTGAACTTCCAGGGCTTTACTCACATAAGAGATGGCAAAAGGAAGGCGACTGCCTCCTCCCCGTGGAGTTCTGCGGTCACCTGGAACGGGGGTCCGACAATCTCCGAGTAAGTCCAGCATTAGATCAGGACCCCGCACCAGAGTGTTCCTGAACTACAGACCGTATCCTTTCCTGTCTGTGTATAGATAGGCCAGGTCTCCCTCTGAACTCCTCTCAGAAAAAGGGTACGGGTGGCAGCTCCGCTCCTTCCGATACCCGGTGGGATCCTCAGGGCCTACCGGGCTTTCCCGACCAGGACATGGAGTAGCAAGGTGTTGGGGGCCGGTACCCCTCTTGCAGCCGGACTCCCTCTGAATATATCAGGTAGACGAGGACAGGTGGCGTACACCGCTCCGTCTGCATCCTCCCTGGGATCCATTTGCTGTGGAGCTACACTTTTAAACTCCGGGCCTTCTTGGTCATGGTTCTTGACCGGGTTGAGACATTCCTCATCTGCAACCTGCCCCTCGCCCCAAGGCTAAGGTGCGAGGGCCGTGTCTCCGTCCTCTGCAGGCCCACACAGGATCCACGCTCAGGGAGGGAGATCACCATACAAAGACCAAGAACAAAAATGGCTTTAGTATTAAATATGAAATTTACAGTGTCACTAAATTGTGAGTTCTCCACCCTCACCCACTAACTGGTTCCCCTCACTCTTGGTTCCCCAGTCTCCCTGTAACCAGGAGGACAGCACCTAGTGCATTCTAGCCCCCTCTGGTGGAGAAATGTGGTGTTGGATGTAAAGGAAGGGTCCTGATCATCACACTGTTCTTACCTCAGAGGAGGAACACTACACTCCATTAGAGAAGTGCAGCATCCCTGTGGCAGTCGAACCCTCAGGGGCGCCACATTCCCCCCAGGTGAAACACAGCACGTCCGCGGGCTGCAAAAGAGTAACACCCAGGAAATTTTCTTTTTATATAACCATAAACTATCTTCCCTTTATGGGAGGCACATCTTCTTAAACGTTGCAAATGTAACAGTACAAAAATACAAAAGTATAAAATTATAAAAGCGCTAGCATTTTCCAGAGACATTTTGTGCAGACAGACGAGTTAAGGTGCAAAGACGCAGAGTCAGTTCAGAAGTGCGAGGGACCTGTCCCAAACCCTCAACGTGGGCCCTGGGGTGGCTGCAGGGCATGAAGATCCTGAGTTGGACCTCCCGGAGAGCCACCCTGACAGGTTTTCCTTCTGAGGTCTTGAGGTAGAAATGCCCGCGGTTTTATATAAAACCAATATGGAGCACCTAAAAAGATGCAAAACTATGTACAAGAAAGGAGTCTGTCTGCTGCCAGTCCGCAGGGACACATGTCTCCTGAAACCGGGGATAGGAAAAATCAAAACACAAATGTCAACATTTTAACTATAAACAAGTTGCAACCGCCGGGGCTGCTTAAACCTCGGGTTCCCTCCTGCGAAAGGCTCGTTCCTCCCGACGGAGGCTGACCGGTCCCCTGAGGCTGAGCGCGAGGGGGCGTCGCTCCCGGACACTTTGTGTACATCCAGGACGTACCACCCTCGCACCCCCTGGTGGCGAGAATAAGTTACTATATCGCCTGGGAAGAGGTTCCGGCCAGGGTGTCCCTTCTTTAACCGCGGCTCGACGTCCCGCCTGCTGACAAACACGTCGTCCTCGTGCTGGGGACTTCTGATGAACCCCTACCCCGCCTCATGGTGGAAGCGGACGACTTGCCCTTCCACCCGGGGATTGGGATGGGTGGCCTCTTCCTGATGAGCCCGGGATTTGGCAGCTTTGGCCCGTACCTTGAGGCGTTCTCAGCGGAGCTCCCGTTGACGTTGCTCCCGAGCGAGTTGGAGTATCTGCTCACTGTACCGCTGACTCCTCCTCTGCGCTTCAGCCCGGGTCTCCCGGGGGAAGCCCATCAGGTCCCCCCCCTGGTTGTCCCAGGCCCACTCCTCAGCCTCCGGCCAGGTGACTGCTGGTGCGAGTAGCGGTGTTATTGGAGTCTGCTGAGGGTCCTCTGCAAGCGCGGACCAATCAGGATTGGAGCCGGTGCACACCTCTGCAGCTTCAGGTGCTTCAGGTTCGGGAGTAGGGCGGCATCGCAGTTCCCCACCTATAGCTGCCGCTTGCAGCTCCGGAGCCAAGACCTGCTCCCAGGTGGCCGCGCCGGGCAGGAGATATTAGGCCATGAGGTCCAGGATAGGAACGGTAGGCTCTGCAGCCGGGCAGGGGTAGCACATTCACCCGCCGCTGGGCCGCTCACGATCTCTGTCACCGTGTCTCCTTGGGCTTCAACTCCTTGGCGGCGGGCCCGGATGCGCAGCAACATTTCTTCCCGCCATGCAGCCGTCGCCGCCTCCTGGGCCTCTCTCTGTCTCCTCATGAGACCCGGGGCTTCCTGTCAGAGAAACTCCAAATCTCCCGCTGTTAGAACGCTGCCGCCTTGCTCCCCGCCGGGTGAAGGGCCCGAACCGGGTTCAGAAGGTTCGGTAGGTTGCGCTCCAGAAGCGTCCATGTCAGCCTCCGAAGATTGCCAACCTCCTACTGCAATGGCCGCACCTTGTTACTTTTCTTCTTCCTCCTCTTTCGGGGCAGTTGCTGGGCGGCATGCTGACAGGCCCGCCTTCGTTCAGCCCATCCAGCTTGACGGGCATTACCCCGCGGACAGTGTCTGATGGAAGGGACAGCCCACATTTTTGGCGCCAAGCGGGAGCCCAGCCCACGATGGGAGGTGTTTTGAAGACCGTCTTTTCACAGCACTATGGCGCCTGTTCTTCTTGGGCGGGTGCCATTTTAGGTGTAAAACGACACTTCAAGGTTTAAGGCACACAGTACCCGGTAGCAATGGGTAATTCCTTCCTTTGCTGCGGGCACGCTATCCTGCTGACTACGCCAAGATGTGATGCCTCTACTCGAAAGCCCTTTTCTTTACCCTGGGAGATGGGAGACTCGGAGTCGGGTCCCGTGATGGAGAGATGGGGTGCAGCCGTGGCCCGGACCCGACCCGTGCTCAGGGCCGTCACATTAAAAGGATGGTGTGGGCTTATCCGGCTTGAGTGGCTGATTACGACTACGCCACCTGTGGTACCTGGTGAAGGCCACCAGCGCCGCCGCAGTCCACTGAGGCATGGTGTTCTGGCGGCCGTCGTTATTACTACTCCCCACAGACGGAGCAAGGCCTCAAGGCAGAGAGACAGGATGGAGGGGGTAGTAGTAGAGGAGACCGGGTGCTGCGCTGTGCGGTGTAGCTCAGAATAAAGAGTCCGGAGGCCATAGGGGTGAACTTCCAGGGCTTTACTCACATAAGAGATGGCAAAAGGAAGGCGACTCCCTGCTCCCCGTGGAGTTCTGCAGTCACCAGGAACGGGGGTCCCACAACCTCCGAGTAAGTCCAGCATTAGATCAGGACCCCGCACCAGAGTGTTCCTGAACTACAGACCGTATCCTTTCCTGTCTGTGTGTAGATAGGCCAGGTCTCCCTCTGAACTCCTCTCAGAAAAAGGGTACGGGTGGCAGCTCCGCTCCTTCCGATACCCGGTGGGATCCTCAGGGCCTACCGGGCTTTCCCAACCAGGATATGGAGTAGCAAGGTCGGGTGTCGGGGGCCGGTACCCCTCTTGCAGCCGGACTCCCTCTGAATATATCAGGTAGGCGAGGACAGGTGGCGTACACCGCTCCGTCTGCATCCTCCCTGGGATCCATTTGCTGTGGAGCTACACTTTTAAGCTCCGGGCCTTCTTGGTCGTGGTCCTTGACCGGGTTGAGACATTCCTCGTCTGCAACCTGCCCCTCGCCCCAAGGCTAAGGTACGAGGGCCGGGTCTCCGTCCTCTGCAGGCCCACACAGGATCCACGCTCAGGGAGGGAGATCACCATACAAAGACCAAGAACCAAAAAGGTTTTAGTATTAAATATGAAATTTACAGTGTCACTAAATTGTGAGTTCTCCACCCTCACCCACTAACTGGTTCCCCTCACTCTTGGTTCCCCAGTCTCCCTGTAACCAGGAGGGCAGCACCTAGTGCATTCTAGCCCCCTCTGGTGGAGAAATGTGGTGTTGGATGTAAAGGAAGGGTCCTGATCATCACACTGTTCTTACCTCAGAGGAGGAACACTACACTCCATTAGAGAAGTGCAGCATCCCTGTGGCAGTCGAACCCTCAGGGGCGCCACATAATCATCCTAGGTGTTTGCCGAAATAGCATTTTTCATGACCTCCTCCTTCAACCTCTGAGCACAATCTTTCAATGTAAACCATGGTTTTTCATTGGGTGGCCAGTCCACCTCAGATGGGTATTTATGCTGCAATGCCATGGCCACAACATCAAGCATACTACACACCACATGTGGCTGCTGAATTGTCAAGGTATGGAAGGCCTCCTTCACAACAGGTTCATGACTAAGTTGGACAAATTTTGGGCCATCCACAGCATCCACCTGCACTCCATGAGCCCCCATCTCCCATAATCTGACAGGCCAAGCTACCAAAGATTCAATTGGCTTTTGAGAAAACTGATCATGAAGGTCATTAAGCTCCTGCTGACTGTAATCCTCTACTGCATTCATATTCTGTTTACCTGCAGCAGTCTCTACAATCCGTCTCCGATATATAGGATGAACTTTCACTGGGTTAAGAGGAGGATCAATTTCTCTTTTCATTGAAATATTCATCCTCAGACTCTGGATCGGTGATGTTTTCGGAGTCAGTTGAATCCCATACATCCCCATCCCACTGATCAGGGCTCCACCGTATCCCTGCTTTGGCTATGGCCAAAGCTACTTTCTTTTTATTAACCTTCCATCGCCTCCTTTTGTATTTATACTGCGCTACTGACTCGCCCCCTGGGCCATGGGGCACTCGGAACCGGGCTTCAGGGCAATGCTGGGAGTAGTAGTGGCGACCCGGTTCCGTGGCTCAGGGTGGTCAGACCAGTGGTAGTCTGCTATGTGCTGTAGGTAATGTCCGACTACACCACCCGTGGAATGCGGTCAGGGCTAACCGCCGCTGCAGTGCAGACCATTGGGGCTGATATAAAGGTTCAGCACTGAATAGTTCAACTCCCCACGGGAGGAGTATGGCCCCAGGGCAGTATATATATAATGGATGATGGAGGGGATGATTCCGACCGCGATAGCCAGGAAACGGAGGCCTCTTAAACAGTTCAGGGTCTTTATTAGAACAGGAAATATGACCCAGAAGCAGGCCCGGCTAGGAGGGGGCCTGGATGTCTGAGAACAAGTGGGAAGCTGGCCCTGGTCAGGGTGAGGGTGTAGGCCTACCGTGCTCTCTGTGCTCCTTCTGGCTATTTCCCTCCTTGTAGTGTAACAGCCCACGTTCCTGAGCTCACCGTGTCTTCTCGCCCGTATGGCTTGCAACTTGGGTCCCTTTCTACTCCCGGCCTGGTACGGCTTTGCTGGTCCCTTCTGCTGTGGCGGAGCCTCCGGGCTTCTTAGGCCAAGGAACATACAGTCCCCTGCGGACTGGTTATCTGCTGTAGGACCTGGAATCCTCCCAGCCTCAGACACCAAAGTCTGGTAGATTAGGTTCTTTATCTGCCAGTACAGGCTCACTTCGCCTTTGTCCCTGGCTCGTGGCTCTCCTACTGCCACACGTCCTCTTAGGCTGCAACACAACTGTCTGTCCCTGCTCTGGGACACCTCTCAATCCAGAGACAGGTTGTCCAGTTCTCCCTAACCCTGCCCCCAGTTCCAGCTTTTATAGGGGCAGACTGCTCCCCCTACTGGACTGGGACAGGAGGTATTGCATGCTAATGGTCCTTGACTAGAGAACCTCCCCCTTGCTCTCAGACACAGCTTTATTATATTTGTGGCATCCAGGCCAGGGTGACACACTACACATACAGCAGCCTTTTCTGCAACATGCTGATATCCATCACATCTGTCCATTAATAACTTATTCGGACACTGTGCTATAACCAATGCATTCTGGACCTCACACAACTGTCTTTCCAATTCCCGTACTTTTGTTAATATACATATCTTTCCTCATGCTTTTTTCTATATGCAGACAGCAGGATCCATCCACGCCTACCAACAGCGCCCAACTCTTTACCTTTTTCTACTTTCACTTTCTGCAAGCAGGAAACCACATCATCAGGTTCAGCATCATTCAGACATTTGTCCCATGGTTCACTCAAACCAACACTGTGGGACCATTTGGTTGCCAAAATATTATAGGGAGTCTATTCCCAACCTGGTATCTCAATAGACTCACTTACACCTACCTTTCTCTTAAAGAAAGGCATGTTTTATGTAATATCACTGTACCACACCTTATCACACCTTATAAATTCCAGATGATTGTAATTTTTAACAAAAAAGAACTTCTGAGCCTTCTGCGTATCCTGCCGACTACGCCAAATGTTTTGCCAAGTTTTTAACTCTAAGGTTCAGATACGGCTTTAAAGAAGGCAACCCTTTGTGATATAATGCAAATTTATTTATAATAGTTGATTTAAAAGGTAAAATACATAATTAAAGGAATAGTATGATATGATGATATTGCGTACACTTTTGTATATGTTATAATACAAAGGTTAAGTTCATATACATATATGTGTATATATATATATATATACAGTACAGACCAAAAGTTTGGACACACCTTCTCATTGAAAGATTTTTCTGTATTTTCATGACTTTGAAAATTGTACATTCACACTGAAGGCATCAAAACTATGAATTAACACATGTGGAATTATATACTTAACAAAAAAGTGTGAAACAACTGAAAATATGTCTTATATTCTAGGTTCTTCAAAGTAGCCACCTTTTGCTTTGATGACTGCTTTGCACACTCTTGGCATTCTCTTGATGAGCTTCAAGATGTAGTCACCGGAAATGGTTTTCACTTCACAGGTGTGCCCTGTCAGGTTTAATAAGTGGGATTTCTTGCCTTATAAATGGGGTTGGGACCATCAGTTGTGTTCTGCAGAAGTCTGGTGGATACACAGCTGATAGTCCTACTGAATAGACTGTTAGAATTTGTATTATGGCAAGAAAAAAGCAGCTAAGTAAAGAAAAACGAGTGGCCATCATTACTTTAAGAAATGAAGGTCAGTCAGTCTGAAAAATTGGGCAAACTTTGAATGTGTCCCCAAGTGCAGTTGCAATAACCATCAAGCGCTACAAAGAAACTGGCTCACATGAGGACCGCCCCAGGAAAGGTAGACCAAGAGTCACCTCTGCTTCTGAGGATAAGTTTATCTGAGTCACCAGCCTCAGAAATGGCATGTTAACAGCAGCTCAAATTAGAGTCCAGGTCAATGTCACACAGAGTTCTACCAGCAGACACATCTCTTCAATAACTGTTAAGAGGAGACTTTGAGCAGAAGGCCTTCATGGTAAAATAGCTGCTAGGAAACCACTGCTAAGGACAGGCAACAAGCAGAAGAGACTTGTTTGGGCTAAAAAACACAAGGAATGGACATTGGACCAGTGGAAATCTGTGCTTTGGTCTGATGAGTCCAAATTTGAGATCTTTGGTTCCAACCACCGTGTCTTTGTGTGACGCAGAAAAGGTGAACGCATGGACTCTACATACCTGGTTCCCACCGTGAAGCATGGAGGAGGAGGTGTGATGGTGTGGGGGTGCTTTGCTGGTGACACTGTTGGAGATTTATTCAAAATTGAAGGCATACTGAACCAGCATGGCTACCACAGCATCTTGCAGCGGCATGCTAATCCATCCGGTTTGCGTTTAGTTGGACCATCATTTATTTTTCAACAGGACAATGACCCCAAACACACCTCCAGGCTGTGTAAGGGCTATTTGACCAAGAAGGAGAGTGTTGGGGTGCTACGCCAGATGACCTGGCCTCCACAGTCACCAGACTTGAACCCAATCGAGATGATTTGGGGTGAGTTGGACCGCAGAGTGAAGGCAAAAGGGCCAACAAGTGCTAAGCATCTCTGGGAACTCCTTCAAGATTGTTGGAAGACCATTTCCGGTGACTACCTCTTGAAGCTCATCAAGAGAATGCCAAGAGTGTAGTCATCAAAGCAAAAGGTGGCTACTTTGAAGAACCTAGAATATAAGACATATTTTCAGTTGTTTCACACTTTTTTGTTAAGTATATAATTCCACATGTGTTAATTCATAGTTTTGATGCCTTCAGTGTGAATGTACAATTTTCAAAGTCATGAAAATACAGAAAAATCTTTCAATGAGAAGGTGTGTCCAAACTTTTGGTCTGTACTGTATACTCACTTCATCACCAGGGAGCGTCTAAACATCATCCGTCTGGAAGATCAGAGAAGCAATTTCACCAAGACAGAGAAACCCCTGGAAGTCTTCACAACACTGCATGGGCAGGTACATACAACACTACACATCAGTACAGGTACAACTTATGGCTACTGTCTCAGTATTATTTCTCTCGAGTTGTATAGTGAAAGTAGTACACTACTAAATCCAATTGACCTTTGCCCCCACAGTGGCCGGCTGTTGGAACAAAGGTAAATCAGATACAGGATCTTACCAAACATGGTGTACAATTCAAAAGCTCTTGGGAATCAAGTAAGTAAATTAAAGACAAAAGGTTAGGTGAATCTTCATGTTTTACAATAACCCTCCATAAACAGAAGACTATTTATGATAGCTGTTTTAGACAATGAATAAGCAGTTCTCAAGAGGTTCTTACTGTTAACATTGTCTTGTGTCGAAACAAGTAAATACAAAAGAAAAATAGAATGGGTCTGATCTGACTGTCAATATATAACCAAACCAAAGCATCCAGTGCTGGTTTGAATAAATTCTGCATATTTCATATTGGACTCAAATATAGCCATTATTATATTCACAATACAGAGACCCACTTCCTAATAATGGGAACATTGTTTTTAGGATGCTCTCTGACCTCTACGTCTCTTGCAAGGGGCATTGGAGTGCCTCCAAATTTTTGGCAGCCCTTGAAGTCACTGCATACGCGATAACAGTATAGGAGACCCACTTGTTAATAATGGGAACAACAAAGCATAGCCGGCTGATGGCTCTCTAACAATAGCAAGGGCCGACTTCTGGCCCTTTAAGAATAGTAAGGGCCGCCTGATGGCCCTACAAAAATAGGCTTTGTGACTTTCAGAGTCCCTCCATCATAAATGAAACAGGATGTGTCTGATGATGTGTCACACACCACATGGCCAGATAAGGTTGTAAAATGTTAAAATGACATTTCCTGGTGAATGCATTTGTCTTGGTTGAAAGCAATGCAAAAGTGGAAAAACACATCAAAAATGCTACGTGTGAACATAGTCCAAGGTGTGGAGTAGCATTTTTTTGTATATTTATTTTGCCGTGTATACAAGTCATTACCCTTGAAAGGATGTTCCTTAACATATTTCCCAGGAAAATCCATTTTGGTTTAGTTTTTGTATGTTTTATTGTGAGTTCGTAAAAGTGGCGTAATACCTCTGACAACGTTGTTGACAGCAGTGACTTGGGAGTCAGAAATGCTTCCAGGGGTCTTCCCCATGCTGTTCCCATGTCATTTGAGCACTGTTTCCATCGATTTAGGCAATTTTTAGGCCCTCTGCAGACCACCAAGGGGAGCCACCTGAAAAATGCTCCAGTTTTCCATAGACTTACATTGGGCTCGTTGCTCAGGTCGAGCCCCCGAGTATTCCAATTTGCTCGACCCGAGCAACGAGTACCCGAGCATTTTAGTGCTCGTCCATCACTAACTATATGATTTAAATAATGGTGTGCATTACACTATATATTTGTGGGGGGGTGTTTTATTTTCAATTCATGGAACAAATTCTTTGCAAAAAATATTTGTCAAGTTTAATTGGCCAAATTCTCTGCAACATAAACTTTTTTGTTGCTTGTCTTTCTTCCTCGTTTCTTGTTTTTCTCTTTTCATTATTGAGCTGTCCAGCAAATTCCATTTTCCTTCAAATCACAACTTCTATATCTCCTCTGCAGACATTATCCAGGCACAGCTCAAACAGGATGTTTTAAAAACGACTTGATGGTTTATAACACAAGAGGGAAGAATCCAAAATTTCTGTTGTGTTAACCCTTTCGTCCTACTTAACGGGTATAGCAATTATCCCAACTGCAATGAGATGCAGTAACATATGGCGTGACATACAAAAAATGTCAATAAATATTACTTATGTTGTCTTTAGAATTTAACTTTTAGAGGAACGTAAATGCACAATAATAGATTCTTTTACACAAACTTTGCCTTTGAATACTCTGACCCCAGCTCCTATTACTGTACCCACTTGGTAGCCAGAGATATATTGTAAACCTTATCTTCCACATTCCTACACTGCTTTTAGCCACTTAAAAAAGTAACATGGGCAGCCGATTTACACATCAATTTCTTAAAGAATAAATCAAGGGGGTTAAAAGAAGATAAGAGGAACAAAGAAATGGTGAAAGGGTTTAAAGGGGTCTATGAAGCAATGCAGACTTCCCACCCATCCTCTCTTTATTACTCTGGATGTATGTATAGAATTGTTTTAGTTGTGGGGTGACTGGATTGAGTTATTCAAACTGTAGAGGGGTGTTGGTTACGGCAGACTTGGCAGAAAGGGGTCCTAAGTTGTTACAAAATATTGTGTATTGGTGAGGTTAGGATCCAGAAAAGTTCTGGACTTTACTGTTATCAGTCTGGTTATAGTTTGTTGGTCCCATGAGTTTTGATCTTAAAAACAAATACGTGGTGCAATTGAGCCAGTAATTCTGATTGAATGTAAAAGCAGTGATTTGCGCGGAGTGTTGCCTCATCCGAAGGCTTCAAGAAATGCTCTCTTTGTTAAAATAATGAGTTCTCATGGTTTATGTCATATAGTTATGACATAATATGTTATTAAAGGGAATCAGTCATCAGGTTTTTGCAATGTACACTGAGAGCACCATGATGTAGGGGAAGAGACCATGCGTATAGGGATGTGTCACTTACTTAGTGTTTTGCTATTTCAAAACAATCAGTGTTTTATCAGCAGGAGATTATCAATACAGCACAACTAGCCTTTGCCTAGTCCAACCCCATCCCCAGCACTGAGTAACAGCTTTCTGTCAATATACAGTGTATACAGAAAGCTGTCAGTCATTTCTGTGAGGGGGGCTTATACTGAGCACAACAACTGAGCTCTGCTAAATTTGCAGCAGAGAAGACTGTGACTCTATCATAACTTCTACACCCAGTAAACTAAGTGACTCATTGCTGGAATCAGGGTCTCGGCCCCTATATCATGCTGTTGTCACATTATATAGCAAAAGACTTTTAAAACTTTCTAAGTGATACAGAGTTTTATAGCTTTCATTACTATGTTTTTTTTGTATGTGTGGATTAATACATTTCTTTGCTGCTACATTTTATTCTGATTCTATAACTTGGCTGTGTGAGGTTCCCGAGTCTGACGGTGTATGACTGTATTGAGCCAGCACTTACATCAGAGAGTGTCAACTCAGTTGAAGAGGCATATATGAAAATTAAGGCTAGGTGCAGACGACCATATATTCTCTCATCTGAGAGAATCACACTCTGATCAAACTATGATTAGAGTATGATCAGCATACTATGATCTAATTCTCTCCGATAAGGAGAAGATGGAGAAATTTCTCCACCCTCTCCATTCTGTCAGTCCGTGGAAATCAGACTCATTGACTTGCATGACCGATTGCGATCCGAATATTTGATCAAATATGATCATGCAGCGATTTTTTTTTTCCTCAAACCGATAAAAAACCTGACATGTGCACGGCCCCATAGAATAACATTGGTCCAAGTGTGATCTAATATTTTGTCAAATTGGACTAGGACCGAAGATTTCTACAGCTCTTATGCAGACTTATGTGTTTCCATGAGAAAAAACAAACATCTGACTGTCTGATCCTGCAGCTATACTTCCATCTGTTCCTTACTTCTTCCTAACCGTTTTAATATATCTATAATATAACCGGGGATGTGTACCTCTGTCTGAAGCCTCGATAGACTGCGCATGTGATGCGCCCCCTGGGCCGGTGTTGTTGGGGATACCCGGAGCCGGATCAGATGGGGGTTGTAGTCTCCGAGTGGCTGTGACCCGGTCCGTGCCCAGGGTGTCAAGCTCAGTGTGTGGCAGTCCTTACTGATGTTACTAAAGTTCTTTATGTCGACTACGCCACCCGTTGAATTGCGGTCACTACGGCCGCCGCTGCAGCAGGGTCCGCTGAGGCTGAGGGTGTTTGTGCAGCCCAGGTAGTATAACCCCCAACGGGAGGGGTATAGCCTCAGGGGGTCAGGTGCAGAGGATGGTGGTTGTGGAGGTGCAGTGAGGATGGTAATGAGAGTCAGAGTCGGGCTGTGCAGTTCAGGGTTTGTTTACTTACTGCTGTTCTTGTACCGGTCACTCCGGCCTTAAGTGACCACCCGAGCCGTGCTGCGTCCACCAGGTCCTGGACTCGGCCAACCCCCAAGTAGTTCTGGAGCGTGGTTCTGAGCTCCCTTTCTGTCCTGTCCTCTTCTCTGGCCTTCCCCACCAGGGATCCACCTATGTCCGGCTCCCTCGGGCCTCTTGGTGGTAAACCCTTGTCTCTGGGTTCCCTGACCCTATGCGTGGTCTGCCTTCCGGGTGGATATAGTGGGTGATCGTGGCAGATCGATCCTGCCCACGACCTCCGGTTCCTGGCTAAGGTGTGCTGTAGCCTCTGCCAGCTTGGGATCCGGTACCCTGTTGCCAACTCTTCACCCTCTGGTCTAATTTGGGCTCTTGGAGTTCCTTCTTTCTCCCCCTCTGGGTCTTTCTTTCTCCTCTCTCACTCTTGGCCTTGGGGCTGCTCTGCTCCTCTGCTTTCCTCCACTGCTCTGCAAAAGACTGACAGACTGACCAGCCTTCTGCAAAAGACTCCTCTGCAAAGACCCTGATCTAAGATGGTGCCCACCTTATATACTCCCTCTATGTGTGAGCTCAGGTGACCAGCACCCAATGAGCTCCTAACTTTACCCAGGCTGCTCCCCCTATCTGCCCCTACACTACTGGGATGTACCACCCCCCTCCCACTCCAGCCAAGGACAGACTCGGTCGTACCTGCACATTTCTAAGTGGGAGTACCGTTGGTCTGCCCTCCGGAAATGGGATGTGTGTAGTGCATGCAGCCTTCTGAGCTCAGCTCCACACTCCATCCTTACCCGGGAGTGGAATACCACACCTCTGGGTTGAGGTGCAATACCCCTGTAGCAGCCGAATCCTCAGGGTGCTACATTCCCCCCTGGTAAATCACAGCACGTCCTCGGGCTGTAAGATATAAACAACATCCAAAACATACAATTTTTTTCATAAACATAAACATATAAAACATCATATAAAACTTTTCATAAAAACTTTTCATATAAACTTTTCATAAAAACATTCTTGTCTTCTGGTTCCTCCGGTCACGGTGCAACTTGTGACCGGGTAAAGTGCGACAGTCTCTTTTGGAATAAAACAGTTTCCTATAAAACCGGTAGGGGCGCTTTAGGAAGCGCAACTATATACAAGGGGATATGGCCGCTCTCAGTCCTCGGCCAGTGAGAATAGGGACACACGGGGTTAACAGTTCACTCTTGGCTGGTCCCAACGGGGACTATATTTTAACAAAACAGTTCTTATACCCTGACGGGTAACTATGTACAGTCTCTTCTCTACCGTACTCAACGACGGCGTCCTCCTGCTCTTTCTTTGTGGACAGTTTCAGTTTCAGACCCGTCCGGGTCCTCTTGCTCGATGGTCTCTGATAAAGCCCCATCCGTGCTGCATGTTGAATTTTATCACAGTCCCGGTGGAAGGGGACCATGCGCTGCACGGGGGTCTCTCCTGGTCCGGCTCTTCTGCTCCGCGCTCCTTATTTGGGCTTGCTGTTCCCGGACCCGCCTCTCTCTCCGCTCCCTCTCAAAGACCTCGAGCTGCTGGCGGCAGCACTCTGCACGCTCCGCTGCGGCTGCCCGAGTCTCCTGAGTGAACCCCATGAGGTCTTCTCCGGTGGGATCCCACTCAAACTGGGTCTCTTCTAGCGGGGGCGAGATCCTCTTTATGGGCTTTGGAGCCGGGATCAGGGGTTCGCACATGGCCCTTGCTTTTTGCAGCTCCAGCTGGATGTATTCCTGGGGCCATACGAAGGGCTGCCCATCCGGGCACGTATGCTGGGCGAACAGGTCCTCACCCAGGTGCGGTACTTTAGGTGTTATGGGCGCCGTGGTGGTAGCGGCGCCCGGGTTAACCAGGCCTTGCGACCAGGCCTGGGGCACCTTGAAAGTAAAGGGCACCGTAAGAACGGCGGCGCCCTGTGTTACTTGGCCCTGCGACCAGGCCGGGGGCTCCGCGGAGGTAGGGGGCGCTGTTGGTATTGCGGCGCCCGGGGGTACTAGGCCTTGCGACCAGGCCGGTGGTATTTCCTGCTTGGCCACGCTCGAGGTCGAGGCGTGTGACGTCACAGGGGTCGCGGCTTCCGTTTGAGGCCTAGTCTGCGGCGGTGACGTTGCAGCGACGGGCACGGCAGGGGGTACTTCGGGCTCTGCGACGGGGAGCTGGGGCAGGCACGCGGTTTCCCGGCTCGGGGTAGTGACGTCCCCTTTACCTGCCTCCATTCGTTCGGCTCCCTTCTCGGCGCCGTCTCCGGCCTTCAGTCCTCCTGCGCCATCCTCAGAGGCGGTCTGTCTCCTCGTCTCGGGTGGCGTGCTCCGCTGACGGGTTCTTGTCTGCTGGGCCATCTCACGGCTCCATTCTGCTAACGTCTCTCGCTGCACCCGGGCCATCCTCCGTGCGAGGCCCTCCAGCGCAGTCTGTGCACACTCCCGGTCTCGGGGGAGCTGTGCCAGGATCTCCAGCAGGCCTTCTGGAGTGGCGACCTGCAACAGGCTCCTGACCACTGGGTCGGTGCTGCCTGGAGTGGCGGCCCGCATCAGGCTCCTGACCGCTGGGTCGGTGCTGCCTGGCTCTCCCTCCATCTCCGGGTAGGCTCTCTCTGGACTCTCTTCCAGACGTCTTGTCTCCGGGTGCGCTCTCTCCAGACTGCTCCAGGCGACACCCATCTTTGTTCTCTTCTTCTGTCTCCGCCCACATCGAGGGTGGTCCCGGGGCAACTTCAGTTCCAGGGGCAGTTCTCTTACGCTGATGGACACTTCCAGCATCACAGTCTCTGTTGGTGGGCGCGGTTTCCGCTTTTGGCGCCATTCTTCGACCTGGCCCACGATGGGAGGTGACCTCTTGCCACCCTCTGGCACGCCCATAATGGCGTCCGCTCTTCCAAGGCGGGAAATCTTTGGAAATGGCGGGAATCGTCTCCCAGTGGCGGGAAACTCCATGGATGGCGGGAAAAAGCTGCAAATGGCGGACAACCGGCGGGAAACGACCTGTGATGGGGCCCGATGGCGGGGACCCTCCGGAACCGGCAGGAGACTTCTTGTTAAGGTAACGGTGAACTTCTCTTCAGGCACGCAGTACCCGGTTGTTGCGGGCACGTTATCCTGCCGACTACGCCAAAGTTGACGCGCCCCCTGGGCCAGTGTTGTTGGGGATACCCGGAGCCGGATCAGATGGGGGTTGTAGTCTCCGAGTGGCTGTGACCCGGTCCGTGCCCAGGGTGTCAAGCTCAGTGTGTGGCAGTCCTTACTGATGTTACTAAAGTTCTTTATGTCGACTACGCCACCCGTTGAATTGCGGTCACTACGGCCGCCGCTGCAGCAGGGTCCGCTGAGGCTGATGGTGTTTGTGCAGCCCAGGTATTATAACCCCCAACGGGAGGGGTATAGCCTCAGGGGGTCAGGTGCAGAGGATGGTGGTTGTGGAGGTGCAGTGAGGATGGTAATGAGAGTCAGAGTCGGGCTGTGCAGTTCAGGGTTTGTTTACTTACTGCTGTTCTTGTACCGGTCACTCCGGCCTTAAGTGACCACCCGAGCCGTGCTGCGTCCACCAGGTCCTGGACTTGGCCAACCCCCAAGTAGTTCTGGAGCGTGGTTCTGAGCTCCCTTTCTGTCCTGTCCTCTTCTCTGGCCTTCCCCACCAGGGATCCACCTATGTCCGGCTCCCTCGGGCCTCTTGGTGGTAAACCCTTGTCTCTGGGTTCCCTGACCCTATGCGTGGTCTGCCTTCCGGGTGGATATAGTGGGTGATCGTGGCAGATCGATCCTGCCCACGACCTCCGGTTCCTGGCTAAGGTGTGCTGTAGCCTCTGCCAGCTTGGGATCCGGTACCCTGTTGCCAACTCTTCACCCTCTGGTCTAATTTGGGCTCTTGGAGTTCCTTCTTTCTCCCCCTCTGGGTCTTTCTTTCTCCTCTCTCACTCTTGGCCTTGGGGCTGCTCTGCTCCTCTGCTTTCCTCCACTGCTCTGCAAAAGACTGACAGACTGACCAGCCTTCTGCAAAAGACTCCTCTGCAAAGACCCTGATCTAAGATGGTGCCCACCTTATATACTCCCTCTATGTGTGAGCTCAGGTGACCAGCACCCAATGAGCTCCTAACTTTACCCAGGCTGCTCCCCCTATCTGCCCCTACACTACTGGGATGTACCACCCCCCTCCCACTCCAGCCAAGGACAGACTCGGTCGTACCTGCACATTTCTAAGTGGGAGTACCGTTGGTCTGCCCTCCGGAAATGGGATGTGTGTAGTGCATGCAGCCTTCTGAGCTCAGCTCCACACTCCATCCTTACCCGGGAGTGGAATACCACACCTCTGGGTTGAGGTGCAATACCCCTGTAGCAGCCGAATCCTCAGGGTGCTACACATGCGTGACGCGCAGTTTGGCTCCAGACAGAAGATCGCATCCAGCCGTTACAGGTAAGAGGAGGTGTATGGCGCCGGAGATCGCGGTATGTGTAGACACTGAACGCATACAGCGATCTCCGGCGCCATACGTGCATACTTACCTGACCGGGAGGAGCGTTGCCGCGGCGCCTCTCTTCTGGCCGGAGACCGGGGGCAGGAGTGAGGCGTCGGATCGGCGCGTGCGCGTAGCGCTATCCTTCGCCATTTTACTGAAGACACATTTACAGTGTGTCTTCAGCAAAATGGCGCCGGACAGCGCGGTGCTCCGGCACTGCATTCCTCCCCGGCCTCCGGCAGAACAGGACGCAGCAGCGCTGGAGCACAGAGAAGAAAGGTGAGTATAACTGTTTATTTTTTTTTGGATGTGTGTACAGTGTGAAAGGGATGAGGGGGCCACACTTATCAGGATTGTGGGGTGAGGGGACCATGCATGTACCAGGATTGTGAGGTGAGGGGACCATGCATAAACCAGGATTGTGGGGTGTGGGGTACCACGCATAGCAGGATTGGGGGGTGAGGGGTACCACGCATACCGGGATTGGGGATGAGGGGAGCCACGCATACCGGGATTGGGGATGAGGGGAGCCACGCATACCAGGATTGGGGATGAGGGGAGCCACGCATACCGGGATTGGGGATGAGGGGAGCCACGCATACCGGGATTGGGGATGAGGGGAGCCACGCATACCGGGATTGGGGATGAGGGGAGCCACGCATACTGGAATTGGGGATGAGGGGAGCCACGCATACCGGGATTGGGGATGAGGGGAGCCACGCATACCGGGATTGGGGATGAGGGGAGCCACACATACCGGGATGGGGGATGAAGGGAGCCACGCATACCGGGATTGGGGATGAAGGGAGCCACGCATACCGGGATTGGGGATGAAGGGAGCCACGCATACCGGGATTGGGGATGAGGGGAGCCACGCATACCGGGATTGGGGATGAAGGGTGCCACGCATACCGGGATTGGGGATGAAGGGTGCCACGCATACCGGGATTGGGATGAGGGGTGCCACGCATACCGGCATTCGGATGAGGGGCCATGCATACCGGGATAGGGATGAGGAGTGCCATGCATACCAGGATTCGGATGAGGGGCCATGCATACCAGTATGGGGATGAGGGATGGGATACCATACATACCAGGATGGGGATGAGGGATGGGGTACCATGCATATCAGGATAGGGATGAGGGGTGCCATGCATACCAGAATTGGGGGTGAGGGGTGCCACGCATACCAGGATTGAGGATGAGGGGTGCCACGCATACCTAGATAGGGGATGAGGGGTGCCACGCATACCGAGATTGGGGATGAGGGGTGCCACACCTACCGGGATTGGGGATGAGGGGTGCCATGCATACTGGGATTGGGGATGAGGAGTGCCATGCATACCAGAATAGGGATCAGGGGTGCCATGCATACCAGGATAGGATGGTGGGGACAGGATGGGGGCAGCACAAATACCAGGAGGGGGCAGCACATACCACACATACCAGCTTGGGAGACCATATACCAATAAAAATGCTCGCCACCCGGGCGTAGAACGGGTTCAATAGCTAGTGTTAGTATAGTGATGTAATATATCAAATCTCAGATAGATGTATTTGTATGACAGTGTACTAACCTACAAGTATATCAAGGGATCAAATGCTTATTTCTCACTGCAAAATGCAAATAAATGTATCTAATTCATACAATGTGATTTTCTTGATTTTTTTGGGGGATATTCTATCTCTCAATGTTAAAATTAACCTACCCTTAAAATTATAGACTGTTCATGTCTTTGTCAGTGGGCAAACTTACAAAAACAGCAAGGGATCATATACTTATTTCCCCCACTGTATATAAAGCAATGTATTTCTCAGTCCAGCTACATAAATCGCTAGTCTTCTGCAAAAAATCCTACCCATTGGAATAACTCTAGCTGCAAAAGCCAATAACCCTAACAATGACTCAACTTCTTTCACTTTAGCTTTTTTTCTAGAACAAATCTCCATTAAAGTCACATTACATTTCTCCACTTTTGTTACCAGCAGCCTAAATTCACTTTTTATACTATCAATAACAATACCCAAATATTCTATACAACAAGTCGGGTAAACCGTTTTCTTCCTGGCCAATGGAATCACAAACTCATCATACATAGCTTCAAAAGTCCTCAACAGTTCAGTACAAACTACACTACACTTCGGACCGACAAACAAAAAATCATCCAAATAGTGTGACATTCCTGTCGCAGAGTGCATCTTCTTACAGTCACCACTGTACTTACGAGAGCTTCAATCAGCAAGATATCTTGAGTAAACAGTATTTATTTCATACTGGATAAACATGAGATACAATTCAGTGTCACTTTTTTCTGAAATCCCGCGTCGCTGATTGGCCGCGGCCGGACCAATTAGCGACACGGGATTTCCTGGACAGACAGACAGACAAACGGGATAAGACAATTATATATATTAGATTGCCTCCTGATGTAGTCACTTTCATGGGTCCACATACGTCAGTATGCACCAAATCAAGTGGTCTTTCGCTTTTCATCTCACTTTCTTTTGGAATAGATATCCTTGTGGCTTTGGATTTTATACAACATTCACATCTTACAGTAATTGAGCAATCTGATATCTTTAAATCTTTTGTCAATTCTTTTCTCTGTAGTTCCCTTATACTGTCAGGGTGTCTATGTCCTACACGTCTATGCCACATGTGAATACAGTTTTTGTGATCATGTGTACATACCTTCATCTGTTCCTTTGGTGTGTCAAAATGATATAATTGTTCATCTGCCTTGACTTTGGTTATCACCTTGTTTCCTGCAATAATTGCACACTCATTGTCTTTGAATTTTACTGTACGTCCTTTTGCTGTTAAACGTTTCACAGATAATAATCCACCTTCCAACTTTGGAACATACAACACATCCTGTACAAGTATCTTTGAATCTTGTCCGAACTTGTTTGAACAATTTAGCATATCTTGTCCGATACCTTTTGCGGTTATTTTGCTTCCATCTGCAAGATAAATGGCTTCTTTCTTATCTAAATCAAGATCAGTAAAGAAATTCTTGTCACTTGTCATATGACTCGTTGCTCCTGAATCAATAAACCAACCAAGTGATGATTTCTTGTCTGTTACTTTAAATGTGCCATTCCAATTATTCTCACATGAATCGGAAATTGTGTTTTTTTACCTTCTGGGTATGCTTTTTATGTTGTAATTTTTGTTGTTCTGCTTTCCATATGGTACAGTCTTTCTTTAAATGACCTTTTTTCTTACATCTGAAGCATTCTCTTGTCTCTTTATTATAGGGTTTTTTAAATTCTGTAGCTTTAAGAGCGTTTTCACTGTCCTTTTCAGTAGAAGAATCATTTCTTTGTTCTTTTCTTCTCTGATATTCATCTATTAGTCTTGTTTTCACAAAATCTAATGTAATGTCAGTTTCTGGTCTCGTCTCAAGGGCATTTATCAAGGCTGTATACAAATCTGGTAAACTGCACAATAATATAGCTGCTACATGACTATCTTTAATGTCTTCACCAATAGATATTAGCTGTGATATCACTTCCATCATTGAGAATATGAGCTTCTGCACTCAATCTCATACTGTAAAGCTTTCTTAATAAAAATAATTTGTGATTCAAGCTAGGTCTTTCATACAGTTTTCTTAATTCTTCGCACATTCCTTTAGCTGTTTCTTCATTTCTTATATGTATTAATTGAGCATCTCGCACTAATAAGCTAATGGTGGCTCTCGCTTGTCTTTTCTTCTTATCCCATGTCTGATTATCTTGATCTGGTCTTTCTGTAACAATTACTTCCCATAAATCATCCTTAGATAACAACATCTCTACTTTGAATTTCCATAACTGATAATTTTCACTATTCAGTTTAGCTACTGTGAATTTCAGTTCTGTGTTACTCATCATCTTTATATAGTCTTACTTGTTTAGAGAGTTGTACTGAAGATATTCTCCTGTTTTTTTCTTCTTGCTCATAGTTCCTGTATGTCCTGCCTGTGTTGAATTCTTTGTAATTATATCCAGCTCCTGGGATCATGAATTCCTTTGTCACTCTGTATCTGGATTTATTTCCTTCTGTTTACAGAGCTTATCTGTGTGCTCCGTTATCTGGGGTTATAAACCAGGATCCTCTTGTAGTGCAGGCCTGTAGTGTCTGGGCTTTAGTGTCTGGGTTCCGGCCTGAGCCCATAACCTGTCGCAGAGTGCATCTTCTTACAGTCACCACTGTACTTACAAGAGCTTCAATCAGCAAGATATTTTGAGTAAACAGTATTTACTTCATACTGGATAAACATGAGATACAATTCAGTGTCACACAGTCCGTGTGCTGCTGACATAACACATTCCGGAAAAAAAGAAAAACAGGAAGTAAAAAAACAACCAACAATTGAGAGCTTTTCTCCCACACTTTACAGCAAGCATATAACTTTACACACTATCGCCATCTGCTGTCTGGTTAGTATAAAGTCCTCCTTTCACTTATAATAAGTCCTAATCTGTTGTATATGCCAACAATGCCACCCTTCCTGTAACGCATAGCCACTACCCACTCCAAAAAAACGGAAAATGCCTCTAAATACGAACATGACAATGCACACCCCATCTGTAAACATTTCTCTATATAAAACCGCCCATTAAACTGGAAACCCAAGGAATTGAACCCATCTGGGTGAATAGGAAGTAACCTGAAAGCTGCTTGTATAACAGCTTTCACCATCACAGCTCCTGGCCCAAAACTTTTACACACTTCTGCTGCTTGATCAAATAACGTATAGCAGACTGTGTGGTTCTGGGATTTTTGCTCACCATTATTGAGATCATTTTGACCCTACGGGTTGAGATCTTGTCTGGAGCCCCAGATCAAGGGAGATTATCAGTGGTCTTGTATGTCTTCCATTTTCTAATTATTGCTCCCACAGTTGATTTTTTCACACCAAGCTGCTTGCCTATTGCAGAGTCAGTCTTCCCAGCCTGGTGCAGGGCTGCAATTTTGTTTCTGGTGTCCTTCGACAGCTCTTTGGTCTTCACCATAGTGGAGTTTGGAGTGTGACTGTTTGAGGTTGCTGACAGGTGTCTTTTATATTGATAACAAGTTCAAACTGGTGCCAGTACTACAGGTAATGAGTGGAGGACAGAGGAGCCTCTTAAATAAGAAGTTACAGGTCTGTGAGAGCCAGAAATCTTGCTTGTTTGTAGACTCCTCTGGGAACTTATCTAGATGTGTAGTGAGCATCCTGAATCCCCTGGTGCTTCACAGAAGTTTATAACATGGAGCCATGAAAATAAAAAAATCAAACTTTTTCCACAAAAATGATCTTTTAGCCCCAAATTTTTTATTTTCACAAGGGTAAGAGGAGAAAATGGAACCTAAAAACTGTTGTGCAATTTCTCCTTAGTATGCCGATACACCATATGTGATGAAAATGCATTGTTTGGGTGCACGGCATGGTTCAGAAGGGAAGGAGCACTGTGTGACTTTTTGAACGCAAAATTGTCTGGAATCGAGAGCAGATGCCATGTCACATTTCGGGAGCCCCTGATGTGCCTAAATAGTGGAAACCCCCCACAATTGACTCCATTTTGGAAACTAGACCCCTCAAGGATTTTATCAAGGGGTATAGTGAACATTTTGTACCCAGAGGTATGACAGAATTTGATAACATTAGGTCATCATATTGAATAAGTTGTCATTAGTCTTGAGCGCAATTGCTCGCTACTTGAGCTTGCATCGGGTACTCAGGTATGCACCAAGTATCGTGGGTGCTCGCATGACATGCTTGAGAGTCCCCGCTCCGCATGTTTCACTGCTGTTAAACACCAAAAAAAAACATGCGGGATCGCTCTTGCACGGCAGGCAATCCCAGCAACGTTTTTTTTTGGCATATGGGGCAAAGACTCGAGCATGTCACTCGAGCACCCACGATACTCGGTGCATACCCGAGCACCCGATGCAAACTCAAGTAGCGAGCACTTGCGCTCAATACTCGTCGCCATATCGTCATCATTTTTTTTTCTTTACTTTTGAAAAAAATCCCTAAAACCTAACCCTAACCCTAACACAACCCTAACCCTAAAGTTTATTTTTTACTTGGTTCCTCGTGCGGTATAAGTTATTAGACGACTTTATTCTTCGGGTTGGTGTGATTACAGCGATACCAGATTCATATAGTTTTTTTATGATTGACAGCTGTCACACACTAAAAGATGCTTTTTTTTTTGCAAAGACTAGTTTTTGCATCGCCATATTTTGAGAGCTATCATTTTTCCATATTTTGGCCGATAGAGTCATGTGATGGCTTGTTTTTTGCAGACTAGTTGATGTTTTTATTGGTATCATTTTTGGGCACGTGACATTTTCTGATCGCTTTCTATTCCGACTTTTGGGAGGCAGAATAAACAAAAACCAACAATTCAGGAATTTGTTGTTTTTTTTTATGCTGTTCTGCATGTGGTAAAATTGATAAGGCAGCGTTATTCTTTGGGTCAGTACATTTACAGCGGTACCACATTTATATCTTTTTTTATATTTTGTCGCTTTTACACAATAAAAACTATTTTATAGAAAAAATATTCTTTTTGCATTGTTTTATTCTGAGAGCTATAACTTTTTTATTTTGGAGCTGTATGGCGGCTTATTTTTTGCGTGACAAGATGACGTTTTCAGCGGTACCATTTTTATTCACATTCTTCTTTTTGATCGCGTGTTATTCCATTTTTTGTTTGGCAGTATGATGATAAAGCATTGTATTTTGCTTCGTTTTTTTTTTTTTACCGTGTTCACTAAAGGGGTTAACCAGTTGAACAGTTTTATAGGTCAGGTCGTTCCGGACGCGGCAATACCAAATATGTGTACTTTTATTTATTTTATTTTTTTTTTATTTTCAAAATAAATAAATATTATGGGTACAATATATTTTTATGTTTTGGGGATTATTTTTTTCATTTTTTTAAATATTTTTACTTTTTTTTTTTTTTTTTTTCACTTTCTGTCACTTTTTTTTTACTTTGAAACTTTGTCCCACTATGGGACTTTCACTTTTTGCAGCCTAATTGGCTGCATAGTATAGAGAGCAGCAGCTCCCTATGCTATACAGCCTATCAGCGCTGCACAGGGGGAAGTTACTTTCGGTCATGCACTGTGCATGACCAAAGTAACTTCCTGCTGTCTGGTGACCTAGATGTTGTCATGATGACATCAGGTCACCATGACAACATCCGTGAGCCGCCGGGAGCCGCCGCAGACAGCGCGGGACACCGGCAGAGGAGGTAAGTATCGGCACTTACCTCCCCTTGCCCCCGCAATGCTGCGATTGACTTCGATCAGACCATTTGGGGGGTTAATGTACCAGCAGCGGTGCGGGACTGCTCCTGGCACTTAGCACTGGGTGTCAGCTGTGACAATCAGCTGACATCCCGTGGCGATTGCCCTGCACCGCTTGTGTGCGGGCGCGATCGCAGCGCGCGTAATAGTACGTAGCTGGCCTAATAGGCCCAGGGCACAGCTATGTACTATTACTGACAAGGTCAGAAAGGGGTTAATGAAAGAGTTGCAAGACATAAACTGATGACCACAACAAGCACAAAGCTTGTCTCACATTTTTCCAAAAAATAAAAACATCTAGATAATACTTTTGGGATAATATTCAGGAAACTGATGAGTCAAAAGTGGAACTTATGGATGGCATTGGTCCGGTTACTTCTGACAAACACTACATTCCACCATAAGTACATCATTCCTAGAGTCAAAAATGATTGTGGTACTGGAATGGTTTGTGGTCACTTTGATTCTGCAGAATCTGGATGACTTGTTAATTGATGGGACATAAAATGCAACAGAGTTGGGTTATGAAGCAGGACAGTGATTCAAAGCAAGCAAGTATAGTAAGCCACCTCTGGATGGTCCACAGGAAATAAAACCTGCCAATTTTGAAAACCACGCTTAGAAGCATGGGTCATAATTCAACCACAATGATGTAAAATACTCATGGCAAGTCATCGCAAATGTCTAATTGTGATTGCTACTGCCAAGGGTGGCACAACCAGTAATTAGGTTTAAGGGATGGGGAATTACTTTTTCAAATGGGTGATGGAAGTTTTGAATACAGTTTTATTTTCAATAAAAGGAGTGATCATTTAAAAACTGCATTTTATGATCGCTTATGCTGACTTTTGCTTATTTTTAAAGTAGTTTGATTGTTGGAAAAATATAAATGTATGCACCTGCAGCGCAGTCCCATTGGACTGGGTGCTATTGTGCCGACTGACATTGATGTGCTGATTTCAACACACTGATATAGAAAGCTCTCCTGTCATTGCAGTAAGTGTTGGATTAGCTGAGAAGATCAGAGCTGTGTATTATTACAAACACCGTTACGGCTCTTCTCTCACAGTGCTGTCAGCTCTTCTCTACCCCCCCCCTTCCACACTGACAGTGCTGTGAGATGAGAGCTGCCAGAAGTCCCTTCAATTACACACAGCTCTGCTTTACTCCCCTCCCCCACTTGTAATTACAGTAGATGCCGGCAGTGATATCTGTAAGGAGAGCAGAGCTGTGTGTCTCACATGTGGGGCCCCACATACAGTACAGACCGAAAGTTTGGACACACCTTCTTATTTAAAGATTTTTCTGTATTTTCATGACTATGAAAATTGTACATTCACACTGAAGGCATCAAAACTATGAATTAACACATGTGGAATTATATACTTAACAAAAAAGTGTGAAACAACTGAAAATATGTCTTATATTCTAGGTTCTTCAAAGTAGCCACCTTTTGCTTTGATGACTGCTTTGCACACTCTTGGCATTCTCTTGATGAGCTTCAAGAGGTAGTCACCGGAAATGGTTTTCACTTCACAGGTGTGCCCTGTCAGGTTTAATAAGTGGGATTTCTTGCCTTATAAATGGGGTTGGGACCATCAGTTGTGTTGTGCAGAAGTCTGGTGGATACACAGCTGATAGTCCTACTGAATAGACTGTTAGAATTTGTATTATGGCAAGAAAAAAGCAGCTAAGTAAAGAAAAACGAGTGGCCATCATTACTTTAAGAAATGAAGGTCAGTCAGTCCGAAAAATTGGGCAAACTTTGAAAGTGTCCCCAAGTGCAGTTGCAAAAACCATCAAGCGCTACAAAGAAACTGGCTCACATGAGGACCGCCCCAGGAAAGGAAGACCAAGAGTCACCTCTGCTTCTGAGGATAAGTTTATCCGAGTCACCAGCTTCAGAAATCGCAGGTTAACAGCAGCTCAGATTAGAGACCAGGTCAATGCCACACAGAGTTCTAGCAGCAGACACATCTCTACAACAACTGTTAAGAGGAGACTTTGTGCAGAAGGCCTTTATGGTAAAATAGCTGCTAGGAAACCACTGCTAAGGACAGGCAACAAGCAGAAGAGACAAGTTTGGTCTAAAGAACACAAGGAATGGACATTAGACCAGTGGAAATCTGTGCTTTGGTCTGATGAGTCCAAATTTGAGATCTTTGGTTCCAACCACCATGTCTTTGTGCGACGCAGAAAAGGTGAACGGATGGACTCTACATGCCTGGTTCCCACCGTGAAGCATGGAGGAGGAGGTGTGATGGTGTGGGGGTGCTTTGCTGATGACACTGTTGGCGATTTATTCAAAATTGAAGGCATACTGAACCAGCATGGCTACCACAGCATCTTGCAGCGGCATGCTATTCCATCCGGTTTGCGTTTAGTTGGACCATCATTTATTTTTCAACAGGACAATGACCCCAAACACACCACCAGGCTGTGTAAGGGCTATCTGACCAAGATGGAGAGTGATGGGGTGCTACGCCAGATGACCTGGCCTCCACAGTCACCAGACCTGAACCCAATCGAGATGGTTTGGGGTGAGCTGGACCACAGAGTGAAGGCAAAAGGGCCAACAAGTGCTAAGCATCTCTGGGAACTCCTTCAAGATTTTTGGAAGACCATTTCCGGTGATTACCTCTTGAAGCTCATCAAGAGAATGCCAAGAGTGTGCAAAGCAGTCATCAAAGCAAAAGGTGGCTACTTTGAAAAACCTAGAATATAAGACATATTTTCAGTTGTTTCACACTTTTTTGTTAAGTATATAATTCCAAATGTGTTAATTCATAGTTTTGATGCCTTCAGTGTGAATGTACAATATTCATAGTCATGAAAATACAGAAAAATCTTTCAATGAGAAGGTGTGTCCAAACTTTTGGTCTGTACTGTATATATGTAGCACCCTGAGGATTCGGCTGCTACAGGGGTATTGCACCTCAAGCCAGAGGTGTGATATTCCACTCCCGGGTAAGGATGGAGTATGGAACTGAGCTCAGTTAGCTGCATACACTACATACATCCCATTTCCGAGGGACAGACCGATGGTACTCCCACTAGGTATATGTGCAGGTTCGACAGTGTCTGTCCCTGGCTGGAGTGGGAGGGGGGTGGAACATCCCAGTGGTGTAGGGGCAGATAGGGGGAGCAGTCTGGGTAAGGCTAGGAGCTCATTGGGTGCTGGTCACCTGAGCTCACACATAGAGGGAGTATATAAAGGTGGGAACCATCTTAGATCAGGGTCAGTCTTCTGTAGAGAGTCAGTCAGTCCTGAGAGAGGTCCAGGAGCGCCTGCAGAGAGAAGAGAGAGAGGAGAAGAGAAGGACCCAGAGGGGGAGAAGAAGGAACCCCAAGAACCCAGAATTAGACCAGAAGGGTGAAGGGTTGGCACGCAAGGGAACCGGATCCCAAATTAGTGGAGGAAAGAAACAACCCTCAGCTAAGAACCGGAGGCTGCGACATTGCATGTGGAGCAGCCCCTCACTAAGTCCACTAAGAAGGCACACCAGGTATAGGGTCAGGGAACCCCGAAGAGGTGCACCCACCAAGAGGCCCGAGGGAGCCGGACATGAGTGGACCCCTGGTGAGGAAGGCCAGTAGAGAGGACAGTCAGAAAGGGAGCTCAGGACCACGCTCCAGAATTGCTTGGGGGTTGGCCGAGTCCAGGACCTGGTGGACGCAGCACGGCTCGGGCGGTCACTCAAGGCCAGAGTGACCAACAGAACAGCAGTAAGTAAAAACCCTGAACTGCACAGCCCGACTCTGAGTCTTCTTACCATCCACACTGCACCACCACTACCACCATCCTCTACACCTGACCCCCTGAGGCTATACCCCTCCCGTTGGGGGTTATACTATCACAGCTGCACACATACCACCAGCCTCAGCGGACCCTGCTGCAGCGGCGGCCTTATGACCGCAAATCAATGGGTGGCGTAGTCGACACTAAGAACTAATAACATCTGTAAAGACTGCCACACACTGAGCTTGACACCCTGGGCACGGACCGGGTCACCGCCACTCGGAGACTACAACCCCCATCTGATCCGGCTCCGGGTATCCCCCAAACAACACTGGCCCAGGGGGTGCGTCAACTTTGGCGTAGTCGGCAGGATTACGTGCCCGCAACAACCGGGTACTGCGTGCCTGAAGAAAAGTTCACCGTTACCTCAAAAAGAAGTCTCCCGCCGGTTCCGGAGGGTCCCCGCCAACGGACCCCATCACAGGTCGTTTCCCGCCGGTTGTCCGCCATTTGCAGCTTTTTCCCGCCATCCATGGAGTTTCCCGCCACTGGGAGACGATTCCCGCCATTTCCAAAGATTTCCCGCCTTGGAAGAGCGGACGCCATTATGGGCGTGCCAGAGGGTGGCAAAAGGCCACCTCCCATCGTGGGCCAGGTCGAAGAATGGCGCCAAAAGCGGAAACCGCGCCCACCAACAGAGACTGTGATGCTGGAAGTGTCCATCAGCGTGAGAGAACTGCCCCTGGAACTGACAATCACTAAGTTGCCCCGGGACCACCCTCAATGTGGGCGGAGACAGAACAAAGGAGCGAAGATGGGTGCAGCCTGGAGGAGTCCAGAGAGAGCGCACCCGGAGACAAGAAGTCTGGAGAGGAGTCCAGAGAAAGTGCACCCGGAGATGGAGGGAGAGACAGGCAGCACCGACCCAGTGGTCAGGAGCCTGCTGCAAGCAACAACCCCACTAGGCTTAGTGGAGATCCTAGCACAGCTCCCCCGAGACCGGGAGTGTGCACAGACCGCGCTGGAGGGCCTCGCACGGAGGATGGCCCAGGTGCAGCAAGACACGCTGACGGAGTGGAGCCGTGAGATGGCCCAGCAGACCGGAACCCGTCAGCGGAGCACGCCACCCGAGACGAGGAGACAGACCGCCTCTGAGGATGGCGCAGGAGGAATGAAGGCAGGAGACGGCGCCGAGAAGGGAGCCGAACGGACGGAGGCAGGTAAAGGGGACGTCTCTACCCCGAGCCGAGAAAGCGTGTACCTGTCCCAGCTCCCCGTCGCAGAGCCCGAAATTCCCCCTGCCGTGCCCGTCGCTGCATCGTCACCGTGCCAGACTAGGCCTCAAGCAGAAGCCGCGGCAGCGACCCCTGTGACGTCACGCGCCTCAACCCTGAGCGCGGCGAAGCAGGAAATACCACCGGCCTGGTCGCAAGGTCTAGTACCTCCGGGCGCCGCAATTCCAACAGCGCCCCCTACCTCCGCGGAGCCACCGGCCTGGTCGCTGGGCCAAGTAACCCCGGGCGCCGCCGTCTTCACGGTGCCCTTTACGTTCAGGGTACCCCAGGCCTGGTCGCAAGGCCTGGCGAACCCGGGCGCCGCTTCCACCACCGCGCCCTCAACATCTAGAGTACCGCACCTGGGTGAAGACTTGTTTGCCCAGCACACTTGCCCGGATGGGCAGCCCTTTATATGGCCACCGGAGTACTACCAACTGGAACTCCAAAAAGCAAGGCCCCTGTGTGAGCCCCTGATTCCGGCTCCGAAGCCCGTTAAAAGGACCCCGCTCCCGCTGGAAGAAGCGCAGTTCGAGTGGGACCCCACCGGAGGAGACCTCATGGGGTTCACTCAAGAAACGCGGGCAGCCGCAGCTGAACGTGCGGAGTGCTGCCGGCAGCAGTTAGAGGTCTTCGACCGGGAGAAGAGAGAGAGGCGGGTCCGAGAGCAGCGGCTGCAGGAACCGAGCGCAGAGCAGAAGAGCCGGACCAGGAGGAACCCCCGTGCAGCCCACGGTCCCCGTGCCACCCAGACTGTAATTAAATTCCAACTGCAGCACGGTTGGGGTTTCATCAGAAACCATCATACCCCCGGCGACGTCTTTGTAACCCGCAGAGACGTAGAAAGCCATCTGCCGGAGGGACACAGAGGTCGTGACCTGTACGTAGGGGACGAGGTCACGTTCACCCGGCACAAGTGTGCCAAAGGACCCTACGCCCTCCATGTGCATCGCCTGACGGAGGAGGAGCTGCGGTGTGAGGAGGAGCAAGAGGACCCGGACGGGTCTGAAGACAAAGAAGGAGCAGGAGGACGCCGTCATTAAAGTACGGTAAAGAGACTGTAAATAGTTACCCATCAGGGTATAAGAACTGTTACTGCTGCTAGTTAAAATATAGTCCCCGTTGGGACCAGCAAATTGAACTGAAACCCGTGTGTCCCTATTCCCACTGACCGAGGACTGAGAGCGGTCATATCTCACCTTGTATATAGTTGCGCTTTTTAAGGCGCCCCCTACTGGTTTTATAGGAAAGCCGTGTTTTTCTACCAGAGACAGTCGCACTTTACCCGGTCACAAGTCGCACCGTGGCCGGAGGAACAAGAAAGTTTACAAGAAAAAGTTTATGCTGATGATATATATATAATGTTTTATATGTTTATGTTGTTATGAAAATTTTGTATGTTTGTGGATGTTTTGTTTTCTTACAGCCCGAGGACGTGCTGTGATTTACCAGGGGGGAATGTAGCGCCCTGAGGATTCGGCTGCTACAGGGGTATTGCACCTCAAGCCAGAGGTGTGATATTCCACTCCCGGGTAAGGATGGAGTGTGGAACTGAGCTCAGTTAGCTGCATACACTACATACATCCCATTTCCGAGGGACAGACCGATGGTACTCCCACTAGGTATATGTGCAGGTACGACAGTGTCTGTCCCTGGCTGGAGTGGGAGGGGGGTGGAACATCCCAGTGGTGTAGGGGCAGATAGGGGGAGCAGTCTGGGTAAGGCTAGGAGCTCATTGGGTGCTGGTCACCTGAGCTCACACATAGAGGGAGTATATAAGGTGGGAACCATCTTAGATCAGGGTCAGTCTTCTGTAGAGAGTCAGTCAGTCCTGAGAGAGGTCCAGGAGCGCCTGCAGAGAGAAGAGAGAGAGGAGAAGAGAAGGACCCAGAGGGGGAGAAGAAGGAACCCCAAGAACCCAGAATTAGACCAGAAGGGTGAAGGGTTGGCACGCAAGGGAACCGGATCCCAAATTAGTGGAGGAAAGAAACAACCCTCAGCTAAGAACCGGAGGCTGCGACATTGCATGTGGAGCAGCCCCTCACTAAGTCCACTAAGAAGGCACACCAGGTATAGGGTCAGGGAACCCCGAAGAGGTGCACCCACCAAGAGGCCCAAGGGAGCCGGACATGAGTGGACCCCTGGTGAGGAAGGCCAGTAGAGAGGACAGTCAGAAAGGGAGCTCAGGACCACGCTCCAGAATTGCTTGGGGGTTGGCCGAGTCCAGGACCTGGTGGACGCAGCACGGCTCGGGCGGTCACTCAAGGCCAGAGTGACCAACAGAACAGCAGTAAGTAAAAACCCTGAACTGCACAGCCCGACTCTGAGTCTTCTTACCATCCACACTGCACCACCACTACCACCATCCTCTACACCTGACCCCCTGAGGCTATACCCCTCCCGTTGGGGGTTATACTATCACAGCTGCACACATACCACCAGCCTCAGCGGACCCTGCTGCAGCGGCGGCCTTATGACCGCAAATCAACGGGTGGCGTAGTCGACACTAAGAACTAATAACATCTGTAAAGACTGCCACACACTGAGCTTGACACCCTGGGCACGGACCGGGTCACCGCCACTCGGAGACTACAACCCCCATCTGATCCGGCTCCGGGTATCCCCCAAACAACACTGGCCCAGGGGGCGCGTCATATATAATGGAGGGTACATGGTCGCACAGACCCTATTAAATGATTTAATATTTATAATAATAATTATATCTTTGTGGTGTCCTGTTAAACATATGTTTTTTCTAGTCACAGATATAGTTCAAAAGGTCATTGATGTCAGCTGTGCAAGCCAGAGGAGAAGAATGGCTTGGGAAGTGCCTGGAAGATTCGGCTCATCCCTCAACATCAGAAGATCAAGGAGGAAAGAAACGGAGATCGTGGAAGCGGGAGCAGCGGTGATTGAGGTGCCCGGTCAAGAGAGCTTTATTAACATAAAGAGAAAGAGAAGACGCCGGAGCACGTACTCACCGCCACTGCTAAACACCCGGAAGAAGACGGTATCCAGATGGAAGTCGCCACCCACTGCCGGTTCGGAGGTCGTGTCACAGTACTGTGGACGTCATAAGGCAGTGTCTGTGGGGAAGGAGCAGGTCGGAGTTCCTCATTGCCACGCCATATCAACAACACCGATGCAAGAGGACGAAGATCATCACCGGGCTGCAGCAGCAGCTGGGCTGCATAAATCAAGAAGAGCTTTGTCCGGAGTGGAGGCCTGGTATAATGAAACCAGGCTTTCGACCGACGATGAGGTGTCGGTCAGATCCACAGAAGAATGGCGATGCCGGTGCTCTCCGCTTCATGAGACTTCCAGTTCTGAAGTTGAAATGACGATTCCAGGATGCAGTAGCCGACGTGCAGCCGAAGGAGGGGGTGAGATATTTAATGTTCCCCTGTCCGTCCTTGAACATCTAAGTAGTCTTAGGGTATGTGCAAACGATGCGTTTTTAATGCGTTTCCGCGGCAGTTTTTCTGCCACTGAAACACTTTAAAAACGCTTGGTAATAGGTCTGCCATGTACGGGAATGGTAATCCGGATGTGCTGTGCACATGATGCGGAAATTTCCTCTCCGGATTACCATTGCGGTAAAAACCGCAGCAGGACCATATCTAGCACGATTCCGCGATGAATTTGCGCCCATTGACTTGCATTAAATCACAGCAAACCCACAGGTAGTATATCTATACTTGTGGATTTGCTGGGTTTCAATGAAAATCAATAGGCGTGAAATCGCCGCTGAATCGCGGTGCGAGTGGTACCCGGGTCAGGAGAGGAGACTGCTACTTCTCTCATCCGACCGTCGTTCTCGCTGATAACAGCGGTAGTGATGTGGATGGGAGGAGCAGTAGTCTGCTCTTCCCAGCCCGCATGCCCGCAGTAGTAAAAAACAAAGAAAAGAAAAAGTAAAAATAAAAAAATAAACCTTAATACTCACCTGTCCGGGGACCCCCGGTGTCCTCCTGGTCCCCGGCGGCGATGCTGTCTCCCCGGCAACCAGCGGTACACTGCAGGGCATGGGCCCTGCAGTGTACTGCCAGAACCTGTAGTGACTTCACTGATCAGTTGATGGTCACGTGACCAACGGCTGATTGCTGACGCCGGTAATCAGCTGATCGGTCTCGTGACCAATCAGCTGATGCTCACCCTGGGAACATTCGGAAGATTGTTCCCAGGGTGTTAAGTTCACCGGGGGGCTGATCAGCTGATCAAACCCAGTGACCTCCTACAGCAATGTACACTGACAGGGGGCGATTTTACACCCTTGTCAGTGTACATTGTTGTCTTCTACAGCAGTGACATCAGTGATGGCTGATATCGCTGCTGTAGGAGTGACCCAGATCGCCGAGGGACACTCAGTGTAATCACGGACTGCGTCGTTGACGGCGGACAGGTAAGGAATATTTTGTTTGTTTTTTTACGTTTTTTTCAGGAGATTGAGGGCGTCCCGGAGGTGTGTAATAAAAAAAATTGTAGAACTGTGTGTGTTTTATTTCATTAAAATACTTTATTCTGGCCGTGTTTTTATTGAAAAAGCGCTGACCACTTTACTACATCTTATAGACGCCCTCCATTACTAACCTGGGCTTCACTTCAGCCACCAATACAAGGCTGACGTGAACCCCAACCCCATTACCCCACTGCCACCGCTAGAGGGCAGTGGGAAGAGGGAGGCTAATAGCCAGATTTGGCTCGTCTTATGGATGCGCCATTTCTGGGACTGCTGAGGGGTGATATTAATAGCCGCGGAGGGAGCTAGTATCCATGGCCCCTTCCATGGCTATTAATATCAGCCTGCAGCTCTCTAATTTAGCCTTTGCTGGTTAGATTTTATAGGGGGACCCCACCTCAATTTTTTTCTGGGGTCCCCCCTATAATCTAGTCAGTAAAGGCTAAACAAATCGCTGGGGGCTGATAGTAATAGCCAAGGAACATTGTTGGCTAATGGCCCCTACCGCGGCTACTAATATCAGCCCCAGCGGTCGGCTTTCCCTCTGCTTCTCATAAAAATGACCCGGGAGCCCACGCCATTTTTTAAAAAAATTTAGGCTTTGTGCCCATAATTCAGACGTAGCAGCGCTTTGGACGCAATTTTTTTCTGCATCCGAAACGTTGCATTCTATTGAATGCAGGTAAAACCACATATGTTCACTGAACCTTGCGGATTTACCACATTCAATACTTTCTAGTGGTCAAATTTCTGTTGCGGAGACTAGCGACACCGCAAGAGAATTTGACATTCAGCGGTCCTGAAAGACACGAGTAAGCATGTCCATGTGAGATTCGCAGCCTCTGATGCATGCATAGTGGATTTGGGATTTCTAGAGATCCCATCCACTATCTGTAACATCTGGATGCTGCAAGTTTGACGCTGTATAAACAAGTAGTGTGAAACCTGCAGTGGCTCCTGACCGTGGCCATGTGCCCAAACTCACCCGCAGCATGTCAATTTCTGTAGTGGACACGCTAGTCTCCGCTGCAGATTTTGATCGATTGAAGTGTCATTATATGCGGTGGATTCACATGAACCGACAACAAAAGTGCTGCATTAGAACACCGCGTTTTGGACACAACATAAATACGTTGTGTCCAAAGCGCTGCTGAGTGTTGATCGGGGGGCATAGCGGCTAACGAACCAGCTATGAGATGTTAATTATGGCCAAGGAAAATGTTTGCCTAATGGCACCTTCCCAGGCTGATAATAACAGCTCACAGCAGCCGCATAAATTACATGAATAGAAATGCTAATGAAGACTGGACGAATGGGACTAGCTGACAACTAGCTCTTTTGTTTGGTGATGACAAGGTGTCAATCAGACTTTTTCATAACCAAATTTAATTAAAGTAAAGTAAAGAGTTAAATAAACACACAGACACAGTGTAAACACTTTATTTGAATTACAGCAGACACATTCTTTAATCATTTAAATGAACCAATATACTCACCCCAGTTCTGATGGCAATCCAAGGGTTTAAGCAATGTCCCACCAAATAACTTTATTTAACTCCAAAAAGCATTCATTCATGTACAAAAATGCTTAAAAAAACGCATGTAAAAAACACGTAAAAAAAGCATGTAAAATCCGCATGCATTTTTTCTGCCAGGGAGAGGCAAAAACGCTCAGGAAATTTCTGCTTCAAATCCGCATCGTGCGCACATACCATTAAGCAAACAATTAGACAAATGATTGTTGATACCTTAGGTGATTCAGAAATTAGGAATAATTGTAATGCTATCCTTCGTTTAGACAATTCTGTCAGACCAAGGCTAAACAAAATACAAGGAGTGTCTAATGCTTGTCTTAAGGAAGCTTTAGGCTAAGTGCCCACAATGCAGAAATGAAGCAGAAATTTTCCTGAGCATTTCTGCATCTCCCTTGCCAGAAAAATGCAAGCGGATTTTAGGTGCATTTTTACAAGTTTTTGACGTGTTTTTTTTTATGCGGATTTTACATGCGCTTTTGGAGGCGTTTGTGAACACAAATAAAGTTAGGTGAAAAAAAAAAAGAAAAAAAATAGGGCACTTCTGATGTCATTTCCTAGTCCAACCCCTCTTTACCATTTTGCTTTTTGCAATAAACAGGATGCCACATGAACTGCAGCCCCTGCGTCTTAGCAGACCATGCATGAACCTTTTGCTGATGACTGCAATAAATCTCCTGCATCACCACTGCGAGCGGGTAAGATAAATGTAAGTAGATGGTTTTTTATGTTTTGTTATTTTTATGTAGTGTGTACTAACCAATTATTCTTCAATAGGAGCGGTCTAGGAGGAGAAGACGACCCAAAAAGCTGTGGGTTCACCCTATCTTGCAGGAGCGGTCGAACAAGGTGCACTTCAATGCGCTGTATCAGGATTTAAGGAGGTAAGATATATGGTAAAAAAGTATATTGTCATCCGTGTGTACCTAATGATTTTTTAAATGAGTTGTTGTTGGTATCCTTTGGTAAAAAATTATATTTTAATCCGTGTGTATCTAATATTTATTTTTACTGTTTTACAGATTTCCCGAAAAATTCCCGCAGTTTTGTTGTCTCACCATTGCTGCCTTTGATCGGCTTCTGTGTCTTCTTTTCTCCCAACCTGGACTACAGCGATACCATAATGAGAAGGGCCATCTCTGCTGAGGAAAGGCTGCTCATCACCTTGCAGTAAGTTGAATTTTTCCGTATATACATTTTATATATAAATATTTTTTTAAATGTAATCGACATATGCTGCCACGGCCCCATTAAGTATTTTGTCATTATTCGGACAGTATTTTTTCTGTGGAGTTGGAGACAAAACCTCGTGAGGAACAATGAAGAGAAAGTTATAAAATAGAAACATGTCACCAATTCTGCATTTATCACCCACTCCTGGTTTTGACTCACACTCCTGAAGTAAAATACTGACGGAATAATGACTGTATGGCCGTTTTCACATGTACAGATATCTCCAGCACCTTAACAAAAAACATACCGGAGATATCAGTGCCCCGTATGTGTTTTCAGTGTTGTAGTCGTGTGTGTTACGTGTGCCGCACTTGGATCACATGGACAGACTTCTGGGAGTCAGCACTACAATTATCGCTATTCCCAGGAGTCGGTGCTGAACGCTGCCCTCATCATGGTTCTCTGCTGGCGCTGTGATCAGCACCAGTAGGGACCATGATGAGGGGGTTAGTAGTGTAAATTTAAGAATAACATAATAACAATCATTGTATCTGTTGTCTCTGGTACGCCTGGAAACTGTCACCACTCGTACCGGAGAAACTAACGTGTGAAAGAGCCTTAAAGATGTGCGGTTTTATATTTTAAGAATCACATAGGAACATTAACCATGTAATTAGTTGTATTCTTTCAGACATTGGTAAAATTAAAAAATAAAAAATCTGTCCTACAGACAATTATCCACTCCTTGTCTTTCCAAACTGGGATCAGTAGTTCCACCACCCATGAATGGGCACAACAGCTCACCCATCCCTTCAGGTGTACCTGGGTTAGTTTGTCAGTTAGCCTGTGGTGAGGGCTCCTCTTCATCTATTGTTTTCCTGTACATAAGTTTTCCTTGGGCATGATAGAACAATGAGCCAAGGTCATAGTGATAAGGTCACTGAATAGAATTGATATGTGTGAACTGAAGAGCAAACAATGAGGCAAACACAGCTAGAAAATGTCCAAAAAAAATAAAAATAAGATTGAGAAAATGGGTGCTAAGTGCTGGAAAAGTATTTAGTAATAAGTGCATAGGTTTTTCCATAGCAATTACAAATGGGGCCTTATAATGTTGTCTTGTATTTCTTTTCTTTTTCTGGCTTTTCTAATTTTATATTTTTCCTTTTCAGGTTTTTGGCCACAGGAGAGAGCTATACATCACTGCACCTCCAATTTAGAGTTGGTAAATCCACCATTTCCATAATTGTGAGGTGCACATGTACCGTTATCTGGCAGACGTTGCAGCCCATCGTGATGCCTTCGCCAACCAAGGAGACTTGGCAGCAGGTCGCAGCAGGCTTTCAAACTGTGGCCAATTTCCACAACTGCATAGTTGCTGTTGATGGCAAACACGTGAGAATTCAGCAGCCACCACGATCAGGATTACGCTTCTTTAATTATAAGAAATAATTTTCTGTGGTCCTGATGGTGGTGGCTGATGCACATTACAAATTTGTTGCCATTGATGTTGGTACTTATGGCAGTACAGGGGACTCTTGGGTGTTTAGATCATCACAGATTGGGCTGCAAATTCTTCAAGATAGCGGACCGCTCCCAGCCCCAAGATCTTTGCCAGGTTCCACACATCCAGTTCCCTTTGTGATGGTATCGAATGAGGCATTTTCCTTAATGACCAACCTGCTGCGCACATACCCACGAAGGGGACTGGATGACCGGCAGAGGATTTTTAATTATTGCTGAGTCGTGCACGCAGATATGTGGAATGCACCTTCGGAACCATGTATAGTAAGTGTAGGAGCTTTCACACACCCATCCAGTTGGATCCGGAGACCGTTGACACTGTCATTAAGGCATGCTGTGTACTCCACAACTATGCTCCTGAATACAGCACTGAGCTAGATGAGGAGTCACAGCTATCTGAATTAATTCCAGTGGTCAAATTGGGTCAGGGAAGGCAATCCAACTGTGGTGCCAGGGTACGAGAAACCTTTGCTGACTACTTCATGAGTCCTGAAGGTGCCGTGCAATGGCAATACTCCTATGCTGGTGTTGTGCAGCCTGACCAGCAGAGAAGATCTGATGCCCAATAAAAGAAGAACTTCAAGAAAAGTTATTCTTTAAAAAAACGCAAAAAAATGTTTTTAAAAAATAAATAAATTTAGTTTTATTCTCAATCTTGTCTCCAACATTTATTGAATTATCACCTTCTACGTGTTGTTTTATTACCATACGTCAACGCATAAGTGTATGTAAGTGACGCGCCCCCTGAGCCGTGTGTGTAGGGGAATACCCGGAGCCGGGCCTCTGTGAGATGCTGGGGGTTGTAGTCTCCGTGGCGGTGACCCGGTCCGTGCCCAGGGCGGTCAAACCAGAGGGGATAGTCTATTCGTTCTGAATGTCCGACTGCGCCACCCGTGGATTGCGGTCAGAGTGAACCGCCGCTGCAGTGCAGACCGCTGAGGCTGGTGTTGTGGGCGCAGCAGAGTGTAGTATAACTCCTCACAGGCGGAGTATAGCCTCAGGGCAGCAAGTGGGGATGTTGGGAGTGATGGTGCGCGGGAGTAGTGACTCAATCTCTGTAATGCAGTTCAGGATCTTTACTCACAGTTACTACAGCTGGTCATAACGTCCCGCGTCGCACTGTGCTCACCAGGTAAGGGGCTCGGCCAACTCCCAGATAACTTTGGAGCACTTCACAGGATCCCCTTTGTGTGTCCTTCCTCTGGCCTGTCATACCCCACCTGTGACCACGCTTCTGTCTGGCTGCCTCGGGCCTTGGCGGGTAAACGTTGGCCTCCGTTTCCCTGACCCTATGTGGTGCCTACCTAACGGGTATGGTAAGGGGCTGCGCCACATAAAATATCACAGCCTCCGGTTTCTAGCTGAGTGTTGTTCCCCGCCTCCACTAGTTTCGGGGACCGGTCTCCCCCTTTAGCCTGACCCTTCCACGCAGGTAGATTCGGGCGTGTGGTGGCTACCAGCCGGTCCACACCCCTGGGGTCCCTTCGTTCCTTGTTCCTGGAGCCTTCTCCGCTCCTCTTCCTTTCTCTTCCTCTCCAGGCTTGGGCCTCAGGTGCTAGGCCCGCCTCTGGAGCAGAGCTCATGCAGAGCCTCTGCTCCCGGTCACTTCTCCTCAGACTCAACACTGATCTAAGATGGTGCCCACCTTTTATACCTCCCTCTAGGTGCACCCAGGAACTTCTTCCTCCCTGCTCCTGCACTACAGTGTTCCCCCTTCCTCTGTGTTCCCTCCCCCCACTCCAGCCAGGGACAGGGACTGTTGTGCTCTGCCTGGAGCATATTGGTCGCCCTGCCCCCCGGAAATGTGGTGTCATGCATGCAGGTCCTGATCCACACCCCATCCTTACCTGGAAGTGAGATATCGCACATCTGGATGAGATACAATACCTCTGTAGCAACCGAGCCCTCAGGGTGCTACATAAGTCTATGACAGCCACAACAAGGGTAGAATGAGGCTATCATACACTTACATTGTGACCCCTACCTCTGATTATGCTCAGTCAGAAGTAGTGGTCACAAGATGTCTTAGCAGTGCATCACACATGAAGATATTGCAGGTACTTGACCCAAAAAATGTAAAAACACCTGAGATATCCGTGATGTGTGGATTTTTTTTGAATACGTGTGCGTGAACACTCACACATACTGGTGCCTGGGAATCGGCAGTACTACTAGAACGCTCTTCCCAAGTACTGGCTGCTCAAGTCATCACTCACCATGTCATTTGCTTGCAGTAAGAGCAGAACTAGGAAAGAACAATGTTGAGAGTATTATCCATCCCTTTGTTGTCAAAACTGTGTTAAATTAACCAAGTATTGTTAGAATTTCCAATTGCCTGGATACAGACGACCACACACGTAGAGCAGCAGAATAACTTGCAAAATTTAGCGATCCCCTGACCTGCGCTCAGGTCAGCGCAGATCAGGGTCCCACTTTTTCTGATCAAATTTTTCAATAACACCACCTAAACACATATACTCTAAGCATATACTCAAAATTTTCCTTAAAGTAAAATGAACACAAATAGTTTAAATAATAATTATTTTTAGAAATAATATATAACAACTGTACAAATACCGTTGTAAACAAAAATATGACAAAACTTGTCAAGAAACTAACTTTAGGACAAACATTGCCCATAACTTTACAATGTTCAAACATTAACCCAGTTTCTTAGGCTGACCTGTCATCAGTTTTGGGCCATAAAGTACAGGCAGCACCTGTAGGTTGTTTTAGTATATAAAACTAAACACCTTTTCTTACGGTCCCCTACGCCTGAAGCATGGTATAGGTGACTATAAGAAAAAGTGTTTGTTAACGCAGTCTGTCATTGTATAAAAAATGGTGTATATAAGAACCTACAGGTGCTGTCTTTATTTTTTATGGTCCAAAACTGGTGACAGGGTGTAACTAATTTTAGTGAAATTGATGGTAATCTGGGTCATAGCCATAGCCTGGAAATATGTCCTGTGAGAAGCTGGTGTTGGAAGAGGAACCAGCATGATGACCAGATGCTCCAGGGGCTGGTGGGCGACCGTAAGTTGCAGTCGCCTCACAACGTTCGGGCCGGTATGCTGCAACCTGCCCAAAACGCTGGGTTTCAACGGCTGGTGGTGGTGGAGGCCCACTGGGATTAAACAGATTAAAGATCCCAGTAATTAGGGCTGGTGCCGAGGGCATAGGCGATGGTCCATCAATAGCCGTGACCAGAGCGTTGGCTGCTGTCATGTTCAGGTTCTGCTTGTCGCGTGGCATTGATCTTAGGCGGCCTGCTATAGATAAGCCAAATTTGTCAAGGTCATCTTCATTGGTGGCCCTGTCCATAAAATTGAGGGTGCGAGTAGTGAGGGCTTCAATGACACTACTCGCACCCTCTTGGCTTTTGGTCTTTTTAGTTGCCACCCTTCTCAATGCCACGAGACGGGCAGAACCAGCCCCAATTCCAGTGGGCCTCGACGCACCACCAGCAGAGCTACCAGCAGCGCCAGAAGCAGGAGCAGCAGCACCAGAACCCAGCGCGACGTCAGCAGCACTTGAGGAATCAGCGGCGGCAAGACCGGCAAAGGCCGAACCAGTAGCAGCAGAACTTGAAGGACCAGCAGCATGAGGATCCGGAGAAGAAGGTAGAAAGAAGTCCTCTGCATCCTCTCCTGGTCCCTGGTCTGTGTTGGTCTCATCATGTGGAGCTGGTGTAGGGGCCCTAATATTGCCTTCAGTGCTGTAGAAAAAAGGTAAAAAAGAAAGCATGTTAATGTGTCACCCCAGGCCTGGATGCCACAAATAATAACGGCTGTGTTTGAGAGCAGGAGGGAGGTTCCCTGGTTAGGGACAATTAGCATACAGCACCTCCTGCCCCAGGCCAGTAGGGGGAGCTGGCTGCCCCTATAAAAGCTGGAACTGAGTGCAGGGTTAGAGAGAACTGGACGACCTAGCTCAGGACAGAGACTAGTCCCAGAGAAGGAGGGACAGTTCAGCTGTAGCTGAGGAGTCCGTGAGGCAGAGGAGAAACTGCAAGCCAGGGACAGAGGCGACGAGAGCCGGTCCTGGCAGCGGACCAATCTACCGGACATTGGAGTCCGAGGCTGTCAGGGTTATAAGCCCAGCAGCAGAGAACCAACCCGCGAGGGATTTCAGGTCCCTTGGCCTAAGAAGCCCGGAGGCTCCGCCACAACAGAAGGGACCAGCAAGGCCAAGAGAGGCCAAAGGTAAAAGGAACCCAAGTTGCAAGCCATACGGGCAAGAAGTACATGGCCAGCTCAGGGACGTGGGCTATTACACCACGAAGGGAGGGGATAGTCAGAAAGAGCATAGAGAGAACGGTAGGCCTACACACTCACCCTGACCAGTGGGGCTCGCCCGAATGCTCTCAGACACCCAGGCCCATTCCTAACCAGTACCTCCGTTGGGTCAGTAATAATACCTACAATGAAGACCCTGGACTGTTTGAAGTGGACTCTGAACTCTTACTATTGCGGCCTGCACTATCACCCCCTGCATCCACCTACACTGCCCTGAAGCTACACTCTTCCCGTGGGGAGTTATTCTACCCCTGTGCTGCACACCAACACCAGCCTCTGCAGTCTGCCTTGCAGCGGCGGTTATCCCTAACCGCAATCCACGGGTGGCGTAGTCGGACATTCAAAACACTGATAAATAGACTGCCACAATTGGTCTGACCACCCTGAGCCACGGGATCGGGTTGCCACTACTACCCCCAGCATCGCACAGAAGCCCGGTTCCGGGTACCCCACGGCCCAGGGGGCGAGTCAGCTTTGGCGTAGTCGGCAGGATTGTGATCAACCCGCCACAAACGGGTATTGCGTGCCTGAAAAATACTTTATACTTACCTGAGTGAAGTTTCCCGCCAATCGGAGCCGTTTCCCGCCATCGGGCGCCATCTTCGGGACGCCGCGCGGGAAGAACAGGGGCGTGGATGTCAAAAACTCCCGAGACCTGAAGCCCCGCCCTATGCTGAGATGCTGCGCAAGGTCCAGGAAGGAGATCCAGCGGACGCCGACGTCATCACCGTGCGACGCAAGGTCCTCGCCCAGAGCATCGCGAGCGGAGCGGCGGCCTACAGAAGAGGATCGCCGGAAGGTAGGCCACGGTTAACTAGGGGGGAGGAAGATGTCGGACGCGGAGGGACCCTCCACCACCAGCATAGCCGCTGCAGCTGTGATGCCGTTTTCCATGCCCTATATCCCCGGAGCGGCCTGGCTGCCACAGTATGCCGGCGAGTCGCATACCTTGGGCGACTTTAAGGAAAGGCTGTATAGCCTGTTCAAACTTTATCCCCTGAGAGAAGAACAGAAAGTAAGCATACTGATAGGGCAGTTAACTGGTGTGGCCCAGCGGGAGGTAAAGTCTTGGACAGCTGAGGAGAAAAGGACTGTAAGGGGGGTTCTGACCCGTCTATGGGACACCTTTGATACCCGTACCTCAGCAGAAATCAAAATGCTGTTCTATGGATGTAAGCAGCGAGCTCAAGATAGCATCAGAGATCATGCCCTAAATTTACAGGAAGCCTTGGGGGCAATTAAGCAAGCTGACACTGGCAGCGTGCAGGATCCAGATAAACTATTGACTGACCAGTTCATAGAAGGTCTGCTGTGGAGCGCCCACAGAACCCAGCTGCGCCTCATGGCCCTACAGAACCCCGATTTGACTTTTGCACAGTTCAAAGATAGGGCCATCCGGGTGCTCCGAGAACCCGCATTGGGTGGCGCTGTAGCTTCCCGGCGCCCTGCCATCACTTACCACCAGGAGGCAGCGCCTACCCTGCAGACCTTGTGGGGGCTGATGCGCAGGCACTAAACCCATTCCTGCCTGCAAACCTGCACCATCAGGTCCAAGAACTAACAAAGAGTGTTGCTGCATTGACCAGGACCGTACAGTCGTTACAGATGAACCTGTCAGGACTAGTGTTGAGCGAACATGCTCGACACTGCTCGGTACTCGCCCGAGCATCACGCTACTCAGGATGTTCGGCGAGCACCGAGCATTTCCGGGTTACTCGGGCGGGAGCTCGGGTCTCCGCCCTGCATGTTTGGCGCTCTTTACAGAGCCAATGAACATGCAGGGATTGCCAGCCAGTCACTGTAATGCCGCAGCCATGTTGTTTGTGGGCATTACAGTGATTGGCTGGCCGCACAGCGTCACCTCGAGTATTTAAAACCGGGCGCCGCCATCTTGGACACAGTCACTCCGGATCAGACAGTGTAGGGACAGCGCTGCTGATTTAGGGAGAGATATATCCTGCAAAATAGTTAGTGTAGGGTCTGTAAAGGCTGCCAGATCAAACAAACAGTCCTTCTCAGGACTAATATCCATCCCAGGTATATCAGGCAGGCAGGCAGGCAGGCTGTATAGGAGACGCAGTGGTTATACCAGCAAACGCTGCATTACAGTCCTGTGTGCTGCTCCTGTTGCTGAAATTTCTGGCCTTAGCTCCAGGTCCCAGGGGCCAGGAAAAATCCTTTTTTTTTATCTAAATCCTCTTTTTTTTTCCTCCTTCACAATGTACAAATACCCATCTTATTACCCTTTTGGTGCCCCCCTGCCCCCCCCGAAAAAAAGTGTGCCTCTGATTTTTCAGACACAAATATATCTGTTGAAAATAGTCTGGTGTAGGCCAGAGAAATAGAAGTGTGGTTTTGCAGTTCTATGGGCCATTTGTATCTAAAAAAAACAGTTTGAGTGTGTCGCTCACTGTTCAGCCGCAAATATATATATATATTTTAAAAAGCCTGGTATACACCAGTAAATTATTACTGTGGTTTTGATGTTCCACAGTAAAACATCTCTGTTTTTGGCATTTTTTGCTGTATAAAAATAATAATAGTGTCTCCCTGATTTTTCAGACACAAATATATCTGTTGAAAATAGTCTGGTGTAGGCCAGAGAGACAGAAGTGTGCTTTTGCTGTTCCACGGTAAAAAATCTCTATTATCCTGCTTTTTGCATTTTTAGCTGTAAAAAAAAAAAAAAAAAAAGTGTCTCCCTGATTTTTCAGGCACAAATATATCTGTTGAAAATAGTCTGGTGTAGGCCCGAGAAATACAAGTGTGGTTTTGCAGTTCCACGGTACAAACCTCTGCATTATCCACTTTTGGGCCATTTGTATCTAAAAAAAACAGTTTGAGTGTGTCGCTCACTGTTCAGCCGCAAATATATATATATTTTAAAAAGCCTGGTATACACCAGTAAATTATAACTGTGGTTTTGCTGTTCCACGGTAAAAAATCTCTATTATTCAGGTTTTGGTAGATTTTTCCGTAAAGAAAAACAGTAGTGTCTCCTGACTGTTGTGACACAAAAATATATCTGTTGAAAATAGTCTTGTGTAGGCCCGACATCCCAGTGTGGTTTCGCAGTTCCACGGGTCAAATCGCTGTACTATCCAGTTTTGGGCCTTTGGTATCTAAAAAAAAAAGCAGTTTGAGTGTGTCGCTCACTGTTCAGCCGCAAATATCTCTATTTAAAAAAGTGTGGTATACCCCAGTAAACAATAACTGTGGTTTTCCTCTTCCACGGTTCTAATCTACTCTTTATTACCCTTTTTCCATTGATAGTGCAAGTGTAAGCTATTTTACTTCATTTACAATGGGCAAGGCGCGTGGCAAGGGCCGTGGAAGTGGACGTTCTGGTGATGGTTCGTGCAGAGGACGGGGCCGTGGCCAAGGTGAAAATGTGCCACAACCAACAGCCACATCTTCTCGCTCCCACTTCTTGACCGAATTACTAGGGAAGCACAGAACAACACCAGTATTGAGAACTGATCAGTGTGAACAGGTTATTAATTGGATAGCAGACAATACTTCCAGTTACCTGGGCACCACCACCTCCGGTCTGTCTTCCACACGGTCAACTCTTAGTAGCCGTGAGTCTCGACCGCATACTCCTCCTCACACTGATGCTCCTTCCTCCCACCATGCCGAGTGTCGTCAGACAGCAAGTGATCCCACACTTGGACACTCTGAAGAGCTGTTCACTGGTCTATTTCCATATTTGGGCCCCTCGCCTGATACGCTTGAAGTGGTAGAAGAGGAGATCCCATGTTGCGATGCCCAAATATTTGAACAGCCACGGCCACAGGAAGTCGACGTTGGCAATCTGTCACAAGAGGTGGACGATGACGAGACACAATTGCCAGGAAGTGAGGAGGAGGATCGTGGTGTGCAAGTGGAAGAGGAGGAGGTGGTGGATGATCTAGTAACTGACCCAACGTGGAAGGAGGACATGCAGAGTGAGGCCAGCAGCACACAGGGGGAGGGAGGCAGAGTACCCCAACAGGCAGGAAGAAGCAGTGTGGTGGCCGCAGACAGAAGGCAGGCAACCGTTCCCCGTAACACCAACACGAGGGATGTTGCCAGTACAAGCGGTAGGTCTTCCAGAGTCTGGAATTTTTTTAAAGACTCTGCTGATAACCCAAAAAAGGCCATATGTTCCTCCTGCCATGCCAGCATCAGCAGGGGTGACAAAACTACCAGCCTGACCACCACCAGCATGATCAGGCACATGGCAGCAAAGCACCCGACTTTGTGGGGCGAAACCCAGGGTCCACGACCAGTGTCAGCGGGTGTCACCACTGCTTCTTCCACTGTTGTGCGTGCAATAGAACCCCCTGTTGTGTGTGCAAGGCAATCCCCTGTCCATACTGCATGTAAAGATGCCCCCTCCTCTCAGTCTTCACTTGTTATGGCAGTTTCTCAAGAAACAGCATCAACGTCCACGTCCCACCGCAGCGTTCAATTGTCCATATCCCAGACCTTTGAAAGAAAGCGGAAATTCGCAGCTAACGCCCCACAGGCCACAGTCCTAAATTCGCACATTTCACGACTGCTTGCATTGGAAATGCTGCCTTTTAGGCTGGTGGAGAAGGAATCCTTCCGCAATCTTATTCCGGTGGCCGTCCCTCGGTACTCGGTCCCCAGCCGACACTATTTTGCCCGGTGTGCTATCCCCGCACTACACAAGCACGTGTCCCAAAGCATCTGCCGTGCCTTCAACAACGCAGTTACTGGGAGAGTCCACCTGACAACGGACACGTGGACAAGTGCTTGTGGCCAGGGACGGTACATCTCTCTGACGGCACACTGGGTAAACATAGTGGAAGCCGGGACCCAGTCGGACCTTGGGACGGAACACATCCTCCCCACACCGAGGATTGCGGGCCCTATGTCAGTCAGAGTTGCCCCCACAGTGTACAGCTCCTGCGCATCCTCCTCCTCCTCCTCCTCATGTTCAGCCTCCATCTCAGATATCACCACATCAGTTACAAGCTGGAAGCATTGCAGTACTGCCTCCGCCAAGCGGCAACAGGCTGTGCTGAAACTTATAAGCTTAGGTGATAAACCTCACACTGCTTGTGAGTTGTGGACAGCTGTGAAAGAGCAGGCAGATCTGTGGCTGAGACCGCTGAACCTACATCCCAGCATGGTCGTGTGTGACAATGGCCGTAACCTGGTGGCGGCTCTGAGGCGAGGTGAGATCACACACGTACCATGCCTGGCTCATGTGCTTAACCTCGTGGTTCAGCGGTTTCTTAAATCGTACCCCGAGTTGCCAGATCTGCTCGTGAAAGTACGCCGCCTGTCAGCTCATTTTCGCAAGTCGGCTACAGCTTCCGCCGCCCTTGCTGTGTTGCAGCAGCGTTTGCAGCTTCCGGCACACCGACTGGTGTGTGATGTCCCCACACATTGGAACTCTACCCTCCACATGTTGCAAAGGATTTGTGAGCAGAAGAGAGCAGTTGTGGAGTAACAGCTGCAACAAGGCCGTCGATATTCAGGTCAGACTCCACACATAAGACCTCAGGAGTGGACCTGGATGTCTGACATATGTACCATCCTGACAAACTTTGAGGAGGCCACCAAGATGGTGAGTGGCGATGACGCCATCATTAGTGTCAGCATCCCACTTGTCTGTCTTTTGCAACGCTCTCTGCAGAGAATTAAAGAGGAGGCATTGCAGCCAGAGTATGATGAGATGGATCAAGAAGCCGTAGCGGGCGATTACACACAGCCCAGCCTCATCTCATCCCAACGTGCATTGGGGGACAATGAGGGAGAGGAGGAGGAGGAGGAGGAAGAACAGGAGCTGCTATCATGCGTTGTAGACGGTAGTACCTGTACAAGTGTCATACCATCGGTTCAGCGTGGGTGGCCTGAGGACAGGGGGGAGGAGGAAGAGGAGAAGGAGCGCATGGTCAGTCGTCATCTTGGTGAGGACACGGAAATCTTGCCCGTTACCAGTCTGGCATGCATGGCTGACTTTATGTTACGCTGCCTTAACCGTGACCCTCGCGTTGTCAAAATGTTGGGTGACCGTCATTACTGGTTGGTGACACTTGTAGACCCCCGCTACAAGGAGAACTTTCACTCTCTTATTCCTGAGGTGGAGAGGTCTACAAAAATGGGGCAATACCAGAAGACCCTTGCTGCAGAACTCTTAAAAAAATTCCCATCTGAACACGCTAGCGGCAGAGGTCACAGTTCGTTGCCCAACCAAGGCGTACAGGCGAGAGAGATCCAACTCCAATCCAGCAGAGGCAGGAGAACACTATCAACGTTCTAGGACAGTTTTCTGACACCCGTCCAGCTTACAGGCCCTGAGGCGCGGGGTACTCTCACAAGGAGTGGAAAGTTTCAAAAGATGGTGAGGGAGTACCTTGCCGATCGTACCAGCGTCCTCCGTGATTCCTCTGTGACTTTTAATTATTGGGTATCCAAGCTGGACACTTGGAATGAACTCGCTCTGTACTCCTTGGAGGTCCTGGCCTGCCCTGCCGCTAGCGTGTTATCGGAGCGTATTTTTAGTGCCGCTGGGGGAATTATAACTGATAAGCGCACTCGCCTGTCAACTGACAATGCTGACAAGCTGACCCTTATCAAAATGAACAAGGGCTAGATTGGGCCAGACTTCTCATCACCACCAAATGACAGCAGAGTAACAAAGTCAAATCCACTGTGTTATTTCGGGAGGTGTATTCACATGCACCGCTTCACACCCACACATGGGTATACACTTCCTCGTTTCGGCTGTTTAATCTTCTTCTCCTTATCCTCAGCCTCCACCACCACTATACCACCAGGGTGCCAGCATTGCAAGTTCCTCCGTCCTAATTTTTGGCAGCTTTTGCTGGGAAAGCATAAGCAAATACCATGGGACACCCACTCCTCAATAATGGGACTTATGTTTGTAATATGCTGTACTGCATGGCTCTTGTAAGGGGCATTGCAAGTTACTCCGTCCTAATTTTTGGCAGCTTGTGCTGGGAAAGCATAAGCAAATACTATGGGAGACCCACTCACCAATAATGGGACTTATGTTTGCAATATGCTGTACTGCATGGCTCTTGTAAGGGGCATTGCAAGTTGCTCCGTCCTAATTTTTGGCAGCTTTTGCTTGCAAGGCATAAGCAAATACTATGGGACACCCACTCCCCAATAATGGGACTTATGTTTGTAATATGCTGTACTGCATGTGACGCGCACCCTGGGCCGTGTGTACACGTGTGTGGGATACCCGGTGCCGGGTCTCTGGGGTCTGTAGTCTCCGTGGCGGTGACCCGGTCCCGTGGCTCAGGCTGGTCAAACCAGTGGCAGTCTTTCTTAGGTTTTGAGGTTAATTGTCCGACTGCGCCACCCGTGGATTGCGGTCAGGGAGTACCACCACTGCGAGGCAGACCGCTGAGGCTGGTGTTGTGTGCGCAGCATAGAATGGGATAACTCCCCTCGGGAGGAGTATAGCCTCAGGGCAGTGAGTGTGGATGATGGGGGTGATGGTGCACGAGCGCAGCAGGAACGACTCAGTCTTTGCAGTGCAGTTCAGGGTCTTTACTAATGATTATAAGGTAGACCCTCCCGGGAGTACTGGCTAGCATAAGAGGCCTGGTCAGTCTGTGAGCAAGCAGGAGTTCCCCTGGCCAGGTGGAGTTGTAGGCCTCCCCGTCTGTCTGCACTCTTCCTGGCTACCTTGCTGTAAGCGGGTAGAAGTAGCCCACGTCCCTGAGTGTACCGTGTAGTGCTCACCCGTATGGCTGGTGACTTGGGGCCTTCTGTTAGCCTCCGCTCCACGACGGCGGTGCTGGTCCCTTGCTTGTGACTGAGCCTCTGGGCTTCTATGGCCAGAGGACCTGAAATCCCCTGCCGGCTGGTTTCTGCTGCTGCATATATAAGTCCTCACAGCTTCGGACTCCTGTGTCCGGTTCCTATTGTCTTCTGCCAGGGCGAGCTCTGCTCAGCTTCCAGCCCCTGGTCTTTAGCTCCTAGCTCCTACAGAGGTCCTTGCTGTTACTTTCCCTTGCTCTCACTCTGACTCTGACTGTTCTCTGACTCACTCAACCCCGCTCCAGATCCAGCTTATAAGGGCAGAATTCTCCCCTCCCAGGACTGGGGCAGGAGGATGTTGCATGTTTAAGGGATCCTGACCAGGAAACCTCCCACTTGCTCTCCGACGTAATATCTCTATTACTGTGGTGACCAGACCCCTGGGGTGCCACACATGGCTCTTGTAAGGGGCATTGCAGTTCCTCATAATTTTTGGAAAGCCTTCCATTCACTGCTTAGGCCACCAGTGCACGGGAGACCCAGTTGCTATAAATCGAAAAAAAGGTTTAGTTAACACCCTCTGACCTCCATGTCATTTCCAAGGGGCATTGGAGTGGCTCGAAATTTTTGGTAGGCATTGCACTCACTGTATGCCCTATAACTGTGTAGCCAAACCGCTCCTTTTGTTACAGAAACATATCCTACAAGACATATCTGGTTGACTGGCCTGATATTGATGTGAATGGTCCCTGTTCCTCCTGCTCTTTCTCCTTTGCCACCACCTCATCCATCATTTATCACCTGAAGCTTTGTTTTAACGGGAGTCATAGAACTGGGATAATAGCAGGAAAACATCCAGCAATCCTCGAAGGAGGTAGGATATGCGCCAAAACGCGGACCACCTCAGGCCTAGCCGCTACTACATACATGCGCTTGCATTCCAAGAAAACAAAGCAGATGCTAACTTCTATCATCATCATCATGCTCCTCACCTAGGCACTCTCAACTCCCCTGATGGAGAAGCCAGGGCCCACCGGAGGAGTCTGTTTCTCTGGTGGGCTCGTCCAATGCTGCCCTAAAGCAGGCCAGGCTAAGAAAAGTGTGGGGGAAGGTGACAGGAGAAATCAGGGCGGCTGGGGACCGAGTATGGACACCTGGCCGCCACCTGGAGGCTGGGGACCGAGCGTGGACACCCGGCCGCCGGGCGGCTGGGGACAGAGTATGGATACCTCACTGCCGAAGCGGCCATGAGGTAGTGGCCAGCTTCGGCCTCCTCCAAACTAAAAGGCCCCATTTCAAGTGAAAGCTAACAGTATGGTATTGCAGCCTGCGGGTGGGTGGGTGGTGGGCTGCATATTTTCGCTTGCAATGCAAGGAATGGGGGAGGTAAAATTGAACACTGCCCTGGGACAAGGACTTGCACGGGGATAGTTGCAAGTCTGCATCTTCTGATGCGGCAAGGATCACTTCTGATGGGCACACTTTTAGACAGTGACCTGGGGTCAGAGATGCTTCCAGGGGTCTTCCCCATGCTGATCCCTTGTCTTTTCAGCACTGTATGCATGTGTCACACAGCACATGGCCAGATAAGGTTGTAAAATGTTAAAATGACATTTCCCGGTGAACGCATTTGTCACGGTTGAAAGCAATACAAACCTGCAAAAACGCATAAAAAATGCTACTTGTGAACATAGCCCAAGGTGTGGAGGAGTATTTTTGTTTTTGGTTATTTATTTTACCTTATACACAAGTCTTTACCCTGGAAAGGATGTTCCTTAACCCCTTTCCGACCTGGTCAGTAATAGTACGCACCAGGTCGGGAAGGCCGGTTCAGCGGGGGCTCCGACGGTGAGCCCGCATTGAAGCGAGCACATGTCAGCTGATTATTGGAATCGCAATCCACCCGCGGCTGTTAACATGTTAAATCTCTGACAGTGGCATTTAACTTGCGCTTCCGGGAGTCCTAAGCCCCGCCCATCAGTGACCCAGTCACGTGATCGCGGGTCACCAATGGGTGGGCATGACAACTCAGGGTCTGCAGCAGACGCCTGTGGTTGTCATGTCTCAATTACTATGAGCGCCACCTAGTGGTCAGCGCTCATAGCAAGTGAGCATTTCTCCTGCATTCAAGCGATCTGCTCATCGCTTGTATGCAGTAGAAGCAATCAGACAACTGCTGCTTCTAGTCTCCTCTGGAGACTATAGAAGCAAGCAGAAAGTGTAAAAAAAAAGTTTTTAAAAAAATAAAAAAAATAAAAAATATATAAAAGTTTAAGTCACCCCCCTTTCGCCCCATTCAAAATAAAATATATATATATATAAAAAAAAAACACATACACATATTTGGTATCGCCGCGTTCAGAATCGCCCGATCTATCAATATAAAAGAAGAATTAATACAATCAGTAAACGGCGTAACGAGAAAAAAATTTTAAACGCCAGAATTAAGTTTTTTTGGTCGCTACAACTTTGCAATAAAATACTATAACGGGCGATCAAAACATCGGATCTACCCCAAAATGGTATCAATAAAAACGTCAGCCCGGCACGCAAAAAATAAGCCCTCACCTGGCCCCAGATCCCGAAAAATGGAGAAGCTAAGGGTCTCGGAAAATGGCGTCATTTTTTTTTGTTTTTTTAGCAAGCTTTGGATTTTTTTTTCACCACTTAAATAAAAAAGAACCTATACATGTTTGGTGTCTATGAACTCGTAACAACCTGGAAAATAATGATGGCAGGTCAGTTTTAGCAATCTGTGAACGTGGTAAAAAAAGGACCCAAAAAACAACTGTGGAATTGCATTTTTTTTGCAGTTTCACTGCACTTGGATTTTTTTTCCCATTTTCCAGCACATGATATGGTAAAACCAGTGATGGTGTTTAAAAGTACAACTTGTCCCGCAAAAAATAAGCCCTAACATGGCCATATTGAATGAAAATTAAAAAAGTTCTGGCTCTGGGAAGAAGGGGAGCAAAAAAGGAAAACACAAAAACAGAAAGACCCATGGTCGTTAAGGGGTTAACATATTTCACGGGAAAGCACTTTCACTTTCGTTTTTGAACGTTTTATTGTGAGCCTGTAAAAGTGGCTTAATACCTCTGACCACGTTGTTGACAGCAGTGACCTGGGGGTCAGAAATGCTTCCAGGGGCGATCCCCATGCTGTCCCCATGTCATTTGAGCATTGTCACTATCGTTTTGGGCACTTTTTAGGCTTTCTACAGACTGCCGGGGGAGCCGCCGCAAAAATGTTCGGGTCTCCCATAGACTAACATTGGGCTCGTTGCTCGGGTCGAGCACCCGAGTATCACAGTGAGCTCGGCCCGAGCTTCGAGCACCCGAGCATTTTAGTGCTCGCTCAACACTAGTCAGGACCAATCAAGCTGGCTTCCAGTCCGGAGGATGTCCCGTGACGTCGACAGAGGAGGATCCCGTCGTTCAGAGGGAGGCCCGCCGATCGTTACACTGAGGATGGACAGCCGATTTGCCGCCTTTGCAGCCAGCCGGGACACATAGCCAGGTACTGTACTTTAAACGGGTCCGACCTGGGGCAGAGGGCCAACCCCCAGGCATAAGGTCATCAGGCCCGTCTAATTGGCGTGATAAGTACGTGGGGGGACGCCCAGTTTTACCCGTAGCGCTGGACGGTATCCCCATGAGTGCACTGCTGGATACCGGGTCACAAGTAACTACCATCCCCTACGTACTTTTTAAGCAGTATTGGAGTGACACTGACATAACCCGCAATCCAGACAATGACTTGAGCATCATCTCCAGCAATGGCCAGCCCGTGCCACAGGTGGGGTTCAGAGAGATGACCATTAAGATTGGTAAAGTTGAACTGCCAGCACAGGGAGTGATCATTGTGGACATTGACCATCGAGAAAGTCACCCTAAAATAACCTTGGGTACTATCGTGATTGAAAATTGTCTTTCAGAAGTAATTGTAATTTTGCAGCAGGTGGTGATGAATGCGAGCTCCAGCCAACAGAGGGTCCTCCAGAAAGAGATAACAGCCCTGATGAGATGGCAACAGGTAGAACTGTCTGGTGGTGAGATCGGTAGCGTGAGGATGAGCGACCCGTTCCCCATTGCCATGCCTCCCAAAAGTGAAATGATGATCTGGTGTCGGACTGCAATCAGGTTAAGAGGGAGAGACTACCAAGCCATGGTAGAACCCGTGTACTCAGACAGCAAGCCCACCATTTTGACAGCCCGGGGGGTGGTTGATGTCCGCCATGGAAGGGTGCCCGTCCGGATCTTAAACATTGGGGAAAGGGAAGTACACTTGCCCCGGTACGCTACACTAGCCAAATTGTATACTGTTGAACACAATGCTGTCACGGCCGTGGAACCCTTGCCTCCATCTCCCCAGGCGGAGGGTAATGGCTCCCAGAAACCTAAGGAGGACTGGTGCCAGAAACTCCGCGTGGGTGCTGACTCCACTCCCTTGCATCAAAAACAAGGAGTCTACCGGGTGGTTCAGGAGTACGAGAGAATTTTTAGTAAGCACCTGCTAGACTTCGGCAGGGTGAAAGGGGTAGAACACCACATCCCCACGGGGAGTCACCCACCAATAAAAGAGAGATACAGACCTGTACCCCTTGCACACTATCATAACGCAAAGGGCATGATGAGAGAAATGAAAGAAGCCGGGGTCATTAGAGACAGCTGTAGCCCCTGGGCAGCCCCCTTGGTTCTGGTAAAAAAGAAAGACTGTACTATGAGAATGTGCGTGGACTATAGACAAGTCAATCGTATCACCCATAAGGACGCATACCCATTGCCTAGAATAGAGGAGTCTTTGGCCGCACTGAAATCAGCTAATTTGTTCTCTACTTTGGACCTTACTAGCGGGTACTGGCAGGTTCCTGTGGCAGAGGCTGACAAGGAGAAGACCGCCTTCACCACACCAATGGGATTAAGTAAATTCAACTGTATGCCATTCGGGCTCTGCAACGCACCTGGGACCTTCCAGAGGCTGATAGAATGCTGTCTAGGGCACCGAAACTTTGAGACTGTCCTACTTTACCTGGATGACGTGATTGTCTATTCGAAGACTTACGAGGACCATCTAAAGCACCTGACCGAGGTGTTCGAAGCCCTGGCAGGCTTTGGCCTGAAGGTGAAGCCCTCAAAGTGTCACCTGTTGAAACCGAAGGTCCAGTACCTAGGACACGTGGTGAGTGCAGAGGGAGTACCCCCCGACAAGGTTACAGTAATCAAGAGCTGGCCAAGCCCCTCTAACATCAAAGAAGTGAGGCAATTCCTCGGGTTGGTAGGCTACTACCGAAGGTTCATCCCCGAGTTCACAAAGATGGCAGCTCCAATGCAAGACCTCCTGATAGGTCAGTCTAAATCCAGAAGTCAAAAGCCACCCTTCAAGTGGGACAAGCCGGAAGAGTAGCCTTTCCGCCAGTTGAAGATGGCCCTCACGGGGGATGAGATCCTGGCCTACCCCGATTATGGCCAGCCTTTTATCCTCCACACAGACGCCAGTAATGTGGGGCTGGGAGCCGTACTGTCACAGAACCAACAGGGCAGAGAAAGGGTGATAGCATACGCCAGCCGGAAACTGAGGCCCACCGAGAGAAACCAGGAGAATTACAGCTCCTTCAAGCTAGAATTCTTGGCAGTGGTGTGGGCCGTCACAGAACGGTTTAAACATTACCTGGCCTCCTCAAAGTTCACTGTGTACACAGACAACAACCCATTGACACACCTGGAGAATGCAAGACTTGGTGCCCTAGAACAGCGGTGGATGGCCCGGCTATCAAATTATGACTTCACAATCAAATACCGGGCAGGCAGAACCAACGCCAATGCAGACGCCCTATCAAGAATGCCCCACCTACCCGAAGGAGAAGAAGATTCGGAAGAGCTGGAGGAAGTAGAGCTCCCTGAAGTTCCACCGGTATGGGGCCAATCAGTATTCTCACCGGGCAAGGGACAAAGACCTAACCACCGTCATGTTCAACCCCTTACCCCACCACGGCTGGGCTGAAACGCAAGATAGTGACCCTGCAATTCGCCTGGTGAAAGACCTGTTGACCAAGGCAGACGCTAGCCCTGTCCCGGACGCTCCAGAGGAGGCCAAGCAGTTATGGAAGGAGAAAAGCAGGCTATTCTTCTACGAAGGTAAGCTGTGCAGAAGGCTTGTCAACCACCGGACGCACGAGCTGACCTGGCAGGTAGTGGTCCCGAGACGAGATGCAGCAATGGTCCTGGAGGCCTACCATGACAGAGCGGGACACTTCGGGTGGAAGAAACTGGAGTTCCTACTGAGAGAGCGGTTCTACTGGGTCGGTATGAGAGGGGCCATAGAGAAGTGGTGCAGGGACTGCGGCCCATGTAACCTCAGAAGGAAGGACGGTACCAGCCAGAAGACTCCCTTGAGGCCCATCGTCACCAGGCAGCCTCTTGAGCTGGTAGCTCTGGACCATGTAAAATTGGCTCCAAGCCGGTCGGGCTACGTCTATGCCCTGACAATAGTGGACCATTATTCCCGGTTCCTGGTGGTGGTTCCTGTTAAAGACTTGACAGCTCAAACAGCGGCCAGAGCCTTCCAACAACAATTCTGCCGTCCACACGGGTATCCGGAACAGGTCTTGACAGATCAAGGTCCAGTGTTCGAGGCGGAAATCTTCCAGGAGTTCTGCAACCTCTACGGCTGTAAGAAGATTCGGACAACGCCTTACCACCCGCAAACCAACGGGCTGTGTGAGAAAATGAATAATATCGTCATTGATCTCCTCAAGATGTTGCCCCTGGTGGAACGCAGCCTGTGGCCGAAGAAGCTGCCAGACCTGATAGACTTATACAACCATATCCCGGTGAACGCTACCAACTGCACCCCGGCTTACCTGATGCGAGCAAGACCAGGTAAGCTGCCTATGGACCTGGAGATGGGAGTCCTGACACCCGAGGACAACTCCCCAGATGCGGACTGGGATACGGAACGGCGGCTACAGTACAAGAAGGTACAGGAGAGTGTGGAGAGGAGTCTGGCTCAAGCGAGAGAAAAGCAAGAGAGGCTCTTCAACCAACACGCCCCTGATGGTCCTCTGGAACCTGGCGAGCAGGTCCTGAAGAGGAAGAGAAACTTCACAAGCTAGATGACCAGTGGGAGAGAGACCCGTACACAGTACTGCCTTCCGACCACAACAACCCGAAGGTATGTGTAATTACCAGGGATGGAGGAGAAACCACTAGCACTGTCTCCAGAGACCACCTAAAACGGTGCCCCGAGCAACTGCAGAGTCCAAGTGAAGATCAAGATGACCTTGAGCCCGCAGTGGACAAGGAAGAAATGGTCAGTACCGTTCTCGGAGAGTTCCCGCGGTCCTGGACTCGGATAAACGATGCCATAGTGGTACCCGTCCTACACTTCCTTCAACCTACCCAGCAGGAGCCTACAGGAGAGCAGGGAGAACAAGAAGAACAAGCAGCCCCAGAGGCAGAAGAACCCATGCCAGCAGCCCAGGAGAGTCAACCCTCTGCTGACAGTGAGTCTGCCATGCCTGCGGTAAGCCAAAGGACCCGCAGATAGCTGCCTGCACTGCCTGTAAACCCAGCTAGTAGCTGTACCCTAAATACTAGTGGGGAAAGCCAGGTTAGACCACCACCAGACAGTGGGTTACGCAGGTCAACCCGGAGCACTAGGGGTCAGATACCCGCTCGCTGGAAAATATAGGGTGTATTAAGAGCTGTAAATAACCCTTGTAAATAATTGTCCCATGTTTAAACAGTTAATTGCATGACCAGTAATTATGTGTTTCAGTTTCTTTCAGTTAACTATATGGACTCACAGGTTATGAACTTTGAGTAACCTGGACTTTCTTGTAAGATATGTTCGGAGCTTAACCAAAGGAATGAATAAAGACTGTCAAGGACTCGGGGCAAGGATAGACCCCCACCTGGTTAAGGCTCCCCATGTGTTGGTGAAATGGACACCCGGTCACACATCATATTGTGACCCTCTCCTTTTGTTGGTGATATGGACACCCGGTCACAGACCACACTGTGACCTAAAGAACGCAATTGTGTTTTGTTTGTTGCCATGTATTAATGTTGTGTTTATGGTCGTGCATATGTTACCCATTTGTTTTTGGCCAAAAAGGCTTAGTCCCGGAGTACTAACATTTACTAGGGGGGAATGTGTCACCCCAGGCCTGGATGCCACAAATAATAAAGGCTGTGTCTGAGAGCAGGAGGGAGGTTCCCTGGTTAGGGACAATTAGCATACAGCACCTCCTGTCCCAGGCCAGTAGGGGGAGCTGGCTGCCCCTATAAAAGCTGGAACTGAGGGCAGGGTTAGAGAAAACTGGACGACCTAGCTCAGGACAGAGACTAGTCCCAGAGAAGGAGGGACAGTTCAGCTGTAGGTGAGGAGTCCGTGAGGCAGAGGAGAAACTGCAAGCCAGGGACAGAGGCGACGAGAGCCGGTCCTGGCAGAGAACCAATCTACCGGACAATGGGGTCCGAGGCTGTCAGGGTTATAAGCCCAGCAGCAGAGAACCAACCCGCGAGGGATTTCAGGTCCCTTGGCCTAAGAAGCCCGGAGGCTCCGCCACAACAGAAGGAACCAGCAAGGCCAAGAGAGGCCAAAGGTAAAAGGAACCCAAGTTGCAAGCCATACGGGCGAGAAGTACACGGCCAGCTCAGGGATGTGGGCTATTACACCATGAAGGGAGGGGATAGTCAGAAAGAGCATAGAGAGAACGGTAGGCCTACACAATCACCCTGACCAGTGGGGCTCGCCCGAATGCTCTCAGACACTCAGGCCCATTCCTAACCAGTACCTCCGTTGGGTCAGTAATAATACCTACAATAAAGACCCTGGACTGTTTGAAGTGGACTCTGAACTCTTATTATTGCGGCCTGCACTATCACCCCCAGCATCCACCTACACTGCCCTGAGGCTACACTCTTCCCGTGGGGAGTTATCCTACCCCTGTGCTGCACACCAACACCAGCCTCAGCGGTCTGCCTTACAGCGGCGGTTATCCCTGACCGCAATCCACGGGTGGCGTAGTCGGACATTCAAAACACTGATAAATAGACTGACCACCCTGAGCCACGGGATCGGGTTGCCATTACTACCCCCAGCATCGTACAGAAACCCGGTTCCGGGTACTCCACGGCCCAGGGGGCGAGTCATTAATACAACAGTTTTAACAAAATTTCATTTACAACTAATTATTGTGAAATTACCTCCGCAAACTCCTGCTTGTCAAGATGAAGGCCAGCTGGTCTGCATAGGGCACCTTCCTCTTGAGGGCGATGAGCCTCTTCGCCCTGACTCCGACTGCGCCACCTTTTTTTTACATCTTCCACTTCAATAACAAAAAACAATTTATGTACTGCATTTCCAACATAACTAAAATTACAAATATACAGGGTGGTCCAAAAGTAGGTGGACAGAAAATAATAACATTTATTTTGATTTATATATTAAATTATATTTACTAACACAAGCATAACATTGACAGTTAAATTTTATTCTGAACAATAATACAAAAGCCCTTAAATTTTATCAACGCAGGTGCTCAAGCTGTTTTCCATTCCAATTTGCACAGCTTTGAAGTCGCCTCTTACTCTTCGACAAACTTTTTTGCACAAGTCTCTTTGGGTATTAATTTCTTGAAATGCATCTCTTATGTAATTTTTCAAATCACTGACACTTTTTGGTTTTCGACTATAAACTTTGTCCTTGAGTACTCCCCAAAAATCAATTGGGGTCAAGTCTGGTGAACGTGCTGGCCAATCAAGTGGGCCTCTTCGGCCAATCCATTTATTAGGAAATGTTTCATCAAGATACTCGCGGACTACTCTTGAATTATGTAGAGGGGCCCCATCTTGTTGGAAATAAAGGTCATTTGAATTAGGCTGTTGCTGTAACTGGGGAACAACTTGATTTATTAGAATTTCGAGATACTTATCTCCTGTGACTGTTCCATCAAAAAATATTGGTCCTAAAACACAAAAACTTGAAATACCACCCCAAACATTGACACCAGGCTCATTTAGTTGTTGCTCTAAATGCATGTTCTCATTATACCAGTAAATACAATTATGTCTGTTAATATTGCCGGATAATTTGAAAGAAGCTTCATCACTCCACATAATGTTATCTAAAATTACTGGATTTTCTTCAATTTCGCTAAGCATAATCTCACTAAATTGCAGCCGCCTGTCTGGATCATCCTCCAAAAAAACATGAATTAGACGTGGATGATAAGCTTTCCACCCAATAGATTTCAGGATTCGCATGATAGAAGCTCGTAAAATTCCCAATTCCAAAGAGGCTCTTCTGGTGGACTTTTTTGGACTCTGAACAAATGTTTCAGCAACAAGTTGTTTATTATCTTCTGTACAGACTGTTTTGGGTCGACCAGTTTTTGGAGCATTAAGGATTGAGCCAGTGGCATTGAATTTGTCACGAATGTGGTAAATGGTTTGTCTCTTTGGGGCTTTAGTACCAAATGTTTCAACCCAATTTGCTCTAACGGTTTCAGCATTTTGAGATTTCTAATACTCTGTTAAAATCCATTTTCTTTGATCTGTATTTAAATTATTTGCCATTATGTGTTATCTGAATTATCTGAAAAGAAAACAGATTTGGGGGAGATCTATCTGTGAAAACTAGATCTGTGAAACTGGCTAAGTTGCCCTTAGCAACCAATCAGATTCCACCTTTCATTTTCCAAAGAGTCTGTGAGGAATGAAAAGTGGAATCTGATTGGTTCCTAAGGGCAACTGAGCCAGTTTCACTTTACACCATGTTTGATAAATCTCCACCTTCATAACCTTATTACACTTTCTGTCCACCTACTTTTGGACCACCCTGTATATAAAAAAATTGTACAAATATCTTAAAATATCCAAACGTACTAATTTCTCTTTGGGCCTCTTGGTCCGCGTCCACCCACAGCGGATATATTTCGGTGACAACAGCGAGCCATGCGTCTTTTTTACGCTGTTTGTCCTTGTTTGCTTTGCTGGCCCGGTCCCATATTTCAGGATATTTCTCCACCTAGAATGTATAACGTAACGTCAGTGAATTAATTTTAAAACCGAAAAGGAGGTAATTAAGCAAAAAAAAAATTTGTATTATATATATATATATATATATATATATATATTATATATATATATATAAATATATATGTATATATACAAATATATATGTATATATACATACACACGCACACACAGACACAAACATACACACAAAAGCTATGCAGATATGTACGCATGTGTGTATGCATGCGCAAACACACACAACAACCCCCCCTCCCCATATCCAATTACGGCTCTTTCACACATCAGAATCTCCGGTACGAGTGGTGATGACGTATACCGGAGACACTGACACATACACACCCATTCCAAAGTATGCTCGGTCACGCATATCTGCAGTAACGTAGATATGCGGACGTGAGGAACTGCCCTTACGCCGGAGCTTACAGTTAATAAACCTACATATGTTGTACAATAATTTTACATTTCAATATATAAAAAAAAAAATTACGTGGGCTCCCGTGTAATTTTAATAACCAGCAGAGGGAAAGCAGACGGTTGAGGGCTGATGTTATAGTCTGGGAAGCAGCCAAAAATCATGGCCCTTCCCTTGCTATTAATACCAGGCCGCAGCAGTGGTATTATGAGAGGTCTTCCTATAAATTGTAGCCAGCAAAGGCTAGCCACTTTGTCTTTTCTGGCTGCTATGCAGGGAGACCCCCCAAAAAATGACATGGGGTCCCCCTATAAATTGTAGCCAGCAAAGGCTAGGCGGACAGCTGCGACCTGATATTAATAGCCTAGAAAGGGGCCATGGTAATAGGCCCCCTCCCAGGCTATAATATCAGCCCTCAGTCGCCCCAGATTTGGCGCATCAGATTTGTGCGCCAAATCTGTTGCTTAGTCTCACTCTTCCACGCTACCCTGGTGCGGTGGCAGGGGTAATGGCGTTGGGGTTCATGACACCCCCATTACTAACGTACAAAGAGTTCAAAAATAAAAATATAAATATACACACAAACACCCAGAAATACATAATTACCTGTCCACGTTTCAGCGCTGATCTCCCATGCACAGCTGTCACATCTGGAGATGTGACAGCTGTGCATGGCTGCTGTATGCTCACACTGCCGGGAACACGTCCGCTCCCAACAGTGTGAGCCGCAGAATGAGGTTACCGCAGTGCATCAGCGCAGCTTCGGTGGCTACCTTTACGGCCCTGCTGTACCGTGGGAATTTCTCACGGTCAGCGGGGACGTAAAGGGGCTCCCCGGAGCAGCGCTAGCTGAACTCCAGTGAACTCGCTGATGCAATGACGGGGATGCTTTACGGCCCCGTCATTGTATTGACGGCGCTCGTTTAGAGCGGTCACATTTCATGTGGCCGCTCTAAACAGGAGATCTTCGTGGGACACTCGATTTGGACTACTACGGCAGGGTAAGGATAAGGTTGTGGTTTGTTATTTTATTTTTTATTACAGCAGATCGATAGCTTCGGAAATTGGTTGTCTAGGTGAGTATAGGTGTATTTTTTTATTTTTAATTTTATTTTAGGTGGTGTTCGGCGGGGACAGGTAATGTATATATTGCTTTATTTTTTATTTATTTTTTTTTAGGTAACCACTGGCCACCAATGAAATTAATTTCTTGGGATAAAAATATAAAAATAAAAATAAAAGGGGGACATTAAATTAATAAATAATCATGGGGGCAATAAATGAAAAAAATTATGTGATCAAAAAATAAATAAAAATATATGGGGGCAAAAAATAAATAAAAATATATGGGGGAAAAAATTAAAACATTTATGGGGGCAAATATATGGGGATAATATGGGGCACATTTTACAGCAGGAGCAGGCTGATGGGAACTACTGCTCCCATCGAGCTGCACCTGCTGGCACTACTGAACGGGGGACAGACATAGGTCGATGGGAATAGTAGTCTCACATCGGTCTATGTCTGCCTGCTGACACCCGCACACAGACCCCATATACACCACACACAGACCCCACATACACCGCACACAGACCCCACACAGAGACACACACACAGAGACACACACACAGAGACACACACACAGAGACACACAGTACAATTACCACATTTATCATGAATACCACGTTGAGATCCATCCTCTTGTACAACCCCAGGTGAGCAGAGGGCCTAAAAATTGCCCAAATCGATGGGAACAGTGCTCAAATGACATGGGAACAGCACGGGGAAGATCCCTGGAAGCATTTCTGACTCCCAGGTCACTGCTGTAAACAATGTTGTCAGAGTATTATGCCACTTTTATGGACTCACAATAAAACATACAAAAACGAAACCAAAATGGATTTTCCTGGGAAATATGTTAAGGAGCATCATTTCCAGGGTAATGACTTGTATATAAGGCAAAATAAATAACCAAAACAAAAAATACTCCTCCACACTTTGGGCTATGTTCACACGTAGCGTTTTTGATGCATTATTGCACTTTTGCATTGCTTTCAACCATGACAAATGCATTCACCAGGAAATGTCATTTTAACATTTTACAACCTTATCTGGCCATGTGGTGTGTGAGACATGATCAGACACATCCTGTTTCATTTATGAAGGAGGGACTCTGAAAGTTGCAAAGCCTATTTTTATAGGGCCATCAGGCGGCCTTTACTATTCTTAAAGGGCCAGCTGTCGGCCCTCACTATTCTTAGAGAGCAATCAGCCGGCTATGCTTTGTTGTTCCCATTTCTAAAGAGTGGGTCTCCTATACTGTTATTGCGTATGCAGTGAGTGCCAGGCTGCCCAAAATTTAGACGCACCCCAATACACCTTCGAAAATTTGGACGCACCACAATACACCTTTGAAGAGACTTAGAGGAGGGCCTCCTGAAAACAATGCTCCCATTATTAGGAAGTGGGTCTCCCATTGTGTTTGCCTATGCAGTGAATGCAAGGGTTGCAAAAATTTGGAGGCACTCCAATGCCCCTTGGAAGAAACGTGGAGGGCAGAGGGCCTCCTGCTAACAATGTTCCCATTATTAGGAAGTGGGTCTCCCATAGTTTTGGCCTATGCAGTGAATGCAAGGGCTGCCAAAAATTGTGAGGCACTCCAATGCCCCTTGCAAGAGATGTAGAGGGCCTCTTGAAAAAATGTTCCCATTATTAGGAAGTTGGTCTGCCATAGTGTTGGCCTATGCAGTGAATGCAAGGGCTGCTGCGCCCTTGCCTTGGGGTGCGTTAACTTGGTGTCACGAACAGGATTCACGAAGCCCAGTATAACCGGGTACTGTGTGCCATAGACTTTGCTGAACTGTATCATCACGTGATTTGCCGTCAGTCGAGGGGAAGCAGGAGGCCCCGATCCGGAACCGCTGGGTAAGCGATCCCTCTCGCCGGCAGAGCAGCATACTCGTACGTCACCAGAAAGCCAGGACCTGGCTGAGGTTCACTAGGGGGGGAGGAAGATGCCCAACCTGGGAGAGGATCTAGCTACAGACACGGCCGTCGCCACAGTAATACCTTTATCCATGCCGTATATACCGGGGGCAGCGTGGTTGCCCCAGTATTCAGGGGAGTCGCACACCCTGAGCGACTTTGGGGAGAGACTGTGCAGTTTGTTCCAAGTGTACCCCCTGTCTGAGTAGCAGAAAGTTAAGATCCTCATAGGCCAGCTAATCGGTGCAGCCCAGAGAGAGGTGAAGTTCTGGCCGGGCAGGGACAAAAGCACTGTTAAGGAAATACTGGCCCGGTTAAAGGATACCTTTGACACCCGCACAGCAGCAGAGATTAAAATTAAGTTCTACGGGTGCAAACAAAGGGTGCAAGACAGTGTACGGGACTTTGCTCTAAATCTGCAGGAGGCACTGCGGGCCATTAAACAGGTATATCCCGACAGTGTGCGAGACGAGGACAGATTGCTAACTGAGCAATTTATTGAGGGGCTCCTGTCTAACACTCACAGGACACAGCTTCGCATTATGGCTCTGCAAAACCCTGATCTGGACTTTGTGCAATTTAAAGACCGGGCCATCCGGGTGCTGCGAGAATCAACCCCAAGTGGCACTGCACCCCTCCGGCGCCCAGCTATCACATACCACCAGGAGGTGGCGTCCTTTTCCCCAGCACCTGTGGAGGCTGATGCGCAGACCCTAAATAATGACCCCTCTGCAGACCTACGCCTTCAGGTCCAGGAGCTGACCAAAAGTGTGGCTACGCTAACCAAAACCGTGCAGGCTATGCAAGTCTCCAAATGAAATAATCCAGCTGGCTTCCAGTCCAGATGACGTCCCGTGGCGACGATAGAGAATAATTCCACCAACCAGAGGGAGGAACAGCGATCTCTACGACCAGGACGGACAACCCATCTGCCGCCGCTGTCAAAAGGCGGGGCACCTTGCAAGATTCTTCAATTTAAACGAGCAACCCCAGGGGCAGAGGGCCAACCCCCAGGAGTAAGACGACCAGGCCCACAAAGTTGGTGAGACAAGTACGTGGGAGGACGACCGGTCCTACCTGTCGTGCTTGATGGCATCCCGATGAACGCATTGCTGGTTCCCAGGTGACAACAATGCCATATATCCTTTTCAAACGATACTGGATTGATTCAGACATTACCCACAGTCCAGATGAACATATTAACAACTATGCCAGCAATGGTCAGCCCTTGCCTCAGGTGGGGTATAAAGAGGTGACCATAAAGGTTGGCCGAGTAGAATTGCTATCACAAAGGATGATTATTGTTGATATTGATCGCCGAGAAAGCCATCCTATAACTATCGGCACCAATGTGATAGAGAATTGTCTTGGGGAAATTATTGTTTTGTTGCAACAGGTCGCAGAGACTGCCAGTCCCAGTCAACAGCGAGTTCTGCAGAAGGAGATCAAAGCCCTTATGCAGAAACAACAGGTAGAGCTGTCTGGTGGAGAAGTTGGCAGTGTCAGAATGAGTGATCCATTCCCCATTGCAATGCCCCCTAGGAGTGAAATGTTAATATGGTGTCGGGCAGCAATAGGTCTCAGGGGTCAAGATTATCAGGCCCTGGTAGAACCTGTGTACTCTGATAGTAGGCCCACCATCTTGACAGCCAGAGGGGTAGTCGATGTCCGCAAGGGGAGAGTACCCATACGCATCCTGAATTGTGGGGAGAAAGAGGTCCATTTACCACGGTATGCCACCATTGCTAAGCTGTTCACTGTCAGTAACAACGCAATAAAGGCAGTGGAACCCTTGCCTCCGTTCAAACAGGCGGAGGATAATGGCTCCAAGGGGTAGGTGGAGGATTGGTGTCAGAAGCTACAAGTAGGCACTGACTCCACCCCTTTGTACCAAAAGCATGGAGTGTACCAGGTGGTCCAAGAATATGAGCGAGTCTTTAGCAAACACTCACTAGACTTTGGGCAGGTAAAAGGGGTCCAACATCATATCCCCACAGGAGATCATCCGCCCATTAAAGAGAGGTACCGACCTGTACCCCCAGCTCATTATCAATGTGCCAAAGGAATATTACGGGAGATGAAGCAGGCTGGGGTGATCAGAGATAGTTGTAGCTTTTGGGCAGCTCTATTAGTCCTCGTCAGAAAGAAAGATGGTACAATGAGGATGTGTGTTGATTATAGGCAGATTAACCGCATTACACATAAGGACGCCTACCCATTACCCAGAATTGAGGAATCATTAGCTGCACTGAGATCCGCTATTTCTCCACTTTAGATCTCACCAGTGGGTATTGGTAGGTTCTTGTGGCAGAGGCGGACAGAGAAAAAAACGCGTTTACAACACCAATGGGCCTCAGCGAGTTCAACTGCATGCCATTCGGGCTCTGCAATGCCCCAGGAACTTTCCAGCGGTTAATAGAGTGTTGCCTAGGACACAAAAATTTTTAAACCATTCTGCTCTACCTAGATGATGTAATAGTCTACTCAAAGTCATACAAAGACCACCTGGAGCACCTGGCCGAGGTGTTCGAAGCCCTATCTGGTTATGGCCTGAAAGTAAAGCCATTCAAATGCCATCTGTTGAAGCCCAAGGTCTTGTGGTAAGCACCAAAGGACTGATCAAGGACTGGCCAAGACCCTCCACTTTCAAGGAGGTGCGGCAGTTCCTCGGGCTGGTAGGCTACTACAGGAGATTCATCAAGGGTTTCACCAAGATAGCGACACCCATGCAGGACCTCTTAGTGGGCCAGTCCAAGAAGGCCAAGAACCCGAATCCTCCGTTCAAGTGGAGTAAAACAGAAGAAGAATCCTTCACTCGACTGAAAGTGGCTCTTAAGGGAGACCAAGTCCTAGCCTACCCCGACTATGGCCAACCCTTTGTACTCTATACGGATGCCAGCAATGTGGGATTGGGAGCGGTGCTGTCCCAGCTACAGCAGGGCAGAGAGAGAGTGATTGCCTACGCCAGCAGGAAGCTCCGGCCCACGGAAAGGAACCCCGACAACTATAGTTCCTTTAAGTTAGAGTTTTTAGCCATAGTCTGGGCTGTAACAGAACACTTCAAACACTACCTCGACGCCTCAAGATTTACAGTCTTCACGGATAACAACCCGCTGACGCACCTGGAGACTGTAAAGCTTGTTGCCCTAGAACAACGATGGATGGCTCAACTGTCCAACTACCATCAAGTGTCAGGCAGGGCATAAAAACGCTAATTCTGATGCGCTGTCCAGGATGCCCAACTTGCCAGATTGCCAGATGGGAAAGAAGACCCGGAAGAGCTGTAGGAGATAGAGCTACCCGCTTTCCACGGGGTGACCTAGTGCTCCCACTGTGTGAGGAACAAGCGCTCCGCCAACAGGGAGGCCACATTTAACCCATTGACCCACCATGGATGGGCAGAGACGCAGGATAGCGACCCAGCTGTCTACCTAGTTGTTGACACAAGCTGACTCGCACTCTGGTCCCGATGCTCCACAGGAGACCCAACAGTTGTGGAAGGAGAAGGATAAGCTGTTCATCTACAAGGGCAAGCTGTGTCGAAGAAGCATCAACTCCCGGACACACAAACTGGTCTGGCAGGTGGTAGTCCCGAGGCGGGATGCGCCAATGGTCTTAGAAGCGTACCACAATGGAGCAGGACACTTCGGGTGGAAGAAGTTGGAAGCCCTGCTACGTGAGCGATTCTACTGGGCTGGCATGAGGAAAGCAATCGAGAGATGGTGTAGAGAATATGGTCCATGTAACCTGAGACGGAAAGACCGTGACAGCCAGAGGGCTCCCCTGCAGCCCATAATCACCAAACAACCACTTGAACTGGTAGCCTTGGACCATGGGAAGCTAGCCCCAAGTCGGTCAGGCTATGTCTACGCTCTCACCATAGTAGACCACTACTCCCGATTCCTGCTAGTAGGGCCAGTGAAGGATCAGACGGCTACGATGGCAGCCAAAGCGTTTCAACAACACTTTTGTCACCCGCACGGTTACCCTGAACGAGTGCTTACCAACCAAGGCCCAGCCTTTGAAGCAGAAGTGTTTCAGGAATTCTGTAACTTGCACGGCTGCAAGAAAATAAGGATGATGCCGTATCATCCCCAGACCAACGGGTTGTGCGAGAAAATGAACCAGGTGGTAATAGACCTGTTGAAGACGTTGCCCCTTGAAGAACGTAGACTGTGACCAGAGAAGTTACCGGATTTGGTGGACCTATATAACCATATTCCGGGGAACTTCACCAACTGTACATCCGCTTACCTGATGAGAGCAAGACTTGGCACGTTACCCATTGACTTAGACATGGGAGTTTTAACACCTGAGTCGACATCACCAGATGCAGACTGGGATATGGAGCGGCTGCAACAATACTGCAAGGTGCAAGAATGTGTGGAGAGAAGTTTGTCCCAGGCAAGACAGAAGCAGGAGAGAACTTATAATTAGCACGCACCTGCAGTTCCCTTGTCACCTGGAGAACAGGTACTCAAAAGGAAAATACGAGTTCACAAGTTAGATGATGAGTGGGAGGTTGAGCCATACACCATCTTACCTTCGAATTTCGACAACACCAAGGTATGCCTCATCAGTAAAGATGGAGGAGAGACTTCAGCAGCAGTCTCAAGAGACCACCTGACGGTATGCCCTGATCAGTTGAGACACAAAGAGGAAGACCAAAACAGCCCCCAGCACACCGAAAAGGTGGAAGAGATGGTTCAAACCATCCTTGGAAAATTTCCCCGGTCTTGGACGTAGGTGAACCAAGCGATCGTGGTAACTGTCCTGACCTTTCCCCAAGTAGCCTCACCGGAAGCCGCAGAGACTCTAGAACATTAAAGAGACCAGTCGGCCCCAAAAACAGATGCTTCATCAGCAGTGGAACAAGTGAATCCACCCCCTGCTAGCGGCGAATCTGTCATACCCATGGTGATTCAAAGAATTCATAGACGACTACCAAGCCTACCGGTGTTACCTCAGACTAACCGTAGTGTAGTCCACACTGAACCCACCACATCAGCGGTAGACACTAGAGACCAGGGTAGGTCATTGGTAACAAATGTACTGTGTAGATCAACCCGTAGTACCATAGGTCAGCTCCCTGCCCGTTATAGGGACTGAAGTGTAGTAAAATAATAGTATATGTTATATAGTTGCAACCGTTAAGTAATCCTGGATACATATAGTTATTACATTTATGGACAAATGGACCACAGGACTAGGTGTGGTCAGGACAATGTTGAACAAAGTTAATTGTTGGCCTTGAAAATAAACCGCAGGCATGGCCGAAAAACAGGTCCACCAACAGAGTGCCCTGAAGCCACGTCCAGGGACAATACACAAAGTGGGTTGAGGAGGTTACAAACCAATCTTCAAGTATCTGGAAAAAGATAATTCCTGGATAGCGGTGTAAAGACTAAGCGCCGCAGTGACTGCTACCAGTTTTTGTTGGGTTTTTGTAATTTTTGCCTTTTTGAGTTTTTGTAAACTGTTGGTAATGAGAATTGTTATTGTTGTTAATTGTTAATTCAAAAAGGTATCCTCAGTCCGGGAGTATTGAATTTAACTAGGGGGGAATGTGGCACCCCAGGAGTCTGGTTGCCACAGTGGCATTGCCTCCCTCACAAGGGGTGATTCCATGCTTGAAAGGAAGGAGGGGTCCCCTAATCAGGTTTACCAGCATACAACACTTTCCTGGCTCCAGACGAGAGAGGGGAGCTCCTCCCCTTAGCAACTGGAATCTGGAGGCGGGGTTAGTGAGAGTGAGAGTGAGTTGAGAGGAGTTGAAGACAGGACAGCGGCGAGGAAGGAACTGGAGAAGGGAGCTGTGTACAAGCTCACCCCAGAAGAGAAAAGCGCAGAAGAACAAGACACCGGAATCCGAGGTTGTGGGGCACTGAAGGCCCAGCAGCAGATACCAGAGGGCAGAAGACTGTAGGTCTCCTGGCCCCATCAGAAGTCCGATGACACAGCAGCACCAAAGGGCCCAGCACCGCCACGTGGGAGCGACACTTAAGGAAGGCCCGAGCTGCCTGCCATATGGGTGAGGAAACAGACGTTTTTACTCAGGGACGAGGGCTGCAGCATAGCTTCAATCAGCAGGGCCAAAGAGATTAGTGCAGAGGGAAGGCCTACAACTCCACCTGGTGAGGTGGATCCCCAACTTGCTTCCAGGCTGCCCGGACCTCTACCACCAGCTAGTACCCGTGCCCCAGGCTGCTTAACAAACTGCAAGTAAAGATAAGAGGAATCTGCCATTAAGCTGTGGACTGGTCATTATCTGCGCCATCACCTGCACTACACCGCATCAACAACATCTACCTCATAGCATCACTATATCCTGCCCTGGAGCTAAGCTCTGCCTGTGGAGAGCTGAACCAACTCTGCTGCGTCACCATCTGCTCCAGAGGATCTGCACTGCAGTGGCGGCCCCATATAGCTGCATACCAGAGGTGGCATCACGAACATTATCTCTAAAAACTTCATTCTCCTTTTAGCTTTTCCTTTAATTGACCGCCCTGAGTCACGGACCGGGTCACTTCCACCGTGACATCCCCCAACACCGACCGGCCCGGGTACCGAGTACCCCACAACCCAGGGAGCGCATTACTCCCAAAAATTGGGAGGCACTCCAATGCTCCTTGGAAGAGATGTAGAGGGCCTCATGAAAAAACGTTTTCATTATTAGGAAGTGGGTCTCCCATAGTGTTGGCCTATGCAATGAATGCAAGGGCTGTCAAAAATTGTGAGGCACACCAATGCACCTTGGCAAAGACAAGGAGAAGGGTCTCATAAAAAAATGTTCCCATTAGAAAGGACCGGGTCTCCTATACTTGTAATGCCCATGCACTAAGTGTATGGGCTGACAAACATTTACCCCTGGGGGGTATACATGAACATACTTTATAAAAAATGTTTACAGCATCGTAAACACCCTCTAAAAAAATTATGTGGGTGTTGCATCATGGAGCACGGTCACCCTGGTGACATGGCGGTGGAGGATGAGGATGAGAAGAAGGAGGAGGACAAGAGAAAATAGCCAAAATAAGGAAGCGAATACCCATGTGTGGATGTGAAAAGGTGCATGGGAATACACCTCCCAAAAAAAGACACTGGATTTAAGTTTATGTTACGCTGCTATCATTCGGTGGTGTTGAGAAGTCTGGTCCAATCCAGCCCTTGTTCATTTTTATAAGAGTCAGCCTGTCAGCATTTTCAGTTGACAGGCAATGCGCTTATTAGTTAAAATTCCACCAGCGGCACTAAAAACCCACTCTGATAAAACGCTGGCGGCAGGGCAGGCCACGACCTCCAAGGCGTAGGGCGCCAGTCCATTCCACGTATCCAGCTTGGATACCCAATAATTATAAGGCACAGATGAATCATGGAGAACATTGGTATGGTCGGCAAGGTACTCCCTCAGCATCCTCCCAAACTTTACACTCCTTGTAAGAGTACCCCGCGCCTCAGGGCCTGTGCGATGGGAGGGGCTGAGAAAACTTTGATAGTGTTCCCCTGCCTCTGCTGGATTGGAGTTGTGTCTCTCTCGGCTGTACTCCTTGGTTGTCCAACGAACTGTGACCTTCCGCCAGCGTTTTCAGATGGGAATTTTTTTTAATAGTTCCGCAACAAGGGCCTTCTGGTACAGCCCCATTTTTTTAGACATGTCCGCCTCACGAATAAGAGATATAAAGTTCTCCTTGTAGTGTGGGTTTAGTAGTGTCACCAACCAGTAATGACTGTCACCCAAAATTTTGAGAACGCGAGGGTCATGGGAAAGGCAGCGTAACAAACTCAGCCATGCGTGCCAGACTGCTGACAGGCAAGACTTCCGTGTAATCACCAAGAGGACAACTGACTATGCTCTCCTCCTCCTCCTTCTCTACCTACTCCTCCTCCCTGTCCTCAGGCCATCCAGGCTGAACAGACGGTATGACAGTTGTGCAGGTAGTACCGTCTATAGCGCAGGAAAATAGCTCCTATTCTTCCTCCTCCTCTTCCTCATTGTTACCCAATCCACATTGGGATGAGATGAGACTGGGATGTGTGTAATCACCCTGTATGGTGCCTTGCTCCATTTCATCAGGCTCCGCCTGCAATGCATCCTCTTTGATTGTGAGCAGAAAGCGTTTCAGAAGACAGAGAAGTGGGATGGTGATGCTAATTATCCACTCACCATCTTGGTGGAGTCCTCAAAGTTTTGGAGGATAATACAGATGTCTGACATCCATGTCCACTCCTGAGGTCTTATGTGTGGAGTCTGAACTGAATACCAATGGCCTTGTTGATACTGGTAGTCAACAACTGCCCTCTTCTGCTCACAAATCCTTCCCAACATCTGCAGTGTACAGTTCCAATGCATGGGGACATCACACACCAGTCGGTGAGTCGGAAGCTGCAAACGCTGCTGAAGCACGGCAAGGGTGGGCACACAGGCGGAGTACTTTGACAAGCAGATCTGGCAGCTCCGGGTAGGATTTGAGAAACCGCTGAACCACGAGGTTAAGCAGATGGGCCAGGCATGGTACATAGAATCATAGAATCATAGAATGGTAGAGTTGGAAGGGACCTCCTGGGTCATCTGGTCCAACCCCCTGCTCAAAGCAGGATTCACTAAATCATCTCAGACAGATGTCTGTCCAGCCTCTGTTTGAAGACGTCCATTGAAGGGGAACTCACCACCTCTCGTGGCAGCCTGTTCCACTCATTAATCACCCTAACTGTCAAAAAGTTTTTTCTAATATCTAATCTGTGTCTCCTCCCATTTAGTTTCATCCCATTGCTTCTAGTCTTTCCTTGTGCAAATGAGAATAAAGATGATCCTTCTACAATGTGACAGCCCTTGACATATTTGTAGACAGCTATTAAGTCTCCTCTCAGTCTTCTTTTTTGCAAGCTAAACATTCCCAAATCCTGCAACCGTTCCTCATAGGACATGGTTTGCAGACTCATGTTCAGTCTATGATCTATTAGTATACCTAAGTCTTTTTCACATGTTTGAGCTCGCCTCGCCTCAGAGCCGCCACCAGGTTCCTGCCATTGTCACACACGACCATGCCTGGCTGTAGGTTCAGTGGTGTCAGCTACAGATCTGTCTGCTCTTTTAGAGCTGTCCACAACTCTTCACCATTGTGCGGTTTGTCACCTAAGCATATTAGCTTCAGCACAGCCTGTTGCCGCTTGGCTGAGGCAGTGCTGCAGTGCTTCCAGCTAGTGACTTGTTACGCTCGCGCCCGGACTGACTGGCGTGAGCGTGATTAGTGATCCCACTGTACCATGAACCGAGGAGTGCCTGGAGGGGTGTAACTAAGTAACAACCCGATCCAACCAAGGTCGCATGGCGGCTAGTCGACTCCGTGGACCAAGGAGGATCTGAGCAGAGGGACCAGGTGCGACTCCAGGTCAGACCCCGGTCACAGTTGTTGACCCACACCGGGGAATGCAGGAACAGGCAGGTTAGACTGACATACATGCAGGTGGGTATTGGCAAGTACGGCTGGTATGCAGACAGCTGGGTACTGGCAAGTACGGCTGGTATGCAGACAGGTGGGCACTGGCAATCACGGCTGGTATGCAGACAGGGAGATACTGACAAGCATGGCTGGAGTGCAGACCGGGAGGTACTAGCAGGTTGGAGCGCAGGCTCGATAGGGTCCAGTACAGACTGAGAGACAGGTACAGAGCCGCAGATGCAATAGACAAGCAGAGTAAAGCGAAACCGCCGGAGCAGAGGACAAGGCAGAGCAGAGAGGAACTGCTGGTGCGGTGAGCAAGCAGAGCGGAGCGAAAACCGCAGGTGCGGTGGGCAAGGCAGAGCAGAGCGGAACCGCCAGAGCGGTGGACAAGGCAAAGCAGAGAGAAACCGCAGGTGGGGTGGAAAAGGCAGAGCAGAGCGGAACCGCCAGATCGGTGGGCAAGGCAGAGCACACAGAAAGCGCTGGTGCGCTGAGCAAGGCAGAGCAGAGAGAAGCCGCCGGAGCGGTGGGAAAGTCAGAGCAGAGAGAAGCCGCCAGATCGGTGGGTAAGGCAGAGCAGAGGGAAGCCGCCGGAGTGGTGGGCAAGTCAGAGCAGAGAGAAACCGCCGGAGAGGTGGGTAAGGAAGAGCAGAGGGAAACCGCCGGAGTGGTGGGCAAGTCAGAGCAGAGAGAAGCCGCCGGATCGGTGGGTAAGGCAGAGCAGAAGGAAGCCGCCTAAGCGGTGGGCAAGACAGAGAGGAGCGAAACCGCAGGTGCGGTAGACAAGGCAGAGAGGAAAGGGCTCTGTTCACATGGAACAGACTGGAAAATACAGGAAGATGGCTAGAACACAGGAGGAAGATACGGAGAAAGGGAAAAGGGACAAGCAGAACCAGATACACACAAGGTACTTACTATGAAGTAGTGAGTGGACACAAAACTCACAAACAGAAGTACAGAGACAATGAGTTGGTGTAGGTGCAGATTCAGATACTGCAGGAAAATGGAAGGTACTGACATAAAGACAAACAGGTAACAGGCTAGGATACAGTTCAGACAGGAACTGCTACTGCAATGAGATACAACAACGAGCCTGGGTATACAGCCCCCAGAGTGGTGGAACAGACTAGAAGTCAGAGATAACAGGCCTGGGTATACAGCCCCCAGAGATGGTGTAAACGGACAAGAAGTCACAGATAACAGGTCTGGGTATGCAGCCCCCAGAGATGGCGGAAACAGACAAGAAGCAGAACTGGACCTGGCAACTTCAGAGTCAAGGAGCATACTGAATGTTAGCGATGCTCAGGCACCTCCTACTGGGTGGAGGGGGTTTAAATATCCAGTGACTCACAGAAATAGGCTGGAGACGCATTAGGGGTGCGGCCACAGCAGCTATAAGAATCAGGAAGTAAGTAACCGGGCCGCCGCCCTAAGCAGTCAGTCAAGAGACATGAACTGGAGCAAGATTTGCAGGCAGGACTGACAGGTAAGATTGCGGTCTTGCATAGTGGGAGGTGGTGCACTATGCAAGCATGCCGCCAGGGATGTTACATGACTGATGTGGTCATTTCGGAGATGGATGTTGAAGAGGATGAGGAGGATGAGGTGCAGGAGCTGTAGACTGTGGGGGCAACTCCGATTGACCTAGGGCCCGCAATCCTGGGCGTCGGGAGGATGTGTTCCGTCCCAAGGTCCGACTGGGTCCCGACTTCCACTATATTAGCCCAGTGTGCATCAGCGAAATGTACCATCCCTGCCCACAAGCACTTGTCCACGTGTCCGTGGTTAGGTGGACTTTCCCCGTAACTGCATTGTTGAGGGCACGGCTAATGTTATGGGACACATGCTTGTGTAATGCGGGGACGGCACACCGGGAGAAATAGTGGTGGCTGGGGACCGAGTACCGAGGGACGGTTGCCGCCATCAGGTTGCAGAAAGCTTCCGTCTCCACGAGCCTAAAAGGCAACATTTCGAGTGCAAGCAGTCGCGAAATGTGGGAATTTAGTAGTGTGGCTTGTAGGTCGCTAGCTGCATATTTGCGCTTGCATTCCAAGGACTGGGGTATGGACAACTGAACGCTGCGCTGGGACAAGGACGTGCTTGCTGATGGTGCTAGTTGAGAGTGTGCAACGACAGGTGCAGGGCAGGAGGCATCTTTGCCTGCATTATGGACAGGGGATTGGCTTGCATGCACAACAGCAGAAGAAGCAGTGGTGTCACCCGTAGACACTGTTCCTGAACCCTGGGGTTTGGCCCACAAAGTCGGGTGCTTTGCTGCCATGTGCCTGATCATGCTGGTGGTGGTCAGGCTGGTAGTTTTGCTATCCCTGCTGATGCTGGCCTGGCAGGTGGTGCAAATGGCCTTTTTAGGGTTATCGGCAGAGTTTTTAAAAAACAACCAGACTCGGGAAGACCTTACAATTGTACTGGCAACTTCCGTCGTATTGGTGTTACGGGGAACAGTAGCCCGCCTTTTCTCTGCGGCCACCACACTGTTTCTTTTCTTCCTGCCTGTTGAGGTGCTCTGGCTCCCTCCCCCTGTGTGCTGCTGTCCTCGCTCTGCATGTTTTCCTGCCAGGTTGGGTCAGTTACTATATCATCCACCACCTCGTCTTCCACTTCCGCACCCTGGTCCTCCTCCTGACTTTCTGGCAATTGTGTCTCATCATCATCCACCTCTTGTGACACTTTCCCACCGTCGCCTTCATATGACCTTGGCTGCTCCAATATTTGGGCATCGCTACATGCGATCTCCTCTTGCCCCGCTTCAAGTGGACCAGGTGAGAGACACAAATCTATAAATGGAAAAGTGAACAGCTCTTCAGAGTGTCCAAGTGTGGGATCAGTTGTGTCTGGGCACTTGGCATGGTGGGAGGAAGGAGGATCAGGGTGAGGAATATGCGGTCCAGACTCACGGCTACTGAGACTTGACCGTGTGGAAGACAGGATGGTGGTGGTGGTGGCTAAGTGACTGGAAGCATTATCTGCTATCCAACCATTAACCTTTTCACACTGCTCTGTGTTCAATAGTGGTGTTCTGCAGTCCCCTGTTATTTAGGACAGGAAGGTCGAGCGAGAAGATGTGGGTGTTTGTTGTGGCACAATTTCAGCTTGCCCACGGCCTCGGCCTCTGCATGCACCATCACCATCACGTCCAGTTCCCCGTCCCTTGCCACGTGCCTTACCCATTTTAAATGTAGGACAATATCTTCCACACTCGCTACAAATGGCAGAATTTGGAGCAGACTTATATGTGATCCGTGTGACGGACAAACCACAGTTTTCAATAGCTGGCCTGTAGGTAACTATTTTAAGAGCAAGCTGATGTCAATAACTTCACTGACACATTGGAACAAAATTTTAATGGAGGCCAGAAATGGCAGATTTTTCAACGCCATTATACATGTGATCCGCAGTTTTAAATAGCTGGCCTGTAGGTAACTATTTTTAACAGCGTTGACCTTGTGTCAATAAGTTTGCTGACACACTGCAACAAAATTTCAATGGAGGCCAGAAATGGCAATATTTTCAGAGCAATTATTTGTGATCCGTGTGACCGACAAGCCACAGTTTTAAGTAGCTGGCCTGAAGGTAACTATTTTTAACAACAAACTGGTGTTAATAACCTCACTGACACACTGAAACAAAATTTCAATGGAGGCCAGAAATGGCAATATTTTCAGCGCAATTGTATGTCATCCGCAATTGTGTGTCAGTTTTAAATAGCTGGATTTTTAGCGCTGTAATATGGAAAGGATGTGGCTGTATGCTGCAGTATCAACAAGCAAATGGCACAGAAAAACAGTGTTCTCTGGATTGCTTTTTATCAAATAATCAGGATTAAGATAAAAAAAAATTATTCCTGGCCCCTGACACCTGGGGCTATTTATAGAAATATCTGTAAAAGCACCAGCAGCAGACAGAACTAGAACTCTATTTTATTATAAAAATATAAACCATAAATACCCACTACAAAAAGAACAAGATGCAAAACCCCAACAAAACACAAACAAGTCCAAAATTATAATGTCCACTAAATATAAAGCAAAAATGTCCAGCATAAAACATAAAATGTCCATACTTTCCCAAAATCCTTATTCCCCCCAGCAAGGGAAGACCTTAACCTCTTTTTTTTTTTTATTTATCCAGAAAAACCCCTTCCAACATTCAGTCACATTCATACCTAACCCCCAAAAGAAACAACAAAACTGGCCCACTGCCAAAAACTTAAAGAAATAGGCCACCTGGCCGAAAGCTTAATACACAGCAAACATTTTTTTTTGTTGTTGTTTTTGTATTTTTTTTTTTTTTGTTTTTTTTTCCCACCACCATTTTTGAAAACACCCAAGGTCCCACGAAAGTTTGTGGCCTACACAAAAAAAAGGTCCTTTTGCCTTTTCTGGCATCCCACAGGACGTCCAATTTTCCACACAAAACCACCACAACACCTCCCTCCACCCCCCTAAAGCCCCCCACCCAACCTAAACTAACCCCCCCACACGCTCAATACGCATACATAATTTATATACAGTACACAACATAACAGTAACAACAAAACACAGCATAACAATAACAATATAACAAAGATTAACCATATACCTACATGACATAACAACTTAACCATAAGACCACTAACCATGTACCAAAAGATCAGACCCAAGTTCAGTGCTTGCAAGCCCTATATTCAGATTCTGATACTGTAAAACAAAAAACTACAATGTGAGGGGAGCAGCACACCACCAGGAAACTGGAGACTACCGAGGCTCTCACCCTAATCTAACACACAAACAGCCTGTCCCTCCCTATTAAAGAAAAAGAAAAACCTGTCCCTACCGCCCTACCAATCTTTCCCTACCTGTCCCTACCTGTCCCTCTCTGACCCTCACTACCAACCTAATGCTAACTACCTATCCCTAAAGACTGTCCCTGTCTGTCCCTCCCTGACCCTACACATCCATCTGACCCTGCAAATAAATATAAAATATAGAAAGGGACTAAACTAACCCTATCACAGACACACATACCCTAACTCTCCCCTAGGGCACATTAAATGAGAACCCCCTCCATAGAAGGGAAGCCCTCCCTGCACCCAGCCTCTCAAACTCCAGTGAGCGCACTTTTGCCAGGTCACCCAGGATGTTCCTAATCACTTCTTCACGGGGGAGGACTTTCTGCTGGGTGGACACTAAACACCGTGCGTTCCACGTGTAAAACCTAGTCACTAAGCTAACTAAGAAAACAGTGCCCCGATCTCGACCACCAAGGGACCTGAATGCCCCATAGGCCCACTCCGCATAGGAAAGGCCTGCCAGCCTGGGCCAGCCAATGGAAGCACCCACCCTCTTGTAGACCTCTGTATTAAAAGGACACCGAAGCAGGAAGTGCTCCATGCTTTCAAGCATGCCGCCACACTCCTCGCGGGGACAATCCCGGTCATCAGAGTTCCTGTACTTCAGGTTGTCCCTCACATACAGTCTCCCATGGAAGCAGCGCCAAGCCAAGTCCCAAAACTTCAAGGGGATCCGCTTAGAGTTTAATAACCCGAGCCCCACCTCTAGATCCCGGCTTGGGCAATCCTTGAGGGCCAGGGGCTTCTGGAAGTGGGTCAACAGAACCCTATTGTCAAGTAACCTCCTTGACAAGGTCCTGATCTCCCACACTCCCAGACCCCACCGGCGGATCACCTTCACAACCAGGGTAGCATAAGCCGGAAGATGCCCATGAGGCGTGCGAAGGTCCTTCACCCGCCCTCCTGTCTCCCATTGCTGGAAGAAAGGCCGAAACCACCCCCTACAGGAGAATACCCACGGAGGAGCCCTCTCTAACCAGAGGTTGGCGATGTTTGCCTTAAGAAAGGTGTTTACTAGAAACACCACTGGGTTGACCATACCCAACCCTCCTAGTCTCCTCGTGCGATACGTGACCTCCCTCTTTATTAGGTTCAGCCTATTCCCCCATAATAGTTGGAAGAACAGGCTGTAGACCCGCATCCAAAGAGGCTCTGGCAAGATGCAGACGCTGCCCAGGTATATTAATAAGGGGAGCAAAAACCCCTTGGCCAGGTTAACCCTTTCCCTCAGGGTCAAGGACCAACCCTTCCACTGATCCACCTTCTGGGCGGCGATCTTAAGTCTGCCCTCCCAGTTTTGCTGGGGATAGTCCCCCGGGCCGAAACTGATGCCTAAAATTTTTGCTGTGGCCTGAGGCCCTGGAAGGGTGTCCGGGAGATCAAAACTTGGATCTCCCCCTCCCAGCCAGAGACTCTCACACTTATCCCGGTTGATCATGGACCCAGATGCCACCGAGTAGCGCTCAACCTCAGACATGACCCAGTCTGCCTCCTCTCTCGAGGATACAAAGAGGGAAACGTTGTCGGCGTACGCCACTACCCTCAAGGTGGCCTCTGGCTCCGCCCGGTCCATCCCGACTCCCACCAACGGTCCGCGCTCCACTCTCCTAAAAAAGGGGTCGATCGTGAACACGTATAACAGTGGGCTCAGAGGACAGCCTTGGCGGACACCAGACCTCACCTCAAAAGGGGGTCCGACCCAACCGTTCACAAGCGGAAAAGTCTCTGCCCCATTGTATAATACTCTCAACCAATCAACAAACCTCCCTGGCAGACCGTACCTCAGAAGGATGGACCAGAGGTACTCATGGTTAACCCGGTCAAAGGCCTTCGCTTGGTCTAAGGACAGCAAGTACCCCCTTCCAGTGACCTGCCCTGCCCTGCTCCACTGCCTCTCGGACACCGAGCACAGCACTAAAAGTACTGCGGCCTGGAACAGAGCAGTGCTGGGCCCCCGAAAGGAGCCGGGGTGCAAACTTCACCAACCGATTAAAAAGCACCTTTGCCAGAACCTTTCGGTCCATATTGAGAAGCGCTATGGGACGCCAATTCTCAATACGGGACGAGTCTTTACCCTTCGACAGAATAATCAGGGCGGACTTCCTCATTGAACCGGGCAGAATGTCCGAGGAGAGACATTCATTAAAAACCTCAGTCATGAGGGGGACCAAAGAGTCCCTAAAAGTCCTGTAAAACTCGGATGTTAAGCCATCCGGACCGGGCGATTTTTTGGGCCGGAGCCCATCAATGGCCTGTCTCACTTCCTCTTCCCTGATTGCTTCTGCCAAAACATGAAGAGAGGGGTCATCCCCTGGCTCAGGGATGGTTTCAGCCAGGAAAGCCGACATCTCATCCCGATCTGGATCCCTCCTTCCCAAGAGGTGCGAGTAGAAAGATCTTACCATCTCCAGGATCCCTGATTTGGATCTGTTCAGGGAACCCGTACTGTCGATCAGTCCTGTTACCATCTTGCAACTCACTGACATCCTGCAGTTCCTGTAGGGGTCGGGCGAGCGGTACCTCCTGAAATCCCTCTCAAAAACTAAGGATGTGTGCCTATCATACTGGCACCCCTTCAGCAAGGCCTTCACCCTGGAGATTTCCTCACGGTCCCCTCCAGTCGAGACGAGCTGCTCGAGTTTCCTCCCCAGCTCCCGATACAGGCGGTACCTGTTCAGGCCTCTGAGGCTCGAGAGCTGACGGAAGAACCCCGCAACCCTTGTTTTGAAGATCTCCCACCACTCAGACTTACTGCTACAGAGACCCAAGAGAGGTACCTGGCCCTGAAGAAATTCCTCAAAGGATTGTCTTACATCCGCCTCTTCCAACAGGGACGAATTCAGCTTCCATAGGCCTCTCCCTATCCGGGGAGTCTCTGTAACATTCAAGGAAAAGAAAATGAAACAGTGATCGGAGAATTCCACCTCAACAGCGGACACTGCAGAAGAGACGGCTTCCTTCTTTAAAAAAAACCTATCTATCCTAGACCTACAACTACCCCTATGAAAGGTGAAACCCCCGTGACCTGGGGTGTGCCGGATGTGGACATCCACCAGGCGAGCTTCGCTTGCTATGCTATTAAGAGTATTGCTATCAAAAGCCAGCCTTCGGTCTCCGGGGCCTCCCCTATCACGGGGTCTAGTTATAGTATTAAAGTCCCCACCGAAGACCACCTGCCGGCTGGTAAAAAGATAGGGCTTGATCTTCAGGAAGAGACATTTACGGACCCACTTTGACTGTGGACCATAGATGTTAATGAGCCGGAGCTCCTGTCCCCCCATGAAGACGTCAAGGACCAAGCACCTCCCCATTTCTACCTCGATCACCCGTCTGCATTCCACCGAAGCGGCCTTAAAAAGGACCGCTACCCCGCTATACGGCTCGGCCGCAAGAGACCAGTATGAGGGCCCGCACCTCCACTCCCTCCTTGCTTTGTAAATGGCCCCCATGTCTGTTAGTCTGGTCTCCTGCAAAAATAAAATGTCAGCCTCAACTCGGTTGAAAAAAATCAAAGGCCATAAATCTGGCCGTATCTGACTTTATACTGGCGACATTAATCGACGCCAGAGTCAACGGGGTAGGTTCCGCCATCATGGGTGATTGAGTTAGACGGCCTTCTTTTTGACCGTACCCGCCGATTTTCTCCTCTCACCTTCAGAGGAGGAGCCAGACTCTCCCCTCCTCTTTAGTGACACCGAGGTGTCCATGGTTGTTGTCACCTCCTTCCCAGTACTGGGTTCCTCACCTCTGGACCCCGGGGCAGTCCCCCCCCCAGAGGAAAGTGAGCCCCCCGGAGGATGGACCCCGCCGCTCCCTGAAGGCACCTCAGATGTTACCGCCGGTCCCTCGCCCCCGACCTCCGACACAGCAGAGTCATCGAGGGCATGGAACCGGTTGGAGAGGGGGATCAGAGGGGAGCCGGTGAGCCCTTCCGTAGGCACCTTAGTGGCCAGGGGGGGAGCTTTAGATGTTTCTGCCCCTTTTCGGTTCCTCCTCCTCCGACTCTTACTGGCCTTACTGTCACCTGATTTTTTAGGCTGCTCCACCACCTCCTCGTCCAGACTTTCATACTGGGAGGAATCATCAGAAGCAGCCACCTCCTCCCTCTCCATCCTCCTGATCTCCTCGTTCACCGCCTCCTCCCCCAGGGCCTCAGGGGCTCCGGCTGCCGCTTATGGGGTGGGGACAGACATCACTCCAGTTGCCTGAGGCTTATCCTGCCCCCTACCCCCACGGCGCCTCACCTGTTGCCACTGGTGGGCAGATGAACTGGCCTCGCCTTCCCTCACTGGCCCCTCAGCTCCTCTCCCGCCCCCATCTCCAGCTCCAGCAGAGGATGCACCACCGGGGACCCCCCCACGGCTCTCCCCTGCCTGAGCAGAGACGGTGTTAGAAACGGAGCGGGGGCAGCGGCTATACGGGTGACCTAGATCACCACACAGATGACACCTAATGTCACCACAGGCCGCGGCAAGATGACCTACCCCGCCACACAAGGCACATTTCTGCACCTTGCAGCCCGCGTTGAAGTGACGGGGATGACCGCACCTGTGGCAGACCTTCGGTTGCCCCTGGTAGAAGATCAGGATCCTGTCCCTCCCCAGAAATGCTGAGGAAGGGATGTGGGTGACAGTACCACCTGAGACCTTCAACCTCATCATGAAGGTCCAGCCCCCTGACCAAATACCAAACTCGTCCCTGTTTTTCTTTGGGACGTCCGTGACCTCTCCATAGCGAGAAAGCCACGTCACGATGTCAATACCAGAGAGTGACTCGTTATTGGTTAGAACGGTCACTCTCTTTACTCCGTTCTGGCGAGACACCGCCTGCACGGCAAAGTCTCGCCAGCCGGGCTCCCCCTTCACCAGTTCAAAATTCGACCAGAAAAGCTCTAGGCCCTCCGGTCGAACAAAACTGATGTGGAAGATGGGGGTACCAAAAGGATGGATCAGGGCAAAGATGTCAGTTGCCCTGAAGTTCATCTTCAGGAGGAGCTCCACGACCCTCGCTCTTGGGGGGCACGCTTCACTGCCCCTCCATCGAAGACGGACTACATTCCTCCTGGCCACCCCCTGCCCGGCTGTCGGGAGGGACCACGCTGTCTCCCCCTCCCTTTTATCTTGGAAGGCGGCCAGGCCGTGTCTATCCAGCCAAAAGGCCAGGTCCACCTCTCTTCCCTCTACCTGGATCGTCCGTTCTCCCTTTTTGAGGGCCTCCAGGAAACGGCGCCGCAAGTCACCATCCCTGAGGTCCAGAGGTGAGGAAGCCCCCCTAGAAGACCTCGAGGCCCCGGCTACTACCCCCGCAAAACTCCGGGGACCAGCAGCCTGGGGGGCAGATGGACCAGCCCCGTCCCCACTCCCCCCACTACCCACAGACATACCATTCTTATCCCCTGCCACAGACACACCAGCACTCGTATCCTCAACCACAGCCACACTCATACCCACGCCATCCGCATCCATGTCAACAGTCACCCCACTCCCACTCACATGCACACTGGGGTCACAATTTTCCATTTTCTGCAAACGTTTTTTTCCTGCAGTGTTTTCACTGTTGCCACCTGCTGGCAGCACCTTCCTTGCCGGGGGGTTTTGGGAGCCAGTTGCTGCTGGCAGTTTTGCCGGCGCCCCTGCCCCAGATAAGCCCACGGGCACAGGGGACACCGACAGGCAGGCACCATCTCTGCTGTCTGTTGCAGCCGTGGCACTACTGCTCCCAGCAGCTTCCAGCGCTAAGCCCCGCCCCTTTTCGGGCGGAGCCACGCCCACTTTGGCAGGGTTTGCCTGCGAGGCCACGCTCCCCGCACCAGGCAGCACGGTGGGGGCCCCAGAGGCCACTCCCACCGGTGCCGTGGGTGACAGGGAGACCAAGCCCCCCGCACCAGGCAGCACAGTGGGGGCCTCAGAGGCCACTCCCACCGGTGCCTTGGATGACAGGGAGGCCAAGCCCCCCGCACCAGGCAGCACAGTGGGGGCCTCAGAGGCCACTCCCACCGGTGCCTTGGATGACAGGGAGGCCACGCCCCCCACACCAGGCAGCACGGTGGGGGCCCCAGAGGCCACTCCCACTGGCACCGTGGACGACTGGGAGGCCACGCCCCCCGAAGCCGGCCGCGCCGGGACCCCCGAAGCTGACCCAGAACCGGGTCTACTCACAGGGGCCCCTGGACCAGCGGCACCAGCTCTCAGGGGCATAACACCCCCTACCGTCACACCTTTCACCACAAATAGCCTGGCCACCCCAGCTCCGGCGGCCGGCCCCAGGCTAGGCCACTCCCCATCGGCACCCAGCGGCGGTGGAGCCCCCCGCGCTGACCCATTACTGGGCCCCTGCGCAGGGGGCTCCGACCTCGCCGCAGATTTTGCCAGGGGAGCAAGCCCCACCTTACGCTTATGAGCCGGCTCTGCCGGAGCGGCAGGTCCCGCGCCCTTCACCTTAACAGGTCTCTGGGTCCCTAAACGTGATCCAGATTTTTTAGTGTATCCGTGTGTGAGGGACCCAGACACCCCAGCACACGCCGCCGAGATGCGGCCCCGGCTGTCAACGCGCCGCCAGCAGCGCAGGAAGCAGCGGCAGATGTACACGCCGCCCCCTGCACGCCAGCAGGCGCACCAGGTGCCAGGCCAGACCCCCTTTTTACAGGGGATCCAGCCCAAGCACCACCACTGATGACTCCCACCATCGGGCCGCCCTCCGTGTCATGCTCCATATCAGACACCTCCGACCCACTGCCTCCATTACCACAAACAGAGGCAGCGCTCTGCGTGCCATGGCCTATGTTCTCCCCGCTCCCTCGCTGTGGACCCACAACAGAGTCCAAGCCGGGGTGGGTGGCGGGTGCAGGGGGGCCCCAGAGAGGGGGACATACACAAATTTATGTGCAATAGATGTTTTCTTTCTTTTTTTTTTTTTTTTTGCTTTTCTCTTCGTCCCCCTCCCGGGTGCCTCATCATCGCAGATCTCATCCCCGAACATAAGTTGACCAAAACGTACCGGGGACTCGATCTGCTGGATCTGCTGCATGATAAGGCAGCCCCCCTCACTGCTGCTACTCCCTTCCTCCTCATCCTCCCCCTCGCTCCCGCTGCCCTCTGAAGGGCTAGAATCGGACGGGAGAGCCATCTGCTCAGGGGCTATCCCGCTATGCGATGCCTGGAGATCATTTACCAGGCCATCAGGCGGTGGGTAGGGTGCAACCTCCTCCACGCATGCCTCTTCCTCCTCCATCGCCTGGCCGGGGCCCTGCGAATCCCTCCAGAGCCCGACCGGTCATGGCTCTGAACCGGTCATCGTTCATCAGCTTCTCCCGAAAGGGTCCACTGCCCGCCAATATGGTGCCTCTGCGGTCCTCTAGCTCTTCAATGGCCCGTTTGATTTTCCGGACCGCGGCGGATAGCTCGGGCTTCTTGCTGCCAGAGGCCCTCTCGGACCTCTCCTGAGCTACCCTCAACTCCCCCCAGAGGGAACTCAGCTTTTTAGAGGTGTCCTCATACTCGCAGAGGTGCGCATGGACATGGGAGGCATAGGTGACGGTTGCCTCCCTCGACACCTTGGTACCCCAATCAGGGGGCACCGCTGCAGCACCTCTGCTGGCACTCGACCTACCTCTGGAGGGAGGAGCCGCCGCGGTCGTAGCCTCGGGGGTCCTCCGGGTCTTCATGCTGGAACCCTTGCTTGTATGGCCAGATTTTGCAGCCTTAGCCGTGTTGTTGTTCCTCCCACCCCCCGCCGGCTTAGACCGGGAGGTGGGAGCCGGGGGCCCAGCCCCGGAGGCCAGTCCCACTCTGAGCTTCCTTTCCTGGGAAGGGGGCAGACAAAAAGTCCCAGATGGAAAAAAAAAAACCTCCCTTCCCAGGAGCTCTCTCCAAACACACAGCACTCAGCACAGCACACGTCAGGCTCCACCTCCACCACTTCCTGAATGAAGGTGCAACAGTCTGAACTGGAACTCTATTTTATTATAAAAATATAAACCATAAATACCCACTACACAAAGAACAAGATGCAAAACCCCAACAAAACACAAACAAGTCCAAAATTATAATGTCCACTAAATATAAAGCAAAAATGTCCAGCATAAAACATAAAATGTCCATACTTTCCCAAAATCCTTATTCCCCCCAGCAAGGGAAGACCTTAACCTCTTATTTTTTTTATTTATCCAGAAAAACCCCTTCCAAGATTCAGTCACATTCATACCTAACCCCCAAAAGAAACAACAAAACTGGCCCACTGCCAAAAACTTAAAGAAATAGGCCACCTGGCCGAAAGCTTAATACACAGCAAACATTTTTTTTGTTGTTGTTTTTGTATTTTTTTTTTTTTTTTTGGGGGGGGGGGTTTTCCCACCACCATTTTTGAAAACACCCAAGGTCCCACGAAAGTCTGTGGCCTTATCACAGCAAGGTACCACGAAAGTTTGTGGCCTACACAAAAAAAAAAAGGTCCTTTTGCCTTTTCTGGCATCCCACAGGACGTCCAATTTTCCACACAAAACCACCACAACACCTCCCTCCACCCCCCTAAAGCCCCCCACCCAACCTAAACTAACCCCCCCACACGCTCAATACGCATACATAATTTATATACAGTACACAACATAACAGTAACAACAATACACAGCATAACAACAATATAACAAAGACTAACCATATACCTACATGACATAACAACTTAACCATAAGACCACTAACCATGTACCAAAAGATCAGACCCAAGTTCAGTGCTTGCAAGCCCTATATTCAGATTCTGATACTGTAAAACAAAAAACTACAATGTGAGGGGAGCAGCCCACCACCAGGAAACTGGAGCTCTTTTATTATAAAAGTACAAAAACACATATACAAAACACAAAAACCAAACCACAGATACAATTATACAACAAACAACTAACAACCAACAAAACCCCAGCAAGACATAACCTAAAATCTGAAATTATACGAGTCCAACAAAGAAATATGTGACGACACAAAGTCCAAGTCCTCCAGCAGACTCTCTAGGAGACCCCCCAGCAAGGGAAGACCCTACCATACCTCCAGGGTGCGCCCTAAAACGCACCCGATCCCCAGCATACACAACATCCATACCTGCACATTCATACCTAACCCCCTAACAAAAAAGGAAAACTAAATAACTGGCCCATCGCCAAAAATAAAGAAATAGGCCACCTGGCCGAAAATTTAATGCACAGCAACCCTATTTTTATTTTTTTTTTTTTATATTTTTTTTTTTTTTTTTTTTCTCCCCACCACCATTTTTTAAAACACCCAAGGTCCCACGAAAGTTTGTGGCCTTATCACAGCAAGCCACGAAAGTTTGTGGCCATCAAAATCACAAATAACGGGTCCTTTTTCCCGCATCCCGTAGGACGTCCATTTTCCCAAAACCCCTCCCCCCTCCCCCCCTGAAATCCCCCACCCAACCTACACTAAACCCCCCCACCCATACAATACACAAAACTATACACGTATATACATTACACAACATAACCAAAGCAAACACAACATAACAATAGCACAATATAAACCACTGACCATAAACATGAACCAAAAGTCAGACCCAAGTTCAGTGCTTGCAAGCCCTATATTCGGGTTTCCAATACCGTAAAACAAAAAACTATAATGTGAGGGGAGCAGCCCACCACCAGGAAACTGGAGACTACCGAGGCTCTCACCCTAATCTAACACACAAACAGCCTGTCCCTCCCTATTAAAGAAAAAGAAAAACCTGTCCCTACCGCCCTACCAATCTTTCCCTACCTGTCCCTACCTGTCCCTCTCTGACCCTCACTACCAACCTAATGCTAACTACCTATCCCTAAAGACTGTCCCTGTCTGTCCCTCCCTGACCCTACACATCCATCTGACCCTGCAAATAAATATAAAATATAGAAAGGGACTAAACTAACCCTATCACAGACACACATACCCTAACTCTCCCTAGGGCACATTAAATGAGAACCCCCTCCATAGAAGGGAAGCCCTCCCTGCACCCAGCCTCTCATACTCCAGTGAGCGCACTTTTGCCAGGTCACCCAGGATGTTCCTAATCACTTCTTCACGGGGGAGGACTTTCTGCTGGGTGGACACTAAACACCGTGCGTTCCACGTGTAAAACCTAGTCACTAAGCTAACTAAGAAAACAGTGCCCCGATCTCGACCACCAAGGGACCTGAATGCCCCATAGGCCCACTCCGCATAGGAAAGGCCTGCCAGCCTGGGCCAGCCAATGGAAGCACCCACCCTCTTGTAGACCTCTGTATTAAAAGGACACCGAAGCAAGAAGTGCTCCATGCTTTCAAGCATGCCGCCACACTCCTCGCGGGGACAATCCCGGTCATCAGAGTTCCTGTACTTCAGGTTGTCCCTCACATACAGTCTCCCATGGAAGCAGCGCCAAGCCAAGTCCCAAAACTTCAAGGGAATCCGCTTAGAGTTTAATAACCCGAGCCCCACCTCTAGATCCCGGCTTGGGCAATCCTTGAGGGCCAGGGGCTTCTGGAAGTGGGTCAACAGAACCCTATTGTCAAGTAACCTCCTTGACAAGGTCCTGATCTCCCACACTCCCAGACCCCACCGGCGGATCACCTTCACAACCAGGGTAGCATAAGCCGGAAGATGCCCATGAGGCGTGCGAAGGTCCTTCACCCGCCCTCCTGTCTCCCATTGCTGGAAGAAAGGCCGAAACCACCCCCTACAGGAGAATACCCATGGAGGAGCCGTCTCTAACCAGAGGTTGGCGATGTTTGCCTTAAGAAAGGTGTTTACTAGAAACACCACTGGGTTGACCATACCCAACCCTCCTAGTCTCCTCGTGCGATACGTGACCTCCCTCTTTATTAGGTTCAGCCTATTCCCCCATAATAGTTGGAAGAACAGGCTGTAGACCCGCGTCCAAAGAGGCTCTGGCAAGATGCAGACGCTGCCCAGGTATATTAATAAGGGGAGCAAAAACCCCTTGGCCAGGTTAACCCTTTCCCTCAGGGTCAAGGACCAACCCTTCCACTGATCCACCTTCTGGGCGGCGATCTTAAGTCTGCCCTCCCAGTTTTGTTGGGGATACTCCCCCGGGCCGAAACTGATGCCTAAAATTTTTGCTGTGGCCTGAGGCCCTGGAAGGGTGTCCGGGAGATCAAAACTTGGATCTCCCCCTCCCAGCCAGAGACTCTCACACTTATCCCGGTTGATCATGGACCCAGATGCCACCGAGTAGCGCTCAACCTCAGACATGACCCAGTCTGCCTCCTCTCTCGAGGATACAAAGAGGGAAATGTCGTCGGCGTACGCCACTACCCTCAAGGTGGCCTCTGGCTCCGCCCGGTCCATCCCGACTCCCACCAACGGTCCGCGCTCCACTCTCCTTAAAAAGGGGTCGATCGCGAACACGTATAACAGTGGGCTCAGAGGACAGCCTTGGCGGACACCAGACCTCACCTCAAAAGGGGGTCCGACCCAACCGTTCACAAGCGGAAAAGTCTCTGCCCCATTGTATAATACTCTCAACCAATCAACAAACCTCCCTGGCAGACCGTACCTCAGAAGGACAGACCAGAGGTACTCATGGTTAACCCGGTCAAAGGCCTTCGCTTGGTCTAAGGACAGCAAGTACCCCTTCCAGTGACCTGCCCTGCCCTGCTCCACTGCCTCTCGGACACCGAGCACAGCACTAAAAGTACTGCGGCCTGGAACAGAGCAGTGCTGGGCCCCCGAAAGGAGCCGGGGTGCAAACTTCACCAACCGATTAAAAAGCACCTTTGCCAGAACCTTTCGGTCCGTATTGAGAAGCGCTATGGGACGCCAATTCTCAATACGGGACGAGTCTTTACCCGTCGACAGAATAATCAGGGCGGACTTCCTCATTGAATCGGGCAGAATGTCCGAGGAGAGACATTCATTAAAAACCTCAGTCATGAGGGGGACCAAAGAGTCCCTAAAAGTCCTGTAAAACTCGGATGTTAAGCCATCCGGACCGGGCGATTTTTTGGGCCGGAGCCCATCAATGGCCCGTCTTACTTCCTCTTCCCTGATTGCTTCTGCCAAAACATGAAGAGAGGGGTCATCCCCTGGCTCAGGGATGGTTTCAGCCAGGAAAGCCGACATCTCATCCCGATCTGGATCACTCCTTCCCAAGAGGTGCGAGTAGAAGGATCTGACCACCTTCAGGATCCCTTATTTGGATCTGTTCAGGGAACCCGTACTGTCGATCAGTCCTGTTACCATCTTGCAACTCACTGACATCCTGCAGTTCCTGTAGGGGTCGGGCGAGCGGTACCTCCCGAAATCCCTCTCAAAAACTAAGGATGTGTGCCTATCATACTGGCACCCCTTCAGCAAGGCCTTCACCCTGGAGATTTCCTCACGGTCCCCTCCAGTCGAGACGAGCTGCTCGAGTTGCCTCCCCAGCTCCCGATACAGGCGGTACCTGTTCAGGCCTCTGAGGCTCGAGAGCTGACGGAAGAACCCCGCAACCCTTGTTTTGAAGATCTCCCACCACTCAGACTTACTGCTACAGAGACCCAAGAGAGGTACCTGGCTCTGAAGAAATTCCTCAAAGGATTGTCTTACATCCGCCTCTTCCAACAGGGACGAATTCAGCTTCCATAGGCCTCTCCCTATCCGGGGAATCTCTGTAACATTCAAGGAAAAGAAAATGAAACAGTGATCGGAGAATTCCACCTCAACAGCGGACATTGCAGAAGAGACGGCTTCCTCCTTTAAAAAAAACCTATCTATCCTAGACCTACAACTACCCCTATGAAAGGTGAAACCCCCGTGACCTGGGGTGTGCCGGATGTGGACATCCACCAGGCGAGCTTCGCTTGCTATGCTATTAAGAGTATTGCTATCAAAAGCCAGCCTTCGGTCTCCGGGGCCTCCCCTATCGCGGGATCTAGTTATAGTATTAAAGTCCCCACCGAAGACCACCTGCCGGCTGGTAAAAAGATAGGGCTTGATCTTCAGGAAGAGACATTTACGGTCCCACTTTGACTGTGGACCATAGATGTTAATGAGCCGGAGCTCCTGTCCCCCCATGAAGACGTCAAGGACCAAGCACCTCCCCATTTCTACCTCGATCACCCGTCTGCATTCCACCGAAGCGGCCTTAAAAAGGACCGCTACCCCGCTATACGGCTTGGCCGCAAGAGACCAGTATGAGGGCCCGCACCTCCACTCCCTCCTTGCTTTGTAAATGGCCCCCATGTCTGTTAGTCTGGTCTCCTGCAAAAATAAAATGTCAGCCTCAACTCGGTTGAAAAAATCAAAGGCCATAAATCTGGCCGTATCTGACTTTATGCTGGCGACATTAATCGACGCCAGAGTCAACGGGGTAGGTTCCGCCATCATGGGTGATTGAGTTAGACGGCCTTCTTTTTGACCGTACCCCCCGATTTTCTCCTCTCACCTTCAGAGGAGGAGCCAGACTCTCCCCTCCTCTTTAGTGACACCGAGGTGTCCATGGTTGTTGTCACCTCCTTCCCAGTAATGGGTTCCTCACCTCTGGACCCCGGGGCAGTCCCCCCCCCAGAGGAAAGTGAGCCCCCCGGAGGATGGACCCCACCGCTCCCTGAAGGCACCTCAGATGTTACCGCCGGTCCCTCGCCCCCGACCTCCGACACAGCAGAGTCATCGAGGGCATGGAACCGGTTGGAGAGGGGGATCAGAGGGGAGCCTGGGAGCCCTTCCGTAGGCACCTTAGTGGCCAGGGGGGGAGCTTTAGATGTTTCTGCCCCTTTTCGGTTCCTCCTCCTCCGACTCTTACTGGCCTTACTGTCACCTGATTTTTTAGGCTGCTCCACCACCTCCTCGTCCAGACTTTCATACTGGGAGGAATCATCAGAAGCAGCCACCTCCTCCCTCTCCATCCTCCTGATCTCCTCGTTCACCGCCTCCTTCCCCAGGGCCTCAGGGGCTCTGGCTGCCGCTTCTGGGGTGGGGACAGACATCACTCCAGTTGCCTGAGGCTTATCCTGCTCCCTACCCCCACGGCGCCTCACCTGTTGCCACTGGTGGGCAGATGAACTGGCCTCGCCTTCCCTCACTGGCCCCTCAGCTCCTCTCCCGCCCCCATCTCCAGCTCCAGCAGAGGATGCACCACCGGGGACCCCCCCACGGCTCTCCACTGTCTGAGCAGAGACGGTGTTAGAAACGGAGCGGGGGCAGTGGCTATACGGGTGACCTAGGTCACCACACAGATGACACCTAATGTCACCACAGGCCGCGGCAAGATGACCTACCCCGCCACATAAGGCACATTTCTGCACCTTGCAGCCCGCGCTGAAGTGACGGGGATCACCGCTCCTGTGGCAGACCTTCGGTTGCCCCTGGTAGAAGATCAGGATCCTGTCCCTCCCCAGAAATGCTGAGGAAGGGTTGTGGGTGACAGTACCACCTGAGACCTTCAACCTCATCATGAAGGTCCAGCCCCCTGACCAAATACCAAACTCGTCCCTGTTTTTCTTTGGGACGTCCGTGACCTCCCCATAGCGAGAAAGCCACGTCACGATGTCAATACCAGAGAGTGACTCGTTATTGGTTAGAACGGTCACTCTCTTTACTCCGTTCTGGCGAGACACCGCCTGCACGGCAAAGTCTCGCCAGCCGGGCTCCCCCTTCACCAGTTCAAAATTCGACCAGAAAAGCTCTAGGCCCTCCGGTCGAACAAAGCTGATGTCGAAGATGGGGGTACCAAAAGGATGGATCAGGGCAAAGATGTCAGTTGCCCTGAAGTTCATCTTCAGGAGGAGCTCCACGACCCTCGCTCTTGGGTGGCACGCTTCACTGCCCCTCCATCGAAGACGGACTACATTCCTCCTGGCCACCCCCTGCCTGGCTGTCGGGATGGACCACGCTGTCTCCCCCTCCCTTTTATCTTGGAAGGCGGCCAGGCCGTGTCTATCCAGCCAAAAGGCCAGGTCCACCTCTCTTCCCTCTACCTGGATCGTCCGTTCTCCCTTTTTGAGGGCCTCCAGGAAACGGCGCCGCAAGTCACCATCCCTGAGGTCCAGAGGTGAGGAAGCCCCCCTAGAAGACCTCGAGGCCCCGGCTACTACCCCCGCAAAACTCCGGGGACCAGCAGCCGGGGGGGCAGATGGACCAGCCTCGTCCCCACTCCCCCCACTACCCACAGACATACCATTCTTACCCCCTGCCACAGACACACCAGCACTCGTATCCTCAACCACAGCCACACTCATACCCACGCCATCCGCATCCATGTCAACAGTCACCCCACTCCCACTCACATGCGCACTGGGGTCACAATTTTTCATTTTCTGCAAACGTTTTTTTCCTGCAGTGTTTTCACTGTTGCCACCTGCTGGCAGCACCTTCCCTGCCGGGGGGTTTTGGGAGCCAGTTGCTGCTGGCAGTTTTGCCGGCGCCCCTGCCCCAGATAAGCCCACGGGCACAGGGGACACCGACAGGCAGGCACCATCTCTGCTGTCTGTTGCAGCCGTGGCACTACTGCTCCCAGCAGCTTCCAGCGCTAAGCCCCGCCCCTTTTCGGGCGGAGCCACGCCCACTTTGGCAGGGTTTGCCTGCGAGGCCACGCTCCCCGCACCAGGCAGCACGGTGGGGGCCCCAGAGGCCACTCCCACCGGTGCCGTGGGTGACAGGGAGACCAAGCCCCCCGCACCAGGCAGCACAGTGGGGGCCTCAGAGGCCACTCCCACCGGTGCCTTGGATGACAGGGAGGCTACGCCCCCCACACCAGGCAGCACAGTAGGGGCCCCAGAGGCCACTCCCACCGGTGCCGTGGGTGACAGGGAGGCCACGCCCCCACACCAGGCAGCACGGTGGGGGCCCCAGAGGCCACTCCCACTGCCACCGTGGACAGCTGGGAGGCCACGCCCCCTGAAGCCGGCCGCGCCGGGACCCCCGAAGCCGACCCAGAACCGGGTCTACTCACAGGGGCCCCTGGACCAGCGGCACCAGCTCTCAGGGGCATAGCACCCCCTACCGTCACACCTTTCACCACAAATAGCCTGGCCACCCCAGCTCCGACGGCCGGCCCCAGGCTAGGCCACTTCCCCTCGGCACCCAGCGGCGGTGGAGCCCCCCGCGCTGACCCATTACTGGGCCCCTGCGCAGGGGGCCCCGACCTCGCCGCGGATTTTGCCAGGGGAGCAAGCCCCACCTTACGCTTATGAGCCGGCTCTGCCGGAGACGCAGTCCCCACGCCCTTCACCTTAACAGGTCTCTGGGTCCCTAAAAGTGATCCAGATTTTTTAGTGGATCCGTGTGTGAGGGACCCAGATGTGGCACCCCAGGGGTCTGGTTTCCACAGTAATAGTAATATTATGTCTGAGAGCAGGTGGGAGGTCTCTTGGTCAGGAATCCTATGCATGCCACACCTCCTGCCCAGTCCTGGGAGGGGAAGAACTTCCCCTATATAAAACTGGGGCTGAGGCAGGGTTAGAGAGTTAAGAAGGAGAGTTAAGAAGAGGAGAAGCAGCTATAGGAAAGAGAGATCAGGAGCTCTGGGGAAGTCGTGCTAAAAGGAATCAGGGGCTGGCAGCTGTAGAGCTCGCCCTGATTGAAGAGTTACCACCGGACCCGGAGTCCGAAGCTGTGGGGACTAACCCTTACCCAGCAGCAGAAACCGACCGGCAGGGGATTTCAGGTCCTCTGGCCAAGAAACCCGAAGGCACGGTCACACGCGTGGGACCAGCACCGCCGTCGTGGAGCGGAAGCCACTAGAAGGCCCCGAGTCACCGGCCATACGGGTGAGCACCACACGGTACACTCAGGGACGTGGGCTACTTTTCCCCGCCTCTAGCAAGGTAGCCAGAAGAGTACAATTAGTTGGGGAGGCCTACAACTCCGCCTGGCCAGGGGAGATCCCATCTGCTCAAAGACTGACCAGGCCCCGATCGCTAGCCAGTACTCCGGGAGGGTCTATCTTTATCACCAGTAAAGACCCTGAACTACACCGCATCGTCTCTGAGTGGTTCCTGCTACCCCCATCATCCACGTCGGCTGCCCTGAGGCCATACCCCTCCCGTTGGGGGTTATACCATCCACGCTGCACAATCCTTCCGCCGGCCTCAGCGGTCTGCCCTGCAGCGGCAGCTCCATAGCTGCATTCAACGGGTGGCGTAGTCGTCCAACATCTACTGCTAATACTAAGCCACACAGTTTGACTCCCTGGGCACGGACCGGGTCACCGCCACGAGACTACTACCCCCAACAGGCCCGGCTCCGGGTAGTCCCCGCGTGCGCAACGCTACATCAAGTAGGCCCAGGGGCGCGTCAACTTTTGGCGTAGTCGGCAGGATTTCGTGCCCGCAACCACCGGGTACTGCGTGCCTGAAAAAAGACTGTTCAAACTTACCAGTGGTGAAGATTCCCGCCATCCGGCGCCATCTTCTACCTTCTTCCCGCCATCCGCGAAGTTTTCCCGCCATCCGGCACCATCTTCTACCTTCTTCCCGCCATCCGCGAAGTTTTCCCGCCATCCGGCGCCATCTTCTGCCTTCTTCCCGCCATCCGTGGAGTTTTCCCGCCGTTGGACGCCATCTTGAAGACGCCGCGCGGGAAGAAGAGGGGCGTGGACTCCGAAAGCCCGCGAGAACTGAAGCTCCGCCTCACGTCCGGACGTTGCGTAAGGTCCTGGAAGGAGCCCAGCAGACGCCGACGTCACAGGAGCGTGACGGAAGGTCCTCAACCCTGACGATCCACTGCGGAGCCGCAGCCTACGGAAGAGGATCATCGCAAGGTAGGCCACGGTCCACTAGGGGGGGAGAAAGATGTCGGATACGGAGGAGAGCTTCACTGCCTCAACCCCCGCCAGCGCCACCGCTGCTGCAGTCATGCCTTTCACCATGCCCTATATCCCGGGAACAGCCTGGCTACCCCAGTACTCAGGGGAGTCACATACCCTGAATGACTTTAAAGAAAAGCTGGATAGCCTCTTCCAGGTGTACCCCCTCACAGAAGAGCAGAAAGTGAGCATCCTGGTGGCCCAACTAACCGGGGCAGCCCAAAGGGAGGTAAAGTCCTGGCCACCTGGGAGGAGGACTGTCGCAGGGATACTAACCCGGCTGAGGGACACCTTTGATACCCGCACCTCAGCCGAGATTAAGCTTAGATTCTATGGGTGCAAGCAGCGAGCACATGAGAATATAAGGGACTATGCACTAAACCTACAAGAGGCCCTGAGAGCCATTAAGCAGACCGACCCTGACAGCGTGGGAAACGAGGACAGGCTGTTGACCGAGCAATTTATAGAGGGACTATATTGCAATGTCCACCGAACCCAGTTGCGGGCCATAGCCTTACAGGATCCTCATCTGGACTTTGCACAGTTCAAGGACAGAGCCATCCGGGTGCTCCGAGAACCGGCACCGGGTGGCGTTGTGACCCACAGGCGCCCTACTACCACTTACCACCAGGAGGCGGCGCCCTTGTCGGCAGGGCCTGTGGGGGCTGATGCGCAGGCTTTGAACAATGACCCGGCTCCAGACCTGCACCATCAGGTCCAAGAGCTAGCTAAAAGCGTTGCTGCGCTAACCCGAACTGTGCAGTCTTTACAGGTTTCCACTCCAGGGAAGATCCAGCTGGCATCCGGACCGGAGGACATCCCGTGGCGTCGACCAAGGAGGACCCCACCGGCCAGAGGAAGACCCAGCGACCGGTACAACGAGGACGGACAACCCATCTGCCACCGCTGCAATCAACCCGGACATATGGCAAGGTACTGTCCTTTAAACTGGCACAACCTGGGGTAGAGGGCCAACCCCCAGGAAAAAGATCACCAGGCCCATCGAACTGGCGCGACAAATATGTGGGAGGACGTCCAGTCTTGCCTGTGGTACTGGATGGCATCCCTATGAGTGCCCTACTGGACACCGGGTCACAGGTCACCACCATCCCGTACGTGCTCTTCAAGCAGTACTGGAATGACTCGGATATAACCCGCTATCCAGACGACGATTTGAGTATCATCGCCAGTAATGGTCAGCCCGTGCCACAGATCGGATTTAAAGAAATGACCATTAAAATCGGTAGAGTCGAACTGGCAGCACAGGGACTGATCATTGTAGACATTGACAAGCGCGAGAGTCACCCAAAGATAACTCTAGGAACTAATGTGATTGAAAATTGTCTTGCAGAGGTGATTTTCCTTTTACAGCAGGTTGCCAAGAACGCCAGCTCCGGCCAGCAGCGAGTGCTCCAGAAAGAGATCCGGGCACTGATGCGACGGCAACAGGTGGAACTCTCCGGTGGTGAGATTGGTAGCGTAAGAATGTGTGACCCTTTCCCTATTGCCATGCCCCCGAAAAGTGAAATGATGATTTGGTGCCGGGCAGCTATTGGTCTGAGAGGTAGAGATTACCAGGCCATGGTAGAACCAGTCTACTCAGACAGTAGGCCCACCATTTTGACAGCACGGGGGGTAGTTGATGTACGCCATGGGAGGGTGCCCGTTCGTATAATAAATATCGGGAAAAGGGAAGTATACCTGCCCCGGTATGCTACGCTAGCCAAATTATATACTATCAATCAAAATTCTATACAGTCTGTGGAACCCTTGAGTCCATCTCACCCGGAGGAAGGTAACGGCTCTACGAAAATAATGGAGGATTGGTGTCAGCAACTACATTTGGGTACTGACTCCACTCCCTCCCACCAGAAACAGGGAGTCTACCGGGTGGTTCGAGAGTACGAGAGAGTGTTTAGTAAACACCCGTTAGACTTCGGGCGAGTCAAGGGGGTAGAACACCACATCCCCACGGGAGACCATCCTCCCATAAAAGAGAGGTATCGACCCGTACCCCCTGCACACTACCAACACGCCAAGGGGATGCTTAGAGACATGAAGGAGGCTGGGGTAATCAGGGATAGCTGTAGCCCCTGGGCAGCTCCACTAGTCTTGGTCAAAAAGAAAGACAACACCATGAGAATGTGTGTAGATTACCGGAAAATTAACCGTATCACACACAAAGATGCGTACCCCTTACCAAGAATAGAGGAGTCTTTGGCTGCTTTAAAATCTGCTAACTTCTTCTCCACCTTGGATCTCACTAGCGGGTACTGGCAGGTTCCTGTAGCAGAGGCGGACCGGGAGAAGACCGCATTCACCACCCCGATGGGACTTAGCGAGTTTACCTGCATGCCGTTCGGACTCTGCAACGCACCAGGAACCTTCCAGCGATTGATGGAATGCTGTCTGGGACACCGAAACTTTGAGACGGTCCTGTTATACCTGGACGATGTCATCGTCTATTCCAAGACCTACGAGGACCACCTGAAACACCTGGCGGAAGTGTTCGAAGCTCTGGCAAGTTACGGCCTAAAGGTGAAACCCTCCAAGTGTCACCTCCTGAAGCCAAAGGTGCAGTACCTGGGACACGTGGTGAGTGCTGACGGAGTGGCTCCCGACCCTGATAAGATCACCGCAATTAAGGAATGGCCAAGCCCCTCCAGCGTAAAGGAAGTGAGGCAGTTCCTCGGGTTGGTAGGCTACTACCGAAGGTTCATTCCCGGTTTCACCAAAAAGGCAGCTCCTATGCAGGACCTCCTGATAGGCCAGTCCAGGAAGGCCAAGAACCAGAAGCCACCCTTCAGATGGGAGAAGCTGGAAGAAGAGTCCTTCCGCCAGCTGAAGATGGCCCTCACGGGGGATGAAATCCTGGCGTACCCTGATTATAGCCAGCCCTTTATCCTCTACACCGACGCCAGTAACATCGGGCTAGGAGCCGTACTGTCCCAGATCCAGCAGGGGAAGGAACGGGTAATTGCTTACGCCAGCCGAAAACTGCGACCCACCGAAAGAAACCCTGAGAATTACAGCTCATTTAAGCTAGAGTTCCTGGCAGTGGTGTGGGCAGTCACCGAACGCTTTAAGCACTACCTCGCTGCTTCCCGGTTCACCGTGTACACGGATAACAACACGTTGACACACCTGGACACTGCAAGACTCGGTGCCCTAGAGCAGAGATGGATGGCCCGCTTGTCCAACTATAAGTTTACAATCAAATACCGGGCAGGACGCTCCAATACCAACGCGGACGCCCTGTCCAGGATGCCGAACCTACCGGACGTAGGGGAAGATTCAGAGGAACTGGAAGAAGTTGAACTCCCCGCGTTCCACCGTCATGGGACTATCCAGTATTCCCACCGTGTAAGGAGTAAGCAATCCGCTACGTTCAACCCATTACCTCATTACAACTGGGCGGAGACGCAAGACAGTGACCCTGCCGTCCGACTGGTAAAGGAGATGCTGACTCGGCCAGATGCACGCCTTGACCCAGACGCTCCGGAGGAAGCCAAGCAACTGTGGGCTGAGAAGAGTCGACTGTTCCTTTACAAGGGGAAGTTGTGCCGCAGAATGGTTAACTCCCGGACGCATGAACTAATCTGGCAAGTAGTGGTGCCAAGAAGAGACGCAGCTATGGTGATGGAGGCATACCACGACGGAGCTGGGCACTTCGGATGGAAGAAGCTGGAGTTCCTGCTGCGCGGGCGGTTCCATTGGGTAGGCATGAGAGGAACCATCGAGAGGTGGTGCAGAGACTGTGGCCCATGCAACCTAAGAAGGAGGGACCGTGCCAGCCAGAAGACTCCCCTGCAGTCCATCATCACCAGACAGCCGTTGGAACTGGTAGCCTTGGATCATGTAAAACTGACCCCAAGCAGAAGTGGCTACGTCTATGCGTTAACCATCGTGGATCACTACTCCCGGTTCTTGGTTGTCGTCCCCGTCAAGGACTTAACGGCTCAAACAGCAGCTAGAGCCTTCCAGCAGCACTTCTGCCGTCTGCACGGATACCCGGAGCAGGTGCTGACGGACCAGGGGCCTGCCTTTGAAGCGGAAGTCTTCCAGGAGTTCTGCACCCTGTATGGCTGCCGGAAGATAAGAACAACACCCTATCACCCGCAAACTAATGGACTTTGTGAGAAAATGAACCAGGTGGTGATAGATCTTCTGAAAACATTGCCCCTGGAAGAACGTAGTCTGTGGCCTGAAAAGCTGCCCGACCTGGTGGACCTATACAACCACATCCCTGTAGGTTCCACCAACTGTACCCCGGCTTACCTAATGAGGGCAAGACCTGGTAAGCTTCCTGTTGATCTGGAGATGGGAGTCCTGACACCCGAGGACACTTCACCAGAAGCAGACTGGGACACAGAGAGGCAGCAGCAGTACCGGAAAGTACAGGAGAGCGTGGAGCGAAGTCTCTGTCAAGCTAGGGAAAGACAAGAGAAAACTTACAACCAGTATGCTCCCGCTGTTCCCCTGGTGCCCGGAGAGCAGGTCTTGAAGAGGAAAAGACGGCTCCACAAGTTGGACGACCAGTGGGAGAAGGACCCGTACACCGTACTGCCCTCAAGCCACGACAACCCAAAGATCTGTACAATCAGTAAAGACAGAGGGGAAACCACAGCCATTGTATCCCGGGATCACCTGAAGAAGTGTCCCGAACAGCTACGGAACCCTGAAGAGGAACAAGAAGACCCTCGACCCGTAGATGAAAGGGAAGATATTATTAGTACTGTGCTCGGAGACTTCCCTCGGTCTTGGACTCAAGTCAATGGTGCTGTTGTGGTACCCGTCCTCACGTTCCTCCAACCAGCATCCCAAGTGCCTACGGAGACACAGGTAGAGCTGGAAGAACAGCCGGTCCAGGAGGCAGAAGACCCCACACAAGCAGACCAGGAGAATCAACCCTCTGCTTATAGTGAGCCTGCCATACCCCTAGTGAGCCAAAGAGTCCGTAGACGGCTGCCCAGTTTACCCTTGACAGCTCCTATACCCTGTAGCTCAGGACCAGTCAGCCAGCTCCGTAGGTCCACTAGGGTCACTAGAGGCCAGTTGCCCATACGGTGGAGGATCTAAATGTTCAAGCTATTTTATTAATGTTTACCTGTTTATTGTTGCTTGTGTATAATTTTGTGTTTCTAGTTATTTGTAGGAGTCTTTGGTGGATTTACCGGGAATCCTTTGTGCATATAGTTGGAGCGTAACCCAGGACGGACTAAAAGACTGATAAGGACTCGGGGCAGGACAGACCCCTACCTGGTTACGTCTCCCTGTTTTGGTGAAATGGACACCTTTGTTTTCTTCAAAGACTGCACCCGGTTGCGGACATGCCGTAACCATCCTAATGTGTTTTTCTTTATTGTACTGTTTTTGTTTTTACTTGTTATGTTTACAAAAGTGTGTTTAGTCCCGGAGTACTAAATTTCACTAGGGGGGAATGTGGCACCCCAGGGGTCTGGTTTCCACAGTAATAGTAATATTATGTCTGAGAGCAGGTGGGAGGTCTCTTGGTCAGGAATCCTATGCATGCCACACCTCCTGCCCAGTCCTGGGAGGGGAAGAACTTCCCCTATATAAAACTGGGGCTGAGGCAGGGTTAGAGAGTTAAGAAGGAGAGTTAAGAAGAGGAGAACAGCTATAGGAAAGAGAGATCAGGAGCTCTGGGGAAGTCGTGCTAAAAGGAATCAGGGGCTGGCAGCTGTAGAGCTCGCCCTGATTGAAGAGTTACCACCGGACCCGGAGTCCGAGGCTGTGGGGACTAATCCTTACCCAGCAGCAGAAACCGACCGGCAGGGGATTTCAGGTCCTCTGGCCAAGAAACCCGAAGGCACGGTCACACGCGTGGGACCAGCACCGCCGTCGTGGAGCGGAAGCCACTAGAAGGCCCCGAGTCACCGGCCATACTGGTGAGCACCACACGGTACACTCAGGGACGTGGGCTACTTTTACCCGCCTCTAGCAAGGTAGCCAGAAGAGTACAATTAGTTGGGGAGGCCTACAACTCCGCCTGGCCAGGGGAGATCCCATCTGCTCAAAGACTGACCAGGCCCCGATCGCTAGCCAGTACTCCGGGAGGGTCTATCTTTATCACCAGTAAAGACCCTGAACTACACCGCATCGTCTCTGAGTGGTTCCTGCTACCCCCATCATCCACGTCGGCTGCCCTGAGGCCATACCCCTCCCGTTGGGGGTTATACCATCCACGCTGCACAATCCTTCCACCGGCCTCAGCGGTCTGCCCTGCAGCGGCAGCTCCATAGCTGCATTCAACAGGTGGCGTAGTCGTCCAACATCTACTGCTAATACTAAGCCACACAGTTTGACTCCCTGGGCACGGACCGGGTCACCGCCACGAGACTACTACCACCAACAGGCCCGGCTCCGGGTAGTCCCCGCGTGCGCAACGCTACATCAAGTAGGCCCAGGGGCGCGTCACAGACACCCCAGCACACGCCGCCGGAGATGCGGCCACGGCTGTCGGTGCGCCGCCGGCAGCGCAGGAGGCAGCGGCAGATGTACACGCCGCCCCCTGCACGCCAGCAGGCGCAACAGGTGCCAGGCCAGACCCCCCTCTTACAGGGGATCCAGCACGAGCACCACCACTGATGACACCCACCGCCGGGCCGCCCTCCGTGCCATGCTCCATATCAGACACCTCTGACCCACTGCCTCTATTACCACAAACAGAGGCAGCGCTCTGCGTGCCATGGCCTATATTCTCCCCGCTCCCTCGCTGTGGACCCACAACAGAGTCCAAGCCGGGGTGGGTGGCGGGTGCCGCACAACGGGACAGGGGGGCCCCAGAGAGGGGGACATACACAAATTTATGTGCAATAGATGTTTTCTTTTTTTTTTTTTGCTTTTCTCTTCGTCCCCCTCCCGGGTGCCTCATCATCGCAGATCTCATCCCCGAACATAAGTTGACCAAAACGTACCGGGGACTCGATCTGCTGGATCTGCTGCATGATAAGGCAGCCCCCCTCACTGCTGCTACTCCCATCCTCCTCATCCTCCCCCTCGCTCCCGCTGCCCTCTGAAGGGCTAGAATCAGACGGGAGAGCCATCTGCTCAGGGGCTATCCCGCTATGCGATGCCTGGAAATCATTTACCAGGCCATCAGGCGGTGGGTAGGGTGCAACCTCCTCCACGCATGCCTCTTCCTCCTCCCCCGCCTGGCCGGGGCCCTGCGACCCCTCCAGAGCCCGACCGGTCATGGCTCTGAACCGGTCATCGTTCATCAGCTTCTCCCGAAAGGGTCCACTGCCCGCCAATATGGTGCCTCTGCGGTCCTCTAGCTCTTCAATGGCCCGTTTGATTTTCCGGACCGCGGCGGATAGCTCAGGCTTCTTGCTGCCAGAGGCCCTCTCGGACCTCTCCTGAGCTACCCTCAACTCCCCCCAGAGGGAACTCAGCTTTTTAGAGGTGTCCTCATACTCGCAGAGGTGCGCATGGACACGGGAGGCATAGGTGACGGTTGCCTCCCTCGACACCTTGGTACTCCAATCAGGGGGCACCGCTGCAGCACCTCTGCTGGCACTCGACCTACCTCTGGAGGGAGGAGCCGCCGCGGTCGTAGCCTCGGGGGTCCTCCGGGTCTTCATGCTGGAACCCTTGCTTGTATGGCCAGATTTTGCAGCCTTAGCCGTGTTGTTGTTCCTCCCACCCCCCGCCGGCTTAGACCGGGAGGTGGGAGTCGGGGGCCCAGCCCCGGAGGCCAGTCCCACTCTGAGCTTCCTTTCCTGGGAAGGGGGCAGACAAAAAGTCCCAGATGGAAAAGATTACCTCCCTTCCCAGGAGCTCTCTCCAAACGCAGCCAAACAGTCCAGGAAGCACACTGCACTCAGCTCGCTGCAGGCTCCGCCTCCACCACTTCCTGAATGAAGGTGCAACAGTCTGAACTGGAACTCTTTTTATTAGAAAATTACAAAAACACAGATACACAACACAAATACAAACATTATACAATAAGAAACAAAAACCCCAGCAAAACACTACCCAAATCCCAAAATTATGTAGAGTCCAATAAATTAACGTACGACACAGAAATGTCCACACAAAAATGTCTCTGTAGGAGACCCCCCAGCAAGGGAAGACCCTAACACACCCTCTTCCTGCCCTGAAGTATACTTGACCCCCAACACTCTTCCCACTCACACCTGCACATTTACACCTAACCCCCTAAAAAGGAAAACTAAAAAAAAACTGGCCCATCGCCAAAAATCAAAATATAGGCCACCTGGCCAAAACTTAACCCACTCTATAACACACTTTTTTTTTTTTTTTTTTTTTCCCCACCACCATTTTTTTTTAACACCCAAGGTCCCACTAAAGTCTGTGGCCTTATCACAGCAAGGTAACCACGAAAGTTTGTGGCCTACACAAAAAGGTCCTTTTGCCTTTTCTGGCATCCCGCAGGACGTCCAAAATTCCTCACAAAAACACCACAACACCTACCCCCCACCCCCCTAAAGCCCCCCACCCAACCTAAACTAACCCCCCCACACGCACAATGCACATACATAATTTATATACAGTACACAACACAACAGTAACAACAATAAACAACATAATAACAATATAACAAAGACTAACCATATACCTACATGACATAACAACTTAACCATAAGACCACTAACCATGTACCAAAAGATCAGACCCACGTTCAGTGCTTCCAAGCCCTATATTCACATTCTGATACTGTAAAACAAAAACCTACAATGTGAGGGGAACAGCCCACCACCAGGAAACTGGAGACTACCGAGGCTCTCACCCTAATCTAACACACAAACAGCCTGTCCCTCCCTATTAAAGAAAAAGAAAAACCTGTCCCTACCGCCCTACCAATCTTTCCCTACCTGTCCCTACCTGTCCCTCTCTGACCCTCACTACCAACCTAATGCTAACTACCTATCCCTAAAGACTGTCCCTGTCTGTCCCTCCCTGACCCTACACATCCATCTGACCCTACAAATAAATATAAAATATAGAAAGGGACTAAACTAACCCTATCACAGACACACATACCCTAACTCTCCCTAGGGCACATTAAATGAGAACCCCCTCCATAGAAGGGAAGCCCTCCCTGCACCCAGCCTCTCATACTCCAGTGAGCGCACTTTTGCCAGGTCACCCAGGATGTTCCTAATCACCTCTTCCCGGGGGAGGACTTTCTGCTGGGTGGACACTAAACACCGTGCGTTCCACGTGTAAAACCTAGTCACTAAGCTAACTAAGAAAACAGTGCCCCGATCTCGGCCACCAAGGGATCTGAATGCCCCATAGGCCCACTCCGCATAGGAAAGGCCTGCCAGCCTGGGCCAGCCAATGGAAGCACCCACCCTCTTGTAGACCTCTGTATTAAAAGGACACCGAAGCAGGAAGTGCTCCATGCTTTCAAGCATGTCGCCACACTCCTCGCGGGGACAATCCCGGTCATCAGAGTTCCTGTACTTCAGGTTGTCCCTCACATAGAGTCTCCCATGGAAGCAGCGCCAAGCCAAGTCCCAAAACTTCAAGGGGATCCGCTTAGAGTTTAATAACCCGAGCCCCACCTCCAGATCCCGGCTTGGGCAATCCTTGAGGGCCAGGGGCTTCTGGAAGTGGGTCAACAGAACCCTATTGTCAAGTAACCTCCTTGACAAGGTCCTGATCTCCCACACTCCCAGACCCCACCGGCGGATCACCTTCACAACCAGGGTAGCATAGGCCGGAAGATGCCCATGAGGCGTGCGAAGGTCCTTCACCCGCCCTCCTGTCTCCCATTGCTGGAAGAAAGGCCGAAACCACCCCCTACAGGAGAATACCCACGGAGGAGCCCTCTCTAACCAGAGGTTGGCGATGTTTGCCTTAAGAAAGGTGTTTACTAGAAACACCACTGGGTTGACCATACCCAACCCTCCTAGTCTCCTCGTGCGATACGTGACCTCCCTCTTTATTAGGTTCAGCCTATTCCCCCATAATAGTTGGAAGAACAGGCTGTAGACCCGTGTCCAAAGAGGTTCTGGCAAGATGCAGACGCTGCCCAGGTATATTAATAAAGGGAGCAAATACCCCTTGGCCAGGTTAACCCTTTCCCTCAGGGTCAAGGACCAACCCTTCCACTGATCCACCTTCTGGGCGGCAATCTTAAGTCTGCCCTCCCAGTTTTGCTGGGGATAGTCCCCCGGGCCGAAACTGATGCCTAAAATTTTTGCTGTGGCCTGAGGCCCTGGAAGGGTGTCCGGGAGATCAAAACTAGGATCTCCCCCTCCCAGCCAGAGACTCTCACACTTATCCCGGTTGATCATGGACCCAGATGCCACAGAGTAGCGCTCAACCTCAGACATGACCCAGTCTGCCTCCTCTCTCGAGGATACAAAAAGGGAAACGTCGTCGGCGTACGCCACTACCCTCAAGGTGGTCTCTGGCTCTGCCCGGTCCATCCCGACTCCCACCAACGGTCCGCGTTCCACTCTCCTTAAAAAGGGGTCGATCGCGAACACGTATAACAGTGGGCTCAGAGGACAGCCCTGGCGGACACCAGACTTCACCTCAAAAGGGGGTCCGACCCAACCGTTCACAAGCGGAAAAGTCTCTGCCCCATTGTATAATACTCTCAACCAATCAATAAACCTCCCGGGCAGACCGTACCTCAGAAGGACGGACCAGAGGTACTCATGGTTAACCCGGTCAAAGGCCTTCGCCTGGTCTAAGGACAGCAAGTACCCCTTCCAGTGACCTGCCCTGCTCTGCTCCACTGCCTCCCGGACACCAAGCACAGCACTAAAAGTACTGCGGCCTGGAACAGAGCAGTGCTGGGCCCCCGAAAGGAGCCAGGGTGCAAACTTCACCAACCGATTAAAAAGCACCTTTGCCAGAACCTTTCGGTCCGTATTGAGAAGCGCTATGGGACGCCAATTCTCAATACGGGACGAGTCTTTACCCTTTGACAGGATAATCAGGGCGGACTTCCTCATTGAACCGGGCAGAAAGTCCGAGGAGAGACATTCATTAAAAACCTCAGTCATGAGGGGGACCAAAGAGTCCCTAAAAGTCCTGTAAAATTCGGATGTTAAGCCATCCGGACCGGGCGATTTTTTGGGCCGGAGCCCATCAATGGCCCGTCTCACTTCCTCTTCCCTGATTGCTTCTGCCAAAACATGAAGAGAGGGGTCATCCCCTGGCTCAGGGATGGTTTCAGCCAGGAAAGCCGACATCTCATCCCGATCTGGATCCCTCCTTCCCAAGAGGTGCGAGTAGAAGGATCTGACCACCTCCAGGATCCCTGATTTGGATCTGTTCAGGGAACCCGTACTGTCGATCAGTCCTGTTACCATCTTGCAACTCACTGACGTCCTGCAGTTCCTGTAGGGGTCGGGCGAGCGGTACCTCCCGAAATCCCTCTCAAAAACTAAGGATGTGTGCCTATCATACTGGCACCCCTTGAGCAAGGCCTTCACCCTGGAGATTTTCTCACGGTCTCCTCCAGTCGAGACGAGCTGCTCGAGTTTCCTCCCCAGCTCCCGATACAGGCGGTACCTGTTCAGGCCTCTGAGGCTCGAAAGCTGACGGAAGAACCCCGCAACCCTTGTTTTGAAGATCTGCCACCACTCAGACTTACTGCTACAGAGACCCAAGAGAGGTACCTGGCTCTGAAGAAATTCCTCAAAGGATTGTCTCACATCCGCTTCTTCCAACAGGGACGAATTCAGCTTCCATAGGCCTCTCCCTATCCGGGGAGTCTCTGCAACATTCAAGGAAAAGGAAATGAAACAGTGATCGGAGAATTCCACCTCAACAGCGGACACTGCAGAAGAGACGGCTTCCTCCTTTAAAAAAAACCTATCTATCCTAGACCTACAACTACCCCTATGAAAGGTGAAACCCCCGTGACCTGGGGTGTGCCGGATGTGGACATCCACCAGGCGAGCTTCGCTTGCTATGCTGTTAAGGGTATTACTATCAAAAGCCAGCCTTCGGTCTCCGGGGCCTCCCCTATCACGGGATCTAGTTATAGTATTAAAGTCCCCACCAAAGACCACCTGCCGGCTGGTAAAAAGATAGGGCTTGATCTTCAGGAAGAGACATTTACGGTCCCACTTTGACTGTGGACCATAGATGTTAATGAGCCGGAGCTCCTGTCCCCCCATGAAGACGTCAAGGACCAAGCACCTCCCCATTTCTACCTCGATCACCCGTCTGCATTCCACCGAAGCGGCCTTAAAAAGGACCGCTACCCCGCTATACGGCTCGGCTGCAAGAGACCAGTATGAGGGCCCGCACCTCCACTCCCTCCTTGCTTTGTAAATGGCCCCCATGTCCGTTAGTCTGGTCTCCTGCAAAAATAAAATGTCAGCCTCAACTCGGTTGAAAAAATCAAAGGCCATAAATCTGGCCGCATCTGACTTTATACTGGCGACATTAATCGACGCCAGAGTCAACGGGGTAGGTTCCGCCATCATGGGTGATTGAGTTAGACGGCCTTCTTTTTCACCGCACCCCTCGATTTACTTTTTTCACCCTCAGAGGAGGAGCCAGACTCTCCCCTCCTCTTTAGTGACACCGAGGTGTCCATAGCACCCGTCACCACCTTCCCAGTACCGGGTTCCTCACCCCTGGACCCCAGAGCAGTCCCCCCCCCCAGAGGAAAGTGAGCCCTCCGGAGGACGGACCCCGCCGCTCCCTGAAGGCACCTCAGATGTTACCGCCGGTCCCTCACCCCCGACCTCCGACACAGCAGAGTCATCGAGGGCATGGAACCGGTTGGAGAGGGGGATCAGAGGGGAGCCGGTGAGCCCTTCCGTAGGCACCTTAGTGGCCAGGGGGGGGCCTTAGATGTTTTTGCCCCCTTTCGGTTCCTCCTCCGACTCTTACTGGTCTTACTGTCACCTTTTGTTTTAGGCTGCTCCACCACCTCCTCGTCCAGACTTTCATATTTTCATACTGGGAGGAGTCATCAGAAGCAGCCACCTCCTCCCTCTCCATCCTCCTGATCTCCTCGTTCACCGCCTCCTCCCCCAGGGCCTCAGGGGCACCGGCTGCCGCTTCCGAGGAGGGTACAGACATCACCCCAGTCGCCTGGGGCTTATCCTGCCCCCTACCCCCACGGCGCCTCACCTGATGCCACTGGTGGGCAGATGTATTGGCCACGCCTTCCTTCACTGGCCCCTCAGCCCCTCTCCCGCCCCCACCTCCAGCATCAGCAGAAGATGAACCGCCAGGGACTCCCCCATTGCTCACCCCTGCCTGACCAGAGATGGCGTTAGAAAAGGAGCGGGGGCAGCGGCTGTACGGGTGACCTAGGTCACCACACAGGTGACACCTAATGTCACCACAGGCCGCGGCAAGATGACCTACCCCGCCACACAAGGCACATTTCTGTACCTTGCAGCCCGCGCTGAAGTGGCGGGGATCACCGCACCTGTGGCAGACCTTCGGCTGCCCCTGGTAAAAGATCAGGATCCTGTCCCTCCCCAGAAATGCTGAGGAGGGGATGTGGGTGACAGTACCGCCTGAGACCTTCAACCTCATCATGAAGGTCCAGCCGCCTGACCAAATGCCAAACTCGTCCCTGTTCTTTTTTGGGACGTCCGTGACCTCCCCATAGCGGGAAAGCCACGTCATAATATCGACCCCAGAGAGTGACTCGTTATTTGTCAAAACGGTCACCCTCTTTACGCCATTTTGGCGAGACACCGCCTGCACGGCAAAGTCTCGCCAGCCGGGCTCCCCCTTCACCAGTTCAAAATTCGACCAGAAAAGCTCTAGGCCCTCCAGCCGAACAAAACTGATGTCGAAGATGGGGGTACCAAAAGGATGAATCAGGGCAAAGATGTCAGTCGCCCTGAAGCTCATCTTCAGGAGGAGCTCCACGACCCTCGATCTTGGCGGGCACGCTTCACTGCCCCTCCACCGAAGACGGACCACATTCCTCCTGGCCACCCCCTGCCCGGCTGTCGGGAGGGACCACACTGTCTCCCCCTCCCTTTTATCTTGGAAGGCGGCCAGGCCATGTCTATCCAGCCAAAAGGCCAAGTCTACCGCTCTTCCCTCTACCTCGATCGTCCGTTCTCCCTTTTTGAGGGCCTCGAGGAAACGGAGCCGCAAGTCACCATCCCTGAGGTCCAGAGGTGAGGAAGCCCGCCCTGAAGATCCCGAGCCCCCAGCTACTACCCCCGCAAAACTCCGGGGACCAGCAACCGGGGGGGCAGATGGACCAGCCCCACCCCCACTACCAACAGACACAACATTCTTACTCCCTTCCACAGACACCTCAACACTTGTATCTTCAATCACAGCCACATCCATACCCACGCTATCCCCATCCACGTCAATAGTCACACCCCTCGCCCCACTCTCACTCACATGCACACTGGGGTCACAGTTATTTTTTTCCTGTAAACATTTTTTCCCTGCAGCAGCACTGCCGCCACCTGCTGGCAGCACCTTCCCTGCCGGGGGGTTTTGGGAACCTGGTGCTGCTGCCATTTTTGCCGGCGCCCCTGCCCCAGATAAGACCGTGGGCACAGAGGACACCGACAGGCAGGCACCTCCTCCGTTGTCTGCCGCAGCCGTGGCACCACTGCTCCCAGCCCCTTTTCGGGTGGAGCCACGCCCACTTGGGTGGGGTTTGCCCACGAGGCCACGCCCCCCGCACCAGGCAGCACGGTGGGGGCCCCAGAGGCCACACCCACCGGTGCCGTGGGTGACAGGGAGACCAAGCCCCCCGCACCAGGCAGCACAGTGGGGGCCTCAGAGGCCACTCCCACCGGTGCCTTGGGTGACAGGGCGGCCACGCCCCCCGCACCAGGCAGCACAGTGGGGGCCCCAGAGGCCACTCCCACCGGTGCCGTGGATGACAGGGAGGCCACACCCCCCACACCAGGCAGCACGGTGGGGGCCCCAGAGGCCACTCCCACTGGTGCCGTGGATGGCTGGGAGGCCACGCCCCCCGAAGCCGGCCGCGCCGGGACCCCCGAAGCCGACCCGGAACTGGGTCTACTCACAGGGGCCCCTGGACCAGCGGCACCAGCTCTCAGGGGCATAGCACCCCCTACCGTCACACCCTTCACCACAAACAGCCTGGCCACCCCAGCTCCGGCGGCCGGCCCCAGGCTAGGCCACTCCCCCTCGGCACCCACCGGCGGTGGAGCCCCTCGCGCCGACCCATTACTGGGCCCCTGCGCAGGGGGCCCCAACCTCGCGGCGGACTTTGCCAGGGGAGCAAGCCCCACCTTTCCTTTATGAGCCGGCTCTGCCGGAGCCGCAGGCCCCGCGCCCTTCACCTTACCAGGTCTCTGGGTCCCTGAAAGTGATCCAGATTTAGTGGATCCGTGCGTGAGGGACCCAGACACCCCAGCACACGCCGCCGGAGATGCGGCCCCGGCTGTCGGTGCGCCGCCAGCAGAGCAGGAGGCAGCGGCAGATGTACAAGCCGCCCCCTGCTCGCCAGCAGGCGCACCAGGTGCCAGGCCAGACCTCCCTTTTACAGGGGATCTAGCCTGAGCACCACCACAGATCACACCCACCGTCGGGCCGCCCTCCGCGCCATGCTCCATATCAGACACCTTGGACCCACTGCCTCCATTACCACAAACAGAGGCAGCGCTCTGCGTGCCATGGCCTATGTTCTCCCCGCTCCCTCGCTGTGGACCCACAACAGAGTCCAAGCCGGGGTGGGTGGCGGGTGCCGCACAACGGGACAGGGGGGCCCCAGAGAGGGGGACATACACAAATTTATGTGCAATAGATGTTTTTCTTTTTTTCTTTTTTTTTTTTGCTTTTCTCTTCGTCCCCCTCCCGGGTGCCTCATCCTCGCAGATCTCATCCCCGAACGTAAGCTGACCAAAACGTACCGGGGACTCGATCTGCTGGATCTGCTGCATGATAAGGCAGCCCCCCTCACTGCTGCTACTCCCATCCTCCTCATCCTCCCCCTCGCTCCCGCTGCCCTCTGAAGGGCTAGAATCAGACGGGAGAGCCATCTGCTCAGGGGCTATCCCGCTATGCGATGCCTGGAGATCACTTACCAGGCCACCAGGCGGTGGGTAGGGTGCGACCTCCTCCACGCATACCTCTTCTTCCTCCTCCTCCACCACCTGGCTGGGGCCCTGCGACCCCTCCAGAGCCCCACCGGTCATGGCTCTGAACCGGTCATCATTAAGCAGCTTCTCCATGAAGGGTCCACTGCCCGCCAAGATGGTGCTCCTGCGGTCCTCCAGGTCTTGAATGGCCCGCTTGATCTTCCGGACCACGGTGGATAGCTCAGGCTTCTTACTGCCAGAGGCCCTCACGGACCTCTCCTGAGCCACCCTCAACTCCCCCCAGAGGGAACTTAGCTTCTTTGTGGCGTCCTCATACTCGCAGAGGTGCGCATGTATACGGGAGGCATAGGTGACGGTTGCCTCCCTCGACGCCTTGGTACCCCAATCAGGGGGCACCGCTGCAGCACCTCCGCTCGTACTCGACCTACCTCCGGAGGGAGGAGCCACCGCGGTCGTAGCCTCGGGGGTCCTCTGGGTCCTCATGCTGGAACCCCTGCTGTCTTGGCCAGATCTTGTAGCCTTAGCCGGCTTGGTGTTCCTCCCACCCCCTGCCAGCTTGGACCGGGAGGTGGGAGTCGGGGGCCCAGCCCCGGAGGCGAGTCCCACTATGAGCCTTCTTTCCTGGGAAGGGGGCAGACAAAAAGTCCCAGATGAAAAAAAAAACCTCCCTTCCCAGGAGCTCTCTCCACAGCAGCACACAGTCCAGGAAGCACACTGCACTCAGCTCGCTGCAGGCTCCACCTCCACAACTTCCTGTAGGGAACTGCAACTGGCTGAACTGGAGCTCTTTTATTATAAAAGTACAAAAACACATATACAAAACACAAAAACCAAACCACAGATACAATTATACAACAAACAAACAACTAACAACCAACAAAACCCCAGCAAGACATAACCTAAAATCTGAAATTATATAGAGTCCAACAAAGAAATATATGACGACACAAAGTTCAAGTCCTCCAGCAGACTCTGTAGGAGACCCCCCAGCAAGGGAAGACCCTACCATAACTCCAGGGTGCGCCCTAAAACGCACCCGACCCCCAGCATACACAACATCCATACCTGCACATTCATACCTAACCCCCTAACAAAAAAGGAAAACTAAATAACTGGCCCACTGCCAAAAACAAAGAAATAGGCCACCTGGCCGAAACAAAACTTAATGCACAGCAAACCTTTTTTTTGTAGTTTTTTATTTTTTTTTATTTTTTTATTTTTTTATTTTTTTTTTTTTTCCCCCACCACCATTTTTTAACACCCAAGGTCCCACGAGAGTCTGTGGCCTTATCACAACAAGCCCCACTAAAGTTTGTGGCCATTTCACACACAAAAAGGTCCCTTTGCCTCTTCCGGCATCCCGCAGGACGTCCACATTTTTCACAAAACCACCGCAAACCCCTCCCCCCTCCCCCCTAAAGCCCCCCACCCAACCTAAACTAACCCCCCCACACACACAATACACATACATTATTTATATACAACACAACATAACGATGTAACAACAACTAACCAAATCATCATGACATAACAACTTAACCGATTTTTTAAGACTACTAAACATGAACCAAAGGATCAGACCCAAGTTCAGTGCTTGCAAGCCCTATATTCAGATTCTGAACCGTAAAACAAAAAACTACAAATGTGAGGGGAGCAGCCCACCACCAGGAAACTGGAGACTACAGAGGCTCTCACCCTGCTCTAACACACAAACAGCCTGTCCCTCCCTATTAAAGAAAAAGAAAAACCTGTCCCTACCGCCCTACCAATCTTTCCCTACCTGTCCCTACCTGTCCCTCTCTGACCCTCACTACCAACCTAATGCTAACTACCTATCCCTAAAGACTGTCCCTACCTGTCCCTCCCTGACCCTACACATCCATCTGACCCTACAAATAAATATAAAATATAGAAAGGACTAAACTAACCCTATCACAGACACACATACCCTAACTCTCCCTAGGGCACATTAAATGAGAACCCCCTCCATAGAAGGGAAGCCCTCCCTGCACCCAGCCTCTCATACTCCAGCGAGCGCACTTTTGCCAGGTCACCCAGGATGTTCCTAATCACCTCTTCCCGGGGGAGGACTTTATGCTGGGTGGACACTAAACACCGTGCGTTCCACGTGTAAAACCTAGTCACTAAACTAACTAAGAAGACAGTGCCCCGATCTCGGCCACCAAGGAATCTGAATGCCCCATAGGCCCACTCCGCATAGGAAAGGCCTGCCAGCCTAGGCCAGCCAATGGAAGCACCCACCCTACTGTAGACCTCTGTATTAAAGGGACATTGAAGCAGGAAGTGCTCCATGCTTTCAAGCATGCCGCCACACTCCTCGCGGGGACAATCCCGGTCATCAGAGTTCCTGTACTTCAGGTTGCCCCTCACATACAGTCTCCCATGGAAGCAGCGCCAAGTCAAGTCCCAAAACTTCAAGGGGATCCGCTTAGAGTTTAATAACCCGAGCCCCACCTCCAGATCCCGGCTTGGGCAATCCTTGAGGGCCAGGGGCTTCTGGAAGTGGGTCAACAGAACCCTATTGTCAAGTAACCTCCTTGACAAGGTCCTGATCTCCCACACTCCCAGACCCCACCGGCGGATCGCCTTCACAACCAGGGTAGCATAAGCCGGAAGATGCCCATGAGGCGTGCGAAGGTCCTTCACCCGCCCTCCTGTCTCCCATTCCTGGAAGAAAGGCCGAAACCACCCCCTACAGGAGAATACCCACGGAGGAGCCCTCTCTAACCAGAGGTTGGCGATGTTTGCCTTAAGAAAGGTGTTTACTAGAAACACCACCGGGTTGACCATACCCAACCCTCCTAGTCTCCTCGTGCGGTACGTGACCTCCCTCTTGATCAGGTTCAGCCTATTCCCCCATAATAGTTGGAAGAACAGGCTGTAGACCCGTGTCCAAAGAGGTTCTGGCAAGATGCAGACGCTGCCCAGGTATATTAATAAAGGGAGCAAATACCCCTTGGCCAGGTTAACCCTTTCCCTCAGGGTCAAGGACCAACCCTTCCACTGATCCACCTTCTGGGCGGCAATCTTAAGTCTGCCCTCCCAGTTTTGCTGGGGATAGTCCCCCGGGCCGAAACTGATGCCTAAAATTTTTGCTGTGGCCTGAGGCCCTGGAAGGGTGTCCGGGAGATCGAAACTTGGATCTCCCCCTCCCAGCCAGAGACTCTCACACTTATCCCGGTTGATCATGGACCCAGAAGCCACCGAGTAGCGCTCAACTTCAGACATGACCCAGTCCGCCTCCTCTCTCGAGGATACAAAGAGGGAAACGTCGTCGGCGTACGCCACTACCCTCAAGGTGGCCTCTGGCTCCGCCCGGTCCATCCCGACTCCCACCAACGGTCCGCGTTCCACTCTCCTTAAAAAGGGGTCGATCGCGAACACGTATAACAGTGGGCTCAGAGGACAGCCCTGGCGGACACCAGACCTCACCTCAAAAGGGGGTCCGACCCAACCGTTCACAAGCGGAAAAGTCTCTGCCCCATTGTATAATACTCTCAACCAATCAACAAACCTCCCGGGCAGACCGTACCTCAGAAGGACGGACCAGAGGTACTCATGGTTAACCCGGTCAAAGGCCTTCGCTTGGTCTAAGGACAGCAAGTACCCCTTCCAGAGACCTGCCCTGCCCTGCTCCACTGCCTCCCGGACACCGAGCACAGCACTAAAAGTACTGCGGCCTGGAACAGAGCAGTGCTGGGCCCCCGAAAGGAGCCGGGGTGCAAACTTCACCAACCGATTGAAAAGCACCTTTGCCAGAACCTTTCGGTCCGTATTGAGAAGCGCTATGGGACGCCAATTCTCAATACGGGACGAGTCTTTACCCTTTGACAGGATAATCAGGGCGGACTTCCTCATTGAACCGGGAAGAATGTCCGAGGAAAGACATTCATTAAAAACCTCAGTCATGAGGGGGACCAAAGAGTCCCTAAAAGTCCTGTAAAACTCGGATGTTAAGCCATCCGGACCGGGCGATTTTTTGGGCCGGAGCCCATCAATGGCCCGTCTCACTTCCTCTTCCCTGATTGCTTCTGCCAAACCATGAAGAGAGGGGTCATCCCCTGGTTCAGGGATGGTTTCAGCCAGGAAAGCCGACATCTCATCCCGATCTGGATCCCTCCTTCCCAAGAGATGCGAGTAGAAGGATCTGACCACCTCCAGGATCCCTGATTTGGATCTGTTCAGGGAACCCGTACTGTCGATCAGTCCTGTTACCATCTTGCAACTCACTGACATCCTGCAGTTCCTGTAGGGGTCGGGCGAGCGGTACCTCCCGAAATCCCTCTCAAAAACTAAGGATGTGTGCCTATCATACTGGCACCCCCTGAGCAAGGCCTTCACCCTGGAGATTTCCTCACGGTCCCCTCCAGTCGAGACGAGCTGCTCGAGTTTCCTCCCCAGCTCCCGATACAGGCGGTACCTGTTCAGGCCTCTGAGGCTCGAAAGCTGACGGAAGAACCCCGCAACCCTTGTTTTGAAGATCTCCCACCACTCAGACTTACTGCTACAGAGACCCAAGAGAGGTACCTGGCTCTGAAGAAATTCCTCAAAGGATTGTCTCACATCCGCTTCTTCCAACAGGGACGAATTCAGCTTCCATAGGCCTCTCCCTATCCGGGGAGTCTCTGCAACATTCAAAGAAAAGGAAATGAAACAGTGATCGGAGAATTCCACCTCAACAGCGGACACTGCAGAAGAGACGGCTTCCTCCTTTAAAAAAAACCTATCTATCCTAGACCTACAACTACCCCTATGAAAGGTGAAACCCCCGTGACCTGGGGTGTGCCGGATGTGGACATCCACCAGGCGAGCTTCGCTTGCTATGCTGTTGAGGGTATTACTATCAAAAGCCAGCCTTCGGTCTCCGGGGCCTCCCCTATCACGGGGTCTAGTTATAGTATTAAAGTCCCCACCGAAGACCACCTGCCGGCTGGTAAAAAGATAGGGCTTGATCTTCAGGAAGAGACATTTACGGTCCCACTCTGACTGTGGACCATAGATGTTAATGAGCCGGAGCTCCTGTCCCCCCATGAAGACGTCAAGGACCAAGCACCTCCCCATTTCTACCTCGATCACCCGTCTGCATTCCACCGAAGCGGCCTTAAAAAGGACCGCTACCCCGCTATACGGCTCGGCCGCAAGAGACCAGTATGAGGGCCCGCACCTCCACTCCCTCCTTGCTTTGTAAATGGCCCCCATGTCTGTTAGTCTGGTCTCCTGCAAAAATAAAATGTCAGCCTCAACTCGGTTGAAAAAATCAAAGGCCATAAATCTGGCCGCATCTGACTTTATACTGGCGACATTAATCGACGCCAGAGTCAACGGGGTAGGTTCCGCCATCATGGGTGATTGAGTTAGACGGCCTTCTTTTTAACCGCACCCCTCAATTTACCTTTTTCACCCTCAGAGGAGGAGCCAGACTCTCCCCTCCTCTTTAGTGACACCGAGGTGTCCATAGCACCCGTCACCACCTTCCCAGTACCGGGTTCCTCACCCCTGGACCCCAGGGCAGTCCCCCCCCCAGAGGAAAGTGAGCCCTCCGGAGGACGGACCCCGCCGCTCCCTGAAGGCACCTCAGATGTTACTGCCGGTCCCTCACCCCCGACCTCCGACACAGCAGAGTCATCGAGGGCATGGAACCGGTTGGAGAGGGGGATCAGAGGGGAGCCGGTGAGCCCTTCCGTAGGCACCTTAGTGGCCAGGGGGGGGGCCTTAGATGTTTTTGCCCCTTTTCGTTTCCTCCTCCGACTCTTACTGGTCTTATTGTCACCTTTTGTTTTAGGCTGCTCCACCACCTCCTCGTCCAGACTTTCATACTGGGAGGAGTCATCAGAAGCAGCCACCTCCTCCCTCTCCATCCTCCTGATCTCCTCGCTCACCGCCTCCTCCCCCAGGGCCTCAGGGGCACCGGCTGCCGCTTCCGAGGAGGGTACAGACATCACCCCAGTCGCCTGGGGCTTATCCTGCCCCCTACCCCCACGGCGCCTCACCTGATGCCACTGGTGGGCAGATGTACTGGCCACGCCTTCCTTCACCGACCCCTCAGCTCCTCTCCCGCCCCCACCTCCGGCTCCAGCAGAGGATGCACCGCTGGGGACCCCCCCATGGCTCTCCCCCGCCTGACCAGAGATGGTGTTAGAAAAGGAGCGGGGGCAGCGGCTGTACGGGTGACCTAGGTCACCACACAGGTGACACCTAATGTCACCACAGGCCGCGGCAAGATGACCTACCCCGCCACACAAGGCACATTTCTGCACCTTGCAGCCCGCGCTGAAGTGGCGGGGATCACCGCACCTGTGGCAGACCTTTGGTTGCCCCTGGTAGAAGATCAGGATCCTGTCCCTCCCCAGGAATGCTGAGGAGGGGATGTGGGTGACAGTACCGCCTGAGACCTTCAACCTCATCATGAAGGTCCAGCCCCCTGACCAGATGCCAAACTCGTCCCTGTTCTTTTTTGGGACGTCCGTGACCTCCCCATAGCGGGAAAGCCACGTCATAATATCAACCCCAGAGAGTGACTCGTTATTAGTTAGAACGGTCACTCTCTTTACTCCATTTTGGCGAGACACCGCCTGCACGGCAAAGTCTCGCCAGCCGGGCTCCCCCTTCACCAGTTCAAAATTCGACCAAAAAAGCTCTAGGCCCTCCGGCCGAACAAAACTGATGTCGAAGATGGGGGTACCAAAAGGATGGATCAGGGCAAAGATGTCAGTCGCCCTGAAGTTCATCTTCAGGAGGAGCTCCACGACCCTTGCTCTTGGCGGGCACGCTTCACTGCCCCTCCACCGAAGACGAACTACATTCCTCCTGGCCACCCCCTGCCCGGCTGTCGGGAGGGACCACGCTGTCTCCCCCTCCTTTTTATCTTGGAAGGCGGCCAGGCCATGCCTATCTAGCCAAAAGGCCAGGTCCACCTCTCTTCCCTCTACCTGGATCGTCCGTTCTCCCTTCTTGAGGGCCTCCAGGAAACGGCGTCGCAAGTCACCATCCCTGAGGTCCAGAGGTGAGGAAGCCCCCCGAGAAGACCCCGAGGCCCCGGCTACTACCCCCGCAAAACTCCGGGGACCAGCAGCCGGGGGGGCAGATGGACCAGCCCCACCCCCACTCCCCCCACTAGCAACAGACACACCAGCACTCGCTTCCTCCACCACAGACACATCCATACCGACAGTGACCCCACTTGCCCCACTCCCACTCACATGCACACTGGGGTCACAGTTATTTCTTTTCTCCACACACTTTCTGCCAGCAGGTTTTCCACCAGCATTACTACTGCTGCCACCTGCTGGCAGCACCTTCCCTGCCGGGGGGTTTTGGGAGCCTGGTGCTGCAGCTATTTTTGCCGGCGCCCCTGCCCCAGATAAGCCCGTGGGCACAGAGGACACCGGCAGGCAGGCACCACCTCCATTTTTAGCCACAACTGTGGCACCACTGCTCCCAGCAGCTGCCGGCGCTAAGCCCCGCCCCTTTTCGGGTGAAGCCACGCCCACTTGTGCGGGATTTACCCGCGAGGCCACGCCCCCCGCACCAGGCAGCACAGTGGGGGCCCCAGAGGCCACTCCCACCGGTGCCGTGGATGACAGGGAGGCCACGCCCCCCACACCAGGCAGCACGGTGGGGGCCCCGGAGGCCACTCCCACCGGTGCCGTGGGTGACAGGGAGGCCACGCCCCCCGCACCAGGCAGCACAGTGGGGGCCCCAGAGGCCACTCCCACCGGTGCCGTGGATGACAGGGAGGCCACGCCCCCCACACCAGGCAGCACGGCGGGGGCCCCAGAGGCCACTCCCACCGGTGCCTTTGGTGACAGGGAGGCCACGCCCCCCGCACCAGGCAGCACGGTGGGGGCCCCAGAGGCCACTCCCACTGGCGCTGTGGACGGCTGGGAGGCCACACCCCCCGAAGCCGGCCGCGCAGGGACCCCCGAAGCTGACCCGGAGCCGGGTCTACTCACAGGGGCCCCTGGACCAGCGGCACCAGCTCTCAGGGGCATAGCACCCCCTACCGTCACACCCGTTGCCACAAAAAGCCTGGCCACCCCAGCTCCGGTGGCCGGCCCCAGGCTAGGCCACTCCCCCTCGGCACCCAGCGGCGGTGGAGCCCCCCGCGCTGACCCATTACTGGGCCCCTGCGCAGGGGGCCCCGACCTCGCCACGGATTTTGCCAGGGGAGCAAGCCCCACCTTTCGTTTATGAGCCGGCTCTGCCGGAGCCGCAGGCCCCGCGCCCTTCACCCTACCAGGTCTCTGGGTCCCTGAAAGTGATCCAGATTTAGTGGATCCGTGCGTGAGGGACCCAGACACCCCAGCACACGCCGCCGGAGATGCGGCCCCGGCTGTCGGTGCACCGCCGGCAGCGCAGGAGGCAGCGGCGGATGTACACGCCGCCCCCCGCACGCCAGCAGGCGCACCAGGTGCCAGGCCAGACCCCCCTTTTACAGGGGATCCAGCCCGAGCACCTCCACTGATGACTCCCACCATCGGGCCGCCCTCCGCGCCATGCTCCATATCAGACACCTTGGACCCACTGCCTCCATTACCACAAACAGAGGCAGCGCTCTGCGTGCCATGGCCTATGTTCTCCCCGCTCCCTCGCTGTGGACCCACAACAGAGTCCAAGCCGGGGTGGGTAGCGGGTGCCGCACAACGGGACAGGGGGGCCCCAGAGAGGGGGACATACACAAATTTGTGTGCAACAGTTGTTTTTCTCTTTTTTTTTGCTTTTCTCTTCATCCCCCTCACGGGTGCCTCATCCTCGCAGATCTCATCCCCGAACGTAAGCTGACCAAAACGTATCGGGGACTCGATCTGCTGGATCTGCTGCATGATAAGGCAGCCCCCCTCACTGCTACTGCTCCCATCCTCCTCATCCTCCCCCTCGCTCCCGCTGCCCTCTGAAGGGCTAGAATCAGACGGGAGAGCCATCTGCTCAGGGGCTATCCCGCTATGCGATGCCTGGAGATCACTTACCAGGCCACCAGGCGGTGGGTAGGGTGCGACCTCCTCCACGCATACCTCTTCTTCCTCCTCCTCCACCGCCTGGCCGGGGCCCTGCGACCCCTCCAGAGCCCCACCGGTCATGGCTCTGAACCGGCTATCATTCTGCAGCTTTTCCTTAAATGGTCCGCTGCCCGCCATGATGGTGTTCCTGCGGTCCTCCAGGTCCTGTATGGCCCGCTTGATCTTCCGGACCGCGGCGGATAGCTCAGGCTTCTTACTGCCAGAGGCCCTCACGGACCTCTCCTGAGCCACCCTCAACTCCCCCCAGAGGGAACTTAGCTTCTTTGTGGCGTCCTCATACTCGCAGAGGTGTGCATGTATACGGGAGGCATAGGTGACGGTTGCCTCCCTCGACGCCTTGGTACCCCAATCAGGGGGCACCGCTGCAGCACCTCCGCTCATACTCGACCCACCTCCGGAGGGAGGAGCCGCCGCGGTCGCAGCCTCGGGGGTCCTCCGGGTCCTCATGCTGGAACCCCTGCCGTCTTGGCCAGATCTTTTAGCCTTAGCCGACTTGGTGTTCCTCCCACCCCCCGCCAGCTTGGACCGGGAGGTGGGAGCCGGGGGCCCAGCCCCGGAGGCCAGTCCCACTCTGAGCCCTCTTTCCTGGGAAGGGGGCAGACAAAAAGTCCCAGATAGAAAAAAAAAACCTCCCTTCCCAGGAGCTCTCTCCACAGCAGCCAAACAGTCCAGGAAGCACACGGCACACAGCTCACTGCAGGCTCCACCTCCACAACTTCCTGTAGGGAACTGCAACTGGCTGAACTGGAGCTCTTTTATTATAAAAGTACAAAAACACATATACAAAACACAAAAACCAAACCACAGATACAATTATACAACAAACAAACAACTAACAACCAACAAAACCCCAGCAAGACATAACCTAAAATCTGAAATTATATAGAGTCCAACAAAGAAATATAAGACGACACAAAGTTCAAGTCCTCCAGCAGACTCTGTAGGAGACCCCCCAGCAAGGGAAGACCCTACCATAACTCCAGGGTGCGCCCTAAAACGCACCCGACCCCCAGCATACACAACATCCATACCTGCACATTCATACCTAACCCCCTAACAAAAAAGGAAAACTAAATAACTGGCCCACTGCCAAAAACAAAGAAATAGGCCACCTGGCCGAAACAAAACTTAATGCACAGCAAACCTTTTTTTTGTAGTTTTTTATATTTTTTTTTTTTTTTTTTTTTTTTTTTTCCCCCACCACCATTTTTTAACACCCAAGGTCCCACGAGAGTCTGTGGCCTTATCACAACAAGCCCCACTAAAGTTTGTGGCCATTTCACACACAAAAAGGTCCCTTTGCCTCTTCCGGCATCCCGCAGGACGTCCACATTTTTCACAAAACCACCGCAAACCCCTCCCCCCTCCCCCCTAAAGCCCCCCACCCAACCTAAACTAACCCCCCCACACACACAATACACATACATTATTTATATACAACACAACATAACGATGTAACAACAACTAACCAAATCATCATGACATAACAACTTAACCGTAAGACTACTAAACATGAACCAAAGGATCAGACCCAAGTTCAGTGCTTGCAAGCCCTATATTCAGATTCTGAACCGTAAAACAAAAAACTACAAATGTGAGGGGAGCAGCCCACCACCAGGAAACTGGAGACTACAGAGGCTCTCACCCTGCTCTAACACACAAACAGCCTGTCCCTCCCTATTAAAGAAAAAGAAAAACCTGTCCCTACCGCCCTACCAATCTTTCCCTACCTGTCCCTACCTGTCCCTCTCTGACCCTCACTACCAACCTAATGCTAACTACCTATCCCTAAAGACTGTCCCTACCTGTCCCTCCCTGACCCTACACATCCATCTGACCCTACAAATAAATATAAAATATAGAAAGGACTAAACTAACCCTATCACAGACACACATACCCTAACTCTCCCTAGGGCACATTAAATGAGAACCCCCTCCATAGAAGGGAAGCCCTCCCTGCACCCAGCCTCTCATACTCCAGCGAGCGCACTTTTGCCAGGTCACCCAGGATGTTCCTAATCACCTCTTCCCGGGGGAGGACTTTATGCTGGGTGGACACTAAACACCGTGCGTTCCACGTGTAAAACCTAGTCACTAAACTAACTAAGAAGACAGTGCCCCGATCTCGGCCACCAAGGGATCTGAATGCCCCATAGGCCCACTCCGCATAGGAAAGGCCTGCCAGCCTAGGCCAGCCAATGGAAGCACCCACCCTACTGTAGACCTCTGTATTAAAGGGACATTGAAGCAGGAAGTGCTCCATGCTTTCAAGCATGCCGCCACACTCCTCGCGGGGACAATCCCGGTCATCAGAGTTCCTGTACTTCAGGTTGCCCCTCACATACAGTCTCCCATGGAAGCAGCGCCAAGTCAAGTCCCAAAACTTCAAGGGGATCCGCTTAGAGTTTAATAACCCGAGCCCCACCTCCAGATCCCGGCTTGGGCAATCCTTGAGGGCCAGGGGCTTCTGGAAGTGGGTCAACAGAACCCTATTGTCAAGTAACCTCCTTGACAAGGTCCTGATCTCCCACACTCCCAGACCCCACCGGCGGATCGCCTTCACAACCAGGGTAGCATAAGCCGGAAGATGCCCATGAGGCGTGCGAAGGTCCTTCACCCGCCCTCCTGTCTCCCATTCCTGGAAGAAAGGCCGAAACCACCCCCTACAGGAGAATACCCACGGAGGAGCCCTCTCTAACCAGAGGTTGGCGATGTTTGCCTTAAGAAAGGTGTTTACTAGAAACACCACCGGGTTGACCATACCCAACCCTCCTAGTCTCCTCGTGCGGTACGTGACCTCCCTCTTGATCAGGTTCAGCCTATTCCCCCATAATAGTTGGAAGAACAGGCTGTAGACCCGTGTCCAAAGAGGTTCTGGCAAGATGCAGACGCTGCCCAGGTATATTAATAAAGGGAGCAAATACCCCTTGGCCAGGTTAACCCTTTCCCTCAGGGTCAAGGACCAACCCTTCCACTGATCCACCTTCTGGGCGGCAATCTTAAGTCTGCCCTCCCAGTTTTGCTGGGGATAGTCCCCCGGGCCGAAACTGATGCCTAAAATTTTTGCTGTGGCCTGAGGCCCTGGAAGGGTGTCCGGGAGATCGAAACTTGGATCTCCCCCTCCCAGCCAGAGACTCTCACACTTATCCCGGTTGATCATGGACCCAGAAGCCACCGAGTAGCGCTCAACTTCAGACATGACCCAGTCCGCCTCCTCTCTCGAGGATACAAAGAGGGAAACGTCGTCGGCGTACGCCACTACCCTCAAGGTGGCCTCTGGCTCCGCCCGGTCCATCCCGACTCCCACCAACGGTCCGCGTTCCACTCTCCTTAAAAAGGGGTCGATCGCGAACACGTATAACAGTGGGCTCAGAGGACAGCCCTGGCGGACACCAGACCTCACCTCAAAAGGGGGTCCGACCCAACCGTTCACAAGCGGAAAAGTCTCTGCCCCATTGTATAATACTCTCAACCAATCAACAAACCTCCCGGGCAGACCGTACCTCAGAAGGACGGACCAGAGGTACTCATGGTTAACCCGGTCAAAGGCCTTCGCTTGGTCTAAGGACAGCAAGTACCCCTTCCAGAGACCTGCCCTGCCCTGCTCCACTGCCTCCCGGACACCGAGCACAGCACTAAAAGTACTGCGGCCTGGAACAGAGCAGTGCTGGGCCCCCGAAAGGAGCCGGGGTGCAAACTTCACCAACCGATTGAAAAGCACCTTTGCCAGAACCTTTCGGTCCGTATTGAGAAGCGCTATGGGACGCCAATTCTCAATACGGGACGAGTCTTTACCCTTTGACAGGATAATCAGGGCGGACTTCCTCATTGAACCGGGAAGAATGTCCGAGGAAAGACATTCATTAAAAACCTCAGTCATGAGGGGGACCAAAGAGTCCCTAAAAGTCCTGTAAAACTCGGATGTTAAGCCATCCGGACCGGGCGATTTTTTGGGCCGGAGCCCATCAATGGCCCGTCTCACTTCCTCTTCCCTGATTGCTTCTGCCAAACCATGAAGAGAGGGGTCATCCCCTGGTTCAGGGATGGTTTCAGCCAGGAAAGCCGACATCTCATCCCGATCTGGATCCCTCCTTCCCAAGAGATGCGAGTAGAAGGATCTGACCACCTCCAGGATCCCTGATTTGGATCTGTTCAGGGAACCCGTACTGTCGATCAGTCCTGTTACCATCTTGCAACTCACTGACATCCTGCAGTTCCTGTAGGGGTCGGGCGAGCGGTACCTCCCGAAATCCCTCTCAAAAACTAAGGATGTGTGCCTATCATACTGGCACCCCTTGAGCAAGGCCTTCACCCTGGAGATTTCCTCACGGTCCCCTCCAGTCGAGACGAGCTGCTCGAGTTTCCTCCCCAGCTCCCGATACAGGCGGTACCTGTTCAGGCCTCTGAGGCTCGAAAGCTGACGGAAGAACCCCGCAACCCTTGTTTTGAAGATCTCCCACCACTCAGACTTACTGCTACAGAGACCCAAGAGAGGTACCTGGCTCTGAAGAAATTCCTCAAAGGATTGTCTCACATCCGCTTCTTCCAACAGGGACGAATTCAGCTTCCATAGGCCTCTCCCTATCCGGGGAGTCTCTGCAACATTCAAAGAAAAGGAAATGAAACAGTGATCGGAGAATTCCACCTCAACAGCGGACACTGCAGAAGAGACGGCTTCCTCCTTTAAAAAAAACCTATCTATCCTAGACCTACAACTACCCCTATGAAAGGTGAAACCCCCGTGACCTGGGGTGTGCCGGATGTGGACATCCACCAGGCGAGCTTCGCTTGCTATGCTGTTGAGGGTATTACTATCAAAAGCCAGCCTTCGGTCTCCGGGGCCTCCCCTATCACGGGGTCTAGTTATAGTATTAAAGTCCCCACCGAAGACCACCTGCCGGCTGGTAAAAAGATAGGGCTTGATCTTCAGGAAGAGACATTTACGGTCCCACTCTGACTGTGGACCATAGATGTTAATGAGCCGGAGCTCCTGTCCCCCCATGAAGACGTCAAGGACCAAGCACCTCCCCATTTCTACCTCGATCACCCGTCTGCATTCCACCGAAGCGGCCTTAAAAAGGACCGCTACCCCGCTATACGGCTCGGCCGCAAGAGACCAGTATGAGGGCCCGCACCTCCACTCCCTCCTTGCTTTGTAAATGGCCCCCATGTCTGTTAGTCTGGTCTCCTGCAAAAATAAAATGTCAGCCTCAACTCGGTTGAAAAAATCAAAGGCCATAAATCTGGCCGCATCTGACTTTATACTGGCGACATTAATCGACGCCAGAGTCAACGGGGTAGGTTCCGCCATCATGGGTGATTGAGTTAGACGGCCTTCTTTTTAACCGCACCCCTCAATTTACCTTTTTCACCCTCAGAGGAGGAGCCAGACTCTCCCCTCCTCTTTAGTGACACCGAGGTGTCCATAGCACCCGTCACCACCTTCCCAGTACCGGGTTCCTCACCCCTGGACCCCAGGGCAGTCCCCCCCCCCAGAGGAAAGTGAGCCCTCCGGAGGACGGACCCCGCCGCTCCCTGAAGGCACCTCAGATGTTACTGCCGGTCCCTCACCCCCGACCTCCAACACAGCAGAGTCATCGAGGGCATGGAACCGGTTGGAGAGGGGGATCAGAGGGGAGCCGGTGAGCCCTTCCGTAGGCACCTTAGTGGCCAGGGGGGGGGCCTTAGATGTTTTTGCCCCTTTTCGTTTCCTCCTCCGACTCTTACTGGTCTTATTGTCACCTTTTGTTTTAGGCTGCTCCACCACCTCCTCGTCCAGACTTTCATACTGGGAGGAGTCATCAGAAGCAGCCACCTCCTCCCTCTCCATCCTCCTGATCTCCTCGCTCACCGCCTCCTCCCCCAGGGCCTCAGGGGCACCGGCTGCCGCTTCCGAGGAGGGTACAGACATCACCCCAGTCGCCTGGGGCTTATCCTGCCCCCTACCCCCACGGCGCCTCACCTGATGCCACTGGTGGGCAGATGTACTGGCCACGCCTTCCTTCACCGACCCCTCAGCTCCTCTCCCGCCCCCACCTCCGGCTCCAGCAGAGGATGCACCGCTGGGGACCCCCCCATGGCTCTCCCCCGCCTGACCAGAGATGGTGTTAGAAAAGGAGCGGGGGCAGCGGCTGTACGGGTGACCTAGGTCACCACACAGGTGACACCTAATGTCACCACAGGCCGCGGCAAGATGACCTACCCCGCCACACAAGGCACATTTCTGCACCTTGCAGCCCGCGCTGAAGTGGCGGGGATCACCGCACCTGTGGCAGACCTTTGGTTGCCCCTGGTAGAAGATCAGGATCCTGTCCCTCCCCAGGAATGCTGAGGAGGGGATGTGGGTGACAGTACCGCCTGAGACCTTCAACCTCATCATGAAGGTCCAGCCCCCTGACCAGATGCCAAACTCGTCCCTGTTCTTTTTTGGGACGTCCGTGACCTCCCCATAGCGGGAAAGCCACGTCATAATATCGACCCCAGAGAGTGACTCGTTATTAGTTAGAACGGTCACTCTCTTTACTCCATTTTGGCGAGACACCGCCTGCACGGCAAAGTCTCGCCAGCCGGGCTCCCCCTTCACCAGTTCAAAATTCGACCAAAAAAGCTCTAGGCCCTCCGGCCGAACAAAACTGATGTCGAAGATGGGGGTACCAAAAGGATGGATCAGGGCAAAGATGTCAGTCGCCCTGAAGTTCATCTTCAGGAGGAGCTCCACGACCCTTGCTCTTGGCGGGCACGCTTCACTGCCCCTCCACCGAAGACGAACTACATTCCTCCTGGCCACCCCCTGCCCGGCTGTCGGGAGGGACCACGCTGTCTCCCCCTCCTTTTTATCTTGGAAGGCGGCCAGGCCATGCCTATCTAGCCAAAAGGCCAGGTCCACCTCTCTTCCCTCTACCTGGATCGTCCGTTCTCCCTTCTTGAGGGCCTCCAGGAAACGGCGTCGCAAGTCACCATCCCTGAGGTCCAGAGGTGAGGAAGCCCCCCGAGAAGACCCCGAGGCCCCGGCTACTACCCCCGCAAAACTCCGGGGACCAGCAGCCGGGGGGGCAGATGGACCAGCCCCACCCCCACTCCCCCCACTAGCAACAGACACACCAGCACTTGCTTCCTCCACCACAGACACATCCATACCGACAGTCACCCCACTTGCCCCACTCCCACTCACATGCACACTGGGGTCACAGTTGTTTTTCTTCTCCACACACTTTCTGCCAGCAGGTTTTTCAACAGCATTACTACTGCTGCCACCTGCTGGCAGCACCTTCCCTGCCGGGGGGTTTTGGGAGCCTGGTGCTGCAGCTATTTTTGCCGGCGCCCCTGCCCCAGATAAGCCCGTGGGCACAGAGGACACCGGCAGGCAGGCACCACCTCCATTTTTAGCCACAACTGTGGCACCACTGCTCCCAGCAGCTGCCGGCGCTAAGCCCCGCCCCTTTTCGGGTGAAGCCACGCCCACTTGTGCGGGATTTACCCGCGAGGCCACGCCCCCCGCACCAGGCAGCACAGTGGGGGCCCCAGAGGCCACTCCCACCGGTGCCGTGGATGACAGGGAGGCCACGCCCCCCACACCAGGCAGCACGGCGGGGGCCCCAGAGGCCACTCCCACCGGTGCCTTTGGTGACAGGGAGGCCACGCCCCCCGCACCAGGCAGCACGGTGGGGGCCCCAGAGGCCACTCCCACTGGCGCTGTGGACGGCTGGGAGGCCACACCCCCCGAAGCCGGCCGCGCAGGGACCCCCGAAGCTGACCCGGAGCCGGGTCTACTCACAGGGGCCCCTGGACCAGCGGCACCAGCTCTCAGGGGCATAGCACCCCCTACCGTCACACCCGTTGCCACAAAAAGCCTGGCCACCCCAGCTCCGGTGGCCGGCCCCAGGCTAGGCCACTCCCCCTCGGCACCCAGCGGCGGTGGAGCCCCCCGCGCTGACCCATTACTGGGCCCCTGCGCAGGGGGCCCCGACCTCGCCACGGATTTTGCCAGGGGAGCAAGCCCCACCTTTCGTTTATGAGCCGGCTCTGCCGGAGCCGCAGGCCCCGCGCCCTTCACCTTACCAGGTCTCTGGGTCCCTGAAAGTGATCCAGATTTAGTGGATCCGTGCGTGAGGGACCCAGACACCCCAGCACACGCCGCCGGAGATGCGGCCCCGGCTGTCGGTGCACCGCCGGCAGCGCAGGAGGCAGCGGCGGATGTACACGCCGCCCCCCGCACGCCAGCAGGCGCACCAGGTGCCAGGCCAGACCCCCCTTTTACAGGGGATCCAGCCCGAGCACCTCCACTGATGACTCCCACCATCGGGCCGCCCTCCGCGCCATGCTCCATATCAGACACCTTGGACCCACTGCCTCCATTACCACAAACAGAGGCAGCGCTCTGCGTGCCATGGCCTATGTTCTCCCCGCTCCCTCGCTGTGGACCCACAACAGAGTCCAAGCCGGGGTGGGTAGCGGGTGCCGCACAACGGGACAGGGGGGCCCCAGAGAGGGGGACATACACAAATTTGTGTGCAACAGTTGTTTTTCTCTTTTTTTTTGCTTTTCTCTTCATCCCCCTCACGGGTGCCTCATCCTCGCAGATCTCATCCCCGAACGTAAGCTGACCAAAACGTATCGGGGACTCGATCTGCTGGATCTGCTGCATGATAAGGCAGCCCCCCTCACTGCTACTGCTCCCATCCTCCTCATCCTCCCCCTCGCTCCCGCTGCCCTCTGAAGGGCTAGAATCCGACGGGAGAGCCATCTGCTCAGGGGCTATCCCGCTATACGATGCCTGGAGATCACTTACCAGGCCACCAGGCGGTGGGTAGGGTGCGACCTCCTCCACGCATACCTCTTCTTCCTCCTCCTCCACCGCCTGGCCGGGGCCCTGCGACCCCTCCAGAGCCCCACCGGTCATGGCTCTGAACCGGCTATCATTCTGCAGCTTTTCCTTAAATGGTCCGCTGCCCGCCATGATGGTGTTCCTGCGGTCCTCCAGGTCCTGTATGGCCCGCTTGATCTTCCGGACCGCGGCGGATAGCTCAGGCTTCTTACTGCCAGAGGCCCTCACGGACCTCTCCTGAGCCACCCTCAACTCCCCCCAGAGGGAACTCAGCTTCTTTGTGGCGTCCTCATACTCGCAGAGGTGTGCATGTATACGGGAGGCATAGGTGACGGTTGCCTCCCTCGACGCCTTGGTACCCCAATCAGGGGGCACCGCTGCAGCACCTCCGCTCATACTCGACCCACCTCCGGAGGGAGGAGCCGCCGCGGTCATAGCCTCGGGGGTCCTCCGGGTCCTCATGCCGGACCCCTTGCTGTCTTGGCCAGATCTTGTGGCCTTAGCCGGCTTGGTGTTTCTCCCACCCCCCGCCAGCTTGGACCGGGAGGTGGGAGCCGGGGGCCCAGCCCCGGAGGCCAGTCCCACTCTGAGCCCTCTTTCCTGGGAAGGGGGCAGACAAAAAGTCCCAGATAGAAAAAAAAAACCTCCCTTCCCAGGAGCTCTCTCCACAGCAGCCAAACAGTCCAGGAAGCACACGGCACACAGCTCACTGCAGGCTCCACCTCCACAACTTCCTGTAGGGAACTGCAACTGGCTGAACTGGAGCTCTTTTATTATAAAAGTACAAAAACACATATACAAAACACAAAAACCAAACCACAGATACAATTATACAACAAACAAACAACTAACAACCAACAAAACCCCAGCAAGACATAACCTAAAATCTGAAATTATATAGAGTCCAACAAAGAAATATAAGACGACACAAAGTTCAAGTCCTCCAGCAGACTCTGTAGGAGACCCCCCAGCAAGGGAAGACCCTACCATAACTCCAGGGTGCGCCCTAAAACGCACCCGACCCCCAGCATACACAACATCCATACCTGCACATTCATACCTAACCCCCTAACAAAAAAGGAAAACTAAATAACTGGCCCACTGCCAAAAACAAAGAAATAGGCCACCTGGCCGAAACAAAACTTAATGCACAGCAAACCTTTTTTTTGTAGTTTTTTATATTTTTTTTTTTTTTTTTTTTTCCCCCACCACCATTTTTTAACACCCAAGGTCCCACGAGAGTCTGTGGCCTTATCACAACAAGCCCCACTAAAGTTTGTGGCCATTTCACACACAAAAAGGTCCCTTTGCCTCTTCCGGCATCCCGCAGGACGTCCACATTTTTCACAAAACCACCGCAAACCCCTCCCCCCTCCCCCCTAAAGCCCCCCACCCAACCTAAACTAACCCCCCCACACACACAATACACATACATTATTTATATACAACACAACATAACGATGTAACAACAACTAACCAAATCATCATGACATAACAACTTAACCGTAAGACTACTAAACATGAACCAAAGGATCAGACCCAAGTTCAGTGCTTGCAAGCCCTATATTCAGATTCTGAACCGTAAAACAAAAAACTACAAATGTGAGGGGAGCAGCCCACCACCAGGAAACTGGAGACTACAGAGGCTCTCACCCTGCTCTAACACACAAACAGCCTGTCCCTCCCCATTAAAGAAAAAGAAAAACCTGTCCCTACCGCCCTACCAATCTTTCCCTACCTGTCCCTACCTGTCCCTCTCTGACCCTCACTACCAACCTAATGCTAACTACCTATCCCTAAAGACTGTCCCTACCTGTCCCTCCCTGACCCTACACATCCATCTGACCCTACAAATAAATATAAAATAAAGAAAGGACTAAACTAACCCTATCACAGACACACATACCCTAACTCTCCCTAGGGCACATTAAATGAGAACCCCCTCCATAGAAGGGAAGCCCTCCCTGCACCCAGCCTCTCATACTCCAGCGAGCGCACTTTTGCCAGGTCACCCAGGATGTTCCTAATCACCTCTTCCCGGGGGAGGACTTTATGCTGGGTGGACACTAAACACCGTGCGTTCCACGTGTAAAACCTAGTCACTAAACTAACTAAGAAGACAGTGCCCCGATCTCGGCCACCAAGGGATCTGAATGCCCCATAGGCCCACTCCGCATAGGAAAGGCCTGCCAGCCTAGGCCAGCCAATGGAAGCACCCACCCTACTGTAGACCTCTGTATTAAAGGGACATTGAAGCAGGAAGTGCTCCATGCTTTCAAGCATGCCGCCACACTCCTCGCGGGGACAATCCCGGTCATCAGAGTTCCTGTACTTCAGGTTGCCCCTCACATACAGTCTCCCATGGAAGCAGCGCCAAGTCAAGTCCCAAAACTTCAAGGGGATCCGCTTAGAGTTTAATAACCCGAGCCCCACCTCCAGATCCCGGCTTGGGCAATCCTTGAGGGCCAGGGGCTTCTGGAAGTGGGTCAACAGAACCCTATTGTCAAGTAACCTCCTTGACAAGGTCCTGATCTCCCACACTCCCAGACCCCACCGGCGGATCGCCTTCACAACCAGGGTAGCATAAGCCGGAAGATGCCCATGAGGCGTGCGAAGGTCCTTCACCCGCCCTCCTGTCTCCCATTCCTGGAAGAAAGGCCGAAACCACCCCCTACAGGAGAATACCCACGGAGGAGCCCTCTCTAACCAGAGGTTGGCGATGTTTGCCTTAAGAAAGGTGTTTACTAGAAACACCACCGGGTTGACCATACCCAACCCTCCTAGTCTCCTCGTGCGGTACGTGACCTCCCTCTTGATCAGGTTCAGCCTATTCCCCCATAATAGTTGGAAGAACAGGCTGTAGACCCGTGTCCAAAGAGGTTCTGGCAAGATGCAGACGCTGCCCAGGTATATTAATAAAGGGAGCAAATACCCCTTGGCCAGGTTAACCCTTTCCCTCAGGGTCAAGGACCAACCCTTCCACTGATCCACCTTCTGGGCGGCAATCTTAAGTCTGCCCTCCCAGTTTTGCTGGGGATAGTCCCCCGGGCCGAAACTGATGCCTAAAATTTTTGCTGTGGCCTGAGGCCCTGGAAGGGTGTCCGGGAGATCGAAACTTGGATCTCCCCCTCCCAGCCAGAGACTCTCACACTTATCCCGGTTGATCATGGACCCAGAAGCCACCGAGTAGCGCTCAACTTCAGACATGACCCAGTCCGCCTCCTCTCTCGAGGATACAAAGAGGGAAACGTCGTCGGCGTACGCCACTACCCTCAAGGTGGCCTCTGGCTCCGCCCGGTCCATCCCGACTCCCACCAACGGTCCGCGTTCCACTCTCCTTAAAAAGGGGTCGATCGCGAACACGTATAACAGTGGGCTCAGAGGACAGCCCTGGCGGACACCAGACCTCACCTCAAAAGGGGGTCCGACCCAACCGTTCACAAGCGGAAAAGTCTCTGCCCCATTGTATAATACTCTCAACCAATCAACAAACCTCCCGGGCAGACCGTACCTCAGAAGGACGGACCAGAGGTACTCATGGTTAACCCGGTCAAAGGCCTTCGCTTGGTCTAAGGACAGCAAGTACCCCTTCCAGAGACCTGCCCTGCCCTGCTCCACTGCCTCCCGGACACCGAGCACAGCACTAAAAGTACTGCGGCCTGGAACAGAGCAGTGCTGGGCCCCCGAAAGGAGCCGGGGTGCAAACTTCACCAACCGATTGAAAAGCACCTTTGCCAGAACCTTTCGGTCCGTATTGAGAAGCGCTATGGGACGCCAATTCTCAATACGGGACGAGTCTTTACCCTTTGACAGGATAATCAGGGCGGACTTCCTCATTGAACCGGGAAGAATGTCCGAGGAAAGACATTCATTAAAAACCTCAGTCATGAGGGGGACCAAAGAGTCCCTAAAAGTCCTGTAAAACTCGGATGTTAAGCCATCCGGACCGGGCGATTTTTTGGGCCGGAGCCCATCAATGGCCCGTCTCACTTCCTCTTCCCTGATTGCTTCTGCCAAACCATGAAGAGAGGGGTCATCCCCTGGTTCAGGGATGGTTTCAGCCAGGAAAGCCGACATCTCATCCCGATCTGGATCCCTCCTTCCCAAGAGATGCGAGTAGAAGGATCTGACCACCTCCAGGATCCCTGATTTGGATCTGTTCAGGGAACCCGTACTGTCGATCAGTCCTGTTACCATCTTGCAACTCACTGACATCCTGCAGTTCCTGTAGGGGTCGGGCGAGCGGTACCTCCCGAAATCCCTCTCAAAAACTAAGGATGTGTGCCTATCATACTGGCACCCCTTGAGCAAGGCCTTCACCCTGGAGATTTCCTCACGGTCCCCTCCAGTCGAGACGAGCTGCTCGAGTTTCCTCCCCAGCTCCCGATACAGGCGGTACCTGTTCAGGCCTCTGAGGCTCGAAAGCTGACGGAAGAACCCCGCAACCCTTGTTTTGAAGATCTCCCACCACTCAGACTTACTGCTACAGAGACCCAAGAGAGGTACCTGGCTCTGAAGAAATTCCTCAAAGGATTGTCTCACATCCGCTTCTTCCAACAGGGACGAATTCAGCTTCCATAGGCCTCTCCCTATCCGGGGAGTCTCTGCAACATTCAAAGAAAAGGAAATGAAACAGTGATCGGAGAATTCCACCTCAACAGCGGACACTGCAGAAGAGACGGCTTCCTCCTTTAAAAAAAACCTATCTATCCTAGACCTACAACTACCCCTATGAAAGGTGAAACCCCCGTGACCTGGGGTGTGCCGGATGTGGACATCCACCAGGCGAGCTTCGCTTGCTATGCTGTTGAGGGTATTACTATCAAAAGCCAGCCTTCGGTCTCCGGGGCCTCCCCTATCACGGGGTCTAGTTATAGTATTAAAGTCCCCACCGAAGACCACCTGCCGGCTGGTAAAAAGATAGGGCTTGATCTTCAGGAAGAGACATTTACGGTCCCACTCTGACTGTGGACCATAGATGTTAATGAGCCGGAGCTCCTGTCCCCCCATGAAGACGTCAAGGACCAAGCACCTCCCCATTTCTACCTCGATCACCCGTCTGCATTCCACCGAAGCGGCCTTAAAAAGGACCGCTACCCCGCTATACGGCTCGGCCGCAAGAGACCAGTATGAGGGCCCGCACCTCCACTCCCTCCTTGCTTTGTAAATGGCCCCCATGTCTGTTAGTCTGGTCTCCTGCAAAAATAAAATGTCAGCCTCAACTCGGTTGAAAAAATCAAAGGCCATAAATCTGGCCGCATCTGACTTTATACTGGCGACATTAATCGACGCCAGAGTCAACGGGGTAGGTTCCGCCATCATGGGTGATTGAGTTAGACGGCCTTCTTTTTAACCGCACCCCTCAATTTACCTTTTTCACCCTCAGAGGAGGAGCCAGACTCTCCCCTCCTCTTTAGTGACACCGAGGTGTCCATAGCACCCGTCACCACCTTCCCAGTACCGGGTTCCTCACCCCTGGACCCCAGGGCAGTCCCCCCCCCAGAGGAAAGTGAGCCCTCCGGAGGACGGACCCCGCCGCTCCCTGAAGGCACCTCAGATGTTACTGCCGGTCCCTCACCCCCGACCTCCGACACAGCAGAGTCATCGAGGGCATGGAACCGGTTGGAGAGGGGGATCAGAGGGGAGCCGGTGAGCCCTTCCGTAGGCACCTTAGTGGCCAGGGGGGGGGCCTTAGATGTTTTTGCCCCTTTTCGTTTCCTCCTCCGACTCTTACTGGTCTTATTGTCACCTTTTGTTTTAGGCTGCTCCACCACCTCCTCGTCCAGACTTTCATACTGGGAGGAGTCATCAGAAGCAGCCACCTCCTCCCTCTCCATCCTCCTGATCTCCTCGCTCACCGCCTCCTCCCCCAGGGCCTCAGGGGCACCGGCTGCCGCTTCCGAGGAGGGTACAGACATCACCCCAGTCGCCTGGGGCTTATCCTGCCCCCTACCCCCACGGCGCCTCACCTGATGCCACTGGTGGGCAGATGTACTGGCCACGCCTTCCTTCACCGACCCCTCAGCTCCTCTCCCGCCCCCACCTCCGGCTCCAGCAGAGGATGCACCGCTGGGGACCCCCCCATGGCTCTCCCCCGCCTGACCAGAGATGGTGTTAGAAAAGGAGCGGGGGCAGCGGCTGTACGGGTGACCTAGGTCACCACACAGGTGACACCTAATGTCACCACAGGCCGCGGCAAGATGACCTACCCCGCCACACAAGGCACATTTCTGCACCTTGCAGCCCGCGCTGAAGTGGCGGGGATCACCGCACCTGTGGCAGACCTTTGGTTGCCCCTGGTAGAAGATCAGGATCCTGTCCCTCCCCAGGAATGCTGAGGAGGGGATGTGGGTGACAGTACCGCCTGAGACCTTCAACCTCATCATGAAGGTCCAGCCCCCTGACCAGATGCCAAACTCGTCCCTGTTCTTTTTTGGGACGTCCGTGACCTCCCCATAGCGGGAAAGCCACGTCATAATATCAACCCCAGAGAGTGACTCGTTATTAGTTAGAACGGTCACTCTCTTTACTCCATTTTGGCGAGACACCGCCTGCACGGCAAAGTCTCGCCAGCCGGGCTCCCCCTTCACCAGTTCAAAATTCGACCAAAAAAGCTCTAGGCCCTCCGGCCGAACAAAACTGATGTCGAAGATGGGGGTACCAAAAGGATGGATCAGGGCAAAGATGTCAGTCGCCCTGAAGTTCATCTTCAGGAGGAGCTCCACGACCCTTGCTCTTGGCGGGCACGCTTCACTGCCCCTCCACCGAAGACGAACTACATTCCTCCTGGCCACCCCCTGCCCGGCTGTCGGGAGGGACCACGCTGTCTCCCCCTCCTTTTTATCTTGGAAGGCGGCCAGGCCATGCCTATCTAGCCAAAAGGCCAGGTCCACCTCTCTTCCCTCTACCTGGATCGTCCGTTCTCCCTTCTTGAGGGCCTCCAGGAAACGGCGTCGCAAGTCACCATCCCTGAGGTCCAGAGGTGAGGAAGCCCCCCGAGAAGACCCCGAGGCCCCGGCTACTACCCCCGCAAAACTCCGGGGACCAGCAGCCGGGGGGGCAGATGGACCAGCCCCACCCCCACTCCCCCCACTAGCAACAGACACACCAGCACTCGCTTCCTCCACCACAGACACATCCATACCGACAGTGACCCCACTTGCCCCACTCCCACTCACATGCACACTGGGGTCACAGTTATTTCTTTTCTCCACACACTTTCTGCCAGCAGGTTTTCCACCAGCATTACTACTGCTGCCACCTGCTGGCAGCACCTTCCCTGCCGGGGGGTTTTGGGAGCCTGGTGCTGCAGCTATTTTTGCCGGCGCCCCTGCCCCAGATAAGCCCGTGGGCACAGAGGACACCGGCAGGCAGGCACCACCTCCATTTTTAGCCACAACTGTGGCACCACTGCTCCCAGCAGCTGCCGGCGCTAAGCCCCGCCCCTTTTCGGGTGAAGCCACGCCCACTTGTGCGGGATTTACCCGCGAGGCCACGCCCCCCGCACCAGGCAGCACAGTGGGGGCCCCAGAGGCCACTCCCACCGGTGCCGTGGATGACAGGGAGGCCACGCCCCCCACACCAGGCAGCACGGTGGGGGCCCCGGAGGCCACTCCCACCGGTGCAGTGGGTGACAGGGAGGCCACGCCCCCCGCACCAGGCAGCACAGTGGGGGCCCCAGAGGCCACTCCCACCGGTGCCGTGGATGACAGGGAGGCCACGCCCCCCACACCAGGCAGCACGGCGGGGGCCCCAGAGGCCACTCCCACCGGTGCCTTTAGTGACAGGGAGGCCACGCCCCCCGCACCAGGCAGCACGGTGGGGGCCCCAGAGGCCACTCCCACTGGCGCTGTGGACGGCTGGGAGGCCACACACCCCGAAGCCGGCCGCGCAGGGACCCCCGAAGCTGACCCGGAGCCGGGTCTACTCACAGGGGCCCCTGGACCAGCGGCACCAGCTCTCAGGGGCATAGCACCCCCTACCGTCACACCCGTTGCCACAAAAAGCCTGGCCACCCCAGCTCCGGTGGCCGGCCCCAGGCTAGGCCACTCCCCCTCGGCACCCAGCGGCGGTGGAGCCCCCCGCGCTGACCCATTACTGGGCCCCTGCGCAGGGGGCCCCGACCTCGCCACGGATTTTGCCAGGGGAGCAAGCCCCACCTTTCGTTTATGAGCCGGCTCTGCCGGAGCCGCAGGCCCCGCGCCCTTCACCTTACCAGGTCTCTGGGTCCCTGAAAGTGATCCAGATTTAGTGGATCCGTGCGTGAGGGACCCAGACACCCCAGCACACGCCGCCGGAGATGCGGCCCCGGCTGTCGGTGCACCGCCGGCAGCGCAGGAGGCAGCGGCGGATGTACACGCCGCCCCCCGCACGCCAGCAGGCGCACCAGGTGCCAGGCCAGACCCCCCTTTTACAGGGGATCCAGCCTGAGCACCTCCACTGATGACTCCCACCATCGGGCCGCCCTCCGCGCCATGCTCCATATCAGACACCTTGGACCCACTGCCTCCATTACCACAAACAGAGGCAGCGTTCTGCGTGCCATGGCCTATGTTCTCCCCGCTCCCTCGCTGTGGACCCACAACAGAGTCCAAGCCGGGGTGGGTAGCGGGTGCCGCACAACGGGACAGGGGGGCCCCAGAGAGGGGGACATACACAAATTTGTGTGCAACAGTTGTTTTTCTCTTTTTTTTTGCTTTTCTCTTCATCCCCCTCACGGGTGCCTCATCCTCGCAGATCTCATCCCCGAACGTAAGCTGACCAAAACGTATCGGGGACTCGATCTGCTGGATCTGCTGCATGATAAGGCAGCCCCCCTCACTGCTACTGCTCCCATCCTCCTCATCCTCCCCCTCGCTCCCGCTGCCCTCTGAAGGGCTAGAATCAGACGGGAGAGCCATCTGCTCAGGGGCTATCCCGCTATGCGATGCCTGGAGATCACTTACCAGGCCACCAGGCGGTGGGTAGGGTGCGACCTCCTCCACGCATACCTCTTCTTCCTCCTCCTCCACCGCCTGGCCGGGGCCCTGCGACCCCTCCAGAGCCCCACCGGTCATGGCTCTGAACCGGCTATCATTCTGCAGCTTTTCCTTAAATGGTCCGCTGCCCGCCATGATGGTGTTCCTGCGGTCCTCCAGGTCCTGTATGGCCCGCTTGATCTTCCGGACCGCGGCGGATAGCTCAGGCTTCTTACTGCCAGAGGCCCTCACGGACCTCTCCTGAGCCACCCTCAACTCCCCCCAGAGGGAACTTAGCTTCTTTGTGGCGTCCTCATACTCGCAGAGGTGTGCATGTATACGGGAGGCATAGGTGACGGTTGCCTCCCTCGACGCCTTGGTACCCCAATCAGGGGGCACCGCTGCAGCACCTCCGCTCATACTCGACCCACCTCCGGAGGGAGGAGCCGCCGCGGTCGCAGCCTCGGGGGTCCTCCGGGTCCTCATGCTGGAACCCCTGCCGTCTTGGCCAGATCTTGTAGCCTTAGCCGGCTTGGTGTTCCTCCCACCCCCCGCCAGCTTGGACCGGGAGGTGGGAGCCGGGGGCCCAGCCCCGGAGGCCAGTCCCACTCTGAGCCCTCTTTCCTGGGAAGGGGGCAGACAAAAAGTCCCAGATAGAAAAAAAAAACCTCCCTTCCCAGGAGCTCTCTCCACAGCAGCCACACAGTCCAGACAGCACACTGCACACAGCTCACTGCAGGCTCCACCTCCACAACTTCCTGTAGGGAACTGCAACTGGCTGAACTGGAGCTCTTTTATTATAAAAGTACAAAAACACATATACAAAACACAAAAACCAAACCACAGATACAATTATACAACAAACAAACAACTAACAACCAACAAAACCCCAGCAAGACATAACCTAAAATCTGAAATTATATAGAGTCCAACAAAGAAATATAAGACGACACAAAGTTCAAGTCCTCCAGCAGACTCTGTAGGAGACCCCCCAGCAAGGGAAGACCCTACCATAACTCCAGGGTGCGCCCTAAAACGCACCCGACCCCCAGCATACACAACATCCATACCTGCACATTCATACCTAACCCCCTAACAAAAAAGGAAAACTAAATAACTGGCCCACTGCCAAAAACAAAGAAATAGGCCACCTGGCCGAAACAAAACTTAATGCACAGCAAACCTTTTTTTTGTAGTTTTTTATATTTTTTTTTTTTTTTTTTCCCCCACCACCATTTTTTAACACCCAAGGTCCCACGAGAGTCTGTGGCCTTATCACAACAAGCCCCACTAAAGTTTGTGGCCATTTCACACACAAAAAGGTCCCTTTGCCTCTTCCGGCATCCCGCAGGACGTCCACATTTTTCACAAAACCACCGCAAACCCCTCCCCCCTCCCCCCTAAAGCCCCCCACCCAACCTAAACTAACCCCCCCACACACACAATACACATACATTATTTATATACAACACAACATAACGATGTAACAACAACTAACCAAATCATCATGACATAACAACTTAACCGTAAGACTACTAAACATGAACCAAAGGATCAGACCCAAGTTCAGTGCTTGCAAGCCCTATATTCAGATTCTGAACCGTAAAACAAAAAACTACAAATGTGAGGGGAGCAGCCCACCACCAGGAAACTGGAGACTACAGAGGCTCTCACCCTGCTCTAACACACAAACAGCCTGTCCCTCCCTATTAAAGAAAAAGAAAAACCTGTCCCTACCGCCCTACCAATCTTTCCCTACCTGTCCCTACCTGTCCCTCTCTGACCCTCACTACCAACCTAATGCTAACTACCTATCCCTAAAGACTGTCCCTACCTGTCCCTCCCTGACCCTACACATCCATCTGACCCTACAAATAAATATAAAATATAGAAAGGACTAAACTAACCCTATCACAGACACACATACCCTAACTCTCCCTAGGGCACATTAAATGAGAACCCCCTCCATAGAAGGGAAGCCCTCCCTGCACCCAGCCTCTCATACTCCAGCGAGCGCACTTTTGCCAGGTCACCCAGGATGTTCCTAATCACCTCTTCCCGGGGGAGGACTTTATGCTGGGTGGACACTAAACACCGTGCGTTCCACGTGTAAAACCTAGTCACTAAACTAACTAAGAAGACAGTGCCCCGATCTCGGCCACCAAGGGATCTGAATGCCCCATAGGCCCACTCCGCATAGGAAAGGCCTGCCAGCCTAGGCCAGCCAATGGAAGCACCCACCCTACTGTAGACCTCTGTATTAAAGGGACATTGAAGCAGGAAGTGCTCCATGCTTTCAAGCATGCCGCCACACTCCTCGCGGGGACAATCCCGGTCATCAGAGTTCCTGTACTTCAGGTTGCCCCTCACATACAGTCTCCCATGGAAGCAGCGCCAAGTCAAGTCCCAAAACTTCAAGGGGATCCGCTTAGAGTTTAATAACCCGAGCCCCACCTCCAGATCCCGGCTTGGGCAATCCTTGAGGGCCAGGGGCTTCTGGAAGTGGGTCAACAGAACCCTATTGTCAAGTAACCTCCTTGACAAGGTCCTGATCTCCCACACTCCCAGACCCCACCGGCGGATCGCCTTCACAACCAGGGTAGCATAAGCCGGAAGATGCCCATGAGGCGTGCGAAGGTCCTTCACCCGCCCTCCTGTCTCCCATTCCTGGAAGAAAGGCCGAAACCACCCCCTACAGGAGAATACCCACGGAGGAGCCCTCTCTAACCAGAGGTTGGCGATGTTTGCCTTAAGAAAGGTGTTTACTAGAAACACCACCGGGTTGACCATACCCAACCCTCCTAGTCTCCTCGTGCGGTACGTGACCTCCCTCTTGATCAGGTTCAGCCTATTCCCCCATAATAGTTGGAAGAACAGGCTGTAGACCCGTGTCCAAAGAGGTTCTGGCAAGATGCAGACGCTGCCCAGGTATATTAATAAAGGGAGCAAATACCCCTTGGCCAGGTTAACCCTTTCCCTCAGGGTCAAGGACCAACCCTTCCACTGATCCACCTTCTGGGCGGCAATCTTAAGTCTGCCCTCCCAGTTTTGCTGGGGATAGTCCCCTGGGCCGAAACTGATGCCTAAAATTTTTGCTGTGGCCTGAGGCCCTGGAAGGGTGTCCGGGAGATCGAAACTTGGATCTCCCCCTCCCAGCCAGAGACTCTCACACTTATCCCGGTTGATCATGGACCCAGAAGCCACCGAGTAGCGCTCAACTTCAGACATGACCCAGTCCGCCTCCTCTCTCGAGGATACAAAGAGGGAAACGTCGTCGGCGTACGCCACTACCCTCAAGGTGGCCTCTGGCTCCGCCCGGTCCATCCCGACTCCCACCAACGGTCCGCGTTCCACTCTCCTTAAAAAGGGGTCGATCGCGAACACGTATAACAGTGGGCTCAGAGGACAGCCCTGGCGGACACCAGACCTCACCTCAAAAGGGGGTCCGACCCAACCGTTCACAAGCGGAAAAGTCTCTGCCCCATTGTATAATACTCTCAACCAATCAACAAACCTCCCGGGCAGACCGTACCTCAGAAGGACGGACCAGAGGTACTCATGGTTAACCCGGTCAAAGGCCTTCGCTTGGTCTAAGGACAGCAAGTACCCCTTCCAGAGACCTGCCCTGCCCTGCTCCACTGCCTCCCGGACACCGAGCACAGCACTAAAAGTACTGCGGCCTGGAACAGAGCAGTGCTGGGCCCCCGAAAGGAGCCGGGGTGCAAACTTCACCAACCGATTGAAAAGCACCTTTGCCAGAACCTTTCGGTCCGCATTGAGAAGCGCTATGGGACGCCAATTCTCAATACGGGACGAGTCTTTACCCTTTGACAGGATAATCAGGGCGGACTTCCTCATTGAACCGGGAAGAATGTCCGAGGAAAGACATTCATTAAAAACCTCAGTCATGAGGGGGACCAAAGAGTCCCTAAAAGTCCTGTAAAACTCGGATGTTAAGCCATCCGGACCGGGCGATTTTTTGGGCCGGAGCCCATCAATGGCCCGTCTCACTTCCTCTTCCCTGATTGCTTCTGCCAAACCATGAAGAGAGGGGTCATCCCCTGGTTCAGGGATGGTTTCAGCCAGGAAAGCCGACATCTCATCCCGATCTGGATCCCTCCTTCCCAAGAGATGCGAGTAGAAGGATCTGACCACCTCCAGGATCCCTGATTTGGATCTGTTCAGGGAACCCGTACTGTCGATCAGTCCTGTTACCATCTTGCAACTCACTGACATCCTGCAGTTCCTGTAGGGGTCGGGCGAGCGGTACCTCCCGAAATCCCTCTCAAAAACTAAGGATGTGTGCCTATCATACTGGCACCCCTTGAGCAAGGCCTTCACCCTGGAGATTTCCTCACGGTCCCCTCCAGTCGAGACGAGCTGCTCGAGTTTCCTCCCCAGCTCCCGATACAGGCGGTACCTGTTCAGGCCTCTGAGGCTCGAAAGCTGACGGAAGAACCCCGCAACCCTTGTTTTGAAGATCTCCCACCACTCAGACTTACTGCTACAGAGACCCAAGAGAGGTACCTGGCTCTGAAGAAATTCCTCAAAGGATTGTCTCACATCCGCTTCTTCCAACAGGGACGAATTCAGCTTCCATAGGCCTCTCCCTATCCGGGGAGTCTCTGCAACATTCAAAGAAAAGGAAATGAAACAGTGATCGGAGAATTCCACCTCAACAGCGGACACTGCAGAAGAGACGGCTTCCTCCTTTAAAAAAAACCTATCTATCCTAGACCTACAACTACCCCTATGAAAGGTGAAACCCCCGTGACCTGGGGTGTGCCGGATGTGGACATCCACCAGGCGAGCTTCGCTTGCTATGCTGTTGAGGGTATTACTATCAAAAGCCAGCCTTCGGTCTCCGGGGCCTCCCCTATCACGGGGTCTAGTTATAGTATTAAAGTCCCCACCGAAGACCACCTGCCGGCTGGTAAAAAGATAGGGCTTGATCTTCAGGAAGAGACATTTACGGTCCCACTCTGACTGTGGACCATAGATGTTAATGAGCCGGAGCTCCTGTCCCCCCATGAAGACGTCAAGGACCAAGCACCTCCCCATTTCTACCTCGATCACCCGTCTGCATTCCACCGAAGCGGCCTTAAAAAGGACCGCTACCCCGCTATACGGCTCGGCCGCAAGAGACCAGTATGAGGGCCCGCACCTCCACTCCCTCCTTGCTTTGTAAATGGCCCCCATGTCTGTTAGTCTGGTCTCCTGCAAAAATAAAATGTCAGCCTCAACTCGGTTGAAAAAATCAAAGGCCATAAATCTGGCCGCATCTGACTTTATACTGGCGACATTAATCGACGCCAGAGTCAACGGGGTAGGTTCCGCCATCATGGGTGATTGAGTTAGACGGCCTTCTTTTTAACCGCACCCCTCAATTTACCTTTTTCACCCTCAGAGGAGGAGCCAGACTCTCCCCTCCTCTTTAGTGACACCGAGGTGTCCATAGCACCCGTCACCACCTTCCCAGTACCGGGTTCCTCACCCCTGGACCCCAGGGCAGTCCCCCCCCCAGAGGAAAGTGAGCCCTCCGGAGGACGGACCCCGCCGCTCCCTGAAGGCACCTCAGATGTTACTGCCGGTCCCTCACCCCCGACCTCCGACACAGCAGAGTCATCGAGGGCATGGAACCGGTTGGAGAGGAGGATCAGAGGGGAGCCGGTGAGCCCTTCCGTAGGCACCTTAGTGGCCAGGGGGGGGGCCTTAGATGTTTTTGCCCCTTTTCGTTTCCTCCTCCGACTCTTACTGGTCTTATTGTCACCTTTTGTTTTAGGCTGCTCCACCACCTCCTCGTCCAGACTTTCATACTGGGAGGAGTCATCAGAAGCAGCCACCTCCTCCCTCTCCATCCTCCTGATCTCCTCGCTCACCGCCTCCTCCCCCAGGGCCTCAGGGGCACCGGCTGCCGCTTCCGAGGAGGGTACAGACATCACCCCAGTCGCCTGGGGCTTATCCTGCCCCCTACCCCCACGGCGCCTCACCTGATGCCACTGGTGGGCAGATGTACTGGCCACGCCTTCCTTCACCGGCCCCTCAGCTCCTCTCCCGCCCCCACCTCCGGCTCCAGCAGAGGATGCACCGCTGGGGACCCCCCCATGGCTCTCCCCCGCCTGACCAGAGATGGTGTTAGAAAAGGAGCGGGGGCAGCGGCTGTACGGGTGACCTAGGTCACCACACAGGTGACACCTAATGTCACCACAGGCCGCGGCAAGATGACCTACCCCGCCACACAAGGCACATTTCTGCACCTTGCAGCCCGCGCTGAAGTGGCGGGGATCACCGCACCTGTGGCAGACCTTTGGTTGCCCCTGGTAGAAGATCAGGATCCTGTCCCTCCCCAGGAATGCTGAGGAGGGGATGTGGGTGACAGTACCGCCTGAGACCTTCAACCTCATCATGAAGGTCCAGCCCCCTGACCAGATGCCAAACTCGTCCCTGTTCTTTTTTGGGACGTCCGTGACCTCCCCATAGCGGGAAAGCCACGTCATAATATCAACCCCAGAGAGTGACTCGTTATTAGTTAGAACGGTCACTCTCTTTACTCCATTTTGGCGAGACACCGCCTGCACGGCAAAGTCTCGCCAGCCGGGCTCCCCCTTCACCAGTTCAAAATTCGACCAAAAAAGCTCTAGGCCCTCCGGCCGAACAAAACTGATGTCGAAGATGGGGGTACCAAAAGGATGGATCAGGGCAAAGATGTCAGTCGCCCTGAAGTTCATCTTCAGGAGGAGCTCCACGACCCTTGCTCTTGGCGGGCACGCTTCACTGCCCCTCCACCGAAGACGAACTACATTCCTCCTGGCCACCCCCTGCCCGGCTGTCGGGAGGGACCACGCTGTCTCCCCCTCCTTTTTATCTTGGAAGGCGGCCAGGCCATGCCTATCTAGCCAAAAGGCCAGGTCCACCTCTCTTCCCTCTACCTGGATCGTCCGTTCTCCCTTCTTGAGGGCCTCCAGGAAACGGCGTCGCAAGTCACCATCCCTGAGGTCCAGAGGTGAGGAAGCCCCCCGAGAAGACCCCGAGGCCCCGGCTACTACCCCCGCAAAACTCCGGGGACCAGCAGCCGGGGGGGCAGATGGACCAGCCCCACCCCCACTCCCCCCACTAGCAACAGACACACCAGCACTCGCTTCCTCCACCACAGACACATCCATACCGACAGTGACCCCACTTGCCCCACTCCCACTCACATGCACACTGGGGTCACAGTTATTTCTTTTCTCCACACACTTTCTGCCAGCAGGTTTTCCACCAGCATTACTACTGCTGTCACCTGCTGGCAGCACCTTCCCTGCCGGGGGGTTTTGGGAGCCTGGTGCTGCAGCTATTTTTGCCGGCGCCCCTGCCCCAGATAAGCCCGTGGGCACAGAGGACACCGGCAGGCAGGCACCACCTCCATTTTTAGCCACAACTGTGGCACCACTGCTCCCAGCAGCTGCCGGCGCTAAGCCCCGCCCCTTTTCGGGTGAAGCCACGCCCACTTGTGCGGGATTTACCCGCGAGGCCACGCCCCCCGCACCAGGCAGCACAGTGGGGGCCCCAGAGGCCACTCCCACCGGTGCCGTGGATGACAGGGAGGCCACGCCCCCCACACCAGGCAGCACGGTGGGGGCCCCGGAGGCCACTCCCACCGGTGCAGTGGGTGACAGGGAGGCCACGCCCCCCGCACCAGGCAGCACAGTGGGGGCCCCAGAGGCCACTCCCACCGGTGCCGTGGATGACAGGGAGGCCACGCCCCCCACACCAGGCAGCACGGCGGGGGCCCCAGAGGCCACTCCCACCGGTGCCTTTGGTGACAGGGAGGCCACGCCCCCCGCACCAGGCAGCACGGTGGGGGCCCCAGAGGCCACTCCCACTGGCGCTGTGGACGGCTGGGAGGCCACACACCCCGAAGCCGGCCGCGCAGGGACCCCCGAAGCTGACCCGGAGCCGGGTCTACTCACAGGGGCCCCTGGACCAGCGGCACCAGCTCTCAGGGGCATAGCACCCCCTACCGTCACACCCGTTGCCACAAAAAGCCTGGCCACCCCAGCTCCGGTGGCCGGCCCCAGGCTAGGCCACTCCCCCTCGGCACCCAGCGGCGGTGGAGCCCCCCGCGCTGACCCATTACTGGGCCCCTGCGCAGGGGGCCCCGACCTCGCCACGGATTTTGCCAGGGGAGCAAGCCCCACCTTTCGTTTATGAGCCGGCTCTGCCGGAGCCGCAGGCCCCGCGCCCTTCACCTTACCAGGTCTCTGGGTCCCTGAAAGTGATCCAGATTTAGTGGATCCGTGCGTGAGGGACCCAGACACCCCAGCACACGCCGCCGGAGATGCGGCCCCGGCTGTCGGTGCACCGCCGGCAGCGCAGGAGGCAGCGGCGGATGTACACGCCGCCCCCCGCACGCCAGCAGGCGCACCAGGTGCCAGGCCAGACCCCCCTTTTACAGGGGATCCAGCCTGAGCACCTCCACTGATGACTCCCACCATCGGGCCGCCCTCCGCGCCATGCTCCATATCAGACACCTTGGACCCACTGCCTCCATTACCACAAACAGAGGCAGCGTTCTGCGTGCCATGGCCTATGTTCTCCCCGCTCCCTCGCTGTGGACCCACAACAGAGTCCAAGCCGGGGTGGGTAGCGGGTGCCGCACAACGGGACAGGGGGGCCCCAGAGAGGGGGACATACACAAATTTGTGCGCAACAGTTGTTTTTCTCTTTTTTTTTGCTTTTCTCTTCATCCCCCTCACGGGTGCCTCATCCTCGCAGATCTCATCCCCGAACGTAAGCTGACCAAAACGTATCGGGGACTCGATCTGCTGGATCTGCTGCATGATAAGGCAGCCCCCCTCACTGCTACTGCTCCCATCCTCCTCATCCTCCCCCTCGCTCCCGCTGCCCTCTGAAGGGCTAGAATCCGACGGGAGAGCCATCTGCTCAGGGGCTATCCCGCTATACGATGCCTGGAGATCACTTACCAGGCCACCAGGCGGCGGGTAGGGTGCGACCTCCTCCACGCATACCTCTTCTTCCTCCTCCTCCACCGCCTGGCCGGGGCCCTGCGACCCCTCCAGAGCCCCACCGGTCATGGCTCTGAACCGGCTATCATTCTGCAGCTTTTCCTTAAATGGTCCGCTGCCCGCCATGATGGTGTTCCTGCGGTCCTCCAGGTCCTGTATGGCCCGCTTGATCTTCCGGACCGCGGCGGATAGCTCAGGCTTCTTACTGCCAGAGGCCCTCACGGACCTCTCCTGAGCCACCCTCAACTCCCCCCAGAGGGAACTTAGCTTCTTTGTGGCGTCCTCATACTCGCAGAGGTGTGCATGTATACGGGAGGCATAGGTGACGGTTGCCTCCCTCGACGCCTTGGTACCCCAATCAGGGGGCACCGCTGCAGCACCTCCGCTCATACTCGACCCACCTCCGGAGGGAGGAGCCGCCGCGGTCATAGCCTCGGGGGTCCTCCGGGTCCTCATGCCGGACCCCTTGCTGTCTTGGCCAGATCTTGTTGCCTTAGCCGGCTTGGTGTTTCTCCCACCCCCCGCCAGCTTGGACCGGGAGGTGGGAGCCGGGGGCCCGGCCCCGGAGGCCAGTCCCACCACAAGCTTTCCTTCCTGGGAAGGGGGCAGACAAAAAGTCCCAGATGGAAAAAAAAACCTCCCTTCCCAGGAGCTCTCTCCAAACGCAGCCACACAGTCCAGGAAGCACACGGCACACAGCTCACTGCAGGCTCCACCTCCACAACTTCCTGTAGGGAACTGCAACTGGCTGAACTGGAGCTCTTTTATTATAAAAGTACAAAAACACATATACAAAACACAAAAACCAAACCACAGATACAATTATACAACAAACAAACAACTAACAACCAACAAAACCCCAGCAAGACATAACCTAAAATCTGAAATTATATAGAGTCCAACAAAGAAATATATGACGACACAAAGTTCAAGTCCTCCAGCAGACTCTGTAGGAGACCCCCCAGCAAGGGAAGACCCTACCATAACTCCAGGGTGCGCCCTAAAACGCACCCGACCCCCAGCATACACAACATCCATACCTGCACACTCATACCTAACCCCCTAACAAAAAAGGAAAACTAAATAACTGGCCCACTGCCAAAAACAAAGAAATAGGCCACCTGGCCGAAACAAAACTTAATGCACAGCAAACCTTTTTTTTGTAGTTTTTTATATTTTTTTTTTTTTTTTTTTTTTCCCCCACCACCATTTTTTAACACCCAAGGTCCCACGAGAGTCTGTGGCCTTATCACAACAAGCCCCACTAAAGTTTGTGGCCATTTCACACACAAAAAGGTCCCTTTGCCTCTTCCGGCATCCCGCAGGACGTCCACATTTTTCACAAAACCACCGCAAACCCCTCCCCCCTCCCCCCTAAAGCCCCCCACCCAACCTAAACTAACCCCCCCACACACACAATACACATACATTATTTATATACAACACAACATAACGATGTAACAACAACTAACCAAATCATCATGACATAACAACTTAACCGATTTTTTAAGACTACTAAACATGAACCAAAGGATCAGACCCAAGTTCAGTGCTTGCAAGCCCTATATTCAGATTCTGAACCGTAAAACAAAAAACTACAAATGTGAGGGGAGCAGCCCACCACCAGGAAACTGGAGACTACAGAGGCTCTCACCCTGCTCTAACACACAAACAGCCTGTCCCTCCCTATTAAAGAAAAAGAAAAACCTGTCCCTACCGCCCTACCAATCTTTCCCTACCTGTCCCTACCTGTCCCTCTCTGACCCTCACTACCAACCTAATGCTAACTACCTATCCCTAAAGACTGTCCCTACCTGTCCCTCCCTGACCCTACACATCCATCTGACCCTACAAATAAATATAAAATATAGAAAGGACTAAACTAACCCTATCACAGACACACATACCCTAACTCTCCCTAGGGCACATTAAATGAGAACCCCCTCCATAGAAGGGAAGCCCTCCCTGCACCCAGCCTCTCATACTCCAGCGAGCGCACTTTTGCCAGGTCACCCAGGATGTTCCTAATCACCTCTTCCCGGGGGAGGACTTTATGCTGGGTGGACACTAAACACCGTGCGTTCCACGTGTAAAACCTAGTCACTAAACTAACTAAGAAGACAGTGCCCCGATCTCGGCCACCAAGGGATCTGAATGCCCCATAGGCCCACTCCGCATAGGAAAGGCCTGCCAGCCTAGGCCAGCCAATGGAAGCACCCACCCTACTGTAGACCTCTGTATTAAAGGGACATTGAAGCAGGAAGTGCTCCATGCTTTCAAGCATGCCGCCACACTCCTCGCGGGGACAATCCCGGTCATCAGAGTTCCTGTACTTCAGGTTGCCCCTCACATACAGTCTCCCATGGAAGCAGCGCCAAGTCAAGTCCCAAAACTTCAAGGGGATCCGCTTAGAGTTTAATAACCCGAGCCCCACCTCCAGATCCCGGCTTGGGCAATCCTTGAGGGCCAGGGGCTTCTGGAAGTGGGTCAACAGAACCCTATTGTCAAGTAACCTCCTTGACAAGGTCCTGATCTCCCACACTCCCAGACCCCACCGGCGGATCGCCTTCACAACCAGGGTAGCATAAGCCGGAAGATGCCCATGAGGCGTGCGAAGGTCCTTCACCCGCCCTCCTGTCTCCCATTCCTGGAAGAAAGGCCGAAACCACCCCCTACAGGAGAATACCCACGGAGGAGCCCTCTCTAACCAGAGGTTGGCGATGTTTGCCTTAAGAAAGGTGTTTACTAGAAACACCACCGGGTTGACCATACCCAACCCTCCTAGTCTCCTCGTGCGGTACGTGACCTCCCTCTTGATCAGGTTCAGCCTATTCCCCCATAATAGTTGGAAGAACAGGCTGTAGACCCGTGTCCAAAGAGGTTCTGGCAAGATGCAGACGCTGCCCAGGTATATTAATAAAGGGAGCAAATACCCCTTGGCCAGGTTAACCCTTTCCCTCAGGGTCAAGGACCAACCCTTCCACTGATCCACCTTCTGGGCGGCAATCTTAAGTCTGCCCTCCCAGTTTTGCTGGGGATAGTCCCCCGGGCCGAAACTGATGCCTAAAATTTTTGCTGTGGCCTGAGGCCCTGGAAGGGTGTCCGGGAGATCGAAACTTGGATCTCCCCCTCCCAGCCAGAGACTCTCACACTTATCCCGGTTGATCATGGACCCAGAAGCCACCGAGTAGCGCTCAACTTCAGACATGACCCAGTCCGCCTCCTCTCTCGAGGATACAAAGAGGGAAACGTCGTCGGCGTACGCCACTACCCTCAAGGTGGCCTCTGGCTCCGCCCGGTCCATCCCGACTCCCACCAACGGTCCGCGTTCCACTCTCCTTAAAAAGGGGTCGATCGCGAACACGTATAACAGTGGGCTCAGAGGACAGCCCTGGCGGACACCAGACCTCACCTCAAAAGGGGGTCCGACCCAACCGTTCACAAGCGGAAAAGTCTCTGCCCCATTGTATAATACTCTCAACCAATCAACAAACCTCCCGGGCAGACCGTACCTCAGAAGGACGGACCAGAGGTACTCATGGTTAACCCGGTCAAAGGCCTTCGCTTGGTCTAAGGACAGCAAGTACCCCTTCCAGAGACCTGCCCTGCCCTGCTCCACTGCCTCCCGGACACCGAGCACAGCACTAAAAGTACTGCGGCCTGGAACAGAGCAGTGCTGGGCCCCCGAAAGGAGCCGGGGTGCAAACTTCACCAACCGATTGAAAAGCACCTTTGCCAGAACCTTTCGGTCCGTATTGAGAAGCGCTATGGGACGCCAATTCTCAATACGGGACGAGTCTTTACCCTTTGACAGGATAATCAGGGCGGACTTCCTCATTGAACCGGGAAGAATGTCCGAGGAAAGACATTCATTAAAAACCTCAGTCATGAGGGGGACCAAAGAGTCCCTAAAAGTCCTGTAAAACTCGGATGTTAAGCCATCCGGACCGGGCGATTTTTTGGGCCGGAGCCCATCAATGGCCCGTCTCACTTCCTCTTCCCTGATTGCTTCTGCCAAACCATGAAGAGAGGGGTCATCCCCTGGTTCAGGGATGGTTTCAGCCAGGAAAGCCGACATCTCATCCCGATCTGGATCCCTCCTTCCCAAGAGATGCGAGTAGAAGGATCTGACCACCTCCAGGATCCCTGATTTGGATCTGTTCAGGGAACCCGTACTGTCGATCAGTCCTGTTACCATCTTGCAACTCACTGACATCCTGCAGTTCCTGTAGGGGTCGGGCGAGCGGTACCTCCCGAAATCCCTCTCAAAAACTAAGGATGTGTGCCTATCATACTGGCACCCCTTGAGCAAGGCCTTCACCCTGGAGATTTCCTCACGGTCCCCTCCAGTCGAGACGAGCTGCTCGAGTTTCCTCCCCAGCTCCCGATACAGGCGGTACCTGTTCAGGCCTCTGAGGCTCGAAAGCTGACGGAAGAACCCCGCAACCCTTGTTTTGAAGATCTCCCACCACTCAGACTTACTGCTACAGAGACCCAAGAGAGGTACCTGGCTCTGAAGAAATTCCTCAAAGGATTGTCTCACATCCGCTTCTTCCAACAGGGACGAATTCAGCTTCCATAGGCCTCTCCCTATCCGGGGAGTCTCTGCAACATTCAAAGAAAAGGAAATGAAACAGTGATCGGAGAATTCCACCTCAACAGCGGACACTGCAGAAGAGACGGCTTCCTCCTTTAAAAAAAACCTATCTATCCTAGACCTACAACTACCCCTATGAAAGGTGAAACCCCCGTGACCTGGGGTGTGCCGGATGTGGACATCCACCAGGCGAGCTTCGCTTGCTATGCTGTTGAGGGTATTACTATCAAAAGCCAGCCTTCGGTCTCCGGGGCCTCCCCTATCACGGGGTCTAGTTATAGTATTAAAGTCCCCACCGAAGACCACCTGCCGGCTGGTAAAAAGATAGGGCTTGATCTTCAGGAAGAGACATTTACGGTCCCACTCTGACTGTGGACCATAGATGTTAATGAGCCGGAGCTCCTGTCCCCCCATGAAGACGTCAAGGACCAAGCACCTCCCCATTTCTACCTCGATCACCCGTCTGCATTCCACCGAAGCGGCCTTAAAAAGGACCGCTACCCCGCTATACGGCTCGGCCGCAAGAGACCAGTATGAGGGCCCGCACCTCCACTCCCTCCTTGCTTTGTAAATGGCCCCCATGTCTGTTAGTCTGGTCTCCTGCAAAAATAAAATGTCAGCCTCAACTCGGTTGAAAAAATCAAAGGCCATAAATCTGGCCGCATCTGACTTTATACTGGCGACATTAATCGACGCCAGAGTCAACGGGGTAGGTTCCGCCATCATGGGTGATTGAGTTAGACGGCCTTCTTTTTAACCGCACCCCTCAATTTACCTTTTTCACCCTCAGAGGAGGAGCCAGACTCTCCCCTCCTCTTTAGTGACACCGAGGTGTCCATAGCACCCGTCACCACCTTCCCAGTACCGGGTTCCTCACCCCTGGACCCCAGGGCAGTCCCCCCCCCAGAGGAAAGTGAGCCCTCCGGAGGACGGACCCCGCCGCTCCCTGAAGGCACCTCAGATGTTACTGCCGGTCCCTCACCCCCGACCTCCGACACAGCAGAGTCATCGAGGGCATGGAACCGGTTGGAGAGGGGGATCAGAGGGGAGCCGGTGAGCCCTTCCGTAGGCACCTTAGTGGCCAGGGGGGGGGCCTTAGATGTTTTTGCCCCTTTTCGTTTCCTCCTCCGACTCTTACTGGTCTTATTGTCACCTTTTGTTTTAGGCTGCTCCACCACCTCCTCGTCCAGACTTTCATACTGGGAGGAGTCATCAGAAGCAGCCACCTCCTCCCTCTCCATCCTCCTGATCTCCTCGCTCACCGCCTCCTCCCCCAGGGCCTCAGGGGCACCGGCTGCCGCTTCCGAGGAGGGTACAGACATCACCCCAGTCGCCTGGGGCTTATCCTGCCCCCTACCCCCACGGCGCCTCACCTGATGCCACTGGTGGGCAGATGTACTGGCCACGCCTTCCTTCACCGACCCCTCAGCTCCTCTCCCGCCCCCACCTCCGGCTCCAGCAGAGGATGCACCGCTGGGGACCCCCCCATGGCTCTCCCCCGCCTGACCAGAGATGGTGTTAGAAAAGGAGCGGGGGCAGCGGCTGTACGGGTGACCTAGGTCACCACACAGGTGACACCTAATGTCACCACAGGCCGCGGCAAGATGACCTACCCCGCCACACAAGGCACATTTCTGCACCTTGCAGCCCGCGCTGAAGTGGCGGGGATCACCGCACCTGTGGCAGACCTTTGGTTGCCCCTGGTAGAAGATCAGGATCCTGTCCCTCCCCAGGAATGCTGAGGAGGGGATGTGGGTGACAGTACCGCCTGAGACCTTCAACCTCATCATGAAGGTCCAGCCCCCTGACCAGATGCCAAACTCGTCCCTGTTCTTTTTTGGGACGTCCGTGACCTCCCCATAGCGGGAAAGCCACGTCATAATATCAACCCCAGAGAGTGACTCGTTATTAGTTAGAACGGTCACTCTCTTTACTCCATTTTGGCGAGACACCGCCTGCACGGCAAAGTCTCGCCAGCCGGGCTCCCCCTTCACCAGTTCAAAATTCGACCAAAAAAGCTCTAGGCCCTCCGGCCGAACAAAACTGATGTCGAAGATGGGGGTACCAAAAGGATGGATCAGGGCAAAGATGTCAGTCGCCCTGAAGTTCATCTTCAGGAGGAGCTCCACGACCCTTGCTCTTGGCGGGCACGCTTCACTGCCCCTCCACCGAAGACGAACTACATTCCTCCTGGCCACCCCCTGCCCGGCTGTCGGGAGGGACCACGCTGTCTCCCCCTCCTTTTTATCTTGGAAGGCGGCCAGGCCATGCCTATCTAGCCAAAAGGCCAGGTCCACCTCTCTTCCCTCTACCTGGATCGTCCGTTCTCCCTTCTTGAGGGCCTCCAGGAAACGGCGTCGCAAGTCACCATCCCTGAGGTCCAGAGGTGAGGAAGCCCCCCGAGAAGACCCCGAGGCCCCGGCTACTACCCCCGCAAAACTCCGGGGACCAGCAGCCGGGGGGGCAGATGGACCAGCCCCACCCCCACTCCCCCCACTAGCAACAGACACACCAGCACTCGCTTCCTCCACCACAGACACATCCATACCGACAGTGACCCCACTTGCCCCACTCCCACTCACATGCACACTGGGGTCACAGTTATTTCTTTTCTCCACACACTTTCTGCCAGCAGGTTTTCCACCAGCATTACTACTGCTGCCACCTGCTGGCAGCACCTTCCCTGCCGGGGGGTTTTGGGAGCCTGGTGCTGCAGCTATTTTTGCCGGCGCCCCTGCCCCAGATAAGCCCGTGGGCACAGAGGACACCGGCAGGCAGGCACCACCTCCATTTTTAGCCACAACTGTGGCACCACTGCTCCCAGCAGCTGCCGGCGCTAAGCCCCGCCCCTTTTCGGGTGAAGCCACGCCCACTTGTGCGGGATTTACCCGCGAGGCCACGCCCCCCGCACCAGGCAGCACAGTGGGGGCCCCAGAGGCCACTCCCACCGGTGCCGTGGATGACAGGGAGGCCACGCCCCCCACACCAGGCAGCACGGTGGGGGCCCCGGAGGCCACTCCCACCGGTGCCGTGGGTGACAGGGAGGCCACGCCCCCCGCACCAGGCAGCACAGTGGGGGCCCCAGAGGCCACTCCCACCGGTGCCGTGGATGACAGGGAGGCCACGCCCCCCACACCAGGCAGCACGGCGGGGGCCCCAGAGGCCACTCCCACCGGTGCCTTTGGTGACAGGGAGGCCACGCCCCCCGCACCAGGCAGCACGGTGGGGGCCCCAGAGGCCACTCCCACTGGCGCTGTGGACGGCTGGGAGGCCACACCCCCCGAAGCCGGCCGCGCAGGGACCCCCGAAGCTGACCCGGAGCCGGGTCTACTCACAGGGGCCCCTGGACCAGCGGCACCAGCTCTCAGGGGCATAGCACCCCCTACCGTCACACCCGTTGCCACAAAAAGCCTGGCCACCCCAGCTCCGGTGGCCGGCCCCAGGCTAGGCCACTCCCCCTCGGCACCCAGCGGCGGTGGAGCCCCCCGCGCTGACCCATTACTGGGCCCCTGCGCAGGGGGCCCCGACCTCGCCACGGATTTTGCCAGGGGAGCAAGCCCCACCTTTCGTTTATGAGCCGGCTCTGCCGGAGCCGCAGGCCCCGCGCCCTTCACCTTACCAGGTCTCTGGGTCCCTGAAAGTGATCCAGATTTAGTGGATCCGTGCGTGAGGGACCCAGACACCCCAGCACACGCCGCCGGAGATGCGGCCCCGGCTGTCGGTGCACCGCCGGCAGCGCAGGAGGCAGCGGCGGATGTACACGCCGCCCCCCGCACGCCAGCAGGCGCACCAGGTGCCAGGCCAGACCCCCCTTTTACAGGGGATCCAGCCCGAGCACCTCCACTGATGACTCCCACCATCGGGCCGCCCTCCGCGCCATGCTCCATATCAGACACCTTGGACCCACTGCCTCCATTACCACAAACAGAGGCAGCGCTCTGCGTGCCATGGCCTATGTTCTCCCCGCTCCCTCGCTGTGGACCCACAACAGAGTCCAAGCCGGGGTGGGTAGCGGGTGCCGCACAACGGGACAGGGGGGCCCCAGAGAGGGGGACATACACAAATTTGTGTGCAACAGTTGTTTTTCTCTTTTTTTTTGCTTTTCTCTTCATCCCCCTCACGGGTGCCTCATCCTCGCAGATCTCATCCCCGAACGTAAGCTGACCAAAACGTATCGGGGACTCGATCTGCTGGATCTGCTGCATGATAAGGCAGCCCCCCTCACTGCTACTGCTCCCATCCTCCTCATCCTCCCCCTCGCTCCCGCTGCCCTCTGAAGGGCTAGAATCAGACGGGAGAGCCATCTGCTCAGGGGCTATCCCGCTATGCGATGCCTGGAGATCACTTACCAGGCCACCAGGCGGTGGGTAGGGTGCGACCTCCTCCACGCATACCTCTTCTTCCTCCTCCTCCACCGCCTGGCCGGGGCCCTGCGACCCCTCCAGAGCCCCACCGGTCATGGCTCTGAACCGGCTATCATTCTGCAGCTTTTCCTTAAATGGTCCGCTGCCCGCCATGATGGTGTTCCTGCGGTCCTCCAGGTCCTGTATGGCCCGCTTGATCTTCCGGACCGCGGCGGATAGCTCAGGCTTCTTACTGCCAGAGGCCCTCACGGACCTCTCCTGAGCCACCCTCAACTCCCCCCAGAGGGAACTTAGCTTCTTTGTGGCGTCCTCATACTCGCAGAGGTGTGCATGTATACGGGAGGCATAGGTGACGGTTGCCTCCCTCGACGCCTTGGTACCCCAATCAGGGGGCACCGCTGCAGCACCTCCGCTCATACTCGACCCACCTCCGGAGGGAGGAGCCGCCGCGGTCGCAGCCTCGGGGGTCCTCCGGGTCCTCATGCTGGAACCCCTGCCGTCTTGGCCAGATCTTGTAGCCTTAGCCGGCTTGGTGTTCCTCCCACCCCCCGCCAGCTTGGACCGGGAGGTGGGAGCCGGGGGCCCAGCCCCGGAGGCCAGTCCCACCACAAGCTTTCCTTCCTGGGAAGGGGGCAGACAAAAAGTCCCAGATGGAAAAAAAAACCTCCCTTCCCAGGAGCTCTCTCCAAACGCAGCCACACAGTCCAGGAAGCACACGGCACACAGCTCACTGCAGGCTCCACCTCCACAACTTCCTGTAGGGAACTGCAACTGGCTGAACTGGAGCTCTTTTATTATAAAAGTACAAAAACACATATACAAAACACAAAAACCAAACCACAGATACAATTATACAACAAACAAACAACTAACAACCAACAAAACCCCAGCAAGACATAACCTAAAATCTGAAATTATATAGAGTCCAACAAAGAAATATAAGACGACACAAAGTTCAAGTCCTCCAGCAGACTCTGTAGGAGACCCCCCAGCAAGGGAAGACCCTACCATAACTCCAGGGTGCGCCCTAAAACGCACCCGACCCCCAGCATACACAACATCCATACCTGCACATTCATACCTAACCCCCTAACAAAAAAGGAAAACTAAATAACTGGCCCACTGCCAAAAACAAAGAAATAGGCCACCTGGCCGAAACAAAACTTAATGCACAGCAAACCTTTTTTTTGTAGTTTTTTATATTTTTTTTTTTTTTTTTTTTTTTTTTTTTTTTTTCCCCCCCACCACCATTTTTTAACACCCAAGGTCCCACGAGAGTCTGTGGCCTTATCACAACAAGCCCCACTAAAGTTTGTGGCCATTTCACACACAAAAAGGTCCCTTTGCCTCTTCCGGCATCCCGCAGGACGTCCACATTTTTCACAAAACCACCGCAAACCCCTCCCCCCTAAAGCCCCCCACCCAACCTAAACTAACCCCCCCACACACACAATACACATACATTATTTATATACAACACAACATAACGATGTAACAACAACTAACCAAATCATCATGACATAACAACTTAACCGATTTTTTAAGACTACTAAACATGAACCAAAGGATCAGACCCAAGTTCAGTGCTTGCAAGCCCTATATTCAGATTCTGAACCGTAAAACAAAAAACTACAAATGTGAGGGGAGCAGCCCACCACCAGGAAACTGGAGACTACAGAGGCTCTCACCCTGCTCTAACACACAAACAGCCTGTCCCTCCCTATTAAAGAAAAAGAAAAACCTGTCCCTACCGCCCTACCAATCTTTCCCTACCTGTCCCTACCTGTCCCTCTCTGACCCTCACTACCAACCTAATGCTAACTACCTATCCCTAAAGACTGTCCCTACCTGTCCCTCCCTAACCCTACACATCCATCTGACCCTACAAATAAATATAAAATATAGAAAGGACTAAACTAACCCTATCACAGACACACATACCCTAACTCTCCCTAGGGCACATTAAATGAGAACCCCCTCCATAGAAGGGAAGCCCTCCCTGCACCCAGCCTCTCATACTCCAGCGAGCGCACTTTTGCCAGGTCACCCAGGATGTTCCTAATCACCTCTTCCCGGGGGAGGACTTTATGCTGGGTGGACACTAAACACCGTGCGTTCCACGTGTAAAACCTAGTCACTAAACTAACTAAGAAGACAGTGCCCCGATCTCGGCCACCAAGGGATCTGAATGCCCCATAGGCCCACTCCGCATAGGAAAGGCCTGCCAGCCTAGGCCAGCCAATGGAAGCACCCACCCTACTGTAGACCTCTGTATTAAAGGGACATTGAAGCAGGAAGTGCTCCATGCTTTCAAGCATGCCGCCACACTCCTCGCGGGGACAATCCCGGTCATCAGAGTTCCTGTACTTCAGGTTGCCCCTCACATACAGTCTCCCATGGAAGCAGCGCCAAGTCAAGTCCCAAAACTTCAAGGGGATCCGCTTAGAGTTTAATAACCCGAGCCCCACCTCCAGATCCCGGCTTGGGCAATCCTTGAGGGCCAGGGGCTTCTGGAAGTGGGTCAACAGAACCCTATTGTCAAGTAACCTCCTTGACAAGGTCCTGATCTCCCACACTCCCAGACCCCACCGGCGGATCGCCTTCACAACCAGGGTAGCATAAGCCGGAAGATGCCCATGAGGCGTGCGAAGGTCCTTCACCCGCCCTCCTGTCTCCCATTCCTGGAAGAAAGGCCGAAACCACCCCCTACAGGAGAATACCCACGGAGGAGCCCTCTCTAACCAGAGGTTGGCGATGTTTGCCTTAAGAAAGGTGTTTACTAGAAACACCACCGGGTTGACCATACCCAACCCTCCTAGTCTCCTCGTGCGGTACGTGACCTCCCTCTTGATCAGGTTCAGCCTATTCCCCCATAATAGTTGGAAGAACAGGCTGTAGACCCGTGTCCAAAGAGGTTCTGGCAAGATGCAGACGCTGCCCAGGTATATTAATAAAGGGAGCAAATACCCCTTGGCCAGGTTAACCCTTTCCCTCAGGGTCAAGGACCAACCCTTCCACTGATCCACCTTCTGGGCGGCAATCTTAAGTCTGCCCTCCCAGTTTTGCTGGGGATAGTCCCCCGGGCCGAAACTGATGCCTAAAATTTTTGCTGTGGCCTGAGGCCCTGGAAGGGTGTCCGGGAGATCAAAACTTGGATCTCCCCCTCCCAGCCAGAGACTCTCACACTTATCCCGGTTGATCATGGACCCAGAAGCCACCGAGTAGCGCTCAACTTCAGACATGACCCAGTCCGCCTCCTCTCTCGAGGATACAAAGAGGGAAACGTCGTCGGCGTACGCCACTACCCTCAAGGTGGCCTCTGGCTCCGCCCGGTCCATCCCGACTCCCACCAACGGTCCGCGTTCCACTCTCCTTAAAAAGGGGTCGATCGCGAACACGTATAACAGTGGGCTCAGAGGACAGCCCTGGCGGACACCAGACCTCACCTCAAAAGGGGGTCCGACCCAACCGTTCACAAGCGGAAAAGTCTCTGCCCCATTGTATAATACTCTCAACCAATCAACAAACCTCCCGGGCAGACCGTACCTCAGAAGGACGGACCAGAGGTACTCATGGTTAACCCGGTCAAAGGCCTTCGCTTGGTCTAAGGACAGCAAGTACCCCTTCCAGAGACCTGCCCTGCCCTGCTCCACTGCCTCTCGGACACCGAGCACAGCACTAAAAGTACTGCGGCCTGGAACAGAGCAGTGCTGGGCCCCCGAAAGGAGCCGGGGTGCAAACTTCACCAACCGATTGAAAAGCACCTTTGCCAGAACCTTTCGGTCCGTATTGAGAAGCGCTATGGGACGCCAATTCTCAATACGGGACGAGTCTTTACCCTTTGACAGGATAATCAGGGCGGACTTCCTCATTGAACCGGGAAGAATGTCCGAGGAAAGACATTCATTAAAAACCTCAGTCATGAGGGGGACCAAAGAGTCTCTAAAAGTCCTGTAAAACTCGGATGTTAAGCCATCCGGACCGGGCGATTTTTTGGGCCGGAGCCCATCAATGGCCCGTCTCACTTCCTCTTCCCTGATTGCTTCTGCCAAACCATGAAGAGAGGGGTCATCCCCTGGATCAGGGATGGTTTCAGCCAGGAAAGCCGACATCTCATCCCGATCTGGATCCCTCCTTCCCAAGAGATGCGAGTAGAAGGATCTGACCACCTCCAGGATCCCTGATTTGGATCTGTTCAGGGAACCCGTACTGTCGATCAGTCCTGTTACCATCTTGCAACTCACTGACATCCTGCAGTTCCTGTAGGGGTCGGGCGAGCGGTACCTCCCGAAATCCCTCTCAAAAACTAAGGATGTGTGCCTATCATACTGGCACCCCTTGAGCAAGGCCTTCACCCTGGAGATTTCCTCACGGTCCCCTCCAGTCGAGACGAGCTGCTCGAGTTTCCTCCCCAGCTCCCGATACAGGCGGTACCTGTTCAGGCCTCTGAGGCTCGAAAGCTGACGGAAGAACCCCGCAACCCTTGTTTTGAAGATCTCCCACCACTCAGACTTACTGCTACAGAGACCCAAGAGAGGCACCTGGCTCTGAAGAAATTCCTCAAAGGATTGTCTCACATCCGCTTCTTCCAACAGGGACGAATTCAGCTTCCATAGGCCTCTCCCTATCCGGGGAGTCTCTGCAACATTCAAAGAAAAGGAAATGAAACAGTGATCGGAGAATTCCACCTCAACAGCGGACACTGCAGAAGAGACGGCTTCCTCCTTTAAAAAAAACCTATCTATCCTAGACCTACAACTACCCCTATGAAAGGTGAAACCCCCGTGACCTGGGGTGTGCCGGATGTGGACATCCACCAGGCGAGCTTCGCTTGCTATGCTGTTGAGGGTATTACTATCAAAAGCCAGCCTTCGGTCTCCGGGGCCTCCCCTATCACGGGGTCTAGTTATAGTATTAAAGTCCCCACCGAAGACCACCTGCCGGCTGGTAAAAAGATAGGGCTTGATCTTCAGGAAGAGACATTTACGGTCCCACTCTGACTGTGGACCATAGATGTTAATGAGCCGGAGCTCCTGTCCCCCCATGAAGACGTCAAGGACCAAGCACCTCCCCATTTCTACCTCGATCACCCGTCTGCATTCCACCGAAGCAGCCTTAAAAAGGACCGCTACCCCGCTATACGGCTCGGCCGCAAGAGACCAGTATGAGGGCCCGCACCTCCACTCCCTCCTTGCTTTGTAAATGGCCCCCATGTCTGTTAGTCTGGTCTCCTGCAAAAATAAAATGTCAGCCTCAACTCGGTTGAAAAAATCAAAGGCCATAAATCTGGCCGCATCTGACTTTATACTGGCGACATTAATCGACGCCAGAGTCAACGGGGTAGGTTCCGCCATCATGGGTGATTGAGTTAGACGGCCTTCTTTTTAACCGCACCCCTCAATTTACCTTTTTCACCCTCAGAGGAGGAGCCAGACTCTCCCCTCCTCTTTAGTGACACCGAGGTGTCCATAGCACCCGTCACCACCCTCCCAGTACCGGGTTCCTCACCCCTGGACCCCAGGGCAGTCCCCCCCCCAGAGGAAAGTGAGCCCTCCGGAGGACGGACCCCGCCGCTCCCTGAAGGCACCTCAGATGTTACTGCCGGTCCCTCACCCCCGACCTCCGACACAGCAGAGTCATCGAGGGCATGGAACCGGTTGGAGAGGGGGATCAGAGGGGAGCCGGTGAGCCCTTCCGTAGGCACCTTAGTGGCCAGGGGGGGGGCCTTAGATGTTTTTGCCCCTTTTCGTTTCCTCCTCCGACTCTTACTGGTCTTATTGTCACCTTTTGTTTTAGGCTGCTCCACCACCTCCTCGTCCAGACTTTCATACTGGGAGGAGTCATCAGAAGCAGCCACCTCCTCCCTCTCCATCCTCCTGATCTCCTCGCTCACCGCCTCCTCCCCCAGGGCCTCAGGGGCACCGGCTGCCGCTTCCAAGGAGGGTACAGACATCACCCCAGTCGCCTGGGGCTTATCCTGCCCCCTACCCCCACGGCGCCTCACCTGATGCCACTGGTGGGCAGATGTACTGGCCACGCCTTCCTTCACCGACCCCTCAGCTCCTCTCCCGCCCCCACCTCCGGCTCCAGCAGAGGATGCACCGCTGGGGACCCCCCCATGGCTCTCCCCCGCCTGACCAGAGATGGTGTTAGAAAAGGAGCGGGGGCAGCGGCTGTACGGGTGACCTAGGTCACCACACAGGTGACACCTAATGTCACCACAGGCCGCGGCAAGATGACCTACCCCGCCACACAAGGCACATTTCTGCACCTTGCAGCCCGCGCTGAAGTGGCGGGGATCACCGCACCTGTGGCAGACCTTTGGTTGCCCCTGGTAGAAGATCAGGATCCTGTCCCTCCCCAGGAATGCTGAGGAGGGGATGTGGGTGACAGTACCGCCTGAGACCTTCAACCTCATCATGAAGGTCCAGCCCCCTGACCAGATGCCAAACTCGTCCCTGTTCTTTTTTGGGACGTCCGTGACCTCCCCATAGCGGGAAAGCCACGTCATAATATCGACCCCAGAGAGTGACTCGTTATTAGTTAGAACGGTCACTCTCTTTACTCCATTTTGGCGAGACACCGCCTGCACGGCAAAGTCTCGCCAGCCGGGCTCCCCCTTCACCAGTTCAAAATTCGACCAAAAAAGCTCTAGGCCCTCCGGCCGAACAAAACTGATGTCGAAGATGGGGGTACCAAAAGGATGGATCAGGGCAAAGATGTCAGTCGCCCTGAAATTCATCTTCAGGAGGAGCTCCACGACCCTTGCTCTTGGCGGGCACGCTTCACTGCCCCTCCACCGAAGACGAACTACATTCCTCCTGGCCACCCCCTGCCCGGCTGTCGGGAGGGACCACGCTGTCTCCCCCTCCTTTTTATCTTGGAAGGCGGCCAGGCCATGCCTATCTAGCCAAAAGGCCAGGTCCACCTCTCTTCCCTCTACCTGGATCGTCCGTTCTCCCTTCTTGAGGGCCTCCAGGAAACGGCGTCGCAAGTCACCATCCCTGAGGTCCAGAGGTGAGGAAGCCCCCCGAGAAGACCCCGAGGCCCCGGCTACTACCCCCGCAAAACTCCGGGGACCAGCAGCCGGGGGGGCAGATGGACCAGCCCCACCACCACCCCCCCCACTATCAACAGACACACCAGCACTTGCTTCCTCCACCACAGACACATCCATACCGACAGTCACCCCACTTGCCCCACTCCCACTCACATGCACACTGGGGTCACAGTTATTTCTTTTCTCCACACACTTTCTGCCAGCAGGTTTTCCACCAGCATTACCACTGCTGCCACCTGCTGGCAGCACCTTCCCTGCCGGGGGGTTTTGGGAGCCTGGTGCTGCAGCTATTTTTGCCGGCGCCCCTGCCCCAGATAAGCCCGTGGGCACAGAGGACACCGGCAGGCAGGCACCACCTCCATTTTTAGCCACAACTGTGGCACCACTGCTCCCAGCAGCTGCCGGCGCTAAGCCCCGCCCCTTTTCGGGTGAAGCCACGCCCACTCGTGCGGGATTTACCCGCGAGGCCACGCCCCCCGCACCAGGCAGCACAGTGGGGGCCCCAGAGGCCACTCCCACCGGTGCCGTGGATGACAGGGAGGCCACGCCCCCCACACCAGGCAGCACGGTGGGGGCCCCGGAGGCCACTCCCACCGGTGCCGTGGGTGACAGGGAGGCCACGCCCCCCACACCAGGCAGCACAGTGGGGGCCCCAGAGGCCACTCCCACCGGTGCCGTGGATGACAGGGAGGCCACGCCCCCCACACCAGGCAGCACGGCGGGGGCCCCAGAGGCCACTCCCACCGGTGCCGTGGATGACAGGGAGGCCACGCCCCCCGCACCAGGCAGCACGGTGGGGGCCCCAGAGGCCACTCCCACTGGCGCTGTGGACGGCTGGGAGGCCACACCCCCCGAAGCCGGCCGCGCAGGGACCCCCGAAGCTGACCCGGAGCCGGGTCTACTCACAGGGGCCCCTGGACCAGCGGCACCAGCTCTCAGGGGCATAGCACCCCCTACCGTCACACCCGTTGCCACAAAAAGCCTGGCCACCCCAGCTCCGGTGGCCGGCCCCAGGCTAGGCCACTCCCCCTCGGCACCCAGCGGCGGTGGAGCCCCCCGCGCTGACCCATTACTGGGCCCCTGCGCAGGGGGCCCCGACCTCGCCACGGATTTTGCCAGGGGAGCAAGCCCCACCTTTCGTTTATGAGCCGGCTCTGCCGGAGCCGCAGGCCCCGCGCCCTTCACCTTACCAGGTCTCTGGGTCCCTGAAAGTGATCCAGATTTAGTGGATCCGTGCGTGAGGGACCCAGACACCCCAGCACACGCCGCCGGAGATGCGGCCCCGGCTGTCGGTGCACCGCCGGCAGCGCAGGAGGCAGCGGCGGATGTACACGCCGCCCCCCGCACGCCAGCAGGCGCACCAGGTGCCAGGCCAGACCCCCCTTTTACAGGGGATCCAGCCCGAGCACCTCCACTGATGACTCCCACCATCGGGCCGCCCTCCGCGCCATGCTCCATATCAGACACCTTGGACCCACTGCCTCCATTACCACAAACAGAGGCAGCGCTCTGCGTGCCATGGCCTATGTTCTCCCCGCTCCCTCGCTGTGGACCCACAACAGAGTCCAAGCCGGGGTGGGTGGCGGGTGCCGCACAACGGGACAGGGGGGCCCCAGAGAGGGGGACATACACAAACTTGTGCGCAACAGTTGTTTTTCTCTTTTTTTTTGCTTTTCTCTTCATCCCCCTCACGGGTGCCTCATCCTCGCAGATCTCATCCCCGAACGTAAGCTGACCAAAACGTACCGGGGACTCGATCTGCTGGATCTGCTGCATGATAAGGCAGCCCCCCTCACTGCTACTGCTCCCATCCTCCTCATCCTCCCCCTCGCTCCCGCTGCCCTCTGAAGGGCTAGAATCCGACGGGAGAGCCATCTGCTCAGGGGCTATCCCGCTATACGATGCCTGGAGATCACTTACCAGGCCACCAGGCGGCGGGTAGGGTGCGACCTCCTCCACGCATACCTCTTCTTCCTCCTCCTCCACCGCCTGGCCGGGGCCCTGCGACCCCTCCAGAGCCCCACCGGTCATGGCTCTGAACCGGCTATCATTCTGCAGCTTTTCCTTAAATGGTCCGCTGCCCGCCATGATGGTGTTCCTGCGGTCCTCCAGGTCCTGTATGGCCCGCTTGATCTTCCGGACCGCGGCGGATAGCTCAGGCTTCTTACTGCCAGAGGCCCTCACGGACCTCTCCTGAGCCACCCTCAACTCCCCCCAGAGGGAACTTAGCTTCTTTGTGGCGTCCTCATACTCGCAGAGGTGTGCATGTATACGGGAGGCATAGGTGACGGTTGCCTCCCTCGACGCCTTGGTACCCCAATCAGGGGGCACCGCTGCAGCACCTCCGCTCATACTCGACCCACCTCCGGAGGGAGGAGCCGCCGCGGTCATAGCCTCGGGGGTCCTCCGGGTCCTCATGCCGGACCCCTTGCTGTCTTGGCCAGATCTTGTTGCCTTAGCCGGCTTGGTGTTTCTCCCACCCCCCGCCAGCTTGGACCGGGAGGTGGGAGCCGGGGGCCCGGCCCCGGAGGCCAGTCCCACCACAAGCTTTCCTTCCTGGGAAGGGGGCAGACAAAAAGTCCCAGATGGAAAAAAAAACCTCCCTTCCCAGGAGCTCTCTCCAAACGCAGCCACACAGTCCAGGAAGCACACGGCACACAGCTCACTGCAGGCTCCACCTCCACAACTTCCTGTAGGGAACTGCAACTGGCTGAACTGGAATGGAGCCTCTTGCTATATGCACTGCAGTCTGCTATATACCCTGCCTGCCTGCCTAGCACTGATATCTTCCTCGAATTACAGTGAGAATAGTAAACAATAGTGTTGAGCGAGCACTAAAATGCTCGGGTGCTCGAAGCTCGGGCCGAGCTCACTGTGATACTCGGGTGCTCGACCCGAGCAACGAGCCCAATGTTAGTCTATGGGAGACCCGAACATTTTTGCGGCGGCTCCCCCGGCAGTCTGTAGACAGCCTAAAAAGTGCCCAAAGCGATAGTGACAGTGCTCAAATGACATGGGGACAGCATGGGGATCGCCCCTGGAAGCATTTCTGACCCCCAGGTCACTGCTGTCAACAACGTAGTCAGAGGTATTAAGCCACTTTTGCGGGCTCACAATAAAACGTTCAAAAACGAAACTGAAACGGTTTTCCTGTGAAATATGTTAAGGAATTTCCTTTCCAGGGTAAAAACTTGTGTATAAGGTAAAATAAATAACCAAAAACAAAAATACTCCTCCACACCTTGGGCTATGTTCACAAGTAGCATTTTTCATGCGTTTTTGCACTTTTGTATTGCTTTCAACCGTGACAAATGCATTCACCGGGAAATGTCATTTTAACATTTTACAACCTTATTTGGCCATGTGCTGTGTGACACATGCATACAGTGCTGAAAAGACAAGGGATCAGCATGGGGAAGACCCCTGGAAGCATCTCTGACCCCCAGGTCACTGTCTAAAAGTGTGCCCATCAGAAGTGATCCTTGCCGCATCAGAAGATGCAGACTTGCAACTATCCCCGTGCAAGTCCTTGTCCCAGGGCAGTGTTCAATTGTACCTCCCCCATTCCTTGCAATGCAAGCGAAAATATGCAACCAACCACCCACCCACCCGCAGGCTGCAATACCATACTGCTAGCTTTCACTTGAAATGGGGCCTTTTAGTTTGGAGGAGGCCGAAGCTGGCCACTACCTCATGGCCGCTTCGGCAGCGAGGTATCCATACTCTGTCCCCAGCCGCCCGGCGGCCGGGTGTCCACGCTCGGTCCCCAGCCGCCAGGTGGCGGCCAGGTGTCCATACTCGGTCCCCAGCCGCCCTGATTTCTCCTGTCACCTTCCCCCACATTTTTCTTAGCCTGGCCTGCTTTAGGGCAGCATTGGACGAGCACACCAGAGAACCAGACTCCTCCGGTGGGCCCTGGCTTCTCCATCAGGGGAGTTGAGAGTGCCTTGGTGAGGAGCATGATGATGATGATAGAAGTTAGCATCTGCTTTGTTTTCTTGGAATGCAAGCGCATGTATGTAGTAGCGGCTAGGCCTGAGGTGGTCCGCGTTTTGGCGCATATCCTACCTCCTCCGAGGATTGCTGGATGTTTTCCTGCTACTATCCCAGTTCTATGACTCCCGTTAAAACAAAGCTTCAGGTGATAAATTATGGATGAGGTGGTGGCAAAGGAGAAAGAGCAGGAGGAACAGGGACCATTCACATCAATATCAGGCCAGTCAACCAGATATGTCTTGTAGGATATGTTTCTGTAACAAAAGGAGCGGTTCGGCTACACAGTTATAGGGCATACAGTGAGTGCAATGCCTACCAAAAATTTCGAGCCACTCCAATGCCCCTTGGAAATGACATGGAGATCAGAGGGCGTTAACTAAACCTTTTTTTCGATTTATAGCAACTGGGTCTCCCGTGCACTGTTGGCCTAAGCAGTGAATGGAAGGCTTTCCAAAAATTATGAGGAACTGCAATGCCCCTTACAAGAGCCATGTGTGGCACCCCAGGGGTCTGGTCACCACAGTAATAGAGATATTACGTCGGAGAGCAAGTGGGAGGTTTCCTGGTCAGGATCCCTTAAACATGCAACATCCTCCTGCCCCAGTCCTGGGAGGGGAGAATTCTGCCCTTATAAGCTGGATCTGGAGCGGGGTTGAGTGAGTCAGAGAACAGTCAGAGTCAGAGTGAGAGCAAGGGAAAGTAACAGCAAGGAGCTCTGTAGGAGCTAGGAGCTAAAGACCAGGGGCTGGAAGCTGAGCAGAACTCGCCCTGGCAGAAGACAATAGGAACCGGACACAGGAGTCCGAAGCTGTGAGGACTTATATATCCAGCAGCAGAAACCAGCCGGCAGGGGATTTCAGGTCCTCTGGCCATAGAAGCCCGGAGGCTCAGTCACAAGCAAGGGACCAGCACCGCCGTCGTGGAGCGGAGGCTAACAGAAGGCCCCAAGTCACCAGCCATACGGGTGAGCACTACACGGTACACTCAGGGACGTGGGCTACTTCTACCCGCTTACAGCAAGGTAGCCAGGAAGAGTGCAGACAGACGGGGAGGCCTACAACTCCACCTGGCCAGGGGAACTCCTGCTTGCTCACAGACTGATCAGGCCTCTTATGCTAGCCAGTACTCCCGGGAGGGTCTACCTTATAATCATCAGTAAAGACCCTGAACTGCACTGCAAAGACTCTGAGTCGTTCCTGCTGCGCTCGTGCACCATCACCCCCATCATCCACACTCACTGCCCTGAGGCTATACTCCTCCCGAGGGGAGTTATCTCATTCTATGCTGCGCACACAACACCAGCCTCAGCGGTCTGCCTCGCAGCGGTGGTACTCCCTGACCGCAATCCACGGGTGGCGCAGTCGGACAATTAACCTCAAAACCTAAGAAAGACTGCCACTGGTTTGACCAGCCTGAGCCACGGGACCGGGTCACCGCCACGGAGACTACAGACCCCAGAGACCCGGCACCGGGTATCCCACACACGTGTACACACGGCCCAGGGGGAAAGTCACATGCAGTACACCATATTACAAACATAAGTCCCATTATTGGGGAGTGGGTGTCCCATACTATTTGCTTATGCCTTGCAAGCAAAAGCTGCCCAAAATTAGGACGGAGCAACTTGCAATGCCCCTTACAAGAGCCATGCAGTACAGCATATTACAAACATAAGTCCCATTATTGGGGAGTGGGTCTCCCATAGTATTTGCTTATGCTTTCCCAGCAAAAGCTGCCAAAAATTAGGACGGAGCAACTTGCAATGACCCTTACAAGAGCCATGCAGTACACCATATTACAAACATAAGTCCCATTATTGGGGAGTGGGTGTCCCATAGTATTTGCTTATGCCTTGCAAGCAAAAGCTGCCAAAAATTAGGACGGAGCAACTTGCAATGCCCCTTACAAGAGCCATGCAGTACAGCATATTACAAACATAAGTCCCATTATTGGGGAGTGGGTCTCCCATAGTATTTGCTTATGCTTTGCCAGCAAAAGCTGCCAAAAATTAGGAAGGAGCAACTTGCAATGACCCTTACAAGAGCCATGCAGTACAGCATATTACAAACATAAGTCCCATTATTGGGGAGTGGGTGTCCCATAGTATTTGCTTATGCCTTGCAAGCAAAAGCTACCAAAAATTAGGACGGAGCAACTTGCAATGCCCCTTACAAGAGCCATGCAGTACAGCATATTACAAACATAAGTCCCATTATTGGGGAGTGGGTCTCCCATAGTATTTGCTTATGCTTTCCCAGCAAAAGCTGCCAAAAATTAGGACGGAGCAACTTGCAATGACCCTTACAAGAGCCATGCAGCACAGCATATTACAAACATAAGTCCCATTATTGGGGAGTGGGTCTCCCATAGTATTTGCTTATGCCTTGCAAGCAAAAGCTGCCAAAAATTAGGACGGAGCAACTTGCAATACCCCTTACGAGAGCCATGTAGTACAGCATATTACAAACATAAGTCCCATTATTGGGGAGTGGGTCTCCCATAGTATTTGCTTATGCTTTCCCAGCAAAAGCTGCCAAAAATTAGGACAGAGCAACTTGCAATGCCCCTTACAAGAGCCATGCAGTACAGCATATTACAAACATAAGTCCCATTATTGGGGAGTGGGTGTCCCATGGTATTTGCTTATGCTTTCCCAGCAAAAGCTGCCAAAAATTAGGACGGAGCAACTTGCAATGACCCTTACAAGAGCCATGCAGTACAGCATATTACAAACATAAGTCCCATTATTGGGGAGTGGGTCTCCCATAGTATTTGCTTATGATTTCCCTGCAAAAGCTGCCAAAAATTAGGACGGACCAACTTGCAATGCCCCTTACAAGAGCCATGCAGTACAGCATATAACAAACATAAGTCCCATTATTGGGGAGTGGGTGTCCCATGGTATTTGCTTATGCTTTCCCAGCAAAAGCTGCCAAAAATTAGGACGGAGGAACTTGCAATGCTGGCACCCTGGTGGTATAGTGGTGGTGGAGGCTGAGGATAAGGAGAAGAAGATTAAACAGCCGAAACGAGGAAGCGTATACCCATGTGTGGGTGTGAAGCGGTGCATGTGAATACACCTCTCGAAATAACACAGTGGATTTGACTTTATGTTACTCTGCTGTCATTTGGTGGTGATGAGAAGTCTGGCCCAATCCAGCCCTTGTTCATTTTGATAAGGGTCAGCTTGTCAGCATTGTCAGTTGACAGGCGAGTGCGCTTATCAGTTATAATTCCCCCAGCGGCACTAAAAACAAGCTCCGATAGCACGCTAGCGGCAGGGCAGGCCAGGACCTCCAAGGCGTACAGAGCGAGTTCATTCCAAGTGTCCAGCTTGGATACCCAATAATTAAAAGGCACAGAGGAATCACGGAGGACGCTGGTACGATCGGCAAGGTACTCCCTCACCATCTTTTGAAACTTTCCACTCCTTGTGAGAGTACCCCGCGCCTCAGGGCCTATAAGCTGGGCGGGTGTCAGAAATATGTCCCAGAGCGTTGACAGTGTTCCCCTGCCTCTGCTGGATTGGAGTTGCATCTCTCTCGCCTGTACGCCTTGGTTGGGCAACGAACTGTGACCTCTGTCGCTAGCGTGTTCAGATGGGAATTTTTTTAAGAGTTCAGCAGCAAGGGCCTTCTGGTATTGCCCCATTTTTGTAGACCTCTCCACCTCAGGAATAAGAGAGTGAAAGTTCTCCTTGTAGCGGGGGTCTACAAGTGTCACCAACCAGTAATGAATGTCACCCAACATTTTGACAACGCGAGGGTCACGGTTAAGGCAGCGTAGCATAAAGTCAGCCATGGGTGCCAGACTGGTAACGGGCAAGACTTCCGTGTCCTCACCAAGATGACGACTGATAGTGTTGAGCGATCACTAAAATGCTCGGGTGCTTGAAGCTCGGGCCGAGCTTACCGTGATACTCGGGTGCTCGACCCGAGCAACGAGCCCAATGTTAGTCTATGAGAGACCCGAGCATTTTTGCGGCAGCACCCCCGGCAGTCTGTAGAAAGCCTAAAAAGTGCCCAAAACGATAGTGACAGTGCTAAAAAGACATGGGGGCAGCATGAGGATCGCCCCTGGAAGCATTTCTGACCCCCAGGTCACTGCTGTCAACAACGTGGTCAGAGGTATTAAGCCACTTTTGCGGGCTCACAGTAAAACGTTCAAAAACGAAACTGAAACGGTTTTCCTGTGAAATATGTTAAGGAATTTCCTTTCCAGGGTAAAAACTGGTGTATAAGGTAAAATAAATAACCAAAAACAAAAATACTCCTCCACACCTTGGGCTATGTTCACAAGTAGCATTTTTCATGCGTTTTTGCACTTTTGTATTGCTTTCAACCGTGACAAATGCGTTCACCGGGAAATGTCATTTTAACATTTTACAACCTTATCTGGCCATGTGCTGTGTGACACATGCATACAGTGCTGAAAAGACAAGGGATCAGCATGGGGAAGACCCCTGGAAGCATCTCTGACCCCCAGGTCACTGTCTAAAAGTGTGCCCATCAGAAGTGATCCTTGCCGCATCAGAAGATGCAGACTTGCAACTATCCCCGTGCAAGTCCTTGTCCCAGGGCAGTGTTCAATTGTACCTCCCCCATTCCTTGCAATGCAAGCGAAAATATGCAGCCAACCACCCACCCACCCGCAGGCTGCAATACCATACTGCTAGCTTTCACTTGAAATGGGGCCTTTTAGTTTGGAGGAGGCCGAAGCTGGCCACTACCTCATGGCCACTTCGGCAGCGAGGTATCCATACTCTGTCCCCAGCCGCCCGGCGGCCGGGTGTCCACGCTCGGTCTCCAGCCGCCAGGTGGCGGCCAGGTGTCCATACTCGGTCCCCAGCCGCCCTGATTTCTCCTGTCACCTTCCCCCACACTTTTCTTAGCCTGGCCTGCTTTAGGTCAGCATTGGACGAGCCCACCGGAGAACCAGACTCCTCCGGTGGGCCCTGGCTTCTCCATCAGGGGAGTTGAGAGTGCCTAGGTGAGGAGCATGATGATGATGATAGAAGTTAGCATCTGCTTTGTTTTCTTGGAATGCAAGCGCATGTATGTAGTAGCGGCTAAGCCTGAGGTGGTCCGCGTTTTGGCGCATATCCTACCTCCTCCGAGGATTGCTGGATGTTTTCCTGCTACTATCCCAGTTCTATGACTCCCGTTAAAACAAAGCTTCAGGTGATAAATGATGGATGAGGTGGTGGCAAAGGAGAAAGAGCAGGAGGAACAGGGACCATTCACATCAATATCAGGCCAGTCAACCAGATATGTCTTGTAGGAAATGTTTCTGTAACAAAAGGAGCGGTTTGGCTAAACAGTTATAGGGCATACAGTGAGTGCAATGCCTACCAAAAATTTCGAGCCACTCCAATGCCCCTTGGAAATGACATGGAGGTCAGAGGGTGTTAACTAAACCTTTTTTTCGATTTATAGCAACTGGGTCTCCCATGCACTGTTGGCCTAAGCAGTGAATGGAAGGCTTTCCAAAAATTATGAGGAACTGCAATGCCCCTTACAAGAGCCATGTGTGGCACCCCAGGGGTCTGGTCACCACAGTAATAGAGATATTACGTCGGAGAGCAAGTGGGAGGTTTCCTGGTCAGGATCCCTTAAACATGCAACATCCTCCTGCCCCAGTCCTGGGAGGGGAGAATTCTGCCCTTATAAACTGGATCTGGAGCGGGGTTGAGTGAGTCAGAGAACAGTCAGAGTCAGAGTGAGAGCAAGGGAAAGTAACAGCAAGGACCTCTGTAGGAGCTAGGAGCTAAAGACCAGGGGCTGGAAGCTGAGCAGAGCTCGCCCTGGCAGAAGACAATAGGAACCGGACACAGGAGTCCGAAGCTGTGAGGACTTATATATCCAGCAGCAGAAACCAGCCGGCAGGGGATTTCAGGTCCTCTGGCCATAGAAGCCCGGAGGCTCAGTCACAAACAAGGGACCAGCACCGCCGTCGTGGAGCGGAGGCTAACAGAAGGCCCCAAGTCACCAGCCATACGGGTGAGCACTACACGGTACACTCAGGGACGTGGGTTACTTCTACCCGCTAACAGCAAGGTAGCCAGGAAGAGTGCAGACAGACGGGGAGGCCTACAACTCCACCTGGCCAGGGAAACTCCTGCTTGCTCACAGACTGACCAGGCCTCTTATGCTAGCCAGTACTCCCGGGAGGGTCTACCTTATAATCATCAGTAAAGACCATGAACTGCACTGCAAAGACTGAGTCGTTCCTGCTGCGCTCGTGCACCATCACCCCCATCATCCACACTCACTGCCCTGAGGCTATACTCCTCCCGAGGGGAGTTATCCCATTCTATGCTGCGCACACAACACCAGCCTCAGCGGTCTGCCTCGCAGCGGTGGTACTCCCTGACCGCAATCCACGGGTGGCGCAGTCGGACAATTAACCTCAAAACCTAAGAAAGACTGCCACTGGTTTGACCAGCCTGGGCCACGGGACCGGGTCACCGCCACGGAGACTACAGACCCCAGAGACCCGGCACCGGGTATCCCACACACGTGTACACACGGCCCAGGGGGTGCGTCACATGCAGTACAGCATATTACAAACATAAGTCCCATTATTGGGGAGTGGGTGTCCCATAGTATTTGCTTATGCCTTGCAAGCAAAAGCTGCCAAAAATTAGGACGGAGCAACTTGCAATGCCCCTTACAAGAGCCATGCAGTACAGCATATTACAAACATAAGTCCCATTATTGGGGAGTGGGTGTCCCATAGTATTTGCTTATGCCTTGCAAGCAAAAGCTGCCAAAAATTAGGACGGAGCAACTTGCAATGCCCCTTACAAAAGCCATGCAGTACAGCATATTACAAACATAAGTCCCATTATTGGGGAGTGGGTCTCTCATAGTATTTGCTTATGCTTTCCCAGCAAAAGCTGCCAAAAATTAGGACGGAGCAACTTGCAATGCCCCTTACAAGAGCCATGCAGTACAGCATATTACAAACATAAGTCCCATTATTGGGGAGTGGGTCTCCCATAGTATTTGCTTATGCTTTCCCAGCAAAAGCTGCCAAAAATTAGGACGGAGCAACTTGCAATGCCCCTTACAAGAGCCATGCAGTACAGCATATTACAAACATAAGTCCCATTATTGGGGAGTGGATCTCCCATAGTATTTGCTTATGCCTTGCAATCAAAAGCTGCCAAAAATTAGGACGAGCAACTTGCAATGCCCCTTACAAGAGCCATGCAGTACAGCATATTACAAACATAAGTCCCATTATTGGGGAGTGGGTCTCCCATAGTATTTGCTTATGCTTTCCCAGCAAAAGCTGCCAAAAATTAGGACAGAGCAACTTGCAATGCCCCTTACAAGAGCCATGCAGTACAGCATATTACAAACATAAGTCCCATTATTGGGGAGTGGGTGTCCCATGGTATTTGCTTATGCTTTCCCAGCAAAAGCTGCCAAAAATTAGGACGGAGCAACTTGCAATGCCCCTTACAAGAGCCATGCAGTACAGCATATTACAAACATAAGTCCCATTATTAGGGAGTGGGTGTCCCATGGTATTTGCTTATGCTTTCCCAGCAAAAGCTGCCAAAAATTAGGACGGAGGAACTTGCAATGCTGGCACCCTGGTGGTATAGTGGTGGTGGAGGCTGAGGATAAGGAGAAGAAGATTAAACAGCCGAAACGAGGAAGCGTATACCCATGTGTGGGTGTGAAGCGGAGCATGTGAATACACCTCCCGAAATAACACAGTGGATTTGACTTTATGTTACTCTGCTGTCATTTGGTGGTGATGAGAAGTCTGGCCCAATCCAGCCCTTGTTCATTTTGATAAGGGTCAGCTTGTCAGCATTGTCAGTTGACAGGCGAGTGCGCTTATCAGTTATAATTCCCCCAGCGGCACTAAAAACACGCTCCGATAGCACGCTAGCGGCAGGGCAGGCCAGGACCTCCAAGGCGTACAGAGCGAGTTCATTCCAAGTGTCCAGCTTGGATACCCAATAATTAAAAGGCACAGAGGAATCACGGAGGACGCTGGTACGATCGGCAAGGTACTCCCTCACCATCTTTTGAAACTTTCCACTCCTTGTGAGAGTACCCCGCGCCTCAGGGCCTGTAAGCTGGGCGGGTGTCAGAAAACTGTCCCAGAACGTTGACAGTGTTCCCCTGCCTCTGCTGGATTGGAGTTGCATCTCTCTCGCCTGTACGCCTTGGTTGGGCAACGAACTGTGACCTCTGCCGCTAGCGTGTTCAGATGGGAATTTTTTTAAGAGTTCTGCAGCAAGGGCCTTCTGGTATTGCCCCATTTTTGTAGACCTCTCCACCTCAGGAATAAGAGAGTGAAAGTTCTCCTTGTAGCAGGGGTCTACAAGTGTCACCAACCAGTAATGACTGTCACCCAACATTTTGACAACGCGAGGGTCACGGTTAAGGCAGCGTAACATAAAGTCAGCCTTGCGTGCCAGACTGGTAACGGGCAAGATTTCCGTGTCCTCACCAAGATGACCACTGACCATGCTCTCCTCCTCCTCTTCCTCCTCCCCCCTGTCCTCAGGCCACCCACGCTGAACCGACGGTATGACACTTGTACAGGTACTACCGTCTACAACGCATGATAGCAGCTCCTGTCCTTCCTCCTCCTCCTCCTCTCCCTCATTGTCCCCCAATGCACGTTGGGATGAGATGAGGTTGGGCTGTGTGTAATCGCCCGCTACGGCTTCTTGATCCATCTCATCATACTCTGGCTGCAATGCCTCCTCTTTAATTCTCTGCAGAGAGCATTGCAAAAGACAGACAAGTGGGATGCTGACACTAATGATGGCGTCATCGCCACTCACCATCTTGGTGGCCTCCTCAAAGTTTGTCAGGATGGTACATATGTCAGACATCCAGGTCCACTCCTGAGGTCTTATGTGTGGAGTCTGACCTGAATATCGACGGCCTTGTTGCAGCTGGTACTCCACAACTGCTCTCTTCTGCTCACAAATCCTTTGCAACATGTGGAGGGTAGAGTTCCAACGTGTGGGGACATCACACACCAGTCGGTGTGCCGGAAGCTGCAAATGCTGCTGCAACACAGCAAGGGCGGCGGAAGCTGTAGCCGACTTGCGAAAATGAGCTGACAGGCGGAGTACTTTCACGAGCAGATCTGGCAACTCGGGGTACGATTTAAGAAACCGCTGAACCACGAGGTTAAGCACATGAGCCAGGCATGGTACGTGTGTGATCTCACCTCGCCTCAGAGCCGCCACCAGGTTACGGCCATTGTCACACACGACCATGCCGGGATGTAGGTTCAACGGTCTCAGCCACAGATCAGCCTGCTCTTTCACAGCTGTCCACAACTCACAAGCAGTGTGAGGTTTATCACCTAAGCTTATGAGTTTCAGCACAGCCTGTTGCCGCTTGGCGGAGGCAGTACTGCAATGCTTCCAGCTTGTAACTGATGTGGTGATATCTGAGATGGAGGCTGAACATGAGGAGGAGGAGGAGGATACGCAGGAGCTGTACACTGTGGGGGCAACTCTGACTGACATAGGGCCTGCAATCCTCGGTGTGGGGAGGATGTGTTCCGTCCCAAGGTCCGACTGGGTCCCGGCTTCCACTATGTTTACCCAGTGTGCCGTCAGAGAGATGTACCGTCCCTGGCCACAAGCACTTGTCCACGTGTCCGTTATCAGGTGGACTCTCCCAGTAACTGCGTTGTTGAGGGCACGGCAGATGCTTTGGGACACGTGCTTGTGTAGTGTGGGGATGGCACACCGGGCAAAATAGTGTCGGCTGGGGACCGAGTACCGAGGGACGGCCACCGCCATAAGATTGCGGAAGGATTCCGTCTCCACCAGCCTAAAAGGCAGCATTTCCAATGCAAGCAGTCGTGAAATGTGCGAATTTAGGACTGTGGCCTGTGGGGCGTTAGCTGCGAATTTCCGCTTTCTTTCAAAGGTCTGGGATATGGACAATTGAACGCTGCGGTGGGACGTGGACGTGGACGTTGATGCTGTTTCTTGAGAAACTGCCATAACAAGTGAAGACTGAGAGGAGGGGGCATCTTTACATGCAGTATGGACAGGGGATTGCCTTGCACACACAACAGGGGGTTCTATTGCACGCACAACAGTGGAAGAAGCAGTGGTGACACCCGCTGACACTGGTCGTGGACCCTGGGTTTCGCCCCACAAAGTCGGGTGCTTTGCTGCCATGTGCCTGATCATGCTGGTGGTGGTCAGGCTGGTAGTTTTGTCACCCCTGCTGATGCTGGCATGGCAGGTGGAACATATGGCCTTTTTTGGGTTATCAGCAGAGTCTTTAAAAAAATTCCAGACTCTGGAAGACCTACCGCTTGTACTGGCAACATCCCTCGTGTTGGTGTTACGGGGAACGGTTGCCTGTCTTCTGTCTGCGGCCACCACACTGCTTCTTCCTGCCTGTTGGGGTACTCTGCCTCCCTCCCCCTGTGTGCTGCTGGCCTCACTCTGCATGTCCTCCTTCCACGTTGGGTCAGTTACTAGATCATCCACCACCTCCTCCTCTTCCACTTGCGCACCACGATCCTCCTCCTCACTTCCTGGCAATTGTGTCTCGTCATCGTCCACCTCTTGTGACAGATTGCCAACGTCGACTTCCTGTAGCCGTGGCTGTTCAAATATTTGGGCATCGCAACATGGGATCTCCTCTTCCACCACTTCAAGCGTATCAGGCGAGGGGCCCAAATATGGAAATGGACCAGTGAACAGCTCTTCAGAGTGTCCAAGTGTGGGATCACTTGCTGTCTGACGACACTCGGCATGGTGGGAGGAAGGAGCATCAGGGTGAGGAGGAGTATGCGGTCGAGACTCACGGCTACTAAGAGTTGACCGTGTGGAAGACAGACCGGAGGTGGTGGTGCCCAGGTAACTGGAAGTATTGTCTGCTATCCAATTAATAACCTGTTCACACTGATCAGTTCTCAATACTGGTGTTGTTCTGTGCTTCCCTAGTAATTCGGTCAAGAAGTGGGAGCGAGAAGATGTGGCTGTTGGTTGTGGCACATTTTCACCTTGGCCACGCCCCGTCCTCTGCATGAACCATCACCAGAACGTCCACTTCCACGTCCCCTGCCACGCGCCTTGCCCATTGTAAATGAAGTAAAATAGCTTACACTTGCACTATCAATGGAAAAAGGGTAATAAAGAGTAGATTAGAACCGTGGAAGAGGAAAACTACAGTTATTGTTTACTGGGGTATACCACACTTTTCTAAATAGAGATATTTGCGGCTGAACAGTGAGCGACACACTCAAACTGCTTTTTTTTTAGATACCAAAGGCCCAAAACTGGATAGTACAGCGATTTGACCCGTGGAACTGCGAAACCACACTGGGATGTCGGGCCTACACAAGACTATTTTCAACAGATATATTTTTGTGTCACAACAGTCAGGAGACACTACTGTTTTTCTTTACGGAAAAAACTACCAAAACCTGAATAATAGAGATTTTTTACCATGGAACAGCAAAACAACAGTTATAATTTACTGGTGTATACCAGGCTTTTTAAAATATATATATATTTGCGGCTGAACAGTGAGCGACACACTCAAACTGTTTTTTTTAGATACAAATGGCCCAAAAGTGGATAATACAGAGGTTTGTACCGTGGAACTGCAAAACCACACTTGTATTTCTCGGGCCTACACCAGACTATTTTCAACAGATATATTTGTGTCTGAAAAATGAGGGAGACACTATTTTTTTTTTTTTACAGAAAAAAATGCAAAAAGCAGGATAATAGAGATTTTTTATCGTGGAACAGCAAAAGCACACTTCTGTCTCTCTGGCCTACATCAGACTATTTTCAACAGATATATTTGTGTCTGAAAAATCAGGGAGACACTATTATTATTTTTATACAGCAAAAAATGCCAAAAACAGGATAATAGAGATGTTTTACCGTGGAACATCGAAACCACAGTAATAATTTACTGGTGTATACCAGGCTTTTTAAAATATATATATATTTGCGGCTGAACAGTGAGCGACACACTCAAACTGTTTTTTTTAGATACAAATGGCCCAAAAGTGGATAATACAGAGGTTTGTACCGTGGAACTGCAAAACCACACTTGTATTTCTCGGGCCTACACCAGACTATTTTCAACAGATATATTTGTGTCTGAAAAATCAGGGAGACACTATTTTTTTTTTTTTTTACAGCAAAAAATGCAAAAAGCAGGATAATAGAGATTTTTTATCGTGGAACAGCAAAAGCACACTTCTGTCTCTCTGGCCTACACCAGACTATTTTCAACAGATATATTTGTGTCTGAAAAATCAGGGAGACACTATTATTATTTTTATACAGCAAAAAATGCCAAAAACAGGATAATAGAGATGTTTTACCGTGGAACATCAAAACCACAGTAATAATTTACTGGTGTATACCAGGCTTTTTAAAATATATATATATTTGCGGCTGAACAGTGAGCGACACACTCAAACTGTTTTTTTTTAGATACAAATGGCCCATAGAACTGCAAAACCACACTTCTATTTCTCTGGCCTACACCAGACTATTTTCAACAGATATATTTGTGTCTGAAAAATCAGAGGCACACTTTTTTTTTGGGGGGGGGGGGGCACCAAAAGGTTAATAAGATGGGTATTTGTACATTGTGAAGGAGGAAAAAAAAAAGAGGATTTAGATAAAAAAAAAGGATTTTTTCTGGCCCCCGGGACCTAGAGCTAAGTCCAGCAATTTCAGCAACAGGAGCAGCACACAGGACTGTAATGCAGCGTTTGCTGGTATAACCACTGCGTCTCCTATACAGCCTGTTTGCCTGCCTGCCTGATATACCTGAGATGGATATTAGTCCTGAGAAGGACTGTTTGTTTGATCTGGCAGCCTTTACAGACCCTACACTAACTCTTTTGCAGGATATATCTCTCCCTAAATCAGCAGCGCTGTCCCTACACTGTCTGATCCGGAGCGACTGTGTCCAAGATGGCGGCGCCCGGTTTTAAATACTCAAGGTGACGCTGTAATGCCCACAAACAACATGGCTGCGGCATTACAGTGACTGGCTGGCAATCCCTGCATGTTCATTGGCTCTGTAAAGAGCGCCAAACATGCAGGGCGGAGACCCGAGCTCCCGCCCGAGTAACCCGGAAATGCTCGGTGCTCGCCGAACATCCCGAGTAGTTGATGCTCGGGCGAGTACCGAGCAGTGTCGAGCATGTTTGTTCAACACTAGTAAACAACTATGCATGGAACTTCTCTCCGTGGTTCTCTATGAGAACTGCTTCTTGTGTGGAGACCAATTCTTCCTACAAATAAGAGGTACAGCGATGGGCTCGAATGTAGCCCCGGGCTACGCTAATTGTTACATGGATGCGTTTGAACATGAATTTGTATATACTAATAACCTCTTTCAAAATTACGCCATCTCATGGATCAGATATATAGACGATGTGTTCTGTCTTTGGAAAGGCCCTTCTGACACATTGGAGTCTTTTGTCATGTACTCAATTCTATTCGCAAAGAATTACAGTTTACATTTAATTACAATGACAACAAAATTCCATTTCTTGACACTTGGGTAATAAAAAGTCTCAATGGCACTCTATATACCGACCTCTACATGAAACCCACTGACTGTAATAACTTGCTCCATTTCACAAGTTGCCATCCCAAATCAATAAAGAATAGCCTCCCAAGGTCACAATTCCAGAGAGTGTCAAGAGTAGTCTCGGATGCAAATGTCCTAACAACACGTCTAGAAGAAATGTCCAGCAAATTTTCAAAACAAAATTACCCAGACTACATCCTCAGACGAGAAATCAACAAAACTGTGTCTGAATTGGGTCAAAACTACCCTAAACGGAACTCGGATAGGATTCCCTTTGTGCATACCTATCATCCTACTGTACCAAAGATTAGTGTTGAGCCACCCCTGTAGTGTTCGAGTTCGGTTCGTCGAACACCCATGTGTTCGCCGAACTGTTCGTCGAACTGTTCGTCGAACACCTTCGAACACCATTAAAACCAATGGCAGGCAAACAAAAACACATAGAAACACATAGAAAACACCTTCAAAGGTGTCCAAAAGCTGACAAACTGCTCAGAAGACATAACTAACACATGGAAAAGTGACAAGTACATATAGTCATGTGAAAAGAAAAGAGGTGGAGGAGTAAAAGGAGGGGGAGACACAGATATAGGCATGTCATGCCCTTCTAAAATCCAAAAAGTGAGAAGCCGACACGGCCAGTCCGTTCCTGCCCGTGCCACCTCCGTGTCGCCGGGTTTGTGCCAGAGCCGCGGTGGACCCTGACGCCAGCCCCCCTCTCTCAATACTGGTGCCTGTCCGCTGGTGGGTCGAGCCCCCCCGCGGTGGGGGGGGAGTAACATCTGCAGAAGAAAGACCATCTTCCAGCCAAACTAAGATGTCGACTTCTTTTCGAGGAAAATGTGATACGATCCCTTTCTTACGGACACGCCCATCGCTACAAATTCCAGATGAGGCACAAAAACAGCAGGTGCTTCAGCGGATATCAAGTGCTCCTTCAAGTGGGCTCTCCTCCACCTCAATTTCAACATCACAAATACTTCAGTCCTCAGAGGTGTCACCCCAATCGCACTTGCTTCCTCACAGCTCCCAAGTCTCCAGCTGCCCGTCTGAGTATGGGGTAACACAGATGGTTGAGTCTGCAGAGCTGTTTACTCATACTATAGCCTGGGAAACGGAGGTCTGCTCCAGAGCTTCTGTTAATCCAGACGAGGAAATGATCTGCACTGATGCCCAGAATCTTTATAAGTCGGATCCAGGACCAGATGAAGAAGGTTCTGAGCATAATGTAGACCCTCGTTCCCAAACTGTAACTCCTGTTGGTGGAGATAATGATGAAGACGATGATGAGACTCAAATACCTGATTGGAGCGACAACTTGACTTTTCGGTCAGGGCAGGAAGAGGTTGGCTTTGAGGACGACGGGTGTGATAACACACAGGGTGATGATGACGAGGTTGGAGATCCCACTTACTGTCAACCCACAGTCAGCCAGTCGATGAGGTCAGCGGAGGAGGTGGAGGAGGATGTGACTAGCCCAGGGGATGGGGATGACTTGGTACCCGGGCCTTTGCCTGGCCTTGGGGATGTCGCTGTGGTTGGCTCCCTGGCCCGTACCCTGGGGTCACTCTTTAAAAGGGTGGATAATTGTTAATTTTATAAGAGTTCGTGACGCCACTTGTGGTATCTGGTGAGAAGCACCAGCGCTGCAGCAATCCACTGAGACCCGTGATAAGGCAGCTCGATGGTATAGCTCCCCACAGGTGGAGCTAGGTCTCAGGGCAGCTTATGCAGGGGGAATGCAGGACAGGCGAGACCCAGCTGGGTCAGAGCAAGAACGGGAACGGACACGGTATTCACTTCAGTACCTTTTACTGGAGGAAATTCAGGCACATCCCGGAGCACTGTAGGGTGAAGGGTGCATATCAGGATCCTCCCCAATGAGCGGGTATAGGGCCTCCTGTTTCTTGCCTCTGCGTAGTAAGTTTCTGACCTGCCTGGAGCTAGGCCTAACTTTGTCTCTGTCCTGCGCTGGCTGACCTTGTGGTAGGGCCTTCTCTTGGAGTTCACGCTCCCAGTATGCGGGGCCTAAGCGTCTCCTGGCTCTGTTACGTATCAGCACCTTAGCGATCCTGGGACTTGTAGTTATCCAGGGATTCCGATTATGCCTTACTGGGTCATAGAGATCCCGGTAAGCTCGGATCCGGTGTCTGGTAAATGCTTCGGGGTGAGCTGGTTAAGCTCCTCTGCCCCTTATGTACTAACTCGCCACTCGCCTTCGGCCTACTCGGGCCCTCACTAGGCTATACACACTAACGGCAGCTTGCCGCGCTTCACCGATCTTATGGCGCCGGCACACCTTAAGCTCTGTCTGGGCTCACTGAATCTAGCTAGCAGGAGCCTCGTGCTCCACTGCTGAACTATTAACTGAGTTCTCTAGAATAGACTGAGCTCCACTGCAGACTGACCTCTCTTAGGCTTCTCTACTGCAGGAACTCTTCAGAGGAACTGAACTGCCTAGCTCCACCTTCCCTATTTATATCCCTAACGGGCTCCCTCTGCTGGTCTGAGGTGGAAGGTGGAGATGTGTGAATGTTTATGGGGGCCTCTTGTGGAGGATTCCATCAATACACTCTTCTAGGATCTGTGATACCAAGCGCAGCGGGGCGTCACAGATGCTATTGACGATGAGGTTAGGTTGCGCCTTCCTGGACAGAGACGGAGTACTGGAAGCATGTCAACAACTGCATCCTCAACCACAACTCTGCCTCTGACCACAAGTCGTAGTGGCTCTTCAGGTCTCATGGGCTCTAAGCCTTGCATAGCCTGGGCATTTATTCAGATCGATAGGGATGACCCAACTCGTGTTATCTGTAATATTTGTCACCAAAAGCTAAGTAGAGGCCAAAAAATCCATAGTTTGAGTACTTCATGCATGTACCGTCACATGGATATGAAGCATAAGTTGCAGTGGGACGCTCACTGTGCTACAATGCGGCCTAGCAGGCTGGGCCAACCACCGTCTGCCCCATCTTGTGCATCCGCGGCCTCTTCATCCTCTGTGACTGGGGGGACAGCAGTCACACATGTTTTTGGACGCAGACCTGCCACCTCTTTACCTGCAACAGCCAGTGTGATTGGCAGGTCATCAGTTCATTGGTAAGTGGAAACACCTGCTGGTGTTGAGCGCTCTCTGACATCGAGAGCACCACCTTTGGATCAAGGCAACCTAACATGTCCGCCTGCATCTTCCTCACAGACCGGCAGTTTGCCGGGGACACCCTACTCAACCCCGTCTAAGCACAACAACCAGCCCTCGGTCCCTCAGATGTGGAAAAGTAAAAGACCATTTCCTCCTAGCCATGAGAAAGCTAAGAGGTTGAATTTCACCATCTGCAAGCTCTTGGCTACAGAAATGCTGCCTTTCCGCCTGGAGGACACAGTGGATTTTCGAGACCTTATGTCCGTCGCAGTGCCCCAGTACCAGATGCCCAGTCGGCACTACTTCTCAAAGAAAGGTGTGCCTGCGCTCCACCAGCATGTCGCACACAACATCACCGCTTCTTTGAGAAACTCTGTGTGTGACAGGGTGCATTTCACCACAGACACTTGGACGAGTAGGCATGGACAGGGGCGTTACATGTCGCTGACTGGGCACTGGGTAACTATGGTGACAGCAGGACAAGGGGCTGCTGTCCAAGTCTTACCGTCCCCACGAGTTGTGCGTCAATCCTCTTTATCTCGAAGTTCCTCCACTGCTTCTGCCTCCTCAACCTCCTCTCGGTCCTCCACCTGCACCCAAAGCCTGTCTGGTAATGCCACCTGCTTTCTAACTGGGCAGAAAGAATCCTGTACATCTCCTTACTATGCTGGCAGCAGGGCTCAACAGCATCAGTGTTTACTTTGAAATGTCTGGGAAATGTGAGTCACACAGCTGAGGAGTTGTGGTCAGCTCTGGAGACCCAGTTTCATGAATGGTTGTCTCCACTGGACCTGCAACCAGGGAAGGCCGTGTGCGACAATGCTGCAAACCTGGGTGCGGCCCTTCGCCGGGGCAATGTCACACACGTGCCTTGTATGGCTCACGTGTTGAACCTGGTTGTCCAGCAATTTTTAGCCCACTATCCTGGACTAGATGGCCTTCTGCAGAGGGCACGGTCGCTGTGTGCTCACTTCCACCGTTCGCATCCCGCAGCTCAACGACTTACATCTCTACAGAAGTCGTTGGGCCTGCCAGTTCACCGGCTGAAATGCGATGTGCCGACACGGTGGAATTCAACTCTGCACATGTTGCAGCGACTGTGGCAGCACCGACAAGCCCTGGTGCAATACGTTCTGACATATAGCCTGGGCCAACGAGATCCAGAGGTGGGGCAAATCACGCTGCAGGAGTGGTCTCAGATTAGGGACCTATGAAGTTGACGCGCCCCCTGGGCCGTGGGGTACCCTGAGCCGGGCCGGTAGACGCTGGGGGTTGTAGTCACTGTGGCGGTGACCCGGTCCGTGACCCAGGGCGGTCAATCCAAGGGTAATTTGTATATATGGATTTTATAATGTCCGACTACGCCACCTGTGGAGTGCGGCCAAAGCGGCCTCCGCTGCGGAACAGTCCTCTGAAGCTGGTGGTTTTGCAGCAATGGTATTATTACTCACCACAGGAAGAGTGTAGCTTCAGGGCAGTGTGGGTGGATGATGGTGGTTGTAGTGCAGGGAATCAGTAATGAACACAGAGTCCGTGTGATGCAGTCCCAAGATCTTTACTCACAGTTGTTGCAGTCCAGATTACAGGTACCAGAGCAATCTCACCCGTCGTGCTGTGCGTACTCAGTGAGGGGCTCAGTCCACCCCCAGATAGCTCCAGAGCACTTAGCAGGACCCCCTTCTGTGTGTCCTTTCTCTGGCCTTCTCCCTGCACCTCACACCCAGTGACACTTCTATCCGGTATCCTCGGGCCTTGGCGGGCGACTTGTGTTCCGTCCCCTGGGTCCTATGTGGCTACCTTCTTAGTGAGACTGGTGTGGACTTTTGCCTGCAGTACATGAAATGCTGCAGCCTCCGGTTTCTAGTTGAGCCTTGCTGTTTCTCCGCTAGTTGAGGGACCTGGTGTTAGAACCTTGCTCTTAGGTTTTTTCCTTTGCTGGTCACATGACCTTGTTGGCCTATTTAATCCTGCTCCGCCCTTCTGACTTTGCTGGACTTCATTGTATAACTACTTTCTAGCTAGCCTGTGCTCTGTATCTAACTCTGTTAGTTTGCTTGGTCTACGGACCTCTATGTTCTATATATTTTGTTTGTTCGTCTGTCTGCTACTATTTCTGTTAGGAGGTGTCCCATTTTCCTCCCAGTCCTTAGTACTTTTAGGGATTCCTTCCCCACATCTATAGGTCTCCGTACAGACTAGCTTAGGACTTTAGCAGGTCTGATCGCAGGATCAGGTTCCCTGTTACATCGTAGGGATCAAGCTGAGTTCTATCGTAGGGACAGATCTCCTCTCTTTCCTTAGCTCTGGTAGCAGAACATAACACCTGGTAGCAGCGGGAGTACGGGTGGCCTTCTGCACGGCCCGTAGCCCTAGGGTCCCTTCGGTTCCTGGAGCCTTCCTGCTCCCACTCCTCTCTTCTCTCCTTCAGTCCTGGGCCTCCCAGGCTAGGCCCGCCTCCGGAGCAGAGGTCATGCCATTCCTCTGCTCCTGTCACTTTTCCTCCTCTGACTGGCTTGCTCTTTCTAAGATGGCTTCCTATTTATACTCTCCCTGTCATGTGCTCCCCTAAGCTGCTCCCCTAAGCACCCACTACATAGGACCCTCCCACCAGCTAGGGACCTGGGACTGTGCTCTCCCTTAGGAGCAATCTCGCCCTACCCCCACTGCGGGTATGTGTTGGATGCAGGTGTTAGGGTCCCGAGCCATACGCCTTCCTTACCTGAGGGTGAGATACCACACCTCTGGGTGAGATGCAGTAACTCTGTGGCGACTGAACCCTCAGGGGCGCCACACACCCTTCTGCACAGTTTTGAAATGGCGACGAAGATGTTTAGTGCTGACGACGATGCCATTATCAGCATGACTATTCCGGTGATTTACATGCTGGAGCACACATTAAACAGAATTCAGAGTCAGGTGGTGGGACAAGAGGAGGTGGAGGAAGTAGAGGAGGAGTCGTATGCGGAAGGGATAACATCTCCAAGGTCCAGACGGATGGCAGCACCAAGGCGGCAGGCATGGGAGGGTGGGGGAGAGGGATTAACCAGGGCGCATGGTAGCAGCCAAACTGTTGAGGAAGGTGCAGGAGCCGAGGAAGAAGTGGAGGACGAACTGGCGATGGGCATCGAAGACTCATCAGATGAGGGAGACCTTGATCACATTTTTGTTGAGCGAGGTTGGGGGGAGAGGGCAGAGGAAGGAAGCATGATTCTTACCTCGCTACCAACACAACAAGGACTTGGTCCTCCTGGATGCGCAAGACACATGAGTACCTTCTTGCTGCACTATGTGCAACATGACCCTCAGATTGTCAGAATTTGAAGTAATCCCGACTACTGGGTTGCCACACTCTTAGATCCCCGGTACAAAAGTAAATTTGCCGAAATAATTCCTGCCATAAAAAGGGATTGACGCATGCAGGAGTATCTGCAGATGCTGTTGCAGAATCTTATATGTGCTTTTCCACAAAACACCAGTGGTGCACGTAATGAATCTCACAGTTCTAACTTGCCAACCGTGGGACTGTCGAGTTTTCATCACTCAAACCGTAACAGTAACACAGTATCTGCTGGTAACAGCAATTTTGTGGAATCGTTTCACCACTTTTTTAGACCATCCTTTGCAAGGCCACAGGAGACAAGAAGTCTGACACATAGTCAATGCCTAGAGAGGATGGTGCAGGAGTATCTCCAAGTGAACATCAAAGCCATGACTGTGTCACTGGACCCTTGCTCATTTTGGTATTCCAATCTGGAAAAATGGCCGGAGCTCGCCACTCATGCCTTGGAGATCTTGTCATGCCCTGCAGCCAGTGTTCTCTCTGAACGTGTGTTCAGCGCTGCTGGTGGTGTGCTGACAGATAAGCGCACGCGGCTGTCCACTGAGAATGTAGACAGACTCACGTTCATAAAGATGAACAAATCATGGATTCACAAGGACTTTTCTACCCCTGTGTTATCCTTGGGAGACTAAAAGCTTGAGGATTTGGTAAAATCACCTCACCAACCTTTTTAAGCAACTGTGGGCAATTGATGCCACTTAACCCTAGAACGCATGACCATAAAAATCTACACTTTCATATACCTGGGGCCTTTTAGGCCCGTGTGCAAATAACATGGAATAACTCAAACTCAAATGACAAACAACTATATACATGAAGAATACCTAGAGTTTCAAAATTCTAACTAAAGTAATCTTGCAGAAAATAGAAAACAATTAACAGGACGGGCCTGCGAGGCCCCAGGAATGCGTTCTAGGGTTAAGTGGTGTCTGTGCCACAATTTTGGGAAAAAATGGAGACTCTTTTTGGAGTCCCCTTGCTGTGTCTTACGTGACGTTGGCATCGTCAATTCCAGGTGGGTTGGGTCGCTCCCCCCCCCTTTTAACTGTAAGAAACTACATACACTATGGCTTGGGGTAACACAGATGGTTGAGTCTGAAGAGCTGTTTACTCAGAGGTCTGCTCCAAATCTTCAGTGTCTGCTAGTCAGCGTAGAATTTTTAACTGCATCTAGCCTAGGCAATACTTTGGGCGTAGTAGCCCAGCTGCGAAGCAAGCTTCACCGCCTGTGTATCTAATAAGAATTTTTAAATGCATCTAGCCTAGGCAGACTGTGGGGACCCCCAACCAAACCCAGACGCTCAGCCCCCCTACTGCCCCCCTTTCCTTGACAATACAATAATGTAACTCTTACAACTGGATGGGTGAGGATCGGTCACAGCTTTATTAACTCTTTATACTCATTCCATTAGAAAGGCATTTTATTTCTAAAATAATTCAGCTTGTTGCAGCATGCCCTGGGTCTCCACTCCGGCAAGTTGGCCAACGAGTGTAACTCTCCAACATGTCCTTTCTATTTCCAGGCCACGGAGGATCCTGCGTACTCGTATGCAGGACTCTGACCCCCACCCATCACTCTTAACGCTTGTTCCACTCCGTCCTGGAGTCCTGACAGGAATATGTCCAGTACAATATCCATTAAGTGAACACCGTCGGGCCGTATGAGACCGGCTTTATCTCCTTCCAGTTGTCGGTGTCGTACCACTACACCGCCTCTGTCTCTTCTAAATTTTGCCATCCGAATATTTATTACCCGCCTTGTCTGTTCGATGGCCGTGATGTCTCACGCACCTTGCCATACCGCTATCGGCACAATCTCTGACCATACTATAGCTAGTTTTGTGAAAAATTCTCTGAAGCGCTCAGTGTCTAGTTTCATTATTGCTATTAGTTATGCGCTCTTGTGATGACCTAGGTTGTTTCCCCCGGCCTGTATAACTAAGATGACCGGACATCTTGCCTCTCTCCCTACCTTGATTACCTCCATTAGTACCTGTGGCCATAGCAGGCCTCTAATACCTCTCCAGTTGAAATATGTGTTATGAAACGCTAATTTCCTCCCGCCTGGGCAGAGCTTCGCCCTTTTTTCTGCCCAATATATATACGAGTGGCCTATCACCCACACTGTTGGCTTAGCGTCACCTGTAAAAGTAACAAACCACGTTAGGATAACAAGTCCGGTCTTATGTATCTTGCCAAACACGTGGATCTCCATCTCCCTATCCTCTGAACTTCAGTTTCTGACAGTCCTGTGACGCGCCCCCTGGGCCTGTGCTTTGCAGGGGGATACCCGGAGCCGGGCCTTCTGTAAGATGCTGGGGGTTGTAGTCTCCGTGTGGCGGCGACCCGGTCCGTGCCCAGGGCGGTCAAACCAGTGGCAGTCTATTGGTATTGTAATTGTCCGACTACGCCACCCGTGGATTGCGGTCAGTGGGGACCGCCGCTGCGCTGCAGACCGCTGAGGCTGATGTTATATGCACAGCCAGGAATGGGATTACTCCCCACGGGAGAAGTATTGCCTCAGGGCAGCTACAGTGAATGTTGGGAATGATGGTGTGAGCGTCCCAGGTGCTGGTGCGGCGATGAAACACAGAGACTTGTAATTGCAGTTTCCAATGCTTTACTCACAGTTGTTATTCTGGTCACTTGTGCACATGAGGGACCGCCTGAGCCGTGCTGCGTTCACCAGGCAAGGGACTCGACCAACTCCCAGGCAATTCCAGAGCGTGGCACAGGGCTCCCTTCCTTTCCTTTCTCTGGCCGTCTCCACCAGTGACCCACCTTTGTCCAGCTCCCTCGGGCCTTCTCTTGGCGAAACCTATCTCCGGTTTCCCTGACCCTTTGCGGTATGCTTTCCTGGTGGATGTAGTGAGGGGTCGCACCAAGATGTGGTAACAACCTCCGGTCTTTGGCTGAGGAATCTATTGCCTCCACCAATTTGGGTTCCGGTACCCTGTTCTGCCAACCCTTCACCCTGTATCTCCTGGGCATATGGGGCTCCTTCTGTCCTCGTGTCTCTGGGCCTTTCTCTGTGTTCCTTGCTTCCTTTCTCCTCTGTTCCAGTTCCTTTCTTACTTTCCTTTCTGTTCTTTCTTCTCTCTCTCAGGCTCCAGCCTTTTGACAAGGCCTGCCTGCGGAGCAGAGCCCATGCAGAGGCTCTGCTTCCTGTCTTCTCCTCTCACACTGACTGAACTGACTGACTGTCCTAAGATGGTGCCCACCTTATATACCTCCTTCTAACACCCGAGCCCAGGTGACTAGCAACCAATGGGCTCCTACCTATGCCCAGAAACCCACCCCTATCTGCTCCTACACCACTAGGTATTCCACCCCGCGCCCCACTCCAGCCAGGGACAGATGCTGTCGTGCCTGCACTTCTGTCTAGTGGGAGCACCGTTGACCTGTCCCTCGGAAATGGGGTGTGTGTGGTGCATGCAGCTAAACGAGTCCTGGTCCACACTCCATCCTTACCCGGGAGTGGAATATCACACCTCTGGTTCGAGGTGCAATACCCCTGTAGCAGCCGAGCCCTCGGGGTGCTACACCTGCTCTTGCTGCTTCCGTGGCCGCGCCTATGCGGAATGAGTGTGTCCCGTAATCTTTGGGGTGGTTCCCTGCCGATGTTATGCATTTATTAAATATAGCTTGGAACTGGTATCTTGATAATGGCGTTCCATCAATGTGTGATAGGAAGAAATTACTTTGTGATCTGATGGTTAGATATGTTTTTACTATTGTTACCCGACTCAGTGTGCCGTTTGTGGGTTGTAGAAGTACCCAAGTGCCCCTGCCCGCTGGAACCGTTTTCAATTTGTGTATGCGTAGACGTATTGCATTATTGGCTATGACTACGTCCTGGTGTAATAAGCCTCCACTGGTGGTAATTTTGGATTGAGGGACTAATTCGCTTATGCATACCGCCCCGAAGAAGGCGATCACAAGTGCAGTAGACAGTAGTGTTGCTTCAAATTGTGAGTGTCATGTTAATGGTGTTAGGGATATGATGTGAGAAATCAGTTTTAGTGACACGGGACGGGACGTCTACACTCCTGACTTGGCTGACCCCTTTTCCACCCTTTTATGGATTGTCTGATGATGAATCTTTGTCACAGCTCCCCAATTCAGTAGTTGGAAGTGAAATGCTACTGCGGTCAGACACCGCTGCGCTGACGCCCCTGATATGCCCCTCATCATTAGCTGGTGGAGAAATTCTATGGTGACTTGTGATCTGGCTTGTTCACATTGGTCAACCCGTCTGCCTGCTACTAGTCGTGTCCACTCTTCCCATGCCTTACCATATGCTTGCCACGTCGACGGGGCAACTGACGCTCTGATTAATGGCATCAACTATTCGCCACTAGATCCCATAGGGAAGGTGGGCAACTGTTGCCCGATGGGTGGGCGTTGTGGAAGAGCTCTGTGAAAATCTGCCAATTGAATTGTTATAAAGCGTTAGCAGCAGCTTTAGACCCCTCAGCATAGTGGCTAGCGCGGACCCATACATTGTGTTTTAGGCACAGGAATGCTAGCCTGGGTAGTAGCCCTAGCACTGGAAGAGACGATGATGCCATCTTATTAATGCAGTGCGCTAGGCTGGTGTTTTTTGCTATGAAGCGTATATTTTTGTAAGCCAGGCGCGCCCCCCATATTTCTATTGCTTCCACTATAGGGAAGAAAAATTATTTTCAGGGCTAGATGCAGCTAAAAATTATTATTAATTTAAAAGCTGGTGGAGCTTGGTATAGATGGCCTAATACAATGAGTCCCACACACTGCTAGAAGCCCAAATATTTTTTCAGAGCTAGATGCAGAAAAAAATTATATTCAATTTGCAACCTGATGGAGGTCAGTATAGATGAACTAATAGAACAAGTTGCACACACTGCTAGAAGCCCAAATATTTTTTCAGAGCTAGATGCAGAAAAAAATTATATTCAATTTGCAACCTGATGGAGGTCAGTATAGATGGACTAATAGAACAAGTCCCACACACTGCTAGAAGCTCAAATATTTTTTCAGAGCTAGATGCAGAAAAAAATTATATTCAATTTGCAACCTGATGGAGGTCAGTATAGATGGACTAATAGAACAAGTCCCACACACTGCTAGAAGCCCAAATATTTTTTCAGAGCTAGATGCAGAAAAAAATTATATTCAATTTGCAACCTGATGGAGGTCAGTATAGATGGACTAATAGAACAAGTCCCACACACTGCTAGAAGCCCAAATATTTTTTCAGAGCTAGATGCAGAAAAAAATTATATTCAATTTGCAACCTGATGGAGGTCAGTATAGATGGACTAATAGAATAAGTCCCACACACTGCTAGAAGCCCAAATATTTTTTCAGAGCTAGATGCAGAAAAAAATTATATTCAATTTGCAACCTGATGGAGGTCAGTATAGATGGACTAATAGAACAAGTCCCACACACTGCTAGAAGCCCAAATATTTTTTCAGAGCTAGATGCAGAAAAAAATTATATTCAATTTGCAACCTGATGGAGGTCAGTATAGATGGACTAATAGAACAAGTCCCACACACTGCTAGAAGCCCAAATATTTTTTCAGAGCTAGATGCAGAAAAAAATTATATTCAATTTGCAACCTGATGGAGGTTAGTATAGATGGACTAATAGACCAAGTCCCACACACTGCTAGAAGCCCAAATATTTTTTCAGAGCTAGATGCAGAAAAAAATTAGATTCAATTTGCAACCTGATGGAGGTCAGTATAGATGGACTAATAGACCAAGTCTCACACACTGCTAGAAGGCCAAATATTTTTTCAGAGCTAGATGCAGAAAAAATTATATTCAATTTGCAACCTGATGGAGGTTAGTATAGATGGACTAATAGAACAAGTCCCACACACTGCTAAAAGCCCAAATATTTTTTCAGAGCTAGATGCAGAAAAAAATTATATTAAATTTGCAACCTGATGGAGGTCAGTATAGATGAACTAATAGACCAAGTCCCACACACTGCTAGAAGCCCAAATATTTTTTCAGAGCTAGATGCAGAAAAAAATTATATTCAATTTGCAACCTGATGGAGGTCAGTATAGATGGACTAATAGAACAAGTCCCACACACTGCTAGAAGCCCAAATATTTTTTCAGAGCTAGATGCAGAAAAAAATTATATTCAATTTGCAACCTGATGGAGGTCAGTATAGATGGACTAATAGAACAAGTCCCACACACTGCTAGAAGCCCAAATATTTTTTCAGAGCTAGATGCAGAAAAAAATTATATTCAATTTGCAACCTGATGGAGGTCAGTATAGATGGACTAATAGAACAAGTCCCACACACTGCTAGAAGCCCAAATATTTTTTCAGAGCTAGATGCAGAAAAAAATTATATTCAATTTGCAACCTGATGGAGGTTAGTATAGATGGACTAATAGACTAAGTCCCACACACTGCTAGAAGCCCAAATATTTTTTCAGAGCTAGATGCAGAAAAAAATTAGATTCAATTTGCAACCTGATGGAGGTCAGTATAGATGGACTAATAGACCAAGTCCCACACACTGCTAGAAGGCCAAATATTTTTTCAGAGCTAGATGCAGAAAAAATTATATTCAATTTGCAACCTGATGGAGGTTAGTATAGATGGACTAATAGAACAAGTCCCACACACTGCTAAAAGCCCAAATATTTTTTCAGAGCTAGATGCAGAAAAAAATTATATTAAATTTGCAACCTGATGTAGGTCAGTATAGATGGACTAATAGACCAAGTCCCACACACTGCTAGAAGCCCAAATATTTTTTCAGAGCTAGATGCAGAAAAAAATTATATTCAATTTGCAACCTGATGGAGGTCAGTATAGATGGACTAATAGAACAAGTCCCACACACTGCTAGAAGCCCAAATATTTTTTCAGAGCTAGATGCAGAAAAAAATTATATTCAATTTGCAACCTGATGAAAGTCAGTATAGATGGACTAATAGACCAAGTCCCACACACTGCTGGAAGCCCACATTTTTTTCAGAGATAGATGTAGAAAAAAATTATATTCAATTTGCAACCTGATGGAGGTCAGTATAGATGGACTAATAGAACAAGTCACACACACTGCTAGAAGCCCAAATATTTTTTCAGAGCTAGATGCAGATAAAAATTATTTTTAATTTGCAACCTGATAGAGGTCAGTATAGATGGACTAATAGACCGAGTCCCACACACTGCTAGAAGCCCAAATATTTTTTCAGAGCTAGATGCAGATAAAAATTATTTTTAATTTGCAACCTGATGGAGGTCAGTATAGATGGACTAATAGAACAAGTCCCACACACTGCTAGAAGGCCAAATATTTTTTCAGAGCTAGATGCAGAAAAAAATTATATTCAATTTGCAACCTAATGGAGGTCAGTATAGATGGACTAATAGAATGATGCTATGCCCAAAAGGTTTTACTTCACTAGGTGCAGTAAAAAAATTGGTATTCTATACACAGGTTGTGTAGCTTGCAACACAGATAGGCTACTCCACTGACTAACACACTCTGCAATAGGCCAAAAAGGATTAGCTTTGCTAGATTTAGCCAAATGCTGTGAAAAAAACTTACACAGCACTGGTACAGACCTGCCTGGCAAAAACTGATAGGAACTGATGTAACTTAGTCATGAAAAGGACTGCAATTACAATTAGTCTTTACTCCCACAACCTATCTATAAGAGCACAGACTTGCCTGATAAAAGTCGTAGGAAATGCTGTAACCTAGTCCTTAAAAGGACTGCAATCACAACTATTCCCTACTCCCAAGCTATCTGTAGATTTGTGCGAAAATTGGCTTTAAATGAACAAGGTATAGCGCACACAGCAACAGCGGTGCCGTCTAACACGCAGCTGCAGCAGTGAGAAAATGGTGACGATGGGGAAAATGGCTGGGTCTTATAGGGCAAGGACATGTGACATACACTGCCAATGACACATGCCCTTGCTTGTGTGAAAAAAAGCAGTTCGCTCCGTGTGTGCTCTGCTGATAGGCTGACAGATTGCACCTCCCCACTGTAAATGCGGGAAAGAGAAAAAAAATGGAGATCTTCATTGTTCCTGCAGAGATCCATGCCCTGCCCCTCCCCCCACCCCGCTGTACACTCAAACTGCGTATTAACATTAATTTTCAGCATTACTGAGAAAAAATCCAGTTATGATTTTGGTGCACGAACAGTTATCGAACATAACCTCGAACAGCCGAATTTTTTTCAAATCGTTTGTGTTCGCCGAACGGCTCGAACACCGCCCAAAACAGCTCGAATTTGAGATTGGCGAACAGTTCGAGTCGAACAACGCTCATCTCTACCAAAGATACATAATATCATCAGAAAACATTGGCCTTTACTTACTAAATCCTACCCTCAGATTGCAGTTTTCTCTGAACCAGCTCTCATGTGTACCCGTAGACCATAAAACATAAAAGATGCATTAGTTTGTGCAGACACAGGCAGTCAAATCAAAGAGTCAACACAAACCTTCCTAGGACCGAGGAGAACAGACACATTCCCCTGCCTTGGTTGTGCGGCTTGCTCCAACGTGATCAAAACAGGTGAGGTAATTCATCTGCATACGGGCAAAAGGTTTCCTATTTAAGGTTTTTACACCTGCGATACTAACTTCGCTGTGTATATTATCAAATGCCCTTGTGGTTTACTCTACGTAGGAGAGACCAGACAACATGTACGGGACAGGATCGCAAGCCACAAATCGACAATTAGATGTGGCAAAAATTGGCTTCCTCTCCCTCATCACTTTACAGAAGCAAAACATACTGTTTTGCAGCTTAGATTTCAGGTACTTTTTCCTCTATTTTTTCCTCTATTTTTTTCCCTAATTTTTTTTCCTTAATTTTTTTTTTCCTTTTTTTATTTTTATTCTTATACTAGACATTATCCATTCTATGGATTACTCGTCCCACTTTGTATCTGGAATATGACTCCTTTAGTGTTAGAAGGTATTGTCCTTCTCTCCCTATGCCCTATTATAATAGTTATTCCCTGCTGCTAAGTTGCGCAAGTGCCCCTTTCTTCTCCTTGCGCTCTATGGCCTGAATTAAGGTGTCCACCCTACAGCCACTCCATTTTAGACCCACATTGCCCTTTAGCCCCTACATTTTAGGTTCGCTCAGTCTTCCCTGTGTTCCAAGCCTCCATTTCATTAATACTTCCGCCGGAAGTACTCAGCAGCACCTATATTTAAGATCCACTGCCACCAATGCCTCCCACACACCGGAGAAGCAGCAGGAGCGCAAGTTTACACTACCACACCATCAACAAGGTATAATCTTTTCCATCTCTTATACTAGTGATCCTCCTATAGTTCCTACTGGTACTCCAACACAATACCTCTCATCCCTTGCATTATTGAGCCTCCTATAGATCCCACTGGTGCTTCAACAGCAATCTCTTATTTTTGATTTCTTATTTCTCCAGGCCTATTCCAAGCCAGTATTTCCATTTATCCACTAAGCTTTATCCCCTTTGGATGCAGTATATAGGTTAGTGTGGTGCCCCTGAGGGTTCAGTCGCCACAGAGGTGCTGCATCTCAGCCAGAGATGTGGCATCTCACTCTCAGGTAAGGAAGGAGTACAGCTCAGGACCCTAACACCTGCATCCAACACACCACTCCAGGCCAGCAGGAGGGGCAAGATGCCTCTGCTTCTTCCTGAGCCCCTTTCCTGGCTGGAGTGGGGGGAACCCAGAGAGGGGGAACCATGTAGTGGGTGTGAGTGGAGGAAGCAGCTTAGGTGAGCACATGAGAGGAGGTATAAATTGGGAAGCCATGTTAGAAGGACAAGCCAGTCAGAGGAGGAGAAGTAAAGGAGCAGAGGCTCTGCAGGAGCTCTGCTCCAGAGGCGTGCCTAGCCAGTGAGGCCCAAGTCTGAGAGGAAGGAGAGAAGAGAGGAGAGGGAGCAGAGAGGCTCCAGGAACAGAAGAAAGGACCCTAGGGGTACGGGCCGTGCAGAAGGCCACCCTTACGCCCGCATCTGCCCGGTGGTGGAGGGGTCAGGCCATCTAAGGGGAACCTCAAATAGTAGAAGATTGCAAGTCTCAGCTAGAAACCGGAGGCTGCAGTACTTTTTGTCCTGTAGCCACAAGTCCACGCCAGTCTCAACGAGAAGGTATCCACATAGGACCCAGGGGACTGAACAGATGTCGCCCGCCAAGGCCCGCGGGTACCGGGTTGGAGATACTAGGTGTGAGGTGCAGGAAAAAGGCCAGAGAGAGGACACAGAAAGGGGTCCTGCTAAGTACTCTGGAGCTATCTGGGGGTGGACTGAACCCCTCTCTGAGTAAGCACAGCATGACGAGGGAGATTACTTTGGCGCCTGTAATCTGGACTGCAACAACTGTGAGTAAAGACCCTGGGACTGCAATTCCTTGTCTCTGTGTTTCTTGCTACGCCATCAACCCCTGTACTACAACGCCCAGCACAACCTGCAACATCATCTACACTGCCCTGGAGCTAGCTCTTCCTCTGGAGAGCCACACCATCCCAGCTGCAGTAACATCAGCTTCAGAGGGCTGCTCCGCAGCGGTGGCTCCCTCTAGCCACATTCCACAGGTGGCATCACAAACTCTATAAAAACTCTATAAATCCCCTATATATAACCCCCTTTTATTGACCGCCCTGGGTCACGGACCAGGTCACCACCACTGTGTCATCCCCCAGCATCGACCGGCCCAGCACCGGGTACCCCACGGCCCAGGGGGCGTGTCATTAGTATGTTTGGATATTGAGTGCCCATATTTTTACTATTATGATATATTTCATCTAGGGACATATAGGGATCCCCTACCCTTTTCCCTATCCCTGGTAACCTTTTACTACTACTAATTGAGTCTGGCTGTGTACTCTCAAATGATTATTTACTTGCAAATGGTGTAACTATGTATATTTGTATATATGTAAATATAAAACTTTTCTTTAATTTCTATGACACCCTATTAATGTATCTTAATTCTCTCTTTTAGCGATGTTTTTGAAAAAGGCCTATCCAGGTCGAAACGTCATGTATCGCTACTAAGCACCTTTTTTTCTACGGTGTGGTGTTGTATTATAATAAAATTATCACTCTTTGTAACCAAGAATTTGAGTACGGCTATTATCAATAAGTGTAGCACTGATATACAGTACAGACCAAAAGTTTCAACACACCTTCTCATTTAAAGATTTTTCTGTATTTTCATGACTATGAAAATTGTACATTCACACTGAAGGCATCAAAACTATGAATTAACACATGTGGAATTAATGTATATACTTAACAAAAAAGTGTGAAACAACTGTAAAAATAGGTCTTATATTCTAGGTTCTTCAAAGTAGCCACCTTTTGCTTTGATGACTGCTTTGCACACTCTCGGCATTCTCTTGATGAGCTTCAAGAGGTAGTCATCGGAAATGGTCTTCCAACAATCTTGAAGGAGTTCCCAGAGATGCTTAGCACTTGTTGGCCCTTTTGCCTTCACTCTGCGGTCCAGCTCACCCCAAACCATCTCGATAGGGTTCAGGTCTGGTGACTGTGGAGGCCAGCCTGGAGGTGTGTTTGGGGTTTTTGTCCTGTTGAAAAATAAATGATGGTCCAACTAAACGCAAACCGGATGGAATAGCATGCCGCTGCAAGATGCTGTGGTAGCCATGCTAGTTCAGTATGCCTTCAATTTTGAATAAATCCCCAACAGTGTCACCAGCAAAGCACCCCCACACCATCACACCTCCTCCTCCATGCTTCACGGTGGGAACCAGGCATGTAGAGTCCATCCGTTCACCTTTTCTGCGTCGCACAAAGACACTGTGGTTGGAACCAAAGATCTCAAATTTGGACTCATCAGACCAAAGCACAGATTTCCACTGGTCTAATGTTCATTCCTTGTGTTCTTTAGCCCAAACAAGTCTCTTCTGCTTGTTGCCTGTCCTTAGCTGTGGTTTCCTAGCAGCTATTTTACCATGAAGGCCTGCTGCACAAAGTCTCCTCTTAACAGTTGTTGTAGAGATGTGTCTGCTGCTAGAACTCTGTGTGGCATTGACCTGGTCTCTAATCTGAGCTGCTGTTAACCGGAGATTTCTGAGGCTGGTGACTCGGATAAACTTATCCTCAGTAGCAGAGGTGACTCTTGGTCTTCCTTTCCTGGGGCGGTCCTCATGTGTGCCAGTTTCTTTGTAGCGCTTGATGGTTTTTGCAACTGCACTTGGGGACACTTTCAAAGTTTGCCCAATTTTTCACACTGACTGACCTTCATTTCTTAAAGTAATGATGGCCACTCATTTTTCTTTACTTAGCTGTTTTTTTCTTGCCATAATACAAATTCTAACAGTCTATTCAGTAGCACTATAAGCTGTGTATCCACCAGACTTCTGCACAACACAACTGATGGTACCAACCCCATTTATAAGGCAAGAAATCCAACTTATTAAACCTGACAGGGCACACCTGTGAAGTGAAAACCATTTCCGTTGACTACCTCTTGAAGCTCATCAAGAGAATGCCAAGAGTGTGCAAAGCAGTCATCAAAGCAAAAGGTGGCTACATTGAAGAACCTAGAATATAAGACATATTTTCAGTTGTTTCACACTTTTTTGTTAAGTATATAATTCCACATGTGTTAATTCATAGTTTTGATGCCTTCAGTGTGAATGTACAATTTTCAAAGTCATGAAAATACAGAAAAATCTTTAAATGAGAAGGTGTGTCCAAACTTTTGGTCTGTACTGTATGTGCAGCTGAATTAGTCCTCAGAAGGACTGTTAGTTGAGATGGATATGTGTCTCTAATATAGTTTGGTACACCTACACTAACTAGAAACAAGCAAATCTCTCCCTAGCTCAGCAGCAGCTCTCCCTACACTGTCTGATTCCGGAGTGACTGTGACGAGCATGGCGGCACCAGGTCTGATATAGACCTGATGACGCTGTGCGGCCAGCCAATCACTGTAATGCACAACTAACATGGCTACGGCATTACAGTGTGTGGCAGACAATCCCTGCATGTTGATTGGCGCTCTTAAGAGCGGCAAACATGCAGGGAGAGGACCCGAGCATCCCCGGAAATACTCGGCGAGCGCCTAGCATCTCGAGCAGTGAGATGCTCTGGCGAGTACCGAACAGTAGCGAACATGCTCGCTCATCACTAATCACCTCTCCTTCCCTTAGGGTGCGTCTCTGAATGATGAAATAAGTAAATCTGAAGCTTCAGTCAAATACGCATCCTTTGACCAAGTAATTGATTTATTAAGTTCATTTGGAAGGGGAGCTTTGATGTCAAAAACTGACATAAAGTCAGGTTTTAGGCTGTTGCCAGTTAATCCTAAATGGTTTAGTTCTTTGGGTTTTCAATTTAATGGGGCTTTTTATTTTGATATGAGTTTACCAATGGGTTTTTCTTTATCTTGTTGTTATATTGAAGCTTTTTCTTCATTTTTACAATACGAGTTAGGGGAAAAAGGTGTTTTGCATTATTTAGATGACTTTTTGTTTTTAGGTGCGGCTGGATCAGACATTTGTATGTTTTTTTTGTTAAAATTTAAAGAATTATCGGTTTGTTTTGGAGTGCCACTAGCTAAAGAAAAAACAGTCCTTCCTTGCACATACTTAGAATTTCTAGGTATTGCTATTGACTATTGTAGCTGTGGCGCCCCTGAGGGTTCGACCGCCACAGGAATGCTGCACTTCTCCAATGGAGTGTGGTGTTCCTCCTCTGAGGTAAGGCCAGTGTGATGGTTGTGACCTAACCTTTTGCATCCAACACCACATTTCTCCACCAGAGGGAGCTAGTATGCACTAGGTGCTGCTCCCCTGGTTACAGGGAGACTGGGTAACACAAAGTGGTAGGAACCAGTTAGTGGGTGTGGGTGGAGGAACACTAGTTAGGTTACACTTCAAATTTCATATTTAATAGAATGCCATCTTTGATCTTGGTCCTTTTGGTTCTTTTTGGTCCTTGTTTGTCGGTTCTTCTCTGTTCCTTCAGTCTAGCCTTTGCTAGTCTGTCGGCTGTCACTGTGCTGTCAAACTACTGTGTGTGATGTGACTTCCCTCCGGGAGCGCAGATCCTGTGTGGGCCTGCACCGGCATGGGACACAGCCCTCGTACCCCGATCTTTGGGACGAGAGGTAGGTTGCAGACAAGGAATGTCTCAACCCGGCCGAGGACCACGATCAAGAAGGCCCGGGAGCTTTAGAGTGTGGCTCCCTAGCAAATGGGTCCCGGGGAGGATGCAGATGGAGCGGAGCACGCCACCTGTCCTCGCCTACCTGATCTATTCAGAGGGATTCCGGCTGAAAGAGGGGTACCGGCCCCCGACACCCGACGTTGTACTCCATGTCCTGGACGGGAAAGCCCGGTTAGGCCCTGAAGATCCCGCCGGGCGTCGGATGGAGAGGAATTGCCACCCGAGCCCTACACCTGAGAGGAGCTCAGAGGGAGACCCGGCCTATCTACACACGCACAGACGGGAAAGGGTGAAGTCTGTAGTGCAGGAACACTCTGGTGTAGGGTCGCTACCGAACACTGGACTTCCTCGGAGGTAGTCGGACCCCCGTCCCTGGTGGCCTCAGGACTCCGCGAGGAGCAGGGAGTCGCCTTCCCGCTAACGTCTCTGAGTGAGTAAAGCCTTGGAAGTTCACCCCTATGGCCTCCGGACTGTTCATTACGCGCCATACCACGCGACGCGGTGCCCGTACTCCCCGCGCTACTGCTACCCCCCTTCATCCTGCCTTGCCTGCCCTGAGGCCCTGCTCCGCCTGTGGGGAGCAATAATAACTTTAGCCGCCATGACATCGAGCCTCAGCAGACTGCTAGCGGCGCTGGTGGCCCTTCACCAGACACCACAGGTGGCGTAGTCGTAAAAATCAGCCACTCAACCCGGAATAGCCCACACTATCTCTTTCTAATGTGACGGCCCTGAGCACAGGTCGGGCCCGGGCCACGACTGCATCCCATCTCTTCGACACAGGGCCCGACACCGAGTCCCCCAACACCCAGGGTAAAACACGGGCTTTCTGAGTAGAGGCGTCACATAGCAATGGAGTGCAGGCTGCCTTTACTAAAAGTTCTTCAGCTGCGGAGTCAATTATTGGAGATGAGGGGTACAGAAAAGACTACTCTAAAACAACTACAATCACTTTTGTGTTTGCTAAATTTTTCCCTTCGTATAATACTGATGGGGAGAGTTTTTTCAAGGAGACTGTATGATGCAACAAAAGGGATCAAATCACACAATGCTCACATTAGAGTAAATAAAGCAACAAAAGAAGATTTGGATATATGGTTAGAACTTTTAAGTGCTTTTAATGGGCGTAGTTGCTGGCAAATGGAATTTTCTCCATCAGAGTCATTGCAATTTTTTACGGATGCTAATGACTAGCCCAGGGGAATGGGGATGACTCGGTACCCGGGTCTTTAGCCTGGCCTTTAGGGATGTCGCGGTGGTCGACTCCTGGGCCCGTACCCTGGGCCTCTCTTTAAAAAGGGGTTTGATTTTGGAAAATTATAAAAGAGTTCGTGATGCCACCTGTGGCTTCTGGTGAGGATCACCAGCGCTGCGCAGTCCACTGAGGCTGATGATAAGGCAGCTTGATGGTATAGCTCCCCACAGGTAGAGCTGGGCCTCAGGGCAGTATAGGAACGGGGATGCAGGGCAAAGAGACTAAGCCGGGCCAGAGCAAGAACAGGGACGGACAATAGTCACTTCAGTACCTTTTACTGGTGGAATTTCAGGCACTCCCCGAAGCACTGTAGGGTGAAGGGTGTATGTCCGGATCCTCCCCAATGAGCAGGTTTTGGGCCTCCTGGTTCTCGCTGCTGCGTAGTAAGTTTCTGACCTGCCTGGAGCTAGGCCTAACTTTGTCTCTGTCCTGCGCTGGCTGACCTTGTGGTAGGGCCTTCTCTTGGAGTGCACGCTCCCGACTTACGGGGCCTATGTGTCTCCTGGCTCTGGTACGTATTAGCACTTTAGCGATCCTGGGACCTGTAGTTCTCCAGGGATTCCGGTTTATCTTACTGGGTCGTGGAGATCCCGGCAAGCTTCGGACCCGGTGTCCGGTTACTGATTCTCCTACAGGGTGAGCCAGTTAAGCTCCTCCGTCCCCTATGTACTAACTCTCTACTCCTTCGCCTTCGGCCTACTCGAGCCCTCAATAGGCTACTCACACAAACGGCAGTGTGCCGCGGTTCACCGATCTTATGGCGCCGGCACACCTACAGCTCACCTCACTGAGCTACACCGAGTCTTGATCTGGATACGCTCTACTGCAGGGTAGAATGCAGGAGCTGGAACAGGCTTTTGTCCTCTGAGGTAACTCGTCTCAGACTGCACTGGACTCACTGCTAATCCAGCCTCACACAGACTGTAGTCTCAAGATTCACGGCTGCCTGGCTCCACCTTCCCTTATATATCTCCCTAAGGAGCTCCCTCTGATGGTCTGAGGTGGAAGGTGGAGATGTGTGAATGGTTATGGGGGCCTCTTGTGGAGGAATCCTTCAATATACCCTTCTGGTTCTGTGATGCCAAGCACAGCTGGGCTTCACACTAATGGTTCGTCTGGTTATGGAGCATTTTTTAAAGGGCAAGGGTCTGTTGGCCCTTGGCCTGTATCTTGGGTTTCTTCTAAGGTAATTAAAAGTATAGTGGCTTTAAAACTCTTTCCCATTATAGTTGCAATGGTTATTTGGGGTTCACAACTGAAAAACAGGAGAATCCTTATTCAATCTGGTAGTCAAGGTCTTGTTTTTGCAATAAACATCACTTTCTTCTAGATGTACTTGGTCATTTAGTTCTTTTTTGCCTTAAACAAAACATTTGGTTGAAAGCATCTTTTATTGAAGATTATAAGAATAGCGTGGCTGACGCCCTTTCTTCCCATCAGTTGGACACGTTTCGATCCATGGTACTGGAAGCAGAATTAGAAGGATGTTGTTGCCCAGCACAACTGTGGGATATCATTTGGGACTGATTCCTTCTTTTATTAAAAACTCTATTGCAAAAGGAACATGGGCTGGTTACTCAGTCGCATGGAAGGAATGGAAATGTTTTTGTGTATCTTTAAATCTAGATTACAATAAGAGTGAAGTGGAGACAGCATTGTTATTTGTTGAATATTTATTACATAGAAATTTGTCCGTTTCCTCTATTGCAAAAACGTTAGCAGGCATATCCTTTTTTCTAAGATTGTTAAGCGAATCGCCTTTGCAGAATTTCTTTCCTGTAAAACAAGCATTAAAAGGATATAGAAAGTTATCATCTAAACCTGATGATAGACGTCCAATTTCAATTGATTTATTTCTTAAACTTTGTTTGGTTTTAAATAAAGTTAGTTTTGATGAATTTGATGAATTTGAAACTTGTTTATTTAATTCTGCCTTTCTTTTAGCTTTTTTGTGGCTTTGAGAGTTGAGGAATTGTTGTCTGTGAGTAAAAGAAATGTGTCTGGTCTACTTGCAAGTGATGTTTCAGTAAGCATTGCATCTTCATTTGCATAAGAAAATCCAAGACGGATCAATCTGGGAAAGGTTGCTATATTAAATTAAATAAATTGGAAAACGAGATTCTTTGCCCGGTTCATAACATCAAGAGGTGGTTTTCCTTGCATTCTACAGATGAAGGTTCTCTTTTTATTCATAAGAATGGTACTCTAGCTACAAAATTTTAATTTAATTCGGCTCTCAAAAAATGTTTACCGTATTTTTTGGACTATAAGACGCACTGGACAATAAGACGCAACCCAAATTTTGGGGTGGAAAATAGGAAAAAATATTTTTTTGAAGATGGGGTCCATCTTATAGTCTGAATAGGTATGGTATCTTACCTGGGGGGCAGTGGAGCGAGAGTCACAGGAGGCAGGGTGCGTCAGGAAGTCGGCGGTTGCAGCAGAAGAGGTCAGATGCTGTGGAGCCTGTGCCAGGCCGGGGCCTGTGCCTGGCTGAGGCCCTTAGCCTGGCCAGTTCCTGTGCGAAGGGGCCTCTGGCTGGGGTTGAGGCCGGGGACTCTGGATGGGGTTGGGGCCGAGGCCTTTGGCTGGGGCTGGGGCCAAGGCCGGGGCCTCTGGCTGGGGCTGAGGGCGGGGCCTCTGGCCGGGGTTGGGGCCTCTGGTTGAGGACGGGGCCTCGGGGTGGGGCATGTACTGGACTGCGGTTGGTGCCGGGCTGTGAGCTGCGAAGCAGTGCGGCCTGCGCAGGTTTCTGGTTTGCACAGCCATCTTCCTAGAGCTGTGATCTACAGGAAAATGGCCGCCGGAGCTACCGGTCCGCGCATACGCCGACTCGGGCAGCCATTTTCCTGTAGATCACAGCTCTAGGAAGATGGCCGCGCACACCGGAAACCTGCGCAGGTCACACATCGCTCACAACCCGACACCGGCCCCAGCCCCAGCACCGGCCAGGCACAGGTGCCGGCCCCAGCTGCTCACCTCTGCTGCCGCTGACGCCGCCGCTACCACCACCGCGTTCCTGGAGGGCCCTGTGATCCCACTTTAACACCACCGCAGGTAAAGTTCGGACCATAAGACTCACCCCCCATTTTAGGATCGATGCAGCTACCGAAGCAGCGAGATTGGGTTTGTCTGAAGGTTTGATTAAAAAGTTAGGTAGATGGAAATCAGACAGATAAACTTTATGTTTGACCAGAATTGCTAATAAATTATTATTGTTCATTTCCTTAGGTCCAATTATTATATGGATTCTGTGCCACTCTTATATTCACTGGGCCCAGAAGAGGGCAATCAAGAGGTCATATTCAGAAAATCTGTCTTTTGACAAGAACAGGTTCAACATATTTTGGCATGGTGTTAGAGGATTAAGGTGGGAAAATGTTTGCTCAGAAGTTAAAAAATTGTTGTTGTTATGGCCAAATCCCGATCTAATTTTAATTCATGCAGGTGGAAATGATATAGGTAAACAAAAAACATTAGATCTTCTTTGCTCAATGTGGAGAGATTTTTTGTTAATTAAATTTTGTTTCCCTGCTTCTTGTTTAGTTTATTCTGAAATAGTGCCTAGGATGTTATGGTTAGAAAAAATAAGGAACAGGGTCAATAGATCGATATCGAAGTTTTTACAGCGGCTAGACGGTTTTTCGTATAGGCATTCAGATCTGGAGGGTTTTTCTCCAGGAATTTTTAGGTCCGATTTCGTACATCTCTCTGAAATGAGTCTCAATATTTTTAATCTAGGTCTTCAGAATGAAATTGAACAATGGCTGTGATGTGTAGGTATATATTTTTTAGGTGGGGGGGCAGGAATTTTTCAAAGTCCAGGCTGGTGGATAATCGCCCAGTGTTACGGATCCAGGTGGTGGAACCTCTGTACTGTGGTGCAAGGAGGGACCAGAGGGGCGTAACTAGGTATCAACTCGGACTGACCAAGGTCGTATGGCGGCTCAATCAACTCCGTGACCAGGGAAGGACCGAGCAAAGGGACCTGGTGCTACTCTGGGGACCGACCTTGTATGAGAGCAGGTGACTCCCACGGGTCAGAAGGCAGGGACTGACCGGTACAGCAGATGAGCATGGCAGGCAGGCTGACAGGTGATCCGGGTAGACGGACTGGCAGACACGGCAGGTAACAAGCAGGAGCCTCCAGGTAGGCTGGCTGGCAGGCACGGCAAGTAACAAGCAGGAGCCTCCAGGTAGGCTGGATGGTAGGTACGGCAGGTAACAGGCAGGTGCTTCCAGGTAAGCAGGCGGGCAGGGCCCATAGACAGACTGGCGGACTGGACTGTAGACAGACTGTCGGGCTGTAGAGTAGACAAGCTGGCGGACAGTACTGGTAGTCAGGCTGGCGGACAGGACTGGTAGTCAGGCTGGCGGACTGGACTGGTAGTCAGGCTGGCGGACTGGACTGGTAGTCAGGGTGGCATACTGGACTGATAGTCAGGCTGGCGGACTGGACAGTCAGGCTGGCAGACTGGACTGGTAGTCAGGCTAGCAGCGGGACCTGAGGGCTGAAGCAGAGTTTAACACACAAAGCTACAACCTTGCACGGGCACCTCCATTTTGGAGGAGGTGCCTTTTATATGAGAGGTCCTCCGGCCATTGGCCGGGGACTCCTTAGGACGGCGCGCGGCCCCTTTAAGAGGAAGGGAGCGCGTGCGCACCCAAAGCACAGTGCCCGGGAAGCTGCGCACGCCGGCAGCAGCAGAAGCAGGAGTGCCAGAGGACGCCGAGCGGGGAGCGTGGCGGTAAGAGGGACAGCGTCTCTGCCTGTCAGGGGGCCGAGACGCCGATACTACACCCAGCTTTGCTAGGTGGAGCTGGCCATTGTTTTTTTTGTAAATCAGAAGCTAATTGATTATTTTAGGAGTCACATAAGAAATTGCATACAATAAAAGTTGCAAAAAGCGTAACGATGTTATGTATTCGCTAAATCACAAAATATCAAAATATTTCAGGAATGAACTTACAAACAATTAACTGGTAATTGAATGAAATTTTAAAGAAACTACCTGTTTAACTCATGAAATATATGAGTAATCATAATAAACACATCACGGCCTAATTTTTAATACACGCTATTGCATGGAGTGTATTTATTTGCCAAGTTATCTAAAGGGAAAATGGGTCTTGTGTTATCATGTGGGGCCCCACATATATATAATGGGGGTACATGGTCGCACAGACCCTATTAAATGATTTAATATTCATAATAATAATTTTATCGTTGTGTTGTCCTGTTAAACATATGGTTTTTCTAGTCACAGATATAGGTCAAAAGGTCATTGGTGTCAGCTGTGCAAAGGCAGGAGCTGATCTGATCTGGTTTAAGCTGCATGTGTTCGTGGTCTTGTCCAAAGTTGCTGATTGGCTGACGGTGAATGAGCGGGAGAATATTGGGCGATTTATAGTGAGGTCCGTACATCAGCTGTCATTTGCCGTCGGGCGAAGAATGAAGACGCCCTCCCTCTATTTATTAAATGTTGTGATGTTTTTATTAGTGGGGATAATCGCCCAGCTTTGCTGGGTGGAGTTGGCCATTGGTTTTTTATTGTTATTGGTTTTTATTAGATGTTTATAGTTTTTATTATATTTATTATAATATATGGATTAATTTAATTTATTATACATAGTAACTCTTAAAAAACACATCACGGCCTAATTTTTAATCCACGCTATTGTATGGAGTGTATTTATTTGGTAAGTTATCTAAAGTGAAAATGGGTCTTGTGCTACGATGTCTCACGCAGAGAAATTCTGGTCTGACCTTTTCTGGGGGTATATTCATTTTTGCCTCGGCATGACTCCTCCTGCTTGAGATTGGTCAACCTCACGCAGGGGGAAAATTAATGGCCCCCAGGGAAGAATCTCTGCTAACGCCCCCTTGGTTGAACGAGATATTAGAATCTAAACTTTAAAATCTGCAATGGAGATGAGATGTAAAAAAAGAAAACCTAAATTTTATTCAGCTGTGCAGCCACTATTCCATGATGTGGCCAGTTTAAAGGGGTTGTCCACTACTTGAATAACCCCTTCTCATTCTCATGTTTGGCCCCATTAAAATAAAAGCACTATAAAAACTCTGATCAGAGTTTGATCCGAGTGTCAGCATAGTGTGATCTGATTCTCTCGGTTGATAGAATCAAAGCACACTATGAGGAGAAATAGTGGTCCAGATTCAAGTTGAGCACAGTGGGTCTTCGGCCCTTTAATTTTTATACAGAGAAGCACTGTGGGCACACACATGCATTGTTCAATACTGAACGCCGCTGTGGCACACTCAAGACTGGATTAAGTCCTATGCTGGCCAGTTGACAGCTTCAGGAACTTCTTTTTGGTTGGCGTTAGAGCCATCTGCTTCTATCCCACTCCCACCTTTATGGTCCTGCAGCAGAATTGGTTCCTCTGGGCACCAGGCATGCTGCAGTCTGCAACTTTCCCCACATCTCAACCTCAAGGATTTAGATAAGTTTGTGGGTTGGGCCTATGTCATGTATACAGCAGTCTTGGTGTATCCAATGTGATTTATACAGCAGCCTTAGTATATCCTATTTGATGGATATACAACAGTCAGTGTATTCTGGTGATGTATACAGCAACCTGTTTCCTATTTGATATATATAGCAGACTCTCGGTGTATCCTATGTGATGTAAACAGCAACCTCATTGTCTCCTATGTGTTGTATGTACAGAAGGGTCTCAGTGCATCCTATGTGAGGTATGTACAGCAGTTTCAGTGTATCCTATGTGATGTATATACAGCAGTCTTAGTCTATCTAATGTGATGTATATACAGGACTGTCAGTGTATCCTGGGAGGTTTCTGGGAGGTTATTCTAGTTTAATTTATTTTTGGTTCTCCTTACTATTCCTGCTCTTCCCTTTTATGAATGTGCTTTAAGTTTCTGACCCTGGGTCCTCATGTCCACCGGCACACCTTCCTCTAACCTTGTTGGCAGTGTCTTGTCACCTCCCCTCTGGTTCCTCAGGAGGCACGAGAAACCCCTTGACAGCCTTTTAGGGAGTCAGGTCCGAGCTGGTGTTTTTAGTTGTGTGGCTAGGGATTGACTAGTCTGTACAGGGACCAGTTGGTGGTGTGACTTCTCTCTATAGTAAGTCTTCCTTACTTTCCCATGTGCGAGTGCAGTACGTACATAACACCTATATATGAGTAAGATGACATAGATAATCGACTAAAGTTTTGCAGTACAGAATGGTTCAATGAACCAGTGGTCTGGCCATTTATCCAAAGTGTCCCACCAAACTTCTCCTGGCTTGTTGAGAGAAGTTAGTCTTGGAGGATGTTTAGTTACCATTTTTGTTATTGATGGCAGTGTTTTTAGCAAAATTGTAAGTGAGCTCACTCCTTGGATGAAAAGCAACCCCAAAGAAGAATGGTCTCAGAATGCCTTACTGTTGGGATGGCACAGGCCTTATGGTATCACTCACCTTTACTTCTCTGAATATTTTTTCAGATGTTCCCAACAGTCTGAAGGAGGCTTCATCAGAGAAAATAACTTTACCTCAAGTCCTCTGCAGTCCAATCCCTGTATTTCCTGCAGGTGGTCAGTCTGTCCTTGATGTTTTATCTTGGAGAAAAGCAGCTTCTTTGTTGCCTTTTTTACTCTAGTTGAGCCTCCAAAAGCATTGACCTCATTGAGTATGCGGAAGCACTGACACCTGCTTGCTGCCATTCCTGAGCGAGCTCTTCAGTGATGTACAACCAATATCGTAAATTATTCCTCTTTAGAAGACAGTCATGGCACTTGCTGGACTTTCTTGGGTTCTCTGAAGCCTTCACAGCAATTGACCCTCTTTCTTTGAAGTTTTTAATGACCCAACAAATGGTTGACTTAGGAGCAATCTTACAAGCAGCAATGTCTTTGACCATATGTGTTGATTTGTAGGTAAGCATGGATAATGGAAGAAGACAATAATTTTAAGAACCAGACCCCTTTTAAAGCAACCAATCTGCTCCTATAATTCAATCAGCATGATAGAGTGATAAGAGCTGCCTTGTCCTCCTTACTGATTTCTCCTGATCTGACAAGATAACTGAAATGATATAAGCAGGTCATTTTGTGGCAGGGCTGACATTCCGTGGAATTGTTTTTTTTTTGTTAAGTTGATTTTCATGGCAAGGAATGCCTTTGGATTTTTTTGCTATTCATTTGATCACTCTTCATAACAATTTAGAGTTAAAGGGGTTGTCCACTACTATTTAAAATATGCCAAAGCGTTTTTATGATGAAAAGTAGCTTCTTTGTAATTACCTCCCTCTGCCTTTTCTGCCTGTGAGCGGCGCTATCGCTGGCCACTCACAGGCATCACGTGACCCCCATCTGCAGCCGGATCTGACATCCGCTGATGTCACGACAAGTCCAGGCTGCAGCCGGGGGGCTCTCTCTTACGCGTTCCATGGTGGCTGCTGGGTTGTGGGCGGGGTTATCTCCGAGTGTCATACCCAGCATCCACCGCGCGCTCTCCCTCTCTCCATTCATTGGGAAAGCGCGCAGTGAGTGCTGGGTGTGACGCGGTGGGGTAACCCCGCCCACAACCCAGCAGCCTCCGCGGGGACCCCAGCGCTGAGTCACGCCTCAATAGACGGGATGTCGGCAAACTCTGAGAAAACCAAAATGTGTGTCAGTCTCAAAACTTGTTCCCACAACTGTAGACTGCATGCAGTTATTCCAGTAAACACTATGCAAATATGTATTTATTAGCTGCATATACAGTATTTGTACACATCAATAATTAGTGCATAGAATAACTCACAACTGAGACATAATGGTTGTAAAACCCTTTATTCCGAAACCAAAGTGAGCAGAGACCGAGACATACAGGGGTGCAGTTTAATATCCCCACAGCAAGTGTCAACCAGCACAATAATGGTCATGAGATGTCACGTTCTTCACTCCCCTGAATATAGCACCAATATGAAGAAAATATTTTAACCCTTCACTTTCCGCACAATTGTATCAGGCTCAGGATTACATTACTGCACTGAGTTTGTGTAATTCCCTGCTGGTAGAAGATAAGACGTTATGGTCTCTGTGACACTTGCTTTACCCTGCTTGTTTTTTTTTCCGCAAAAGTAAAATGAAGGAAACATTAGAACAACATCCCGGCTTAGTGGAGCAAACTTAAATTTAACCTTTACATTTAATTCTGTCAATATGATATTTTCAAATGATTTATGAGTTTCTCCAAACTTAAAGATATGATTGTAATGAGTGCAGGGGCATAACTATTTACTGTCATACCAGGATCCTGGTGCCTAAGGGGGCCCAATGGCACCTCTAAGATGATATCTGTGCTATAAATGGGATATGAGAGCTGGAGGGCCACATTTTGGATTTTGCATTGGTAGCTGCGAGCATAAAGTTGCGTCTTTAGATGAGTGGAATTTTGAGTAATGAGAGAATTTTTGAACCGACTGTCAAAATGTTAAGTAAACAATTACATACAATACAGTGTAATTGAGTGTATTTCTCCTCATAACAATTTGCCAGTCATTGTTTTGGTGACATGCAGATTTTAGGTGATGTACTAAATAGTTATTTTATTTTTTAAAATTGTCATTTTATCTATAATATCAAATAAAGTGCTACCACTTTCAGAAACTTCAGTCTAGTGTCAATATTTCCATACATCTCCACAGTCTTCCACTACCATCTTATCACCTACACGTTCTTTCTTTTAAAATGGACACTGATATGGTCTTGTGAATAGACAACTTGAGCTGATGACTGAACGCACTAAAGAACCAGCAATCAACAACTTGTTTGCTGATTGCCGGTCTTTTAATAGCCTTTTTAGACAGGCAAATCACATTTCATATTTGCACAGAACAATCAGTAATAGATCCTTCAGTGCCCATTGTTCTCAGCAGCACAGGTTCTGTTCATAAAGGATAATGTGCTGTCAAGAACGACAATCTCTTAAGCAAACTAAAAGATCATTTCACTGGACAATAGAGCATTTAGCTTGTTCTTCGGGTGAGCAACAACCTGTTTACAATTATCATAAAACGAGTGTTCCTAGGAACACTGGTTGCAGACAATCGTGCGGTGTAAATGCACCTTTAGAATCAGTAACGATTGAGTAGGGAATGGGATAAGTCTCATAGCAAAAACCATAAAGTGATTTTACCTATGATCCGATTGTTGGAGTAGCTCACAAAATTACCATATCCATTTACATTTTTTACGTTTGTTTTAAGGCACTCTTGGTGATAAATCATAAAATTGCAGATTATAGTGGTCTATTATACTGATCTATTTTAAAGTAGTATCCAAATTTGCAGTGTTTCCAACATCTTAATTATGTCATGGAGAGATGACATGATTTAGGTAATATAGTATTTTTACAGAAAAGATTTCAAACAAAAATGTTAAAGCATTGAAATATTGAATTTCTAAAAAAAAAATAAAAAATAAACATTGTGATATTTTTGGATTTGTTTAGGATTTTTCTAAATTTGCGGAAAATTACTTTATAGCCAGTTTGGCCATATGGTCAGTATTTATGGCTGCATTTTAACTTCCTTTTAATGCCTGCAAGACCCAGAACAGCCTTAAGTCTACTGAGCCAAACTTAGCTCCCTATACAAATGTTTATTCATCCAAATTTCTTCTGTAAAACAGCGGGAGATCCAAGTGCTACTATTGCATTGTAATTCGGATGCTAAAATACAGCAATATTATTCGTGTATGGACATCTGAATTTACCGGACACTTATGAGTGCAGAAATATTGCACACATAGCATTTGTTGCACAACTCTCATACCCTTAAAAAGATTAGAATGGAAATGAACACATCTGATATATCATTGATAATATTTTATTAGAATTTTTCCCTGTAAGCACCAGAGATTGCATTTCTGCAGGGGTGGAACCAAAATGTATGGGTGTTTTATTCCATATCTACGTTGCAAGATGTAAAATATTAAAATCAATCCGAATGGGGCCTTTAAAAAAAATTCTCTGCTCTGATGATTTAAATTTTCTTTAAAGGGTATGAGAGTCTGTGATTTAAAAAAAAAAGGATGCGATGACAACCTAGAATGGAAAGTTGTACCCATTCATTATAATCTTAGATCACAGTGCATATGGCCAAGGGGCAATTCAGGCCCATTGTGTCAAGAAGAGTTGGGCTGAAAAATTACTGGCGTTTCAGTGATACCCTGCGGCTGACGGTCTTGTAGAAAACACCTCGAAGTAGAGAGGAGTATTCAGGGATTCGGAACAAGCTCCTTTCACTGAAGACAACTTTAGAATCTGCAGGAGCACCAGTTAGAAGTACTCGTAGATTATTTTCATGGGGACGACTTCCTACTGACAAAACAGTGATTTCAATTCCTGCAGCCCGGGCATCTTGCACAGCCTTTAGAATAGTGTCCTCTGCTTGGGTATTGCCATCTGAGAAGAGCAGCACCTTCTTGCTCGCTCCGGCGGCGGCATCTTCACGGTAGAGTTCTGTCACTGCACGCAAAGCTGCTCCTACGTCTGTGCCTCCATTGATGAACTTCATCTTATCTATTGCACTTACAACCTCTGTGTAATTGGACAGGAACTGTACTTCGACTTTTTGTTCATTCTGACCACTGTACTGCACTACCGAAAGGCGCACAGAGTCAAATCCTGGACTTTCCGCATTTAGGAATCGTTGTGCAACACGTCGTACAAAACCTTTGCTCATCTCAAAGTTTCGGCTTCCAACACTGGTAGAACTATCCACAAGTAAAGTGATGTCAGCAGGGGCCTCAAATTTGACTATGAAAAAAAGGAAAGAAATTATTTATCAGGACTTGGTCATTACAGGGTGAAATGGCCAAAGAGACCTATATTAGTCTTTCTAGGAGTACAGTTGGTAGATGATTTAAAATATCAATGTAGATTGAATGTGAAAACATAAATCGGAAGACAGGACTTTCAATAATAAGATACTTACTGGCACAAGTGTAATCTGGGCACTTCTTTTCTGTAAGAGGAATATATAAAAATTTTAGCAAATAGATACATCTTCTATGCGTGGTTTCTGTGAAATTTCATGTGATTTTGGTTGTGCCTCTCCTACCTTTGCAGATATGAGCAGTAACATTATGTAGGAATCCATCTTCTAGCAACTCTGTATAGCTTGTCCTCTGTAAAGATAACCCCTTTGTAGTTGGTGTTCCACCGCAAGCAATTTCGCCCAATTGGTCAGGGTTGGCAGGTGATTGGAAGATGTCTCCTACTCCAAGAGAAACCACCTGTTGAATATACAACATATAAGCTATAAATAAACAATATTCAGACAGCCCAAGAACACTGCCAACTTGTGCATGGATGCACAGACAAAAGTCCACATGGCTTTTCCAGACGATATCACAGTAAACAAAGGAGTATGTCAACATCCAGTAGAAAAAATAGTACAATCGTTTTTTGAGATCCCATTATGTCACCACTTTTCGGCCTACACAAGGCAAACAGAAGATACACCAATGTTATATTTAAGGGGTGATTCACCAGTCATAGTGTATCCAACTACAAGTAGTCACTAAGATCTAAGGTTATTAGACACACATGAGCAGCATAAAAAACATCAGAACATAGTAATATTCTATAATCTGCAACATACTGCATTTATAATCACTTAATATCATCAGATTTGTGACTTGTACAGACGCAATCCTTCCCATCAACAGGGCATGTGTTGGCATTGGTGTGCAGACAATGTGAATGTCCGAGGAGGAATATCACTATGTTCTAGCATCATAAACACCTTAGTACATAGTAATATTCTAAATCTGTAAATCTGTAAAATACTACATTTAAAAAATCCCTAAATAACCTCAGATTTGTGACTTGCACATGCGCAATCTTGTCCATCAACTGCAGCCACTGTGCATGCCCGAGGGGGAATATCACTTTGTTCTAGCAAGATAAAATCTTCAGAACATAGTGATATTCTGTAATCTGAAACATACTGCAGTTAGAAACCACTAAATAACCTCAGAGTTGTGACTTGCACAGCCGCGATCCTGTCCATCAACTGTGCATGCGCTGGCATCGGTGTGCAGCAGGTGTGCATATCCGTGGGGGAACATAACCATGTTCTGACAATATTTTTATGGCACTATTGTGTTTTAGAAAACTCTTGTTAGTAATAATTATTACTTGTAATTATATGCCCAAGATATAAATTAGGTCCCAAGATACTGAAAATATAAAGAACACAGATGTTCCTTACCGGAGCAACCTTACACAGGACATCGAGTGGTGTTTTGTCTCTCAGGATATCAGAGTGACCATCCGTCAACACTAGGGCCACTCTCTTATCAGATGAAAACCGTTTCATTAGGTTATCTTTTGTAAAAGCAAGTGCCTCTCCTGTCCATGTACCGCCTGCTATCCATCCCAAATTCTTTATTGCCCTGCAGAAAAGAAAATGTTGAAATGTAGCAAACTGGAAATAGTAGTTGCACATTGCAAATAAACTGAGACTCACTTTGGAGATGCTTAAGGTACCATATCATCCTCTACAACTACAATATTTTGTAAAAGTAAGCTGCAATTAAATATCTATTTCTAGTTTTATGGCTTCATACTATATAAGCTGTTTACGATGAGTGTCACTCACTCCTTCAGCTGTCCAATGGTGTTGATGTTGGCGTCTCCCATGGCTACAGATTCTTGAGTATTTCCATGACTGTATTGTACCACTCCAACTCGAGATTCCCCAGCATCAAACTGTAATCAGAGAAAAATAGAGAATGTTGTCAGCTATGGAAACAGTACGCAACAAACACATGAAGTTTACATTATGACGGTAAATTAGGTAATAGTGAAAAGATGGAAACTTTGCTACTCTAGTATGCTATAGTGAGAACATGGAAACATATCTGTTAATTAAACAGGTAGATAAAGGGAATGTTCCAGGAACATAAGCACTTTTGCAAGAAACCAATCATTTCACATTGATTCAAATTTGAAGGACTTATAAATTTACACAAAAGAGGTTTGAGACAAATTTTATGCAGCCAAGAAACTGTACTGGGTATTGTAGCTAGTTATCTAACCTTGACATGTTCATCTCTGCTCAGTCGATCAATGACTTTTATGATAAATTCCTTGGCTATCTGGAAATTAGTGGCTCCGATACTCTCAGAACTGTCAACCACGAAGAGGACATCAATAGGGCCACAAGTGCATTCTGCAGAAGACATATAGACAGCAAAATTCACATTCCCATGACTATAAACTGTGATAACAGTCAATGGATGATGAAAAGCTAAGTACAGTGTAAGATGGTCACAGGTAATGTGCTGGAGGGGAGATACAGTTGTGCTCAAAAGTTTACATACTCCAGCAGAATTTTTCCTTTCTTGGCCTTGTTTCAGAGAATATGAATGATAACAAAAAACCTTTTTCTCTATTCATGGTTATTGGTTGGGTGAAGCCATTTATTGTCAAACTACTGTGTTTTCTCTTTTTAAATCTTAATGACAACCAAAAACATCCAAATGATCCTGATCAAAAGTTCACATACCCCGGTTCTTAATAAGTGTATCGCCCCCTCTAACATCAAAGGCAGCTTGAAGTCTTTTGTGGTAGTTATGGATGAGGTTCTTTCATTTCTCAGATGGTAAAGCTGCCCATTCTTCTTGGCAAAAAGCCTCCAGTTCCTGTAAATTCCAGGGGTATCTAGCATGAACTGCGAGCTTGAGATCTCCCCAGAGTGGCTCGATGATACTGAGGTCAGGAGACTGAGATGGCCACTCCAGAACCTTCACTTTGTTCTGCTGTAGCCAATGACAGGTCGACTTGGCCTTGTGTTTTGGATCGTTGTTATGTTGGAACGTCGAAGTACGTCCCATGCGCAGCTTCCGGGCTGATGAGTGCAAGTTTGCCTCCAGTATTTGCTGATGTCATGCTGCATTCATCTTTCCTTCAACTTTTACCAAGTGCCCTGTGCCTTTGTAGCTCACACATCCCCAAAACATTAACGATCCACCTCCGTGCTTTACTGTAGGAATGGTGTTCCTTTCATCATAGGCCTTGTTGACCTCTTTTCAAATGTAACGTTTATGGTTGTGGCCAAAAAGTTCAGTGTTGGTCTCATCACTCCAAATTACCTTTTCCCAGAAGTTTTGAGGCTTGTCTCTCTGCTGTTTGGCAGATTGTAGGTGAGATACTTTGTGGCATTTGCGCAGTAATGGCTTTCTTCTGGCGACTCGACCATGCAGCCCATTTTTCTTCAAGTGCTTCCTTATTGTGCATCTTGAAACAGCCACACTGCTAGTTTTCAGAGAGTCCTAAATTTCAGCTGATGTTATTTGTGGGTTTTTCTTTGTATCCCGAACAATTTTCCTGGCAATAGTGGCCAAAATTTTTGTTGGTCTACCTGACCGTGAATTGGTTTTTACAGAGACCCTGATTTTCCATTTGTTAATCACAGTTTGAACGCTGCTGACCGGCATTATCAATTCCTTGGATATTTTTTTGTATCCCTTTCCTGTGTAAGACAGTTCAACTACCTTTTCCCGTAGATCCGTTGACAATTCTTTTGCTTTCCCCATGACTCACAATCCAGAAACATCAGTGGATGGATGAAAGATGCAAGAGTCTGTCTGGATCCCGGAAACTCACTCAGCTTTTATGCACACATACTGATTACAAGCAAACAGGTCACAGTTGAGGATGTTACCTTTAGTAGCCTTTCAAACCCATTTGTGTCAAATTCTGTGTATGTTATCAAGCCAAAATCACCAGGGTATGTGAACTTTTGATCAGGGTCATTTGGATGTTTTTGGTTGTCATTAACATTTAAAAATAGAAAACACAGTAGTTTGACAATAAATGGCTTCACCCAACCAATAACCATGAATGGAGAAAAAGTTTTTTTGTTATCATTCATATTCTCTGAAACAAGGCCAAGAGAGGAAAAATTCTGCCGGGGTATGTAAACTTTTGAGCACAACTGTATGTGTCACTGAGATTATTAGCTTCAGTGATATGAACCTGGAAGTTTGATCCAGCATGTTATGTGTTGAGGGGGGTTAATCGGCCATGATAGGGCCAGGTTTATTGTGAACAACTAAAGAGCTGGGCAGGACGGCTGTTCACCATATCCAGCAGGTAAAAGTGAATTATTTGGACTTAATGGTTGTGCTGTGTGTGCTCTGAAGGAAAGCTGACCTAAAGAGCTTGGCTCTTGTTTTTAAAGAGCTGGACCCTGATTTATGGTCGGACGGACCCTGCAGTTATATGGATTGTAATGTATGCTATTTATTTAGGTTAACAAGACTGAATATGTCTATTTTGTTTTGGACTGGTTTATGAGGCATATAACCAGCTGAAGATTTAAACTAAAGCATTCCTTTGAGCAGGGCTGTGGAATCAGTAAATCAAACCTCCGATTCCGACTCCTTAATTTCCCTGACTTCTGACTCCGACTTCACAACTCTAACTCCACAGCTCAGCCTCACTACTGAGCATGTACAAAGTTTAGCATGGATTTTCTCAACTAAAAGCCTAGATCCTTAGATCAGAAGAAGAACAGACATTTATAGGACATTTCATAACTTTCCCAAAATCTTATGAAAAAATTTACAGTACATCCTGCATTGAACTACTGTACCAATTTATTATATATTTTCGGAGTTGGTCCATTTTATTCCGACTCCACCAAAATGGACACCAACTCTGACGCTACGACTCCGACTCCACAGCCCTGCCTTTCATTACCTCATTAAGCAGCAGAGTGAGCCGATCTACCACAACAGCTACCCTCTGCCAGATAACAAACATCAGGAGCAGATTCCGTAAGGAGAAAGGGCTGGTTCTCCATGAGAAATAGGATAGAGTTATTATGTACACTGTCAATAGGTGAAAGAGCACAGTAGCACAGCTAGCTAGTCTGAACGATAGATTGTGTACTTGTAAAGTATTTTTGGATGTTAGTATTAAGAGTGTACAATGCCCACATTCAGGAACATGAAAAAAGCAATGGTTGAGGATATCCATGAAATATAGATGTAGAATTACAGATATCAACGCATACTTACCGCAGCAAGCTGAAAAAGAAAGACAGAAAGTTAAAGGGCAATGAGACTAAGCTTCTCATAAATAAATTCAACATCAAAGATCCAGATGATAATAAACAGGCCGGCTATCAAGTAGACATGAAATAAGCACAACTACATAAGGAGTTTGACTTTTTGCACTTTTGCATGACAGTTCTTACTGAGAACGCTCAACATCAGAGGGAAAAATGGACATCTGAGGAACATTATGTTAAGACAAAGAACCGTATACATGTCTTTTTCAGCTAAACATGTCCAAATTAATCGGTATGATGACTTCATCCTGTAATATGCCAACAGTTTTAAAGGCTAGCAATATGCTTTCTGGATGTCTCCAATTAATGATGGATTGTCTTTTGCTGGTTGGCATATTGACAGATGTCTACATAAACTTTAGAATGATCACTGGTTTTAACAACCAAAAAAAAAAGCCAAGCACAAGCACTTCAATGAGTCCTGATGTTTTTTTGGCAACTGGAGAGGCTTCCAGATCACTGTTCCTCATTAAATGTCTGGAAACCAGAGGATCACTTCAACTTGACTGGAGACAAATGGACTCAAACAAGAATAATGGCCATTTCCTATCTTGCAATGACCTGTAAGCTACATATCTAACTGGATACATAAAGTAAATACATAAAGCTAAAATAAATATGTACAATGTAGGTCAAAAAACACATCAGATGTTATGTTTTGCCAAAGCTAAATTCTACAAGTCGAATTTAACTAACTAATTCAGACCTACGAAATCAAGGAAGACTTTTCCAATTTGCTTGGTCTACGGGAGTGCCCAGATATAGATATCTATGACAAATTAAGAGTCCTAGCCAGAAAGGGGTACTTGCTTTAGTTGACATACTTAGCTTTTGAAGCACTTCAAATGATTATATTGACTAAATATCAACATATGCCAAGTAGAGACAGGACTTTTTTCTGATTGGGACTCCTGCACATCTAATTAGCACAGGCAACAATTAATATATTAGGATATTGATTAGAAATCTAGCCATTCCTCCAGTTTCCTCCATTCCTCAAGGTTTTTTTTTGTAATGGCACAATTACATTACAGTAAAAAAACTTCTACATTAGATATTGGAACAGTTCTCATAAAAAAGCACTTAGAACTTGTATTCTTTAGTACTTTTCTACATCTTTTGGACAACTATGTTTTATTCCTTTTCAAGTAATATGCTATTTCCGATCATATATTTATCAATTCCTAAATAGTAGACTACCTACAATGAGTGCACACCATTGTTTTGGGAGGCATAATGCTCATGCTTTGTGGATCACAATTTCATGACTTAGTTATAATTTTTTAGGGACATAATTATTCATGTGTTCTTTATTTGTAATTCCACCTAAAGACGCGAAGAATATAAAGTACTTACAACACATTTTCATGATAATGTCCAGAATTTCACACTCCTGTGGATAAAACAAAGAAATGGAGTTTAAACAGTAAGTAAATGTATAAAGCAGTCGTCCAGTAAAAAATTCCAACGTTGGACGGTTTCCAACCTCCTAGTTTGGATTCAGCATGAGTCACTTGGAATATATGTTTCATATGCTTTACCATTTTTTTTGTATGGCATCTCCTAATGCCAGCAACTGGCATAGCAAAAGTGCACATGCCAAGTCAAAGTGGTTGTTGCAATTTACTGGAAGTTTGGTTACCATCGCCAGCATGCACTCAATCTGTTTGTGTTGGTTAAATCATTGAACAGAAAAATGTAGATAAAAGATAAAGCAGTAAGACTGAAAAAGCAGAGAACTTACATCTGGGCCTGGTGGGCCTGGAGGTCCAGGAGGTCCCTACAAGTAAAGCACAAAAAGTAAATAGAACAAAAGTTAACTTTTAAAAAAATGATGTAAGTTATTAGATGCTATTGAGAGATTGTTAAACAACACTAAAAAACATTGACAAAATAATTGTTAATGTGAAATTAATTAGAAAATATTCATATATATATATTTAACTTACAGGTGGTCCTTCTGGGCCTCGGTAGCCTTTTCCTCCTTTGGGTCCAAGTGTCCCTGGCACAAGATTCTGAAATAAAAAAACATTTTCTTCATGTCATTATAGTTCAAAACTACAGAAATATTATATTTTTTTAAATCTGGCACATTGGAAAAATGCATCCAAATGTGAAGTATAGTGTGGAGAGAAAAGGCAGGGAACAGCGGACGTGAAGGAAAAGAGGAGGAACAAAGATGTTACAGAAAACAGAATGGAAAAATGTGAAACCAAATTGTACCACCATGACGCCAGTGTCTGGTGGCAATGGGTGGCAGTGGCAACTAGACACTATTGTTTAGAAGTAGGAAACATGATGGCACACTTAATAGGCAGAATAATAATTTCTACAGTATAATTAACTCACTCATCAACATGGTAATAGAAGAATTACGCTTCATACATATAAACTCAAGATTACAATCCAAAACAGACACCAATTCAGTTTTTCATTCAGTTTTCATACTCACATCTACACCAGGATCCCCAGGATCTCCCTCATCTCCTTTAGGTCCAGGATACCCTTTTGTTCCCTATAGGAGATAGAGTTAGGAAGTTTGATTCTCTGGCACAACTTTGAAAAATAGGACATGAGCTGTACATATAAGCTTACATTTGTGCCACGGTCACCTCGAGCCCCAGGGTATCCCTAGAAAAAAATATGAAAATATAAATAACAATTCTTTAGATTTTCTTACCATGTCAAGCATTTGTCATTCCTTTATGTAAAAATAAATGTCTACTTTAAGTTCCAATTTGAAAACTGACCTACGTGGTGTCCAAATTTAGACCAAAGCTAATTAACCACTGGCATATTCATGTTGGTGACCTAGTTAAGCTATACAATCAGTAAGCCAGAGATACAGAAAATACTATACATTAGAGAAATAATCTTACCTGAAAACCTGGAAAACCTTCTGTGCCATTCCCTGGGAGGCCATCTTCACCCTAAGGACATAATCTATTAGTGTACAAATATGATATAATTTAACTCTAAAATATACTTTTCCCCTAGATGATGTCCTCAACTGAAGTAATAATACCACAATAAATATTAAGGGCAAAAAATCCTTTAAAAATATGAATAATTTAAAATTTCAATAGCTCCAAGATATTCCGCAGCACTTTACAATTCAGATTAACATGTACAAACAATATCAGACATTATAGAGTAACATATACATCAACAATTCAACGAGCAGTTAGGGCTCTTCTTGCAAGGTTAAAATCTTGGAGTAACAGAAAAAAAAGTGCTTGTATTGTTTGGTCAAGCCATTATTATAATAAGGGTATTCTTGTAACGTTGAATCAGTGATTAACTAGTATGTGTGTAAGTACATATACAAAGTGCTATCAAGTGCATGAAGCATGTGGGAACAGATGATATGGTCAGATTCTGAGAAAAGTTAGGAAGGGAGAACTTAGAAACATTGGATAAGTCAGGTGATGTGATTTGATTTTATGAGGTTTAAACACTACTCCAGATAATACTATCTACCCAAGGAAAAAGGGGCGATCTATCCAATATAAATAGCAGTGCCCATGAACGTATTGCCTATGAAATGCCAAATCATATGAGTGTGGTCAGATTCCCCTCATCCCAAAGCGCGTTTCACCGCCGCTTCTTCCAACACCCGGCAAAACGCACGTCTGGGTGAGGGAAAGCTGACCACCACACTCATCTGATTTGGCATTTCATAGGTAATACGTTCATGGGCACTGCTATTTTATTGCATAGACTTTCTTTCTGGTTATGTGTGTTACTAGCGCTTATGGGCATTGTACAATATATAGGGATTGCATGGTAATTGTGTTACTAGTGCTAATATGAATTGTGATATTGTGTAGTGACTGAATGGGAATTGTATACCACCCCCCTTATTACATGGTGTTTGGTCCAACAGGCTTATTAAATTTGGAATAGGGTATGGTATACCCATTTGACCTACACACCTGGCAATTCTAATCTGTAACACATTTAGCTTATTGCTGGGATACTAGTCTTGCAGGCATCCCAAGTAGTATATGATTATTACATATGTATTGTGTGGTGAGAAGTTTCCCCATTAGAATAGCATTCTGCTTTTTTAATGTATTTGTATTATGATGATTAAAATTGATTGAATTTATATTGGATGGATCGCCCCTTTTTCCTTGGGTAGATAGTATTATCTGGGGTAGTGTTTAATAGTTTGGTGGGGGTGCCTCCAGTTGCTTTGATTTATGGACACATCATGTGGAGCTAACGATGTGATAGGTTTGCCAAAAAAGATGTGTTTTAGGGCATGCTTAAAACTATGTACCGTATTTTTCGGACTATAAGACGCACTTTTTTCCTCCAAAATTTTGGAGAAAATGGGGGGTGCGTCTTATAGTCCGAATGTTGGGGGGGGGTATATTTATGTGTGGTGTGGTGTGGGGGGAGCGGTATCGGTGGAGGAGCGGGGCACAGGAGACAGAAGCCGCCCGCTGCAGCCTACACTGTCCCCGCTGCTAAAGAAAATGAATATTCAGTGCTCCCCACGCCCATGGGGCGTGGGGAGCACTGAATATTCATGCTCCTTAATAGCAGTACACACGGTAGCCGCGCTGCGGCAGCTGCTGCTGCCAGCTATCTCCTGTGCCCTCTGTTAAAGGGCATGAATATTCAACCTCTCTCCACGCCCATGGGCATGGGGAGGGGGTGAATATTCATGTCCTTTAATGAGCGGGCACTGAAGATAGCTGGCAGCAGCAACAGCCGCAGCGCGGCTCCGCCGTGTGCCGGCTATGAAGGAGAGTGAAGTCACTGCTCCCCGCGCTCACAGACCCGGCGTGGGGAGCAGTGACTTCCGGCAGCTGATCTCTCCATGTGAGCCGCACATGGCAGTGACGTCATGCGCGGCTCACATGGAGAGATCAGTGCAGGCAGACAGGAAGCAGCGCTGGAGGAGAGAAGAAAGGTGAGTAGGAGTGTTTATTTTTTTTTATTGTGCAGCATGATGGGGATTAGGGGGACCATGCATACTAGGACAGGGATTAGGGGTGCCATGCATACCAGGACAGGGATTAGGGGTGCCATGCATATCAGGAAAGGGATTAGGGGTGCCATGCATACCAGGACAGGGATTAGGGGTGCCAAGCATACCAGGACAGGGATTAGGGGTGCCATGCATACCAGGATAGGGATTAGGGGTGCCATGCATACCAGGGTAAGGATGAGGGGTGCCATGAATACCAGGATGGAGGGATGCCAGGCATACCAGGATGGGGATGGGGACCACATATAAAAGGAAGGGGGGAGGCATATATACCAGGATGGGGGATATTATCAGAATTGGTAGACATTACCCCTATACAAGTGTCAGCAGAAGACCCCCTCCCCCTTAAAAGTGCATCATGACCACATTTTTTGCTTACATTTTTATTTTTTTATTTTCCTCCTCTAAAACCTAGGTGCGTCTTATGGTCCGGTGCATCTTATAGTCCGAAAAATACGGTATACTGGGAATAAATTGGATTGTCTATGATAGTACATTCCAGAGAACAGGTGCAGCACAAGAAAAGTTTTGGAGGTGAGAATGGGAGGTTCACATTATGTATGTTAGTCTTTAATCATCAGCAGTGTGAAGAGCATGGGTAGGGTAGGGTGCTAGAGACAAATGATTTAGGGTGGTGCAGAACTGTGGATAGTTTTGTGGGTGAGAGTGATAAGATTGTGTTGTATTCTGTTGCCGATGGGCAAGTAGTACAATGACTGGAACAGGATGAAGACATCTGTGTAGCAGCTGGATATAAATTAATATGAATTTTTACCTAGTGTATACTACCTTGGTAACAGGTTCTAGAAAAGCCATGATAACATTAGTGCCACTAATGCACAATATCTCTATCAGTCGGTGTCCTCTCTTGGGAAATATTACAATTTGATTTACAAAATTCCTCAGTTCCATGAACATGGCTGTATGTTTAATTTTTTTTAAAAAAAACCTGCCAGTATTAATAATAATGATGCATGTAACTCATTACTGTTCTCTTTCAAATTACAACTTTAGAATTGTTATGATCTTCATTCATTTTATTTTTTGTTCCACAACTCACAGCTGGGTTCATGTACAGTATATAAACTTCCAAAGCCATGGAGACAAACTGCGATAATAAAAACACCATCTGCATTATGTCAAGCTTAGGAACCTGACAATATAGCCTTAACGCTCCATAAACAGTGCCACATTTCCATGAAAATTAGAATCCTAGCTACAATGTTTTAAACATTTTCCATTAGATATTACTTTTCACTTCCATTGTCCAGATAAGCCTGTGCACTAAATACAACATTGCTTAATAGCAACTTAATAACACTCCCATTCTACTCACACTTGCAGAATTAACCATTTTCTCTTCATTATCGCGCTCTTACCCTATCGCCTGCCACTCCTTGCTCTCCAGGTAATCCTTTAGCTCCTCTTGGTCCTTTAGGCCCCTAAAGCAATAAAATTAAAAAGCCAAAAATAAGAAGAAATGAAAGGAAAAACAGGATTTATAGCTAATGGGAAACAGAGGAGACACAGGAAACAGCTGCAAATGATTGGAGTTTAATACATATGCTGGAGAAGTCCAGCGGGAATCAAAAGCAGCTCATCAAGTCTCATTCTGGACATTTGTCCCCAGAATTCTGGTTGGATCAGAACACTCAGCTCAGCACAATATGGAGGAAACTCAGCATGGGGCATGGGACATTCATATGGCACCAAGAGTCATTTTTATGACAACATCGCCTTTTTCCCAACACAAAACAATGCAAAAAGCATACGTTTTCAATCATTTCTTCAAAGAGTAAGTAAGCCTCTTCTGCAGATGGCAGACATTTTGTATGTCGAAAAAGTATTCCAAACATTGTAGTCTGTGACTTCACATGTGACTGGTCACGGCATAATTTTGCTGACATCATTGCATTTAAAGAGCTTTTCAGAAAATAGATATTAATGGCTTATTTCAAGCCTATGTCATCAATATCTAAGAGGTAAAGGTCACTGCACTTTAAGGAATCATACACATGGTCATAACGCGTCCACTTCACGTCCATGTATTATTGATTCATTAGATTTCACAAATGTCTGAACATCTGAGATGAGTGAATGTTAAGTAAAAGTCAGATCTTTGGAATAAAATGTCCTTCAAGCCATGTTCACCAGTTCAGTATTTGGTCGGAACTTTACCTCTTTATTTGTAACCCTAAACCAGGAGTGGGTGAAAAATACAGAAGTGGTGACGTGTTTCTATTATACTTTTTCTCTGATTGTTCCACTCCTGATTCTGGCTTACAAATACTGATGTAAAATACTGACCGAATACTGAACGTGTGAACATGGCCTTACAGTTGCATGCACTTGAGTGCCTCTTTAAAGGGGTTGTCCGGTCCAAATCAAAAAGTCTGCAGTCACTCTGTGTGACTGCAGACTTATGAATTCCCCAGCGCACGTACTGTGTGCAGCGGGGATTTGCCGGTTTTGTAAGCCTGGACCGGAGGGTATGTATGGGTTATACATACTCCTGGCCATAGCCTGTATAGTGGGCATGGCCTCGCTCCATACACTTTTATTTAGCGAGGCCGCGCCCCGTCTAGTGAAACGGCCATTCAGTGGACATGGCCAACTGGAGAGCTCGGCCTCGCTGCATATAAGTGCATCCGTGCCCACTAGCCGGGAGTATGTATAACTCTTACATACCCTCCGGTCCCGGGTCATAAACCGCCAAATCGCCGCAGTGCACAGTGTGTGCGCTGGGGGGATTCATAAGTCTGCAGTCACACAGAGTGACTGTAAACTTATCGATTTGGACTGGACAACCCCTTTAATAATCTGCTTCATTTATTAAGAGGAAAATATCAGTTATCTATGAATAGATAAATGTGGAAAGTTAGACAATTTTAAATTGCGACACAACAAAAATTTTTGATCAAGCCGAATTTTTCAAGGCTATATTTTTTCTTTATGAGTCTATTTTTCTATTTTTATTTCTAAAGTCTATGGCCCCAGTTCATGAAAATGTTTACACAAGCATAAAACACTGAAAAGTGGCACATTTTTTGAGCAACGTAAAAGTGCAACTTTTAGCGTTTTCATGTTACTTTTGGGCAGCTCCACCAAAATGTTTAGCGCTGGGAAGGAGCCAGGGTGGAATGGGGCATGGCTATGCCCACACGTCAGAAAGTTCCAGCGTTTCTTATGATAAAATATTACTCCAGTCTTTGACTGGAGTATTATTTCTGGTGAGTTGCACAGAGGCACACGCCGCTGATAAGCTAAATTCATGAAGTGGTGTGCGCTTTTAAATGAGCTCAGCGCATCTTTTTCTTGCAGACCCCTCATTAAAACTGGTTAAGCTAGTCTTAATGAATCGGGCCTATGTCTCTAAAAAAATACAGTATAATATATACAGTACTTATGAATTACAGGTAGTCTGATGTGCAAGCATTAGATTCCCCCACAATCAATTGGAGTGGTTGGCGAGACCATATCAGGGTGCAATTGATTTATGGATGTGGTATGTCCGATTTTGGACTGTCGATCCTTTTGTCGATCAGCCACCTGAGAGCTCCTGTGTATGGGAACGATCAGCTATCTAAGGTATATGGGGGGCTTTATTGTTAAGACTGATGCCATTGTTGTTCCATATGAACATTTCATAATAATATACACACCTCAGGACCGCTTGGTCCTTCATCTCCTCTGTATCCTTTCGGTCCTTGTGGTCCTGCTTCACCCTACAAAGCAATAACTCGTTAATAGACAAGCTATTCACAAACTTAAAATCCCAACTGAAGAAAGCTTGAAAGTTTTATCTGGAAAAAGGGAAACCCGCAAGTCAGACTGATAAGATTAGGAATGACAAATTCTCAGCTTATCTAAAGTCTGACAGCACACTAAATAGCCAAGAGGTGAAAAGAAGATGATGCGAAGGAGAAAGTTAGAGAAAAGTGTGGAGTAAAATAAAAACAACTCTATACAGAGTAATCCAAAAGATGACAGTCCTCGAAAGACATAATAGTTCTTTATAAAGTTTTACCAACATTGGCTGAGATTGAGACTAAGACATACCAGCTGAGCTATCTATAGCAGAAAAGATAGGGAGCAAATGGAAAATGTTCCCGGTCTTAAGAAAAAAATCCTTCCTCCTTCCAAAATGGGCAAATAATAAAAATTCTCTGGTCATTGACTCATCTCCAAAAAATCTAGCACGAATAACTTTTAATATATCTTTTATGAAATACATCCAGACCTCCTAGATCATTTGAGAGATCACTGTTTTTACTTTTGATATATGGATACAATGTGGTTAGGTTTTTTTCCAAATTAAGTAGCCCCAATTTTGATCTTTCTGTGCACTAGAGTCCACTTTTTTGATTTATCAATTTGCTTTCATGTAGATCAAACTGTTCCCATTCGCCTATGTATTTTTTGCACACTGGTGGCCAAAACTGTACACAGTACTCTATGTGTGGCCTGATTTGTACAGAGGGAAAACTATTTTCTCATCACCTTGATGATGTTTACTATGATCATATTTGCCTTGGCAGCAGCTGCCTGGCACATGTTGCTTTCGTTAAGTTTACCATTCACTTCTGCGCCGAGTCGTTTTCCACGTTAGTAATGTTTTCCCATTTAGCATGTAATACTTACATTTGTTTTCCCATGCCAGTTGCATAACCAATGTGCAGCAGCTAAGAGTATACTTAGTAGCTGTCATCAGTGCCCTGGTCACCAATTTCAAATGTTTACTTACATAAATTTTTGTGTCCACACCATTTTTTCACCTACTTTATGATGTTCGAAATAAAAAGTAATTCACACATTCCTGATTCTAGAAAACTGACTTATTTTTTATCAATGCTTTATCTAACATTATTACAAAACATCCAGAAACATCTACTAATCTGTAATTGATCTACAAATGTAGCATTTCGTAGCATTCTCCAAGAATGTGATAAAATGGCTCCCATTACACAATTTAAACGGTAATCCATCCTCCTAATCATGTGTCAGGACGGTCTGCAGTCTGAAGAAGCACAGCTCCCGAGATCTAAGCTTAAACTGATAGAAGCTGTATTATAACAACACACCCGGAGCTGGAGAAGGGCTGACTTACAGGAGAATAACTAAATCTTTAGCTGACTGAACACAGAGGACTGAGGCTGAACAAAAAAGTCCTTTGCGCTCGGTCAGCCAAGCAGATTTGTTTCTTCTCCTGTCACACACTTCTCCAGCATATCCAATACATGTGCCTATGATACAGCTCCTGTCAGTTGAGACACAGGTCTCAGAAGCTGTGCTTCCTCAGACTGCAGTCTGTGATGACACTTGACTAGGACAGGCTGCCGTTTTAATTACGTGATGGGGGCAATTTGATGAATTACATTCTTGGAAAAGCCCTTTAAAGATGTCCAATATTAATTAATAAACACACATTTCAATTAATACTCTGTGCAACACAAGAGTATGGTTTAATGATGACTAACACAGTCCCACTCCAAGCTCATTTTGGAACAAATGTTTTAAAGGGGCTCTCAATATAACATGCAACAAAGGTGGGTCTGTAATTTTAACATATGAAGCTTATTGTTTTCAAGAACAAAATGTAAACTTGAACTTCCATTTGTTACCCAGAAGAATGGATTACTACTCAAAGTTGAACTGTCTCTTTTGCCCATAATCCACATGCTCTAATAATTTCGAAAGGAATAGGTCCATTAAGAGTCCCCAGGGCAGCCAGTCTCTCTGTCCATTGTACACTCCAACTCTGATTTGGCACACATCCCATTCTGACCAAGCAATAACTCCCCAAATCTCCCAGTCTTTGCCTTTAGATCACTAGCTTGTCTCATAGAAGCTGTACTCGATCCTACTGCACAGCAATGCACAGGCTCAAAAAGTTCTCTCTCAGTCTCTACCCCTAGCCCAAAAGTGGCTAATCAGCCCCTGCCTCCATTCAACTGGCTAATTTCAGTTTGATATCTCACTGCCACAAGTAAAACACAAGTTTAGGAGCTTTTTTTATTGTTCATGTTCAGGCAGAGTAAGAAGGACCACAGAGAACTAAGCAAACATCTGTCATAATGTCCAATACAAAAGTCACAAAAGTTGACATGCTTTTTCATCGTTTCTCCGGCTGGTGCAATGCCCATAAAATAATGCAAACCACTTCTCTCACCTATATAAATAATTAGTCTTCTATGAAAAAGGTACGCATGATTATTATTATAAAATGAAAACTGTTTCTGGCACCAGTGGTGCCTCTTCCCCAACTCCCATCGACCAGGGCACATATGTCCACCTCCTCCCCATAATCGAAAAATGTGTATGTTAGATTACCCTTAATCTCTACAGTTTAGAATCACATTCTCCTAAATATGTACAAAGAAGGTTCTACAGTGGCACAAAAGAGCCAAGAGACCTGCCCTTAGCTGAATCGCTTTCCTTTTAATACAACGTTTTAGTAAGCGAAGGATGAAAATAATGCACAGACAGTATATATCTGCAATTCCACAGGGATACAAACACACATCCGCTGTTACTACAGTGCACAACTGCCAGTTCTTGGACCGTCGGTAGCCACATCTGCCTTATTATCTGCTTAATTTCTTCTCCACTACATTTGTAATTGGAAGAGCAAAGATGTTTTTCTGCCAATGTTTAAAATCACCTTCACATCGAAAAAAATTCATACGGAGGAAATAAGGTCAGAGAGAAAATATTCCAACAGGCACATCCATATTTTATAGTAGTGGTAGTAGTGGTAAACTATTCCAGGGGTTTTGTCCTCTTTACACCACTAAGAATGAATGTCAAAAGATTAAAACTGTTGCAAAATGAAAGTTTGGGAACTTTTTAAAATCAATAATACGGCTCTTATTTAAAGGGAAGCTATCACATTGTACATGCAGTCTGATCTATGGATAGCACGGTATAGAGAAGGATGAGCTGAGAAGAATGATATATAGGTTTGTTAAAAAATATTCAGTATAACTTATTTTATTCATTGAAATCCCTGGTGTTTGCATGCATACGAGTTCAGTGGGTGGTCCTACTCAGTGATTGACAGCTATGTCTGCATGTAGAGAAAAGATTGTCAATCACTGAATAGGACTGCCCACCGGACTCCTATGCATTCAAACACCTGGGATTTCAATGAATAAAATGCAAGTTACACTGAAACTTTTCCCACAAAAATATTTATCAGTCTGATCAGCTCATCCTTTTCTATAACATGCAGCCTCCAGATCAGATACCATTTTCAACATGACAGGTTCCCTTTAATGACTTTTTCCCTTCCAGACATGGGCAGTGCGCCATTGAGACCGGTAAGTGTACACCCGGCTTCAGGGGCACAATGACATGGGTGAAGACAGCTGCGCGCATGCGCAAGATTTGCAGGGAGCCAGTGATGATGCCGTCTCTTCCAAATCATGTTATCACGCCCATAGGGGCGTAATAGTAAGCTGAGTGGGATGACTAGTCTGTGGAAACAAACGCCCCATCCACTAACAAAAGACTAATTTACATATGAAAATTGGAGTTTATACAGACTTATTTTAAACATGTGTTTAGGTGTCAAACACAATAAACGATTGGTTATTGAGCACAAAATATACAATTGCTGCTGGTGGGTTGGAGGGCATGGGAGACTTGTCAGGTTCCCTTTAAAGGGAACCTGTAAGAAACTTTAAACCCCCCACCCCCAATCATTTATATGATTGTGTAGCTCTTTAAAAGATAAGCCAGTTGATCCCTTTATGATCTCAAAGCACTGCTCTTGCTGCGAGAAATAACGTTTTGAAGTTGTCTGGAAGTGCATTGGGGCGTGAAGATGCACTTCTAGCTTCTCAGCATCATGCTGCATTTATTATCTTGTAGCACCCTCCCCTGGTTGATTGACAGGTCAGTGGCTGTGTACCAGAGCAAAAAACTGTCAATCATCAGGAACGGTACTACTTGCTAGAAATACAGTGTTGGTCCCAACAATGCTCATAATGTATCCATATTAGTCTCTTGTTTCATATTGTCCTGCAATGAAAGTTTGGAAAAATCCAACATCAATTAACCTATTCGATATTCATTCACAACTGTTGCAACAGCACTCAAAAGCTCAATTCATTTCTGCCTAAGGTTCTTCACTTTTATGAGTCAACCATCCAACTATAACAAAAAGAGAAAGAAATATATATATATATGGGATCCCATTGTATAGTTTGGAAATAATGTAACATATAAGAGAAATAGACATGTTATAGTATTTGTATTATAAATGATTGCTTCTTACTGGATCACCAGAAGGACCCACAGGTCCATCTCGGCCTTGGTCTCCAGCTTGCCCTGGATCTCCCTAGAAGCAGAATTTTAAAAAAAACTGTAAAAAATAAGCATACAACAAATATAAAATGTTCATGTTTAGTGACTCATTGCTGTAATACTGGGAATTTAATAATTTACAGCAGATACATAATAAAATAATTAAACTGTGGCTTCAAACAGATGTGACATACATGAGAAATGCTGAAACCTTTAAAATGTGGTGCATATTTTGCGGCCAGGAGCAGTAACAGAATAAATAAATGGGGTGGATAATTGGAAAAATACATTATTTGTTTTCTTATATAGACAATTTCTGTGACTATATAAAATCAGTTTTCTGACTAGCCACTGGAGCACACTAAATTGGATGACCTCCTTTTAACATCCTTTTAAGATCTTTTTGGCTTTGCAGTGTAGACTGGGACAATTATAATAGAGTCATCTCATATCATTACAAGGCAGAGGAATAAGTGGCAAATGACTGTTTGGGCCTAAGTAGGCAAAATAGCAACACTATAGATACCTAAAGAGGACCTTTCCCCTGGTCAAAATTGGCCAGTTTTTTTCAGATTATTTTATTCCCACTGCTCTCTTGAGTATTCACTTTTTTTTCTTCTTAAAATTTGCTATACAGTTCTAGAACCTTTTTATTTAGTGCTCATTTTTATCATGTTTACAAGGGGGTATGGCTCACAGGATTCTTTGGCGGAGTTTCTTTAGGCTCCTCTGCATTATTACCCAGTGAGTCATGGCCCATTAGTAAAGACTATGAAAATAGCACTAAATAAAGGTCCATATCTGGCACAGTATTGCAAATTTAAAAAAAAAATGTATTACTGTACAGTGCAAAAGAGGAAAAACTGGACACTTTTGACCCGGTGAAAGGTTTTCTTTGATTGTCAGCTTCCCTGTCACTACCGAATCTCTGAGACAATGGCTGTTTTCTACCCCACCATGAAGACTGTAAAAGTCTATAATAAGCTTGCTGACCATTAACTTTTAATCATTGCACATCCTGCTGTACTTTGTCTATACAGAATTTGTAGGAAGAAATATATGTTTGCAATATGGCCACCCAATGTCAATTTTTAAAAATAAAAAAAACTATGTTTAAATAATTAATATGCATATTGGGCAGATTTATTAATGCTAGCAAAGGCCTAGACAGTGCAAACTTAGACTATACAGTCTTAAAATGCACCAGATTTATCATAAGTGTTCACGCTGTTTGACAAATCTGGTGTATTTTAACATAGTCTAGTCTAATTTTACACCACATGTTAGTTGGTTAACTTTGTGAGAACTGCGTGCCACAATTCTAGTGCATTTTTGCCACACCTAAGACCATTCCCATTTTCCACTAAGCCATACCCCTTTCCAGAGAGGCCACTCCCTCGTGTCTACATGGTGAAGAAAGTGTGTAAAACACATCATAAATATGGTGAAAGTCAAGAAAAATAGGTTTTATTTATTGAAATCCCTGGTGTTCATAAATATGTGTATATATGAGTCAAGTAGGTGGCCCTACTAGTGACTGAGAGCTATTTCTGCAAGCACAGTAATTAAGAAAAGAATATCAATCACCAAGAAGGACCGCCCACTGGACTCATCAGCATGCAAATTCCAGGGATTTCAATGATTAAAATACAAGTTAAAATGAATCTTTTCCAACAAACTGATTTATCATTATTCTTAATGGAGTTGTCCACTACTTGGACAACCCCTTCTCAATCAGCATGTTTGTCATCAGTAAAATATATCATATAAACTAATAAATAACATATATTACTGTTGTGTTTTTTATCAATCGACATAAGAACCTTGTTTATTCGGTCACTTTTAAAATCTCAACATTTCTCGTCCACCTCATGGCTGAAATACATATATAGCTATTGATTTACTTATCTCAGCGCACTTCTAATAATAGGTAAAAAGTGTCTAAAGCAGAAATAATGTGCGACGTGCTATGTATTCCATCATTTCTACACAATTTGTGACAGAATTCAGTTTCATGTGACTTAGGAAATCTTCCCCAAAATGTACCTTATCTCCTCTGGGTCCTCGTACACCAGATACCCCAGGAGGACCACGCTCTCCTTGACCGCCCTATAGAAAAAACACAGAAAAAGTTGTGTTAATTCCAAATTGTATAAAACTCTTATAATATGACATTCAGAATAAAACACCAAGGCCTTGATTCATCAAAGAGTTTTCTCCAGAATTCTGGCATAAAACTATTTGAAATGTTGGAAAATTTTTGCAAAACTCGTAGATGCACGAAAATGTAGTGAGTTTTGGTGGTTTTACTCCAGTTCCATCAACTTTTTGAAAACTCCTTGTGGTTATCAAGCTCGCTGTTTACTTCCAGCAGATGAAAATCTGTTCGCATCGTGTGATGGACATACAGGTGCATGGCTTGTTACAGTTGGACTAAGTATATTGCAAAAAAAAAAGTTAACAAATCTGTTTGTAAATATGCAGCAATATTGCCAGATGATTTAAAAAAATCCATGGTCAAATTGATATACTTTAGGGCAAAGCTGCAGTATTGTCCTAAATGTTGGAGATGTCTTTCTGATTTGTGTCACAGATTTCTCTCTATGCAACGCAAAGAATAAAATACGCTGCAAAATCTGCATCTAGCACATCAATATACAAAAATCAGTAGATTTGTGCTGTCTTACCCGTTCACCTGGAGATCCATCGGGTCCAGCATTACCCTGTGAAGACCAAATTAAATGTAACAATCTGTAAATTGAGGGGGGTTTTCTTTTACTTATGATCACAAGTTTTTTGACTACTTACCTCATCACCTGATTCACCTTTCTCGCCAGGTGGGCCATTTCCTCCAGGATCTCCCTATAAAATAAGTAACACACATAAGACAACAGAAGACAAAAAACAAGTAATAAGATTACTTAAAATAAGTAATCGACAGTTTCCAGACGATATGTTGTGGATATAAACTTAGGACAGTTTCTTTGATAAGTCTAAGGTACTTTTTTTTTTTTTCTTTAGATAAATTGGGTAATTTTAGTTTTCCTGCATGTACAGCATCTTATTTTTCACTTTGGACAATATCTTTTATATTAACAAAGTTTTCACCCAAAACATCCACTACATATCAAAAACTTTAACTTCATGATAGTCAAGAGTTTAAAGTATCATGGTTTACCATAGCAAACAAGAAATATATCAGTAGAGGACAGCATGGATGTGTCCAATATTTGGAACTGCCATTGACATCCATCATTATTAGTTCCAAAACTGTCTTAAATCTGAAAACTTTACATTATAAAAAGTCATAAAATGTTTCTAAGGCTACATTCCCATGATGAGCTTTTGGTCAGTTTTTGATATTGCAGATTTTCAGCCCAATTTCTGCACCTATTAAGTAAATTAGGTTACTAAAGATGCAGCTTCATCAGGGGCAAAAAGGCAAATGTCTTTGGCCAGTGGAGTCATATAAGTACATCTGTAAGTTACTTGGATCAATATCAGCTATGGAAGGCGGCAACCCGTTATCACATGTACATAGGCAAGATCATACATGTGCGTCCACACATCAGAAGTTACGATGAATTACCAGTGATCAGTACAACGCATGTGCAAGCTCTCTGGTCCAACCCTTATATCGGGCGGCTTGGCACATGCGTGTAACCATTCAGGCCTATATGACCATTGCACAGGCGTGCAGTGATGGATTTCACGCATACGTTCAAATGATACAATACGAGAATGCCCATAATTAGGCCAGCGCATGCGCAGATAAAGGAACTGGATCTACATAGCGAGTCATTGTATATTCTGCGCAAAACCAGGTGTAAAGTCACATGATGCAAATGGATAGTAAAGTAATACTCCATGAATGAAAATATATAGACATACAATAATGATATGACAGTTATGTAACCGCAAGACAACCATGCAGACACCTATCGATATGTGTGTATGATGTTCCAAATATAAATAATGCTAATATTTTAATAGAATGTTCGTAGTATAAGTGTATAGAAGATGTGAAAGTGAAGGAACAAAGAAATCCAACCACAAGAGTGTCACAGAACTCTGAATAGTCAACAAGCAAGGAAAATGTAAAAACTGGATAAGAGATACATGTACTAAAGGTTTTTTTTTTCTTGTAGTCTAGTGGGCTTCAGTGCAAAATTATGTTAACTAAATACCCTTTATTATTTATTATTATTTTTGCACTGTGCGAATTATCCATTTACTTCCAGTTATTTGGGTATTTTGCTTGTCTTTGGTTTTTCTGTGTCTAGTGGCCTTATGTGAACATGCATTTGTGGCACCCCAGGGGTCTGGTTTCCACGGTAACAGCAATGTTATGTCTGAGAGCAGGTGGGAGGTCTCTTGGTCAGGGATCCTGTGCATGCCACACCTCCTGCCCAGTCCTGGGAGGGGAAGGACTTCCCCTATATAAACCTGGGGCTGAGGCAGGGTTAGAGAGTTCAGAGGGAGAGTGCAGCCAGGAGGGCTGACAGGGAGCTGTGGCTCCGGCTGGGCCCAGCTCCTGGGCCATGCCAGAAGTAGAGAAGAGAAGCATCATAGGAAGAAACAACAGGAGCTCTGTGGGAGCAGTGTTACAAGGAGTCAGGGGCTGGCAGCTGCAGAGCTCGCCCTGACTGAGAAGATTTCTTACCGGACCCGGAGTCCGAGGCTGTGGGGACTAACTCCTACCCAGCAGCAGAATCCGTCAGGCAGGGGATTTCAGGTCCTCTGGCCAAGAAACCCGAAGGCACGGTCACACGCATGGGACCAGCACCGCCGTCATGGAGCGGAAGCTACTAGCAGGCCCCGAGTCACCGGCCATACGGGTGAGCACCACACGGTACACTCAGGGACGTGGGCTACTTATACCCGCCTCTAGCAAGGTAGCCAGAAGAGTACAGTCAGTTTGGGAGGCCTACAACTCCGCCTGGCCAGGGGAGATCCCATCTGCTCAAGGACTGACCAGGCCCCGATCGCTAGCCAGTACTCCGGGAGGGTCTATCTTTGTCACCAGTAAAGACCCTGAATCACACCGCATCGTCTCTGAGTGATTCCTGCTACCCCCATCATCCACGTCGGCTGCCCTGAGGCCATACCCCTCCCGTTGGGGGTTATACCATCTACGCTGCACTATCCTACCACCGGCCTCAGCGGTCTGCCCTGCAGCGGCAGCTCCATAGCTGCATTCAACGGGTGGCGTAGTCGTCCTACATCTACCGCTGATACAGCGCCACTTAGTTTGACTCCCTGGGCACGGACCGGGTCACCGCCACGAGACTACAACCCTCAACAGATCCGGCTCCGGGTAAGCTCCCGCCTGCGCAACGCAGCGCGACACAGGCCCAGGGGCGCGTCAACTTTTGGCGTAGTCGGCAGGATTTCGTGCCTGCAACCACCGGGTACTGCGTGCCTGAAAAAGACTGTTCAAACTTACCTGTGGTGAAGATTCCCGCCATCCGGCGCCATCTTCCGCTTCCTTCCCGCCATCGGTGGAGTTTTCCCGCCATCCGGCGCCATCTTCGGCCTTCTTCCCGCCATACGTGGAGATTTCCCGCCATTGGACGCCATCTTGAGGACACCGCGCGGGAAGAAGAGGGGCGTGGACTCCGAAAGCGCGCGAGAACTGAAGCCCCGCCTCACGTCCGGACGTTGCGTAAGGTCCTGGAAGGAGCCCAGCAGACGCCAACGTCACAGGAGCGCGACGGAAGGTCCTCAACCCTGACGATCCACTGCGGAGCCGCGGCCTACGGAAGAGGATCATCGCAAGGTAGGCCACGGTCCACTAGGGGGGAGAAGGATGTCGGATACGGAGGAGAGCTTCACCGCTTCAACCCCCGCCAGCGCCACCGCTGTTGCGGTCATGCCTTTCACCATGCCCTATATCCCGGGGGCAGCCTGGCTACCCCAGTACTCAGGGGAGTCACATACCCTGCATGACTTTAGTGAAAAGCTGGATAGCCTCTTCCAGGTGTACCCCCTCACAGAAGAGCAAAAAGTGAGCATCCTGGTGGCCCAATTAACCGGGGCAGCCCAAAGGGAGGTAAAGTCCTGGCCACCTGGGAGGAGGACTGTCGCAGAGATACTAACCCAGCTAACCGAGGAGGAGCTGCAGTACTACCAATACGAGGAAAGCCAAGAGGACCCGGATGGGTCTGAGGACTACCCTCAGGAGGGAGCACAAAGAGGACATAGCTACTGAAGGGAAGTAGCGTGAATAAAGAGCTGTACATAGTTACCCGTTAGGGTACAAGGACTGCTGCTAATTAAAATATGGTCCCCGTTGGGATTAGTGAATTGTTCCCCGTGTGTCCCTATCCCTTACCAGGCTGAGGACTGTGAGCAGCCATCCCCTATCCCTTACCAGGCTGAGGACTGTGAGCAGCCAATCCTTATCCCCACTGGCCGAGGACTGAGAGCGGCCATATCCTGTAAATAATTATGTGTTTCTAGTAATTTATAGGAGTCCTTGGTGGATTTACCGGGAATCCTTTGTACAGTTAGTGGAGCGTAACCCAGGATGGACTAAAAGACTGTTAAGGACTCGGGGCAGGACAGACCCCTACCTGGTTACGTCTCCCTGTTTTGGTGAAATGGACACCTTTGTTTCCTTCAAAAACTGCACCCGGTTGCGGACACGCCGAAACCATCTTTATGTGTTTTTCTTATTGTATTATTATTGTTTATACCTTGTTATGTTTTTCTAAAAATATGTTTAGTCCCGGAGTACTAAATTTCACTAGGGGGGAATGTGGCACCCCAGGGGTCTGGTTTCCACGGTAACAGCAATGTTATGTCTGAGAGCAGGTGGGAGGTCTCTTGGTCAGGGATCCTGTGCATGCCACACCTCCTGCCCAGTCCTGGGAGGGGAAGGACTTCCCCTATATAAACCTGGGGCTGAGGCAGGGTTAGAGAGTTCAGAGGGAGAGTGCAGCCAGGAGGGCTGACAGGGAGCTGTGGCTCCGGCTGGGCCCAGCTCCTGGGCCATGCCAGAAGTAGAGAAGAGAAGCAGCATAGGAAGAAACAACAGGAGCTCTGTGGGAGCAGTGTTACAAGGAGTCAGGGGCTGGCAGCTGCAGAGCTCGCCCTGACTGAGAAGATTTCTTACCGGACCCGGAGTCCGAGGCTGTGGGGACTAACTCCTACCCAGCAGCAGAATCCGTCAGGCAGGGGATTTCAGGTCCTCTGGCCAAGAAACCCGAAGGTACGGTCACACGCATGGGACCAGCACCGCCGTCATGGAGCGGAAGCTACTAGAAGGCCCCGAGTCACCGGCCATACGGGTGAGCACCACACGGTACACTCAGGGACGTGGGCTACTTATACCCGCCTCTAGCAAGGTAGCCAGAAGAGTACAGTCAGTTTGGGAGGCCTACAACTCCGCCTGGCCAGGGGAGATCCCATCTGCTCAAGGACTGACCAGGCCCCGATCGCTAGCCAGTACTCCAGGAGGGTCTATCTTTGTCACCAGTAAAGACCCTGAATCACACCGCATCAACTCTGAGTGATTCCTGCTACCCCCATCATCCACGTCGGCTGCCCTGAGGCCATACCCCTCCCGTTGGGGGTTATACCATCTACGCTGCACTATCCTACCACCGGCCTCAGCGGTCTGCCCTGCAGCGGCAGCTCCATAGCTGCATTCAACGGGTGGCGTAGTCGTCCTACATCTACCGCTGATACAGCGCCACTTAGTCTGACTCCCTGGGCACGGACCGGGTCACCGCCACGAGACTACAACCCTCAACAGATCCGGCTCCGGGTAAGCTCCCGCCTGCGCAACGCAGCGCGACACAGGCCCAGGGGCGCGTCACATTTACATTTTGCATGCACATCAATTTACATTTCAGTTCAGACTCCCAGGTGTTTTCTTGCAGTTTAGTGTGCTTCAGTGCATATAAGGGTGTGGCCGCCCTTTGTCTGAGCTGAAAGGTTCATTCTGCCTCTCAGGTCCATGCTTCTACTAGGGGTTCAGTCTCTCTGCCCTTATCCATATGCATGTCACTTGACAAATGGTAAGGTTTTAATATTAGAGTTAGGACTGTCCCATAAGAGTTGCCGTGACGTGGCGGGATAGGCTTTTACATTATTTTGATCAAAATTATGTTAACTAAATACCCTTTATTATTTATCATTATTTTTATGCACTGTGCGAATTAACCATTTACTTCCAGTTATTTGGGTATTTTGTTTGTCTTTGTTTTTTCTCTGTCTAGTGGCCTTATGTGAACATGCATTTACATTTTGCATGCACATCAATTTACGTTTCAGTTCAGACTCCCAGGTTTTTTCATGTACTAAAGGTAAGTAGAAGTCAAGATCAATAGACATGAACACATGTGATGTGCAAAAAAACGTATTTCCTTTTGTATTTTTTCTGATGCGGAAATGCACTAAAAACGCATTTACGTTTTTTACCACTGGATTTTCCGCATCTATTGGAAGTCGATGGGAAAAATCTGCACATAAAACTCAACGTACCCACAAGAGAAAGAGACATTTGCGGATTTGAAATACACACCGCAGGTCAGTTTACGCCAAGTAAAATAAAAGCACAGTGGGCAAGGAAAATCTCTTTAAATCACATCCACTTTGCTAGAACTGTAGGACACTGCGTTTTTGACCCAGCAAAAACTTATCGTGGGCACATGGCCTTAAAGTTTCCACCAGAAAATGTTGGTGTTGTTTTTTTGCCATATTCACTTTGTGCACCATTTTTTCAAATTGCACAGTTAATAAGTCTCCTTACATTGGAATGGCCAGTATGTCCCTCTCCAGAAGGAGAAGTATGTCCATGGCCAGTATGTCCCTCTCCACAAGTAGAAATGTTACCCCTTAGACCTCAGGCCACAACACTAAAGTAATTATCGTCAGATTTGTTAAAGGTTAAAATTGAAAAGTGCTTGGAAAATCAAGCAAGGTTGCAGTTTAAAAAACATCATTACCTAGGGTATCAGCAACTGATCTAGTTTGGCAGTGGTGGCCAAACATGTCCAGTGCTTACAAGATCTTTTCTATAGAGCTTGTAAAAACAGTGCTCTGGATCTGGATGGATCTGCGCTTCTCCAATGCTGCAGAGGCAAAGCTGCCTCTGCTTTTGCAGCATTGAAAAGTGCACAGTTCGGGTCAGAAGTGTGATGATACCACTGGACCCCAATGTCAATTGAGCAGGGAGCCTGGGTAGTGGTGCGCTCCTGCTGAAAATAAGACAACACCTTTAAGCCATTTATGGTGCATATTACACCACTTTTCTAGTATATATATTTTCATTAATCAACCATGGTGTCAACATATTTTCCCAAATACTACAACAGCAGAAGTATGTCATGTTTAAAATATTCCAAATTAATACTGAAAACAAACTTTTAAAATCTTACCTTTTCTCCTATGTTACCAGCATTGCCAGGTTTCCCAGGAGAACCAGCTTGTCCAGGATCACCCTAGAAAGATGAATAATATGTCATAAGCAACTTTGTACTGCTTGACTAGTGCATGTGACATCTTATCCAAGTGATAAGCGACATACAATATGACAAACAGTCTTACCTTATCTCCTTTTGCGCCATATGAGCCAGGATCTCCTTTGGGCCCAGGAGGTCCAGATTCTCCCTATAATGACAACTCATACATTTCAATTTAAAGTTTGGACTTGCTGAATTTAACATTATTCAGCGGCTTCTGTGTCCACGGTAATTACTGTTAGCACTTATCCTTTAGTTGTCAGCCTCGATTAAATAAAAAAATAATGGCTCGGAGGCCTCTACTCTATTTATCAAAATGAAAGATTGGGAAAAAAACTTTAGATGAACTGCATGTCATGAACCCTTTATCATTATTCTTCTACTGCCTGGTACAAACCAAACTTCTACTGTTCTTCATTAGAACTCAGGAAATGCTAAGTATAAATTTGAAGACTCCTCGACATTTCATAAAACTGCCCAGAATTGGCTAAAAAATTATATGTATGTCAAAATCTACAAGAGGTGATTTCTTGATATGTATTTTCAAAGCTTGCAGAATTTATCAAGATATCTCTAATAAGTGGATAGGAGACCTGTGACTACAGCTTAGCTACAGGGGCCTACGGGAAGTCTGAGATAGTCTAAGCCACACCTCTTGGCTTTTAATTGGCTCAGACTGCTGCTATTTCCCTCCCCTGCAGCTCTGTCTTCTCTGATTGGCTGTTGAAATAAATGATCAATCGTAGACTATGCAGGCAGTCGTTAAAAAAGGATTGGCCAGAAAAATTCCAACAACCAGATCCTTCTCTCCTCAACATCATAATTCTAGGAACAGTCTGCAGGCCCCCATAAACATTAAACTGTCGGCCGATCCAGACAATATCGACAGGTTTGGCCAAATTTAATTTAATGCGTATAATGTTCTTTAGACGTGGAAATATAAGAAAACTATTACTCATTTTATTTGTTACCTCAAAACCAGGCGATCCTTTGCAACCAGGGAATCCAAGCTCTCCATCAACTCCCTGATAGAAATAATAAAATGGAAAATATGTAAAATTATATTTAGAAAATTACTAGAACCAAGATATAATTATTACAAAAGATAATGTGCTCCTTATTACTCAGGATTATTTAGGGTGCAAAAACTTTAGAAATAAATAGTTGTCTTCCCAAGACTTCTGTTATTCTATTTACTGTAGTTTCCGTTACTCAAGCGTAATATCTTTAAATATTTTGTATCTATTGTAAAGTTGTTGATGGAAGAAAAAATAAAACTATTACTTTTATGTCTGTTTTAATGATTTGTAAAATTCTGGAAAGTAAATACATAGAAAAAAGGCAAAGTCTACCTGTTATTTCAAGTAACTTTCCGGTATAAGCTGTCCTGAATGTGTAAATGAAGAATAACACTATTTCTTTCCATTATGTGGTTTGTATCTTGAATTTTTCACCAGTTTTCCTTCTTCTGCATGCTCTATCTCTTAATTTGCAATTGCCTCTGAGCTGGTGGAAGGCGACATATGATATCTCCCATACACAACACAGCACACAGATTTCTGCTCTTCATTCATCAATTAACACACATGCAGAAGGGACAGAAGTATGGAGAAAATCATACAGCAGTACTAAGCTGTGTAGATGTGAATAAAGCTTTTGGGTGAGGGAAAATCTTTGGATCTTTGTCTAATTTTCAGTTGACGCTCTGTCCTAATGGGTGGTAGACTAGCTACTATAATGTTTCCTATACATAGTACACACAGACATGAGGGATTACTGCTTCTCTTTCCCTGTAGCATACATAAAGAGGGAGCAGAAGAATCAATGAAAAAATGAAACAGAAGTACTGAGCTGTGTGGTTGTGAATTCAGTACGGAACTGAAATATATTTGCTAGAAGCTGCAAGGCTGAATTTTTATCACTTGTATTTCTGGCTTGATAAATAATAATAGTAATAATAATAATTTTTATTTATATAGCACCAGCATATTCCAGAGCACTTTCCGATTAAAGGCCTACTATGGCCGAAACATCGCATCGTCTACCTCTATTTTGTATTTTTTGCATGCGATTTTAAGGTTGGAATAAAAGCTAGGTTTTATCCCCATAAACATTCACTGGTGCCTCGGAATCTTGGGATCTTTACTTGATCTTTGACTATGCAGATTGCTTTTCACTCCTCCTCCCCTCCCTATAGAGTTTAATGAGGGCTGTATCCCGACACCTCACTCTGCCGGTAGTCCATATTATTTTGATAAAGATAGATTTCAGATATTTTTCAAAGTGGATGATAAGTTGTGGAGGCAGGGGGATGAAGAAGTGGCTCATAAGTGGAGAAAGGATCATATCTTTCTAAAATATGCTACAACGTTTCTTATATTTGCTTGTTCTATTGATTTATGCAAAATCTGTTTAAACCATTCTGTCCATGTAAAGGAATTGTCTGTCCAATCTGTAAGAATCCTTTGAATAGCCTTAAAGTTGCATTTCCTCACCAGAGGCCAATGTCGGGTCTTGTAGGAGCACTGTAGCAGACATAAAAATGGGGCACTGTGATGGCGCACTGTGGGAGAATTATGACCGACAGAGTAATGAGCACTTTTGTGGCTAGCAAACAGAGAGACCTGTGACAACAAAATGAGGGTCCTTTTTCTGGTACAATGTGGGGCATTGGGGCTGGTATATTATAAAGGGCACTGTGGCTAGAAGAGAGGACATAAAAGCAGGCATTGTAACTGGCACTGTGGCTGACATAATCTTGAGGTACTCTGGCTTCCATGTGCTATATCTGAGAATTATTCATAGAATATATGAATTAAAAAAATATGTATTTTTATTTTTATTCCTCTAAGATTCAGCTCATGGTCATGATGCGTTCTAGTATCCAAAGAATATGGTAACTTTTACGCACCTTTTGTCCATCAATTCCATCGTTTCCTCGTTTGCCCTTTTCACCCTGTAAAATAAAAGAAACATTTTTAACCACGAATAAATTTTAAGGACATGAAAATGAACAAAAAACATAAGTGTAATGAGAAAAGTTTTTTAAGGCTCCGTAGAGTTTGGAAAAAATATTTAAAAAATACCCTATTAGGGACTTTCAAGTTAATATTATTTAGTTATTCAGGGTCTCCGTCATATGTGTAGAAAAAAACAAGAGAAAGCATCTGTCGCTACAGGACACGGACAGTCCGTACATTAAATGCACAACCTAATAATTTCAAAGGGGGTGACCACAAGTTTGCAAAGCACAATCTTCCACTCACATGCCGAATGCTGGAGCGGAATAGAATGCTGGAGCGGAATAGAATGCTGGAGCAGAATCCTAACAGTGCGCACATTGCACACTGTCAGGATTCACCAATCTGCAGTAACATAGTGCAGAAATGTATATAAAATGAACAGTAGCTAAAGCAGAGTTTGCTAGCATGAATTAAATATTTGGACTATGCGTAAGGCGTAAGTTATTGTATCACAGCTAAAAACTAAAGCAAGCAGCTGCTCTTCTAGATAGGGAATATATGATACATAGATAGGGTTAGCTAAGGTTCAACAACTAGTGATGAGTGAGTATGTTCTGTTAACCCTTTCGGCGAGAATGCCTAAGAAACAGGCATTCCTCACATGTATTAAAGCTGTCAAACAGTCGCAAATAATGAGCACAGAGTGACAGAAACGTAACACCTGAGCACGCTGAAGATACTCGAGTATGCTGAAGATACTTGGAAAACACCCGAGCATGCTCGTAAATCTCGAGTAACGAGCATGCTCGCTCATCACTATCAACAACCCAAACTATTTGCGGTTATTGGGAAGTTTCTCTGTGTTAGACACAGTCATATGCTGTACTGTAATCTTCACGAAGAGGATTCATGTGTTACCATAAATGGAACAGCTTCATCGTTCCCAGTAAGCAGCAAGAATAGGAGTCTGATGTCATTTCTGCTTACAGATGAAGCAATAATTATGGTTTATGTGGATAAAGAATACACATCTCCAGTTATGAGAAGCACGAATGGGAGATAATGAAAAATGTCAATCAGATAATAGACTAATATGAAGTTTCTTAACTAGACTTTTAAAACTGCAAAATACTTACTTTTGCACCCTTTGCTCCTCTTCCACCCTGCAACAGAAAATCAGAGACTTGTAGCAAAACATTTTGTCGTGTAAATGAATATGGTGGTAATTTGTTAAGTCACTAAGCCACAATTCTTCTTGTGCAATGGTTCTCACTAAAACAAGGATGCACACAGTGGCGTAACTTGAAGCTTGTGGGCCCCAATGAAAAGTCTCCAACATGGCCCCCATCTATCATGGGTCCATAATAGTATTGGTCTTTTATTATGGGTCAATGGGACTGTTTAGGTCCCTTAGTCTCAAGGGCTTGGGTATGACTACAATCCAAGCACCTATTATTGTTAGACCCCTGGATACACATACCATAGGGATTACCCTGGTATTTTTGACACAGATTTCAGTATGGTCACTATCAACCCAATATAAATAGGTGGCGAGAGCCTGCAAAGGGATTGATATCTCCACAAGTGCTGGAGTATTAACAAAGAAGAAAGTGAAAAATATACTTCATTTATGAAAATAGACTAAGGGCAAAAGTTTGGTGGTGTCAAAAGGCATCTGAAAGGGGGATCATTTTTATCTTTGCTGCAGAATTGCTGATGCCTACTTACCTTTTCTCCCTTAGAGCCTTGGTCCCCCTATTGTGGAAAAGAAGAGAAGACAAAAGAAGATGAAACTCAACATGAACAAAAAAACTGATATTGGGTGACATCATCATTGCAAATGTCAACAAACGCACCTTCATTCCCTGGTATCCTACAGGTCCAATGTCACCAGGACGGCCCTGCAAAAGTTACACATTATTAGAAATACACAAATGGAAAACTGAAAGATACAGTGCCAAAATGTATCTTATATTGTAAATTGAGTAACTGGTAAGTAGATTTCCATAAGTGGAGCTTAACTATGGGTATTGGGTACTAGATTCGGTGATGGGACGTTGATCCAGGGAACTGGTCTGATTGCCGTACGTGGAGTCGGGAAGGAATTTTTCTCCTAAGGGCATGTACACATGACCGTAAAAATAGGACAAGTGCTATCCATCATTTTGAAGGATAGCACTTGTCCCCACATTATTCAATGAGGCCGTGCACATATCTGATTTTTTTATTTTTTTCCTTGGAGTGGCCTGAAGAAAAGAAAATCACAACATGAACGATTTGCTTCAGTTAATCGGAAAGCACTCGGCAATTCAAATCTATGGGTCCGTGAGAAAAAGCGGACCGCACTCGAATGACATCCAAATGAAGTCTGATTTTCAGACTTGATGGAGAAAATGGAGAAACTTCTTCTTTTTTTTATTCTGCACATCTGAGAAAATTGAATCACACTGTGATCGGAACGATTTTCTCGGATGTGAGAAAATCAGTCATGTGGTAATTAGCATCTGCCTCATGGGATTTTGCCTTCCTCTGGATTAACATATTAGGGTTATAAATTGAACTCTCTGGACTTACAGTATGTCTACTTTCAACCTTAAAACTATGAAACTCTAAATTTAAGCCTCAAATATCTAAAGCAAAAGACCTCAAATAAGTAAAGCATATCCTGTGCAAAAATAAAATTTCAATGATAATTATACATAATATTTCTTTAAAACTTTGCAGTAACCCCTGAATTTTAAAGGTCCTATATGGCCAATAAAATATCCATATGTGGGCAAATTATCCAGTATCCCTGAAATGTGATTTCTAAGCATTCACAAATCCGTTTCCATTTTTTACATTCGTCAAAAAACAAATCGTTTTTTCTCATGTGTCATTCATATTGCTTCCCTCTTTCATTTGTCTTACATCTGTTTTTGCATCAGTTCCCATTCTTAAAAACTGAAGCAGGTAGACTGCAGAAACTTTTTTTATCCATTGACATTTAGCACTGGATGAATTAAAAACGGATGGAAAAAGGATGTCTTCCGTTTTTTATCCATTTTGGATGGCTTCCTATAGATTTCAATGGCTGAGTCTGATTCGCAAAATTGGAGAATAGGACATGCGCTGAGTTGGATGGAAAAATAAACTTGAATCCATTAAAAATAAAAATGAATGTTCCATTAAACTCTTGGGTCAGGGTGTTGTCTGTCTTAAAAAATAAAAATGGATGTATGAATGTAGCCCTGGGCTTATACATGGGAGGTATGACTTGGTAATATTGGAAAGGTAGTATGATCATAATTTAAATTTATTGAGGTAGTGTTCTGAGCCTCCAAAAGCAGTGAAAAATTTACTAATGCTTGTAGAACCAACTTACACAAACAAAAGTATAGTGGATGTTTTACAAGATGGAACATTTACAAGAAGTGGAAAGCACTTTCTTGTAAACCATTGGCAGACTGCCAAGATAAAAGGCTCAAGGAATAAATGAGAGGCATGATCTAATGTCATAGTCCCTCCTAATAGCAGTGATCCATGACACTGAAAATACAGGCAAAGAGGGATTCCTTTACTAGTCTTTTCAACTGTACAACGTACTCTGCTGTAAACTATAGCATAAATCTATGAATGTAAGTTTATAGCTAAAAATAAATAAATACAGGTAAAAATAAAAACTATTATTTAAGTATAAAAATGCAATGACTGACACTAACATCATATCATGTTAGTGTTTCATTGTCTACTCAACAGTACTATATTTTATATAAATCTGCGCCTCTCTCCTCCTGGACTGATTTTTCACTCTCAATTCATAGTTCTGTAATCTGTAAAATCGTTTTCTAGTGAAGATAGGAGATGGCAGTTGGTGCTTATAAGATTCAGTGGAGAGGAGAGGAGCAGGAGCTAGAGGCCACAGAGACATTGTGCTGCAAGTTCTCCTGAAATGACAGTTACACTTTAACTTTTCTTTTATCATAGATTTAAAATGTAACTGTCATTTCAGGAGAACTTGCAGCACAATGTCTGTGTCTCTGCCTCTAGCTACAAAATCCTCCTCCCACCTTTCCTCTTCATCTCAGTAATAGAAAAATCTGTCTTCACTGAATACAGATTTTACAGCTTTTACTCTTGAATTGAGAGTGAAAGATCAATCTAGGAGGAGAAAAGAAGCAGATTTCTCTGATAAGATATACAGTATTTCAAAGTTTCTTATTTTTATGTGTACTCTTAATTCATGGAATGAAAATTAAACAATGGTTCCTCTTTAACTATGTTACTCTGATCACATAGGCACTGTTACTGTGTCCTTTGGTTTAACCTTTTAGATGTCACCATCAATAGCAACCATGACATCTAAGGTGTTTGACAGAGGGATGGTGATCACTCTGACAGGAGCTTTGTAAGATGTTTTCAGAATACTTATGGATTACCATAACACCCATAACATAACAAAGCCCTTCGGGCTGCCATCTGTATCTGCATATTAGATCATACCAAGCACAATGCCCGTCAGAGTAACACAGACAGGCTATGATGCTGTGAAATAGTATATGCAATCAATCAATGGATCTCTGATTCCAGAGGACATCAAAAATGCATTGTTATCTTTAAAAGGCTTGTCCAGGCTTTGGGTACAAATTTGCTGTCAATCTATGTGACTGCAGACTTGTGAATCCTCACATTGTGTGCTGTCAGGATTTTGCATACTTCTGGCCACATTCCAACTAGTCATGCTTGGCCTTACTCAATACAAGTGTATTGAGCAAGGCCAGACATGTCTACTTGGCATGTGACCACTTGTATGCAAATTGCAAACTTGTAATCTCACTCCCACCTTTTTCTGGCACCGGAGGATCCAGACACCGCGAGCACTGAGCGTGCTGTAAGGATTCAAAAGTCTGTAGTCACATAGAGTGACAGCCGACTTGTACCCCAAGCCTGGATAACCCAAATAAATTGTATTAAAAATAGCCATAATCCAAAAAAAGGGGTAAAAAAAAGCACCCGATTTGAAATTTCCAATCTTTATTTCTCCATTTGAAAAAAGTTATAGTTAGAGTAGTGGTCTTTGCTTATGTATTTAGAGTTTTACAACTCTTAGTCATTTTTGAATCAACTGTTAGTTGTATACCTTTTATTCAAATATGATACGATATCCCAGGAGTAGTCCATGCACCAAGTTCAGTTGGAGTAGGATATTGGAAAGTTGTAACATCTTATCTTAGTGGATGGGTGAGCGGTGCCTCTAATGCTTAAAATACTTTAAATAAAAAAGTCCCAGACCCCAAAAAATTAAAAACCCTTAATAACACTAATAATTCAATTGAAGCTTTTAAAAAAAAAAACATTTTACAGCCATTCTGATGTGGTTTTTAAAAGTAAGTACATCATGTCTAGACGATCTATGTAATAATATATATTTATTAATGTATGTAAATTGTAATGTGAAATTGTTTGTCAGATCCTTTTCTTTATTTGTATAATGTGGCATTTTGGTAAAATTTGTCCACTTTTAAATACAAATTATGTACTGATTTTTTCAAACACATAACCTAAAATCATCTGAGTAGATACAGACGTAAATTACAAATTTCTGTGTGTCTGAAGCTCCCACCCAGTGAGACCATAGAGGGCTACTGCCTATCGCTTTAGAGTGAAATCAGTATACACTGAGCTCTTCAGCTCCCTCTAGAGGTGGCAGCAAGTAGAGAGAATAATACAACTAACAATGGTTTATGCAGGTAAATTAAGCTTTATATAAAAGAAGTTAAGCCGCAGCCACTGATATGTTATCTTCTGAAATAAATCCGCTCAGAAATTTGAACATACTTATATTTAAAATGATGACATTCACCTTACTTTTTGCTTTCATGCTGAATAATTGTATGTTTGCTTCAGTATGTTATATTAGTTCACATAAATCATGAATTTATAGGTCTGGATTAATATGGCCATAGATCTCTTATGAAAGAAATTCATCAGAAAAAAAAGGTTAACTTACAGGGTCTCCTGGAGGTCCACGATCTCCTGGAAGTCCAGTTTTACCAGTTTCTCCCTATGGTTACATGAAAAATATTAGATTTAAACATGATTTTTGTTAAATATTTTACTCACCTTGCAATACCCCTCACCTCAAAACCAGGGGAACCATGGGGACCTTGTTGTCCACGGGGAGGCTAAGTAGAAACAAGAACATATTAGTTAAGACATTTCATAGAATTAACTGTTTTTGGCAATTGCGAGTGTTTATAGCCCCCACCACAAACACTCCTTACCTGACACTCGTAGGAGCAGCACTGTAACAATAAGAGGCAGCAGAAAGGGTTATTAGTGACATGATATCATGATATAGCATTGTATACTAATGAATTTTGCATGTTTGGACTACTTACCCCGTGTTCACCATTAACTTTCTGAAAAAAAAAAAGCGGAAGAGTTATAATCATGAGGCCACTGTAATAACCGTGTTCATAGCGTTACATAGTAGAAGCATATCACAGATTGAAGACAAATGTTTTACAGTATTGTCTGAGATGATTTTACATATAAGTAGAGATGAGCGAACCCAAACTTAAAAGTTCGGGTTCGTACCAGACAATTAGTGTCTGGTGCTAAAAGCTGAACACGGACTTCTCCCGGAAGTCTGTTGCAAAGTTCAGAGTTCCTGGGAAAGTCCGTTGCAGAGAGAGAAAAGTTTAAAAGTTCGGGTCACAATTGTTTTCAATAGGGTTCATATTCTGGTTCAAGTTTGGGTACAGTACTGGTACCAGAACCAAACTTTGGAATAAGGTTTGGGTCGGGTACTAGAACCTGGACTTTCACAGGTCCCTACATATAAGCAAACACCATAATTAAGTATAATATATCAATAGACTAAATTATTCCACTGTGCAGAGTTGTGAGTCTTGTTTCTAGTGAGTTGCTGTGAACAGTTTATCTGCCGTTCAGGACCACAAACATTTCTATATCAAGTAAAAAGTATGTCCAGTATAAAAAAGTGAAATGTAATATAAAACTAAAGTATGTCTCCCATAAGACAAATATTACAGGGCAGACAATACAGTAAATGTCGGATTGCTGGGGACCTCTGCTGAGCAGTAGAAAGGGGTTTAGAACCCCATGTTCCTCATCACTGCGTGAATGCAATGAGGATGAATCGGAATAAAGAAAGCGATCAAACATATATCACCAATCCTATCCAGTGGATAGATGATACATTTCCATTCTGGGACAACCCCTTTAAACGTAAGTTAAGGATAGGAGATATCTTATTAATCGCTGGCAGTCCAACCACTAGGACCCTTCAGGGATCCAAAGAAAGAGGCTCTGTAGACAACCATCTTGAATGGAGAGGGATGAGATGTTCTACTTCCGCTCCATTCACTGTCTATGGGACTGTTGGAGAAAGCTATTTCAGTCAGTCCCATAGACAATGGATGGAGCAGAGGTCGGGAATACGCAGCTCTGCTCCAATCCAGATGGGGCTGCAGAGCTCCGTTCCTAAATTCGCTGGGGATCCAATGGCTGAGACCCCTAATGATCCAGAGAAAGGGGCTCTGTTGAGCAGTGTCTCGAATGAGCAGAGATGAGATATTCTATTTCCGCTCTATTCCCTGTCTATGAGACAGGCGGAGAAAGCTATTTCCGTCAATCCCATAGACAATGAATGGAGACCTCTGCTTCAATCAAGATGGGGCTGAAGAGTTCTGTTAAAAATCTTCATAAACACGTCAGTATTTTTGATCAGTATTGCATCAGAATTTGTATGCCAAAACCAGGAGAGTCTCCAAAACACGGAACGGGTGTCAATCTTTTTGTTATAGTTTTTCTCTGTAAGTTCCACTCCTAGTTTTGGCATACAAATACTGATGCAAAATACTGACGTGTGAATGAGGACGTATTGACATTGCTGGGGGTCCGACAGCTGAGACCCCAATGATCCACAGAAAGAGGATCTGCAGAACCGTGTTTTGCACAGAGCAGAGGTTTACAAGCTTGATCTCTGCTTCATACATTGTCTATGACATTGTTAATGTGGCGCCCCTGAGGGTTCGACCGCCACAGGGATGCTGCACCTCTCTAGTGGAGTGTAGTGTTCCTCCTCTGAGGTAAGAACAGTGTGATGGTCAGGACCCCACCTCCACATCCAACACCACACTTCTCCCACCAGAAGGGGCTCTTATGCACTAGGTGCTGCCCCTACTGGGAATTGGGAGACTGGGGAACCAAGAGATAGGGGAACCAATTAGTGGGTGAGGGTGGAGGATTCACATTTTAGTGACACTTAATAATTCATATTTAAAACACAGCCATCTTGGCTCTTGGTTCTTTTGATCGTCGTTCTTGGATCGTGATCTCCCTCCCTGAGCGTGGATTCTGTGTGGACCTGCAGAGGATGGAGACACGGCCCTCGTATCCTGGCCTGGGGTCGAGGGGCAGGTTGCAGATGATGTATGTCTCAACCCGGTCAAGGACCATGACCAAGAAGGCCTGGAGCTTAGGAGTGTAGCTCCGCCGCAAAAGGACCCCAGGGGGATGCAGACGGAGCGGTATACGCCACCTGTCCTCGCTGTTCTGATCTATTCAGAGGGATTCCGGCTGCAAGAGGGGTGCCGGCCCCCGATACCCGACCTTGCTACTCCACGTCCTGGTCAGGGAAGCCCGGTAGGCCCTGAGGATCCCGCCGGGTAACGGAAAGAGCGGAGCTGCCATCTGTACCCTTTTTCTGAGTGAAATTCAGAGGGAGACCCGGCCTATCTACACACACACAGACAGGAACGAACCTGGTCTGAAGTCTAGGAACACTCTGTTGCGGGGTCCTGATTTAACACTGGACTTACTCGGAGGTTGTCGGACCCCCGTCTTTGGTGACCGCAGAACTCCACGAGGAGCAGGGAGATGTCTTCCTACTGCCATCTCTTTCGTGAGTAAAAACCCTGGAAGTTAACCCCTATGGCCTCCGGACTCTTATTCTGCACTACACCGCACTACGCAGCACCAGACCTCCTAGACTACTACCCCCTCCATCCTGCCTCTCTGCCCTGAGGCCCTGCTCCGCCTGTGGGGAGTAGTAACAACGACGGCTGTGATAACACCATGCCTCAGCGGACTGCAGCAGCGCTGGTGGCCTTCACCAGGTGCCACAGGTGGCGTAGTCGAGATCAGCCACTCAACCCGGATAAGCCCATACCATCTCTTTATCTAGTGTGACGGTCCTGGGCACGGAGCGGGTCCAGGCCATGGCTGCACCCCCATCGACTTCATCAGGACCCGACTCCGAGTCCCCATCTCCCAGGGTAGGGCTTACACGAAGCGCGTGTGTGTCACACATTGGCGAAAACTGAGTACACCACCCAGCTACTTCCATCAGTTCCATAGCAATGAATGGCGCTGAGGTCGAGCATGTGCACCTCGTCTCCATTCAAGTCACAGTTCCACAGTCTTATTCTCAGGATCACTGCAGGTCCCAGAAGTCAGACCCCCAGGGATCAGTAACTTATCTTCTATCTATTGAAAAGGGATAACTTACTGTATTGGGAATGATGCTTTAAGCAGTTCTGTCTATGCTTCTATCAGACTTATTAGTATTTTTGATTGCATCAAAAATACTGGAATGTCAACAAGCCCTATTAAAGTCAATGTATTTGCCTTTGCCCATATCTGTTAGCTATAATAGCTCGGAAATAAATGAGTGTCATGCGGTCAGAATGAGCAGATCCTTAACTTTTTCTTTCAAAACGAACAAATATACAACAGCAATGCAAAATGGATCCAAGACTGATTCAATCATGTTTTCTGCTACACAAAATGCATCTTGAGCTCGGTATAAATACTTACAATGGTGTCAATGATGGTATCAATGGTGTTTTCCATCTCTAGGTCAGACAGACCGGCAGCACTAGTGGCTGTGAAATTCCTCCTGTAGCTGGGATCAGAGGCTATAACACTGAGACGTGGCTCCTACATATGTGAAAAATGGAAAATATCAGAAGCTGAGTAGCACATTGAGTAAATATGAAAGCTTCAATGTATTTGCCTAATATCTAGGTTGCCAAGAGTCTTCATCTTACCAGGTGGTTTGGTGAAATAGCAACAGAGAAGACCTTAATTCCAAGGTGCTTGGCTTCATTCGCAGCATCTTCCAGACCACCACATGGCTCCTTGTAACCTTCCAAAGGATGACCATCAGTCACCACAACTAGATATTTGTTCTCCCTCTGGTGTGATCCTCTGTAGGATGAAGTCAAGTTGAATGAGAATAGATAGATCAACATTAGAATAAACACACGAGGGCTGATTCATCAAAGCTTTTACGCCATGAAAGTGGTTCAAAAGCTTTGAAACGTTGCAAAATGTTTGCGCAACGCAGAGTTGCACAAAAATACTGCGATCTTTGACTTTTTTTTAAGTCATTTCCGCCAAAATGGGTGGAGCTGGGGGGATGGGCCGGACGGGGTTTGGCCATGCCTACCCGGTCAATTAAGCAAAACTGCTGGCATTTTGCACAGCAGAAATGCTACTCCCGTCCCTGACTCAATGACTGGAGTAGCATTTCTGTCGCGGTGCCGCGGTGCACAGAGGGACACGCCACGCTGAAGAAGGAACAAATTCATTAAGTGGCATGCGCTAATGAATTTGGTGCCTCTTGTGCCTCAAGACGCACTACACTAGTCTTGAGGAATCGCCCCCACAAAATATAGATGAGATATGTAGATAAGTAGAAAAATAGATTAGATAGATTAGATAGATAGGTAGATGTAGGATAGACACAATGTAGAATACATAGGGCCCAATTAATTCCTGTCTTTTATTGCGTTTTTAGTATTTCGTCCCTTTTTTGTTTGGTCCATAGTCATCCTTCCATTTTTTAAAGTCTATCTTCTATGTGTTCGCCAGATTTTTTGTATTTCACCACTGTGGCCAGAGTTTAAGGTTTACAGATGTTTTTGTCTAATTCATCATTTGTCACAAATATACTGCAGTTTCCCTCCTGGAATATAATATTATAGAAACGTTGGCCCAATTTTAGCCCCATTTTATGAAATGTGCGACTTTGACTATTTTTTTACTCCAAATCCCATGAACAGCGTGCGCCATTTTAGAAGAATTTAGCACCAAAAACGGCAAAGAATACTCCAGAACCAAAAACTAAAGTGACTTAAAAAATAAGACAAAAATGATGAATCAAGACCATAGACTTTTATCTATAGTATAAAATATATTATACTAACCCAATCAAGACTTCTTCAATTCCTCTTTTGATGGCGCAGTCCGTGTGAGTACCTTTTCCAATGTACTCAACTTTATCAACCCTAGTCTTTAAGGTATCACGCTCTTTGGTTAGACTGAGCAGGGGGCTAATGAGGATGACTTCATCGCTGTAGTGCAGAGCTCCCGCATTCCACACAAGGTGGCGGTCACATCGATAATACCTAAAAGGAGAAAGAAGTTTAGGGCCAAATGTGAACACCGACCTATGCTTTTGTGTAATAATTCTTCAGAAATATTTACATTTTCTTATTAGCTAAGGGTGAAAAGAATCATATGAATGAATAAAATTCACCTTGTAGTCAGTTTATCTATAAATTTTTTGGTAAACTCTTTGACTTGGGTCACAAGTGTCTTGAATGGTTTCACACGAAGAGCAACACTCTCTGATGTGTCCAACACAAAGAAAATATCCACAGGACAATCTGAAAACCAGACAGATAGAACCACGTTAATTTTAATTAATATACTGAAAATTGCATCTACCTATTATAGGATCTTTCGGTGACAACTGAAAATTGCATCTATCTATTATAGGATCTTTTGGTGACAACATACGGCTTCAAGCTTTTGAGCCCCAAAGAAGAATCTCCAACAGGACCCCGAATATCACAAATCTTTAATCAAATTGGTCTTCTTATATGGGCCAAAGGGACATATCCCACCCCACCCCCACTAGGCCCCAGAGCCTGAGTGTGACTGCAAACCCTGATAACATTGCACTGGGATAACACAGTAAAAAAGTGTATTTTGACACTTAACATGGCATTGGTTTTTGGATTGTGCAATGCTAAAGTATCTTAATCCTTTTAAGGAGTAACCATTCTTTTAATTTTTATTTCAAAGCTCAATAAAGCTCATGAAAATAAGCAACTTTGTACATAATCTTATCAGACAAATCTGCTTCTTTCCCTTCCTGGATTGATCTTTTACTCTCAATTCACGGGTAAAAACTGTAAGATCTGTATTCAGTGAAGACAGATTTTCCCATTACTGAGACAGGAGATGCCAGTTGGTGCTTTTAAAGTTCTATGGAGGGGGAGGTGAGGAGGGAGGGGCTAGAGGCAGACACAGACCTTCTGCTGAAAGTTCTTCATAGAACTTCATGGCGCCAATTATCATCTATCTCAGTAACGGGAAAATCTGTGTTCATAAATACAGATTTTCCCATTGTATTGAGAATTTTGAGAATGAAAGATCAGTCCAGGAGGAGAAAGAAGCGACTCTCTCTAATATGTTACAAAGTTTCATATTTTCATGTGTACTATTGATTTATATATATACAAAATTTAAATAACGGTCATTTGTGCCTCATGTTTTATCCACAACCCAGGTAGTTGTTTTTCTGCTGGGGCCTTATAATGTACATCCTGAACATCTTCTGTGAGTACTAAAAATGTCCCTTTGACTTGGTCAGTTAGGTCAGCAGATAGATAAGACTATACACTTTATATGACAAAAGTATTGGGACAGCTACACATTACACCTACAAAAGTTTTTATGGCATCTCATTCTAAATCCATTGGCACTAATATGAAGTTGCCCCACCTTTGCAGCTGTAACAGTTTCCATTATCGTAGTGAGGGCTTTCTACAAGATTTTGGAGTCTGTAGTTGGGAATTTTTGCCTCTTCATCCAGAAAAGCATTTGTGAGGTCAGACACTAATGTTGAACTATAGGGCCTGGCTCACAATTGCAGGTTCTAGATCATCTCAAAAATATTTGATGTGGTTGGGGTCGAGTTCTGTGAAGCCAATCAAGTTCTTCTACAAAAAAGTCACCCAACCATGCCTTTATGGATAGTGACATAATTAGAGTTCGATGGTCCCCGGTGCAAAATTTGGACGAGGGCCCCCCCTTGTTGCATACAAAATCCTGAAAGGACATACATGTTGCCCCACCTCGACCATTAAGTAGTAATGTCCCCCATCCTGGAATATATATGTTCCCTATCCTAGTATATATGTCCCTCATACTGGCCCCATCCTGGTATATATGTCCCTCATCCTGGGACCATCCTGGTATATATGTCCTCCATCTTAGGCCCTTTCCTGGTATATATGTCTTCCATCCTGATGTATATGTTGCCCATCCTGGTATATTTATGTACCCCATCCTGGTATTAATGTCCCTCATCCTATGCCCCTTCTTGGTATATATGTCCCCCATCCTGGTATATATGTTCCCCATCCTGGTATATATGTCCCCCATCCTGGTATGTATGTCTCCCATCCTGGTCACATCCTGGTATACATGTCCCCCATATTGGTATATATATTCTCCATCATTGGCTCCTTTCTAGTATATTTGTCCCCAATCTTGTTATATATGTCCCCCATCCTGGTATACATGTCCCCCATCCTGGTATACATGTTCTCCTTCCTGGTATATATGTTCCACATCCTGGGCCCATCCTAGTATATGTGTCCCCATCTTGGTATATATGTCCTCCATCCTGGGCCCCTTCCTGGTATATATGTCCCTCATCCTGGGCCCCTTCCTGGTATATACAGTCATGGCCGAAAGTGTTGGCACCCTTGAAACTGTTCCAGAAAATGAAGTATTTTTCCCAGAAAATTTTTGAAATTACACATGTTTTGTCATACACATTTTTATTTCCTTTTTGTGTATTGGAACAACACAAAAAAATCAGAGGAAAACGATAAACTGAACATGATTTCATTCAAAACCACAAAAATGGGTCGGACAAAATTGTTTGGACCCACAACTTAATATTTGGTTGCACACCCTTTGGAATAAATAGCTGCAATCAATCACTTCCTATAACCATGAACAAACTTCTTACACCTCTCATCTAAATATTCGAGAGGTGTAAGAAGCTAAATATTCTAAGTTGGTTATGTGAAGTGAGAAAAATATAGGCATAAATTTAATTTATGGGATCAAATAACTAAAAATTGGCATGTGCATATGTATTCATCCTGTTTGCGATGAAGCTCCTAAACGTTTCTGGTGCAAACAATTACCTTCAAAAGTCACATGCTTAGTTAAAGGACGTCCCCCTGTGTGCAATCTAAGCGTCACATGGTCTGTCAGTATATACACTTTACCTTTTCTGAAAGGCCACAGAGGCTGCAACACCATTAAGGAAGAGGCACCACTAATCAAACAACATCATGAAGACCAAGGAGATCTCCAAACAAGTTAGGGACAAAGTTGCTGAGAAATACAAACCAGAGTTGGCTAGAAGCACCAATAAATCCATTATCATCAATTTGAAAGGACATGGTACCACAATAAACCTGCCAAGAGAGGGGGCCCCCACAAAAACTCTCAGCCTGGAGAAGGAGGGCATTAATGAGAGAGGCAGCACAGAGACCAAAGGTAACCCTGAAGGAGTTGCAGAGTTCCCAAGCAGAGACTGGAGTATCTGTCCATACAACCACAATAAGCCGTACACTCCATAGAGGTGCCTCTTATGTAAGAGTTGGGAGAAAAAGCCTTTACTTACACACAACAATTGTAAAGTTGGTTTTGAGTTCGCCAAAAGACATGTTGGAGATACCCCAAATGTATGGAAGAAGGTGCTGTGTTCAGATAAGACCAAAATTAAACTTTTTGGCCACCAAGGTAAACACTATAACTGGCGCAAGACCAACACAGCTCATCATCCCAAGAACACCATCCCCACAGTGAAACATCGCGGTTGCAGCATCATGCTGTGGGGATGTTTTCAGCAGCAGGGATAGGGAAAATGGTCTGAGTCAAGGGGAAAATGGATGGTGCGAAATACAGGGATATTCTTGAGCAAAACCTGTTTCAGTTTGTCAGTGATTTGAGACTGGGACAGAGGTTCACCTTCCAACAAGACAATGACCCAAAGCAAACTGCTAAAGCAACACTTGAGTGATTTAAGGGGAACCGTGTAAATGTTTCAAAGTGGCCTAGTCAAAGCCCAGACCTTAATCCAAATGCGACTCTGTGGTCAGACTTGAAGATGGCTGTTCATCAGAGCAAACAATCTAACTTGATGGAGCTGGAGCAGTTTTGCCTTGAGGAAGGGGCAGAAATCCCAGTAGTATAATGTGAAAAGTTTATAGAGACTTATCCAAAGCAACCTGCAGCTGTAATTGCCGCAAAAGGAGGCTCCACAAAGTACTGACTTTATTGGTGTGAATAGTTATGCACACTGAAGTTTCCAGTTATTTTGTCCTATTTGTTGTTTGCTTCACATTAATAAGAAAACTAAATGTTCACAGCTGTAGGCATGTTCTTTACAAGAACTGATGCAAACCCTAAGAAAACAGTGAAATTCCATCCTGTCCCCATCCTAGTATATATGTCTTCCTTCCTGGTATATATGTCCCCCATTCTGGGCCCATCCTTTTATTTCATGTGCCCCATCCTGGTATACATGTCCCTCTTCCTGGTATATATGCCCCCCATCCTGGGCCCCTTCCTGGTATATCTGTCTCCCATCCTGGTATTCATGTCCTCCATCTGGTATATATGTTACCCATCCTGGTATATATGTTCCACATCCTGGGACCATCCTGCTACATGTGTCCCCCATCCTGGCCCCAAACTGGTATATATGTCCTCTGTTCTTCCATTGTTCTTTGATGCATAAAAATAAACTATTCTACTCACCTTGCCCCCACTCCCACGCCGCGTGGTGTCCTCTTCTGCATCCGACCGCTAACTTCAGCGTGCAAGCGGTGGGCAGCACATGAAGTCACTTCCATGCACCCTCAGTCATGGGCAAGCCAAAGACAGCTGCTGGACTCTGATTGGCTGGCATCTTGTATGACTGCCCTCCTTCACGGGCCCGGTCGCAGTTACACCCTTTGCGACCACCATCGTTACGCCCCTGTTTATGGATCTTCCATTGTGCACTTGAGCACAGTTATGCTTGAACAGAAAAAGGCCTTCCTCAAACTATTCCCACAAAGCTGGAAGCTACAAATGTCCAAAATGTCTTGTATGCTGAAGCATTAAGATTTCACTTTACTGGAACTAAGGGGCATAGGCCAACTCCTTAAATACAGCCCCATAGTATTATCCCTCCTCCAAACTTTACAGTTGGCACTATGCAGTCAGGCAGTCAGACTTGTCCTTCAGGTGCCAGATAGAAAAGCGTGCTTCATCACTCCACAGAACAGTTGAGTGAATCTGGCAAAATTTGAAAGATTTGACCAAATTTGAGACAGGAATTCAATTTGCATGCAAAATGTATTCCTTGCAAATCGAATGAGCCCAAAAGTCAGGCAGTTTTGCACTTTGCACCTCAGCACTCAGTGACCTCCCCCCCCTTGTAACTTTATGTGGTCTGCCACCTCGAGATAGGGTTGCAGTGGTTCCTTAATTTTTATAATGCCACTTACAGGTGATTTTGCAAAAACTGACTTTTTGGAAAGGTGGACTCCTCTTACAGTGCCTTGATGAAATTCAGCGAGTTTCACAAATGATTATAAAGGCTGACTACATTGCAATGGACTGAATTTTATACACCTGTGGCAATGGGAGTGAATGAAAAACCTGAATACAATGATTATAGGGCTTGTCACATAGCGTAGGTCGTCAATAATAGATTGGCATGGTTCTGACACACAGCACTCCCAAAGATCAGCTTTTAGTATTTCTTGTGACTGTGTGTAAATACAAAGGGCAAAGTGTAGTTGCAAAGAGCAGCAAGATTCAATGTGTAGCAGCCGCAGCTAGGTACTGCAGTACAGTTCCTGCACTTTGCATCTTGGTTCAATGCATGCTTTTATGGACCTTGCTTTAGGAGCTGTTCTGCAGTACCTGGCTGCTTTGCAGCTTATTTAATGTGTTTACATCCGGACAATGCTAGAGCTAATAACTGCTGATCGGAGGAATTTCCGTTTGCTAGACCCCCATTAATCTGACATTGAAAAGGAGCTGTTCTGCGATATCCGGCAGTTGCCATTTCACATTAAATGGATATGGGCTTTGCAGCTCCATTCATTGTATTTATATCTGGTCCCCCCAGAGTTAATAACATTTGATTGGTGGTGGTGCCATCTGTCGGACTGGTTGTCTTACTCATAGGTCATCAATATGTCTTGACTTTACAACCCCTTTTACAATGTGTGCCAATACTTTTATCCATAGAATGTATATTACAGTTTCTAAAATTTGCTGTACAGGGCTTCTCACTAAATGGTTGTGTGGTTTTTCCACTGTTAAGCTGACACGGACAACTGATATGACTGTTGACTATGGAATATACCATAGTCATTAAGCAGCATCACTCACACACTCTAAGTACTTTACCCAACCACTTGGAATGGGTATAAGAAGTTTAGTTTCTTCTTAAAATTGGTACAAATTGTGTATCAGTATCTCTGAGTTACTGCTAGGAAATAGACAAGCAACATCTTAGTCCCTTGAACGATCAGAGATTTTATACAATCACTGGATCATCACACTACGCCACCATGTCATTGGAGGAGGCGACTGAGTCACTGGGATTGTAAAGAGAACCTAAACTAACAGGAATGAAAACGAAGTCACTACAAATAGATGCGAAGATACTAGATCATTAGGAGTGGCCATCGGGTCATTAGTGATGTCTACAACACTATTGGTTCAACATGGATGCTTACTGGATCAAAAATGTATGGGCATCAAACAACTAGAACTTATTGGATGGCTACTAAGTCTACTAAACAACGGGATAACCTGACCCAGTTGAGAGGTCACTCATTATCTAATATATATAATCGTCTTACCCGTCTGTCTGTCCTTCTGTCCAAGAAATCCCGCATCGAAGATAGGTCCAGCCGCGGCCAATCAGCGACACGGGATTTCAGAAAAAGATGGCGGCCATTAGCGGCTCATCTGCCGCATGGAGGTCAGCGGCGATGTAGCCGGGAGATGACCGGCACTAGCCGGTCATCTTCCGGCTGCTCGCAGCAGAAGTACCCTGACCGGCGGCGCCGCTGACCTTCATGCAGCTACAGCCGGGAAATCAGCGGCTAGGGCCGCTGATCTCCCGACGGCAAGTGTGAAGGGAGGACCGGGGAGCGGACCAATCAGCGACTTTGGCGCCAACTTTAAACACGCTCTCCGGTCCTCACTAACACGGTTCGCTGATTGTTGTGACCGCCGGCCGCGACCAATCAGCGATATTGGCGCCAAATTTAAACACCGCTCTGCTGATTGGTCGTGGCCACTGGCCGCGACCAATCAGTGATATTGGCGCCAAATTTAAACACCGCTCTGCACAGAGGTCAGCGGCGAAGCAGCAGGGAGATGACCAACGCTAGCCGGTCATCTTCTGGCTGCTCGCAGCAGAAGTACCCCGACCGGCAGCGCCGCTGACCTTCATGCAGCTACAGTCGGGAAATCAGCGGCTAGGGCCGCTGATCTCCCGACGGCAAGTGTGAAGGGAGGACCGGAGGGAGGACCGGGGAGCGGACCAATCAGCGATTTTGGCGCCAACTTTAAACATGCTCTCCGGTCCTCACTAACACGGTTCGCTGATTGGTCGTGACCGCTGGCCGTGACCAATCAGCGATATTGGCGCCAAATTTAAACACCGCTCTGCACAGAGGTCAGCGGCGAAGCAGCAGGGAGATGACCGACGCTAGCCGGTCATCTCCCGGCTGCTCGCAGGATAAGTACCCCGACCAGCGGCGCCGCTGACCTCCATGCGGCTACCGTCGGGAGATCTGCGGCTAGGGCCGCTGATCTCCCGAAGGCAAGTGTGAAGGGAGGACCGGGGAGCGGCGCCGCCGGTCAGGATACTTCTGCTGCGAGCAGCCGGTCATCTCCCGGCTGCTCGCAGCGGAAGTACCCGCATAGACAACGCCGCGCCCCGGTCCTCACTAATACGGTTCGCTGATTGGTCATGGCCGCCGGCCGCGAACAATCAGCGATTTTGGCGCCAAATTTAAACACCGCTCTACACAGAGGTCAGCGGCAAAGCAGCAGGGAGATGACCAAATTTAAACACTGCTCTGCTCATTGCGCCCGGTCGGCCGCATACATATTCTAGAATACCCGATACGTTAGAATCGGGCCTCCATCTAGTTAAATATAAACTCCTAGATCACCATGGGTGATCTCTACTTCTGGATTCACACCAAATCACTAGAACAGACTCACAGGAACTCTAGTGCCACCTACTGGATGTAGCGATCCTAAAAGTCAATATTGACCCTTTAATCATCCTTGGCACGATTTAGGATTAAAAGTCAAACTAGAAACTCCATTTGCGAACACGTGTTTTGGGATTTATGCCCTAAATCATATGTCAATGCTCGTTAAAGTGTCGACACTGACTTCTAGGATTGCTACATCCAATAAGTGGCACAAGATTTCCTGGTCTCTTCCTCTCGGAAAAGACTATTTGCATATTCAATTTTCCTGAAAAGCAGGCTTACATGGCTTATAAGTCTCCTCATGCTGACTTGCCACTCTCTACAAGGAGAAACTTTACTTCTTAGACCCCGTAAAACAGACTGGGTCACAGACGGCAACTTAATCACCTCTAATCACTAGGGTCAATGGGCATAACATTACTTTTAAAATGCCAGTGTTGTAAGTCAAAACCACTGGATCATCAGGCTGCAGCAACAAATTCTAAATGATCAAAATATTGCCCAAACCAACTGGGCCAATGCTGTCTCCACAAAGTATTGTTACTTAGCGAGAGACTGGGCACTACATCAGTGGATTACAAGATGTTTTAGACACTATACTACTAACTGGTTAGAAATATCTGAATATTTTGACTTAAAAATATCACTGGGTCATAACGGACTGAAACTGTAAACAATGAAATGACACTTGGTTGGTTCAGCAAAGACTGTTCAACGCACAGAAGACATCGGTGGATCAGCAACAACTGCAATATACCTTAAATTAATTGACATCATTTATGAACGATGGCCATTCCTGATAATCTAGTATTTTTACCACCATTTGTAATGGCCTAGTTTTCATTCCTATTAGTTTGGGTTCTCTATACAATCCCAGTGGCCTACTGTAACGGGTCCGGGAGGCGGACTGTAACGGGTCCGGGAGGCGGAACCTCTGAGCTACTATACAAGGGGGCGGCCCTTGTAAGGGAGCGGGTGGCAGTCTCTGGGTGAACGGACAGGGAGTTACGGCAAGTGATCAGGGCAGTCTCTGGGTAAGGGGTAGGTACGACCTGTGATGGCAGAGCCTCCGGGTAGGCTAGCAGGCAGGTGGTAGATGTGTGCTCCCAGGTGAGCAAGCGAGAGTCTCTGGAATAGCAGGTGGTCACGGCACGTGACGGCGGAACCTCCGGGCTGGCAGGCAGGTAGGTAACGGAGAAGCGCTCCCAGGTGAGCGGGCAAGAGTCTCTGGAATAGCTGATGGTCACCGCACGTGACAACGGGACCTCCGGGCTGGCAAGCAGGCAGGTAACGGAGATGCGCTCCCAGGTGAGCGGGCAAGAGTCTGGAGTAGCTGGTGGTCACAGCACGTGACAACGGAGCCTCCGGGCTGGCAAGCAGGCAGATAACGGAGAAGCGCTCCCAGGTGAGCGGGCAAGCTGGTCCATAGACAGACTGACCGGAGTAGTAAGGCAGACCGTCGGACCTCAGGCAAGCAGGCAGGTAGCTGATATGCGCTCCCAGGTGAGCGGGCAGGCTGGTCCTTTAGACAGACTGACAGGAGTAGTAAGGCAGACCGTCGGACCTCAGACTGGCAGACAGGTAACAAGTATTCAGGCAGGAATCAGGCAGGTAACTGGCAGGTACTGGCAGGTAACTAGCAGGAAACTGGCAGGAAACTGGCAGGTAACTGGCAACGGGACCTGAGGGCTGAAGCACAGGTGAGACACAGGTGCAAACAACATTGCTCGGGCACCTCCATTTTGGAGGAGGTGCCTTATATATGATGAAGTCCTCCGGCCATTGGCCGGGGACTCTTTAGGGCGGCGCGCGCGGCCCCTTTAAGAGGAGGGGAGCGCGCGCGCGCGCGCCCTAAGCACAGGGGCCGGGAAGGAGCGCGCGCTGAGAGCAGAGCAGGAGGAGGACGCCGGGACGGAGCGCGCGCTGACAGCAGAGCGGGGGGAGGAAGCCGGGCACGGAGCAGAGCGGTGAGAGGAGCAGCGTCCCTGCCTAGCAGAGGGCAGGGACGCCGGCACTACAGTACCCCCCCCTTTAGGCCCCCCCTTTTTTAGGCCAGACAGAAATTTAGCTAGGATGAGAGGGGCATGGATGTTCTCCCGGGGCTCCCACGTTCTCTCCTCAGGACCAAACCCCTTCCAATCTACCAGGAAAAAGGTCTTTCCTCTTACCCTTTTGGTGGCAAGAATGTTCTCTACCTCAAACTCGTCCTCAGCAGAAACCGGAGCAGGAGGCGTACCTGTAGACTTGGAAAAAGAGTTAAGTACCACAGGTTTGAGGAGAGACACATGGAAGGAGTTAGGGATCCGTAAGTTGGCCGGGAGTTTCAATTTATAGGCCACCGGGTTGATCTGACTGATGACCTCCAGTGGGCCGATGAACCGAGGCCCTAACTTATAGGAAGGGATCTTGAGCCGGACATATTTGGACGAGAGCCAGACTTTATCCCCAGGGCGGAATTGAGGAGGGTCCAGACGTTTTTTGTCAGCGTGTCTTTTCATACGCTCGGATGACAGAAGGAGTGCGGACCGGGTACTCTCCCATATGGAGGAAAATTTGTTAACAAGAGATTCCACAGCCGGATTGTCCGCCGAGGTGGAGACGGGAAACGGGATCCGAGGATGCTGACCGTAGACTACAAAAAACGGGGATTTGGAGGAAGACTCGCTCTCGTGATTGTTGTACGAGAATTCGGCCCATGGCAGGAGATCCACCCAGTCAGAATGGTGGGCATTAAGTGCCGAAGGTAACTGGTCAGGTTCTGATTGATCCGCTCCACTTGACCATTAGACTGTGGGTGGTAAGCGGAGGAGAAGTCCAGGGTGACGTCCAGCAATTTACAAGTGGCTCTCCAGAAACGGGAAGTGAACTGTACCCCACGATCCGACACGATGTGACGGGGCAGGCCATGAAGACGGAAGATGTGGCGGATAAAGTCTTTAGCCAGCTCGGGTGCAGACGGAAGACCTGGCAGTGGAATGAAGTGAGCCATCTTGGAGAAGCGGTCAGCGACCACCCAAATGACCGTACAACCGGCAGAGACGGGCAGATCAGTAATGAAGTCCATCGCTATATGCTGCCAGGGGGCAGCAGGTACTGGCAGAGGTAGGAGGCGGCCGGCCGGCAGGTGTCTCGGAACTTTGTTGCAGGCGCAGGACACACAGGCAGAAACAAAGTCTATTACATCCTTGTGCAGGTTAGGCCACCAGTAGTGCCGGGTAATAAGCTGGAGGGTCTTTTTCTGACCGGCGTGGCCAGCTAGTTTAGACGAATGACCCCAGTGTAGAATCTTCTCCCGATCAGGTACTGGTACGAACGTCTTACCAGGAGGAAGACGATTTAGACTCACGGGAGCCACCTGCATTACTCTGGCGGGATCGATGATATGTTTCGGATCCTCCTCGAGATCAGACACCAGAAAGGATCGAGACAAGGCATCCGCCTTGACGTTTTTGTCAGCCGGGCGAAAATGAAGGACAAAATCAAAACGAGCAAAAAACAAGGACCACCGGGCTTGGCGCGGGTTAAGTCTCTGGGCATGCTGGAGGTAAGCCAAGTTCTTGTGGTCAGTGTAAATTATTACCGGGTGAAGAGCCCCCTCGAGCAGGTAACGCCACTCCTCCAATGCCAGTTTGATGGCCAATAACTCTCGGTCTCCTATGGAATAGTTGCGCTCAGAGGAGGAGAAGAGTTTAGAGAAGAAGCCACAAGTTACCATCCTCCCGGAAGATGATTTTTGAGTAAGTACCGCTCCGGCTCCAGAGGAGGAGGCGTCAACTTCCAGGAAGAACTGCTTGTTGCCATCTGGGCGATGCAGCACCGGGGCGGAAGAGAAGGCCTGTTTAAGGGAAAGAAAGGCCTCCTCTGCTTCGGGTGGCCACTCTTTGGGATTAGTACCTTTACGGGTGAGCGCAGAAATTGGGGCCGTCTGGGAAGAGAACTGTGGTATGAAGAGGCGGTAGTAGTTGGCGAAGCCCAGGAAACGCTGAATGGCCTTCAACCCCTCCGGTCGGGGCCATTTCTCGATGGCAGACAGTTTCTCAGGATCCATTTGAAGGCCGGTCTGAGAGATAATGTAGCCCAGAAACGGAAGCGAGGTCTGCTCAAAGAGGCACTTCTCAAATTTAGCGTAGAGATGGTTCTGCCTTAGCCTGAGCAGGACCTGACGAACGTCCCTCCGGTGAGTCTGGAGATCCGGAGAGAAGACCAAGATGTCGTCCAGGTACACCACTACGCAGGAGTAGAGAAGGTCCCGGAAGATGTCATTGACCAACTCTTGAAAGACGGCAGGAGCGTTACAGAGACCAAAGGGCATTACCAGGTATTCATAGTGGCCGTCCCGGGTGTTGAATGCCGTCTTCCATTCATCCCCCTGACGAATACGAACCAGGTTGTACGCCCCACGAAGGTCCAGTTTGGTGAAGATCCTAGCCCCCCTCAGACGATCAAATAATTCTGGAATGAGCGGAAGGGGGTACTTATTCTTCACCGTGATCAGGTTTAGGCCTCTATAGTCTATACAGGGACGGAGAGAGCCGTCCTTCTTTTTGACGAAAAAGAAGCCTGCTCCCGCCGGGGAGGTAGATTTCCGGATGAATCCTCTGGCCAGATTCTCCTCAATATATTCGGACATTGACCGGGTCTCAGCAGCGGATAAAGGATAGATACGCCCACGGGGAGGAGTAGTACCGGGTAGCAGATCGATGGGACAGTCGTATGGTCTATGTGGTGGTAATGTCTCTGCCTCCTTTTTATTAAAGACATCTGCATAAGACCAATAAGGAATCGGAAGTCCAGGTAGATTAGCTGGGGTAGGAGAGGGACGGACGGGATGGACGGGAACCAGGCAGGTTTTATGACAGTCTTGTCCCCAGCGAAGGACCTCTCCGGTTTGCCAGTCTAGCACGGGTGCATGTCTCTGGAGCCAGGGCAGACCTAGCAAGAGGGCGTGAGAGAGTCCAGGCAGAACATGAAAGGAGATACTTTCAGAATGCAGCATTCCCACCTGCAGGGTAATGGATTCGGTGATGAGTTGAATGGGGCGAGGTAAGAGGCCCCCATCCACGGCAGCGACAGACAAGGGTACAGCCAGAGGTTTGGTGGGGATGCGGTATTTCTCAACCAGGGACTGTGAAATAAGGTTCCCGGCTGCTCCAGAGTCAAGTTGGGCTAGTTCGAAATAACGGTTCTCCCCGTAGATGATCGAAACTGACAACAGCAGGGATGGAGAGGATTTATTCTTGTCTAGGTGGACCTCTCTGAGCGAACCTAGACACAGGCGTCTCCCGACCTCTCCGGGCAGGCACGGATCCGGTGCTCCTTACTGCCACAGTAGAAGCAGCTCCCCTCGGCACGGCGTGAGTCCTGACGGGTTTTGACCATCTTGGTCTGGTCGACCTGCATAGGCTCAGGAGAGTGTACCTGGGGAGAGATGGAGGGAATGACGGGTTTCTGGAAAGTAGGAGCTAAACGTGGAATCCTTCTCTCACGGGTGACCTCTTTGGCACGCTCCTGAAACCGTAGGTCAATTCGGGTGGCAAGAGTTATTAAGTCATCGAGAGTGGTAGGAATGTCCCGACCGGCAAGTTCATCTTTAATACGGCCGGACAGACCCTCCCAGAAGACGGAAACCAGAGCGTCGTTATCCCAGGCCAGCTCCGAGGCAAGGGTACGGAACCGTATGGCATATTGGCCCACGGTGAGACTCCCCTGACGGAGGCGTAGCAACGATGATGCAGATGAGGTCTTCCGTCCGGGTTCGTCGAAGATTTTCCGGAAAGCCGTGAGAAAAGCAGGCAAGTTGGACACCAGGGGGTCTCCTCTCTCCCATAGAGGATTCAGCCAGGCCAGGGCCTCCCCGGTGAGATGGGACATGATGAAGGCAATTTTGGCCCGGTCGGAGTTAAACTGGTAGGACAAAAGTTCAAAATGCAGGGTGCACTGATTCAAGAAGCCCCGAGCCTGGACGGGGTCGCCTCCGAAGCGAGGAGGTGCAGAAAGCCGGGGTCCGGGGTAGGATACCATAGTATTAGTGAGCAGCGGAGCCGCCGGATTGCAAGATATGGCACTGGCGGAGGTTGTTGGTGGATCAGACAGAGTGTTCAGGCGAGTATTAACATTCCGCAGGTGACCCAGGATGGCCTCCTGTTGGGACCTCTGACGGGACAGTTCAAGACCGAGGTCCGAGAGCGAGGGAGCTTGGGTGCCACCGGGTTCCATGGCCCGAGCAAACTGTAACGGGTCCGGGAGGCGGACTGTAACGGGTCCGGGAGGCGGAACCTCTGAGCTACTATACAAGGGGGCGGCCCTTGTAAGGGAGCGGGTGGCAGTCTCTGGGTGAACGGACAGGGAGTTACGGCAAGTGATCAGGGCAGTCTCTGGGTAAGGGGTAGGTACGACCTGTGATGGCAGAGCCTCCGGGTAGGCTAGCAGGCAGGTGGTAGATGTGTGCTCCCAGGTGAGCAAGCGAGAGTCTCTGGAATAGCAGGTGGTCACGGCACGTGACGGCGGAACCTCCGGGCTGGCAGGCAGGTAGGTAACGGAGAAGCGCTCCCAGGTGAGCGGGCAAGAGTCTCTGGAATAGCTGATGGTCACCGCACGTGACAACGGGACCTCCGGGCTGGCAAGCAGGCAGGTAACGGAGATGCGCTCCCAGGTGAGCGGGCAAGAGTCTGGAGTAGCTGGTGGTCACAGCACGTGACAACGGAGCCTCCGGGCTGGCAAGCAGGCAGATAACGGAGAAGCGCTCCCAGGTGAGCGGGCAAGCTGGTCCATAGACAGACTGACCGGAGTAGTAAGGCAGACCGTCGGACCTCAGGCAAGCAGGCAGGTAGCTGATATGCGCTCCCAGGTGAGCGGGCAGGCTGGTCCTTTAGACAGACTGACAGGAGTAGTAAGGCAGACCGTCGGACCTCAGACTGGCAGACAGGTAACAAGTATTCAGGCAGGAATCAGGCAGGTAACTGGCAGGTACTGGCAGGTAACTAGCAGGAAACTGGCAGGAAACTGGCAGGTAACTGGCAACGGGACCTGAGGGCTGAAGCACAGGTGAGACACAGGTGCAAACAACATTGCTCGGGCACCTCCATTTTGGAGGAGGTGCCTTATATATGATGAAGTCCTCCGGCCATTGGCCGGGGACTCTTTAGGGCGGCGCGCGCGGCCCCTTTAAGAGGAGGGGAGCGCGCGCGCGCGCGCCCTAAGCACAGGGGCCGGGAAGGAGCGCGCGCTGAGAGCAGAGCAGGAGGAGGACGCCGGGACGGAGCGCGCGCTGACAGCAGAGCGGGGGGAGGAAGCCGGGCACGGAGCAGAGCGGTGAGAGGAGCAGCGTCCCTGCCTAGCAGAGGGCAGGGACGCCGGCACTACACCTACTCCAATGACACGGTGGTATAGGGTGACGATCCAGTGATTTTATAAAATTCCTGATTACTCCGTTGACAAAGGTCTTATTCTCTTGACAGATCTCCAATGCGATTGTGGTAAATTGTCCAAGGAGATTGTTATGTAGACAGTTTCCGAATATATTCATGTAGGATCACTTTACCCTTAACACCTACATAATGCAGAAAGGTCAACCAAGGAAATCTCTTAACACTGATACTCAGTGTTCTACAGTATGTCAAATGGGAGTGGTCTTTATGGGGTGTGGCTTCTATAAAGGAGCATGGTTAAGGGGGTGCTAGAAGGCCAAAATACATCTACGGTGCTGCTACAGACAGAGCAGGCCAAAGGAAAGCAAACAGAAAAAAATGTGGACATGTGTCTGTGCCTTATTCACAGTCAGGGTAAACTACATTGGTGCCCAGGTGAGGAACCCTTAAAAGCAGATGACTTGATATCCCTGAAAAATATCACTACATAAAGTATTAATTGAGTACATTAAAGAGGTATTCCTATCTCCAAGATCCTATCCCAATATGTAGCAGGTGTAATAATAATATTGGCAAATATCTACAATTAGAAATGTAGTATAGTATTTTTGATTCGCTATCTCTCTTTCCTCATGTGCAGGCATTGCAGGACCTTAGGTATCCATGGTTACGTCCACTGATAAAGTGACAGTTAGTTAGCTAGCTGCTAGTGGTCGTAACCGTGGATACCTAAGGTCCTGTATTGCCTGCACATGAGGTAAGTGGCATAGCGAATCAAAAATACTATACTACATTTCTAATTGGAGGCATTTGCTAATATTATTATTATTATTACACCTACTACATATTGGGATAGAATCTTGGAGATGGGAATACCCCTTTAACTTTGTTTTTGCGTCTAAAGGGAGGTGTTTTGGTGGAAACCACAATTGATCCCCTGGGTTGTGGAGGCCCTAAAGCATTAGAGCATATGCCCTCCCTATAAGGCGGCCACTCATTACATACATGTTCACAAGTCACAAACTACATAGATGCACGCATACATGTACTATTGTTGTAAGCAGACATGCACACATACATCAACATTAAAATTGCAACACCAAGAAAGGAAAGTTGTGGAATTATGGAAATCACTAGATGGATAGACATGTTAATAATATGCAAATGATGGAAAAAAGGAAACAAAATTTTCAAAACATCTCAATTTATTCAGCATTGAGTGTGAGCACCACAACAACGCCACAACGCCAGGCCGCATGTTGCTTGTGCTACCGAGAGCAGCCTGTGTGACCTAAACGTGCTACCATAGGCTGCAGCGTCTCCAGACTTGTCTCCCATTGTGTACCTCTGGAATGTCATTGATTTGCAATTGCGAAGGGAGCAGCCAGCAGCGGATCTTGATGAGGCTGGCAGAACATTCCTCAGATAACCTTTAATAACCACATTGATAGCAGCCAATACATATAAGTGAGGGATTTCTGTACATGATGCTTATACTTGATACTGAATAAATTGAGATATTTTGAACATATAGTTTCCATTTTTCCATCATTTGCATGTCATTAACATCTCTATCCATCCTGTGATTTACATAATTCCACAACTTTACCTTCTTTGGGTTGCAGGTTCATTGTTGGGGCGAGTATAATCACTCCACAACCACGATTTTTGCAAAACGACATATATAGTCATATAATTAGGGGATCCTAACTTACACACAATTAGGGGCCTCTAACCCCTGTAGTAAGAGAAGTGAAGGGGAGCAGTGTCATTGCTGATGTGGCGCCCTGCTGCGCATTGGTGCCACAGAACCCAGAAGGGTGCATGGATGGACTTCTCCAAAGAGGCCCTCACACATTCACACATCTCCACCCTACCACCTCAGACCAGCAGAGGGAGCCCGTTAGGGATATATAATGGGAGGGTGGAGACAGGCAGCTCAGTGTTAGTGAGAAGTTAAGTCTCAGTCAGTGTTCAGAGAGGAACACAGCTCAGAGTGAGCAGAGAGCATGCCGACGCTCAGAGAGCGGTGAAGACGCAGCACGCCAGCTGCCGAGTAGTGAGGGCCCCGAGTGTGGTCGACGGCGAGGAGGAAAAGAGAGTGGAGCTAAGGGGGCAGAGGAGCCTAGTAAGCTCACCCCGTTATACAAACCGGACACCGGGTCCGAGCCTACAGGGACCCTTTACACCCAGTAGGGATAACCGGAATCCCAGGAGGACTACAAGTCCCTGGCAAACCTGAAGCTAGACACGTACAGGAACAAGAACCACGAAGGCCCCGACGTCCAGGGTAAAGTGGTTACCAACCAGAGGTCCTACTTCTGAGCAACAGGTGAAGTAAAAGCAGGACACATAGTCTAGGAACAGTGGCAGGCTGGCCAGGAACATACAAAGAGACAGCAACGGATCAGGAGGCCCTATACCCACTCACTGGGGAGAGTCCAAAAGTGCGCCCTTCACCTGGAGTACCTTGGACCGTACCTATCAACAGCACCAGTAAAGGTAATGAAGCAAATCCCCTGTCTCTGTCCGCTACTTCTGCTGTGCCATCGCTCCCCCTGCACCACAATGCCCAGCGCAACCTGCATCGTTTCCACTGCCCTGAGGCCTGCTCCACCTGTGGGGAGCCATTCCATCTCAAGCTGCCCTAACACCTGCCTCAGAGGACTGTCGCAGCGCTGGTGATCCTCACCAGACACCACAGGTGGCGTCACGACAAATCCCCCTATAAATATCCCCTTTTTGCACTGACCGCCCTGGGTCACAGACCGGGCCAGCCACCGTGATCTCCCCCAAAAGCAGCCATAAGGCCCGGCTGCCGAGTACCCCACGGCCCTGGGGTCGAGCCAGCTCCTGGCGCCACGAATGGGATTGCGTGCCCATTGCCACCGGGTACTGTGAACCTTAAGAGACTGTAACCCTTACTGTGGTGAAGTTTTCCCGCCATTCCTGAGGTTTTTTCCACCATATCCGCCATTTTTCCTGTTGCCGTGCGGGAAGAAGAGGGGCGTAACTGCTGGAAGCGCGCGAAGCCCAGAACACGCCACGCCCCTGTCGTCGAATCAGGAAGCGTAAGGTCCTGGAAGGAGTCAGAGGACGCTCTGACGTCAGACTCGAGCGACGCAAGGTCCTGGAAGAAGGCCGTCGCCCGCGGAGCTGCGGCCTACCTGGTAAACGAAGGTAGGCTCCAGTTCACTAGGGGGGAGCAACCATGGCCGACAACCAGCAAGCCGCCGGAACGCTGGTTAGCGCTCGTGAGGCCCAACCTGCGCCCGGCGCCGCACAGGCCAGAGCGGCCGCTCCACCAGCAGGGGTCGTAACTCCGTTGATACCTATGGCCCTGCCATATATCCCTGGAGCGAAGTGGTTCCCCCAGTATAATGGTACGCCAGACACACTGTCCGGATTCAAGAGGAAAATATGCGGCATACTGGATATGTATTCTATGACTGGCAAGCAGAGAGCCGCTGTAGTGTTAGGACAATTGACTGGTGCCGTTGAGCGAGAAGTTGGATCCTGGCCAGCCGCAGACCAAGAATTAGTGTCCATCATCTATTAAAGATTGCAAACAGCGTTTGAAAACCATACTGAGACAGATCTCCGGATGAGGTTCTACCAGTGTGTCCAGAAACCCGAGGACAGTATCCGGGACTATGCCTGGAGCTTACAGGAGGCCCTGCGGGCCCTGAAACAGGTTAGTCCAGCCAGCATCCATGAGGAAGATAAAATGATGACGGAACAATTCATCCGGGGGTTGAAGTCCCAGGAGGAGAGCAGAACTGTACGGTGGTGGGCCTTAGACCATCCAGATGCCACCTTTGACACCCTTAAGGACATGGCTATAAAGGGCCTGCAGCCCCTGGAAACAACAGACACTGCTATCCAGCGTTACCACGGTGGGGCCACCCCAGTGCCCGCAGCACCCACTGCTCCTCCATTCTGAAACAAGGATGCAAACAGTGCCCCCTAGCGAGCTGGACAGCTTACGCTCTGAAGTGCGCCAGTTAAGTAAAACCCTGGCCACTGTCATGAGTACCCTGCAGCTACAGAGGGAGCCTGAGCCGGAAGGAAGGATCCTGCTAGCCGATAGCCCTGAGGATGTCCCCTGGATGAGAAGAAGAAGGAGGACACTGCCACCCCGTAGGAGGACAATGCCACCCCAGAGGAAGACAACGCCACCCCGTGGGAGGACCAACGACCAACGGCGCCCTCCAGAAGACTTCATCTGCTACCGCTGCCATAAAGCAGGCCACACCACGCGGACCTGCCCTTTAAAAGAGAAAACCCTGGTGCCTAGGGCCAACACCCAGGAGTAGACCAACCAGGCCCATCAAACTGGTACCGCCGGTTCGTGGGAGGAAGACCTTTCCTGTCCATTGTGCTGGACGGCATCGCGACACCTGCCCTGCTGGACACAGGATCTCAGGTAACCATCATGCCTGATGTCCTCTACAAAAGGTTCTGGTCCATAGACGAACTTCACCCGCCAGATGCAAACCTTTCCGTGTATGCCTCTAATGGCCTCCCCCTTAACCTAGTCGAGGTTAAGGATGTGGCAGTAAAGGTGGGAAGAGTGGAACTGAAGGACCAGAGACTAATTGTAGTAGAGACTAATCCTGATGATACAGACTTGTATATGGTACTTGGCACAAATATTGTTAGCAACTGTTTGGGAGAAGTGTTATTCTTGCTCCAACAGATGGCTGACACCGCCAGACCAGGGCAGAGGAGGGTGCTCCAGAAAGAGATCCAAGCCCTTATGTACCAGCAACAGGTAAAGCTAACAGGTGGTGAAATTGGTAATATACGGGTGACAGACCCGATACCCATTGTGATCCCCCCGATGAGTGAGATGCTGATTTGGTGTAGAGCAGCAATAGGTCTCAAAGGACGGAGCTACCAGGCGGTAGTAGAGCCCCTTAGCTCGGAGCATAGACCTACGCTCTTGACTGCCAGAGGGGTGGTGGATGTACGCAATGGGAGGGTGCCCGTACGCCTCCTAAACTATGGGGAGGACGAGATTAGATTACCACGCTACGCCACTGTTGCCAAACTGTACACAGTAGATAACAACTCCATACACACGGCGGAGTCCTTAACCTCACCAGACGAAGTGGAGGATAATGACCCGGGAACCCAGGTGGAGGATTGGTGTCAACAGCTTCATGTTGGGACAGACACCACTCCTGCCCATCAGAAGCAGGGTGTACACCGGGTGGTTCAGGAATATGAGCAGGTATTCAGTAAACACCCACTTGACTTTGGGAGGATTAAAGGGGTACAACACCATATACCCACAGGTGACCATCCACCCATCAAAGAACGTTACAGGCCCATACCACCAGCACACTACTAGAAGGCGAAGGAGATGTTGCACGACATGAAGAAGGCAGGGGTAGTAAGGGATAGCTGTAGTCCCTGGGCAGCTCCCCTGGTCCTAGTCAGGAAAAAGGACGGAAGCATGAGAATGTGTGTAGATTACAGACAGGTAAATCGCATAACACACAAAGATGCATACCCTTTGCCCCGTATAGAGGAATCCTTGGCTGCATTAAAGTCTGCAAATTACTTCTCCACCCTTGACCTCACTAGTGGGTACTGGCAAGTAGCTGTTGCTGAGGAGGATCGGGAGAAGACGGCCTTTACTACCCCGATGGGACTCTGCGAGTTCAACAGTATGCCGTTTGGACTCTGCAACGCCCCCAGAACGTTCCAGAGATTGATGGAGTGCTGCCTGGGACACCGCAACTTCGAGACTGTGCTGCTATACCTGGATGACGTGATAGTGTACTGCAAAACGTACGAGGACCATTTGAAGCACCTGGCAGAGGTATTTGAGTCGCTGTCCCGGTATGGGATGAAGCTGAAGCCCTCCAAGTGTCACCTGCTCAAGCGAAAGGTACAGTACCTGGGGCACATCGTCAGTCCCAAAGGAGTAGCACCGGACCCGGAGAAGGTCACTACCATCCAAAAATGGCCGAAGCTGAAGAGCCTCAAGGAGGTACGTCAGTTCCTGGGACTAGTCGGGTATTACCGGAGGTTTGTGAAGGACTACACCAAGAAAGCGGCGCCTTTGCAAGAGCTCCTGGTAGAGGACAGTCCGGGAGAGGCAGAAACCCCCCGTTCCAGTGGGGTAAGGAGCAAGCTGAATCCTTTGAGGTGATGAAGGGGATCCTGACCGGCGAAGAGATCCTAGCCTACCCTGACTACAGCCAACCGTTCCTGCTGTACACTGATGCCAGCAACAAGGGATTAGGAGCTGTGTTAAGTCAGAAGCAGAATGGCCGAGAGAAGGTGATCGCCTATGCAAGCAGGAAGCTCCGCCCGACCAAGAGGAACCCAGAGAACTATAGCAGCTTCAAGTTGGAGTTCCTGGCCCTGGTCTGGGCCATCACCGAGCGGTTCAAGCACTACCTAGCCTCCAGTAAGTTCACTGCCTACACTGATAATAACCCCTTGACTCATCTAGAGACAGCCAAGTTAGGAGCCATGGAACAGCGATGGATGGCTCGGCTGTCAAGCTATCAGTTCACCATTAAGTACCGGGCAGGCCGCAAGAATGCCAACGCTGATGCCCTGTCCAGGATGCCTCACCAGTCGGACACTGAAGAAGAAGTGGATGACCTGCAGGAGATTGAGCTACCTGCCTTCCACCGTAATGGAGTGGTCCACGAGCAACGAGCCTCCAGGAGGGATCGTGGTAAGATGTTAAACCCTTTGCCTCACCACAGCTGGAAGGAGACCCAGGACAGCGGTTGTCAGCCGTGTCAAAGAACTGATAACCCAGGAAGGTTCCTCCCTAGATAAGGATGCGTCTCCACAAGCCAAGCAACTGTGGAATGAGAGAAGCCGGCTGTTCATCTATAGAGAGAAGCTGTGCCGAAGGTATGTCAACCCTAGGACCCATGAGATGGTATGGCATATCGTAGTGCCCAGGACGGACATCCAGATGGTGTTGGAGGCCTACCACGATCAAGCGGGGCACTTTGGCTGAAAGAAGCTAGAAACCCTGCTGAAAGGTCTGTTTTATTGGGCTGGAATGCGTGGTTCCATAGAGAGATGGTGCCGGGATTGTGGACCCTGTAGCCTCAGAAGAAAAGACTACAGCAGCCAGAAGGCACCCCTGCAACCCATCAAGACAACTCGACCCTTGGAGATCGTGGCCCTGGATCATGTCAAGCTGTCACCCAGCAGGTCAGGCTATTCCTATGCCCTGACCATGGTGGATCACTACTCCCGGTTCCTGGTGGTCGCCCCCGTCAAGGATCTGACTGCAGAAACTGCAGCGAAGACGTTTCAGGCATACTTCTGCAGGCCCCATGGATACCCGGAGCAGGTGCTGACAGATCAAGGCACTGCCTTCGAAGCCAAATTGTTCAAGGAGTTCTGCCATCTGTACGGGTGTAAGGAGATCCAGACTACACCGTACCACTCCCAAACCAATGGGTTATGTGAAAAGATGAACAACATCATCATTGGCCTGTTGAAGACCTTACCGCTAGAAGAAAGAAACCAGTGGCCAGATAAGCTACCTGACCTGGTAGATCTGTACAACCACATACCTGTGAGTTCCACCAATTGTACTCCAGCATACCTCATGCGAGCAAGACCCAGAAAGTTGCCCATGGACCTGGAGCTTGGTGTAGTAGAACCCGAAGCAGATATGTCCACTGAGGACTGGGATACAGGAGCAGTACAGGAGAGTACAGGCCTGTGTCGAAGACAGTCTGAATAGGGTAAGAGACAAGCAGGAAGCACAGTACAACAAGAGTGCACCAGCAGAACCCTTAGCACCTGGAGAAGTTGTGCTAAAGAGAAAAAGAAGAAACCACAAACTTGATGACCAGTGGGAGAGGGAACCCTACACTGTGTTAAATTCAAGATTTGATAACAGGAAGACCTGTTTAATTACCAAGGACGGAGGAAGAACGACTGCAACGGTATCTAGAGACCATCTGAAGTTGTGTCCAGGTCTGCTAAAGCCCCAGGAAGAAGTGCCTCTCATCGTACCGGAGGAGCCTAAAGAAGCAGTGATACATACTGAATTAGGAGATTTCCCGGCAGATTGGCCCCAACTAGGAGGAGCAGTGATAATACCTGTGATCCACTTTTACCAACAGCCAGAAGATCCTCCACAGCAAGTAGAACCTGTAAGTGCCCCAGAAGAGCCTGCTCAGGAAGAATCCCCGGAAGGAGGATCCCCGGTTGGAGCAGAGCAAGGAGGCCCAGCCAATGGTACACTTGCCAGTCTCGTAGGGAGGTTAAGGCAGCCATGCAGTTCCTCCACACCTAGAACTGACAGAATGGGAGGTAGTACAAACACCAGTACCACACGCATCCCAGTACTACGTAGGTCAACACGTAGCACGCAAGGTCAGACCCCTGTCAGATACAGAGAGTAAAAAAAAAGAAACTCTGATAGTATAAATAGTTGCCCCTGGGGTATATTGTTCTTGTGTAATTTTCATGTATTTAATTATTGATGTGTTTTGCCTTACAATGGACAATTTAGGTGACATGGACACTTAGCATTGCATTTAGTTACCCGTAAGGGTATATATATATAAAAGACTCTGTGGCTGAGGACTGTGAGCAGCCCAAAAACTATTCATGTACATAATTGCACTCCCTGGAGTGCCTTATAAGTAACCACTGAACAAAAACCCGTTTGGCGTGGCCGAAGACGTGGTCCACCACCTGGATAACTTATGCCCTGCAGCCACGCCCAGGGCCTACATTGAGGGTTTTTGGACGGGTCCCTCATGCTACTCATCCACTTTCGGTGAAAAGGACACCATGTTACGGGACTTGCTGTAACCATATTGTTATTATTGTAATTGTTATTATTATTGTTAACCTGTTTTTGAAAAAAATGCTTCAGTCCAGGAGTACTGGGTTTTACTAGGGGGGAATGTGGCGCCCTGCTGCGCATTGGTGCCACAGAACCCAGAAGGGTGCATGGATGGACTTCTCCAAAGAGGCCCTCACACATTCACACATCTCCACCCTACCACCTCAGACCAGCAGAGGGAGCCCGTTAGGGATATATAAAGGGAGGGTGGAGACAGGCAGCTCAGTGTTAGTGAGAAGTTAAGTCTTAGTCAGTGATCAGAGAGGAACACAGCTCAGAGTGAGCAGAGAGCGTGCCGACGCTCAGAGAGCGGTGAAGACGCAGCATGCCAGCTGCCGAGTAGTGAGGGCCCCGAGTGTGGTCGACGGCGAGGAGGAAAAGAGAGTGGAGCTAAGGGGGCAGAGGAGCCTAGTAAGCTCACCCCGTTATACAAACCGGACACCGGGTCCGAGCCTACAGGGACCCTTCACACCCAGTTGGGATAACCTGAATCCCAGGAGGACTACAAGTCCCTGGCAAACCTGAAGCTAGACACCTACAGGAACAGGAACCACGAAGGCCCCGACGTCCAGGGAAAGTGGTTACCAACCAGAGGTCCTACTTCTGAGCAACAGGTGAAGTAAAAGCAGGACACATAGTCTAGGCTCAGTTGCAGGCTGGCCAGGAACATACACAGAGACAGCAACGGATCAGGAGGCCCTATACCCGCTCACTGGGGAGAGTCCAAAAGTGCGCCCTTCACCTGGAGTACCCTGGACCGTACCTAACAACAGCACCAGTAAAGGTAATGAAGCAAATCCCCTGTCTCTGTCCGTTACTTCTGCTGTGCTATCGCTCCCCCTGCACCATAACGCCCAGCGCAACCTGCATCGTTTCCACTGCCCTGAGGCCTGCTCCACCTGTGGGGAGCAGTTCCATCTCAAGCTGCCCTAACACCTGCCTCAGAGGACTGTCGCAGCGCTGGTGATCCTCACCAGACACCACAGGTGGCGTCACGACAAATCCCCCTATAAATATCCCCTTTTTGCACTGACCGCCCTGGGTCACGGACCGGGCCAGCCACCGTGATCTCCCCCAAAAGCAGTCATAATGCCCGGCCGCCGAGTACCCCACGGCCCTGGGGGCGAGTCACTGACAGCTACCTTCTCATAATGGTACAAAAAAAGTGTGGGAACTGAGGCCACTAGATGGCAGCATTTCACATTAGCAGAGCAGAGGAGCTGATTGGCTGAGATCTATAATAGTCTATCTGTCCTTCATGAGATCTGAGGTAGATTGCAGATTGTGCACTACAAAGCACAAGCATGACTCAACAAGACAGCAAGGTCTTCTGTCTGTTGAGTCACCGGGTCAGCAGCAAAGGTGACCAGGTGATTGGTTATAAAATCCAGGTGACACCCAAGAAACCAGGAGAGCTGAAAGGCCTGATTAAGTACAATATTCTAGCAAAAAAACAAAGTCCAGTTTTCTAGAGTTATTTTCTCCATTTTAGTGGCTTTAGTATTAGCACCTTATTCTCTACAGGTTTTGCACCACTTTTTAAGTTGCTTTTCTTTTTTAAATCTTTTTTTTTCTATTTTACCTTGACATCTTTTCTTATCCAGATGTTTTAGACAGGTTCATGAAATAAGACTTTTACCAAATGTCATCTTTTTTTTTTTTTTTAGCAAATCTGACTTCGGTCTTCACTCTGACTTCACTCTAGGAGTGTTCAATTTGTCGCATTTTTGCAATTTTTAAAAGCATTTGTGACTTTTGGTAGTGATAGTGAAAAGTCACAAAACGAAACTGATTAAAACCAAAAATAAATTAAGAGATTTCTGTTAGATTTAAATTCATGAACCACGTGCTCCATTTTGAAGAATTTGTCGCAAATAAAAATAGCGAGACTAGACAAGAAAAAAGACAAATAAGAAGGAAAGAAGGCAAGAAAGAAACATAACAAAAGACAAATAAGAAAGAAACAAGACAAAAGAAGACAATTGACTTCAATAAATCCCATATGATGAATCGGGCCCATTGACTCATACAACTTATATTTGAACAAAACGTAAAAAAGTTACAACTGCAAAAGAAGAAAAAAAATGTTTTTGTTCCTCAAGGCCAAAATTCTGGTTCTTATGGGATAATAAAACTGTTCTACATTATATTAATACATATATTATTTTTTGTTTTAAGATTTCAGTTTATACTATTTATGCAACATAGTGGGCTGAAAATACATACTGACCCAATATGTATAGTGATAGAGAGGAGAAGCAGTTTGGATTTTACCCCAAATCTGATATTGTCCATACTGTAAAAATACATGTAAAGTTTAAATATTTAAAACTACATGAAATTTTGTAAAGTTGACAAGGTATTGAGTAAATTAATTCTACATCCACATCCTTGAACGGAAAGTGCAAAAAAACAGGCAACTATTCCTTTAGCTTAATATAGCATGCCACTGATTTCTTCCAGTATATACAGTATACAGTTTATACTTCTACATTGTCATTGGCTATTATTTGCCCCATTGTATCTTTTGTGGTGTCTCCTCCCACTGTTTTGGCAAAGCCTCTGTTTTAATTGCTCCGCCCAAAAATATTATCTTATTTTTCTCCAAAATTACAGTCGTACAGATATGGGTGGACATGATACCTCTGCACGATCTACGGATAACTTTAAGCAGGGCAAGAACAAAAAGGTAATATGTTGTCACCAAATAATCCAGGTTGTGATGAAACATAATGCAAATGAACATTTAGTCGAAATATCTGAAAATATAAAGTTATAAAAGAAGAAGAACAGTAAATATAAGAAGCCAGAATCCGACACTTTTTCATATATCTATCATTTGCAGCACACACTACTAGCCTATGATTCCCCCAATATTTCAGCTCCGCATTTGGTGATGATAGGAACGAGATGTTACTTAGAGTTTGCAAATGCTAAATTCTTATGATAATTAGAAGCGGTCTGGATAAGGAGTCTGAGATGGAAAGAATAAACAGAAGGAACTGGAAAGTCAATCATCATGTAATGTTACCTTGATAGGAAGATTTTATTTCTGGTGGTGGGAAGAAGATTTCGGTACCAGGTCCAGTGCCAGGCAGGGATGGTTCCTTAATGGGGCCCTGACCTGTGCCCTGCTGTGCTGTGCCACCTCCTAGCAAAAGGTATAGGTGCAGCAGGGTCAGAGGGAGGTCTCCCCTCAGCATCTTCATGGTGCCCCCTGTATCCCAGGCAGGAGGGAGCTGGCAGTTCAGCTAGTGCCTGACAATGCTGCTGAGTGCTCCGCTGCTGGGAATGTAGAGCTCACACACACTGCTCAGAGAGGGGCAGAGCACACTTCCACAGGGAGGGGAGTCAAATTTAGAGAGGATGGTCCTTGTAAAAAAGGAGGGTCAGTCTGGCAAGGTTTCATTGTGACATTTACAGGGGAATTGTACAGTACATCTCTGTGCACATAGGGGCTGCTGATGCTGAGAGGGGGTAGAGCATTTTTAGGGACATTAAGGAGCAGACTGTGGCCGGCAGAGGATGATACCAGAGCTGTTACCCAGTTGGATTTTCTATAGGGAGTAGCAAAATAACAATCATAAAATGACACATTACTATAACAGAAGAGTGAATGCTACATTATCATTAGTATGACTATTATTAACATTGTTATTAATTAATAGATTACTAAAGTGTTTTCCAAACAATCACATTTGGGACTGCGGATAGGGAGAAATTGTGTTACATTGTTGTGCTCTTTTGTCACAAAACAAGGAACTCACTGACTGGGGTGTGAGGCTTCAGCTAAGCACAGGGTCAGCTTTTGGTTGGATGGTGTGTTGCCCCTCCCTTTTGGTGTACCATACAGCGCCCAAATAATAATTTTGTAAAGTGCCCAAAGGGCAATAATTACTGTTGTTTAAAGAGGTTGTCCAGTTTTAAACTACAAGTCTACAGTCCCTCTGTGTGACTACAGACTTGTGTATCCTCGCATCGCACACCCTGCACACTGAGGATTCTCCAGTGCTGGCGCCAGTAGTGGTGGGCGCGTGAAAGCAAGTATGCGATTTGCATACATGCTGTCACATGCCGACAAGACCTGTGCATGTGTATTAAACAAGGTCGGAAACAGTCTAGTCAGAATGTGGCCAGGAGTATGCAAATCACATACTTGTGGTCACATGACCGTCTACTCGTAGCACCGGCGAATCTACCCCTTTAAAGGATTGGTTCTCATGTTTCATCTTAAAGAGTGCGCCACTCCTCTGCCTTGCAGATTCCTGTTTGCTGTGGTGTGATGCATTGCTGATGACTGACAGATTAACCCAGCGAAAGTGTTGCACCACTAGGCTGAACTATGTGATGCTGCAAGCAGAGGCAGATTTACCTCTGCAGTGCAGGTGGAGCGCAGGGGCACTAAAGCTGACTAGAATGCACACTGCGGCGTACTGGACAACTTTAGATCAGAGCTTACAAACTCTATTAAAAAGGGCTTGCAAGCACTGCTTATGCTTGGATACCACTGCTAGACTGCAGTAGTGGCCGGTAACGTTGGCAATAAGTATTAAACAATAAAATTAAAAATTGAGAACAGAAAGGATTTTTAATAAGAAGCAAATTGCAAAGTTGCTTGTTTTTTTTCAAGCACTTTGCAATTGTAAGCATTAGTGATGTTGAAACTAACCCTTTTAAAGCACCACTCCGGAGTTTTTTTGTTTTTTTAATTTCACTTCTGGAGTGGTACCACTAAAGTAACTTCTCTGACCCTAGTCTTATACTCGCAAGCCACTGTCTTCAGCTCTTCCCAGAGTTGTTCCGGTCCCTCGCCGCCATCTTGTGACCCCAACTTCTGACTGACCTGGAGTCAGAGGTAACAATCACAATTTCTCAATGTAAGTCTATGAGAGCCTAGTTCTGGCCTTGTTCTGGCCCTTGTAGACTTACATTGAGTAGCGACTTCCGGATCGCCCAGCAAACACTGGAGATATCCGGCAGGTCATAACCTGCTGGAGACCGACCGGAGCAGCACGGATAACAGATGAAGACAGCAGCAGGTGAGTTTAACACTAGGTGCGGGAAACATACATTAGTAGCACCACTCCAGGAGTAAAAAATAAAAACCCTGGAGTGGTGCTTTATTCACTAAACTTGGAACTGAAGCCACATCCTGTACAACTGCTTTTTCATAGGGTTAATAAATCAAATATAGGATAAGAGGCGTAAGCTCTGGACATCCAGGTGCCCCTTTCAATACAAACAGATGATGGCAATGATACCATATTTCAATTGATATATTGTCTTAGTGGTTGTGTTATAGTTGTGTTAGAATTATAATTATAAATTATATACGGTTCAGTTCGGTTACAGTAAACTCTACAATCATAATAAATTGTGCATCAGATGGAAAATACACGTAAATCTATATACACGATCAATAATTGCAACATTAGAATGAATTTCCATACAGATAATAGAGATAATACTACACATCATCTTCCCTTATTTGCTGCCTGCAGAGTTTTGGGAGGTCCCTTCTTTTTCAACAAATCATCTCCACAAAACATCTCATGTCTAAGACCTGTATAATATATCTTTATTACTTTTATAAGCATTTGTAAAAAAGAAAAAAGATAAGTGATAAGATCAGCTAAATAAAATAATGAATTCTGAAAAGTATTTATTTATTTTACTCACTTATATAATGCCATTAATTCCACATTGCTTTACAGACATTATAATCGCTGTCCCCATTGTGGCTCACCATCTACATTCCCTATCAGTATTTCTTTGGAATGTGGGAGGATACTGGAGAACCCAGAGGTAACCCATGCAAACACGGGGAGAACTTACAAAGTCCTTGCAGATGTTTCCTTGGTGGGATTTGAACCCAGGACCAAAGTGCTGCAAGGCTGCAGTGCTAACCACTGAGCTGCTGTGCTGCCCTCTGTTTTAGTATTACCTAAATATAGAAACCTAATACAATTAATAGAACCAACACTATCAACTTGATGGCTTCCAACTAGTTGTTTGGAAACCAGCAGCAAAATGCTGTTTATGGATCTTTTATTATAAGCATACGCCTCTGTTTAGTACACTGGTGGCTGATGCTTATACCTATATTTTTTTAACAAAATGAATTTGAGCTGTTTTTCAGAGTCAATAGTGAGCTCAGGCGGCTTGGGGGGAGAAGTGGCTCATAAGTGGAGAAAGAAGCAGATTTCTTTCATAGAATATATTACAAAGTTTCTTATATGTACTCGTTCTATTGATTTATGCGCAGTTTGATGAAACATCTGTGACCACTGAAGCATGTAGTTAGAGGAGGGCAATCACCAGTAACATGAATGGTGTCACCAGAGGGTTTAAAATGACAATTAACAGAACAAATAATAGTATTTTTTTGTATCGATGTTCCTAAGCTACGTCAGTACAGATAACTAGAACTGAATCCACGATTATCACAGACTTGTATATATGCAGACACCTAGCCAACTATATCATGTGTGTGTATATATATATAATTTGCATTGTGCCCCGAGAGACACTTTTTTTCCTTTGTACTTATGGAACTTATGAACAGAATCCTCTGCACCTCGCATTTTTACTTTGAAGACTCAACTGCTGCAATAACTCCAAGAAGGAGCAACTGACACAGGCAATGTCTGCAGTCAATCTCTCTCCTTTTAAGGCTGTAATGCCACATCTGGGAATGATCAGAGACACATGCTTTATAGCTGCCAAACACATCTGTGCCAAATCCCTTCACATTTACCTAAAGGGTCACTGAATGAGACAGAACCACATTGCCACCCGGTGTTCATGCTTAGTATTGCATCACTTTCAAATGATCTCCGCTCACTCCACTAAATAAGACAATAAACCTACATTATCCATTATATATAACAACACCCTCCTCCACACTTAAAGATCCTTCCTCCCCCTTATGATACATCTTTCCAGCACAGCCTACACTTTCCAGTATTTGGCAGGACATAGCTTACACACCCCATGCCATGTATATCCTTGAAGCAGCCCCTTTCCTCTCCCCATTCACTGTTAAACTATTGCAGCTGTTAAGTGTTGCAAATCACAAAGGAATAAACATATATACTGCTCAGATTTCACATGCAAACAAAGCGAAAAACTTTTTTGTGAAAAGGAACTTTATTTTCACTTCGCAAACAAATCATAGAATGGAATATATGGCATTGAAAGGGTGCATATTCCTTTCTTACTGTTGCTGAGCACATCTGCTGACAATATTTCTTTAATAAGTCAGGCCGTGGGATACATTTGGCGACCGCTCATAAAAAGTGGAGGGGGTGAAAGGGGCAGATGACAGCATACAGGAGAGTGGGATGGAAGAGAGGGAGCGATGAGCAAGAGCAAGAATGCTGGTATTGGACACTGGGGTAAAGGACTCTTGTGATACTCAGATAGGGAGGGGATGGTGGGCTCTAGCATCTGGCTCCCAGAAGAATTGACCACGAAACATCTGCATGAAATATACAAAAAAGAGAAATATTATACTAATGGACTGAAGAGAAAATGACGCAGTAGTAAGAGATCAGACATGGGATAAATCTGCTTTGCTGCATTGCCAGCAAGGTCCGATCAGGTCCGCTGGAAGCAAATTATCCCACTGTTATATGGAGATCTTCGAATGATCTGATGTTTAGTGATCATGTGTTTGATTACAAGAGGTTTCATCCAGAGATTAATGAATTAGCAATCCTACTTTGATGCTTTCCATGAAGCACAATGCTCATTATGTTATTCCATTAGTTAATTACAGTGCACTTGGTCACTGACATAACGGATCACCGAGTGCATGATATGTAGATAATGATTTTAGTAATAGGCTGATTTATTTTAACATCTGTTAATTCCGGAAATACGGGATGTTTTTTTTTTTGCTGGCCCTTTTTCATTAATGCGGGGGGATGTCTGCAACTCTTAGGAAAGAACCTTGAGAACTCACAGTTTCATCTTGTCATCCCACAGACAAATCGGATCAGGTCAAGAATCTTAGCATAGACAATATGTTCTCTGTACAGTCTCACTAGATCTGGAGTGATGTCATTTTCATAATTAGAAAAAGATAAGAGCGTTTTAGTTTAAAGGGAGTCTGCCAGCCCAAGTAGACAGTGTAAACTAAGCACATTGCCTTGTAGACCACTATAGTAATCGCACCAGTAGTGTCCTGATCGCTGCCACCGTTCTGCAGAAACTGGAGTTTAATCATATTTGCTAATTAGGGTGCTTCGTATACCCATGGTGCAGCCAAGAGGATCACTGCCCCTTTCCGTCCTCTGCTTTTGCTTTCCTCCTTCAATGGTGATTGACAGTGCTGGCTTACCTGGAGTGAGTACCGCCTGCAGAGAGAGCACCCATAGGATTTGGAGGGCAAGATCCATCGGCCGCACCAGTAATCTGTGGCTGCTGAATGGGAGCCCAGAGAAATGCCTCCTACTGCCCAGCTTTCACTGCTCTTCCTTAGATTAGCAGCGACATCATCGTTGCGGTATGATGCACATATGACATCGCGTCAGGCCAGCTAAACTAAAGAAGAGCCGCAGATTCCATCAAGTAAGAGGTGGTTCTCAGGGTTTCCGCCAGTGGCTGCAGATTACTGACGTGGCCAATGGACTGATGCATTCACACCAATTCTAGTAGAAATCTAAGAATTTGATAGACAAGTGCCTATTATGCCGTCTACAATCATAAACAGTGGCCAATTGCAATATGTCGCACACTTCTGTTTATCCCCCTATTTTGAATTTTGCACAGCCGACGCTCAGTATTTCTTCTGGCTCTAGTTCACGAGTATTCAGGTTCTAATTCAAGAGTATTTCAGTACTCGTGAATCAGAGGGTCTTCTACTATTAAGGTTTCCTCCAGAAATAAGCATTTTTCTGGATGGTGTGTGATTCAGAACCTACAGGAAGGGTTTGAGAAGGTTCTCCTTCTACAATTAAAGACCACATCGCTCCCTTATCCATTTCCTTTGGAACTTTGTTCACCCAAAATATACTAATGAAATTATGCTAGTGAGATTATTAGATTATGCTCAAGCAACTATTCAACCCAAAGGTGTCCTTCTTTTGTCAATACTAATCTGCATTCCTTTCCAATACTCCAGCCTGACAATGTTTCTGAAAATAATTCTCAGTGGTGCTCTATTAATATGGATGTGGAATCTGCCATTCAAAGAGATTGAAGAAAAACTCTTACAAATATCCATTTTCCTCTGGTTTAAAGAAGCAATTTTTAGGGTTTGCAATTTAACAAATCAGTAAAATTTTCTTTACCAAGAGCCTCATCCACAAGAATTGCTGTTTAAATTGAGTAAAATTTGCCCTCTCCTAAATCTTTTATTTACTAAGGATAAGAATTAGCAATGTACAGAAGGAACTGCCTTTGGCTGCAAAGTTTCAGCTCTATGCAGGAGGACCTGTAAGAGGGGGGCAGAGGACGCTTGTTTCCCTCTTACTAAACATGTTGCTACAATATTGGCCCAGTATGAAAGTTAGGTGATTAATTTCCTCACAACAAGCTGCCACAGAACCACTGAGAGAAGCCGCCCAGCTCAGTGCACACACTTCCTGTGAGCTGGTACAAACTAGTCTAGTCCTGTGTAGTCAAGGCAAAGGAAGGAAGCAACACTGCTCCCCGAATCTAAGCCAACCCGTGAAGGTCCCTCCATACGTGTAGCATTACTTGGACTGTGTGTAAGCCGTGTGCCAGGGTGGGCTCCCCAGGATAAAGCGAAGCCGCAGCGAGAATATGTGAATAAACGTACTAAAGAAAGAGAAAGATTCAAAGAAGTTCACAGACACTCAGCCAGGAGACCGAGACCCTTTTGCGGTACAGCGTGGCGTCCTACAATATATGCCAACTATATTTACTATATCTTTACCTATTGGCAGGCCTGGTTAAACCAGATGTCTATTAGCTGTTAATACCCTTAAATCTAGAAGAATTGAAAGGGTGTGGCATAGGGGCTTACCTGCAGTACAGCACAACAGCTTACAATCTTACAATAATTTAACTCTATTCCCCAACCAAACACTTCCCTGCCCTGTTATGAGTTCAGTGAACACTGAAGAATAATCCTTCTCCGACTACACCATGAATAAATATGCATCAGCTACTTAGCACTCCAAAAAATAAAGGTTGAATAACTTGAACAAATATCAAATAACTATAATGTTCCTCAGAAGCTTTCTCCTGGACAAGCTCAGGAATGGCCTAAAGTCTGTTGCATGCTTTAACAGCACCTGGGTGTAAGTTGGAGATTTATAGTAAACACAGAGTCCTTAATAACAAAGAAACAGGTGACATAGCAGTGAAACCGGAAATCGCGGATGCTGACCTTGGCAAAAAATGAGGCCTGACACAGTTCAATAGCCTTCCTAAGTAACTACAGGCCGTGTCTCAGTCTAGGGTATTTTTGCGACAAAATATGATCAGATGTGTGCATGGTTATGTAGCACCCTGAGGATTCGGCTGCTACAGGGGTATTACACCTCAAGCCAGAGGTGTGATATTCCACTCCCGGGTAAGGATGGAGTGTGGAACTGAGCTCAGTTAGCTGCATGCACTACACACATCCCATTTCCGAGGAACAGACCGATGGTACTCCCACTAGAGAAATGTGCAGGTACGACAGTGTCTGTTCCTGGCTGGAGTGGGAGGGGGGTGGAACATCCCAGTAGTGTAGGGGCAGATAGGGGGAGCAGTCTGGGTAGTGCTAGGAACTCATTGGGTGCTGGTCACCTGAGCTCACACATAGAGGGAGTATATAAGGTGGGAACCATCTTAGATCAGGGTCAGTCTTTTGCAGAGTGAGGTCAGTCTGTCAGAGCAGAGGAGAAGAGCAGCTCCAAGGCCAAGAGAGAGAGAGAGGAGAAAGAAAGACCCAGAGGGGGAGAAAGAAGGAACTCCAAGAGCCCAAATTAGACCAGAGGGTGAAGAGTTGGCAACAGGGTACCGGATCCCAAGCTGGCAGAGGCTACAGCACACCTTAGCCAGGAACCGGAGGTCGTGGGCAGGATCGATCTGCCACGATCACCCACTAAATCCACCCAGAAGGCAGACCAGGAATAGGGTCAGGGAACCCAGAGACAAGGGTTTACCACCAAGAGGCCCGAGGGAGCCGGACATAGGTGGATCCCTGGTGGGGAAGGCCAGGGAAGAGGACAGGACAGAAAGGGAGCTCAGGACCACGCTCCAGAATCACCTGGGGGTTGGCCGAGTCCAGGACCTGGTGGACGCAGCACGGCTCGGGTGGTCACTTAAGGCCGGAGTGACCAGAACAACTGCAGTAAGTAAACAAACCCTGAACTGCACAGCCCGACTCTGAGTCTCATTTCCATCCCCGCTGCACCACCACAACCCCCATCCTCTGCGACTGACCCCCTGAGGCTATACCCCTCCCGTTGGGGGTTATACTACCTGAGCTGCACATACATCACCAGCCTCAGCGGACCCTGCTGCAGCGGCGGCCGTATTGACCGCAATTCAACGGGTGGCGTAGTCGACACAAAAGAACATCTAGTAACATCATAAGGACTGCCACACACTGAGCTTGACACCCTGGGCACGGACCGGGTCACAGCCACTCGGAGACTACAACCCCCATCTGATCCGGCTCCGGGTATCCCCAACAACACTGGCCCAGGGGGCGCGTCAACTTTGGCGTAGTCGGCAGGATAACGTGCCCGCAACAACCGGGTACTGCGTGCCTGAAGAAAAGTTCACCGTTACCTTAAAAAGAAGTCTCCTGCCGGTTCCGGAGGGTCCCCGCCATCGGGCCCCATCACAGGTCGTTTCCCGCCGGTTGTCCGCCATTTGCAGCTTTTTCCCGCCATCCATGGAGTTTCCCGCCACTGGGAGACGATTCCCGCCATTTCTGAAGATTTCCCGCCTTGGGGGAGCGGACGCCATTATGGGCGTGCCAGAGGGTGGCAAGAGGCCACCTCCCATCGTGGGCCAGGTCGAAGAATGGCGCCAAAAGCGGAAACCGCGCCCACCAACAGAGACTGTGATGCTGGAAGTGTCCATCAGCGTAAGAGAACTGCCCCTGGAACTGAAGTTGCCCCGGGACCACCCTCGATGTGGGCGGAGACAGAAGAAGAGAACAAAGATGGGTGTCGCCTGGAGCAGTCTGGAGAGAGCGCACCCGGAGACAAGACGTCTGGAAGAGAGTCCAGAGAGAGCCTACCCGGAGATGGAGGGAGAGCCAGGCAGCACCGACCCAGCGGTCAGGAGCCTGATGCGGGCCGCCACTCCAGGCAGCACCGACCCAGTGGTCAGGAGCCTGTTGCAGGTCGCCACTCCAGAAGGCCTGCTGGAGATCCTAACACAGCTCCCCCGAGACCGGGAGTGTGCACAGACCGCGCTGGAGGGCCTCGCACAGAGGTTGGCCCGGGTGCAACGAGAGACGTTGGCGGAGTGGAGCCGAGAGATGGCCCAGCAGATCGAGACTCGTCAGCGGAGCACGCCACCCGAGACGAGGAGACAGACCGCCTCTGAGGATGGTGCAGGAGGAATGAAGGCCGGAGACGGCGCCGAGAAGGGAGCCGAACGAATGGAGGCAGGTAAAGGGGACGTCACTACCCCGAGCCGGGAAACCGCGTGCCTGCCCCAGCTCCCCGTCGCAGAGCCCGAAGTACCCCCTGCCGTGCCCGTCGCTGCAACGTCACCGCCGCAGACTAGGCCTCAAACGGAAGCCGCGACCCCTGTGACGTCACACGCCTCGACCCCGAGCGTGGCCAAGCAGGAAGTACCATCGGCCTGGTCGCAAGGCCTAGTACCCCCGGGCGCCGCAATACCAACAGCGCCCCCTACCTCCGCGGAGCCCCCGGCCTGGTCGCAGGGCCGAGTAACCACGGGCGCCGCCGTTCTTACGGTGCCCTTTTCCTTTAGCGTGCCCCAAGCCTGGTCGCAAGGCCTGGTTAACCCGGGCGCCGCTACCACCACGGCGCCCATAACACCTAAAGTACCGCACCTGGGTGAGGACCTGTTCGCCCAGCATACGTGCCCGGATGGGCAGCCCTTCGTATGGCCCCAGGAATACATCCAGCTGGAGCTGCAAAAAGCAAGGGCCATGTGCGAACCCCTGATCCCGGCTCCAAAGCCCATGAAGAGGATCTCGCCCCCGCTAGAAGAGACCCAGTTTGAGTGGGATCCCACCGGAGAAGACCTCATGGGGTTCACTCAGGAGACTCGGGCAGCCGCAGCGGAGCGTGCAGAGTGCTGCCGCCAGCAGCTCGAGGTCTTTGAGAGGGAGCGGAGAGAGAGGCGGGTCCGGGAACAACAAGCCCAAATAAGGAGCGCGGAGCAGAAGAGCCGGACCAGGAGAAACCCCCGTGCAGCGCATGGTCCCCGTACCATCGGGACTGTGATAAAGTTCAATCTGCAGCATGGGTGGGGTTTCATCAGGGATCACCGCACCCCAGGCGACGTCTTCGTGACCAGGAGAGACGTTGAGTCCCACCTACCGGAGGGACACAGAGGTCGTGACCTGTATTTAGGGGACAAGGTCACCTTCACCCGGCACAAGTGTGCCAAAGGACCCTACGCCCTCCATGTGCATCGCCTGACGGAGGAGGAGCTGCGGTGTGAGGAGGAGCAAGAGGGCCCGGACGGGTCTGAAACTGAAACCAACCAACAAGAAAGAGCAGGAGGACGCCGTCGTTGAGTACGGTAGAGAAGAGACTGTACATAGTTACCCGTCAGGGTATAAGAACTGTTCTAGTTAAAATATAGTCCCCGTTGGGACCAGCCAAGAGTGAACTGTTAATCCCGTGTGTCCCTATTCCCACTGACCGAGGACTGAGAGCGGTCATTCCTTTCCTAATACCTGGCCGAGGACTGAGAGCGGCCATATCCCCTTGTATATAGTTGCGCTTCCTAAAGCGCCCCCTACCGGTTTTATAGAGAACTGTTTTATTCCAAGAGAGACTGTCGCACTTTACCCGGTCACAAGTTGCACCGTGACCGGAGGAACCAGAAACAAGAATGTTTATATGAAAAGTTTATTGCTGATAATATATGATGTTTTATATGTTTATGTTTTATGAAAAAAAATGTATGTTTGTGGATGTTTATATCTTACAGCCCGAGGACGTGCTGTGATTTACCAGGGGGGAATGTAGCACCCTGAGGATTCGGCTGCTACAGGGGTATTACACCTCAAGCCAGAGGTGTGATATTCCACTCCCGGGTAAGGATGGAGTGTGGAACTGAGCTCAGTTAGCTGCATGCACTACACACATCCCATTTCCGAGGAACAGACCGATGGTACTCCCACTAGAGAAATGTGCAGGTACGACAGTGTCTGTTCCTGGCTGGAGTGGGAGGGGGGTGGAACATCCCAGTAGTGTAGGGGCAGATAGGGGGAGCAGTCTGGGTAGTGCTAGGAGCTCATTGGGTGCTGGTCACCTGAGCTCACACATAGAGGGAGTATATAAGGTGGGAACCATCTTAGATCAGGGTCAGTCTTTTGCAGAGTGAGGTCAGTCTGTCAGAGCAGAGGAGAAGAGCAGCTCCAAGGCCAAGAGAGAGAGAGAGGAGAAAGAAAGACCCAGAGGGGGAGAAAGAAGGAACTCCAAGAGCCCAAATTAGACCAGAGGGTGAAGAGTTGGCAACAGGGTACCGGATCCCAAGCTGGCAGAGGCTACAGCACACCTTAGCCAGGAACCGGAGGTCGTGGGCAGGATCGATCTGCCACGATCACCCACTAAATCCACCCAGAAGGCAGACCAGGAATAGGGTCAGGGAACCCAGAGACAAGGGTTTACCACCAAGAGGCCCGAGGGAGCCGGACATAGGTGGATCCCTGGTGGGGAAGGCCAGAGAAGAGGACAGGACAGAAAGGGAGCTCAGGACCACGCTCCAGAATCACCTGGGGGTTGGCCGAGTCCAGGACCTGGTGGACGCAGCACGGCTCGGGTGGTCACTTAAGGCCGGAGTGACCAGAACAACTGCAGTAAGTAAACAAACCCTGAACTGCACAGCCCGAATCTGAGTCTCATTTCCATCCCCGCTGCACCACCACAACCCCCATCCTCTGCGACTGACCCCCTGAGGCTATACCCCTCCCGTTGGGGGTTATACTACCTGAGCTGCACATACATCACCAGCCTCAGCGGACCCTGCTGCAGCGGCGGCCGTATTGACCGCAATTCAACGGGTGGCGTAGTCGACACAAAAGAACATCTAGTAACATCATAAGGACTGCCACACACTGAGCTTGACACCCTGGGCACGGACCGGGTCACAGCCACTCGGAGACTACAACCCCCATCTGATCCGGCTCCGGGTATCCCCAACAACACTGGCCCAGGGGGCGCGTCAGTTACCCACTGTGATGGCGCAGTGGGTCTTAATTATCTTACCGACCCATGTCTGCTTCGGTCTGCATGCGAATAGATGAGGCTCCCCTCCAACAGATGAGCGGTACCGCTGATGACTATGGCTTTACTCCTCAGCGGTGTCCAGCTCTACTCGCACTAGGTTCCTACCTATTTCTGTCTCTCAGCAGTGTTCCTGATGGTAATCTTTTCGCATCTGATAAGGAACTGGTCATAGTCAGGGTCAGCTTCACTCCGCAGCGGCTCTGGTCCTCAATGGGATGCTTCTACGTGCTAATGTCACTGGACCTCCCTCTGGCAAGTCCTCTCTCTGTCCTTAGTAACCTCCAACTGCCAGCAAGATTGCCGCCCCACTCCTTCCCATGACGCACATCTAACTGTCAACTGTCTCTGACTATGCGTCTGTTGTTGGGTTGACTTTTGCTTGTGGCTGAATAATAACATTTCAGTCCATGTAAAGCAGTACCATGTCATTACTGACAGCAAGCAGGTGATAAACATATACAAAAGGTACAATGTTTAGACATAAGGACACAGATATCTGGTCTAAAGAAGCAATATTTAGGGTTCACAATTTAACAAATCAGTACATTTTTATTTACCAAGAGCCTCATCCACAGCAATTGCTGATCAAATTGAGTAAATTTGTCCTCTCCTAAATTTTTTAATGACCAAGGATAAGAATTCAAAATGTACAGAAGGAACTGTCTTTGGCTGCAAAGTTTCAGCTCTATGTAGGAGGACCTTTAAGAGGGGGGGAAGAGGACGCTTATTACCTTCTTACTCAACTTGTTGCTATAATGTTGGCCCAGTATAAAAGTTAGGTGATTAATTTCAAATAAAGAGAGGACTGGAAAGACACAAAGAGCAAAAATAGGGTCTTATCTGGGTGACAGTGTTGAGAGAATAACTTATTAGTGCTCACCTTGTCTAGTTGTGTGCCACAACCACTGATAACGCTTAGGCTGCTGCAGACCCACGAGGGGATGAAAGTGCAGTAATGGAGAAACAAATGGGTTTAATTTTGCACTGCCATGTAGAAAGGATGAGGGATGCCAATCCAGTATAAGTGGTTTGTTTTGTTAACGCATTTTGAAGTATACAAACTTCTTCCTCAGGACAACTACGATTGTGGTTGTCCTGAGGAAGAAGTTTGTATACTTCGAAACGCGTTGACAAAATACATTACTTATACTGGATTGGCATCCCTCATCTTTTCTACATGGCAGTGCAAAATTAAACCCGTTTGTTTCTCCATTACTGCAGGTGATAAATTTCGTCACAACAAGCTGCCATGGAAACGACTGAGAGAAGTTTCCTAGCTCAGTGCACACACTTCCTGTGAGCTGGTAAAAACTAGTCTAGTCCTGTATAGTCAAGGCAGAGGAAGAAAGCAACATTGCTCCCTGAATCTAAGCCAACCCGTGAAGGTCCTCCATCAGTGTAGCATTACTTAGACTGTGCATGATATTTCCTTCAAAAGCAAGTGAAAAGAACTGTGCTCCAGACTCCCTGAGAGGCCCTAAGCTTGCTTGTTTCATAAGGAGAAGACACCTTCTACCATGCGCACAATCTGCAGTGTAACCTATGCTGTGAACTTCAGCTACCGTGACATTAAAATCCTCTTCCATTTGAACTATATCTCTCAGCTGGCCCCTCTGCAACATCTGGCGCCTCCCCCGTGGCTCACCGCAGGGGGTGCACTGAAGTGGCCTTGTAGGCTTGTGTGCTGACATGAGACTCTAGAAAATGAGAAGTAATTTGTCCTGTAAAGAGACTGCAATGTTTTAAGTGGACGGCCTCCTATTGGATGAAATCAAATTAACATCTTTGATAAACTATTATCCTGCCCATACCTTCTTGTCAAGGCACCCAGTATAATGCTCAGTCCTGTTCACAGGATGGCATCTCAGCATCTGGAGCTCCTCCATGCAGTCCCTTTATGAAGAATTCTACATTGATATAATGTAAATCTGTTACCCCTAAATCCTATCAGCAACTCAAAAAGATCCTAGCTGGACTACTAATAAAAATATACTGGTGCATCTCTATAAATTAGAATATCATCAAAAAGTTAATTTATTTCAGTTCTTCAATACGAAAAAGTGAAACTCATATATTATATAGAGTCATTACAAACAGTGATCTATTTCAAGTGTTTATTTCTGTTAATGTTGATGATTATGGCTTACAGCCAATAAAAACACAAAAGTGATTATCTCGTTTATCTCAGTAAATTGGAATAGTTAACAAAAAACACCTGCAAAGGCTTCCTAAGTGTTTAAAAAGGTCCCTTAGTCTGTTTCAGTAGACTACACAATCATGGGGAAGACTGCTGACTTGACAGATGTCCAGAAGGCAGTCATTGACACTAAGTAAATGCAAAGTAAATTTTGCATTTCATTTGGAAATCAAGGTCCCAGAGTCAGGAGGAAGAGTGGAGAGGCCACAATCCAAGCTGCTGGAGGTCTAGTGTGAAGTTTCCACAATCAGTGATGGTTTGGGGAGCCATGTCATCTGCTGGTGTAGGTCCACTGTGTTTTATCAAGGCCAAGGTCAGTGCAGCCCTCTATCAGGAAATTTTAGAGCACTTCATGCTTCCCTCTGCCGACAAGCTTTTTGGAGATGGAAATTGCATTCTCCAGCAGGATTTGGCACCTGTCCACACTGCCAAAAGTACAGTACCAATACCTGGTTTAAAAAAAACAGTATCACTGTGCTTGATTGGCCAGCAAACTCGCCTGACCTTAGCCATATAGAGAATCTATGGGGTATTGTCAAGAGGAAGATAAGAGACCCCAGACCCAACAATGCAGACAAGCTGAAGGCTGCTATCAAAGCAATCTGGGCTTCCATAACACCTCAGCAGTGCCACAGGCTGATCGCCTCCATGCCACATTGCCGCATTGATGCAGTAATTGATGCAAAAGGAGCCCCGACCTAGTATTGAGTGCATTTACCAAACATACATTTCAGTAGGACAACATTTCGGATTTTAAAATCATTTTTCAAGATGGTGTTATAAGGTATTCTAATTTACTGAGATAATGACTTTTGTGTTTTCATTGGCTGTAAGCCATAATCATCATCAACATTAATAAAAATAGAGACACTTGAAATAGATCACTCTGTTTGTAATGACTCTGTATAATATATGAGTTTCACTTTTTGTATTGAAGAGCCGAAATAAATTAACTTTTTGATGATATTCTAATTTAGTGAAATGCACCTGTACATACAGTACAGACCAAAAGTTTGGACACACCTTTTCATTTAAATATTTTTCTGTATTTTCATGACTATGAAAATTGTACATTCACACTGAAGGCATCAAAACTATGAATTAACGCATGTGGAATTATATACTTAACAAAAAAGTGTGAAACAACTGAAAATATGTCTTATATTCTAGGTTCTTCAAAATAGCGACCTTTTGCTTTGATGACTGCTTGGAACACTCTTGGCATTCTCTTGATGAGCTTCAAGAGGTAGTGACCGGAAATGGTTGTTTTCACTTCACAGGTGTGCCCCTGTCAGGTTTAGTAAGTGGGATTTCTTGCCTTATAAATGGGGTTGGGACCATCAGTTGCGTTGTGCAGAAGTCAGGTGGATACACAGCTGATAGTCCTACTGAATAGACTGTTAGAATTTGTATTATGGCAAGAAAAAAGCAGCTAAGTAAAGAAAAACGAGTGGCCATCATTACTTTAAGAAATGAAGGTCAGTCAGTCCGAAAAATTGGGCAAACTTTGAAAGTGTCCCCAAGTGCAGTTGCAAAAACCATCAAGCGCTACAAAGAAACTGGCTCACATGAGGACCCCCCTAGCAAAGGAAGACCAAGAGTCACCTCTGCTTCTGAGGATAAGTTTATGAGTCACTAGCCTCAGAAATCGCAGGTTAACAGCAGCTCAGATTAGAGACCAGGTCAATGCCACACAGAGTTCTAGCAGCAGACACATCTCTACAACAACTGTTAAGAGGAGACTTTGTGCTGCAGGCCTTCATGGTAAAATAGCTGCTAGGAAACCACTGCTAAGGACAGGCAACAAGCAGAAGAGACTTGTTTGGGCTAAAGAACACAAGGAATGGACATTAGACCAGTGGAAATCTGTGCTTTGGTCTGATGAGTCCAAATTTGAGATCTTTGGTTCCAACCACCGTGTCTTTTGTGCGACGCAGAAAAGGTGAACGGGTGGACTCTACATGCCTGGTTCCCACCGTGAAGCATGGAGGAGGAGGTGTGATGGTGTGGGGGTGCTTTGCTGGTGACACTGTTGGGGATTTATTCAAAATTGAAGGCATACTGAACCAGCATGGCTACCACAGCATCTTGCAGTGGCATGCTATTCCATCCGGTTTGCGTTTAGTTGGACCATCATTTATTTTTCAACAGGACAATGACCCCAAACACACCTCCAGGCTGTGTAAGGGCTATTTGACCAAGCAGGAGAGTGATGGGGTGCTATGCCAGATGACCTGGCCTCCACAGTCACCAGACCTGAACCCAATCAAGATGGTTTGGGGTGAGCTGAACTGCAGAGTGAAGGCAAAAGGGCCAACAAGTGCTAAGCATCTCTGGGAATTCCTTCAAGATTGTTGGAAGACCATTTCCGGTGACTACCTCTTGAAGCTCATCAAGAGAATGCCAAGAGTGTTCAAAGCAGTCATCAAAGCAAAAGGTGGCTACTTTGAAGAACCTAGAATATAAGACATATTTTCAGATGTTTCCCACTTTTTTGTTAAGTATATAATTCCACATGTGTTAATTCATAGTTTTGATGCCTTAAGTGTGAATGTACAATTTTCATAGTCATGAAAATACAGAAAAATCTTTAAATGAGAAGGTGTGTCCAAACTTTTGGTCTGTGCTGTATGTTGGGAGTTTCGAGCACATCATATGGTGTTCAGGTGTCATTTGAAATCTCCACCTTTCCTATCAGCTCACCAGCTCACATGGCAGAGAAATTCCCTCTGTATTGCCCCTTTATCCACTTCTTTTGGTTAATTTAATATACACTAATGAATATACTCACACTCAGGTCAACCTGTCCAACTGGTTTGAGGTCCTCCCCTTGAGCCCTTGAAGAAAACCAATTTAGATTAAACTCAGCCCAACAGGGAAGTTTTTAACCAAGCCAAATATTCCTCACAAAACAGATTTTGCTTAGGTTACTATTCAAAGGTGTCCTTCTTTCCAGTTCCCCAGGATGACAACTTTTCTAGAAATCATTCTCAGTGGCATTTTCTTAATATGGAAACGGAATCTGTGATCCGATGGGATTGAAGAAAAATTCTACAAATTATTCATCACCTCCTGATGGAACTAAGGGAAAATAGATTTACATTCTAAGTGTTATGAACTGCTACAAGCACTAAGGAAAGAAAGGAAAACTGTCCCTACAATAGGACTAAGCTGATTCCCTATGATGCAGCGGGGGACCTGTTCCTTGTGAACAGACCCGCCTAAGTCCTCGGCTAGTCTGAACGCAGACCTAGAGATATAAGGGAGGGGTCCCTACAAGAACTAAGGACTGGGATATAGTTGGACACCTCCTAGCAGAAATTGTAGCAGAGCAAAGACAAACAAACAAAAAGTGCTAGCGGTCCAAAGACCAAGCAAACTACAGAGTTAGGTACAAGGCACCTGGCCTCCTTTGAAACGCTATGATAAGTCTAGGAGCAGAGACATCATCCGCCTTTACCTAGGAGTTATCCTCGGGACCGAAACCTTTCCAAGCGACGAGATACTGCAATCTCCCTCTATGCCATCTAGATTTAAGAATGCGAGAAATTTCATATTCACCGTCTTCCACCACCGGAGGAATAGAGACAGTGGCGTCCCTATCCGAAACCTCAGCTTTTTTCAATAAGGAAACATGAAACACCGGATTAATCTTCCAGGAGGTTGGAACCTCCAACCTAACAGCAGATTGGTTAACTACCTGAAGTACCTTAAACGGCCCTACAAATTTCGGGCCCAATTTCTTAGAAGGAATCCTCAACCGCAGATTCTTAGAGGACAACCAAACCATGTCACCAACCGTAAACAAAACCTCTTGACGTTTCCTGTCAAAGTACCTCTTATATTTTTCGTTAGCCTCTTGAAGGTTACAACGTACATCAGTCCAAATTCTCTCCAAATCACCGGAAAAATTCTCCTCCTCCGGCACAGTCGATACCAATTTGGAGAATGACCCAAACGACGGATGTCTCCCAATACAGCAAAAAAAAGGAGAACACCCAGCAGAAGAGGATGTATGGTTGTTAAGAGCAAATTCAGCAAGTGGCAGAAACTCAGACCACCCCTCTTGATTGTCAGCCACAAAACAACGCAAAAACTGTTCAACCTCCTGGTTCTTTCTTTCTGTCTGTCCATTAGACTCAGGATGATATCCAGATGAAAATGACAAATGAACTCCCAACCTGTCACAAAAGGCACGCCAAAAACGAGCCACGAACTGAGGTCCCCCATCGGAAACAATGTCGGTAGGAACGCCATGGAGTCTGACAATTTCCTTAACAAAAGCCTTAGCGAGTGTCTTAGCGCAGGGCAGTTTGATGAAAGGAACCAAGTGACATTATAAACCCAATGCGCTGTGATTCATTCCCCGAGGATCTGGGTCTTAAACGAAAATATAATAAACAAGCGTTTTTAAAGGAAAAAAAAATCTTGCTGTTTACCATAAAAAAAATCTGGCAGTCCTACCTTTGGTTCGACAAAATGCGCTCCAGGACAGCTACTCACGTGTTGCTGGAGCTCGGCCACCTCCAAAGACAGTCCCTGCAGGAGCTGAGCCAACTCCTGAACCGACACCATGCTGAATTCTGGATTACTTTCCTTAGAGTGTTTTATTTTGGGCTGGACTTACTGTTATGAACTGCTACAAGCACTAAGGAAAGATAGGAAAACTGTCCCTACAATAGGACTAAGCTGATTCCCTACGATGCAGCGGAGGACCTGTTCCTTGTGAACAGACCCGCCTAAGTCCTCGGCTAGTCTGAATGCAGACCTATAGATATAAGGGAGGGGTCCCTACAAGAACTAAGGACTGGGATATAGTTGGACACCTCCTAGCAGAAATTGTAGCAGAGCAAAGACAAACAAACAAAAAGTACTAGTGGTCCAAAGACCAAGCAAACTACAGAGTTAGGTACAAGGCACCTGGCTAGCTTAAGAGTAAATGTAACACTGAAGTCCAGCAAGGCCAGAAGGGCGGAGCTGGATTATATAGGCAGAAAGTCATGTGACCAACAAAATAGAAAAGGAACTAACAGGAGGGTTCTAACACTTAGGCTGTGTGCCCACTATACGTTTTTTAAGCGTTTCCGCAGCGGCAATTCCGCCACAAAAACGCTTAAAAAACGCTTGTTAGTAGGTTTGCTATGGTCCCCAATGATAATCCGCATGCGCTGTGCACATGCTGTGGAAATTTCCGCTGTGGATTATCATTGCGGAAAAACCCGCAGCACTACAAATTATTTTGCGGAATCGCGGCCATTTGGCCACCATAGACTTGCATTGAATCGCTTAATATCTGCATGACTACATGTGCACATGCGGATATTAAGCGATTCAATGTGTGGATGGTACTTGGGTCTGGAGAAGAGGAGACTCTCCTCCAGACCCGGGTACCATAGTACCTGTAAAAAAAAGAATAAAATAAAAAATATACATTATACTCACTTTCCGATGGCCCGTGGTCTTCTATCCGGTACGTCTTGGCTCCCCGGTGGCTCGCGATGAAGTAAAAAGACCTTCCATGACATCATTCAGTCATGTGACAGGTCATGCGACCGCTGACATCGGCGGAAGACCGGAGAAGGAGACCGAGGTCCATCGGAAGGTGAGTATAATGTTTTTTTTTATTTTTTAACATTTTTATTCTTTTTTTTAACTAACTTGGTCACACTATATAAAATCCATGCCGGCTGCATGGATTTATATAGTGTGACCAAGTTGACAAGCACTTTCCAAGTGATGCTAAAATCGCTTGGAAAGCGCTTGTCAACCCGCATGCGGAAATGCATGTGAAGAACGCTTCACATCCACTTGTCCCTGGCTGAAAAAATGCATGTACAATCCGCATGCGTTTTTTTTGCCAGGGAGATGCAGAAACGCTCAGGAAAAATCCGGAGCATTTCTGCATCGTAGGTATGTTGCGCCCTGCTGCGCATTGGTGCCACAAATCCTAGAGGGGAGCATGGACGGATTCCTCCACAAGAGGCCCTCTTAGCATACACACACCTCCACCTTTCGCCTCAGACCAGCAGAGGGAGCCCGTTAAGGATATAAAAAGGGAAGGTGGAGCTAGGCAGTCAGTCTAGAGAACACTTTCCTCAGGGGACAGAGGTAGTTCCAGTCCCTCTAGAGAGAGTTCAGACTCAAAAAGCTCAGGTTAGTGAGCCTAAGGCGTGCCAACGCCATAAGAGCGGTGAAGAGTAGCGAGGCCTACTGCCAGTGTGAAGCCTAGTGAGGGCCCCGAGCGCGGCCGAAGGCGAGTGGAGTAAGCGAGCTACTTAGGGGGGGCAGAGGAGCTTAACCAGCTCACCCCACAACCAGTTACCGGACACCGGGTCCGTGTCTGCAAGGATCTCTAGGACAAGCAGAAATAACCAGAACCCCTGGCGAACTACATGTCCCAGGAACACCAAAAGCTGACCATTATACCAGGGTCAGGAGTCATTGAGGCCCAAGAGACCAGGGGGTGTGATCTTCAACAGAAGGCCCTACCACCAGGTCAGCCGGTGCAAGACAGAGACTAAGTTAGGCCTAGCTCCAGGCAGGTCATAAACTTAGCAGGAAAAGGCAAGAAACAGGAGGCCCCACACCCACTCACTGGGGAGAGTCCTGAAATGAATCCTTCACCCTAAAGTGCCCTGGATCGTGCCTGAAACACCACCAGTAAAGGTACTGAAGTGAACTGTCGAGTGTGTGCCTATTCTTCCTCCGACCCGGCTGGGTCCCCTCTGTCCTGCATCCCTTCTCCTACGCTGCCCTGAGGCCCCGCTCCACAAGTGGGGAGCAGAACCAACTAAGCTGCCCGACCACCGGCCTCAGAGGACTGTAGCAGCGCTGGTGATCCTCACCAGACACCACAGGTGGCGTCACAAACTTTCCCCTTTCCCATACACCTTTTCCCCCAATTCCTTGCTTTTTTTTTTAAAAGTGACCCCAGGGTACGGCCCCGGGAGCCGGCCACCGCGGCGTCCCCAAATCTAACAGTAAGGCCTGGGCGCCGAGTTGTCCCCATCCCCTGGGCGCGTCAGGCACATAGCCTAAAACTAACACTCCTTGTTATGTGGATACCGAGAAGCACTTATAAGACATTTATTTGTGACTTTGTTTCTTAGCAATGTTGCACATACTCAATGTGTTGATGTGTTATATAGCAATTGTTGATCACATGGAAATACTGGAAATTTAATTTAATTTTGTGGAGCGCACCTCTATGTCAAAAGCTATAATGTGGAAACAAAGAGCATATTTCTGGACTTATGAGTAGCCAGCTCATGTCTGGACTCTATAAGTCACTTCCTAAATGTGCAGGGAATACTCTGAAAATACAAATGCTGTGATATATTAATACAGGATAGAACAGATGTTATATAATGATTCAACATACATTCTGCACCAATTCCTTAACCCTTTTCCAACTTATGATGTACATTACACATCAGGAGCCGGGGTAAGGAGCCAGCTTTGTAGCTGAATCTGCACCATACCTGGCAGATGCCGGCTGTGTTACACAGCTGACATCTTGTAACAGCAGTGACCGAAGCTTGCGACATTTGCTGATGTTTAACTATTTAAATGCAATTGTAAATGACTGTCAGAGAGATTTAAATGGGTATTCCCATCTGCAAGATACTATCTTAATATGTAGTAGGTGTAATAATAATACCTCCAATTAGAAATGTACTGTAGTTCTCCTGATAATCTATGTCACTTACACCATGTTTGGGGCATTGCAGTGGCTTATATATCCATGGTTACAACCACTAGCAACTAATTATCAGTTTGTGAGTTGTCTTAACCATGGATACCTAAGCTACTGCAATGCCCTGCACATGGGGTAAGCAACGTAGCGAATCAGAAGAACTATACTACATTTCTAATTGGATGTATTTGCTAATATTATTATTATTACACCTACTACTTATTGGGATAGAAAATCATGTTGTCTGGTTATTTTTACTACACAAACACAAAACCCAGCAATGCCAGATTTTTTTTTCCTTTTCACCATTTGCTTTTTACATTTTTCAGTAAATTACATCTTAAGATGAATAGTAACATTTGACAACTCCTCCCACAAAAACAATGTGGCTATATCGATGGAAAAATAAAAAAAATTATGACTTTTGGAAGATGATGAGGAATAGACGAAAGCAAAAAAATGAAAAATCGCATGGTCCTGAAAGGCTTAATGCTTTTCAAACAATTATTGTTTTCAGAACATCCAGGGATCAATCTGCCCTGGCTGGTCGGGCTTATATGGAAGAATATCTGTGTAATCTTTCATCTGATGGAACATAGTACAATTTTTTCAATGCTTTAATATCTCGGAAACATGCTACCCAATGGAATGCGACAAAAAATTTATGTGCCATATGAAATAAAAGAGAAAAAATATTGTATTTTTTATTTTGTTGAACAATTAACACTGCATAATGATTAGATGCTATGGACATTTTTTTCTTTTCATTTTCATAAATCTGCCACCGTATCTCTGAATTTAGAATCAAGTAGAAGGTAGGCCTTCTTCACACATCCGTTTTTTATGTCAATATGTGGTCCATTTTTTAAGGACTGCAAATACGTACATACGCACACCCGTTGTATTCCATGGTTTGTTGCACATGTCAGGTGTTTCATACGGACTGTGTCCGTGTGAAAAGCGTGCAGATGTCCATTTTTCCAGCATCACGGAGGAAATGCTTTCTGCATACGTGCACACTGATGACACACGGATGACATCTGTGTGACATCTGTGTGACATGTACCCGAATGAAATTCTCCGGTGACTGGGGAAAGCAGTACAGTTAGCGCTTTTCCCAGCTGCCGGTTGCTGATTACAACTGTCATCAACCTCGTCTGGTCTCCCTGCAATGAGCGAGACTAGGCAACGCTGATGACAGTTGAAGTCAACACCGCCATCTGGGAATAGCACACATTAAATAAATAAATAAATAAATAATGGCATGGGTTCCCCTTTATTTTTACTAACCAGCTGAGGGAAAGCAGACAGTCGGGGGCTAGTGTTGTTATTCTGGGAAGGAAATAATATCCATAAAGGTTCCCAGCCTATAAATAACAGCTCACGGCTGTCTGCTTAGCTTTTAATGGTTATTAAAAAGGGGGGAACCTCCCCAAAAAATGACAAGCAAAGGCTAAACAAACAACTGTAGGCTGATCTTAATCCTCACCTGTCTGCTATAAATCCATTAAAATGAGCTCCCACAACGATCCCCGACTCTGCTACATTCGGATGCTGTGATGAGCTGTGACATCAGTAATGTGACCGCTCACCAAGTCAGCCGGAACACAATGAGAGTAGCGTGAGAACGCAACTGCGGTGACGAGCGATGATGTAATTTCTCATGCTGCGAGCGGTGACGTCAGTAAGGTTACCACAGTTCAAAGGCTGGCTCACACAGAGATTACCATGAGAACTGCCACCTGTGACCTGTGGTAACCTTAGTTAAGTCACTGCTAGTCACTGCAGCCAGGTTTTCACGCTACTCTCAGTGTGTTCCAGCTGGTGTGGTGGTCACGTTACTGATGTCACGGCTCATTACTGCCTCCGGATGTAGCAGAGTCAGGGATCGTTGTGGGACCTCCTAATTATGGGTTTACGGCGGATACCCGTGGATTACTTTTATTTTTATTGTATTCAATGGGTAAATTAGGGTAATTGTCGTGGGAATGATTTTTACAATTAAAGGACTTTTCTCGTGTGTTTGTTCATTACACTTGACTACGGGGTTAGTAATGTGGGTGTCTGACAGATGCCTCTCCATTAATAACTCCTGAGCTTGATGTCAACAGACATTACACAGCTGACATCAACCCCAAAACCATTACCCCGATTGCCAACGCACCAGGGCAAGCGGGAAGAGCCGAGGTTAAGTGCCAGAATTGGTGCATCTAATAGATGCGCCATTTCTGGGTTGGCTGAGGGCTTGTGTTATTAGTCTAGAAGAGGGCCAATATCCATGGTCCCTTCCCAGCCTATTAAGATCAGCCCGCTGCTGTCTGTTTAGCCTTTGCTGGTTATTAAAAATAGGGGGACCCCACATCATTTTTTGGGGGTCCCCCCTTTTTAATAACCAGTAAAGGCTACCCAGACAAATGTGAGCTGGTATTAATAGGCAGTGAACCTTAATGGATATTGGCCCCTTCCCAGAATAATAACACCAGCCCCCAGCTGTCTGTTTTCCCTCAGCTGGTTAATAAAAATAAGGGGGACCCACGCCATTTTTTATTTATTCATTAAGTACAAGTTCAGAAAACTGCACATGTAAAGCACTATTATTTATCACACTGACATATTTCTATCTATCTACATTCCTCATCGCTATCTATCTCTATCTTTGAACATCTTTAATACATAACACTCTTTAATTTCTATGCTACATTTCATTCCATACGTGTCACTTTGATAGCACACTGACTGCATACGGACGCACAGATACGGACAACAAATGGACACACGGATGTCACCCAGATGTCACATACGTACTCTCGGATGGCACACGAACCACGGATCTCACCAGTACTGGTTTTTCCAGTACTTAAATCACCAGGATGTGTGAAGGAGGCCTAAAGTAGAGTTCTATAGATTTCTATGGGTGCCATATTACAGTTTTGTACAACTTGGCCGTAGCATAAAGCCATGATATGGAGATGTGCAAAAGTACTTACATATCATTGACTGTCCTAATGGAGTTTGGTTTGGTGTTGGAATGGACACTAAAGTCCCTCCTTCCTCTCATAATGACTTTGTTGCCAGCATTCTTACTACTAGATTTAAATTCATTTCTGCACTAGTTTTTTTATTTTATGCATAATTCATGCATGACTTTATACTTCCCAATTCCAAGAAAGCACAGGCGCCGACCATTAGAAGACACCATAAATTAGAAAGATAAAGCTAATTAAATGCTGAGCATTCCGAATGCTGTATACATGTTGAAGTAATAAAGATGTTCTGTCTAATGGGGGTTTATCTTTCTGATGAGGAATTATTTGTTGTGAGGACCGGGGACATCACATGTTATTTGTTGAAGAGGACATAGTTCAATAAAAAGCATACATGGATACTCAGAACAAACTTGGTACATGAATTAAAGTGATGTATAATAATAAATAATACTAATGTTAGGTAAGCGGTGAACATTTTTCACAAATGGGATATCAATCACTGGCTGCAGGGTCTTCTCTGTGGCTCTTTCTGTGATTGCAGCACAAAATGACATCATCTTTCTTTTCCTTGCACGAGTTGGTGAGACATTCTTCGGGTAAGAACTGTTCTCCCATCACTGTCACAGGTTGCTCTTTCTTTAGCCAGAGTTACAAAAATAACTCTGCACAGAAGTTTAGTCTTTAATGACTTTTGCAGTTCGATTGGGAGGTGTCTATGGAAAGTAAGTGTGAGATTGTATATCTTGGCTTTGAATATGGAGGAGACGGTTTTCTTTTCCCTTTTTTTTATCAACCTTCTTTTGCACTCCTTTCCTCAGGATCTGGAGTAAACTCGAAAGTCATGCTATAAAAAGACATTATTACCATAATCAAACATTAAATAACATTAAGATAAAAAGACTCTGTTTTAAATATCAGCACATATTGGGCTCATGTTTCCCTGTATAAGTTCTACTTAAAGGGGTTATACAGTCTAAAATGACAAGTCTGCAGTCACACTTTGTGACTGAGGATATTTGAATCCTCCTAGTGCATGAACTGTGCACCGTGAGGATTCCTCGTTGTCTGCTCCGGGAATGGTGGTCAGGTATGCGATATGCATACTCCCGGGCAGAACCCGTCTAGTTGCGTAGCATTGCTCAATACAAGTGTATGAAGCGAGGCCACGCCTACTACACAGGTTCTGCCCAGGAATATGCATATCGCATACCTGACCACCATTCCCAGAGCAGACAACCACAAGTTCTCACAGCGGACAGTGCAAAGTGCAGAGCAGGGCCCTCACTACCCATGTAAGGCTGTGTGCCCACAATGCGGATTTAATGCATTTCCGCGGCGGCATTTCTGCCACGGAAACGCATTAATATTGCTTGTTACGATGTCTGCCATGTTTCCCAATGATAATCTGCATGTGCAGTGCACATGCTGCGGAAATATTATCATTGTGGAAAAATTCGCAGCACAATCAATTTGGGCGTGATTTTGCGGCAAAATTGCGGCCATTGACTTGCATTGAATCGCATAACATCCGCATGTATACATGTGGATATTATGCGGTTCAATGCGCGGATGGTACCCGGGTTGGGAAAAGAGGAGACTCTCATCCGACCCAGGTACCATCATACCTGCAAGTTAAAAAAGAATTAAAAAGTAAAACAAAAAAAAACCTTATATTCACCTCTCCGGCGGCCCCCGGTCTCCTCCCGGCTGCGTCCTCTCTCCTCAGCGGCCCGCGGTGTACTGGCAGGACATGCAGTGACATAATTTAGTCAGCTGATGGTCACGTGACCGCTGACATCAGCTGTCAGTTGATGGTCACGTGACCATCAGCTGATTAAATGACGTCACTGCAGGTCCTGCCAGTACACCTGTGAGTGGTGCAGGGTGGTAGTAGTGTCGAGGGATTGCTGTGGTATTATATTCTTACCCTGACCGTCCACAAATACAAGATAATGTCCATGTTGTATTGTGCTTTGCATGTTGTGTACAACACTTACTGTTTCCGGTTGCTCCTCCATCTTCTTTAGGAATCCAGCCATTGGAGGCTAACAATCATTGTCACACACAGTCTCTCTATTATATGACATATCTTTACTAAACTCCTTTTGTTGCTTAGTTCTGGTCACAGATACCGTTCCTTTGTACATCACAATTACTTGTGTCATCCTCTCTTCTGTCTCTTTCTATCCTATCTGCAGAGTTAGTTTTCCCGGTACCACAGCTTTCCAGAACACGGTCCTACTCTCCTCAGGTATGTCCCCGTCCATACTGCCCTCTTTGGGAGTTGTCATGGCTGGCTCCATCAGTCTTCTACAGGCCTCGGACGTTTAGGGACTTTCCTCAGAGTTTACCGCTTCAACGTTCCCCAAGCTGCCTAACTCTTTCTATCATTGACCGTCGGTATCCTTATTGACCTTCAGCCCCAAGGGCCCCGAGCTTCTCCTCAGTCTTCCTCCAGCACATTACTTTAACGTTACCAACAGCAACAACTGCTCTGACTGAACTCATTCCTGACAGGAATAACCGTTGCTCCCCTCTGGCCCAAACTCCTCCCCCTTTTTCAACTAGACCAGTCATTAACCGTCTCCGTCGGTTGCTGGGCAAAATACTCCATTACTACCCCGGCTTCCACTACACTGGAGCTATTACTAAATATATGAACTATTTCTATCCTAAACTATTGTGCCCCCCACTGCACTGTACCCAAATCCTAATCTAATATACCATCCACTCCTAACATATACTGTCCCTGTAACTAACATTAGACAATATACATTTACATATTCATCTATAAACACAGAGTAGAACAATACATTCACAAAAGGGAAAGAGGCGCATGACCGTCCCGGTCACCCTCTTACACACCGCGGCCCACTGAGGAGAGAGGATCGCCGCCGGGAGGAGTCCGGGGGCTGCCAGAGAGGTGAACATAAGGTTTTTTTTTTTCTTTTTACTTTTTAATTCTTTTTTTTTTACAAATTATTAGGCTATTACAATATTTGGAGATCTATATGGGGTCCATTATAATATTTAGAGGGCTATGTGCGAGCCTTTATAGTTTATAGAGAGCTATGAGAGGCCATTATACTGTATGCAAGCAATTATACAGCGTGAATGTTTGTGTGGAGGGCTAGTGGGGTGAGGTGTGGGGCCATTATACTGCATGGGGGGCTGTGTGAGGGTCACAGTTGGGGGATCGTACTGTGTTGGGGTCACCAAACTTTTCCGGGGGAGATGAGTGGGGGTACAATAGGGTTATAATACTGTGCATGTGGATGGTACTGTTTCACTGTGGGGGTATCTTACAGTGTTTTTGTGGCACTTTTGTTACCATCATACTTTATGGGTGCAATAAAAGGGGAATCTATGGCTTCAGCAGGCTGTAAAGGCTATTCATTTTTTTGGGGGGGATGGGAGCAATTTGAACTTATACTATGGGGCCCCATTATTTCTATGTATGCCTCTGTTACTCTGTGATGTCTTTATTGTCTGTACATGTTCCCGTCAATTGTAAAGTGCTGCAGAATATGTTGGTGATATATAAATAAAATTAATATTATTATGTTTATATATACACACACACAGAGAAACACACACATATATATAGCACCAATTCACAAAAAGTTGGGATGCTATGTAAAATGTAAAGAAAACATCTATACACACATACATTTTCATACATTTTTTTTAGAACTTAAGCTGCCTTGCAGTTTGCCTTGCAGCTATAACACCACATCCAACCAGGAGGGACTATCACACCATGTACAAAAGCCAAGGCAGGAAATTCAGCAGCCATTTTGTGGTGAATCTGGATAGTGAAAGGACGTCACAGCTCAGCCATAGGTATATGGAGAAAAAGCCATAAAACACTGAGAAAACTGTATAGTGTGTGCCACAGCGCAGCAATGAAGAAGATTAGTGTGTGAGGAAAAGAAAATAGTGTCATACACATACAGGGCAATTGGAGACTTTGGAGTACTTTCGTTTTGCGGAAAATCAATTTTCAGCATATCGATTTTGGTAAATTTTGTCAAAGCTGGAGAATTTGATAACATTTGCTCATCTTTATTATCCACACATCTGTCCCAGATTGTTTTAAATTACAGCTAATCTGGATTCTCTATCTTCCTCAGTTTATTTGAGGTCTGGTTAGGCATGTAGAGAGGTAAGTTAGTATAGTTAGGGTCCATCCAATAAGTTCACCTTGTCATTGCTGGATGGCTCATACACTTTTGATTAAAAATGTTAACTAAGTATCTCAAACATAACAGGCTAGTATCATGAATTTTTAATTCATATAAACTGGAGGTCACAAAAGGTTGAGCGGAACTAATGCCATCAAATACATGGACATTAAAACGTTGCGACATCCTCCATACAAACCACATAGTAACGGAAAGCAGCAGCACTGGGTATTATAGGAGTAAATGGTGTAAGCCCATCAGATCTGAAGCTTTGGATCCTTGCATGCAAAAATGGGGAAGCACTTCCAATGTAAAACCCTTGATCCAATGGGTAACATTTCTCCTTGCGGAGAGTGACATGTTAAGCATGTCAAGATGAGGAAACTTTTAAGCCGCAATGCTCCTCTGGGAAATACGCAAATTATCTCTTCAGAGAGGAAGAGAACTAGAACTCTAGTGTCACCTATAGGAAGTAGCAATCCTAAAAATCAATATCGACTCTCTAATGAGATTCTGGCTTTTATTCTAAGTCATGTGACAAGGCTAGTTAGAGAGTCGATATTGACTTTTAGGATTGCGACTTCCAATAGGTGGCGTTAGAGTTCTAGTTCTCTTCCTCTCTGAAGAGACAATTTGCTTATTCACCCTTGTAATGTTTTAGCTACAAACCGCCTTTGTCCATCCATCATCGCATCTTCATTAATCAATCAGTGTATAAACATCTCTTATAAACAGTATCACTGTGTTTAATCCATTTTGGTCAGTACATATTCAATGATATAAACCATAGAGTGCAATATATAGACTAAGAGTGCAACAGTGTATAAATAAACCACTCATATGGCCAAAGAGTATAAACATACACCCAAAAAAAGAATAGTTTAATCCCCATATGCATATTTCTTACAAAGAGCATCACTGTCTTATTCATTATAGTCAGTACATACAGTACAGACCAAAAGTTTGGACACACCTTCTCATTTAAAGATTTTTCTGTATTTTCATGACTTTGAAAATTGTACATTCACACTGAAGGCATCAAAACTATGAATTAACACATGTGGAATTATATACTTAACAAAAAAGTGTGAAACAACTGAAAATATGTCTTATATTCTAGGTTCTTCAAAGTAGCCACCTTTTGCTTTGATGACTGCTTTGCACACTCTTGGCATTCTCTATTCCTATTAGAAGCATTTTTGTCTTTTGTGCTGTAAAAGTTCTCTGGGTCAAAAGAATGATTATTTGGCGCTTGCCCTCTACATAGATGACTCTAGACAGGATAACACTGCTCAGCTGCTGTCACACCAGGTGTCAGTGCAACACAGAGAGTCACGCCAGGTGTGAGTGTAACACAGAGGGGAAAGGGAAAGGGAGCCCAGACACTAGGGAAAGGGGGAAGAGGTGACCTCCTAATCTGGACTAGCCTCACCCTGTCTGCCCCTAGCGTTCCTATAGAGCCTCTGCAGCTGGCGCCGATCACGTGCCTCGCCCTACAATCCCTGCCATAAGGCTATAGCTAGGGGTGGAAGGAGAGGAGCACTAGTCAACCTGCGCTAGTACTCTAAAGACAAAAGGGGAAGACAACACAGGGGAATAACAACTTAGCTTTAGAAGAACTCCAACAGGGCACACGACCTCAAGACTCCAGAGAGGATGTGATGCTGCTTCAGCCAAGTTCCAAGTAGAAACGAGTATAACTGGCGACGCCCACCTAGACACACCAGGTACATATACACCCAGACTAAAGGGAGGTAGTCGCTGGGTCCTAAACACAGCCTCCTATCCTATCCATGCAGCTGTCTGCATTGTCAAACGTGGAGAACTCCTGCAAACTACTGCAGGGCGACTGCCCGTCACGTCTGACACACCCGTGACAGCTGCGTGGTATAAACTAGCACATGTGCAAAAAAATGAACTCGTAAAACTAACCTAAGGCCTCATTTGCGCTTCAGTATTTTACGTGCGGGAAAAATGGACCGTTTTTTTTTATCACACTTTGATCAGATTTTGATCAAAGTTTGGTGCAAGTGTCATCTGTTTTCCTCGTACGTTTTTCCATGTTTTTCTTTCTGGCAGTACGTGAATATTGGACCGCACTTGAGTGCTGTTCGATTTTTTTCATGGACCTGACGCACCCCTGGGCCTGTGTCGCGCAGCGTTGCGCACGCGGGAGCTTACCCGGAGCCGGATCTGTTGAGGGTTGTAGTCTCGTGGCGGTGACCCGGTCCGTGCCCAGGGAGTCAGACTAAGTGGCGCTGTATTAGCGGTAGATGTTGTACGACTACGCCACCCGTTGAATGCAGCGAAGGAGCTGCCGCTGCAGGGCAGACCGCTGAGGCCGGTGGTAGGATTGTGCAGCGTGATAGTATCACCCCCAACGGGAGGGGTATGGCCTCAGGGCAGCCGACGTGGATGATGGGGGTAGCAGGAACCACTCGGAGACGGTACGGTGTAGTTCAGGGTCTTTACTGGTGACAAAGATAGACCCTCCCGGAGTACTGGCTAGCGATTGGGGCCTGGTCAGTCCTTGAGCAGATGGGATCTCCCCTGGCCAGGCGGAGTTGTAGGCCTCCCAAACTAACTGTACTCTTCTGGCTACCTTGCTAGAGGCGGGTATAAGTAGCCCACGTCCCTGAGTGTACCGTGTGGTGCTCACCCGTATGGCCGGTGACTCGGGGCCTTCTAGTAGCTTCCGCTCCACGACGGCGGTGCTGGTCCCACGCGTGTGACCGTGCCTTCGGGTTTCTTGGCCAGAGGACCTGAAATCCCCTGCCGGTCGGTTTCTGCTGCTGGATAGGAGTTAGTCCCCACAGCCTCGGACTCCGGGTCCGGTGATAGCTTCTCAGTCAGGGCGAGCTCTGCAGCTGCCAGCCCCTGACTCCTTGTAGTACTGCTCCCACAGAGCTCCTGTTGTTTCTTCCTATGCTGCTTCTCTTCTCTGTCTCTACTTCTTCTCTACTCACTAACCCTGCCTCAGCCCTAGGTTTATATAGGGGAAGTTCTTCCCCTCCCAGGACTGGGCAGGAGGTGTGGCATACACAGGATCCCTGACCAAGAGACCTCCCACCTGCTCTCAGACATAACATTGCTGTTACTGTGGAAACCAGACCCCTGGGGTGCCACATTCCCCCCTAGTGAAATTTAGTACTCCGGAACTAAACATATTTTTAGAAAAACATAACAAGGTATAAACAATAATAATACAATAAGAAAAACACATAAAGATGGTTACGGCGTGTCCGCAACCGGGTGCAGTCTTTGAAGAAAAGCAAGGTGTCCATTTCACCAAAACAGGGAGACGTAACCAGGTAGGGGTCTGTCCTGCCCCGAGTCCTTAACAGTCTTTAGTCCATTCCTAGGTTACGCTCCAACCATGTACAAGGATTCCCGGTAAATCCACCAAGGACTCCTATAAATAACTAGAAACACATAATTATACACAAGCAACAAGAAAAACAGGTAACCACAAATAAAACAATTTATACACCTCAAATCCTCCAACGTGCGGGTAACTGGCCTCTGGTGGCCCTAGTGGACCTACGGAGCTGACTGTCTAGCCCTGAACTACAGGGTGTAGGAGCTGTCAAGGGTAAACTGGGCAGCTGTCTACCGGCTCTTTGGCTCACTAGGGGTACGGCAGGCTCACTATAAGCAGAGGGTTGATCCTCCTGGTCTGCTTGTGTGGAGTCTTCTGCCTCCTGGACCGGCTGTTCTTCCAGCTCTACCTGTTGCTCCGTAGGCACTTGGGATGCTGGTTGGAGGAACATGAGGATGGGTACCACAACTGCACCATTGACTTGAGTCCAGGACCGAGGGAAGTCTCCGAGCACAGTACTAACCATATCTTCCCTTTCCTCTATGGGTCGATGGTCTTCTTGTTCCTCTTCAGGGTTCCGTAGCTGTTCAGGACACTTCTTCAGGTGATCCCGGGATACAATGGCTATGGTCTCCCCTCCGTCTTTACTGATGGTACAGACTTTCGGGTTCTCGTGGCTTGAGGGCAGTACGGTGTACGGGTCCTTCTCCCACTGGTCGTCCAACTTGTGGAGCCGTCTTTTCCTCTTCAAGACCTGCTCTCCGGGTACCAGGGGAACAGCGGGAGCATACTGGTTGTAAGTTTTCTCTTGTCTTTCCCTAGCCTGACAGAGACTTCGCTCCACGCTCTCCTGTACTTTCCGGTACTGCTGCTGCCTCTCTGTGTCCCAGTCTGCTTCTGGTGAAGTGTCCTCGGGTGTCAGGACTCCCATTTCCAGGTCAACAGGTAACTTACCAGGTCTCGCCCTCATTAGGTAAGCCGGGGTACAGTTGGTGGAACCTACCGGGATGTGGTTGTATAGGTCCACCAGATCGGGCAGCTTCTCAGGCCACAGACTGCGTTCTTCCAGGGGCAACGTTTTCAGGAGATCCATTACCACCTGGTTCATTTTCTCACAAAGTCCATTAGTTTGCGGATGATAGGGTGTCGTCCTTATCTTCCGGCAGCCATACAGATTGCAGAATTCCTGGAAGACCTCCGCTTCAAAGGCAGGTCCTTGGTCCGTCAGCACATGGTCCGGGTACCCGTGTGGGCGGCAGAAGTGCTGCTGGAAGGCTCTAGCTGCTGTTTGAGCCGTTAAGTCCTTAACGGGGACGACAACCAAGAACCGGGAGTAATGATCCACAATGGTTAACGCGTAGACGTAGCCACTTCTGCTTGGGGTCAGTTTTACATGATCCAAGGCTACCAGTTCCAACGGCTGCCGGGTGACGATGGACTGCAGGGGAGTCTTCTGGCTGGCACGGTCCTTCCTTCTTAGGTTGCACGGGCCACAGTCTCTGCACCAACTCTCGATGGTTCCCCTCATGCCTACCCAGTGGAACCGGCCACGCAGCAGGAACTCCAGCTTCTTCCATCCGAAGTGTCCAGCCCCGTCGTGGTATGCTTCCATCACCATGGCTGCGTCTCTCCATGGCACCACTACTTGCCAGATTAGTTCATGCGTCCGGGAGTTAACCATTCTGCGGCACAACTTCCCCTTGTAAAGGAACAGTCGACTCTTCTCAGCCCACAGTTGCTTGGCTTCCTCCGGAGCGTCTGGGTCAAGGCGAGCCTCTGGCCGAGTCAGCATCTCCTTCACCAGCCGGACGGCAGGGTCACTGTCTTGCGTTTCCTCCCAGTTGTAGTGAGGCAAGGGGTTAAACGTAGCGGCTTGCTTACTCCTTACCCGATGGGAATACTGGATAGTCCCATGACGGTGGAACGCAGGGAGTTCGACTTCTTCCAGTCCCTCTGGATCTTCTCCTACGTCCGGTAGGTTTGGCATCCTGGACAGGGCGTCCGCGTTGGTATTGGAGCGTCCTGCCCGGTATTTGATTGTGAACTCGTAGTTGGACAGACGGGCCATCCATCTCTGCTCTAGGACACCGAGTCTTGCCGTGTCCAGGTGTGTCAACGGGTTGTTATCCGTGTACACGGTGAACCGGGAAGAAGCGAGGTAGTGCTTAAAGCGTTCAGTGACTGCCCACACCACTGCCAGGAACTCTAGCTTAAATGAGCTGTAATTCTCAGGGTTTCTTTCGGTGGGTCGCAGTTTTCGGCTAGCGTAAGCGATTACTCGTTCTTTCCCCTGCTGGATCTGGGACAGTACGGCTCCTAGCCCGATGTTACTTGCGTCGGTGTAGAGGATAAAGGGCTGGCTGTAATCAGGGTACGCCAGGATTTCATCCCCCGTGAGGGCCATCTTCAGCTGGCGGAAGGACTCTTCTTCTAACTTCTCCCATTTGAAGGGCGGCTTCTGGTTCTTGGCCTTCCGGGACTGGCCTATCAGGAGGTCTTGCATAGGAGCTGCCTTTTTGGTGAAACCGGGGATGAATCTGCGGTAATAGCCTACCAACCCGAGGAACTGCCGCACTTCCTTTACACTGGAGGGACTTGGCCATTCCTTAATTGCGGTGATCTTATCAGGGTCGGGAGCCACTCCGTCAGCGCTCACCACGTGTCCCAGGTACTGCACCTTTGGTTTCAAGAGGTGACACTTGGAGGGTTTTACCTTTAAGCCGTAGCTTGCCAGAGCTTCGAACACTTCCGCCAGGTGTTTCAGGTGGTCCTCATAAGTCTTGGAATATACGATGACATCATCCAGGTACAACAGGACCGTCTCGAAGTTTCTGTGGCCCAGACAGCACTCCATTAATCGTTGGAAGGTTCCCGGTGCGTTGCAGAGTCCGAACGGCATACAGGTAAACTCGCTAAGTCCCATCGGGGTGGTGAATGCGGTCTTCTCCCGGTCCGCCTCTGCTACAGGAACCTGCCAGTACCCGCTAGTGAGATCCAAGGTAGAGAAGAAGTTAGCAGATCTTAAAGCAGCCAAAGACTCCTCTATCCTTGGTAAGGGATACGCATCCTTGTGTGTGATACGGTTAATTTTCCGGTAATCTACACACATCCTCATGGTGTTGTCTTTCTTTTTGACTAAGACTAGTGGAGCTGCCCAGGGGCTACAGCTATCCCTGATCACCCCAGCCTCCTTCATGTCCCTAAGCATCCCCTTGGCGTGTTGGTAGTGTGCAGGGGGTACGGGTCGATACCTCTCTTTTATGGGAAGATGGTCTCCCGTGGGGATGTGGTGTTCTACCCCCTTGACTCGCCCAAAGTCTAACGGGTGTTTACTAAACACTCTCTCGTACTCTTGAACCACCCGATAGACTCCCTGTTTCTGGTGTGAGGGAGTGGAGTCAGTACCCAAATGTAGTTGCTGACACCAGTCCTCCATTGTTTCTTTAGAGCCGTTACCTTCCTCCGGGGAAGATGGAGGCAAGGGTTCTACGGACTGTATGGAATTTTGATTGATGGTATACAATTTGGCTAGCGTGGCATACCGGGGCAGGTACACTTCCCTCTTCCCGATATTTATTATGCGAACGGGCACCCTCCCATGGCGTACATTGACCACCCCCCGTGCTGTCAAAATGGTGGGCCTACTGTCTGAGTAAACTGGTTCTACCATTGCCTGGTAATCTCTACCTCTCAGACCAATAGCTGCCCGGCACCAAATCATCGTTTCACTTTTTGGGGGCATGGCAATAGGGAAAGGGTCACACATTCTTACGCTACCAATCTCACCACCGGAGAGTTCTATCTGTTGCCGTCGCATCAGTGCCCGGATCTCTTTCTGGAGCACTCGCTGCTGGCCGGAGCTGGCGTTCCTGGCAACCTGTTGTAAAAGGAAAATCACCTCTGCAAGACAATTTTCAATTATATTAGTTCCTAGAGTTATCTTTGGGTGACTCTCGTGTTTGTCAATGTCTACAATGATCAGTCCCTGTGCTGCCAGTTCGACTCTACCGATTTTAATGGTCACCTCTTTAAATCCAATCTGTGGCACGGGCTGACCATTGCTGGCGATGATACTCAAGTCGTCGTCAGGGTAGCGGGTGAGATCCGAGTCATTCCAGTACTGCTTGAAGAGCACGTACGGGATAGTGGTGACCTGTGACCCGGTGTCCAATAGGGCACTCATAGGGATGCCATCCAGTACCACAGGCAAGACTGGACGTCCTCCCACATATCTGTCGCGCCAGTTCGATGGGCCTGATGATCTTTTTCCTGGGGTTTGGCCCTCTACCCCAGGTTGTGCCAGTTTAAAGGACAGTACCTTGCCATATGTCCGGGTTGATTGCAGCGGCGGCAGATGGGTTGTCCGTCCTCATTGTATCGGTCGCTGGGTCTTCCTCTGGCCGGTGGGGTCCTCCTTGGTCGACGCCACGGGATGTCCTCCGGTCCGGATGCCAGCTGGATCTTCCCTGGAGTGGAAACCTGTAAAGACTGCACAGTTCGGGTTAGCGCGGCAACGCTTTTAGCTAGCTCTTGGACCTGATGGTGCAGGTCTGGAGCCGGGTCATTGCTCAAAGCCTGCGCATCAGCTCCCACAGGCCCTGCCGACAAGGGTGCCGCCTCCTGGTGGTAAGTGGTAGTGGGGCGTCTGTGGGTCACAACGCCACCTGGTGCCGGTTCTCGGAGCACCCGGATGGCTCTGTCCTTGAACTGTGCAAATCCCAGATGAGGGTCCTGTAAGGCCATTGCCCGCAACTGGGTTCGGTGGGCATTGCAATATAAACCCTCTATAAATTGTTCAGTCAACAGCCTGTCCTCGTCTCCCACGCCGTCAGGGTCGGTCTGCTTAATGGCTCTCAGGGCCTCTTGTAGGTTCAGGGCATAGTCCCTTATACTCTCATGTGCCCGCTGTTTGCACCCGTAGAATCTAAGCTTGATCTCGGCTGAGGTGCGGGTATCAAAGGTGTCCCTCAGCCGGGTTAGTATCTCTGCGACAGTCCTCCTCCCAGGTGGCCAGGACTTTACCTCCCTTTGGGCTGCCCCGGTTAATTGGGCCACCAGGATGCTCACTTTTTGCTCCTCTGTGAGGGGATACACCTGGAACAGGCTATCCAGCTTTTCTCTAAAGTCATGCAGGGTATGTGACTCCCCTGAGTACTGGGGTAGCCAGGCTGCCCCCGGGATATAGGGCATGGTGAAAGGCATGACCGCAACGGCGGTGGCGCTGGCGGGGGTTGAAGCGGTGAAGCTCTCCTCCGTATCCGACATCCTTCTCCCCCCTAGTGGACCGTGGCCTACCTTGCGATGATCCTCTTCCGTAGGCCGCGGCTCCGCAGTGGATCGTCAGGGTTGAGGACCTTCCGTCGCGCTCCTGTGACGTCAGCATCTGCTGGGCTCCTTCCAGGACCTTACGCGACGTCTGGACGTGAGGCGGGGCTTCAGTTCTCGCGCGCTTTTGGAGTCCACGCCCCTCTTCTTCCCGCGCGGCGTCTTCAAGATGGCGTCCAACGGCGGGAAAACTCCACGGAAGGCGGGAAGAAGGCTGAAAATGGCGCCGGATGGCGGGAATCTTTACCGATGGCGGGAAGAAGGCTGAAGATGGCGCCGGATGGCGGGAATCTTCACCACTGGTAAGTTTGAACAGTCTTTTTCAGGCACGCAGTACCCGGTGGTTGCGGGCACGAAATCCTGCCGACTACGCCAAAAGTTGACGCACCCCTGGGCCTGTGTCGCGCAGCGTTGCGCACGCGGGAGCTTACCCGGAGCCGGATCTGTTGAGGGTTGTAGTCTCGTGGCGGTGACCCGGTCCGTGCCCAGGGAGTCAGACTAAGTGGCGCTGTATTAGCGGTAGATGTTGTACGACTACGCCACCCGTTGAATGCAGCGAAGGAGCTGCCGCTGCAGGGCAGACCGCTGAGGCCGGTGGTAGGATTGTGCAGCGTGATAGTATCACCCCCAACGGGAGGGGTATGGCCTCAGGGCAGCCGACGTGGATGATGGGGGTAGCAGGAACCACTCGGAGACGGTACGGTGTAGTTCAGGGTCTTTACTGGTGACAAAGATAGACCCTCCCGGAGTACTGGCTAGCGATTGGGGCCTGGTCAGTCCTTGAGCAGATGGGATCTCCCCTGGCCAGGCGGAGTTGTAGGCCTCCCAAACTAACTGTACTCTTCTGGCTACCTTGCTAGAGGCGGGTATAAGTAGCCCACGTCCCTGAGTGTACCGTGTGGTGCTCACCCGTATGGCCGGTGACTCGGGGCCTTCTAGTAGCTTCCGCTCCACGACGGCGGTGCTGGTCCCACGCGTGTGACCGTGCCTTCGGGCTTCTTGGCCAGAGGACCTGAAATCCCCTGCCGGTCGGTTTCTGCTTCTGGATAGGAGTTAGTCCCCACAGCCTCGGACTCCGGGTCCGGTGATAGCTTCTCAGTCAGGGCGAGCTCTGCAGCTGCCAGCCCCTGACTCCTTGTAGTACTGCTCCCACAGAGCTCCTGTTGTTTCTTCCTATGCTGCTTCTCTTCTCTGTCTCTACTTCTTCTCTACTCACTAACCCTGCCTCAGCCCTAGGTTTATATAGGGGAAGTTCTTCCCCTCCCAGGACTGGGCAGGAGGTGTGGCATGCACAGGATCCCTGACCAAGAGACCTCCCACCTGCTCTCAGACATAACATTGCTGTTACTGTGGAAACCAGACCCCTGGGGTGCCACAGACCCATAGACTTACCTTTCCAATTTTGATCCGACACTAGGATCAAAATCAGACAAGTCTCTGCGATTTTGCGTGGACTGCTTGGTCCTCGAAAAATCATGGATGTGTCAATTTCCCCATAGACTATCACAGGTACAAGTGCCATCCATGAAAACTACTAATAGAACTCGTATGAGAACAATGGACATCTGAATGAGGCCTAAGATGAAGATGCTAAAGTCAATGTCTACTCAATAGAGACACTTTCTTTTTTTTCATCTTCATCTAAACCTCTACTTAAAAGGGGGTTTTCAATTTAAAAAAATCAATCTTCAGATATGGTAGAAATATAAATACATCAAACTTACTAACATGTTTTGGCGGTTTTTAGTGACGTGAAGAAGATCTGTTTAAGTTGCTACGTTAGCCCTCCTTTTTGTCAAAACCAATGCATAGGCAAGGAAGGGGGCTGACTTCGCTATTGAAATGAGACAATCAGCCAATTCTCATCATACTATTTTATGATGACACAGAAAACTTTGTCCAGTGTTCACCAAATTTTACATGTACTGGACACACTATGTACTGTAATATTGGCTGCAGAGAGGAATAAACATTTTATTTTTGTTCATCTTTAACTTTGCCTCTCCTTTCTGGGAATATTAGCAAAATATTTAGTACCTAATCAGTTAAGTTTAGTTAAGTCTAAGTGGGTGTTGTCAGATAGTTTTCGCTGGGGGCGTGTACTTTTTCTTCCAGTATGAGTTGCTATCTGGTAACATCCACTTGGATTTTACAAATGTTTAATTTTTAGGTGCCAAATACTTTGATTGCTAATATCTCCGCAATGGTGAGGTGAAATAAAAATAAAATGTTTTATTCGGCTCTGCAGCCACTGTTACATCACGAGTCCAGTTGAACATGTAAAGTTTGGTTAAAGGTCCTCTCTAAGATCAAGTCATATGTGGAGCTGCCGGAACCAAAGCTAATATCTTCAGAATGGAGCACCTTTGTAAAAACTCTTAGCATATAGCAGGTTGTATGGATTTCTATTTCTATTGTCTTTTTGTAAGTGGACAACCTCTTTCAATAATAAAACAGTATGAAGTCAGCTCCTAATCTCCGTCTAGTGATGTCTGCAGGCAGGACCGTTTATTCACACACAATAGGTTACAGTAGATGTTGCTTCTTGACTTGGAGTAAAGGCCCTGTCACACTTAGCGACGCTGCAACGATCCCGACAACGATACGACCTGTCAGGGATCGTTGCTGCGTCACTATGTGGTCGCTGGTGAGCTGTCAAACAGGCAGGCTCACCAGCGATCAGGGGAGCAGCGTCATCGTGGAAAGAATCTTTCCACGATGTCCTGCTCCTGGTTACGAGCCTGCTGAAGCAGGAGCAGGCTGGTAAGTATGGTAAACATCGGGTTACTAGGGGCACACGCGCACCTAGTAACCCGTTGTTTATCATGGTTACCACTCTGCTACGGAAAGCGGGAGGTTACCCCTCACTTTAGCAGGCTCTTAACCATGATAAACAGCGGGTTACTAAGTGCGCGTGTGCCCCTAGTAGCCCGATGTTTACCATAGTTACCAGCCTGATCGCTGCTCCCGCTGGTCACACACAGCGATGTGTGCTGACCAGCGGGAGGGCAACGACCAAAAAATGGTCCAGGACACTTTGCAGCGATCAGCGACCTCACAGCAGGTGCCTGATCGCTGCAAAGTGTCACACATAGCGACATCGCTGGTGAGGTCGCTGTTGCGTCACCAAAACCGTGACACAGCAGCGATCTCGCTAGCGATCTCGCTATGTGAGACGGGGGCTTAACTGTCAGGACATTTCTTTCTGGTCACAAACCAAAATGTGATCCATTACATCACCAAAAATAATGTCTAGGAGACTTTAATCACTTATCTTATGCAACTATGAAGTTTTTCTGCCAATAGGCATCGCTCATAATGCATCACACTTATGAATTCGGCATTTTATCATTTAGTAATATTTTAATTCCAAGTTTTAGCATCTTGTTTTAATTCAGAATTTCCTCTGAAATTTAAGAGAACGTAAGACAAAAAATAAGAACAAATATTTCAGAAGGGTGTGTTGTGTTTTTCTACATTAAACCAAAACTTTTTTTTATATATTTGTTTTTTATTTGGGCAGTATTTCACAAAATTTTTATACTTATCTTATTTTTTAACAGGATCAATCAACGCCCTGATGTTTAGGAAAGGTTATAGAAAAATTACAAATATTACAGATTTAGGATCCAATTAATAAAGACAGGTGTTTCGTATGCTAGTATTAATGATGGGCATGCAAGAATAAGATGTGCCAAATTCATTAAAAGGCGCATGGCACTTAATGAATATGGCGCATCTTATCATTGACAGAAATATTAGCAGCCACTTTTGAAGAATTTTATTGATCAGCAAGACCATGCCTTGACTCCTTCCTGGTTGTGCCCATTTTGAAAATGCCAAAAGTCACTAAGTTTTTGGGCAGTTTAGGTTCTCTGAATTCTGAGTTCTGTATAACCCCACCCACACCACTGATTGGCAGCTTTCTGCTTATGCATAGTATACAGAGTAGCTGCCTATCAGTGGTGGGGGCATGATTGGACTACACGGCAACAGGGTAACTAGTCCTCTAGTGATAATCTCCTGCTGATAAACCAATTATTTTATAAAAACTACAGCAAGCAGCCCAGTAAGTGATACACTGCTGGAATCAGGGTCTCTGCCCCTACATTATGCTGCTCTCAGATTAGGTAGCAAAAACCCAGTGACAAATTCCCTTTAAAGTGAACCTTACACCATATTTGAACCTGACACACAATGCAATAGTGCATGCAGAGTGAAATAAAACAGGGTTTTTTTTGTATGTTTCTTTTTAATTTTGCCTCCTTGTTGCAGAGATATTAGAAATCAAAGTATTTGGCACGTAATGAGTTAACTTTTCTTAAATCCAAGTCGCTGTTATCAGATAGCAACTCATACAGGAAGAAGTACATGCCCTCAGTGAAAACTATCCGATAACACCCACTTGGACTTAAAGCGTACCTGTAAGCACGATTGTGCTCAGTAAACCACATACACTGTCAGATAGGCGCCATTATACTGATTAAAATGATACCTTGCTTGATGAAATCCGTCTTGTGTTTCTTTTATAATCTTTACTTTCATTCCTGAGATAATGAGATGTTCATGCTTTGGGCGGGCCTTTGGAGAGGGGCTTTATCTAGTGCTCTGCTTATGTATTCAACTGTATGCCTTCTGACAGGTCACTGTGCCTTCAGTGACCTGTCTCCTATTTTAAATACTGCATGTGTAACTGTGGTACAAATCCTGAAATTTACATGCAGCAAAATGGCCCCGCCGCCCGCGCATGCGCAGTAGCATCTCTTGTTTGCCGAGAGACGCTACTGCGCAAGCGCAGCCGGCGGTGCCATATTGCTGCAGCCATATTTTTTCCTCCAGCAAAATGGTGCCCGCGCGTGCGCAATAGCATCTATCGCTGGCTGATAGATGCTACTGGGCAAGCGAAACCGGCGGCACCATATTGCTGCAGGCAAATTTCTTTTTCCTCCAATAAAATGGCGCCACTAGCGGCACTTGCTCAGTGGCATCTATCGGCAGCGCGAGCGCGAGAAAGGGACAATGTTGAGAGTAGTGTTCTGCTCCTGCTGTTTCTTGGTGTAAAAATAAGATTAAAATAAAAAAATCCTTAAACTCAACTGTCCGAAGATGTCCCCCGCTGTAACCCATCTGACTGCTCACGCCGAGGGCTGTGCTCAGCGAGCGGTGTCCTATCACTCACTGAGCTCAGCGCAGCTCTGGGGCTCACTCGCTGGTGCGAGTCATTCTCCCCAGCTTCTCTGCATGAGCGGTCAGGTGGATTACAGCTGGGACATATTTGGACAGGTGATTATAAGGACTTTTTTTATTCTTATTTTTACACCAGGACACAGCAGGAGCAGAATACTACTCTCATCATTGGACAATGATGAGGGCTGCATTCAGCACCTGGCGCTTGGGAACAGTGCTCTCTGTACACTGACTCCCAGGCATCGGTACATGTCACACTCATGGCAAAACGGACATGTCAACACTATTCTTTCTTTACCGCCCAATGCTGTAAAATTCTGTGAGGCGCATGTGGTTTCAACATGCTCACTGCACCCCTAGATGAATTCATTGAGAGGTGTAGTTTGTAAAATGGGGTCTCTTATTGGGGTTTCTGCTGTATTTGGCATCTTAGGGGCTCTTCCAATGTGACATGGCACCGTCAAACCAGCCCAGCAAAATATAAACTCCAATATGGCGCTTCTTCCCTTCTGAGCTTTGCATTGTGCCTCAAAAGTAGTTTTTGACCACATATGGGGTATCTGCGTGCTCAGGAGAAATTGTACAACAAATTTTGGGGTCCAGTTTCTCCTGTTACCTTTGTGAAAATATTTTTTTGGGCTAAAATAACATTTTTGTGGAAAAAATTAGATTTTTTTTATTTTCACAAGTCAACGTTATAATTTTCTGTGCAGCACCTGGGGGTTCAAGGTGCTCACCACACATCTAGATAAATTCATTGGGGGGGTCTAGTTTCCAAACAGGAGTCACTTGTTGGGCATCTCCACTGTTTAGGCACATCAGTGGCTCCGCAAACTTGACATGACGCCCGCAGACCATTCCATCTAAGTCTGTATTCCAAAACGGCACTCCTTTTCTTTCCGAGCCCTGGAGAAATTGCACAACAACTTTTGGGGTCCAATTTCTCCTGTTACCCTTGTAAAAATAAAAAATTGGGGCTAAATGATAATTTTTGTGGAAAAAAGTGATTTTTTTATTTTCACGGTTCTGCGTTATAAAATTTTGTGAAACACTTGGGGGTTCAAAGTGCTCACCACACATCTAGATAAGTTCAATGAGGGGTCTAGTTTCCAAAATGGTGTTACTTGTGGGGGGGGGTTTCCACTGTTTAGGCAAATAAGGGGCTCCCCAAACGCAACATGGCGTCCGCTAATTATTCACGCAAATTTTACATTCAAAAAGTCAAATGACGCTCCTTCCCTTCTGAGCCCTGCCGTGCACCCAAGCAGTGATTTTTCCCCACATATGGGGTATTGGCGTGCTCAGGAGAAATTGCACAACAAATTTTGCAGTCCATTTTTTCCTTTTACCCTTGCGAGAATAAAAAAATTTGGGTCTAAGGTAACATTTTTGTGAAAAAAAGTTAAATGTTATTGTTTTCTTTCGTGCGTTTATTGCTTTCTTTCACATTTCAAAAATTCATGTGACGCACCTGAAGGGTTAATAAACTTCTTGAATGTGGTTTTGAGCACCTTGAGGGGTACAGTTTTTAAAATGGTGCCACTTTTGGGCATTTTCTGTAATAAAGGCCCCTCAAAGTCACTTCAAATGTGATGTGGTCCCTATTGCTGGTCAACTTTTAACCCTTAGAACTTCCTAACAAAAAAAAATGTGGTTCCAAAATCATGCTGATGTAAAGTAGACATGTGGGAAATGTTATTTTGTGTGAGATATCTCTTTGTTATAAAGGCATGAAATTTAAAATTTTGAAAATTGCGACATTTTCAAAATTTTCACCAAATTTCCAATTTTTTCACAAATAAATGCCAGTCATATCAAATAAATGTTACCACTATCATGAAGTTCAATATGTCACGTTGAAGCGTTGAAGAGTTATTACCTCATGAAGTGACACTGGTCAGAATTGTAAAAATTGGCCTGGTCATTAACATGCAAACTGCCTTCGGGGTAAAGGGGTTAAAGGGAATCTGTCACCCCAGGGACACTTTTAAGCTATTACTATGGGCATACAGGTAATAAAATGGTTAAAATAATCTTACCTGCTGGCCTCATAGCTGCGGTCTAGTTGTTGAGAAATAGAGTTTTAATCTTTTATGTTAAAGATTCTTCCAGGATCCGGGGCGTGCAGTGTCTGGAAGAAATCTCTGCCTCCTGTCTTAATTACCATACCACCCCCCTCCCATGCACTTGCGCTATTATCTGCATCTTATCCACCCTTCCATGGTCAGTGTATTACACGCACGCCGCTAGGTTCAGATAGGGGCGAGACAGGTTACATGAATTCTTTGGAATCCTGGGGGGACCGTTACTCAGGGCGACTGTGGCACCCCAGGGGTCCGGTTGCCACAGTGGCATTGCCTCCCTCACAAGAGGTGATGCCATGCCTGGAAGCTAGCTGGGGTCCCCTAGTCAGGTATACTAACATGCAACACGTTCCTGGCTCCAGACCAGAAAGGGGAGCCACTCCCCTTAGCAACTGGGATCTGGGAGGGGGTTAGTTAGTCTTAGTGTGAGTAGTTGAAGTCAGGACGTCGAGGAGAGAGGAGCTGGGGACTGGAGCTGCACGGCAGCTCACACCAGAAAAACCAGCACAGAAGAACCGGACACGGGAGTCCGAGGCTGTGGGGCACCGAAGGCCTAGCAGTAGAAACCGGAGGGCAGGAGACTGCAGGTCTCCTGGCCCCATCAGATGCCCGGAGGCTCAGCAGCACAGAGGGCCCAGCACTGCCACGTGGGAGCGACGCAGCAGCAAGGCCCGAGCTGCCTGCCATACGGGTGAGCACAGAAACGTTGCACTCAGGGACGAGGGCCACCGCACAGCTACAAGCAGCAGGGCCAAAGAGTTTAGTGGAAAGAGTAGGCCTCCAACTTCACCTGGCAAGGAGGATTCTTTACTTACTTCCAAGCTGCCCGGACTTCCACTTCTAGCCAGTACCCTAGTCCCGGTTTGCCTAATCACCGCCAGTAAAGATAAGAGGAAACCGCCATTAAGTTGTGGACTGATTATTGCTGCGCCATCAAACCCTGCACTACAACGCCCAGCATAACCCTTAACATCTACTCTGCCCTGGAGCTAAGCTCTACCTGTGGAGAGCCACACCATCCCTGCTGCACTAATATCAGCTCCAGAGGACCTGCTCCGCAGCGGCGGCTCCCCTAGCCGCATACCACAGGTGGCGTCACGAACTTTATACAATCACTTTAAATCCCCTATCAATAACCATTTTTTACGGACCGCCCTGGTTCATGGACCGGGTCACCGCCACTGTGACATCTCCCCCAGCAACGACCGGCCCGGCACCGAGTACCCCACGGCCCAGGGGGCGCGTCAACTTGGCATCACGAACAGGATCCACAAAGCCCGGTATAACTGGGTCCTGATGCCATAGACTTTATTGAACTGTGTTATCACGTGGTTTGCCGCCCGCCGAGGGGGAGGAAGGAAGCCCCGATCCGGAACCGCCGGGTAAGAGATCCCTCCGCCTGCAGAGCAGCATACTCGTACGTCAGCAGACGCCCAGGACTTGGCTGAGGTTCACTAGGGGGGGAGGAAGATGCCCAACATGGAGGAGGGTTCAGCCGCAGGCGCAGCCGCTGCCACTGTGATGCTGTTATCAATGCCATATATACCGGGGGCGGTGTGGTTGCCCCAGTACTCAGGGGAGTCGCACACCCTTAACTACTTTGAGGAGAAACTGCGCAGTTTGTTTAAAGTATACCCCCTGTCTGAGGAGCAAAAGGTCAGCACCCTCATAAGCCAGCTAATCGATGCAGCCCAGAGAGAGGTGAAGTCCTGGCCGGGCAGAGACAAAGGCACTGTAAAAGAAATACTGGCCCGATTGAAGGATACCTTTGACACCCGCACCGCAGCAGAAATTAAAATGAAGTTTTACGGGTGCAAACAGAGGGTGCAGGATAGTGTACGGGACTATGCTCTAAACCTGCAGGAGGCACTGCGGGCTATCAAACAGGTACACCCTGACAGTGTGCATGATGAGGACAGATTGCTAACTGAGCAGTTTATTGAGGGGCTCCTGTCCAACGCTCACAGGACACAGCTGCGCATTATGGCTCTGCAAAATCCTGATCTGGACTTTGCGCAATTTAAAGACAGAGCCATCCGGGTGCTGCGGGAATCAACACCAGGAGGCGCTGCATCCCACCGGCACCCAGCTATCACCTACCACCAGGAGGTGGCATCCTTTTCCCCAGAACCTGTGGAGGCTGACGCGCAGACCCTAGATAATGATCCATCTGCAGACCTGCGTCTTCAGGTCCAGGAGCTGACCAAAAGTGTGGCTACACTAACTAAAACCGTGCAGGCCATGCAAGTGTCTCCCAAGGAAAAGATCCAGCTGGCTTCCAGTCCAGATGACGTCCCGTGGCGACGACAGAGAAGAATTCCACCAACCAGAGGAAGGAACAGCGATCGCTACGACCAGGACGGACAACCCATCTGCCGCCGCTGTCAAAAGGCGGGGCACTACGCAAGGTTCTGTAATTTAAACGAGCAACCCCTGGGGCAGAGGGCCAACCCCCAGGAGTAAGACGACCAGGCCCACAAAGCTGGCAAGACAAGTACGTGGGAGGACGCCCGGTCCTACCTGTCGTGCTTGATGGCATCCCAATGAACGCGTTGCTGGACACTGGGTCCCAGGTGACCACGATGCCATATACAGTTATATGAAAAAGTTTGGGCACCCCTATTAATCTTAAGCTTAATGTTTTATAAAAATTGGTGTTTTTGCAACTGCTATTTCAGTTTGATATGTTTAATAACTGTTGGACACAGTAATGCTTCTGCCTTGAAATGAGGTTTTTTGTACTAACAGAAAATGTGCAATCTGCATTCAAACAAAATTTGACAGGTGCATAAGTATGGGCACCTCACCAGAAAAGTGACATTAATATTTAGTAGATCCTCCTTTTGCAAAAATAACAGCCTCTAGTCGCTTCCGGTAGCTTTTAATGATTTCCTGGATCCTGGATGAAGGTATTTTTGACCATTCCTCTTTACAAAACAATTCCAGTTCAGTTAAGTTTGATGGTCGCCGAGCATGGACAGCCCTCTTCAAATGATCCCACAGATGTTCAATGATATTCAGGTCTGAGGACTGGGATTGCCATTCCAGAACATTGTAATTGTTCCTCTGCATGAATGCCTGAGTAGATTTGGAGCGGTGTTTTGGATTATTGTCTTTCTGAAAGATCCATCCCCTGCGTAACTTCAACTTTATCACTGATTCTTGAACATTATTGTCAAGAATCTGCTGATACTGAGTGGAATCCATGCGTCCCTCAACTTTAACAAGATTCCCAGTGCCGGCATTGGCCACACAGCCCCAAAGCATGATGGAACCTCCATCAAATTTTACTGTGGGTAGCAAGTGTTTTTCTTGGAATGCTGTGTGTTTTTGCTGCCATGCATAACGCCTTTTTGTATGACCAAATAACTCAATCTTGGTTTCATCAGTCCACAGGACCTTCTTCCAAAAAGAAATTGGCTTCTCCAAATGTGCTTTTGCATACCTCAGCCGACTCTGTTTGTGGCGTGCTTGCAGAAACGGCTTCTTTTGCATCACTCTCCCATACAGCTTCTCCTTGTGCAAAGTGCGTTGTATAGTTGACCGATGCACAGTGACACCATCTGCAGCAAGTTGATGCTGCAGCTCTCTGGAGGTGGTCTGTGGATTGTCCTTGACTGATCTCACCATTCTTCTTCTCTGCCTCTCTGATGTTTTTCTTGGCCTGCCACTTCTAGCCTTAACAAGAACTGTCCCTGTGTTCTTCCATTTCCTTACTATGTTCCTCACAGTGGAAACTGACAGGTTAAATCTCTGAGACAGCTTTTTGTATCCTTCCCCTGAACAACTATGTTGAATAATCTTTGTTTTCAGATCATTTGACAGTTGTTTTGAGGAGCCCATGATGCCACTCTTCAGAGGAGATTCAAACAGGAGAACAACTTGCAAGTGGCCACTTTAAGTAGCTTTTCTCATGATTGCATACACCTGGCTATGAAGTTCAAAGCTCATTGAGGTTACGAAACAAAAAAAAGTGCGTTAGTAAGTCAGTAAAAAGTAGGTAGGAGTATTTAAAACAAGAAAATGATAAGGGTGCCCATACTTATGCACCTGTCAAATTTTGTTTGAATGCAGATTGCACATTTTCTGTTAGTACAATAAACCTCATTTCAAGGCAGAAACATTACTGTGTCCAACAGTTATTACATATATCAAACTGAAATAGCTGTTGCAAAAACACTAATTTTTATAAAACATTAAGCTTAAGATTAATAGGGGTGCCCAAACTTTTTCATATGACTGTATCCTTTATAAACAATACTGGACTGATTCAGACATTACCCGCCGTCCAGATGAATATCTTAGTATCTATGCCAGCAATGGTCAGCCCTTGCCTCAGGTGGGGTATAAAGAGGTGACCATAAAAGTTGGCAAAGTAGAATTGCCATCACAAGGAATGATTATTGTTGATATTGATCACCGAGAAAGTCATCCCACAATAACCTTAGGCACTAATGTGATAGAAAATTGTCTTGGAGAAATTATTGTTTTGTTGCAACAGGTCGCAGAGACTGCCAGTTCCAGTCAGCAGCGAGTTCTGCAGAAGGAGATCAGAGCCCTGATGAAAAGACAACAGGTAGAGCTGTCTGGAGAGGAAATTGGCAGTGTCAGGATGAGTGATCCGTTCGTCATTGCAATGCCCCCTAAGAGTGAAATGTTGATATGGTGTCGAGCAGCAATCGGTCTCAGGGGTCAAGATTATCAGGCCCTGGTAGAACCCGTGTACTCTGACAGTAGGCCCGCCATCTTGACAGCCAGGGGTGTGGTCAATGTCCGCAAGGGGAGAGTAACGATACGCATCCTGAATTGTGGGGAGAAAGAGGTCCATTTACCCCGGTATGCTACCCTTGCTAAGCTATTCACTGTCAGTAACTACTCAATAAAGACAGTGTAACCCTTGCTTCCGTCCAAACTGGCGGAGGATAACGGCTCCAAGGGGCAGATGGAGGATTGGTGTCAGAAGCTACAAGTAGGCACTGACTCCACCCCTTTGCACCAAAAGCATGGAGTATACCGGGTGGTCCAAGAATATGAGCGAGTCTTCAGCAAACACCCACTAGACTTTGGGCAGGTAAAAGGGGTCCAACATCATATCCCCACACGAGATCATCCGCCCATTAAAGAGAGGTACCGGCCTGTACCCCCAGCTCACTATCAATGTGCCAAAGGAATGTTACGGGAGATGAAGGAGGATGGGGTGATCAGAGATAGTTGTAGCCCCTGGGCAGCTCCATTAGTTCTCGTTAGAAAGAAGGATAGTACAATGAGGATGTGTGTTGATTACAGGCAGATTAACCGCATTACACATAAAGACGCCTACCCATTACCTAGGATTGAGGAGTCATTAGCTGCACTAAGATCTGCTAATTATTTCTCCACTTTGGATCTCACCAGTGGGTACTGGCAGGTTCCTGTGGCAGAGGCGGACAAAGAAAAGACCGCGTTTACAACACCAAAGGGCCTCAGCGAGTTCAACTGCATGCCATTCGTGCTCTGCAACGCCCCAGGAACCTTCCAGCGGTTAATGGAGTGCTGCCTAGGACACAAGAACTTAGAAACCGTCCTGCTGTACCTAGATGATGTAATTGTCTACTCAAAGACATATGAAGACCACCTGGAGCACCTGGCTGAGGGGTTCGAAGCCCTATCTGGTTTTGGCCTGAAGGTAAAGCCGTCCAAATGCCACCTGTTGAAGCCCAAGGTGCAGTACCTAGGTCATGTGGTAAGCACCGAAGGTGTAGCACCAGACCCAGAAAAAGTCACCGTGATCAAAGTCTGGCCAAGACCCTCCACTATTAAGGAAGTGCGGCAGTTCCTCGGGCTGGTAGGCTACTACAGGAGATTTATCAAGGGTTTCAACAAGATAGCAGCACCCATGCAGGACCTCCTGGTTGGCCAGTCCAAGAAGGCCAAGAACCTGAAACCTCCGTTCAAATGGGGTAAACCAGAAGGCGAATCTTTCACCCGACTGAAGATGGCTCTGACTGGAGACGAAGTCCTGGCCTACCCCTACTATGGCCAACCCTTTATACTTCATACAGATGCCAGCAACGTGGGATTGGGAGCGGTGCTGTCCCAGGCACAGCAAGGCAGAGAGAGAGTGATTGCCTACACCAGCAGGAAGCTCCAGCCCACGGAAAGGAACCCCGACAACTATAGTTCCTTCAAGTTGGAGTTTCTCGCCATAGTCTGGGCTGTAACGGAGCGCTTCAAGCACTATCTCGCCTCCTCCAAATTTACAGTCTTCACAGATAACAACCCGCTGACGCACCTGGAGACTGCGAAGCTTGGTGCCCTAGAGCAACGATGGATGGCCCAACTGTATAACTACGAGTATACCATCAAGTATCAGGCGGGGCATAAAAATACAAATGCAGATGCGCTGTCCAGGATGCCCAACTTGCCAGATGGGGGAGAAGACCCGGAAGAGCTGGAGGAGATAGAGATAACCGCTTTCCTTCGTCATGGGGTGACCCAGTGCTCCCACTGTGTAAGGGACAAGCGCTCCACCAACAGAGAGGCCACGTTCAACCCATTGCCCCACCATGGATGGGCAGAAACGCAGGATAGCGACCCGGCTGTCCGCCTAGTCAAGGAGTTGCTGACGCAAGTTGACTCGTACCCTGATCCAGATGCCCCACAGGAGACCCAACAGTTGTGGAAGGAGAAGGGCAAACTGTTCATCTACGAAGGAAAGCTGTGTCGAAGAAGCATCAATGCCCAGACACATGAACTTGTCTGGCAGGTGGTAGTCCCGACGTGGGATGCGTCAATGGTCTTAGAAGCGTACCACGATGGAGCAGGACACTTCGGGTGGAAGAAGTTGGAAGTCCTGCTACGTGAGCGATTCTACTGGGCTGGCATGAGGAAAGCAATCGAGAGATGGTGTCGAGAATGTGGTCCATGCAACTTGAGACGAAAAGACCGTGGCAGCCAGAGGGCTCCCCTGCAGCCCATCATCACCAAACAGCCACTAGAACTGGTAGCCTTGGACCACGTGAAGCTAGCCCCAAGCCGGTCAAGCTATGTCTACGCTCTCACCATAGCAGACCACTACTCCAGGTTCTTGGTAGTAGTGCCAGTGAAAGACCAGATGGCTCAGACGGCTGCCAAAGCGTTCCAACAGCACTTTTGTCATCCGCACGGTTACCCTAAACGGGTGCTTAATGATCAAGGTCCAGCCTTTGAAGCAGAGGTGTTCCAGGAATTCTGTAAGTTGTACGGCTGCAAGAAAATAAGGAGGATGCCGTATCATCCCCAGACCAACGGGTTGTGTGAGAAGATGAACCAGGTGGTAATAGACCTGTTGAAGATGTTGCCCCTTGAAGAACGTAGCCTGTGGCCAGAGAAGTTACCAGATTTGGTGGACCTGTATAACCACATCCCGGTGAACTCCACCAACTGTACATCGGGTTACCCGATGAGAGCAAGACCTGGTAAGCTACCCATTGACTTGGACATGGGAGTCTTGACACCAGAGACAACATCACCAGATGCAGATTGGGATACCGAGCGGCAGCAACAATACGGCAAGGTGCAAGAATGTGTTGAGAGAAGTTTGTCCCAGGCGAGACAGAAGCAAGAGAAAACTTACAATCAGCACGCACCTGCCGTTCCCTTATTACCTGGAGAACAGGTACTTAAGAGGAAGAGACGAGTCCACAAGTTAGATGACCAGTGGGAGGTTGAGCCATACACCGTCCTACCCTCGAATTACGACAACACCAAAGTGTGCCTCATCAGCAAAGATGGAGGGGAAACTTCAGCGGCAGTCTCAAGAGATCACTTGAAGATATGTCCTGAACAGTTGAAACACACAGAAGAAGATCCAGACAGCCCTCGGCCCACAGAAAAAGTGGAGGAAACGGTTCAGACAGTCCTCAGAAAATTTCCCCGGTCTTTGACGCAGGTGAACAAAGCGACTGTGGTACCGGTCTTGACCTTTCTCCAAGCGGCCTCACCGGAAGCTGCAGAAGTCCCAGAACAGCTGGAAGACCAGTCGGCCCCAGAGACAGAGGTTTCATCATCAGCAGACCAGGAGAATCGACCCTCTGCTAGCAGTGAACCTGTCGTACCCATGGTGAGCCAAAGAATTCGTAGGAGATTACTCAGCCTACCGGTGTTACCTCAGACTACCTGTAGTGTAGTTCACACTGAACCCACCGCACCAGGGGTAGACACTAGGGACCAGGGTAGGACAGTGACATCTAACGTACTACGTAGATCGACCAGGAGTACAAAAGTTCAGCTCCCTGCTCGCTGGAGAAACTAAAGTATAAAGTATAAGAGAACTAAAGTGTATGTTTTTTATAGTTGTACCCGTTAAATAGTCTTGGAAAAGTATATTTGTTGAATTTATGGACAATTGGACCACAGGTCTAGGTGTGGTCAGGACAATATTGAATATAGTTACTAGTTGGCCTAGAAAATAAACTGCAGGCGTGACTGAAGACCAGGCCCACCGAAAGAGTGCTTTGAAGCCACGCCCAGGGACGATACACAAAGTGGGTTGATGTGGTTCCCACCAGCCAAATTACAGTTACCAGGATTGTGGCGTAAGGACTAAGCGCCGCAGTGACTGCTTTCAATTTTTGTTGGGTTTTTGCAATTTTTGACTTTGTAACCTGTTTGTAATGTGAACTGTTATTGTTAATTGTTAATTTTGAAAGGTATCCTCAGTCCGGGAGTACTGAAGTTAACTAGGGGGGAATGTGGCACCCCAGGAGTCCGGTTGCCACAGTGGCATTGCCTCCCTCACAAGAGGTGATGCCATGCCTGGAAGCAAGCAGGGGTCCCCTAGTCAGGTATACTAACATGCAAGACGTTCCTGGCTCCAGACCAGCAAGGGGAGCCACTCCCCTTGGCAACTGGGGGCGGGGTTAGTTAGACTTAGTGTGAGGAGTTGAAGTCAGGACATCGAGGAGAGAGGAGCTGGGGACTGGAGCTGCGCGGCAGCTTACCCCAGAATAACCAGCACAGAAGAACCGGACACGGGAGTCCGAGGCTGTGGGGCACCGAAGGCCCAGCAGTAGAAACCGGAGGGCAGGAGACTGCAGGTCTCCTGGCCCCATCAGACGCCCGGAGGCTCAGCAGCACAGAGGGCCCAGCACTGCCACATGGGAGCGACGCACCAGCAAGGCCCGAGCTGCCTGCCATACGGGTGAGCGCAGAAACGTTGCACTCAGGGACGAGGGCCACCGCACAGCTACATGCAGCAGGGCCAAAGAGTTTAGTGGAAAGGGTAGGCCTCCAACTTCACCTGGCAAGGAGAATTCTTTACTTGCTTCCAGGCTGCCCGGACTTCCACTTATAGCCAGTACCCTAGTCCCGGTTTGCCTAATCACCGCCAGTAAAGATAAGAGGAAACCGCCATTAAGTTGTGGACTGATTATTGCTGCGCCATCAAACCCGGCACTACAACGCCCAGCATAACCCATAACATCTACACTGCCCTGGAGCTCTACCTGTGGAGAGCCACACCATCCCTGCTGCAGTAACATCAGCTCCAGAGGACCTGCTCCACAGCGGCGGCTCCCCTAGACGCATACCACAGGTGGCGTCACGAACTTTATACAATCACTATAAATCCCCTATCAATAACCCCTTTTTACTGACCGCCCTGGGTCACGGACCGGGTCACCACCACTGTGACATCTCCCCCAGCAACGACCAGCCCGGCACCGAGTACCCCACGGCCCAGGGGACGCGTCACGACCATAGACCATGTGCTGCAGCTTCTCTCAGGCACACAGGGTTATTGACCCTCAGGCACAGACACATAGGTTGTTTCACTTTCTGATCAGACACACTTGACAAGAGTCTTCCTAAACGGTAGTACAGTAGCATTTAATAAGAAGCCGCACAGCCAGTGCAAGTTAAGTCTTATGAACAACAGGCTCCAGTGACAAACAGTACAGTTTACTTAGCGGCACAGCAGTTCACAGTCTTCCCAGTACTATAAGACAGCATAGTTCTAATGCAAAGGCACATTAATGAACACAGCATTCTTTACAGCACAGTGAGATGGAGGAGGGGGGAGGGCTTGCTGAGAGAGATAATCCCTGTGACACCATTTCTTCCAGTCCTTATCTTTCTGCTTGACAATACTCTGCACTGCTAGTTCAGGAACTCTACCAGACCTGTGCTTAGCTTCACTGCTGACTTGAATCCATTTCAAATGCAGGGGGCTTCTGTCAGATGCAGAACACACACCACCTTTCTCTTCTGCTCCAGCGAGACAGTAATCAACTTCCCCACAATCCCCCTGGAGCTCTGTTTTAACACTCCCCTTCTCCTGTGACTGTGTTAACTAGTGATGGGCGAGCACTAAAATGCTCGGGCCGAGCAATTTGATATGCTCGGGTACTCGACCCGAGCAATGAGCCCAATGTAAGTCTATGGGAAACTCGAGCATTTTTCAGGCAGCTCCCCCCGGCGGTCTGCAGAGGCCTAAAAATTTCCCAAATCGATGGGAACAGTGCTCAAATGACATGGGAACAGCATGGGGAAGACCCCTGGAAGCATTTCTGACTCCCAGGTCACTGCTGTCAACAACATTGTCAGAGGTATTATGCCACTTTTACGGACTCAAAATAAAACATACAAAAAACAAAACAAAATGGATTTTCCTGGGAAATATATTAAGGAACATCCTCCAGGGTAATGACTTGTATATAAGGCTAATTAAATAACCAAAAACAAAAATACTTCTCCACACCTTGGGCTATGTCGACACGTAGCATTTTTGATGCGTTTTTGCACTTTTGCATTGCTTTCAACCGTGACAAATGCATTCATCGGGGAATGTAATTTTAACATTTTACAACCGTATCTGGCCATGTGGTGTGTGAGACATGATCAGACACATCCTGTTTCATTTATGAAGGAGGGACTCTTTATAGGGCCATCAGGCGGACTTTTCTATTCTTAAATGGCCAGCAGTCGGCCCTCACTATTCTTAGAGAGCCATCAGCCGGCTATGCTTTTTTGTTCCCATTACTAAAGAGTGGGTCTCCTATACTGTCATTGCATTTGCAGTGAGTGGCAGGTCTGTTCAAAATTTGGACGCACCCCAATACCCCTTTGAAAATGTGGACGCATCCCAATACCCCTTTGAAGAGACTTAGAGGAGGGCCTCCTGAGAACAATGTTCCCTTTATTAGGAAGTGGGTCTCCCATACTGTTTGCCTATGCAGTGAATGCAAGGGCTGACAAAAATTTGGACCTACTCCAATGCCCTTTGGAAGAGACGTAAAGGAGGGCCTCCTGAAAAAAAATGTTCCCATTATTAGGAAGTGGGTCTCCCATTGTGTTTGCCTATGTAGTGAATGCAAGGGCTGCCAAAAATTTGGAGGCACTCCAATGCCCCTTGGAAGAGACATGGAGGTCAGAGGGCCTCCTGAAAACAATGTTCCAATTATTAGGAAGTGGGTCTCCCATACTGTTGGCCTATGCAGTGAATGCAAGGGTTGCCAAAAATTTGGAGGCACTCCAATGACCCTTGGAAGAGACGTGGAGGTCAGAGGGCCTCCTGAAAACAATGTTTTCATTATTAGGAAGTGGGTCTCCCATTGTGTTTGCTTATGCAGTGAATGCAAGGGTTGTCAAAAATTTGGAGGCACTCCAATGCCTCTTGGAAGAGACGTGGAGATCAGAGGGCCTCCTGAAAACAAAGTTCCCATTATTAGGAAGTGGGTCTCTCATTGTGTTTGCCTTTGCAATGAATGCAAGGGTTGCCAAAAATTTGGAGGCACTCCAATGCCCATTGGAAGAGATGTGGAGGTCAGAGGGCCTCCTGAAAACAATGTTCCCATTATTAGGAAGTGGGTCTCCCATAGTGTTGGTCTATGCAGTGAATGCAAGGGTTGCCAAAAATTGGGAGGCACTCCAATGCCCCTTGGAAGAGATGCATAGGGCCTCATGAAAAAATGTTCCCATAATTAGGAAGTGGGTCTCCCATAGTGTTGGCCTATGCAGTGAATGCAAGGGCTGCCAAAAATTGGGAGGCACTCCAATGCCCCTTGGAAGAGACGTAGAGGGCCTCATGAAAAAATGTTCCCATTACTAGGAAGTGGGTCTCCCATAGTGTTGGCCTATGCAGTGAATGTAAGGGCTTCCAAAAATTGGGAGGCATTCCAATGCACCTTGGAAAAGACGTGGAGGAGGGCCTCATAAAAAAATGTTCCCATTAGAAAGGAGCGGGTCTCCTATACTTGCAATGCCCTTGCACTAAGTGTAAGGACTGACAAACATTTACCCCTGGGGGGTATACATGAACATACTGTATAAAAAATTTTTTTTACGGGCATCATAAACACCCTTTAAAAAATGATGTGGGTGTTGCATCACGGACCACGGTCACCCTGGTGATATGGTGGTGGAGGATGAGGAGAAGGAGGAGGACAAGAGCAAATAGACAAAATCAGGAAGCGTATACCCATGTGTGGGTGTGAAAAGGTACATGGGAATACGCCTCCCAAAAAAAGACACTGGATTTGAGTTTATGCTACGCTGCTATCATTCGATGGTGTTGAGAAGTCTGGCCCAATCTAGCCCTTGTTCATTTTTATAAGAGTCAGCCTGTCAGCATTTTCAGTTGACAGGCGGATGCGCTTATCAGTTATAATTCCACCAGCGGCACTAAAAACCCGCTCTGATAAAACGCTAGGGGCAGGGCAGGCCAGGACCTCCAAGGCGTAGAGAGCCAGTTCATTCCACGTATCCAGCTTGGATACCCAATAATTATAAGGCACAGAGGAATCACGGAGGACGTTGGTATGGTCGGAAAGGTACTCCCTCAGCATCTTCCCAAACTTTGCGCTCCTTGTGAGAGTACCCCGCGCCTCAGGGCCTGTGCGATGGGAGGAGCTGAGAAAACTCTCCCAGAACTTTGACAGTGTTCCCCTGCCTCTGCTGGATTGGAGTTGTGTCTCTCTCGCCTGTACTCCTTGGTTGTCCAACGAACTGTGACCTCTGCTGCCAGCGTTTTCAGATGGGAATTTTTTTAATAGTTCCGCAACAAGGGCCTTCTGGTACTGCCCCATTTTTGTAGACCTGTCCGCCTCAGGAATAAGAGATATAAAGTTCTCTTTGTAGCGTGGGTCTACAAGTGTCACCAACTAGTGATGAGCGAACGCGCTCTCCACTACTCGGTACTCGCCCGAGCATCATGGTGCTCGACAAGCTCGGCGCTCGGCGAGTATTTCCGGGTTGCTCGGGCGGGAACTCGGGTCCCCTCCTTGCATGTTTGGCGCTCTTTAGAGAGCCAATGAACATGCAGGGATTGCCTGCCATGCACTGTAATGCCGTAGCCATGTTGGTTGTGGGCATTACAGAGATTGGCTGGCCGCACAGCGTCATCAGGTCTGTATAAGACTCGTCACAGTCACTCCGGATCAGACAGTGTAGGGAGAGCTGCTGCTGTGTCAGGGAGAGATTTAATCGTGTATTAGGTAGTGTAGGGGGAAAAACCGTACATTACACATATCCATCTTAACAAACAGTCCTTTTGAGGACTAACTAATCCATCTGCAGAGATATCAGGCAGGCAGGGTATAGAACTGACTGCAGTGCACATAGGACAAGAGGTTCCATTCAAGTTCTGCCTTCGTTGCTGTTATATTTCTAGAAATAGGCCCAGGTCTCAGGGGCCAGGAATAATTTTTTTTGCATCTTAATCCTCATAATTTGCTTAAAAAGCAATCCAGAGAACACGTTTTTTCTGTGCCATTTGCTTGTTGGCACTGCAGAATACAGCCAGGTCCTTTCCATATTACAGCGCTAAAAATCCAGCTATTTAAAACTGTGTTTTCTCCGTCACACGGATCACATATACATTTTCAGAAAATACTGCCATTTCTGGCCTGCATTAAATTTTTTTTTCAGTGTGTCAGCAAAGTTTTTGACACTGGTTTGCTGTTCAAAACAGTTACCTACAGGCCAGGTATTTAAAAGTGTGTTTTCTCCGTCACACGGCTCACATATACATTGTCAGAAAATACTCCCATTTCTGGCCTCCATTAAAATTTTCCTTTAGTGTGTCAGTGAAGCAATTCACACCAGTTTGCTGTTCAAACTACTTACATACAGGCCAGGTATTTAAAACTGTGTTTTCTCCGTCACACGGATTACATATACGTTTTCACAAAACACTACCATTTCTGGCCTCCATTAAAAAGAAAATTTCAGTGTGTCAGTGAAGCAATTGACACCAGATTGCTGTTCAAAATAGTTACCTACAGGCCAGGTATTTAAAACTGTGTTTTCTCCCTCACACGACTCACATATACTTTGTCAGAAAATACTGCCATTTCTGGCCTCCATTAAAAATTTCTTTCAGTGTGTCAGCAAAGTTTTTGAGACTGGTTTGCTGTTCAAAACAGCTACCTACAGGCCAGGTATTTAAAACTGTGTTTTTTCCATCACACGGATTACATATACGTTTTCAGAAAATATTTCCATTGCTGGCCTCCTTTAAAAAAAAAATTTCAGTGTGTCAGTGAAGCAATTCACAGCAGTTTGCTGTTCAAACTACTTACCTACAGGCCAGGTATTCAAAACTGTGTTTTCTCCGTCACATGGCTCACATATACGTTGTCAGAAAATACTGCCATTTCTGGCCTCCATTAAAAATTTCTTTCAGTGTGTCAGCAAAGTTTTTGACACTGGTTTGCTGTTCAAAACAGTTACCTACAGGCTAGGTATTTAAAACTGTGTTTTCTCCATCACACGGATTACATATACGTTTTCACAAAATACTGCCATTTCTGGCCTCCATTAAAAAAAAATTTCAGTGTGTCAGTGAAGCAATTGACACCAGATTGCTGTTCAGAATGTTGGCATATGCAACAGATTAGGACTTATTATAAGTGAAAGGAGGACTTTATACTAACCAGACAGCAGATGGCGATAGTGTGTAAAGTTATATGCTTGCTGTAATGTGGGGAGGGAAGCTCTCAATTGTTGGTTGTTTCTTACTTCCTGTGTTTTTCTTTTTCTTGAATGTGTTATGTCAGCAGCACATGGACTGTGTGACATTAAATTGTATCTCATGTTTAACCAGTATGAAGTAAATACTGTTTACTCAAGATATCTTGCTGATTGAAGCTCTCGTAAGTACAGTGGTGACTGTAAGAAGATGCACTCTGCGACAGGTTATGGGCCCAGACACTACAGGCCCGCACTACAAGCCCAGGCATCAGGATCCCGGTTTATAACCCCAGATAACGGAGCTCACAGATAAGCTCTGGAAACAGAAGGAAATAAATCCAGATACAGAGTGACAAAGGAATTCATGATCCCAGCAGCTGGATATAATTACAGAGAATTCAACACAAGCAGGACATACAGGAACTATCAGCAAGAAAAAAACAGGAGAATAACTTCAGTACAACGCTCTAAACAAGTAAGACTATATAAAGATGATGAGTAATACAGAACTGAAATTCACAGTAGCTAAACTGAATAGTGAAAATTATCAGTTCTGGAAATTCAAAGTAGAGATGTTGTTATCTAAGGATGACTTATGGGAAGTAATTGTTACAGAAAGACCAGATCAAGATAATCAGACATGGGATAAGAAGAATAGACAAGCGAGAGCCACCATTAGCTTATTAGTGGATGATGCTCAATTAATACATATAAGAAATGAAGAAACAGCAAAAGGAATGTGGGAAGCATTAAGAAAACTGTATGAAAGACCTAGCTTGAATCACAAGTTATTTTTATTAAGAAAGCTTTACAGTATGAGATTGAGTGCAAATGACGACATGCAGAAGCACATATTCTCAATGATGGAAGTGATATCACAGCTAAGATCTATTGGTGAAGACATTAAAGAAAGTCAGTTAGCAGCTATATTATTATGCAGTTTACCAGATTCGTATACAGCCTTGATAAATGCCCTTGAGACGAGACCAGAAACTGACATTACATTAGATTTTGTGAAAACAAGACTAATAGATGAATATCAGAGAAGAAAAGAACAAAGAAATGATTCTTCTACTGAAAAGGACAGTGAAAACGCTCTTAAAGCTACAGAATTTAAAAAACCCTATAATAAAGAGACAAGAGAATGCGTCAGATGTAAGAAAAAAGGTCATTTAAAGAAAGACTGTACCATATGGAAAGCAGAACAACAAAAATTACAACATAAAAAGCATATACAGAAAGTAAAAAACACAATTTCCGATTCATGTGAGAATAATTGGAATGGCACATTTAAAGTAACAGACAAGAAATCATCACTTGGTTGGTTTATTGATTCAGGAGCAACAAGTCATATGACAAGTGACAAGAATTTCTCTACTGATCTTGATTTAGATAAGAAAGAAGCCATTTATCTTTCAGATGGAAGCAAAATAACCGCAGAAGGTATCGGACAAGGTATGCTAAATTGTTCAAACAAGTTCAGACAAGATTCAAAGATACTTGTACAGGATGTGTTGTATGTTCCAAAATTGGAAGGCGGATTATTATCTGTGAAACGTTTAACAGCAAAAGGACTTACAGTAAAATTCAAAGACAATGAGTGTGCAATTATTGCAGGAAACAAGGTGATAACCAAAGTCAAGGCAGATGAACAGTTATATCATTTTGACACACCAAAGGAAGAGATGAAGGTATGTACACATGATCACAAAAACTGTATTCACATGTGGCATAGACGTCTAGGACATAGACACCCTGACAGTATAAGGGAACTACAGAGAAAATAATTGACAAAAGATTTAAAGATATCAGATTGCTCAATTACCGTAAGATGTGAATGTTGTATAAAATCCAAAGCCACAAGGATATCTATTCCAAAAGAAAGTGAGATGAAATGCGAAAGACCACTTGATTTGGTGCATACTGACGTATGTGGACCCATGAAAGTGACTACATCAGGAGGCAATAGATACATGTTGACTTTTATAGACGACTACTCAAGATACACAGTCACATACTTAATTAAGAACAAAAGTGAAGTTTTTGATAAACTTGTAGACTATGTAACAAGATCAAGTAACAAATTTCAAAGCCAATTGTCATCAGAAGTGATAATGGAGGTGAATTTACAGGTCACAGAATAGAAGACTACTTAAGACAAAATGGAATAGAACACCAGAAAACTGTTCCATACACACCTGAACAAAATGGAGTAGCAGAAAGGAAAAACAGAACTCTAACAGAAATGATAAGATGTATGCTGACGGATTCCAAACTACCAGAGAAATATTGGGGTGAGGCCGCAATGACAGCTACATATCTACAGAACCGACTTTTTTCCAGAAAACTGACGAAAACTCCATATGAACTGTGGCAAGGTATGAAACCAAGTGTCAATCATTTAAAAGTTTTTGAATATAAAGTTTTTAATTTCATTCCAACAGAAAAATGTTCCAAACTTCAAAACAGATCTATGGAAGGAATATTCATTGGATATAGTGAAAATTGCAAAGGATATAGAATCCTAGATCCCAAAACAGACAGAGTTACGGTGAGTAACAGTGTGAAATTAATTGAAGATTTAAATGAAGACATTATGATTTCAGTTGAAACAAAAAATGAGAAAAACAATAGTGACACAACTGAAGAAATATCTGATGAGAAAGAAGTAGAAATTAATGAAGAACAAAATACTGAAAGTGAAGAATCACAACTACAAACAGACACAGAACCAAGACATTCAATGAGAGAGAACAAAGGAAAACCACCAAAACGTCTCTCATACAAGACAAGCATAAGAAAAATCTATGAGCCTACCTCTTGGAAAAACATATCTAAACTTCCTGAAGAAGAAGCTAATAAATGGATAGAAGCAACAGAAACAGAAATTAAATCCATGCATGATTCAAATACATGGACACTAACAGATTTGCCAGAAGGAAGAAAAACCATAGGATGTAAATGGATTTTTAAAGTAAAATACCAAACAGATGGCACAGCTGAAAGATACCGAGCAAGACTCGTAGCTAAAGGGTATTCTCAAAAATATGGAGAAGACTTTGATGAGACATTTGCTCCAGTTGTTAAACACACTACAATAAGAACTTTACTTACAGTTGCAGCAATGAAACAGATGGAACTGAGACATCTGGATGTAAAGACAGCTTTTTTGAATGGAGATTTAACAGAAAACATTTACATGGAACAACCTCCAGGATTCAAAGATGAAAGAAATCCAAACAAAGTTTGCAAACTACAGAAAAGCATATATGGTTTAAAGCAAGCAGCTAAAGCGTGGAATGACAAAATCACGGAAGTACTTACAAATGAAAAATTTCAAAGAAGCAAAGCTGATCCATGCTTGCACACAAAAAGGTTGATTAATAGATGGATTTATGTACTCATATATGTAGACGACATTTTGATTTGTTTTAAACAAGAAAGGGATAAAGAAAACATTCTAAAAATCCTGAAGCAACATTTTGAAATCAAAGACTTGGGAAATGTGAAACAGTACCTAGGAATACAGGTAGAAAGAGAAGAAGACGGAAGTTTCCTACTGAATCAAAATCACATGATTCAAGACATAACAGAAAAATTTGGATTAAAGGATGCAAAAACAGTAAAGTCTCCAATAGAAACTAATTATCTCAAAGAGATGAACAGTGAAAAAAATATGCTACCAAATAATGAAGAATACAGAACAGCAATAGGATAACTACTGTATCTAGCGATCGTTACAAGACCAGACATCGCAGCAGCAGTAGGAATCCTGAGTAGAAAGGTATCAAAACCAAATAAAGCTGATTGGAATGCCTTGAAGAGAGTAATGCGTTATTTGAAAGGAACTAGCAATGTTAAGCTGAAATTACCCACAAGTGATAATTGCATTTTAACAGGATATGTTGATGCAGATTGGGCTGGAGATCCAACTGACAGAAGATCTACTAGTGGACATATTTTTTTTCTCTCAGGTGGACCAATAAGTTGGACAAATAATAAACAGTCAATTGTGACACTGTCTTCAACAGAAGCGGAATATGTTGCCGCAGCACATGCGAGTCAAGAAGTACTGTGGTTAAGACAATTGTTGACAGAATTAGGACAACCACAGTTGGAACCAACAAAACTGAAAGAGGACAATCAAGGATGTCTTGTTCTTGCTCAAGTGGAAAGAGTCAATCCAAGAACCAAGCATATTGATGTGAAATATCATTTATTGAGAGATCATCAGGAACAAGGAGTCTTGAAGTTTGAGTATTGTCCTACTGAAGAAATGACAGCAGACATCTTCACGAAGGCGTTGAATGCTGATAAACACCAGAGACTAATAAAAAAAGTTGGGTTTGATTGAATAAGTCCTTACTGTTGAAAAAGGGTGTTGGCATATGCAACAGATTAGGACTTATTATAAGTGAAAGGAGGGCTTTATACTAACCAGACAGCAGATGGCGATAGTGTGTAAAGTTATATGCTTGCTGTAATGTGGGGAGGGAAGCTCTCAATTGTTGGTTGTTTCTTACTTCCTGTATTTTTCTTTTTCTTGAATGTGTTATGTCAGCAGCACACGGACTGTGTGACACTAAATTGTATCTCATGTTTAACCAGTATGAAGTAAATACTGTTTACTCAAGATATCTTGCTGATTGAAGCTCTCATAAGTACAGTGGTGACTGTAAGAAGATGCACTCTGCGACACAAAATAGTTACCTACATGGCAGGTATTTAAAACTGTGTTTTCTCCGTCACACGACTCACATATATGTTGTCAGAAAATACTGCCATTTCTGGCCTCCATTAAAAATTTCTTTCAGTGTGTCAGCAAAGATTTTGACACTGGTTTGCTGTTCAAAACAGTTACCTACAGGCCAGGTATTTAAAACTGTGTTTTCTCCGTCACACGGATTACATATACGTTTTCACAAAATACTGCCATCTCTGGCCTCCATTAAAAAAAATTTTCAGTGTGTCGGTGAAGCAATTGACACCAGATTGCTGTTCAAAATAGTTACCTACAGGCCAGGTATTTAAAACTGTGTTTTCTGCGTCACACGGATCACATATACCTTTTCAGAAAATACTGCCATTTCTGTCCTCCATTAAAAAATGTTTTCAGTGTGTCAGTGAAGCAATTCACAGCAGTTTGCTGTTCAAACTACTTACCTACAGGCCAGGTATTTAAAACCGTGTTTTCTCCGTCACATGGCTCACATATACGTTGTCAGAAAATACTGCCATTTCTGGCCTCCATTAAAAATTTCTTTCAGTGTGTCAGCAAAGTTTTTGATACTGGTTTGCTGTACAAAACAGTTACCTACAGGCCAGGTATTTAAAACTGTGTTTTCTCCGTCAAACGGCTCATATATAAGTTCGCTCCAAACTCAGTCATTTGTAGTGAGCGTGGAAGATACTGTCCTCCATTTAAAATGGGCAAGGCACGTGGCAAGGGACGGGGAACTGGATGTGATGGTAATGGTGCATGTAGAGGCCGAGGACAAGACCGTGGGCAAGCCGAAATTGTGCCACAACAAACACCCACATCTTCTCGCCTGACCTTCCTGTCCCAATTTCTAGGGGCCCACAGCACACCACTATTGAACCCAGAGCAGTGTCAAAAGGTTGTTGGTTGGATAGCAGATAATGCTTCCAGTCACTTAGCCACCACAACCACCACCCTGTCTTCCACACAGTCAAGTCTCAGTAGCTGTGAGTCTGGACCGCATATTCCTCACCCTGATCCTCCTTCCTCCCACCATGCGAGTACCCAGAGACAACTGATCCCACACTTGGACACTCTGAAGAGCTGTTCGCTTTTCCATTTATAAAGTCGGGCCTCTCGCCCGGTCCACTTGAAGCGGGGCAAGAGGAGACTGCGTGTAGCGATGCCCAAATATTTGAGCAGCCACGGTCACACGAAGGCGATGGTGGGAAAGTGTCACAAGAGGTGGACGATGATGAGACACAATTGCCAGAAAGTCAGGAGGAGGACCAAGGTGCGGAAGTGGAAGACGAGGTGGTGGACGATATAGTAACTGACCCAACCTGGCAGGAGGACATGCAGAGCAAGGACAGCAGCACACAGAGGGAGGGAGGCAGAGCACCCCAACAGGCAGGAAGAAGCAGTCTGGTGGCCGCAGACAGAAGGCAGGCAACCGTTCCCCGTAACACCAACACGAAGGAAGTTGCCAGTACAACTGTTAGGTCTTCCCACGTCTGGTTGTTTTTTAAAGACTCTGCCGATAACCCCAAAAAGGCCATTTGCACCACCTGCCAGACCATCATCAGCAGGGGTGGCAAAACGACCAGCCTGACCACCACCAGCATGATCAGGCACATGACAGCAAAGCAGCCGACTTTGTGGGCCGAACCCCAGGGTCCAGGAACAGTGTCTGCGGGTGGCATCATTGCTTCTTCCACTGTTGTGGATGCAAGCCAATCCCCTGTCCATGGTGCATGCGAAGATGCCTCCTGCCCTGCACCTGTCTTTGCACACTCTCAAGTAGCAGCATAAGGAAGCACGTCCATGTCCTTGTCCCAGCGCAGCGTTCAGTTGTCCATATCCCAGTCCTTGGAACGCAAGCGCAAATATGCAGCCAACGCCCCACAGGCCACAATACAAAATTCTCACATTTCACGACTGCTTGCACTCGAAATGTTGCCTTTTAGGCTCGTGGAGATGGAAGCATTCCGCAACCTGATGGCGGCGGCGGCTGTCCCTCGGTACTCAGTCCCCAGCCGCCACTATTTCTCCCGGTGTGCCGTCCCCACATTACACAAGCACGTGTCACAAAACATTAGCTGTGCTCTCAACAACGCAGTTACCGTAAAGTCCACCTAACCACGGACACGTGGACAAGTGCTTGTGGGCAGGGACGGTACATCTCGCTGATGGCACACTGGGTTAACATAGTGGAAGCCGGGACCCAGTCGGACCGTGGGACGGAACACGTCCTCCCGACACCAAGGATTGCGGGCCCTAGGTCAATCAGGGTTGCCCACATGGTCTACAGATCCTGCACCTCATCCTTCTCAGTGTCCTCCTCCTCTTCAGCCTCCATCTCTGAAATGACCACATCAGTCACAAGCTGGAAGCACTGCAGCACTGCCTCAGCCAAGCGGCAACAGGTTGTGCTGAAACTAATATGCTTAGGTGAAAAACCGCACAATGCTGAAGAGTTGTGGACAGCTCTGAAAGAGCAGGCAGATCTGTGGCTCACACCGCTGAACCTACAGCCAGGCATGGTCGTGTGTGACAATGACCAGAACCTGGTGGCGGCTCTGAGGCGAGGCGAGCTCACACACGTACCATGCCTGGCCCATGTGCTTAACCTCGTGGTTCAGCAGTTTCTCAAAGCCTACCTGGAGCTGCTGGATCTGCTTGTTAAAGTACGCCGCCTGTGTGCCCATTTTAGAAAGTCAGCTACAGCTTCCGCCTCCCTTGCAGTGTTTCAGCAGAGTTTGTAGCTTCCGGCTCACAGACTGGTGTGTGATGTCCCCACGTGTTGGAACTCTACACTGCAGATATTGGGAAGGATTTGTGAGCAGAAGAGGGCAGTTGTTGAGTACCAGCATCAACAAGGCCGTCGGTATTCAGTTCAGACTCCACACAACATAAGACCTCAGGAGTGGACATGGATGTCAGAAATATGTACCATCCCCCAAAACTTTGAGGACTCCACCAAGATGGTGAGCGGCGATGATACCATAATTAGCGTCACCATCCCGCTTCTCTGTCTTCTGAAACGCTCTCTGCTCACAATCAAAGAGGATGCATTGCCGGCAGAGCACGATGAGATGGAGCAAGGAACCATACAGGGTGATTACACACAGCCAAGCCTCATCTCATCCCAACGTGGATTGGGTGACAATGAGGAAGAGGAGGAGGAGGAGGAAGGACAGGAGCTAGTTTCATGCACTATAGACGGTACTACCTGCACAGCTGTCATACCGTCTGTTCAGCGTGGATGGCCAGAGGACAGAGAGGAGGAGAAGGAGGAGGAGAGCATGGTCAGTCATCCTCTTAGTGAGGACACGGAAGTCTTGCCTGTTAGTAGTCTGGCACGCATGGCTGAGTTTATGTTACGCTGCCTTTCCCATGACCCTCGCGTTCTCAAAATTTTGGGTGACAGCCATTACTGGTTGGTGACATTTCTAGACCCACGCTACAAGGAGAACTTTACATCTCTTATTCCTGAGGTGGACAGGTCTACAAAAATGGGGCTGTACCAGAAGGCCCTTGTTGCGGAACTATTAAAAAAATTCCCATCTGAAAACGCTGGCGGCAGAGGGCACACTTCGTTGGACAACCAAGGAGTACAGGCGAGAGAGACTCAACTTCAATCCAGCAGAGGCAGGGGAACACTGTCAAAGTTCTGGGAGAGTTTTCTCAGACCCTCCCATCGGACAGGCCCTGAGGCGCGGGGTACTCTCACAAGGAGTGCAAAGTTTGGGAAGATGCTGAGGGAGTACCTTGCCAACCGTACCAACGTCCTCCGTGATTCCGCTGTGCCTTATAATTATTGGGTATCCAAGCTGGATACGTGGAATGAACTGGCTCTCTACGCCTTGGAGGTCCTGGCCTGCCCTGCCGCCAATGTTTTACCACAGCGGGTTTTTAGTGCCGCTGGTGGAATTATAACTGATAAGCGCATCTGCCTGTCAACTGAAAATGCTGACAGGCTGACTCTTATAAAAATGAACAAGGGCTGAATTGGGCCAGACTTCTCAACACCACCGAATGATAGCAGCGTAACATAAACTCCAATCCAGTGTCTTTTCTTGAGAAGTGTATTCCCATGCTCCTTTTCACACCCACACATGGGTATACGCTTCCTGATTTTGGCTATTTGCTCTTGTCCTCCTCCTCCTCCTCATCCTCCACCACCATATCACCAGGGTGACCGTGGTCCGTGATGCAACACCCACCTAATTTTTTTAAAGGGTGTTTATGATATCCGTAAAAAAAAATTTTGATACAGTATGTTCATGTATACCCCCCAGGGGTAAATGTTTGTCAGCACATACACTTAGTGCATGGGCATTACAAGTATAGGAGGCCCGCTCCTTTCTTATGGGAACATTTTTTTACGAGGGCCTCCTCCACGTCTCTTCCAAGGGGCATTGAAGTGCCTCCAAATTTTTGGCAGCCCTTGCATTCACTGCATAGGCCAACACTATGTGGGGACTCTCTCCTTTCTAATGGGAATTTGTCATTACTGTGGCCCTGCTCTGTGTGTCTTTAAATTCTTAGTGGGTTTTTCCCTAAAATTGTCAGCCGTTGGACTCACTGCATACCCTATAACTGTATAGCAGACTCTCTCCTTTCTAATGGGAACATGTCGTACTTGTTACTGTGGCCCTGCTCCATGTGTCTTTAAATTCTTAGTGTTTTTTTTTCTAAAATTGTCAGCCATTGGACTCACTGCATACCCTATAACTGTATAGCAGACTCTCTCCTTTCTAATGGGAACATGTCGTACCTTGTTACTGTGGCCCTGCTCTTTGTGTCTAATTCTTAGTGGGGTATTTCCTAAAATTGTCAGCCGTTGGACTCACTGCATACCCTATAACTGTATAGCAGACTCTCTCCTTTCTAATGGGAACACGTCGTACTTGTTACTGTGGCCCTGCTCCATGTGTCTTTAAATTCTTAGTGGGGTTTTTCCTAAAATTGTCAGCCGTTGGACTCACTGCGTACCCTATAACTGTATAGCAGACTCTCTCCTTTCTAATGGGAACATGTCATACCTTGTTACTGTGGCCCTGCTCTATGTGTCTTTAAATTCTTAGTGGGGCTTTTCCCAAATTTTGGCAGCCCTTGCAGTCACAGCATGGGCATTACCACTTGTAGGAGACCCACTCCTTTATAATGGGAACATTTTTTTTACTGAGACCCTCCTCTATGTCTCTTCAAAGGGGTATTGGGTTGTGCCCAAATTTTTGGCAGTCCTTGCAGTCACTGGATACGCAATAACAGTATAGGAGACCCACTTGTTAATAATGGGAACAACAAAGCATAGCCAGCTGATGGCTCTCTAACAATAACTAGGACCGACTGCTGGCCTTTTAAGAATAGTAAGGGCCATTTGATGTCCCTATAAAAATAGGCTTTATGACTTTCAGAGTCCCTCCATCATAAATAAAACAGGAAGTATCTGATGATGTGTCACACACCACATTGCCAGCTAAGGTTGTAAAATGTTAAAATGACATTTCCCGGTGAATGCATTTGTCTTAAAAAAAAACTTAAAAAAAACAAAACAATAGGATCTTTCTTTAGTATAAAAAACAGCGTCACCAATTTAACAACAATGTAATCACATTGTTCAGCTCATGCACCTCCTCCTCCATCTCCGAAATGACCACATCAGTCACAAGCTGACAGCATTGCAGCACTGCCTTGGCCAAGCGGCAACAGGCTGTGCTGAAGATAACATGCTTAATGCTTAATTGACAAACCTCCCAGCGCTGCAGAGTTGTTGAAAGCTCTAACAAAGGAGCCTGATCTGTGACTCTCACCGCTGAACATACAGCCAGGCATGGTCGTGTGTGACAATGGGCAGAACCTGGTGACAGAGAAATGACAGCCGGGGTAGATACGGTTTCCCTCTATGCCAGTCCTTTCACCGAGCTAAAGAATATGGCTGTGGTGAAATACAACTCCCACTGAGAAGCTGTTTCAGATTGAAAAACATTGTGCCCACCAAAGGATTTGATTCTGAGGGCTAACCTTTCTCCCCCCGCTCAAGAGCCCCATAGCAGCTGCAAAGTTAGCGCTATCATGAACTTTCCTGAGGTAGAAGCCAAGGCACACCAAAGGATTCTCTGGTGGGACCGTCCAACCCTGCTGAGAAGCAGTCCTGGCTAAGAAAAGTGTGTGGAAAGGTTCCCGGACACTCTATGGCTGCTTTTTTAATGTGGATCGGCCATGCTTATGCATGTTATTTCTCAAACCGCATTACAGATCAGGCCATTGTCCAACTCTGTATTCAAGAAATTAAATGCGCAAAGAAAGATGTGTGTGTGTGTCAAAGCACCACCGACAAGGGCGAGTTGATGTTGGACGGGCTGCCATTGCTTCTGCAACAAGCTGCATTACAGGACTTCCTGTGAGAAATGACATGCAGGGTTTCCCTCTATGCCAGTCCTTTCACCGAGCTAAATACAACTGTCAGCCAAAAACTAGTTGTGGACTGGCTCCGTACCGTCCCTGGCCACATTCACCTGTCCACGTGTTTGTGGTTAGGTGGTCCTTCCCAGTAAGTGCACTGGGGAGGGCACGGGTAATATTGTGGGACCCGTGCTTGTGGAAGGCGGAGGCGATACTGAGAAATATAGTGGCGGCTGGGGACCGAGTATGGACACCCGGCATGAGGTTGTGAAAAGCTTCCGCCTCCACGAGCTTAATAGGCCACATTTCAAGTGCAAGCAGCTGTCAAAAATTTGGCAGTATAGTATTGCAGCCTGTGGGTGGGTGGGTGGCTGGCTGCCTGCATACTTGCACTTGCATTCCAAGGAATGGGGTAGGGACAACTGAACGCTGCAGTGGGACAAGGACGTGAACGGTGATTGTTGCAAGTCTGCAACAACAGGTGCATGGCGGGAGGCATCTTCGCATGCGCCAAGGATCACTTATGGTGGGCACACTTTTAGGCAGTGACCTGGAAGTCAGAGATGCTTCCAGAGGTCTTCCCCATGCTGTTCCCATGTCTTTTCAGCACGGTATGCATGTGTCTGGGTCAGGCTGGTAGTTTTGCTACCCCTGCTGATGCTGGCCTGGCAGGTGGTGCAAATGGCCTTTTTGGGGTTATTGGTAGAGTCTTTAAAAAACAACCAGACTTGGGAAGACCTAACAGTTGTACCTGCAACGTCCGTCGTGTTTCTGTTACAGGGAACACTTGCCTGCCTTCTGTCTGCGGCCACCAGACTGCTTCTTCCTGCCTGTTGGGGTGCTCTGCCTCCCTCCCCCTGTGTGCTGCTATCCTCGCTCTGCATGTCCTCCTGCCAGGTTGGGTCAGTTACTATATCATCTACCACCTCATCTTCCACTTCCACGCCCTGGTCCTCCTCCTGACTTTCTGGCAATTTTGTCTCATCATCGTCCACCTCTTGTGACACATTCCCTCCGTCGCCTTCGTATGACCGTGGCTGCTCAAATATTTGGGCATCGCTACATGCGATCTCCTCTTGCCCTGCTTCAAGTGGACAAGGCGAGCGGCCCGAATGTATAAATGGAAAAGTGAACAGCTCTTCGGAGTGTTCAAGTGTGGGATCAGTTGTCTCTGGGTACTCAGCATGGTGGGAGGAAGGAGGATCAGGGTCCAGACTCACGGCTACTGAGACTTGACCGTGTGGAATACAGGATGGTGGTGGTAGCTAAGTGACTGGAAGCATTATCCGCTATCCAACCAATAACCTTTTCAAACTGCTCTGTGTTCAATAGTGGTGTTCTGCGGTCCCCTATTAATTGGGACAGGAAGGTCGAGCGAGAAGATGTGGGTGTTTGTTGTGGCACAATTTCAGCTTGCCCACGGCCTCAGCCTCTGCATGCACCATCACATCCAGTTTCCTGTCCCTTGCCACCTGCCTTGCCCATTTTAAATGGAGGACAATATCTTCCATGCTCACTACAAATGGCTGAATTTGGAGCGAACTTATATGTGATCCGTGTGACGGACAAACCTCAGTTTTAAATAGCTGGCTTGTAGGTAACTATTTTTAACAGCGCCGACCTCGTGTCAATCACTTCACTGACACAGTGCAACAAAATTTAAATGGAGGCCAGAAATGGCAATATTTTCAGCGCAATTATATATGATCCGTGTGTCGGGCAAGCCACAGTTTTAAATAGCTGGCCTTTAGGTAACTATTTTTAACAGCAAACTGTTGTCAATAACTTCACTGACACGCTGCAACAAAATTTCAATGGAGGCCAGAAATGGCATTATTTTTGGACGGACAAACCACAGTTTTAAATAGCTGGATTTTTAGCAGTATAATATGGAAAGTACCTGGCTGTATTCTGCACTGCCAACAAGCAAATGACGCAGATAAATGGTGTTCTCTGGATTGCTTTTTAAGCAAATAATCAGGATTAAGATAAATAAAAAAATATTCCTGGCCCCTGATACCAGGGCCTATTTCTACAAATATCTGTAAAAGCACCAGCAGACAGAACTGGAATGGACCCTTTTGCTATGTGCACTGCAGTCTGCTATATACCCTGCCTGCCTAGCACTGATATCTCTGCAGCTGGATTAGTCCTCAGAAGTACTGTTAGTTAAGATGGATATGTGTCTCCAATATTGTCTGGTATACCTACACTAACTAGAGACAAGCAAATCTCTCCTAGCTTAGCAGCAGCTCTCCCTATGACTCACCCCCTGGGCCTAGCGTACACGTGTAGTGGGTTACCCGGAACCAGGTCTCTGGTGGGGGTTGTAGTCTCCGTGGCGGTGACCCGGTCCCGTGGCTCAGGGTGGTCAGGCCAATGGCGGTATTTTGTGGGGGTTCTAGGTTAATTGTCCGACTACGCCACCCGTGGACTGCGGTCAGTGCGAACCGCCGCTGCAAGGGCAGACCGCTGGAGCTGATGGTGTATGCAGCTAAGGTAGTGTGACTCCCCACGGGAAGAGTGCAGCCCCAGGGCAGTGTAGTTGATGGTGGGAGTGATTGTGCGAGCGTCCCAGCACTAGTAGTGCTGGCGCGGAGATGAAGCACAGAGACGTGGGGTTGCAGTTCAAATTCTTTACACACAGTTCTTTATATTCTTAGTCATTCCGCCGGCAATGACTGCCCGAGCCGTGCTGCGTCCACCAGATGAGGGGCTCAGTCAACCCCCAGGCAATTCCAGAGTGTGACACAGGACTCCCTTCTATTCCTTTCTCTGGCCGTGCCCCACCAGTGACACTATGTCTGTCCAGCTCCCGCGGGCCTTCTCTTGGGAGGGCTTCGTACTCACCTCCCTGACTCTATGTGTGGTGTGCCTTTCTAGTAGGTGTAGTGAGGGGTCGCACCAAGATGTGATCACGACAGCCGGTCCTTGGCTGAGGATTAGTCGCCTCCACCAACTTGGGATCCGGTACCCTGTTCTGCCAACCCGTCACCCGCAATCTCCTGGGCCTTTGGGGTTCCTTCTGCCCTCGTGTCTCTGGGCCTCTCTGGGTGTTCTGTTCCTTTCTTCCTTTCCTTTCTGTTCCTTTCTGTATCTGTCCTCTCTGCTGGTTCTGGCCTCCACTCCAGGCCTGCCTCGTGGAGCTGGGCCCAGACTGAGCCACAGCTCCCTGTCAGCCCTCTCTGGCTGAACTCCTTCTCTCTCTGAACTGAACTTCTCCCACTCCCAGAACTAAGATGGTGCCCACCTTATATACCTCCCTCTCTGTGTGTGAGCCCAGGTGACTTGCAACCAACGGCCGAACCCTCGGGGCGCTACTCCTACACTGTCTGATTCCGGAGTGACTGTGACGAGCATGGCGGCGCCAGGTCTGATATAGACCTGATGACGCTGTGCGGCCAGCCAATCACTGTAATGCCAACCACCATGGCTTCGGCATTACAGTGTGTGGCAGACAATCCCTGCATGTTGATTGGCTCTCTAAAGAGCGCCAAACATGCAGGGAGGGGACCCGAGCTCCCGCTGAGCAACCCCGGAAATACTCGCCGAGCGCCGAGCATCTCGAGCAGTGAGATGCTCGGGCGAGCACCGAGCAGTAGCGAGCATGCTCGGGCATCACTAGTGTTAACTCCTCTAGTTGCTGGATGGTTCTGCAGCACAACACTTCCTGTCTCATGTGCTTGTGTTACTTCTAATAGTTGCTGAATGCTTTTAAAGCAACAGCACTACTTCTGCATGTCACACTCTGCAACAGCACTACTTCTGCATGTCACACTCTGCACAGAAACCCCAACCCATCACCACCACTTTAAGCCTTAGTTGCTGTTGCACTTGCTGGTACAATTATCGTTACGTCTCTATGCCTCCATAAATCATGTGAATGATCTTGCCCACGTATCAGTAAGTTTGTGGTTTTAAAATCACTGGTGTTATTTTTAGCAGAATTAATACAGAAATTTTATTCAGGAACTGCTGGCCTGATCTCCACCTTTAGTCACTTATGACTCACCTGTTCCTAGTCACCCTATGTGAAATTATTTCATTTTTTCCATTAGGAATCTTCTGGGGTCTTATATATTTTGTAGACTTGCTATATTTTCCTTCATATTTTACAGGTTTCCAACCTTGTTCGGTGGATTCTCTGACCTATTTTTTCCAGTTTGGGAAAGTACATTGGTTTTGAAAGACTTTTTTAGAACAGAGTCCAGGGATGTCACATACAGAAGGTTGCTTGGCACAACTGCAATAAACTCACAACAGAAGTGTACCAGCTCGTTGTTACCTTGGCTGGAAGATGGGGGAACGATATGTTTTTATTTTGTTTGTGTTATAGTCATTTCAAATTGTTGCTTCGGTTAAAGCACCACTCTGGCATTTTTTCTTTTTTTTTCTCCACTGAAGTGGTGTCATTAATGCATATTCTCTGCCCCTAGTAATATACTTACCATCCGCCGTCTTCTGCTCTTCCCGGTGCTGCTCCAGTCATCCTATTCTGCCATCTTGTGACTGCAGCTCCTGACTGACCAGAAGTTAAAGGATACGGTCACAAGCTCTCAATGCCAGTCTATGGGATTCTCTTTCTGGTTCTCATAGATTTACATTGAGAAGCGATCTGACAGATTACAAACAGCAGAAGGTGACCGAAGCGGCACTAAGAACAGATGAAGACAGGGGCTGGTAAGGGGCAGCTAACATGCATTAGTGATACCATTTTGAAAGTGAAATAAAAAAAATGCTAAACACAGTGTTCATTTGCTGGAGATATATTGCATATTTGTTACTTACTCCTTTTTATGTGCTATCACACTGTCACCAATTTTATATGTGCTCACCTGCTTTGATTTTTTTTGTTTTCTGCTTTGTGGTTGGTTTTTAGCACTTCCAGATATTTTTGACTAATTCTTTCTTTGAGACTTTTTAAAAAGTAACTTAAGTTTGCGTAACTCCATTCAAGTCGCCCCTTGGAGTAATTTTATGCACTTGTAGCATAAAGTCCATTTTTTTGCAACATTTGGAAAAAGATGCAACTTTTTGCTCAAAAAGTCACAAAAGTTAGTTAACAACCGGAAAACAACACAAAATTCATGAACCTCATGTGCCATTTTGTTGAATTTGGCACAGTAAACGTCAGCAAACGCCACAAAACAAGGAAAGTGACGCAAATGATGAATCAGGGTCAAATTCTTTATCAAAACTTACCACTTATATGCACATAGAGACTCATTCCCTGATTTATTATTGCATTTGCACCTGTTTTCTGTCTAGTTTTTTGTATTTTCGCCTACTTTTCATTTTTTTTCTCTAGTTCTTCCTGTAATTTGTACCTTTTTAAAGTCTATTTTACATGTGTTTGCGTGATTTTTCTTATGTTTTTGCCTGATTCATCAATTGCGACTATTTAAACAGTGCTACTGTACTGCAGCACTCCCCTGGAGTAATTTTATGCACTTCAAGCAAAAAGTCCCAGTTTTTGCAACATTTTGAAAAAGATGCAACTATTTACTCAAAAATTCACAAACTTAAAGGGATTGTCCATCCTTAGGCAACAAGAATGCAGTCTGTATGTGACTGCAGACTTGTGAATCCTCATATTGCATGCACTGCACATTGTGAGGATTCTTGTCACACAAGGTGTGGGAAAGACTTAGTTCAACACAAAGGGAAGAGGGAAAGGGAGCCCAGACTCTAGGGAAAGGGGCCTCCTAGGCTGATCTAGCGTCACCCTGTCTCCCCTAACGTCCCTGTATTGGCTCTTAACCAATCGCCGCACACGTACCTCACCCTGCCTTTCCCTGGCGTTTGGCTCAAGCTAGGAAAGGGAGGAGATGAGCACTAGTCGATCTCCACACTATAGATAACAAGGAAGGACAAACAGGGGAAAAGTGCTTCTCTTTAGATGACTCCAGACAAATGCACAAACACGGCCTCAAGCTCCAGAGAGGAAAAGGTACTGCTCTTGCTAAGCCTTCACAAGGAATAATGAATATCGCCGGCACCTCCCACTAGAACACACCAGGTATTTATACACCCAGGCCAGGGAGTTAATTAGCCAGAGGGAAGTAGCCACTGAGTCCTAAAGGCAGCCTCTAAGAAAATGTCTGTAATGCCAAACGTAGAGATCTCCTGCAACAAACTGCAGGGCAACTGTCTGTCACCTCAGACACACCCGTCACAAATCTCCAGTGCCAGCTGCGGGTGTGGTGAGCACATGACTGCAAGTATGCGATTTGCATTCATTCGGTCACATGCCGACTAGATGGGAGTGGCCTTTCTCAATGCAAGTGTATTGAGCAAGGACGGATACAGTCTAGTCAGAATGTGGCCGGAAGTATGAAAATCACATACTTGCAGTCACGCGCCCGCCGCACTCGTTGCCGGAACTGGAGAATCCTCACAATGTGCAGTGCATGTGTGGCACCCTGCTGTTCACAGGTACCACAGGACCCAGGGTGCATGGATTGACTTCTCCACAAGAGGCCCTCACTACATACAAACACCTCCACCCTTCCACCTCATACCACCAGAGGGAGCCCGTTAGGGATATATATATGGAGGGTGGAGCTAGGCAGTCAGTTAGTAGTCAGACAGAGAGAGTCTGAGAGCGTGCTGACGCTGAGAGCAGCGAAGATGCAGCACGTCTGCTGCTGAGTTTTGAGGGCCCCGAGTGTGGCCGACGTCAAGGAGGAAAGGAGAGAGGAGTTTAGGGGGCAGAGGAGCATCATAGGCTCACCCCGATATACAAACCGGACACCGGGTCCGCGCCTACAGGGTCCCTTTATACCCAGTAGGGACCACCGGCATTCCAGGAGGACTACAAGTCCCTGGCAGACCTGAAGCTAGACCCATTACAGGACCAGGAACCACGAAGGCCCCGGCGACCAGGGATAGTCTCTCTGCTCCTACTATATACTAATGGTACGTGACCCAACTTTGCCATCCTGATTTCCATGCAGCCTTCCCTATATCTCTCTGCTCCTACTATATACTAATGGTATGTGACCCAAGTTACACTACCCACCCCCAACTTTCATTTATGACCCTGTTTACTGAACCTTTGAGTATCTTACATCTGGTTCAGCCTTAATCAGCTGATCAAGATGAGCACAGACCACTCCCATCTGGTTCACAGCTGAATGCATTCAGTTACAAATATATTGAGAGCCAGGAGTCTGTGTCAGACTACAGTCTGTGTCCCTCACCTTAAGTGTCCATGAGCTGAAGTGTCTGAAATTTGAATTAATTCTGAATTGAATCTGAAGTGAACTGAAGGTAACTGGATACTAAGTCGCAGTAAACAATGTTTGTCTTTGTTTTCACTCTCACCCCCTTAATCCTTCACTTCTTTCAACCACCCCTAATCCCTACACCTGGAAAGGAACTCTTCATCTCTCCCTCCATTCTCCCCACCCATCTCGCCTCCTCCTCAGAGCTATTCCACAACATAAAATCCTTTGTCTCCAAACACAGACAGCCACCTCATGCCCTCTCCTGCTCCCATCTAATAACGCTTTCTCTTCTCCTCCTTACTGCTAGCGACATCTCTCCAAATCCTGGCCCTCCTCACCACATCCCTACATTCACTTCCACCTCCTACCCCCGATCTATCCCAAACTATCGCAACCCTTCTAACCTTATACCCATCCCCCCAGCCCCCGCTTCCCCAATCCCCCTAACAGGAGTTCTATGGAACGCTCGCTCTGTCTGCAATAAACTTTCCTACATTCACGATCTCTTCATCACTAACAAGCTTTCCTTCCTCGGCATCACTGAAACCTGGCTCACCCCCTCCGACACAGCCTCTCCTGCTGCACTTTCGTATGGCGGATTCCACCTCTCCCATACCCCCCGCCCCAACGGCAAGCAAGGTGGAGGAATAGGTTTCCTCCTCTCAGAAAACTGCTCCTTCACCCAGATCCCACTGCCGCCCGCAATTACTCTCCCGTCTTTTGAAGTGCACTGCGTGCGCATCTACTCCCCATCCAACCTCCAACTGGCTGTCATCTACCGCCCCCTAGGATCAACCACCACTTTCTTTGACCACTTCACCACCTGGCTACTTCATTTCCTCTCCGTTGACATCCCCACTATCCTCATGGGCGACTTTAACATCCCCATTGACACTTCCCTCTCTGCTGCCTCTAAGCTTCTATCCCTCACCTCCTCCTTTGGTCTTACCCAGTGGTCTTCCACACCCACCCACAAAGACGGCCACACACTGGACCTCATCTTCACCCGCCTCTGTTCCCTATCTAACCTCTCTAACTCACCTCTCCCTCTTTCTGACCACAACCTACTCACATTCTCTTCTCTCTCCTCCCCGGGGCAACAATCCCCACTCCACAAACTTGAATACCCTCGTAGAAATCTCAAACACCTTGACCTACACTCTCTCTCTGAATCCCTCCTCCGTCTTACAGACATTAGTTCCTTACATGATGCAGATGCTGCTGCCACTTTATACAACACCACAACAGCTGCAGCTCTCGATTCGGTTGCCCCCCTCATGCATACCAAGGCTCGCACAATCAACAGACAACCCTGGCACACCAGCCTAACTAAAGAACTGCGACGGGCCACCAGGGTTGCTGAACGTAGATGGAAAAGGTCCCACTCCCATGAGCATTTCATCGCATTCAAACAGTCCCTCACTACCTTCAAGTCCACACTCACTGCAACAAAACAAACATACTTTGCATCTCTCATATCCTCCCTGTCTCACAACCCTAAACAACTATTCAATACCTCCAATTCTCTCCTCCGTCCCCCAGTGCCTCCTCCCTCTCCTCTTATTTCAGCCGAAGACTTTGCCTCATTCTTCAAGCAGAAGATTGACACCATCAGACAAAGCTTTTGCCTAAAGTCCCCACCGCCCCTCCCCACACCTACTCAACCCTCCTCCTCCAAAACTACATTCTCCACCATTTCTGAAGATCAGTTTCCTCCTTACTCTCCAAATCACACCTCACCACCTGTAAACTTGACCCAATCCCATCCCACCTCATCCCAAACCTTACCACTATCTTCATCCCAGCCCTAGCCCACCTCTTCAACCTGTCATTAACAACTAGTGTTTTCCCCTCATGCTTCAAACATGCCTCAATCACACCCATCCTCAAAAAGCCCTCCCTTGACCCATCCTCTGTGTCTAGCTATCGACCCATATCACTTCTCCCCTATGCCTCAAAACTACTGGAACAACATGTCCATTCTGAGCTGTCCTCCCACCTCTCCTCCTGCTCCCTCTTTGACCGCCTACAATCTGGTTTCCGACCGCACCATTCTACTGAAACTGCACTGACTAAAGTCACAAACGACCTACTAACCACCAAATCTAAACGACACTACTCTGTCCTCCTCCTCCTAGACCTGTCATCTGCCTTTGACACAGTGGACCATTCCCTCTTACTACAGACTCTCTCATCTCTCGGCATTACAGACTTGGCCCTATCCTGGATCTCCTCATACCTAACAGACCGGACATTCAGTGTCTCCCACTCGCACACCACCTCTTCATCTCGACCCCTATCTGTCGGTGTCCCCCAAGGTTCAGTTCTAGGACCCCTGCTCTTCTCCATCTACACCTTAGGCCTGGGACAGCTCATAGAGTCTCATGGCTTTTAGTATCACCTCTATGCCGATGACATACAGATCTACCTCTCTGGACCCGATATCACCTCCTTATTAACCAAAATCCCACAATGTCTGTCTGCTATTTCATCCTTCTTCTCTGCTAGATTTCTAAAACGTAACATGGACAAAACAGAATTCAGCATCTTTCCGCCATCTCATTCAACCCTCCCAACTGACCTATCTATCAACGTCAATGGCTGCCCACTCTCCCCAGTCCCTCAAGCTCGCTGCCTTGGGGTAACCCTGGACTCGGAACTCTCCTTCAAACCACATATCCAAGCCCTTTCCACTTCCTGCCGACTCCAACTCAAAAATATCTCCCGGATCCGCACATTCCAAAACCATGAATCTGCAAAAACACTAGTGCACGCCCTCATCATCTCCCGCCTTGACTACTGCAACCTCCTGCTCTGTGGCCTCCCCTCTAACACTCTCGCACCCCTCCAATCTATCATAAACTCTGCTGCTCGACTAATCCACCTGTCCCCCCGCTATTCCCCGGCCTCTCCTCTCTGTCAATCTCTTCACTGGCTCCCCATTGCTCAGAGACTCCAGTTCAAAACCCTAACCATGACATACAAAGCCATTCACAACCTGTCTCCTCCATATATCTCCGACCTAGTCTCCCGTTACATACCTGCACGCAACCTCCGATCCTCACAAGATCTCCTTCTCTACTCCCCTCTTATCTCCTCCTCCCACAACCGTATACAAGATTTCTCCCGTGCTTCCGCCCTACTCTGGAACTCTCTACCCCAACGTATCAGACTCTCGCCTACCGTGGAAACCTTCAAAAGGAACCTGAAGACCCACCTCTTCCGACAAGCCTACAACCTGCAGTAACCACCGCTCCACCATACCGCTGCACGACCAGCTCTACCCTCACCTACTGTATCCTCACCCATCCCTCGTAGATTGTGAGCCCTCGCGGGCAGGGTCCTCGCTCCTCCTGTACCAGTCGCTGTCACATTGTGTTCAAGATTATTGTAATTGTTCTTGTATTATACCCCTTTTTCACATGTAAAGCGCCATGGAATAAATGGCGCTATAATAATAAATAATATAACATAATATATAGTGGTTGCCAGCAGAAGGTCCCACTACCAAACGACAGGTGAAGGAACAGCACGACACATAAGCTAGGCCCAGGTGCAGGCTGGCCAGGAGCATACAGAGAGGCAGACATGGACCAGGAGGCCTTATACCCGCTCACTGGTGAGAAGTCCTGAAGTGCACCCATCCTACTGAGTGCCCTGGACCGTACCTGACATCCACACCAGTAAAGGTATTGAAGCGAATCCCCTGTCTCTGTCAATTACTCCTGCTGCGCCATCCCGCCTGCACTACAAGTCCCAGCATCACCACCCACCACCTCAGCAGCCATCCCATCACCCCCCGGAGGTTTACAGCAGCGCTGGTAAACCTTACCAGGTACCACAGGTGGCGTCACAAACTATTTACTTTATTTTTATCTCTATCCAAGTTACAATCCCCTTTTTGGTTGACCGCCCTGGGCCACGGACCGGGCCAGCCACTGTGACATATCCCCCCAGCATCCATAGGCCCGGCTGCCGAATACCCCATTGCCCCGGGGGTGCGTCAACTTCTGGCATCACGAACAGGATTGCGTGCCCATTGCCACCAGGTACTGTGCGCCTTAAAGAACTGTGTCGCATACCGTGGTGAAGTTTTCCCGCCAATTGCCGCTCTTTCCCACCATTGACCGCCATTTTCCCGTCGCCGTGCGGGAAGAAGTGGGGCGTAACCGCGGTAATCAGAGAGGCGTGACTGCTGGAAGCATGCGAAGCTCAAGCTCCGCCTCGTGCTCTGACGAAGCACCAGGAAGCGTCAGGTCCTGGAAGGAGACCGTCATCTGCGGAGCTGCGGCCTACCCGATTAAAGAAACAGGAGGTAGGCTACGGTTCACTAGGGGGGGCGCAACCATGGCCAATGACCAGCAAAACGCCGGAGCATCGGTTAACACTCCTGATGCTCAACTTGTGCCCGGCGCTGCACAGGCCGGAGTGGCCGCCCCACCAGCAGGGGTCGTGACTCCGTTGATACCCATGGCCCTGCCGTATATCCCTGGAGCAAAATGGCTTCCCCAGTATGATGGCAAACCAGACACCCTGTCTGGATTCAAAAGGAAGATATGCGGTGTACTGGATATGTACTCAATGACTGGTAAACAGAGAGCCGCTGTTGTGCTGGGCCAATTGACTGGTGCCGCAGAGCGGGAAATTGAAACCTGGCCAGCCGCAGACCAGGAATCAGTATCCATTATCTTTAAGAGAGTGCAAACTGTCTTTGAAAACCGCACTGAAACAGATCTCCGGACGAGGTTCTACGACTGTACCCAGAAACCTGAGGACAGTATCCGGGACTATGCCTGGCGCTTACAGGAAGCCATGCGGGCCCTGAAACAGGTTAGTCCAGCCAGCATACAAGATGAGAATAAAATGCTGACAGAACAATTCATCCGGGGGTTGAGGTACCTGGAGGAGAGCAGAACCGTACGGTGGTGGGCCTTAGATCATCCAGATGCCACCTTTGACACCCTGAAGGACATGGCTATTAAGGGTCTACAGCCCCTGGAAACATCAGGTACTGCTATCCAGCGTTACCAGGGTGGGGCCACCCCAGTGCCCGCAGCACCCACTGCTCCTTCATTAACGGCTGAAACAAAGATGCAAACAGTGCCCCCTAGCGAGCTGGACAACCTGCGCTCTGAAGTGCGTCAGCTGAGTTAAACCCTGGCCACTGTCCTGAGCACCCTGGAGCTACAGACGGAGCCCGAGCCAGAAGGAAGGATCCTACTCGCCGACAGTCCTGAGGATGTCCCCTGCATGAGGAGAAGAAGGAGGACAACGCCACCCCGTAGGAGGACAACGCCACCCAGGAGGAGGACAACGCCACCCCGTGGGGGGACCAACGACCAACGTCGCCCTCCAGGAGACTTCATCTGCTACCATTGTCACAAGGCAGGCCACACAGCGCGGAACTGTCCTTTAAATGGGCAAACCCTGGGGCCGAGGGCCGACACCCAGGAGTAAATCAACCAGGTTCATCAAGCTGGTACCACCGGTTCGTAGGAGGAAGGCCTTTCCTGTCCATCGTGCTGGATGGCATAGCTACACCTACGTTACTGGACACCGGCTCACAGGTAACCATCATACCTGATGTCCTTTACAAAAGGTACTGGTCCATAGATGAACTCCACCCGCAAGCCCTGAACCTCTCTGTGTATGCCTCTAACGGCCTTCCTCTTAACCTAGTAGGGGTTAAGGACGTGACAGTGAAGGTGGGGAGAGTGGAACTGAAGGACCAAGGACTAATTGTCATAGAATCTAACCCTGCTGATACAGACTTGTATATGATATTTGGTACAAATATTGTTGGTAACTGTTTGGGAGAAGTGTTGCTTTTGCTCCAACAGATTGCTGACACTGCCAAACCAGGGCAGAGGAAGGTGCTCCAGAGAGAGATTCGAGCCCTCCTGTACCAGCAACAGGTAAAGCTAACAGGTGGTGAGATTGGTAATGTACGGTTGACAGACCCGATACCCATTGTGATTCCCCCAATGAGTGAGATGCTGATTTGGTGCAGGGCAGCAATAGGTCTCAAAGGACAGAACTACTAGGCGTTAGTGGAGCCCATCAGTTCAGAACACAGGCCTACACTCCTAACTGCTAGAGGGGTAGTTGATGTACGCAATGGGAGGGTACCCATACGTCTCCTAAATTGTGGGGAGGAGGAAGTTAAATTGCCAAGATATGCCACTGTTGCTAGATTGTACACTGTGAATGATGATGCCATACACACAGTGGAATCCTTGACCCCACCAGATGCAGTGGAGGACAACGACTCCGAAGCTCAGCTGGAGGATTGGTGTCAACAGCTCCATGTTGGGACTGACGCCACTCCTGTCCATCGGAAACACAGTGTTTACAGAGTGGTTCAGCAATATGAACAAGTGTTTAGTAAACACCAACTTGACTTTGTAAGGGTTAAAGGGGTACAACACCACATACCCACCGGTAACCATCCACCCATTAAGGAGCGTTACCGACCCATACCACCAGCACATTATCAGAAAGCCAAGGAAATGTTGCGTGACATGAAAAAGGCAGGGGTAGTAAGGGATAGCTGTAGCCCTTGGGCAGCTCCCCTGGTCCTGGTCAGGAAAAAGGACGGTAGCATGAGGATGTGTGTAGATTATAGACAGATTAATCGCATAACACATAAAGATTCATACCCTTTGCCCTGTATAGAGGAATCCCTGGCTGCACTAAAATCTGCCAATTACTTCTCTACACTGGATCTCACTAGCGGGTACAGGCAAGTCTCTGTTGCTGAGGAAGACCGGGAGAAGACGGCCTTCACCACCCCGATGAGACTGTGCGAGTTCAACAGTATGCCATTTGGACTCTGCAATGCACCCGGAACATTCCAGAGGCTGATGGAGTGTTGCTTGGGACATCGGAACTTCGAGACAGTACTACTGTACCTGGATGACGTTATCGTGTACTCGAGGACGTATGAGGACCATCTGAAGCACCTGGCGGAGGTATTTGAAGCATTGTCCCAGTATGGGATGAAACTAAAGCCTTCTAAATGCCACTTGCTCAAGCAGAAGGTTCAGTACCTGGGGCACATAGTCAGCTCGGAGGGAGTAGCACCAGACCCGGAGAAGGTCACTGCCATCCAGAAGTGGCCTGAACCGAGAAGCATCAAAGAAGTACGGCAATTCCTGGGACTGGTCGGGTACTACAGGAGGTTCATAAAGGACTATACCAAAAAGGTAGTGACGCGCCCCCTGGGCCGTGGGGTACTCGGTGCCAGGCCGGTCGTTGCTATGGGAGATGTCACAGAGGCGGTGACCCGGTCCGTGACCCAGGGCGGTCAATCAAAAGGGGAATATTTACAGGGGATTTATAGTTTTTATATATATAGTTCGTGACGCCACCTGTGGTATGCGGCTAAAGGGAGCCGCCGCTGCGGAGCAGGTCCTCTGGAGCTGATGTTAGTGCAGCAAAGCTGGTGTGGCTCTCCACAGGTAGAGCTTAGCTCCAGGGCAGTGTAGATGTTATAGGTTGTGCTGGGCGTTGTAGTGCAGGGGTGATGGCACAGATATTAATCACAGAGACAATGGGGTGCAGTTTTCTGAGTTTACTCACAGTTGATAAGTTCCTCAGGTTACAGGTTCCGGACTACAACCTCCCATGTCGTGCTGCGTTCACCAGGCAGGGGTTCAGCAACCCCTCAGGTAGTTCAAGAGTGCCTGACAGGACCCCTTTCTATGTGCCTTCCTCAGTTGTCTTCCTGCGCTGGCTCTCGCCCTCCTGCCCTGCGCCTCACAATCAGTGTCCCAATCAGGGAGCCTCGGGTCTTGTTAGGCGACCTGCAGTCCCCTGGACCCTCTGTGGCCACCTTTTCGGCTATATAATTGCGGTTGCGGCCACTGCACCTTGCAAGTACAGCAGCCTCCGGTTCCTAGCTGAGCCTTGTAGTTCTCCACTAGTTTAGGGGTCGGTCCCCTCTGCGGCTCGATCCCTCCACCACCTAGCAGATTCGGGCGTACGGGTGGCCTCCAGCACTTCCCATACCCCTGGGATCCCTTCTGGTCCTGAAGCCTTTCTCCTGCTCCCTCTCCTCTCTCAGTCCTGGGCCTCTTGGGCTAGGCCTGCCTCCCGAGCAGAGCTCCTGCAGAGCCCCTGCTCCTTTCACTTCCCCTCCTCTGACTGACTACACTCTCTCAAGATGGTTCCCCTTTTTATACAGCTACTGAAGTGCTCCCCTGATCTATGTTCTCCACCCACACCCAATACATGGTTCCCCCTCCCTAGGTTCCCCTCCACTCCAGCCAGGGACCAGGGACTGTGCTCTCCCTTAGGAGCAATCTCGCCCTGCCCTACTGAAGTGGACGTGTTGAATGCAGGTGTTAGGGTCCCGGGCAGCACTCTTTCCTTACCTGAAAGTGGGATACCACACCTCTGGGTGAGATGCCGTACCTCTGTGGCGACTGAACCCGCAGGGGTTCCACAGTAGCACCTCTACAAGACCTCCTGGTAGGACAGTCCAAAAGAGGAAAGAGTCCCCCATTCCAGTGGGGCAAAGAACAGGCCGAATCCTTTGCAGTAATGAAGGAAATCTTGACTGGTGAAGAAATCCTGGCTTACCCTGACTACAGCCAGCCTTTCCTGCTGTACACCGACGCCAGCAACGAGGGACTGGAAGCTGTATTGTCCCAGAAGCAAAATAGAAGAGAGAAGGTAATTGCGTATGCCAGCAGGAAGCTACGCCCTACCGAGAGGAGCCCGGAGAACTACAGTTCCTTCAAGCTGGAGTTCCTGGCCTTGGTCTGGGCTATCACTGAAAGGTTCAAGCATTTACCTAGCCTCAACTAAGTTTACAGCTTTTACTGACAACAATCCCTTGACACACCTGGAGACAGCCAGGTTGGGAGCCATGGAACAGCGTTGGGTGGCCAGACTGTCAAATTATCAGTTCACCATGAAGTACCGGGCAGGTCACAAGAACACCAATGCTGATGCCCTGTCAAGGATGCCTCACCAGTCAGACACCGAGGATGAAGTGGATGATTTAGAGGAAGTTGAATTACCTGCTTTCCACCGAAGCGGAGTGGTCCATGAACAACACGTCACCAGAAGACGTCAGGGAAGGATGCTGAATCCTCTACCCCACCACAGTTGGAAGGAGACCCAGGACAGTGACTCGGTTGTCAGCCTTATCAAAAGACTGATCACCCAGGAAGGTTCTTACCTGGAGAAGGATGCTCCTCCACAAGCCAAGCAACTTTGGAATGAAAGAAGCCGGCTGTTCATCTACAGAGAGAAGCTGTGCAGAAGATATGTCAACCCCAAGACCCATGGAATGGTGTGGCAGATTGTAGTACCCAGGACGGATATCCAGATGGTGTTGGAAGCCTACCACGATCAAGCAGGTCACTTTGGCCGGAAGAAACTGGAAACCCTGCTGAAGGACCGGTTCTACTGGGTTGGAATGCGGAGCTCCTTAGAGAGGTGGTGCTGGAATTGTGGGCCCTGTAGCCTCAGAAGGAAAGACTACAGCAGCCAGAAAGCACCCTTGCAGTCCATCAAAACAACCCAGCCCCTGGAGATTGTCGCTCTGGATCACATCAAGCTGTCACCCAGCAGGTCAGGCTATTCCTATGCACTGACCATGGTGGATCATTATTCCCGGTTCCTGGTGGTAGCCCCTGTCAAGGATCTGACAGCAGAAACTGCAGCAAGAACGTTCCAAGAAAACTTCTGCAGGCCCCATGGATACCCGGACAAAGTGGTGACGGATCAAGGCCCTGCCTTTGAAGCCGAGCTGTTTAAAGAATTCTGCCACCTGTACGAGTGCAAAAAGATCCGGACAACACCGTGCCACCCTCAGACCAATGGTTTGTGTGAGAAAATGAACAACATCGTCATAGACCTGCTGAAAACCTTACCCTTGGAAGAAAGGAACCAGTGGCCAGACAAACTACCTGACCTGGTAGATCTGTACAATCACATACCTGTGAGTTCTACTAATTGTACCCCAGCGTACCTCATGAGAGCAAGACCCGGAAAGTTGCCCATGGACCTGGAACTCGGAGTGGTAGAACCACAAGCAGATATGTCCACTGAGGACTGGGATACAAATCAGCAAGAGCAGTACAGGAGAGTACAGGCCTGTGTCGAAGACAGTCTGAACAGAATAAGGGAAAGACAGGAAGAACAGTACAATGAACATGCACCAGCAGAACCCGTGGCACCTGGAGAGATAGTGCTATAGCGGAAGAGAAGAAGTCACAAGCTCGATGACCAGTGGGAAAGAGAGCCCTACACAGTGCTGAACTCCAAATTTGACAACAGTAAAACCTGCCTGATTAGCAAAGATGGAGGTAAAACAACTGCAACAGTCTCAAGAGACCATCTGAAAGTGTGCCCAAGTCTACTGAAGACAAAGGAAGAAGAAGTACCTCTTATAGCACCGGAAGAACCCAAGGAAGACGTGCTTCACACAGTTCTAGGAGATTTCCCTGCGGACTGGCCTCAACTTGATGGAGCAGTGATTATACCCGTAATACACTTCTATCAGCCGCAAGAAGAACCTGTGAGCGCTCTAGAAGAACCTGCTCAGGAACAGGAAGAGTCCCCAGTAAGAGGAGGATCACCCGTTGAAGCAGAGCCTGAAGGCCCAGTAATCAGTGCACTTGCCAGTCCCATAGAGAGATTGAGGCAGTTTTATAATCTACCAGCACGTACACCTGATAGGTTAGCAGAGAGTGCATACACAGACACTAGTAATACCCCAGTGCTACGAAGGTCCACACGCAGCACACAAGGACAAATCCCTGCACGGTTTAGGGATTAAAATACAAAGTGCCTATATTGTAAATAGTTACCCAGTTGGGTATTGCCTATTATTTATTGTATAAACTGTCAATAATATGCGTGCATTTAGTTACCCGTCAGGGTACAGAGACTTGTAGGCTGAGGACTGTGAGCAGCCAAAAACTGTCCTTGTATATAGTTTGCACTTATCCAAGTGCACCTTATTTGACCACAGAACAAAAACCCGTTTGGCGTGGCCGAAGACGTGGTCCAACACCTGGATCACTTATGCCCTGTAGCCACGCCCAGGGCCTACGTTGAGGGTTTTCAGGCGGGTCCCTCATGTTTCTCCTTGTTACACCTTCACCAGTGAGATGGACACCAGTAATGGATCTCACTGAGACTCTAAGAAGAGTGTTTTATATAAGAAAATGTAATTATTTTTGTTATTGTTGTTAACCCATTTTTACAAAATGCTTCAGTCCAGGAGTACTGAATTGTACTAGGGGGGAATGTGGCACCCTGCTGTTCACAGGTACCACAGGACCCAGGGTGCATGGATTGACTTTTCCACAAGAGGCCCTCACTACATACAAACACCTCCACCCTTCCACCTCATACCACCAGAGGGAGCCCGTTAGGGATATATATATGGAGGGTGGAGCTAGGCAGTCAGTTAGTAGTCAGACAGAGAGAGTCTGAGAGCGTGCTGATGCTGAGAGCAGCGAAGATGCAGCACGCCTGCTGCTGACTTCTGAGGGCTCCAAGTGTGGCCGACGGCAAGGAGGAGAGGAGAGAGGAGTTTAGGGGGCAGAGGAGCATCATAGGCTCACCCCGATATACAAACCGGACATCGGGTCCACGCCTACAGGGTCCCTTTATACCCAGTAGGAACCACCGCATTCCAGGAGGACTACAAGTCCCTGGCAGACCTGAAGCTAGACCCATTACAGGACCAGGAACCACGAAGGCCCCGGCGACCAGGGATAGTGGTTGCCAGCAGAAGGTCCCACTACCAAGCGACAGGTGAAGGAACAGCACGACACATAAGCTAGGCCCAGTTGCAGGCTGGTCAGGAGCATACAGAGAGGCAGACACAGACCAGGAGGCCTTATACTCGCTCACTGGGGAGAAGTCCTGAAGTGCACCCATCCTACTGAGTGCCCTGGACCGTACCTGACATCCACACCAGTAAAGGTATTGAAGCGAATCCCCTGTCTCTGTCAATTACTCCTGCTGCGCCATCCCGCCTGCACTACAAGTCCCAGCATCACCACCCACCAAACTCCACACTGCCCCGGGGGCCCGCTCCACCTGTGGGGAGCAAAAACACCTCAGCTGCCATCCCATCACCTCCCGGAGGTCTGCAGCAGCGCTGGTAAACCTTACCAGGTACCACAGGTGGCATCACGAACTATTTACTTTATTTTTATCCAAGTTACAATCCCCTTTTTGGTTGACCACCCTGGGCCACGGACCGGGCCAGCCACTGTGACATATCCCCCTCACAATCCATAGGTCCGGCTGCCGAGTACCCCATTGCCCCGGGGGCGCGTCACATGCGATGTGAGGATTCGCAAATCCGCAGTCACATACAGACTGCATACTTGTTGCCTAAGGTTGGACATCCCCTTTAATGTTAGTAAAAAAGGCCATTTTTGATTTTGCGCAAAATTCATAAACTTCATGCATTATTTTGATTGATTTGGCACAATTAACATAATACCACAAGACAAAAAAAAAGAAGAATGAATTAAAGGAAACCTGTAATTTCCAATAACACTATTAACCTGCAGATATAGCGCAGGCTAAGGGCTTGTTCACACTGGGGCATTTTCTCTCTTGTGAGATAATTGAGCCAATTATGCTAATGACACTCAGATCAAACTCTGTCAGAGATTGATCCTAGTGTTATCTGAGTGTGTTCCGATTTTCTCACATGAGAGAATCAGAGCACAGGTGACGGAGAAGACGGAGAACTTAATTCTTCCATCTTCTCCATTCTGTGAGTTGGCAAACATCGGACTGCACTAGGATGACATCCCAGTGCAGTCCGTTGTTTTGCATGCACCCATAGACTTGTATGAGTTCGTGCTGTCCGATAAATGCTGCCAAAAAGTAAACACTAGCCGGCATAGTATAGTATAACATTGGAGAGAGTCCTATCCGATGAAACATCAGATAGCACTTGTTCGAGTTATACGCTGGCTACTCGCCAGTGTCAGCATGCCCTAATAGCGTCATGAAGGTGCCCGACCTCAATACTGAAAGTGCGGCACCTGGGAGAGAATTAAATTTATTCCTCACAGGAAGAACACATGTGCATTAGCCGCAATGATCGGATCCCAACGCTATCTTTTGTATTGAAGCATCTAATGAGCGTGTGCAAAGTCATGTGAAGAGTGGAGGAGCAGGGTCAGCTGTGACATCTCCAATTGTGATTGGTGGATCCTGTGTATAGAGGTGTTACCTGTCATTACAATCTTGCCTCTGCTGATCAGAAAACTCCTGTAAACTATTTGTAAAAGGGCAGGAAGTACAAGTCTTAAAAAGCCCTAGTGGCCAGTGTCAAAATTGCAAGATTACTAACAGTATTTTTATAAAGATCGTAATATATATGAAAAAACACATTACCAATTAAAAAAAAAAATACATGTAACACAAAAACCTGATTTATACAGTAGGTCACTTTCTGATGATAGCTTCCCTTTAAACACTAATACTTTGTAAGCAGTGAAGTCTTCACAACTTTTTGTTTAGGGGCTTCCAAGATTCTGCTCTGTGCCAGTAGTTGGAATCACAATAAAACTAGATGAAAGCCGGCCATGGGATAAGCTCTTAATTTTATGAAAAAGCTAAAAGAATTATTGTGTCTATAGCCTAAGTGACAGCAAGGTGGGGGGCATGGGATTCCTCCGAATACATTATTTTATCATGTTAGGAGAGAGACATACACTAAACAGAACATCTGGAAATCCTAACTAAAACAACGTGCAGTATACACCCTGTAAAGATTTTTCCAAACCCCCCAATTCTCCCTGGGAGCCGAATCCTTGTGGTTTTATTTAGTAATTTTAGCATGGGGAGTCCTTTACTAAGACAGCAGGCAGAAATTAGCAACAATTTATACAATGGCGGGAAGTGTTTATGTTCCCTGTGCTCAGCTGTTGGGCCATGACTTCTCTCGCCCACATATGTGCACGTTTTATTTCCACTACTAGATAAAAGTACTATTTTAATGTGAATGAGGTAGAGAAAAATGACTCATGATGCATCAGAACCAAGTTGTGTCTCTCCCACAATACTGACCACGTTCAATGACTTTCCAGAGAGGGAAGTAACAGGCAAGTCTACCATCTACTTAGGAGATGACTAAGTTTTCCATGGAGAGATGTTGCTGCTCCTGATGCTGTCACTGCCTGGATATAAGCTACTATATGTGACTCGCCCCCTGGGCCGTGGGGCACCCAGAACCGGGCTTCTGTGCGATGCTGGGAGTAGTAGTGGCAACCCGATCCCGTGGCTCAGGGTGGTCAGACCAAATTATGGCAGTCTGTTTATCAGTGTTTTGGAATGTCCGACTACGCCACCCGTGGATTGCGGTCAGAGATATCCGCCGCTGCGAGGCAGACCACTGAGGCTGGTGTTGGTGTGCAGCACAGGGGTAGGATAACTCCCCACGGGAAGAGTGTAGCCTCAGGACAGTGTAGGTGAATGCTGGGGGTGATAGTGCAGGCCACAATAGTAAGAGTTCAGAGTCCGCTTCAAACAGTCCAGGGTCTTTATTGCAGATGTTATTACTGACCCAACAGGAGTACCGGTTAGGAATGGGCCTGGGTATCTGAGAGCATTCGGGCAAGCCCCACTGGTCAGGGTGAGTGTGTAGGCCTACCGTTCTCTCTCTATGCTCTTGCTGACTATCCCCCTTTTCGTGGTGTAATAGCCCACGTCCCTGAGCTGGCCGTGTACTTTGCCTGTATGGCTTGCGACTCGGGCCTTGGGTACCTTTTGCTTCTCCTTGCTGTACTGGTCCCTCTGTGTGGCGGAGCCTCCAGGCTTCTTAGGCCAAGGGTCCTGAAATCCCTCGCGGGTTGGTTCTCTGCTGCTGGGCTTGCAACCCTGACAGCCTCGGACGCAACCCTCGTCGCCTCAGTCCCTGGCTCACAGTCTCTCCTCTGCCTCACGGACTCCTCAGCTGCTGCTGACCTGTCCCTCTTCTCTGAGAACCCTTCTGGACACTTCAGAAGTGGGTTCTGGTCTCTCTAACCCTGCCCCAGTTCCAGCTTTTATAGGGGCAGCCTGCTCCCCCTACTGGCCTGGGACAGGAGGTGCTGCATGCTAATGGTCCCTGACCAGGGAACCTCCCTCCTGCTCTCAGACACAGCCTTTAATATTTGTGGCATCCAGGCCTGGGGTGACACATTCCCCCCTAGTAAAGTTTAGTACTCCGGGGCTAAGCCTTTTTGCCAACAACAAACAGGGTATAAACAATAACATATTTACAAGTACATTTTGTCCTTAAGGTCACGGCGCTTCCGTGACCGGGTGTCCATATCACCCAACAAGGTGAAGTTTTCCACAGTGTGGGGACCTGTCCCTATAAACCCCAAGTTCCTGGCCTTGGGCGTGGCGGCAAGGTAAGAGCTAACTACTTTGGACCACAAGGGAGCCACGCGGACAGGTTTTTCTTCTGTGGCCATCTTCACAAGAGGGCACCACGTGCAACTATCTACAAGACAGTTCCGGCCATTCAGTGTCCATGACCTGTCAGTCCATTGAACTAGGAAAAACTGAAAAAACATTATTAATTATCAGGTAACAACCATAAGACATTAAATATTTACAGGTAAATGTAGACTTTGTACTTAGATCTTCCAGCGAGCTGGTACTTGACCCCTAGTGCTCCGGGTTGACCAGCGTAACCCACTGTCTGGTGGTGGTCTAACCTGGCTTTCCCCACTAGCATTTAGGGTACAGCTACTAGCTGGGTTTACAGGCAGGGCAGGCAGCTGTCTGCGGGTCCTTTGGCTTACCGCAGGCATGGCAGGCTCACTGTCAGCAGAGGGTTGACTCTCCTGGGCTGCTGGCATGGGTTCTTCTACCTCCGGGGCTGCTTGTTCTTCTTGTTCTTCCTGCTCTCCTGTAGGCTCCTGCTGGGTAGGTTGAAGGAAGTGTAGGACGGGTACCACTATCGCATCGTTTATCCGAGTCCAGGACCGGGGGAACTCTCCAAAAACTGTGCTGATCATTTCTTCCTTGTCCTCTGCGGGTTCAAGGTCATATTGATCTTCACTTGGACTCTGCAGTTGCTCGGGGCACCGTTTTAGGTGGTCTCTGGAGACAGTGCTAGTGATTTCTCCTCCATCCCTGGTAATTACACATACCTTCGGGTTGTCGTGGTTGGACGGCAGTACTGTGTACGGGTCGCTCTCCCACTGGTCATCTAGCTTGTGAAGCCTTCTCTTCCGCTTCAGGACCTGCTCACCAGGTTCCAGGGGACCAGCAGGGGCGTGTTGGTTGAAGAGCCTCTCTTGTTTTTCTCTCGCTTGAGCCAGACTCCTCTTCACACTCTCCTGTACCTTCTTGTACTGTAGCCGCTGTTCCGTATCCCAGTCCGCATCTGGGGAGGTGTCCTCGGGTGTCAGGACTCCCATCTCCAGGTCCATAGGCAGCTTACCTGGTCTTGCTCGCATCAGGTAAGCCGGGGTGCAGTTGGTAGCATTCACCGGGATATGGTTGTACAAGTCAATCAGGTCTGGCAGCTTCTCCGCCACAGGCTGCGTTCTTCCAGGGGCAACGTCTTGAGGAGATCAATGATGATATTGTTCATTTTCTCACACAGCCCGTTGGTTTGCGGGTGGTAAGGCGTTGTCCGAATCTTCTTACAGCCGTAGAGGTTGCAGAACTCCTGGAAGACTTCCGCCTCAAACGCTGGACCTTGATCTGTCAAGACCTGTTCCAGATACCCGTGTGGACGGCAGAAGTGTTGTTGGAAGGCTCTGGCCGCTGTTTGGGCTGTCAAGTCTTTAACCGGGACCACCACCAAGAATCGGGAGTAATGGTCCACAATCGTGAGGGCATAGATGTAGCCGGACCGGCTTGGAGCCAACTTCACATGGTCCAGAGCTACCAGCTCAAGAGGCTGCCTGGTGACGATGGGCCTCAAGGGTGTCTTCTATCTGGTACGGTCGTTCCTTCTGAGGTGACATGGGTCGCAGTCCCTGCACCACTTCTCGATGGCCCCTCTCATACCAATCCAGTAGAACCGCTCTCTCAGTAGGAACTCCAGTTTCTTCCACCCGAAGTGTCCCGCTCTGTCATGGTAGGCCTCCAGGACCATTGCTGCATCCCGTCTCGGGACCACTACCTGCCAGGTCAGCTCGTGCATCCGGTGGTTGACAAGCCTTCTGCACAGCTTACCTTCGTAGAGGAATAGCCTGCTTTTCTCCTTCCGTAACTGCTTGGCTTCCTCTGGAGCATCCGGGCCAGGGCTAGCGTCTGCCTGGGTTAACAGGTCTTTCACCAGGGGAACTGTAGGGTCACTATCTTGCGTTTCAGCCCAGCCATGGTGGGGCAAGGGGTTGAACATGACGGTGGTTAGGTCTTTGTCTCTTACCGGTGAGAATACTGAGTGGCCCCATACCGGTGGAACGCAGGGAGCTCTACTTCCTCCAGCTCTTCCGAATCTTCTTCTCCTTCGGGTAGGTGGGGCATTTTTGATAGGGCGTCTGCGTTGGCGTTGGTTCTGCCTGCCCGGTATTTGATTGTGAAGTCATAATTTGATAGCCGGGCCATCCACTGCTGTTCTAGGGCACCAAGTCTTGCATTGTCCAGGTGTGTCAACGGGTTGTTGTCCGTGTACACAGTGAACTTTGCGGAGGCCAGGTAATGTTTAAACCGTTCTGTGATGGCCCACACCACTGTCAAGAATTCTAGCTTGAAGGAGCTGTAATTCTCCGGGTTCCTTTCAGTGGGCCTCAGCTTCCGGCTGGCGTGCGCGATCACCCTTTCTCTGCCCTTTGGTTTTGGGACAGTACGGCTCCTAGCCCCACATTACTGGCGTCTGTGTGGAGGATAAAAGGTTGGCCATAATTGGGGTAGGCCAGGATCTCATCCCCCGTGAGAGCCATCTTCAACTGGCAGAAGGACTCCTCTTCCGGCTTGTCCCTCTTGAAGGGTGGCTTGTGACTTCTGGATTTAGACTGACCTACCAGGAGGTCCTGCATTGGAGCTGCCATCTTAGTGAACCCAGGGATGAACCTTCGGTAGTAGCCTACCAACCCGAGGAATTGCCTCACTTCTTTGATGTTAGAGGGGCTTGGCCAGCTCTTGATGGCTGTAACCTTGTCCTGGTCGGGGGCTACTCCTTCTGCACTCACCACGTGCCCCAGGTACTGTACCTTCGGCTTTAACAGACGGCACTTGGAGGGTTTCACTCTCATGCCAAAGCCTGCCAGGGCCTCGAACACCTCGGCCAGGTGATTTAGATGGTCCTCGTAAGTCTTTGAATAGACAATCACGTCGTCCAGGTAAAGTAGGACCATCTCGAAGTTTCGGTGCCCTAGACAGCATTCCATCAGCCTCTGGAAGGTCCCGGGTGCATTGCAGAGCCCGAATGGCATACAGTTGAATTCACTCAATCCCATCGGGGTGGTGAAGGCGGTCTTCTCCTTGTCAGCCTCTGCCACAGGAACCTGCCAGTACCCACTAGTAAGGTCCAAAGTAGAGAGGAAATTAGCTGATTTTAGTACGACTAAAGACTCCTCTATCCTAGGTAACGGGTACGCGTCTTTATGGGTGATACGATTGATTTGTCTATAGTCCACGCACATTCTCATGGTACCATCTTTCTTTTTTACCAGAACCAAGGGGGCTGCCCAGGGGCTACAGCTGTCTCTAATGACCCCGGCTTCTTTCATTTCTCTCAGCATGCCCTTTGCGTTCTGATAATGTGCAGGGGGTACAGGTCTGTATCTCTCTTTTATTGGTGGGTGGCTCCCCGTGGGGATGTGGTGTTCTACCCCTTTCACCCTGCCGAAGTCTAGCGGGTGCTTACTAAAGATTCTCTCGTACTCCTGAACCACCCGGTAGACTCCTTGTTTTTGGTGCAAGGGAGTGGAGTCAGCTCCCACGTGGAGTTTCTGGCACCAGTCCTCCTTAGGTTTCTGGGAGCCATTACCCTCCACCTGAGGAGATGGAGGCAAGGGTTCCACAGCCCTGACAGCATTGTGTTCAACAGTATACAATTTGGCTAGTGTAGCGTACCGGGGCAAGTGTACTTCCCTTTCCCCAATGTTTAAGATCCGGACGGGCACCCTTCCATGGCGGACATCAACCACCCCCCGGGCTGTCAAAATGGTGGGCCTGCTGTCTGAGTACACGGGTTCTACCATGGCTTGGTAGTCTCTCCCTCTTAACCCAATTGCAGTCCGACACCAGATCATCATTTCACTTTTGGGAGGCATGGCAATTGGGAACGGGTCGCTCATCCTCACGCTACCGATCTCACCACCAGACAGTTCTACCTTTTGCCGTCTCATCAGGGCTCTTATCTCCTTCTGGAGGACCCTCTGTTGGCTGGAGCTCGCATTCATCGCCACCTACTGCAAAATTACAATCACTTCTGAAAGACAATTTTCAATCACGTTAGTACCCAAGGTTATTTTAGGGTGACTTTCTCGACGGTCAATGTCCACAATGATCACTCCCTGTGCCGGCAGTTCAACTTTACCAATCTGAATGGTCATCTCTCTGAACCCCACCTGCGGCTCGGGCTGGCCATTGCTGGCGATGATGCTCAAGTCACTGTCTGGATAGCGGGTTATGTCAGTGTCACTCCAGTACTGCTTGAAAAGTACATAGGGGATGGTAGTCACTTGGGACCCGGTGTCCAGCAGTGCACTCATGGGGATACTGTCCAGCACTACGGGTAAAACCGGGCGTCCCCCTACGTACTTATCACACCAATTAGACGGGCCTGGTGACCTTATGCCTGGGGGTTGGCCCTCTGCCCCAGGTCGGACCCATTTAAAGGACAGTACCTGGCTACATGTCCCGGCTGGCTGCAACGGCGGCAAATCGGCTGTCCATCCTCAGTGTAACGATCGGCGGGCCTCCCTCTGAACGATGGGATCCTCCTCCGTCGACGCCACGGGACATCCTCCGGACTGGAAGCCGGCTTGATTGGTCCTGACTTGTCCATCTGTAACGACTGTACGGTCCTGGTCAATGCAGCAACACTCTTTGTTAGTTCTTGGACCTGATGGTGCAGGTTTGCAGGCGGGGATGGATTTAGGGCCTACGCATCAGCCCCCACAAGGTCTGCAGGGTAGGGCGCTGCCTCCTGGTGGTAAGTGATGGCAGGGCGCCGGGAAACTACAGCGCCACCTGGTGCGGGTTCTCGGAGCACCCGGATGGCCCTATATTTGAACCGTGCAAAAGTCAAATGGGGGTTCTGTAGGGCCATGAGGCGCAGCTGAGTTCTGTGGGCGCTGGACCGCAGACCTTCCATGAACTGATCAGTCAACAGTTTATCGGTATCCTGCACGCTGCCAGGGTCAGCTAGCTTAATTGCCCCCAAGGCTTCCTGTAAATTTAGGGCATAGTCTCTAATGCTATCTTGAGCTCGCTGCTTACATCCATAGAACCGCATCTTGATTTCTGCTGAGGTACGGGTATCAAAGGTGTCCCGTAGACGGGTCAGAACCCCCTTTGTAGTCCTTTTCTCCTCAGCTGTCCAAGACTTTACCTCCCGCTGGGCCACACCAGTTAACTGCCTTATCAGTATGCTTACTTTCTGTTCTTCTGTCAGGGGATAAACTTTGAACAGGCTATACAGCCTTTCTTTAAAGTCGCCCAAGGTATGCGACTCACCGGCATACTGTGGCAGCCAGGCCGCTCCAGGGATATAGGGCATGGAAAATGGTATCACAACTGCAGCGGCTACGCTGGTGGTAGAGGGTCCCTCCGCGTCCGACATCTTCCTCCCCCTTAGTTAACCGTGGCTTACCTTCCGGCGATCCTCTTCTGTAGGCCGCGGCTCCGCTCGCGATGCTCTGGGTGAGGACCTTGCGTTGCGGGGTGATGACATCGGCGTCCGCTGGATCTCCTTCCAGGACCTTGCGCAGCGTCTCAGCGTAGGGCGGGGCTTCAGGTCTCGCGCGTTTTTGACGTCCACGCCCCTCTTCTTCCCGCGCGGCGTCCCGAAGATGGCGCCCGATGGCGGGAAACGGCTCCGATTGGCGGGAAATGGCCCCGAATGGCAGGAAACTTCACTCAGGTAAGTTAAAAGTCTTTTTCAGGCACGCAATACCCGTTTGTGGCGGGTTGGTCACAATCCTGCCGACTACGCCAAAGCTGACTCGCCCCATGGGCCGTGGGGCACCCGGAACCGGGCTTCTGTGCGATGCTGGGAGTAGTAGTGGCAACCCGATCCCGTGGCTCAGGGTGGTCAGACCAAATTATAGCAGTCTGTTTATCAGTGTTTTGGAATGTCCGACTACGCCACCCGTGGATTGCGGTCAGAGATAACCGCCGCTGCGAGGCAGACCACTGAGGCTGGTGTTGGTGTGCAGCACAGGGGTAGGACAACTCCCCACGGGAAGAGTGTAGCCTCAGGGCAGTGTAGGTGAATGCTGGGGGTGATAGTGCAGGCCGCAATAGTAAGAGTTCAGAGTCCGCTTCAAACAGTCCAGGGTCTTTATTGCAGATGTTATTACTGACCCAACAGGAGTACCGGTTAGGAATGGGCCTGGGTATCTGAGAGCATTCGGGCGAGCCCCACTGGTCAGGGTGAGTGTGTAGGCCTACCATTCTCTCTCTATGCTCTTGCTGACTATCCCCCTTTTCGTGGTGTAATAGCCCATGTCCCTGAGCTGGCCGTGTACTTTGCCTGTATGGCTTGCGACTCGGACCTTGGGTACCTTTTGCTTCTCCTTGCTGTACTGGTCCCTCTGTGTGGCGGAGCCTCCAGGCTTCTTAGGCCAAGGGACCTGAAATCCCTCGCGGGTTGGTTCTCTGCTGCTGGGCTTGCAACCCTGACAGCCTCGGACCCCAATGTCCGGTTGTGTACTTCTCTCAGCCAGGATCGGCTCTCGTCGCCTCTGTCCCTGGCTCGCAGTCTCTCCTCTGCCTCACGGACTCCTCAGCTGCTGCTGACCTGTCCCTCTTCTCTGAGAACCCTTCTGGACACTTCAGAAGTGGGTTCTGGTCTCTCTAACCCTGCCCCAGTTCCAGCTTTTATAGGGGCAGCCTGCTCCCCCTACTGGCCTGGGACAGGAGGTGCTGCATGCTAATGGTCCCTGACCAGGGAACCTCCCTCCTGCTCTCAGACACAGCCTTTGATATTTGTGGCATCCAGGCCTGGGGTGACGCATATGCGTCTTACTTATAATTAATCTCAATATCATTTGGTGCAATATTATTTATAGATATTAATAAAAGTATTGTACAGTAATAATAGATTTGGATGATATTTAACATGTAGCTCCATTTCTCCATTAACAGACCTAACCAATTACAATTGACTATAGTTGGACTATAGCAACAGCCCAAACGATAATTGGCACTCACATCTTTTTAAAAGAATTGCTTTATTGGTCCAGTGGTATAAAAGGCACAAAAAATTGTTGAATGCAACAGCACAAAAATTAAAAAGGCAGAAAAGAAATATCTGCTGCGCTCCCAAGCAACATGTTTCAGACCGGCATGGTCCTTTGTCAAGCTTGACAAAGGACCATGCCGGTCTTAAATACGTTGCCTGGGAGCGCAGTGGGTGCTTTTTTCTGCCTTTTTAATGCATTGTTGCATTGTGCTGTTGCAGGACCCTAAACCCTGGATGACCCTAGAGCTTGGCCCTAGATAGGGAAGGGGAGGGGTGAGCACTGGTCAGTCCCCACTACAAACTAAAGACAACAAGGTAGACAAACAAAGGGGATTAACTTAGCTTGAGCAGACACCAGAGGAGTAACGCCAACTGTCCTCCAAGGGCACCAGAGAAGACACTAGCCGACTGCTAGTGCTCCAAGCCTGTACATAGAAGTATCACCGGCAATTGCCTGGAGCAAACTGAGGGTTTTTAACTCCCATGCAAGGGTATGTCAATCAGCAACAGGAGGGGGGTCGCCGCTGGGTCTTATAGGAAGAAGGATTAAGAAGGTATCTGCAATGCCAATGACCTTCTACAGCTAAATCCAGAGCAACTGTCTATTACACCTGACACACCCGTGATAGCAACTGTGAGATGTGCTAGAAAAACAAGTTTTATCCACAGAGGTCTCACTTTACAACTTATAGAAACTTAAAGAATAAGTAGCGTCTTAATTATTTTTTCATAAATCAATAGTAGACCTGAAAATAAAAAACTTTGTAATATCAGAGAAATCTGCTTCTTTCTCCTCCTCCTGATCTGATCGTTCAGTCTCAAAATTCTCAATTTCCTGGTAAAATCCGTATTCAATGAAGACAGACTTTCCCATTACTGAGATAGAATTTTATCAGTAGCAACTTCCATCTCCTATGTAGATGAGAGGTGGGTGGGGTGGACAGAGCTCCTCACTTCTCCCCCACTAAAGGCCCCGTCACACATAACGAGATCGCTAGCGAGATCGTTGATACGTCACTGTTTTTGTGACGCAATAGCGATCTTGCTAGCCATCTCGTTACGTCTGACAGGTAGCAACGATCAGGCCCCTGCTGTGAGATCGCTGATCGTTACAAAGCTTCCTGAACCATTCCTGGGTCTTTGCACTCCCGCTGGGCAGTGTGCATCGCTGTATTTGACACCTTATCAACGACCTCGTTAGCGATTCAGAACTGAGACACGTAGGCGTGCATAAATTGGACTTTTCCGCGCCCCTCGTCCCCGATTGGTGGTCGCTACAGTATTCTCATTTTCCGCCGTGCATAAAGAAGGCAACAGAATAGCGATTCCATCCTTTGTTTCTGACCTCGTGCTGGATTGCAGATCCTAGCAGAATTCTCCGGGCTGTTGATATCTGTTCATTCGACTGAGTCCTGATTTTGCGGATCGTTGTAGCGACCAAGGCCACCCAATCAGAACGCAGTAGCGTCCACCAATCGGTGATGAGGGGGCGCGGAAAAGTAATTTTATGCACGCCTTTGTGACACAGTACAGTCCCTATCAAGGTGTGGATCGTTGAAATAGCTGCTGTGTGAAAGCGTCCCAACGACCGCCGAGATCGTTAGTTAGATCGCTGGGGCGGCCGAAATCGTTGGGAAGTTCTGCATGTTTGACAGCTCCCCAGCGATCACGAAACGACTCTCCAGCGATCCCAAAACCGTGACGTAATAACGATCTCGCTAGCGATCTCGTAAAGTGTGACGGGGCCTTAAGGTTTTCATATAATCTTATCAGTACTAGTAGCAGTGGCAACTGTCATCTCCTATGTAAGTAATGTAACAATCTGTCTTCACTGAATACAGATTTTACTCGGGAATTGAGAATTTGGAGAATAAATCAGACCTGGTTGAGAAAGAAGCAGATTTTTCTGATAAGATATAGTACAAAGTTGCTTATTTTCATGTGTACTATTGATTTATGAGATAAAAATTAAAATGACAGTTACACCTTAAAGAATAACCAGTGTTTAATTTTTTTACCATAAATCAATAGTAGACCTGAAAATTAAAACTTTGTAATATATCTTTATCAGAGAGATCCGCTTATTTCTCCCCCTGATGCTAATCATTCATTCTCAAAATTCTAAATTCACAGGTTCAGTGAATAAAGGTTTTCCCAACACTGAGATAAAAATGGCAGTTGATGCTCATAAAGTTCTATGGAACTTGCAGTAGAATGACTGTCTCTGCCTTTAGTGCCTCTCCCTCTACATAGGATTTTAGAAGCCACCAACTGTCCTATCTCCGTAATGGGAAAATCTGTCTTCAGTTAATATAGATTTAACCCATGAATTGAAAAGGAAAGATCAGTCAAGGAGGAGAAAGAAGCAGATTTCTCTGATAAGATATATTAGACAGTTGCTTATTTTCATTTGTACTATTGATTTATGAAAGATTAATTAAAACCGTGGTTACTCTCTAAAGGACTCTTCTAACATCTTGGTGTAGCTATCACAAGGCACCTTCAGAAGTCTTGTGGAGGCATAGGTTGCGGGACCTACACAGTATCAGACCGTTCATTTTACTGATTGGTGTATAAATATAACAAAATAAAATCAACTGCCTGGATGTGTCATGTCCAGAGAGGAATCAGCATCAGTGCATGTAAATGTAAGTAGAAATGGAAATTGATGAATTTAGAAAAAGATGGATATGAAAGGAAGAAAGAAAGAGAACGGAAAAAAAGAAAGAAAGAAAGAAGGAGTGAAAGAAAGAAAAAGAAAAGAAGAAAGGAGAGGAAGAAAGAAAAAGAAAAGAAGGAAGGATAGATGGAAAGGAAGGAAGGAAGGAGAGACAGAAAGAAAGAAAAGAAGGAAGGAGAGAAAGAAAGAAGGAAAGGAAGGAAGAAAGAAAGAAAGAAGGAGAGAAAGAAAGAAAAAGAAAAGAAGCAAGGATAGAAAGAAAGAAAGAAGGAAAGGAAGTAAGGAGAGAAAGAAAGAAAGAAGGAAAGGAAGAAATAACGAAAGAATAGAAGGAAGGAGAGAGAGAGAAGGAAAGGAAGGAAGAAAGAAAAAAAGAAGGAAGGAAGAAGGGAAGGAAGGAGAGTGTGAGAAAGAAAGAAAGAAAGAAAGAAAGAAAGAAAAGAAGGAAGGAGAGAAGGAGAGAAAAAGAAAGGAAAAAAAGAGGAAAGGAGAGAAAGAAAGGAACAAAGAAAGAAAGAAAAGTAGCATATGTTTATCATCAGTATAGAATTCTGAATCTGTTGCTGCAGTACATAGGAACCTTTGAGAATAGTTCTCTCGGCTAGTTTTGTGTGCCTGTTTGCCAGATCCCGAAACATTTTATTACAAAACACTGAGAAGTTGCATCAAACTGAGAGACAGGAAGCTAAACACAAAACAGAAAGTCACAGAAGACATTATTTGGCAATCTTATGAAGACAGAACTGAAACACTTGAAATTTGGGACCTAAGTCTCACAAGACAAGTGCAGCACTTTATAATGAGATCGAAGCTTAGGACAAACCAAAGCAAATGTCTTAGCTTCAATAGTTGTTAGTAAATTGCCCTCAATGTATAAACATACCACCCAATATTATATAGAGCAGAAGGAACCAGACTTTCTTAGCAAATCTCCGCTCTAAGAACTTGCATTCTTACCCGGTAATTAAAAATGTACATGTGCGTCTAAACTAATAATAAGCTACGTATAGTTTCAATTAGCGATGAGCAGCTGTTTTACAGCACGGGCAGATGACGTTGGTGAAACAGGGAGAAGCTGGGGAGCACTCAGCATTTTAGCAGAGCTGTGCTTGTAACAGAGTCTGATGTAGAGCTGGCAGCAGTATGGCAGTGTTGACTTAGTGATAGCAGAGCTGTGCTTTTCACAGAGTCTGATGCAGAGCTGCCAGTGGTATGGCAGGGTTGAGTCATCATTAGCAGAGCTTAGTTTGTTTGGAGGTGTAGCGCCCCGAGGGCTCGGCCGCTACAGGGGTATTGCACCTCTTCCAGAGGTGTGGTATTCCACTCCCGGGTAAGGATGGAGAATGGACCAGGGCTCAGTTAGCTGCATGCAGCACACACACCCCATTTCCCAGGGACAGCTCAACGGTGCTCCCACTAGACAGAAGTGCAGGCACGACCGACCATGTCCCTGCTGGAGTGGGGAGGGAGGGGTGGAACACCCAGTGCTGTAGGGGCAGATAGGGGGCGGTTTCTGAGTGTAGGAAGGAGCCCATTGGTTGCTGGTCACCTGGGCTCATGGCTAGAGGGCGGTATAAAAGGTGGGCACCATCTTAGTTCTGGGTCAGTTCAGCCAGAGGAGAAGACAGGGAGTAGAGGCTCTGTAGGAGCTCTACTCCAGGAGGGCCTAGTGAGAGGCCGAGGAGGAGGTGAAGGGGAGCTGAGATTCTGGCTCATCTCAGCTCCAAGAGAAAGGAACAGAACAGGAACTGCAAAGAAGGAGAGACAGAGAAACAGAAGGGCTCAGGAACAAGAAGGTGGAAGGGACCCTAAGAACCCACGAGAATCCAGGGTGCAGGGTCAGGCAGATTAAGGGTACCGGATCCCAAGTTGGTGGAGGAGAAACAACCCTCAGCCAAAGACCGGTCGTCGTGATCATCTATTGGTGCGACACCTCATCAAACCTGCTAGGAAGGCACCATATAGGACAGCGGAGGACGGGGCCCACGTTTAACCGCACAAGTCCGCGGCAGCTGGACAAAAGTGGGTCACTGGTGAGGCAGGCCAGAGAAAGGATTAAAGGGGGTCCTGTGCCACGCTCCTGAACTGCCTGGGAGTTGACCGAGCCCCACACCTGGTGGACGCAGCACAGCTCGGGCGGTCACTGCTGACAGAAGTGACCCGGAACAAACGAACTGTGAGTAAAGACCCTGGACTGTAACTTGTTGTCTGTGTGCTCCTTCGCGCCTCCAGCACTATCAGCACCGGGACTCGCACTACCATCACTCCCACCATCCACTACACTGCCCTGGGGCTGCACTCTTCCCGTGGGGAGTCACATCACCTCAGCTGCACCCATCATCAGCCCCAGCGGACTGCCTTGCAGCGGCGGTTCCTAATAACCGCAATCCACGGGTGGCGTAGTCGGACATTATCTAAAGTACAGTAGCAGACTACCATTGGCCTGACCACCCTGAGCCGCGGGACCGGGCCGCCACTACTACTCCCAGCGTCTCCCTATTGCCCGGTTCCGCGTGCCCCACGGCCCAGGGGGCGAGTCAGAGGCACAACATGGCAAGCAGTCCGCAGTAGCACAAACCCCTAACTACCTGAATTCTCAGGTTGTATCTCACCATCTGATCTAGACTAAATGTCCAAGGGTGAGTGATATCACAGGAGTGCGTCAAGTTACCATTGCAACCCGGTGCACAGGGAGAAGATGGACCCGGCAGCAGTAGACGGAGGATGGAACACTTTGTGCTGGATCCAGAAAAGTTGAGTAAAACATAGCTTTATCTGGGTAACATATAAACAGGAGAACCGTTGAGTATACTGGCATAAGAAGCTTTATTTAATAAATAATTCATTTAAAAATAGTACATCACATCAAATATATAGGATATTACAAAGATGGAGACATGCAGACAAATGAGCCATATTCCATTGCTGACCTCTACGGGGAGCCCACCCAAGGGGTCATGGAGCACAGTGATGCAGGGATAGAGAAAGGAGCAAGTGATCCAACAGCTTAAATTCAACTATACTGAGTTCATGGAGCCCACTCTATCACAAAAACTATGTAGCACCTCACACACCCACTGAAGGGGGGTCCAAATCTGAGAGGAACAATGCAGGGACGGAGTAATGGCAGGAGACAGCCTCGATACGCGTTTCGCTGGTGATTTCCCTTGGCTTTCTCAAGAGGCTTGTGTAGTTGCGCTTTCAGGACCTTTAAGTATGCCCCAGGAGGTCACGTGTGTTGTCACGTGATTTTCCAATATGGCCGCCAAGCATCAGATGAAAACGGCGCATGTGCTGCGGCTACTACCGCCTCCATGTACGCGCCCCAGCCACCACGATGTCAGCGCGTGGCCGGAAATGTGGGTGAGCGCTATTCCCGGTGATGCCCCGAAGGCTTATTGACAGCTGAACGCGGTCACAGGGAGGGGGAGACCGGGCGCATGCGCACCACATCTGTGCACAGATAAGTATAGAGGGAAGTATATAGGGAGTGAGCAAAACCATTCCCTAGAATCAGTATGGCCGCATCATAAGGTGCCATCCCTTCATAATAATATTTATGATAATATCAAACAAAGTATCTAAGAGAATATAGCACTAAGTAATAATCATATAGATGCTGACAGACATCAAAATACAAAGGGGAGGACACACACTGTAAAAGAGTATGTGCATATAATCTTCATCATCCATCCAATCCGTTTCAAATGTTAGGATGGAGGGGGTCCACAAACAGGATTCGCCTCCACAGATGGTATGGGGCAGAGTAGACAGTTCTTTGGGCGCAATCATTACATAAAAGAAGTAAACACAAACAGTAAGAACAGATAAAATCAAAAAAATATAAAAACATATGGCCATGGCCCCTAGTCAATCGAACAGGATCCGCAGGAGAACAAGAACTCATTATATGAAATTCAAAAAATCAAATAACCTATCTCAGAGAAAGGATGAGAACCCCAGGTTCTCGTTCAGGCCCCGCAGAGCCACGGTGTCCAAAGTTACAATCCATCTGGCCTCTTTTTGGGCCAGAAGTCGCTTACCATTTCCACCCCGTGAGCCACGATGTATGACATCAATGGCACGCACCTTCAACGTCTAGGGGTCACAATTGTGGACCACCTTGAAGTGGTGTGGCGGAGTCTTTAGCTCACGGGGATCGACCACAGTCCGAGCTGCACCAGTGTCCCGCACATGTTCACGAACCCTGATTCTTAGTTCTCTTGTGGTAACTCCCACATAAATCAGTTTACAACCACATGTGGCATAATACACTACATGGGTTGTACCGCAAGAGATATAATTACGGATCCTAAACTGGCGAGAACCATCAGAGGACGTGAAGGACGTGCTGCGCAGGACATTGGTGCAGGCGGCACAGTGGCCGCACGGAAAGGAGCCCACAGTGGGTCTGCGGGACCCGAAGGGGTTGGACAAGGGAGGAACATAATGGCTGGAAACCAGCAAATCACCCAGGTTATTAGCCCGCCGAGGTGTCATTTGTGGGTAATTTCCTATAGAATCCCATAGGGAGGGCTCCGCACCGAGAACGCTCCAATGGCGGGAGAGGATCTGCTGCATAGTCCCCCACTCATGGTTGAATGTGGAAATGTATCGGATCCTCTCCGGTGCCCCCTGTTTTGGTACATTAGGAGGATAAATCAGATGGTTACGGGAAGTGTTTCGTGCCCTCACATAGCCACGGCCGATGCAGCGGTTACTATAACTGCGTTGTCTGAAACGCTCGGCCAGGTCTGAGGCCTGTCTTTCAAAGTTGGAATCAGTGGAGCAGATCTGCCTCATCCTTAGGAACTGTCTGACCGGGACGCCCCGAATCATAGAGGAGTCATGTGCGGAAGCAGCGTGTATTAAGGAGTTGACCGAGGTAGGTTTTCTAAAGACATTAGTCTGAATAAAAGAATCACAGTCTACCTCCAAAGTGATATCCAAAAAATCAATCAGTTTATGATGATACATATAGGTCAACTTAATAGCACGATTGTTGGAATTGAGCCGCAACATGAAATCGTCAAGCTCCTCCACCGTCCCCTGCCAAAAGAATAGGATGTCATCAATGTATCTGAGCCATGACACAACGCGGTCCGCGCCCTGTACTCCCTCGTTGCCAAATATATCCCTCTCCCAGGCGCCCAGGAAGAGGTTGGCGTACGAGGGTGCACAGGCCACCCCCATCGCCGTGCCACGCTTCTGTAGATACACTGTATCTTTAAATAGGAAATAGTTGTGGCAGGGGACGAAGTGGAGGAGCTCAAGGATAAACTCACGTGATGGGCTGTCCAGGTCGGGAGTTCCAAGGAAGAGGCGGGCCGCTGACAGTACCAGATCATGGCCGATACATGTATAAAGACTCTCCACATCGGCCGTGACCAGGAGAGTGCCATCTGTCACAAGGACGCCATCAACCCACGTGAGGACGTCCATCGTGTCCTTGATATATGACGGAAGGGTTTCCACCAACGGGCAGAGGTGGCTATCAATGTATTGACAAATAGGACCTCACAAACCGCCCAATCCTGACATGATCGGACGTCCCAGCAGGTTGAGGGCGTCCTTGTGAATTTTAGGAAGTAAATAGAAAGTAGCAGTCTTAGGAAATCGAACAGTTAAAGCCTCAACTGTCCGCTTATTAATAATCCCCTGTTCACAGGCGCGGCCCAGGATCCCCTGGAGCGCGGCAGAGAAGGAGGCCGTGGGATTGTAGGATAATCTGGAATATGTCTTGATGTCTCTTAGTTGACGTAGCACCTCCCTCTCATATTTGGAGCAAGGCCACAGTACAATGTTCCCTCCCTTGTCCGCCGGCTTAATGACAACATCACGCAACGATTGCAACTGATGTATCGCCGTGCATTGAGAATAGGTAAGATGGACCCGGCAGCAGTAGAAAGAGGATGGAACACTTTGCACTGGATCCAGAAAAGTTGAGTAAAACATAGCTTTATCTGGGTAATGTAGCTTCTTCTGACAACTTAAAGAAGCACTCCTCTCATCAAAGACTCGTTAAAGGGTTGATTGTGACTTGTAGGATTGCTGCTTCCAATAGGTGGCGCTATAGAGTTCAAGTCCTCTTTTTCTCTTAAGAGGCAATTTGCATATTAAATTTCCCAGAGGAGCATTGCACACTGAATAAGCCTCTTTACCTTGACATGCCAGAGCCGGTATGTCACTCTCCACAAGGAGAAACGTTACCCCTTAGACCTCAGTCTAGAGCCTCTCATCTAGCCAAATCAGTTCTCATACTTTGCACTGACGAGGGCCAACAGCCCAAAACACTGTGTCTGCAAATTGAGATTCTGATTTGACTTTTATCCTAAGTCATATTGCATAACTCGTTAAAGTGTTGATTGTGACTTGTAAGATTGCTGCTTCCAATAGGTAGACTTCAAGTCCTCTTTTTCTCTGAAGAGGCAATTTGCATACCCTCTTAATTATATTGCGATCATCATATTATATAGCACTGTGTACTTACAATTGCTCATTTTGTCTTTCTACCCAGTTAATTCTTCTCTTCTCTCTAATCTATGTAGAAACAAGAAGACTCTTTTCTCTGCATGAGTCATCACCCTCTGCAACTCCTGACCCAGCTGCTCCCTCCTCCCTCCTGCCATAGACTTTTGCAGTGACTCATGAGCCATACAGGGAAAATGTACCACCTGTTTCTACATAGAGCTTAGAAGGATTGAGCTAGTCAGTTTTTTTCGTAAATCAGAGCTTTATTAAATAATTATTGACAATCAATGAGTTATGGAAACAGAGAAATCATGTGACATTTCAGATAATTGTGATTACATGAGCTTATTAGGAGAATGCAGTCTCTTAAGATTAATTAACAATAAAGATATAGTGTTGTTTATCATTATAATCAGTAGTACAAGAATATGAACAGTAATAAAATAATTAAAGCCAATGATATGAGAAAGGGGAAAAGAAGGGTGAAGAAGGAGAGGTTGGAAAAGAAATGAGAGGGCAAGAAGAAGGCGGGAAGAAAAGGGGAGGGCTTGGATCTCTCCTCCGGATAAGCCCAAATCCATGACTCTATGAAGGAGTCAAGCCTTCCAATTAAGTAGTATGATCAGTTTGTGAGTTTTAATATATCAGATGTGGGGTGCAAAGTGTTATACTTTTCAAAGCGTGAGTTAGTGTTCAGTTCAGCCAAGTGTCAAGCTCTGGAGTTTCCCTAAAAGCGATCCACGGGGCCCACGTATCATAGATCTTGTCAGAGTTTCCAACAACCTGACCTATCAATAACTCCATTCAATATATGTTATTGAGTTCAGATATAAATTCAGAGCGTGTTGGGATTCTTTCTTGTTTCCAAAACCGTGGAATCAGATTTCTGGCAGCAGTGAGGAAGTGTCTGAGCAGGCCCTTCTTAAATTTAGATATTGAAATGTCACTCAGCAGTAGTAAGGCTTACTCCATTATGGGTTGGATCCTATAGAAAGATAGTTTATTATGGAGTTCGAATATTGCTAGCCACAGGCTCTTGATAGGTGGGCAGCAACACCAAATATGTATGTACGAGCCTCTGTCTTTGAGGCATCTCCAGCAAGTATCTGGAGTTGTAAGGTACATAGAGTGGATGGTAGAAGGGCATCTGTACTGTTACGGATCTGGATGGTGGAACCACTGTGCTGTGATACAAGGAGGGACCAGAGGGGCGTAACTAAGAGCCTACCCTGACCGACCCTGGCTACACGGTGGCTTAGTCGACTCCGTGAGCCAAGGAGGGACCGGGAAGGTGGACCAGATGCCACTCTGGGATCGACCTTGAGAGAGAAGACGACCCCCACGGGATTGGCAGCCGAAGCGGACAGGCACGGCAGATGGTCTGGCAGATGAGCATGGCTGGTAGACAGGCAGGTAGTGCAGGAAGACGAACAGGCTCGGCTGATAGACAGGCAGGTGAGCATGGCTGATAGACAGGCTGGCGGGCACGGCTGATAGACAGGCTGGCGGAAAAGCACTGGGATCTGAGGGCTGAAGAGAGTGTTAGAAAATCAAACTACAACATTGCACAGGCACCTACATTTAGGAGGAGGTGCCTTATATAGCAGATCTCCTCCGGCCATTGGCCAGTGACATTTTAGGACGGCGCGAGCAGCCTCTTTAAGGAACAGGGAGTGCGCGTGCCCTAAGAACAGTGACCGGGGATCTGCGCCCGTTGGGAGCAGGAGGGAGGAGCGGAAGATGCCGGACCAGGGCCACGGCGGTAAGGGGAGCGGCGTCTCTGCCGGGCAGGAGGCAGAGACGCCGACGCTACATGTACCATCTTGATAGAACCTTATAACTCCTCTCCTGCGTCACTGAGCATAGTGACGACCTAACTATAAACAGGAAGATTCTAGAATGGTCCTCAGTTGATAAGGATCTTCCAATGTCATTCTTATATTTTGCAAAGATCCACGGAAAATTTCTAGAGCAGCTTGCAGGGGCATACATAGGAATCATGGGGCCCCATAGCAGAAGTTCTAATTGGGCCCCCCCCCCCCAAAAAAAAATGTAAATCATTTTCGGGGTCACAGAAGAGCAGATCTCACAACTTTCCAGCCTTTACATAGTAATTTTCCTCCTGCTGAAGTTCTAGATTCCTTTTTCATTGCCCCATAAAGTGTGATGCCAACAATGCCAACAAAAGTGTCCCCAAACACAGTATAATATCCCCATGGTGAATTCCTCCACATTCACAGTATAATGACCCTATTGTACCCCACCTCAACTCCCAAGGCAAAGTATGGTGACCCCAACACGGTATGTTCCCCCAACTGTGAACCCCACACAGCCCTCCGTGCAGTATAATAGGTTTACATACAATATAATGGCCCCACACCTCTCCACACTCCACAGAGTATAATGAACTTGCCATGGTCCTCCATACAGTATAAGGCACTCGCCATGGTCCTCCACACAGTATAATGCACTCGCCATGATCCTCCACTCAGTATAATGCACTCACCATGGACCTCCATTCAGTATAATGCACTCGCCATGGTCCTCCACACAGTATAAGACACTCAACATGGTCCTCCACACAGTATAATGCACTCGCCATGGTCCTCCACACAGTATAAGACACTCACCATGGTCCTCCATACAGTATACGGCATTCCCTATAGTCCTCCATACCAGGGCTGTGGAGTCGGTAAGCCAAGCCTCCGACTCCGACTCCTCAATTTCCATGACACTGACTCCAACTCCGACTCCACAACTCCGACTTCTTCATACATTGCTTATGTTTAAGTGATAAATTTACTGTTACACAAATTCATCTCAGCTAAAAGTCTAGACCCTTAGATCAGGAATAGGACAGACATTTATAGGAGTCTGAGTTGGTCCATTTTATACCGACTTTGACTCCACCAAAATGGGCTCCGAAGCCCTGCTCCATACAGTATACTGCACTCCCCATAGTCCTCCATACAGTATACTGCACTCCCTATAGCCCTCCATATAGTATACTGCACTCCCCATAGTCCTCCATACAGTATAATGCACTCCCCATAGTCCTCCATACAGTATAATGCACTCCCCATAGTCCTCCATACAGTATACTGCACTCCCCATAGTCCTCCAAACAGTATAATGCACCCCCATGGTGCTCCATGCAGTATAATGCAGCTTCATGGTCCTCAATGTAGTATAATGCACCCCCATGGTCCTCCATGTAGTATAATGCACCCCCATAGATCTACATGCAGTATAATGCAGTCCTCATACTGTATTAGGGCCATCGGTCAAATAAATACAATATTCACCTCTCCTGGTTTCAGCCGATGCTCCTGTCCCCTCAGCGTGCAGTGTGAAGCGCTGGACATCTCAGAGCAGCGAGCGCCCTTTAATGACATCATACGTCGAGTAAGAATGATGGTAATGGAAACGTCTTCTGACGCTCCCTCCTCCATCATCATTGCTCTCACTGGGCCCTCACCCCCTCCGGCTGTCAGCGCGAGCAATGATGATGGACGAGGGAGCATCAGAAGACGTTTCCATTCCCATTATTCTATGCGGGAGAGCGGCTGGGCAGTGCGGGTGCTAACAGGAGGAAGCAGGGCCCAGTGAGAAGCGGCTCATGGGTCCCATAGCAGTTGTGTGGCATGCCGCCATTGGCGGTACACCACTACATATATGCACACACACACACACATATATATATATACTGTATATATATATATTTATACACACATATGCACACACATATGCATACACATATATGCGCACACACACATTAGACATGGATTTACCCTCTCTGCAGATGATTCCACATGATGCATTTCTCTGGTGCAGCCTCCCATCTCCCAGGTCCCGACTAGTGTTGAGCCACCCCCGTAGTGTTCAGGTTCGGTTCGGTTCGTCGAACACCGGGATGTTCGTGGAACTGTTCGTCGAACACCTTAGAACACCGTCGAACACCGTTAAAACCAATGGCAGGCAAACAAAAACACATAGAAACACATAGAAAACACCTTCAAAGGTGTCCAAAAGCTGACAAACTGCTCAGAAGACACTCTCTTTAAAAAAGCCGGCCGGCAATTCAGCAGCGGCATACACCGGTACCCGACAATTTAGACAAGAAGAATAGAGCATCACACATAGATTAGATAGATAGAAACATGTCAGTCACATATATAAGAAGTACAGTGACAGTGTTGCTTACTGTACTTGTCATTTAGTGTTAAAGGATTTATTAAAAAAAATAATAGTGTTTTCATGCACTGTCTCTTTAAAAAAGCCGGCCTGAAATTCAGTATCGGTACCCGACAATTTATAACAGAAACAATAGAGCATCACACATAGATTAGATAGATAGAAACATGTCAGTCACATATATAAGAAGTACAGTGATAGTGTTGATTACTGTACTTGTCATTTAGTGTTAAAATAAAGGATTTATTAAAAAAAAAATTGGCGTGGGGTTCCCCGTAATTTTAGTCTCTAGCGGAGGTTAAGCAGACGGCTGGGGCAGATGTTTGAAGCCTGGGAAGGGGGTAATACCCACGGAGCTTCCCAGGCTACTAATATTAGCCCCCAGCTGAATACCTAGCCTTTACTAGCTATTAAAATGGGGGACCCCCAAAAAAATGACATGGGGTCCCCCCTATTTTAATAGCTAGCAAAGGCTAGGCAGACAGCTGGGGGCTGGTATTAATAGCCCAGGAAGGGTGTCATGAATATTGGCCCCCTCCCAGGCTAGAAACACCAGCCGTCAGACGCCCCAGAAATGGCGCATCCATAGGATGTGCCAATTCTGGCACTTAGCCTCGCTCTTCCCACTGCCCTGTAGCGGTGGCAGTGGGGTAATAGGGCTGGGGTTGATGTCAGCTTATAATGCCAGCTGACATCAAGCCCAGGTTAGTAATGGAGAGGCGTCTATAAGACACCCCCATTACTAACCCCATAGTCAAAGTTAAAAAAAAACAGAGACACCCAGAATAAAGTCCTTTAATTGAAATAAACACACAATTCTTTATTGTTCTAAATGAAACCATAATTACCATCACGCCCATTCCAGCTGAAGCCAACGATCTCCTGCAATAAAAGAAAAATAATAAAGCAACATCATCCTTACCTTTCCATGGTTCCCACGACAGCTTCAGCTCTGCTACATTCACATGACAGGCTGGACCGCAGCAGAACGCTGCCATCCAGCCTGTCATCCCGCAGACACTGAGAAGCGCAGGCATGCTTGCGCTCCTCAGTGTCTCGCTGTGACGGCATAAAGATGAGCCGAGGTCATGTCCAATGAACTCAGCTCACCTCATGCACGTCACTGACAGCGTGGGAAAATTCTCCTGCGCATGCGGTGAGTGCACACAATAAAGAATTGTGTGTTTATTTCAATTGAAGGACTTTATTCTGGGTGTTTGTGGTTTTTTTTTAACTTTGACTATGGGGTTAGTAATGGGGGTGTCTTATTGACGCCTCTTCATTACTAACCTGGGGTTGATGCCTGCTGGCATTATAAGCTAACATCAACCCCAGCCCTATTACCCCACTACCACCTCTACAGGGCAGTGCCAAAAGCGAGGCTAAGTGCCAGAATTGGCACATCCTATGGATGCACCATTTCTGGGGTGGCTGACGGCTGGTGTTTCTAGCCTGGGAGGGGGCCAATATTCATGGCACCCTTCCTGGGCTATTAATATCAGCCCCCAGCTGTCTGCCTAGCCTTTGCTAGCTATTAAAATAGGGAGGGGACCCCACGTAATTTTTTGGGGGGTCCCCCATTTTAATAGCTAGTAAAGGCTAGGTATTCAGCTGGGGGCTGATATTAGTAGCCTGGGAAGCTCCGTGGGTATTACCCCCTTCCCAGGCTTCAAACATCTGCCCCAGCCGTCTGCTTAACCTCCGCTAGAGACTAAAATTACGGGGAACCCCACGCCAATTTTTTTTTTAATAAATCCTTTATTTTAACACTAAATTACAAGTACAGTAATCAACACTATCACTGTACTTCTTATATATGTGACTGACATGTTTCTATCTATCTAATCTATGTGTGATGCTCTATTCTTTCTGTTATAAATTGTCGGGTACCGATGCTGAATTGCCGGCCGGCTTTTTTAAAGAGACGGTGCATGAAAACACTATTATTTTTTTTAATAAATCCTTTAACACTAAATGACAAGTACAGTAAGCAACACTGTCACTGTACTTCTTATATATGTGACTGACATGTTTCTATCTATCTAATCTATGTGTGATACTCTATTCTTTCTGTTCTAAATTGTCGGGTACAGGTGTATGCCGCTGCTGAATTGCCGGCTTTTCATGTTTCACTGTGAGCAGTGTTCCCATCAGTTGGGCAACCACTGTAATGCCACAACCACCATGGCTGTGGCATTACAGTGAGTGGCAGACAATCCCTGCATGATTGGTGCTCTAAATAGCGCCAGACATGCAGGACACATGCTTGGTCTGAAAAAAATTACCCTTACTGAGTACCACATTTTTAATCTTGATATCTTTTAGTGTTTCTTAAAGCCCTAAAGTTGCCATTTGAAATGACTTTAGTTTTGTGCCATGTCTGTGATCTGCTTTTTTTCAACAACATTAAACAACTGAATGAACATCCTCCGAGCCCGGTGATTCCATTATTTTTGCCAGGGGTTTTATTACCTTAGTGGTAGAAGCCGCTTCTGATTCGATCTCTAAAGCAACATGTTTTCTGATCACTCACAGTGAGTAACTTCTGCCTGGCTGTTGAGAGTTGTGAGAGTGTGTTTGCAGATAAGTCTTGCTTATGTTGTGTTTCGAGTTTTAGAATTTGTGAAGAAGGTTTGACTATTTCAGTCACACGTCCTTTTTTGATATGCGATCCGTGAGATGAATATGTCTCTTAAGACACTTTTCAACGTTTTCCATTTGACCGATGGCGAAGTAGGATCCCCATCATGGACGACCATGAAATTGTTAATTGTTTGTTCTACTTCCGACTTGCACAGAGAGTCTTGAAGCAGATTTTCATTTAGACGCAATGAGAAACTTGGTCTCGAATGGGCATCTAATATCATTGAAAGATATATGGGGGCATAGTCCGACCACAATATTGTCCCCACTTCTGCTACTATTGGGAGATCTAATAAATTGTGGGAAATAAAGAAATAGTCGATTCTGCTATACGTGGTGTGGATTTGTGAGAAGAAGCTATAATCTTTAGTGTTGGGGTGAAGAACCCTCCAGACATCGACCAGCCTCATACTATGCAACTGCTTCTTTACTTGTTGTATACAGGATGGGGGGGTAAGAGGACTTACTGGAAGAGACATCTATTGTGGGATTCATGGGAAGTTTGAAGTCACCTCCGAGTATAACAGGAGTGTAGCCAGCGAACTCTTTCAGAAGCCTCCTACATGCTGCGCCAAACCTCTGTTGTCCTTGATTTGGGAAATATACGTTAGCAATGACAAGTTTACGTGAGGCCCAGGATATCTTCAGGAATAGGTATCTATCCTCTGTGTCAATTAGAGAGTCTAATATCTCAGGTATGAAAGATTTGTGGAAAGCTATTGAGACTCTTTTAGATTTGGAGTTTAAATTGGTGCTATGAAACCACTTGGGGTAATATTTCGAAAGGCAGATCGGCAGGGCGCCAAATTTAAAATGCGTCTCCTGAAGCATTAGAACTGAGACATGTTTTTTATGGTTTGAGTGCAACACCTGCCTCCTTTTTCCTGGAATGTTTAGCCCCTAAACATTAAAGAAGCAAAACTTTATTTTAGCCATATTGATTGCATTTTTCTAAAGTTTGAAGGCTGAACTGCCCATCCGGAGGAGAAATCGGGGGAATTACAGTGGGAGATTGGGAGGGTATGTAAGTAAGGGGGTAAAAGAAGAAGATATAAAAAAGGAATAGAAAGTTAGAATGGATGATGCTTGAGCACGATAAGTAAAGCACCATTAGTGCTGGGATTGGTAGCATTCTCTACGTTTTGCACCGAAGAGGAAGGAAGGAAGGCGGGGAGGAGCCCCCCTCACACTCCCCATCCACCCAAAGTGTTTTAAATAACAGTCAGGACAACTTCTACCTTTACCTTGCAGAGGTCAATAACAAAATATGTCCAAATGGAAACGAATGGTCAGATGATAAAGCAATAATACTTCAAATCCTGCTATTCATAGCCACTGGTTAATGGGTATTCAAACAATATGTCAGTTAAAGGGAAAGGTGGATATTCCAAGCAAGGCTTGGCACATAAAATACCTCTTATGAGTTACCATCCTACCATGTCCAAAAACTTAGCCGTAACTTATCACAGTTCACATAGCAACATACAGGTATTTAAATACAAAGAAGTCAGACAGATCCAATGAACTTTGTATACTTCCCTCATATGTAGGGGTAATGGTGCCTGAAGAGGGAAGGAGGGAGAAAAATGGAGTTATAGAGAAAAATACAAAAAGAGAACAAAGTCCCATCAGGTGTCGTTGGAAATAGCTCCATGTTTTTTCTGCCTTTTGGCATGTTGCACATTGTGCCATCTTGGAGGGGCAGTTGAAAGTTGTGGAATCTGTGACCATTCAGGTAGGTCTATCATTGGAAGTTCAAAAGTTCCCAGAAAGTTGGCCAGGTCTCCAATTCTTTGAAATATGGCGGTTTTCCCTCCCTTGAATGCTATCAGTTGAAAGGGGTAGCCCTACTTGTAGGTAATGTCTTTTTCTTTAAGGCATGTCAATAGAGGTTTTAATGCTCTTCTTAGTTGTAGTGTGCATCTGGAAAGGTTTGAAAGCCACAGAATTTGGGATCCGGAATGGTTTATGTTCCCTTTTTGCCTTGCAGTTGCCATGATGGCTTCTTTGACTTTGCAGTAATGCACTCTGTAGATGACGTCCCTAGGGCACGATTCTGAAGTTGGTTTGGGGCCCAGGGACCTATGGTTGCAATCAAACTAGATTGAGTTAGCTTCATTGTCGCCTAGGATATCCAGAAACAGTTTTTGCACTGTATGGTCAAATTCTGAAGTTATTATGGATTCTGGCAAGCCGCGTATGCGTATGTTGTTTCGTCTGTTGGAGTTTTCTAGATCCTCCATGCCAGATGCTATATCCTCTAATTGAAGAGTATGGCTGGTTATAATGTCTCTATGGGTTTGTAACTCTTGGAGTATATCCTCTTGGAATTTCTCAACCTCCTCAATACGTGTAGTGAATTTTGCTTTCAAGTCATGGAGCACTTTTTTTTATAAGAGTTTTCTAGTCTGCATACAAATCCCTCTAGATCTTTTTTAGTGTGTAAGGCTTTTATGTATTTGCTTAGTTCAGTTATGTTCATATCGTCTGCAGCTTCACTATCTCCTTCATATTCCTCCATTAATTTTCTTGGTGATCCATGTGGAGTCAGAGATTCACGTGATGGGGAGCTATCCCGGGAAGTTGTTTTAGCCATTTTGGATCTTGTATTCCTGGCCTGGGAGTTGGAGCTTAAATAACGATACATCTTTTTAGAATTGCTCTCTGGATTTGTGTTCTGCCTGGTTGATCGTCTAGATTTCCCATAAGCACCTGCGATTGATTTTACTTATAGGTGGTTATATGGGAGCATGAGGGATGAGGCGCCCAACCCATCTGTCTCACTCCTCCATCAACAAGCCTTCCCTCATTTTGAGATTTGTTTCAGTTTACTATTTGCTATTAACTAGTAACTGTTGGGGTGGTGGATGGTATCTCCCTTTTGTTTGTTCTTTAGTAGAAGATGGCACATCTTTATGGATCTTCTTCTTCTCAGTGTGATGTACAATCACCAAGAAAAATAGTCCCAAAGTACCCCTTATTTTGTGCCCTAAGAGTGTGCCCTACCTGATCTATAGGGCATGGGGTCAGAGGATATAAGCTGCCCGGGATGTGGGAGAGGGTATGGGGTAATGAGAGCTGAAGATTCTCAGCTTGTGTCTCGGGGGATACTGCTTACTGTTCCTTAGCCACGATGCTGCCCACCTTCAGGCAAGATGGCCGCGGCCGTCGAATCCAGATGCCTCCGCCCGCTGGGCCCCGGTCCTCTCCCGGCCACTGGCCCCCACTCGGCCGCCGCTGCTTCCTCCTCTTGAGCCGGACAAGACAGGATCCCCGCGCCAACCCTGCCGCGGTCCACTGCAGCCGATGATGTCCACAGAATCTGCGGAGGTAAGGTGGTGAAGGGGGCCACAATCCAATATGGCCCCTTCTCTTTGAGCTCCCCGTCGTCCCTGCTCCTCATTCTCTGTCTGGGACGTCAGGCTGCCACGGGAGGGAATGGAGGACATTATACTAGGAAAATGCCCAGGATAAAGGACATTATGCCTGAAAGGGGTCCAGGATGGGGGACATTATTACAGGAAGGGGCACAGCATGTGGGACATTAGTATAGGAAGGGGCACAGGATGGGGGACATTATTACAGAAAGGGGCACAGGATGGAGGGACATTATTATAGGAAGGGGCGGGGACATTATTACAAGATGAGGGACATGAAAGGGTGAACAAGTATGTCTTCAGAGGATCAGGAAAGCTACAAGGACCCACACATCTGATGAACATGCAGGTGGGGGCCCAGGTCCAAATTTTTCATCGGGGACCATCGGACTCTAGTTATGCCCATGAATATGTAATAGGGGGGAAGGGCGTAGCCTTCCCTTGGCACTGAGATAGTTAAAGGAAGTTTTCCTGAAGTCAGACCTCTCTGAACTGTTGGTAGACCAAGCTAAGGGGTTAGCTTTAGTGGTCCAGTCAGTAGAGTAGAGGGGGAACTTAGTGCCCTGATCAAGCCTTGAGTGATATAGAGCTTGTTCCTGGCATAATTCCTTGTGGGCTGCAGTACCTGTAAACAGCTACAAGATGCCACTGTCCTGGGTGCAGATGTCAGGTTGAGTCTGCTAGCAGTGTTACAGACAGTGATGAGTTAATGCTGTGTGATGACAGCTCACTGAGGGTGGGCACATTAGGAAAATCTCTGTTTAGTTTCCAGAATCAGGAAGTGATTCTTCAGTAAGAGATAGGCCAGTGACCATTACGGGCAGCTTGAATATATGTGGCTGCTAGGGTAGACGGGAGCTCCATACCCTCAGACAGTGGGATCAATAGTGCAAAAGTCTCCCTACGCAAGAGCAAGAGTCCTGTTAGCCGGCCGGAGAAACTCAAAGGAAGTGTTGAGGACCCGGGGCACTTCTAGTCTGCAGGAAGCAGAAGAAGATAAATAGGACTCCAGGCTAAGACGTGGGGGAGAGATTAGATCCAGATCACTGTTAGTATTACAGAAGAGTCTCTTGGGCCAGAGATTAGTCACAGAGATGCTTCACTTAAAGAGGGAACCAGGGCTGAAGATGTTGTCAGTGCCTGTGAGAGAGATGATAGCCTGTCGGGCCTTATCCATTATATCTGCCTGTAAATACTGTATATATTCCTCTTCCCCAAGTAAAGTTCAAGTTCTGGTTAAGAACCTCGTGTCCTCTGAATTTATTGCTGCCCTGGTCCCAGAAGAGAAATGCCTGGAGACAGCCGCGATTGGATGGCTTGAAGTAAGTGAAGAGCACCACATACACAGCCACACTTTAGAGGGAGGACACGTATTGTCTGTAGGGTGCCATAGTGAGTGGGGACTACAGCTCGCCCACGACTACCTCGCTGGGGCATCTTACAAATATAAGGGTTATAAAGAAAAAAAACACATTTGAGAGATGTAATGAAATAAAATGAAGTAAAATGACTGTGCAGTAGAATTTGACAGTGGGATTGAACGGCAGCCCTTACATGAGGCGTTCCCATAAATGAGTAGTATGATTGTACTGGTGTCAGTACTGTATCCAGAATGGTCAGACCCGCGATGTAATGGGCACAGTTAACAGTTATGGTCAGAAAGAGATTATGATTCATACACTGTGGTTTCAAAGAGTGTCCCAATTCAGTGGGCAAAGGGTGGCGAGTTTCCATGTAGTTTTATTAAAGAGCAGGGTGTGACAGTAACAGACATTCAGCTATGAAATCAGTCACTACAGAAGTCGTTACTAAGTTGGAAACATAGTACGGTAGAAACGTTTCTTATCCAGCTATGAGTGGGATGAGGGGAGATCAACCCTGTCAGAAATAGAAGCATGGAAATGATTTAATTATAAGTATTTACTGGGCAGATGCAATGGAAATATACACATGTAATCCAGCATTCAGGAGCAGGCTTTATACAGTCAGAGACAAGAATGAGCACACAGAGCCTCCTAGAGGACAAACTCTGCCACTACAGCCTTTCATTCTAGCAATGATGCCTATTCTCAGTGTCATTATGCCACTTCTGTCTGCCTTTTAATTGTAGAAATTCACACTTCTCATTCTCATAAGGCTGTAGACACATATTTATACCCCACCCCATTATAGAGGTAGGTAGCAGTCGGTTCTTGTTCCTAACTGTATTGAAATAAATATGAATTTAATAATGAAATCTGTTATAATTGTTCCAGGATACAGAAAAAAATGTAGTCATGTATGCCCTTTAAAAAAATTGGTGCAATACTGAGCTTTCAACACTCCTGCGGATCCACTACAGGCTGTTCTGGGGGTCTACGCTGCTCGGCAATCAGAGGATTTCTGCAGCGGTGGTGATTCTGAGTAGTGTTGAGCGAATTTGTTCGGCATTTCAAATTTGGGTTCGTGTTCGGGATTCCGGCTTGTTCGCGCAAAAAAATTGGCTCCGCCCATGAACATCCCTGATATGCCACGCTGTCACGCAGATAGCACGAACCCGAAATTGACATTCTGAACAAATTCGCTCAACACTAATTCTGAGCAGCGTGTGATCAAAAAACATCAGATGATGTCCTCTTCTAGTCACCTGAACACTAGAGGGAATCACAGGCTACAGCTTTTCCCTGACTTCTAAAATAAGCAGGCATCATTTCCAGAGCTGGCGTAGACCTACGGAGGGGCCGGTGCTGGATTCTTGGGAGTACCGGATGGTGAATATGCCAACGTTTTCTATTTTAAGTAAATATGAAGCACCTGAAAGCAGGGTACAACAGAATATTCACAGCTGTCTTGCATCACAAGTGTTTTTATATCACCCTTTTTTACACTGTTTTAATGAAATTGCAGTTTATGTATCTTATCCTGCTGGGTAACAGAGATTCATGTTTGCACTAATATGCTCTGGATAATATAGGGTTAACACTATGCTAATCTGTTAATGTTATATTGTGCTTTTCAGGAACTGTCTAGAAACAAACTATGGATGAAAACCATATCAGGTTATTACATATACACCTTCCCCCTTAAGAAGGTGGAGTCAGAGTGTGTGTAAAGTCTTCTTGTAAGGAGCAGACAGAGAAGTGTGTGAGGAAAGATGCCCAGCAGATATGATGTAATGGCCTGGAGCTGAGGAGATAAGAAATGTACCCAGATGTCCTGCAAAGATAGAGCCTGAACAAGCGAGGAAGAAGGTAGGGGAGAGTCCATAGCTCCCCTATATAAAGCACCAAGGGTTCAGCTGCGGACAGTTGTGGACAAGGATTGTGCATACAGTACATGCAGAGAAGAGGAGCTGAAGAATAGTGCACCATATATACAGTGGGTACAGAAAATATTCCGACCCCTTTACATTTTTCACTCTTTGTTTTACTGCTGCCATTTGGTATATTCTAAAAAGTTCATTTTTTTGTCATTAAAGTACACTCTGCACCCCATCTTGACTGAACAAAACCAGAAATGTAGAAATTTTTGCAAATTTATTAAAAAAGAAAAACTGAAATATCACATGGTCATAAGTATTGAGACCCTTTGCTCAGTATTGAGTAGAAGCACCCCTTTGAGCTAGTACAGCCATGAGTCTTCTTGGGAATGATGCAATAAGTTTTTCACACCTAGATTTGGGGATCCTTTGCCATTCTTCCTTGCAGATCCTCTCCAGTTCCGTCAGGTTGGATGGTGAACGTTGGTGGACAGCCATTTTCAGGTCTCTCCAGAGATGCTCAATTGGGTTTAGGTCAGGGCTCTGGCTGGGCCAGTCAAGAATGGTCACAGAGTTGTTCTGAAGTTGTTCTGTTATTTTAGCTGTGTGCTTAAGGTCATTGTCTTGTTGGAAGGTGAACCTTCGGCCAAGTCTGAGGTCCAGAGCACTCTGGAAGAGGTTTTCATCCAGGATATCTCTGTACTTGGCCGCATCCTTGTTTCCTTCAATTGCAACCAGTCGTCCTGTCCCTGCATCTGAAAAACACCCCTATAGCATGATGCTGCCACCACCATGTTTCACTGTTGGGATTGTATTGGGCAGGTAATGAACAGTGCTTGGTTTTCTCCACACATACCGCTTAGAATTATTACCAAAAAGTTCTATCTTCGTCTCATCAGACCAGAGAATCTTATTTCTCATAGTCTCGGAGTCCTTCAAGTGTTTTTGAGCAAACTCTACTGCATCTCTGGAACTCAGCCACAGTGATCTTGGGGTTCTTCTTTATCTCTCTCACCAAGGCTCTTCTTCCACAATTGCTCAGTTTGGCTGGACGACCAGGTCTAGGAAGACTTCTGGTTGTCCCAAACTTCTTCCATTTAAGGATTATGGAGGCCACTGTGCTTTTAGGAACCTTGAATAACGCAGAAATTCTTTTGCAACCTTGGCCAGATCTGTGCCTTGCCACAATTCTGTCTCTGAGCTCCTTCGGCAGTTTTTTTGAGCTCATGATTCTCATTTGGTCTGACATGCACTGTTAGCTGTGAGGTCTTATATAGACAGGTGTGTGCCTTTCCAAATCAAGTCCTATCAGTTTAATTAAACACGGCTGGACTCCAATGAAGGAGTAGAACCATCTCAAGGAGGATCACAAGAAAATGGACAGCATGTGACTTAAATATGACTGTCTGAGCAAAGGGTCTGAATACTTATGACCATGTGATATTTCAGTTTTTCTTTTTTAATAAATTTGCAAAAATGTCTACATTTCTGTTTTTTTCAGTCAAGATGGGGTGCAGAGAGTACTTTAATGAGAAAAAAAAACATTTTAGAGTTTACCAAATGGCTGCAATGAAACAAAGAGAGAAAAATTTAAAGGGGTCTGAATACTTTCCATATCTACTGTATATAACTGCACCAGGGTCTTATCTAAGAACGACCACCTCACTTTACAGTAATTATGTTTGCGGCAACAGAATTGAACATCCACACAGTAACTAATCAGCTGGATGTGTCTGTGTATTCTTACAAGTAAATGCTTACAACTTATGGGCAAGAAGAAGTTATGAGACCTCAGACTACTGTGCGCTATTTGGATCCTATACCTCCATTGTTATTGGCATCAGCATACCACGATTAACAGTGGTGCTCTGCTTAGGTCCAGGAAAATTAGTATTCAGTAATGTATGAAAAGCGGCACTCAATAATTTTCTTAAAAGTCCTTTATTTCAACAAGTGGGACATTCATGTGGTACGCATGTCAGTTTACGCTGAGTAAAAAAAGCATGGTGGGCAGATTTCTACAAATCCCATCAACTTTTCTAAAACTGTAAGACGCTGCGTTTTGGATGAACAAAAATACACACTTCAAAAACTCATCGTGGGCACACAGCACCAGTTTTTCACAATATAAACAAAAGTCACCACCTTAAGCTACTCTTGCACCGCAGTCCATCATCCTGTATATACTGTAAGCCACTGATTGTATATCCCAAAAATACCTTTTATTAGTCTCCCGCACCATATGCTAATCAGCACGGTCCAGTCCATCTCTATCAGCAGAATTGCCACCCTCCTGCCTTGATTAATGTGGATGACGAGTCCTATGTGATTCACAGATCATTGCGAATCTTGCACCTGCTCAGGTGCACTTTGCCCTGCCCTACTAAGAACTTTTTGTTTAGCAACAGTCTTGCGTGGTGAGCATGCATACAGGCCGTAGAGGTTGAGTGCATTACTTATCGTTTTCATTGTAGCAACTATACCTGCTGATTCCAGGTCTTTCTGTATCTCTCCACAGATGGTCCTTCGCTCGTGGACAACTCTTCTGATAATTATTTTACTCCACTGTCTGAAATCTTGTGGGGAGCACCTAGTCATGGCCAATTTATGGTGAAATTATGTTCTTTCCACTTGTGGATTATGGCCCCAACAGTGTTCACTGGAGCTTTCAGTAGTTTAGAAATTCTTTTGAAACCAATGCCATCACTATATTTTGCAACAATAAGGTTGTCAAGGTCTTGAGACAGCTCACTGGTTTTATATCCATAATGAGATATTTCTTGTGTGGCACTTTGGTAATGAGATACCTTTTTATAGGCCATCAGTTGAAGCAGCTGATATTATTTTTCACTAAGTGGCAGGTTTGCTTTGTAGTTGCTGATAGATTTCAGCTGGTGTCATGAATTTCCATGGCTTTTTGCACATCTCTTTCTTCATGTGTTCAATAATTTTTCCCTGTGTGATTTCTCATTGTGACACATATCTTCATAAAGTAGTAGTGCCCCTCCATTTGCCTCCACATAGTAATAGCACCCCCTCTGTGGCTCCATATAACATTAGTGCTTCGTCTATACCTTGGCAATTAAAAAATAAAAATAAACTCACATCATCTCGCTCCCATTCTTCATTCTCAACCGCTTTCTGCCATCTGTCTCAGGCTGACTTTAATAGTGTGACATCACCGACACACCACAAGTGGGGGGGCAGTCACATGTGGCGCTTACATTGAAAACTATGCTGGAAAATTTGCTTGCAATTTGTGACTAAAAGTCCAACAAGTTTGGACTTTTTGTGACTATTGTGTTGCAAACGTATCTTGCCGATTCTAGAAATGCAGCCATATTTACAATTACTTGCAATGTCACAGTGCTGCCTTGTGTTCTTGGTGTTGTGTGATGTGTAATCCTACATTGAACAGAATTTTTGCATATAATCGGATTGCCATGCAGCCTTCATTTTTAAAGAAGCACTCCCGTTAGATTTTTATATTCCCTAAACTTGTGTAATTGTATATGTAGTGTAGGTGCATTCATGCAATCACCGATCACCTTCTTCACCAGTGTCCCCACTGCTCCTGTCCTCTACTGAGTCATGGATCACCCTGTGCTCTATGTGTGTCATGGGTGTATCAGGTTTGACAGACAGTCTGGATCCGGCTGTAGAAGATCACTGCACTTGGTCTTGCAAACACCTTCATGATCCTTTCATCATCCCTCCCTCTCTAGGACCCAGCAGTGATCTCCACCTTCTGTTGCTAATTAACACACCCTTGCTGGATCTTTAAATACCCTCACTTTCTTCAGAGAATCGCTGGTGATAGACTAAATTCCTCTGTTCAGGTCTGGAATTCGAGCTAGATTCTTCTTGGAGTTCCTTTGTGGATTGTAGTTGTGATCTCTCTGGTGTCTTCTCAAAGCTAAATGTGCTCACCCCTCCCTTATTAGGGCCTAGATCTAGGGATAGCTAGGGCTAAGGTATCTAGCTCGGTGATAGGTGCGGAACCTATTTAGGGATGATAGGGGAGTCAGGGTGTTGTTAGATCTGCCTAGGGGTCTCCATTCTCCCTTTCCCTAGTTGCTGGCCTTCCCCCCTTTTCCGGTAATCGTACCCTGGGTCCTTCCCATGATTAGCATGACATTGTGTGAGGCAGAAGTAATTTTTACATTGTAAATCTATGAAGCCCCTTTCTGATGCTCCATAGGCTTACACTGTAAAAAACATTTCCTCCTTATGCATTGGCCCCAATTCATCAATGCAATTTTGCCAAAATTCTCATGTAAATTGCTCTGAAAAAAATCGTAAAATGTTTGCGCAACCCAGAGTTGCACGAAAAATTAGCGACTTTTGGCATTTCCACATCAGCCTCTCCCAGCTACCCCAAAATAGGCTGAACTGGGGCATGGCGTGACGCTACAGCTCATCTAATTCATGACAAGCTGTGGCATTCTCTACCCCAGAAATCTTATTGCAGTCCTGGAGTAAGACTTCAAGCTTTGCGCAATAAGGCACCTGAGGAGTGGCCAGTGCCTCCTTGTGCCCAGCCAGAAATCTTACTCCAGTCCCTGACTGGAGTAAGGTTTCTGGAGTAGAGAACGCTACAGCTTGTCATGAATTAGACTTAATGAATCAGAAGGTTCTGACTCCTACTCACCCCATCATCAAGACCGTTGAGAAAATTGCCGGTCTTTATGAATTGGGGCCATAGAGAGCAGTGTGCACCGGCAAGTTGAACCAGAACTCTGATAAACCGGAGAAGACTAATCGGTAAGTATATTAACATACCGACACTATACTGCCCTAACATTTAGATGGGTTTATATGACGACCGGCCGTGGGGTACTCGGTGCCGGGTCGGTCGTTGCTAGGGGAGATGTCACAGTGGCGGTGATCCGGTCCGTGACCCGGGGCGGTCAATAAAAGGGGATATTTACAGGGGAATTAAAGTTCTTATATACAGTTCATGACGGCACCTGTGGTATGCAGCTAAAGGGAGCCGCCGCTGCGGAGCAGGTCCTCTGGAGCTGTTGTTAATGCAGCACAGTTGGTTTAGCTCTCCACAGGTAGAGTTTAGCTGAAGGGCAGTGTAGATGTTGCTATTATGGAAGTAGCACTCGTGGTGCAGTGTAGTGCAGGGGGTGATGGCGCAGCAGTAATAATTGACAGAGACAGTGGGGTGCAGTCTTCCGGATTTACCCACAGTTCTTACTTTGCTCCTGGTTACAACTGCAGATCATAACTTCCCACGTCGTTACTGCGTTCACCGGGCAAGGGCTCAGCCAACCCTCAGATACCTCCGGAGTACATAACGGGACCCCCTTCTGTGTGTTCCTTCTGGTCGTCTCCCTGCACCTCACACCTAGTGTCCCAATCCAGTGACCGCGGACCTTGCCGGGCGACGTCTTCTCTGTCCCCTGGGTCCTCTATGGCCAACTTTTCGGTGAGTTATATGTGGTTTTTGGGATGCAGCACCTGAAATGCTGCACCCTCCGGTTACCTAGTTGAATATTGCAATTCTCACTAGTTAGGGGCCGGTTCCATCTGCGACTTGATCCCTCCACCGCCTGGTAGACCCGGGCGTACTGGTGGCCTCCAGCACTGCCCATATCCCTGGGATCCTTTCGCCACTCCTGGAGCCTTTCTCCTGCTCTTCTCTCTCTTCAGTCTTGGGCCTCTCTGGCTAGGCCCTCCTCCTGAGCAGAGCTCCTACAGAGCTCCTGCTCCTCTCACTGTCCTCCTCTGACTGAACTCTCCTCAGACTGGACTGAACTCCCAAGATGGCTTCCCTCTTTATACTATTCCTAACAAGTGCTCCCCTGATTTACTTCCTCCACCCACACCCACTACATGGTTCCCCCTACTTTGGTTCCCCCCACTCCAGCCAGGGACAGGGCTCAGCAGGGAAGCGACGCATCTTGCGCCTCCTGCTGGTCTGGAGTAGTGGAGCATTGGATGCAGGTGTTAGGGTCCCGGGCAGTACTCCTTCCTTACCTGAGAGTGAGATACCACACCTCTGGGTGAGATGCAGTACCTCTGTGGCGACTGAACCCGCAGGGGTGCCACATTTACAGAGTAAAAAAAATATTGGGAGAGCTTCTTTAAATATCAGTTTCATATACAGTATCGCATAGTAATTACTTGTACAATAAATCATTTGCTTATTGATTTGACAACCACAAAAAAATAATTTGGCTGTTACTGCTCGGTGTTCGCCGAGTATTTCTGAGGTTGCTCGGTGGGAGCTTGGGTCTCCTCCCTGCATGTTTGGCGCTCTTTACAGAGCCAATGAACATGCAGGGATTGCCTGCCACTCACTGTAATGCCGCAGCCATGTTGGTTGTGGCATTACAGTGATTGGCTGGCCGCACAGCGTCATCAGGTCTATATCAGACCTGGCGCTGACATGCTTGTCACAGTCACTCCGGAATCAGACAGTGTAGGGAGAGATGCTGCTGAGCTAGGGAGAGATTTGCTTGTTTCTAGTTAGTGTAGGTGTACCAAACTGTATTAGAGACACTTATCCACCTCAACAAACAGTCCTCCTGAGGACTAATCCATCTGCAGAGATATCTGGCAGGCAGTGTATATAGGCAGGCAGGCAGGGTATATAGCAGACTGCAGTGCACATAGCACAAGAGGCTCCATTCCAGTTTTGTCTGCTGCTGTTAGATATTTCTAGAAATAGGCCCAGGTCCAGGGCCGGCTCCAGGTTTTTCTGGGCCCCGGGCGAAAGAGTCTCAGTGGCCCCTTTAATACATACCACGATTCATGATGCACAGATACCGCAGAGAAATATATATAGTACAATGCAAAGATTTCACTTCTTACATTACATGAATGATATCTATTGTAAATTCCACAATAGCTCAGAAACCGGCGAATCGCTCCACACAGAATACTGGCCCCCATATAAGGCCTGATACGGAATACTGGCCCCCATATAAGGCCCCATACGGAATACTGGCCCCCATATAAGGCTCCATACGGAATACTGGCCCCCATATAAGGCTCCATACGGAATACTGGCCCCCATATAAGGCTCCATACGGAATACTGGCCCCCATATAAGGCTCCATACGGAATACTGGCCCCCATATAAGGCTCCATACGGAATACTGGCCCCCATGTAAGGCTCCATACGGAATACTGGCCTCCATATAAGGCTCCATACGGAATACTGGCCTCCATATAACGCTCCATACGGAATACAGGCCCCCATATAAGGCTCCATACAGAATACTGGCCCCCATATAACGCTCCATACATGATACTGGTCCCCTTATAAAGCTCCATACAGGATACTGGCCCCCTTATAAAGCTCCATACAGGATACTGGTCCCCTTATAAAGCTCCATACAGGATACTGGCCCCCATATAATGCTCCAGACAGGATACTGGTCCCCCTTATAACACTCCATACAGGATACTGGCCCCCATATAATGCTCCATGCAGACTGTTACTCCCCACATAATGCCCCATACAGGCTGTCCCCCCCCCTTATAATGCTCCATGCAGGCTGTTACCCCCCACATAATGCCCCATACAGGCTGTCCCCCCCTTATAATGCTCCATGCAGGCTGTTCCCCCCACATAATGCCCCATACAGGCTGTCACCCCCCTTATAATGCTCCATGCAGGCTGTTACCCCCCACATAATGCCCCATACAGGCTGTCCCCCCCTTATAATGCCCCATGCAGGCTGTTCCCCCCCTTATAATGCCCCATGCAGGCTGTCACCCCTCCTCTTTATAATGCCCCATGCTGGATGTACCCCCCCTCTTTATAAGGCCCCATGCAGGATGTCACCCCCCCTCTTTATAATGCCCCATGCAGGATGCCACCCCCTCTATTTATAATGCCCCATGCAGGATATACCCCCCCCTCTTTATAAGGCCCCATGCAGGATGTCACCCCCTCTCTTTATAATGCCCCATGCAGGATGTCACCCCCCCTCTCTTTATAATGCCCCATGCAGGATGTCAGCCCCCCTCTCTTTATAATGCCCCATGCAGGATGTACCCCCCCCTCTTTATAAGGCCCCATGCAGGCTGTCACCCCCTCTCTCTATAATGCCCCATGCAGGCTGTCACCCTCTCTCTCTATAATGCCCCATGCAGGATGTCACCCCCCCTCTCTTTATAATGCCACATGCAGGATGTCACCCCCCCACTCTCTATAATGCCCCATGCAGGATGTCACCCCCCCTCTCTTTATAATGCCCCATGCAGGATGTAACCCCCCCCATATTATGCCCCATGCAAGATGTCACCCCCCCATATTATGGCCCATGCCTCCATACATTTAAAAAAAAAAAAAAAAATACTCACCTCCCTCCTCCTCACCCGCTGCAGCTGCTCGGGTCCGGACTCCAGCGTCGCTGGCGTCTTTCCGCTCTGCGCTCCCTGTGACGGCTCAGGGGAGCGCGCGGTGGAAAGACATCACCGCACTCTCTGACCTGAGATATCACAGGGAGCGCAGAGCAGGAAGACGGCGGATCTGAGGAGGCACGGGGAGAGGTAAGTATCCGGCTGCTGGGGCCCTGAGCAAGCGGGGGAGAAGGGCGAGCGCTGACACCGCTCTCCTTCGCCCATAGCCCAGCAGGGTGTGCGACCACCAGTGGGCCCCCCTGCCTGCTCAGGGCCCCGGGTGCTGACGCCGGCCATGCCCAGGTCTCAGGGGCCAGGAATAATTTTTTTGGGGATCTTAATCCTCATTATTTGCTTAAAAAGCAATCCAGAGAACACCGTTGTTCTGCGCCATTTGCTTGTTGGCACTGCAGAATACAGCCAGGTCCTTTCCATATTACAGCGCTAAAAATCCAGCTATTTAAAACTGTGGTTTGCCCGTCACACGGAAAATTGCCCTGAAAATACTGCCATTTCTGGCCTCCATTAAAAATTTGTTTCAGTGTGTCAGTGAAGCAATTGACACCAGTTTGCTATTCAAAATAGTTACCTACAGGCCAGGTATTTAAAACTGTGTTTTCTCCGTCACACGGATCACATATGCGTTTTCAGAAAATACTGCCATTTCTGGCCTCCATTAAAAATTTGTTTCAGTGTGTCAGTGAAGCAATTGACACCAGTTTGCTGTTCAAAATAGTTAGCTTCAGGCCAGATATTTAAAACTGTGGTTTGTCTCTCACACGGATCACATATACGTTTTCAGAAAATACTGTCATTTCTGACCTCCATTAAAAATTTGTTTCAGTGTGTCAGTGAAGCAATTCACACCAGTTTGCTGTTCAAAATAGTTACCTACAGGCCAGGTATTTAAAACTGTGTTTTCTCCGTCACACGGATCACATATACGTTTTCAGAAAACACTGCCATTTCTGGCCTCCATTAAAAAAAAATTTCAGTGTGTCAGTGAAGTTTTTGACACCAGTTTGCTGCTCAAAATAGTTACCTACAGGCCAGGTATTTAAAACTGTGGTTTCTCCGTCACACGGATTACATATAACTTTACTCCAAATTCAGCCGTTTGTAGTGAGCGTGAAAGATATTGTGCTCCATTTAAAATGGGCAAGGCGTGTGGCAAGGGACGGGGAACTGGACGTGATGGTGATATTGCATGCCGAGGCCGAGGCCGTGGGCAAGCTGAAATTGTGCCACAACAAACACCCACATCTTCTCGCCTGACCTTCTTGTCCCAATTCCTAGGGGACCGCAGCACACCACTATTGAACTCAGAGCAGTGTCAAAAGGTTGTTGGTTGGATAGCGGATAATGCTTGCAGTCACTTTGCCACCACCACCACCACCCTGTCTTCCACACGGTCAAATCTCAGTACCCGTGAGTCTGGACTGCATATACAGTGGTGGCCAAAAGTATTGGTACCCCTGCAATTCTGTCAGATAATACTCAGTTTCTTCCTGAAAATGATTGCAATCACAAATTCTTTGGTATTATTATCTTCATTTAATTTGCTTGCAAGGAAAAAACACAATAGAGAATGAAGCAAAAATCAAATCATTGATCATTTCACACAAAACTCCAAAAATGGGCCAGACAAAAGTATTGGCACCCTCAGCCTAATACTTGGTTGCACAACCTTTAGCCAAAATAACTGCGAACAACCGCTTCCGGTAACCATCGATGAGTTTTTTACAATGCTCTGCTGGAATTGTAGACCATTCTTCTTTGGCAAACTGCTCCAGGTCCCTGATATTTGAAAGGTGCTTTCTCCAAACTGCCATTTTGAGATCTCTCCACAGGTGTTATATGGGATTCAGGTCTGGACTCATTGCTGGGCACCTTAGAAGTCTCCAGTGCTTTCTCTCAAACCATTTTATAGTGCTTTTGGAAGTGTGTTTTCGGTCATTGTCCTGCTGGAAGACCCATGACCTCTGAGGGAGACCCAGCTTTCTCACACTGGGCCCTACATTATTCTGCAAAATTTGTTGGTAGTCTTCAGACTTCATAATGCCATGCACACGGTCAAGCAGTCCAGTGCCAGAGGCAGCAAAGCAACCCCAAAACATCAGGGAACCTCCACCATGTTTGACCGTTGGGACCGTGTTCTTTTCTTTGAATGCCTCTTTTTTTTTCCTGTACACTCTATGTTGATGCTTTTTCCCAAAAAGCTCTACTTTTGTCTCATCTGACCAGAGAACATTCTTCCAAAACATTTTAGGCTTTCTCAGGTAAGTTTTGGCAAACTCCAGCCTGGCTTTTTTATGTCTTGGGGTAAGAAGTGGGGTCTTCCTGGGTATCCTACCATACAGTCCCTTTTCATTCAGACGCCGACGGATAGTACGGGTTGACACTGTTGTACCCTCGGACTGCAGGGCAGCTTGAACTTGTTTGGATGTTAGTCGAGGTTCTTTATCCACCATCCGCACAATCTTGCGTTGAAATCTCTCGTCAATTTTTCTTTTCCGTCCACATCTAGGGAGGTTAGCCACAGTGCCATGGACTTTAAACTTCTTGATGACACTGCGCACGAAAGACACAGAAACATTCATGTCTTTGGAGATGGACTTGTAGCCTTGAGATTGCTCATGCTTCCTCACAATTTGGTTTCTCAAGTCCTCAGACAGTTCTTTGGTCTTCTTTCTTTTCTCCATGCTCAATGTGGTACACACAAGGACACAGGACAGAGGTTGAGTCAACTTTAATCCATGTTAACTGGCTGCAAGTGTGGTTTAGTTATTGTCAACACCTGTTAGGTGCCACAGGTAAGTTACAGGTGCTGTTAATTACACGAATTAGAGAAGCATCACATGATTTTTCAAACAGTGCCAATACTTTTGTCCACCCCCTTTTTTAGGTTTGGTGTGGAATTATATCCAATTTGGCTTTAGGACAATTCTTTTTGTGTTTTTTCATTGAAGACAAATTAAATGAAGATAATAATACTAAAGAATTTGTGATTGCAATCATTTTCAGGAAGAAACTGAGTATTATCTGACAGAATTGCAGGGGTGCCAATACTTTTGGCCACCACTGTACCTCACCCTGATCCTCCTTCCTCCCACCATGCCGAGTGCCCAGAGACAACTGATCCAACACTTGGACATTCCGAAGAGCTGTTCACTTTTCCATTTATAGATTCGGGCCTCTCGCCCGGTCCACTTGAAGCAGGGCAAGAGGAGATCGCATGTAGCGATGCCCATATATTTGAGCAGCCATGGACGCACGAAGGCGAGGATGGGAAAATGTCACAAGAGGTGGACAATGATGAGACACAATTGCCACAAAGTCAGGAGGAGGACCAGAGTGCGGAAGTGGAAGACGAGGTGGTGGATGATATAGTAACTGACCCAACCTGGCAGGAGGACATGCAGAGCGAGGACAGCAGCACACAGGGGGAGGGAGGCAGAGCACCCCAACAGGCAGGAAGAAGCAGTCTGGTGGCCGCAGACACAAGGCAGGCAACCGTTCCCCGTAACACCAACATGAAGGAAGTTGCCAGTACAACTGTTAGGTCTTCCGAAGTCTGGTTGTTTTTTAAAGACTCTGCCGATAACCCCAAAAAGGCCATTTGCACCACCTGCCAGGCCAGCATCAGCAGGGGTGGCAAAACTACCAGCCTGACCACCACCAGCATGATCAGGCACATGGCAGCAAAGCACCCGACTTTGTGGGCCGAACCCCAGGGTCCAATAACAGTGTCTGAAGGTGGCACCACTGCTTCTTCCGCTGTTGTGCATGCAAGCCAATCCCCTGTCCATGGTGCATGCGAAGATGCCTCCTGCCCTGCACCTGTCATTGCACACTCTCAAGTAGCAGCATCAGGAAGCACGTCCACATCCTTGTCCCAGCGCAGTGTTCAGTTGTCCATACCCCAGTCCTTGGAACGCAAGCGCAAATACGCAGCCAACGCCCACAGGCCACACTACTAAATTCTCACATTTCAAGACTGCTTGCACTCGAAATGTTGCCTTTTAGGCTCGTGGAGACAGAAGCATTCTGCAACCTGATGACGGCGGTCGTCCCTCGGTACTTGGTTCCCAGCCATTACTATTTCTCTCGGTGTGCCGTCCCCGCATTACACAAGCACGTGCCCTCAACAACGCTGTTACTGGGAAAGTCCACCTAACTATGGACACATGGAAAAGTGCTTGTGGGCAGGGACGATACATCTCACTGACGGCACACTGGGTTAACATAGTGGATGCCGGGACCCAGTCGGACCTTGGGATGGAACACGTCCTCCCAACGCCAAGGATTGCAGCCCCTAGGTCAATCAGGGTTTCCCTCAAAGTCTACAGCTCCTGCACCTCATCCTCCTCAGCCTCCTCCTCCTCTTCAGCCTCCAAAATGACCACATCAGTCACAAGCTGGAAGCACTGCAGCACTGCCTCGGCCAAGCGGCAACAGGCTGTGCTGAAGTTAATATGCTTAGGTGACAAACCGCACAATGCTGAAGAGTTGTGGACATCTCTGAAACAGCAGGCAGATCTGTGGCTCACACCACTGAACCTACAGCCAGGCATGGTCATGTGTGACAATGGCCGGAACCTGGTGGTGTCTCTGAGGTGAGGCGAGCTCACACATGTACCATGCCTGGCCCATGTTCTTAACCTCATGATTCAGTGGTTTCTCAAATACTACCCGGAGCTGCCGGATCTGCTTGTTAAAGTACGCCGCCTGTGCGCCCATTTTAGAAAGTCATCTACAGCTTCCGCCGCCCTTGCCATGTTTCAGCAGCGTTTGCCGCTTCCGGCTTACAGACTGGTGTGTGATGTCCCCACGCATTGGAACTCTACATTGCAGATGTTGGGAAGGATTTGTGAGCAGAAGAGGGCAGTTGTTGCGTACCAGCATCAACAAGACCATCGGTATTCAGTTCAGACTCCACACGTAAGACCTCAGGAGTGGACATGGATGTCAGACATCTGTACCATCCTCCAAAACTTTGAGGACTCCATCAAGATGGTGAGCGGCGATGATGCCATAATTAAAGTCGCCATTCCGCTTCTCTGTCTTCGGAAATGCTCTCTGCTCACAATCAAAGAGGATGCATTGCAGGCGGAGCACGATGAGATGGAGCAAGGAACAGTACAGGGTGATTATACACAGCCCAGCCTCATCTCATCCCAACGTGGATTGGGTGACAATGAGGAAGAGGAGGAGGAAGAACAGGAGATAGTTTCATGCGCTATAGACGGTACTATCTGCACAACTATCATACCATCTGTTCAGCATGGATGGCCAGAGGACAGAGAGGAGGAGGAGAAGAGCATGGTCAGTCATCCTCTTGGAGAGGACACGAAAGTCTTGCCTGTTAGCAGTCTGGCACGCATGGCTGAATTTATGTTACGCTGCCTTTCGCATGACCCTCGCGTTCTCAAAATTTTGGATGACAGTCATTACTGGTTGGTGACACTTCTAGACCCACGCTACAAGGAGAACTTTATATTTCTTATTCCTGAGGCGGACAGGTCTACAAAAATTGGGCAATACCAGAAGGCCCTTGTTGCGGAACTATTAAAAAAATTCCCATCTGAGAACGCTGGCGGCAGAGGTCACAGTTCGTTGGACAACCAAGGAGTACAGGCGAGAGAGACACAACTTCAATCCAGCAGAGGCAGGGGAACACTGTCAAAGTTCTGGAAGAATTTTCTCAGCCCCTCCCATCGCACAGGCCCTGAGGCGCGGGGTACTCTCACAAGGAGTGCAAAGTTTGGGAAGATGCTGAGGGAGTACCTTGCCAACCGTACCACCGTCCTCCATGATTCCTCTGTGCCTTATAATTATTGGGTATCCAAGCTGGATACATGGAATGAACTGGCTTTCTACGCCTTGGAGGTCCTGGCCTGCCCTGTCGTCAGCGTTTTATCAGAGCAGGTTTTTAGTGCCGCTGGTGGAATTATAACTGATAAGCGCATCCGCCTGTCAACTGAAAATGCTGACAGGCTGACTCTTATAAAAAATGAACAAGGACTGGATTGGGCCAGACTTCTCAACACCACCGAATGATAGCAGCGTAACATAAACTCAAATCCAGTGTCTTTTTTTGGGAGGTGTATTCCCATGCACCTCTTCACACCCACACATGTGTATACGCTTCCTGATTTGGGCTATTTGCTCTTGTCCTCCTCCTTCTACTCATCCTCATCTTCCACCACCATATCACCAGGGTGACCATGGTCCACGATGCAACACCCACATAATTTTTTAAAGGGTGTTTATGATGCCCATAAAAAAAAATGTTTATACAGTATGTTCATGTATAGCCCCCAGGAGTAAATGTTTGTCAGCCCATACACTTAGTGCACGGGGATTACAAGTATAGGAGACCCGCTCCTTTCTAATGGGAACATTTTTTATGAGGCCCTCCTCCACGTCTCTACCAAGGGGCATTGGAGTGCCTCCCAATTTTTGGCAGCCCTTGCATTCACTGCATAGGCAAACACAATGGGATACCCACTTCCTAATAATGAGAACTTTTTTTTTTTCAGGAGGCCCTCCTCTACGTCTCTTCCAAGGGGCATTGGAGTGCCTCCAAATTTTTGGCAACCCTTGCATTCACTGCATAGGGAAACACAATGTGAGACCTACTTCCTAATAATGGGAACATTGTTTTCAGGAGGCCCTCCTCTAATTGTCTTCAAAGGGGTATTGGGGTGTGTCAACATTTTCAAATTGGTATTGGGGTGCATCCAAATTTTGGGCAGCCCTGCCACTCACTGCATACGCAATAACAGTATAGGAGACCCACTCTTTAGTAATGGGAGCAATAAAACATAGCCTTCTGATGGCTCTCTAAGAATAGTAAAGGCAACCTGATGGCCCTATAAAAATAGGCTTTGTGACTTTCAGAGTCCATCCTTCATAAATGAAACACGATGTGTCTGATGATGTGTCACACACCACATGGCCAGAAAAGGTTGTAAAATGTTAAAATGACATTTCCTGGTGAATGCATTTGTCACGGTTGAAAGCAATGCAAAAGTGCAAAAACGCATCAAAAACGCTAAGTGTGAACATAGCCAAAGGTGTGGAGGAGCATTTTTGTTTTTGGTTATTTATTTTGCTTTATATATAAGTCATTACCGTGGAAAGGATGTTCCTTAACATATTTCCCTGAAAAATCCATTTTGGTTTCGTTATTGTATGTTCTATTGTGAGTCCGTAAAAGTGGCGTAATACCTCTGACAACGTTGTTGAGAGCACTGACCTGGGAGTCAGAAACGCTTCAAGGGGTCTTCCCCATGCTGTTTCCATGTAATTTCAGCACTGTTCCCATCGATTTGGGCAATTTTTAGGCCCTCTGCAGACCGCCAAGGGGAGCCGCCTGAAAAATGCTCGAGTTTCCCATAGACTTACATTGGGATCGTTGCTCGGGTCGAGCACCTGAGTATTCCAATGTGCTCGACCCGAGCATCGAGCACCTGAGCATTTTAGTGCTCGCCCATCACTAGCTGTTACTGTCAAGCATAGAGATACAAGGATTATGTCATCTATACATGATGTAGATATGCCGCCTTACAGCTCCTGACTTACATTGGGAAATTCCACATCTGTATCATACATGTGGTGGCGATCTATGTAATGGGTTGAATCAAGTTTATGAGCAGCAGTATATACTGTATCTGACACTTAAGAGTCAATATACATATAATTATATGTTCCCTGCAGCTTGTAATCTGAAAATGGGTCCTGCATAGTAACTTCTAGGAATTTTAGATTTATTGTAAGCATGCAATTTACTATGAACAGTCCAGCGACTTAAAGGGAAGGTCATACCTAACTTGTTTTTTAATAATTAGAACCAGAAAGTGATACATATTCTTTTTTTTAGATTTGTTTTCATTTTCTTATTGTAGAATTCTTTATTCTTCTTCTGTATTATTAAGTGCGCAGCCATATTGCATGAGCATCTGTTGACCACTGTTTGCAATTAGCGGTATGCCTCACAACACAACCATAGACACAACCATAGACAGCAGTAGACAGGATCGGACTCATTGACTTCTATGGGAGTGCCTTCAAAAATTTGAAGTTTTCTAGGCATTTTTTTGTGAATTGTGCAGGGAGGGAGAGCATGTGAGCTGTAACCATCACTTATTGTAAATCGGGGGATCTTGTGCTTTATATATCCATCTATCTATCTATCTATCTAGAGTGCCTTCAGAAATTATTTATATGATACGTCAGACCCACAAACGTACATGTTTTATATTTTTTAATTTGGATTTTATGTGACATACTAACACAAAGTAACAAGTATTTGTGAAGTATAAATGAAATGATATATGGTTTTCTAATTATTTTTATCAGACTGACCCCTGCAGTCTGATACCCCTAAATAAAATCCCCAGTGACCAATTGCCTCCAGAAGCCACATAATTAGTAAATAACATTCACCTTATAAATAGTGCCAGCCTAATGGGGGCAAAGACGAATTTGTTTGCACTTTTTCATTTATTCAAAGCAGGTATGATTTTTGTATATGGTTAATTCACTGCAGGTATATTTTTATGTATACTGTTTATTCACTGTATATACATACAGTGTTCATAATTAGTGTTGAGCCACCCCCGTAGTGTTCGAGTTCGGTTCGGTTCGTCGAACACCCGTGTGTTTGCCGAACTGTTCGTCGAACTGTTCGTCGAACACCTTCGAACACCGTTAAAACCAATGGCAGGCAAACAAAAACACATAGAAACACATAGAAAACACCTTCAAAGGTGTCCAAAAGCTGACAAACTGCTCTGAAGACACAACTAACACATGGAAAAGTGACAAGTACATATAGTCATGCGAAAAGAAAAGAGGTGGAGGAGTAAAAGGAGGGGGAGACACAGATATAGGCATGTAATGCCCTTCTAAAATCCAAAAAGTGAGAAGCCGACACGTTCAGTCCGCTCCTGCCCGTGCCACCTCCGTGTCGGCGGGTTTGTGCCAGAGCCGCGGTGAACCCTGACGGCCAGCCCCCCTCTCCCAATACTGGTGCCTGTTCGCTGGTGGGTCGAGCGAGCCCCCCTGTGGTGGAGGCAGCTCTTAGCTTTTTAATTTAAATTGTCTCTCTAATTTGAATGAATACACTTTAAATCCATTTACAAGGATCTATTGGAGGGCAAGTCTCATGCCAGCAGCCGCGTAATTCCAGCTCCAGTAGCGTCCACTAAAGCTGCTGCAGTTAAAAAGCTTTTATAAGGATCGAGCTCGGCTGTCCACCGCAAGGCATCCTACTGCCAGTCCCAGCCCCTATGCCTTGGGGTGCCTCCTGATGCTCTTCACTGAGTATCCCGTGGTCCCGAAGCATTTCCTTTGAAAAAATTAAGTGTCAAAACTACAGGTGGTGTAGCTTGCTTAACAGTCGGGATAATCCGCTGACTAGCAGACACTGCTACTAGGCACAAAGTATTTCCTGGGCTAGATGCAGTTAAAAATTTGTAATTAGATACTCTCGTTGGATGCTGAGAAAGCATTCCATAGAGTCTCCTGGCATGCCATATATGATTCTCTTAAAAAGCTTGGGGTAGGGGTCTAGGGGACCCTTTTATAGCCAAAATCACGGCCCTGTATCGCAATACGTCACCTAGGCTGAAGATAAATGGAACTGTATTACCCTGAGGGCTCGGTTGCTACAGAGGTATTGCACCTCACCCAGAGGTGTGATATCTCACTCTCAGGTAAGGATGGAGTGTGGATCAGGACCCGACACCTGCATGCATTACACCACATAGCCGTGGGGCAGGGCGACCAATATGCCCCTGAGATGGGCACGACAGTCCCTGTCCCTGGCTGGAGTGGGGGAAGGGAACACTGAGGAAGGGGAACCCTGTAGTGCAGGAGCAGAGAGGAAGCAGTTCCTGGGTGCATTGAGAAGGGAGTATAAAAGGTGGGCACCATCTTAGTTCAGTGCAGAGAAGTCTGAGCAGAAGTGGCAGGGAGCAGGGGCTCTGCATGAGCTCTGCTCCGGAGGCGGGCCTAGTAACAGAGGCCCAGGCCTGGAAGAGGGAGAAGGAAGGAAGAGGAGCGGAGAAGGCTCCAGGAACGAGGAATGAAGGGATCCCAGGGGTGCGGACGGGCGAGTCGCCACCGCACACCCGAATCCACCTGCGTGGAGGGGTCAGGCCAAAGGGGGAGACCGGTCCCCGAAACTAGTGGAGGCAGGAAACGACCCTCAGCTAGAAACCGGAGGCTGTGACATTTTATGTGGCGCAGCCCCTCGCTACACCCGCTAGGAAGGCACCACATAGGGTCAGGGAAACTGGCGCCAAGTTTACCAAGAGGAGGCCCGAGGCAGCCGGACAGAAGGGTTGGTAAGAAAGGCCAGACAAAGGACACACAAAGGGGGTCCTGTGAAGCGCTCAAAAGTTATCTGGGAGTTGTCTGAGCCCCTCACCTGGTGAGCACAGTACGACGTGGGCAGCCGTTACCTGCAGACGTGGTCTGGATAATAAGAACTGTGAGTAAAGGCCCTGGACTGCATCACTGACTCCGTGTCGTTACTGCTGCTGCCCTGCACCATCACCCCCATCCTCCGCATACACTGCCCTGAGGCTATACTCCTCCCGTGGGGAGTTATGCTACGCTCTGCTGCACCCACAACACCAGCCTCAGCGGTCTGCCCTGGAGCGGCGGTTCACTCTGACCGCAATCCACGGGTGGCGTAGTCGGACATTTAAACATCAAAACCACATAAATAGTTCCGCCACTGGTTTGACCGCCCTGAGCCACGGAACCGGGTCGCCGCCACGGAGACTACAACCACCAGCATCCACCAAAAAGGGTCCGGCTCCGGGTGTCCCAAGGCCCAGGGGGCGCGTCAGAACATTTTCATCACCTTTCACAATCACCAATGGGACAAGGCAGGGATGTTCTCTGTCCCCTCTCTTATACATCCTAGTGACGGAGCACCTGCTCTCATCAATTCGCCATAACCCCAATATTAGGTGGATTGAGGTGGGAGGCACCGAGTACAAGTGCTCTCTATTTGCTGATGATGTCCTAGTATATATCACTCAATCACATATATCCATCCATGCTGTTATGGCTGAAATAGATCACTTTGTTACATGGTCAAATTTTAAAATCAATGCAGCGAAGTCTGAGGCCCTCGATGTCTCCCTCCCCAAATCCATATAGGATTCCATCCAGTCCAACTTTCCCTTTGCCTGGCCCTCACAGGGTATCAAATACTTAGGAATTCCTATTCATAGAGACCTCTCCCATCTATGTTATCTTAATTTTGGGCCCTTTATTGAACAACTCCATACAGACCATGGTTGGCAAGTTAGAACTGTAAGATTCACTACGTGAACCACTGGTGTTTTGTGGAAAAGCACATGTACACTGTGTTCCAAATTATTATGCAAAAAGTGTTTAGGAGTGATAAGGGAAGAATTTGTTTGTTTGTCAGTTAAACTCATTGATGGTGATGTGTGTCAGGGCTCTTTATATCACTGTAAGCAATTGCAGACACCTGTGCTAATTAGTTTGGCAGGTGTGTCCAATGAAAGGCAAGACTACTTAAGAAGGCTGTCTCACATTATTAAGCAGTCTACATTTTCTGCCAAAATGGGAAAGAAAAAGGATGTGTCGGCTGCTGAGAAGCAACAAATTGTGGAGTGTTTAGGTCAAGGCATGACTACAATCAACATTGTGCGATGATCAGGATGAAGTGTCTTGGCAATCAAGAAGTATGTAGCTGATTCACAGTACACACGTGTGCGTGCTGATAAGGGCAAATTGAGGACTCTTTCCTACAAGCAATTACGTCAGGTTAAAAGAGCAGCGGCAAAAAAGCCTTGTCATAGCAGCAGACAAGTTCTTGAAGCTGCTGGTGCCTCCAACGTCCCCCGAACAACAAGATGCAGGGTCCTTCAGAGGTTTGCAGCTGTGCATACGCCATCCTGTCGACCTCCTCTATCCACTTCACACAAGCAGAAACGGCTCCAGTGGGCCAAACATTACATGAAGACTGATTTCAAAACTGTTTTGTTCACGGATGAGTGCCGTGCAGCGCTCGATGGTCCAGATGGATGGAGTGGAGGATGGCTGGTTGATGGACACCCCACGCAAACACGGCTACAGCGCCAACAAGGAGGAGGTGGAGTAATGTTTTGGGCTGGAATCATGGGGAGAGAGATTGTCGGCCCCTTTAGGATCCCTGAAGGCGCTAAAGATGAACTCCATAATGTATGTGGATTTTCTCAAACAGCACTTCCTGCCATGGTTCAAGAAGAAGAACTGTGTATTTCACAGCAAGATCATTTTTTTTGCATGATAATGCACCATCTCATGCTGCACATAAAACATCTGCATCTCTGGCTGATATGGGCATAAAAGGGGACAAACTTATGGTGTGACCCCCATGCTCCCCTGACCTCTACCCCATTCAGAACCTCTGGAGCATCATCAAAAGGAGTGTCTATGATGGCGGGAGGCAGTTCACATCTAAGCAACAGCTCTGGGAGGGTATTCTGTCCTCATGCAAAACAATTGAAGCAGAAACCATCCAAAACCTGACAAATTCAATGGACGAGAGAGTTCAGAAGCTCCTTTCGAACAAGGGGTCCTATGTGAAAATGTAACATCACCTAGAATAAAGTTTTGAGTTGAAAACTGTTTGATTTCAGTTTCTAATAACCTGCTAATGCTTATAATTTCAAAAATGACCATTTTTTTGTCTTTATTAAAATGAAAAGGTTGATCGAAAAGTTTGGCGGATCTAAGAGTGTGGCAACCCAGTAGTCATGATTACTTCGAATTCTGACAATATGAGGGTCATGTTGCAGGTAGTGCAGCAAGAAGGCACTTATGTGTCTTGCGCATCTCGGAGCCCCAAAATTATTTTCCGGGCTAGATGCAGCTAAAAATTATTATTAATTTTAAATCTGGTGGAGCTTAGTATAGATGGCCTAATAGGATCAGTGCTGCACATTGCTACAAAGCCCAAATTATTTTCCAGCCAAGATACAGATAAACATGATTAGTAATTTTAAATCTGGTGGAGCTTATTATAGATGGCCTAATAGAATCAGTGCTGCACACTGCTACAAAGCCCAAATTATTTTCCAGCCAAGATACAGATAAACATGATTAGTAATTTGAAAGCTTAAAACGGTTGGTAGGGTGATTTTAACCAATCATCCATCTTTTACTCTCCCCAGGATGACACAGGGGTAGAAAAGTCGTTTCAGATCCATGATTTGTTCATCTTTATGAACGTGAGTCTGTCTACATTATCAGTGGAGAGCCGCGTGCGCTTATCTGTCAGCACACCACCAGCAGCACTGAACACACGTTCAGACAGAACGCTGGCTGCGGGGCATGACAAGATCTCCAAGGCGTAAGTGGCTAGCTCCGGCCATTTATCCAGATTGGAAGCCCAAAAAGAGCAAGGGTCCAGTGACACAGTCATGGCTTCAATGTTTACTTGGAGATACTCCTGTACCATCGTCTCTAGGCGTTGACTATGTGTCAGACTTCTTGTCTCCTGTGGCCTTGCAAAGGATGGGCTAAAAAAGTGGTGAAATGATTGCGCAAAATTGATGTTACCAGCAGATACTGTGGTTCTGTTATGGTTTGAGTGCTGAACACTTGACGGTCCCACGGTTGGCAAGTTGGAACTGTGAGATTCACTACGTGCACCTCTGGTGTTTTGTGGAAAAGCACATGTAAGATTCTGCAACAGTCTCTGCTGATACTCCTGCATGCGTGCATCCCTTTCTATGGCAGGAATAATTTCTGCAAATTTACTTTTGTACCGGGGATCTAACAGTGTGGCAACCCAGTAGTCAGGATTATTTCTAATTCTCCCAATTCGAGGGTCATGTTGCAGGTAGTGCAGCAAGAAGGCACTCATGTGTGTTGCGCATCCAGGAGCACCAAGTCCCTGTTGTGTTGGTGGCGAGGTAACAATCATGCTTCCTTCCTCTGTCCTCTCCCCCCAACCTCGCACAACAGAAATGTGATCAAGGTCTCCCTCATCTGATGAGTCTTCCATCAGTTCGTCCTCCACTTCTTCCTGGGCTCCTGCACCTTCCTCACTAGTTTGGCTGCTACCATGCGCCCTGGTAAAACCATCTCCCCCACCCTCACATGCCTGCCGCCTTGGTGCTGCCGACCGTCTGGACCTTGCAGATGTTAGCCCTTCCGCAAACAACTCCTCCTCCTCTACTTCCTCCACCTCCTCTTGTGCCACCACCTGACTCCGAATTCTGTTTAACATGTGCTCCAGCATGTAAATCACCGGAATAGTCATGCTGATAATGGCATCGTCAGCACTAAACATCTTTGTCGCCATTTCAAAACTGTGCAGAAGGGTGCATAGGTCCCTGATCTGAGACCACTCCTCCAGCGTGATTTGCCCCACGTCTGGATCTCGTTGGCCCAGGCTATACGTCAGAACGTATTGCACCAGGGCTTGTCGGTGCTGCCACAGTCGCTGCAACATGTGCAGAGTTGAATTCCACCGGGTAGGCACATCGCATTTTAGCCGGTGAAGTGGCAGGCCCAACGACTTCTGTAGAGATGTAAGTCGCTGAGCTGCGGGATGCGAACGGCGGAAGTGAGCACACAGCGACCGTGCCCTCTGCAGAAGGCCATCTAGTCTGGGATAGTGGGCTAAAAATGGCTGGACAACCAGGTTCAACACGTGAGCCATACAAGGCACGTGTGTGACATTGCCCCGGCGAAGGGCCGCACCCAGGTTTGCAGCTGTTAGAACCTTGCTGTTAGGTTTTTTTTCCTTTGCTGGTCACATGACCTTGTTGGCCTATTTAATCCTGCTCCGCCCTTCTGGCTTTGCTGGACTTCATTGTATATCTACTTTCTAGCTAGCCTGTGCTCTGTATCTAACTCTGTTAGTTTGCTTGGTCTACGGACCTCTATGTTCTATCTATTTTGTTTGTTCGTCTGTCTGCTACTATTTCTGTTAGGAGGTGTCCCATATTCCTCCCAGTCCTTAGTACTTGTAGGGATTCCCTCCTCACATCTATAGGTCTCCGTACAGACTAGATTAGGACTTTAGCAGGTCTGATCGCAGGATCAGGTTCCCTGTTACATCGTAGGGATTCAGCTGAGTCTTATAGTAGGGACAGATCTCCTCTCTTTCCTTAGCTTTGGTAGCAGAACATAACAGTAAGTCCAGCCTGCAAATTCTCTAAGGAAAGATTTTTTTTTTTTTTTTTTGTTCCATCATGGTGTCGGTTCAGGATTTGGCTAAACACCTGCAGGGACTCTCTCTGGAAGTGGCCGAGCTCCGTCAGCACGTGAGTAACTGTCCTGGAGCATATTTCTTGGAGCCTAAGGTATGTTTGCCGGATTTATTTTTTGGTGAACATCGAGAATTTTTTTCATTTAAAAATGCTTGCTTATTGTATTTTCGTTTGAGACCCAAGTCCTCTGGGGATGAATCCCAGCGCGTAGGGTTCATAATGTCACTTTTGCGCAAAGAGCCTCAGGAGTGGGCCTTTTCTTTGCAACCTAGTGATACATGCTTCAGATCAGTGGATAGTTTTTTTTCTGCTTTAGGACTATTATATGATGATCCTGACCGTGTGGCATCAGCTGAGACTGAGTTGAGACGTTTAAAACAAGGATCAGGTAATGTCGAAAAATATTGTACTCATTTTCGTCGTTGGTCCACTCAAACAGGGTGGAACGATTCTGCTCTGAAAAGTCTATTTCTTGCTGGGCTCAGTGAAAGGGTTAAAGACCTGCTAATTGCTTATCCTACACCTGAGGATTTGCAACAGGCTATGCAATTAGCTATACGGGTGGATAGAAGACTGCGTGCTAGGGTTAATGAGAGCAAATCCTCTGCTATGTCAGTTTCTGGTTATGATAATGTGTGTACTAACAGTGGTGAACCGATGGAGATTGGATCGGTGGCACCTCGCTCTCAAGAAAAAGACCGTCGTTTTTCAGAAGGCTTGTGTTTCTATTGCGGAAAATCTGGTCATTTGATTAAAGGCTGTGAGCTTCGTATGAAGAAGGAAAAAAAAAATGGTCAGTCACGCCCGTATTGCCTGTTTAAATTCCAAGGGTGTATTTTTAGCTGCTTCCACGATTGCTCAGGAAAAATTAATGGAATTTCGGGTGTTTGTTGATTGCGGGTCTACACTGAATGTAATTGATGGGGGATTCGTGGAAAAACTCAATTTAAAACCTGAACCTTTATCATCCCCCATTGCTGTGGTTTCTGTGGATGGCTCCCCTTTGAAGAATATTACTCTCAAGGTCAGTGAATTTCCACTCACTATTAATGGTGTTCACCATGAGAAATTGGATTTGGTAGTGTTGAATAACTTGCCTTCTCCAGTAATATTGGGTTTGCCCTGGTTAAAATTTCACAATCCTGTACTGGATTGGTCTACCAGTGAAATTAAATCCTGGAGCCATAAATGTTATGACAAGTGTTGTAACGGGCGTATTGCAGCTTTGGATAGGGGAGAATTGCCTGTTCCTATTCAGGATTTTTGGAGAGTTTTCTCTGAGAAGGAATCGCAGGTTTTGCCTCCCCATAGAGACTATGATTGTTCTATTGAATTTGTCCCTGGAGCGACTCTTCCTAAAAGTCGTTTATTTAACCTTACCATTCCTGAGAGGAAGGCTTTGGAGGAATACATACAGACAAGTTTGGCCGCCGGTCACATTAGGCCCTCTAAGTCTCCTGTGGCGGTTGGATTTTTTTTTGTAAAAAAAAAGGAGGGCGGTTTACGTCCTTGTCTGGATTTTCGTGAGATTAACAAAATTACGGTACGCAATCCTTACCCACTGCCATTGATTCCTGATCTGTTTAATCAGTTATTGGGGGCCAAGTGGTTCTCTAAAATTGACCTTAAGGGGGAATACAATCTGTTGCGCATGAAGGAGGGTGATGAATGGAAGACTGCTTTTAACACTCCTGTGGGTCATTTTGAGAATCTGGTTATGCCTTTTGGTCTTACTAATGCTCCTGCATTTTTTCAGAATCTGATTAATGACATCCTTAGACCTTTGATCGGTAAAAATGTGGTTGTGTATTTGGATGACATTTTGATTTATTCGCCAGATCTGGAGTCTCATTGGCGGAGCGTGCGTGAGGTATTACAGTTATTAATGGACAATTCGCTTTTTGCTAAGCTGGAGAAATGTGAGTTCGCTGTACAGAGAATTAGTTTTTTGGGCTACATTATCTCCAGCAAAGGTTTTGAGATGGATCCGGTTAAGGTTCAGGCTGTGCAGGAATGGCCTAGGCCTATTGGTTTGAAATCGATACAGAGGTTTTTGGGTTTCGCCAATTACTACAGAAAATTCATAAAAAAATTTTCTAGTATTGTCAAACCTCTGACTGATCTCACCAGGAAAGGTGCTGATGCGGTTCAGTGGTCTTCTGAGGCCATTGAAGCTTTTGTGTATCTCAAGGAGAGGTTCACCTCTGCTCCCATCCTTATGCAGCCTGATGTTACTAGGCCGTTTTTGGTTGAGGTTGATGCTTCCTCTGTGGGGGTTGGCGCAGTATTGTCTCAGGATAACGGGGATGGATTACATCCCTGTGCCTTTTTTTCAAAAAAATTTTCGGAGACTGAACTGAATTACGATATTGGTAATCGGGAATTATTGGCTATTAAACTCGCATTTGAACACTGGCGCCACTTCTTGGAAGGTGCGGAATTTCCCGTTCAGGTTCTTACGGATCATAAAAATCTGATATATCTTGATGCTGCCAAGCGCCTGAATGCCCGTCAGGCTAGGTGGGCACTGTTTTTCTCGCGGTTTAATTTCTCCGTTACTTACATCCCTGGTACTAAGAATGTTAAGGCGGATGCCTTGTCTCGCAGTTTTTCTCCCATAGTCGGTGCTGAGAAAGAGGAAAACATTTTACAAGAAGGTGTTGTGATAGCTGCTTTAGACTCCGTTTTGGAAGATGAGATTCTTAAAGCTCAGGAGAATGCCCCATCTAACACTCCTCATGGGAGGTTGTTTGTGCCTGGGACCTTTAGGAGAGATTTGTTTGTTGAGTGTCACGAATCTCGGTTGGCAGGTCATCCCGGAATCTCTGAGACCAAGAGACTGGTGGGTCGCAGTTTTTGGTGGCCTGGATGGCAGAAGGAAGTCATTAAGTGGGTGCGCCAATGTACTATATGTGCTAGATCTAAGTCCTCACATACTCCTGCTGCGGGGTTGCTTTGTCCTTTGGAGGTCCCCAGTGCTCCTTGGACACATTTGGCTATGGACTTTATAACTGACCTTCCCTCCTCTGAGGGTTTTACTGTCATCTGGGTGGTCGTGGACCGTTTTAGCAAGATGTGTCACTTGGTTCCCTTCGTCAAACTGCCCTGCGCTAAAACTCTCGCTAAGGCCTTTGTCAAGGAAATTGTCAGACTTCATGGCGTTCCTACTGACATTGTTTCTGATAGGGGTCCTCAGTTCGTGGCTCGTTTTTGGCGTGCCTTTTGTGACAGGTTGGGAATTCATTTGTCGTTTTCGTCCGGATATCATCCTGAATCTAATGGCCAGACAGAAAGGAAAAACCAGGATGTTGAGCAGTTCTTGCGTTGTTTTGTGGCAGACAATCAAGAGGGGTGGTCTGAGTTTCTGCCACTTGCCGAATTTGCTCTGAACAATCATACATCTTCTTCTGCTGGTTGTTCGCCTTTTTTTTGTTGTTCTGGGAGACATCCGTCGTTTGGGTCGTTCTCCAAGTTGGGATCTGCCGTGCCTGAGGAGGAGAATTTTTCCGGTGATTTGGAAAGAGTTTGGACGGATGTGCGTGGTAATCTTCAGGAGGCCAACAGAAAATCTAAAGACTACTTTGATAGGAAACGACAGGAGGTTTTGTTCGCTGTTGGTGACATGGTTTGGTTGTCCTCTAGGAATCTGCGGTTGAGGATTCCTTCTAAGAAATTGGGTCCCAAGTTTGTAGGGCCCTTTAAGGTGCTTCAGGTTGTCAACCAATCTGCTGTTAGGTTGGAGGTTCCTACCTCCTGGAGAATTAATCCGGTCTTTCATGTCTCTCTGTTAAAAAAAGCTGTTGTGTCGGATGGTGACGCCTCTGCCTCTGTTCCTCCGGTGGTGGAGGACGGGGAATATGAAATTTCTCGCATCCTTGACTCTAGACGGTATAGAAGTAGTTTGCAGTATCTTGTGGCCTGGAAAGGTTTCGGACCCGAGGATAACTCTTGGGTGAGGTCAGATGATGTTTCCGCGTCCAGACTTATCAGAGCGTTTCACAGGAGATTTCCTGATAAGCCTGGTCCTAGGGGATCCGGAGGATCCTCTTAGAAGGGGGGGTACTGTTAGAACCTTGCTGTTAGGTTTTTTTTCCTTTGCTGGTCACATGACCTTGTTGGCCTATTTAATCCTGCTCCGCCCTTCTGGCTTTGCTGGACTTCATTGTATATCTACTTTCTAGCTAGCCTGTGCTCTGTATCTAACTCTGTTAGTTTGCTTGGTCTACGGACCTCTATGTTCTATCTATTTTGTTTGTTCGTCTGTCTGCTACTATTTCTGTTAGGAGGTGTCCCATATTCCTCCCAGTCCTTAGTACTTGTAGGGATTCCCTCCTCACATCTATAGGTCTCCGTACAGACTAGATTAGGACTTTAGCAGGTCTGATCGCAGGATCAGGTTCCCTGTTACATCGTAGGGATTCAGCTGAGTCTTATAGTATGGACAGATCTCCTCTCTTTCCTTAGCTTTGGTAGCATAACATAACAGCAGCATTGTCGCACATGGCCTTCCCTGGTTTCAGGTCCAGTGGAGACAACCATTCATGAAATTGGTTCTCCAGAGCTGACCACAACTCCTCAGCTGTGTGACTCACATTTCCCAGACATTTCAAAGTAAAAACCACCTGATGACGTTGAGCCCTACTGCCAGCATAGTAAGGAGGTGTACAGGATCCCTTCTGCGCAGTTAGAAAGCTTGTGGCATGACCAGACAGGCTTTGGGTGCAGGTGGAAGACCGAGAGGAGGTTGAGGAGGCAGAAGCAGTGGAGGAACTTTGACATAAAGAGGATTGACGCACAACTCGTGGGGACGGCAAGACTTGGACAGCAGCCCCTTGTCCTGCTGTCACCATAGTTACCCAGTGCCCAGTCAGCGACATGTAACGCCCCTGTCCATGCCTACTCGTCCAAGTGTCTGTGGTGAAATGCACCCTGTCACACACAGAGTTTCTCAAAGAAGCGGTGATGTTGTGTGCGACATGCTGGTGGAGCGCAGGCACACCTTTCTTTGAGAAGTAGTGCCGACTGGGCATCTGGTACTGGGGCACTGCGACGGACATAAGGTCTCGAAAATCCTCTGTGTCCACCAGGCGGAAAGGCAGCATTTTTGTAGCCAAGAGCTTGCAGATGGTGAAATTCAACCTCTTAGCTTTCTCATGGCTAGGAGGAAATGGTCTTTTACTTGTCCACATCTGAGGGACCGAGGGCTGGCTGTTGTGCTTAGACGGGGTTGATAAGGGTGTTCCCTGCAAACTGCCGGTCTGTGAGGAAGATGCAGGCGGACATGTTAGGTTGCCTTGATCCAAAGGTGGTGCTATCGATGTCGGACTGCGCTCAACACCAGCTGGTGTTACCACCTCCAAAGAAAATGATGACCTGCCAATCACGCTGACTGTTGCGGGTAAAGAGGTGGCAGGTCTGCGCCCCAAAACAGGTGTGACTGCTGTCCCCCCAGTCACAGAGGATGAAGAGGCCGCGGATGCACAAGATATGGCAGACGGTGGTTGGCCCGGCCGGCTAGGCCGCATTGTAGCACACTGAGCTTCCCACTGCAACTTATGCTTCATGTCCATGTGCCGGTTCATGCATGAAGTACTCAAACTATGTATTTTTTGGCCTCTACTTAGCTTTTGCTGACAAATGTTACAGATAACACGAGTTGGGTCATCTTTATCGATCTGAAAAAATGCCCAGGCTATGCAAGGCTTAGCACCCATGTGACCTGAAGAGCCACCACGACTTGTGGTGAGAGGCAGAGTTGTGTTTGAGGATGCAGTTGTTGACGTGCTTCCAGTACTACGTCTCTGTCCAGGAAGGCGCAACCTGACCTCGTCGTCACTAGCATCTTCCTCCACCTCCTCTGCTGACCTCATCTCTTGGCTGACTGTGGGTTGACAGTAAGTGGGATCTCCAACCTCATCATCATCACCCTGTGCGTTATCACACCCGTCGTCCTCAGAGCCAACCTGTTCCTGCCCTGACAAAAAACTAAAGTTGTCGCTCCAATCAGGTATTTGAGTCTCATCATCGTCTTCCTCATTGTCTCCACCAACAGGAGTTACAGTTTGGGAATGAGGGTCTACATTATGGTCAGAACCTTCTGCGTCTGGTCCTGGATCCGACTCATAAAGATTCTGGGCATCAGTGCAGATCATTTCCTCGTCTGGATTCACAGAAGCGCTGGAGTCGACCTCTGATTCCCAGGCTATAGTATGAGTAAATAGCTCTGCAGACTCAACCATCTGTTCTACCTCATACTCAGACGGAGATTTGGGAGCTGTGAGGAAGCAAGTGCGATTGGGGTGACACCTTTGAGGACTGGAGTATTTGTGATATTGAAGTTGATGTGGAGGAGAGCCCACTTAAAGGAGCACTTGATATCCGTTGAAGCACCTGCTGTTTTTGTGCCTCATCTGGAATTTGTAGCGATTGGCGTGGCCGTAAGAAAGGGATCTTATCACATTGTTCGCTAAAAGAAGTAGACATTTTAGTTTGGCTGGAAGATGGTCTTTCTTCTGCAGATGTTACTGTTGCTTTAACACCTACCCCACGGACACAACCTTTTTTCCCCTTCCCAACACGCCTATTCTCCTTTCCACCAGCAGCAGGCCTTTTTCCACTCATTTTGGTGGTTAACTAATTCACAACTCTGGAGTTGTTTGCACAAAAAAACAATGGATGGGAACCGAGCAGAGCTGAGTGGCCAAACTGTGGTATTAGGCCAAAACTATTGGCTGGGTTAGATGCAGAAAAAAATTATATTCAATTTGCAACCTGATGGAGGTCAGTATAGATGGACTAATAGAACAAGTCCCACACACAGCTAGAAGCCCAAATATTTTTTCAGAGGTAGATGCAGAAAAAAAAATATTCAGTTTGCAACCTGATGGAGGTCAGTATAGATGGACTAATAGAGAAAGTCCCACACACTGCTAGAAGGCCAAATATTTTTTCAGAGCTAGATGCAGACAAAAAATTATTTTGAATTTGCAACCTGATGGAGGTCAGTATAGATGGACTAATACAACAAGTCCCACACACTGCTAGAAGGCCAAATATTTTTTCAGAGGTAGATGCAGAAAAAAATTATATTCAGTTTGCAACCTGATGGAGGTCTGTATAGATGGATTAATAGAACAAGTCCCACACACAGCTACAAGCCCAATATTTTTTCAGTGGTAGATGCAGAAAAAAATATATTCAGTTTGCAATCTAATGGAGGTCAGTATAGATGGACTAATAGAGAAAGTCCCACACACAGCTAGAAGGCCAAATATTTTTTCAGAGCTAGATGCAGAAAAAAATTATATTCAATTTGCAACCTGATGGAGGTCAGTATAGATGGACTAATAGAATGATGCTATGCCCAAAAGATTTTACTTCACTAGGTGCAGTAAAAAAATTGGTATTCTATACACAGGTGGTATATCTTGCAACACAGATAGGCTACTCCACTGACTAACACACTCTGCAATAGGCCAAAAAGGATTAGCTTTGCTAGATTCAGCCAAATGCTGTGAAAAAAACTTGCACAGCACTGACACAGACCTGCCTGGCAAAAACTGATAGGAACTGATGTAACCTAGTCCTGAAAAGGACTCCAATTACAATTAGTCTTTACTCCCACAACCTATCTATTTAAGAGCACAGACCTGCCTGATAAAAGTCGCAGGAAATGCTGTAACCTAGTCCTTAAAAGGACTGCAATCACAACTATTCCCTACTCCCAAGCTATCTGTAGATTTGTGCGAAAATTGGCTTGAAATTAACAAGGTATAGCGCACACAGCAACAGCGGTGCCGTCTAACACGCAGCTGCAGCAGTGAGAAAATGGTGGCGACGGGGAAAATGGCTTGGTCTTATAGGGCAAGGACATGTGACATACACTGCCAATGACACATGCCCTTGCTTGTGTGAAAAAAAGCACTTCGCTCCGTGTGTGCGCTGCTGATAGGCTGACAGATTGCACCTCCCCACTGCAAATGCGGGAAAGAGAAAAAAAAATGGAGATCTTCATTATTCCTGCAGAGATCCATCCCCTGCCCCTCCCCCCACCCCACTGTACACTCAAACTGCGTATTAACATTAATTTTCATCATTACTGAGAAAAAATCCAGTTATGATTTTGGTGCACGAACAGTTATCGAACATAACCTCGAACAGCCGAATTTTTCTCAAATCGTTCGTGTTCGCCGAACGGCTCGAACACCGCCCAAAACAGCTCGAATTTGAGATTGGCGAACAGTTCGAGTAGAACAACGCTCATCTCTATTCATAATAAATTACAAATTACTTTACAAAGTAAGATTTTAATCAATATCTCACTGAACACCAGAACAATTGACTGAGTTTCATAGAACATTTTTTTAACCGATAATATTTTACTAAAACTAGTTGATACAAAAATGAAAACACCCAGCAGCAAAATCTAGTATTTTGTATGACCTCCATGTTTTCAGGACATCACCAAGTCTTCTAAGCATGGAATGAACAAGTTGGTGACATATTGCAACATCTATCTTTTTCCAATCTTCAAGAACCACCTCTCTTAGAGCCTAAATGCTGGACGGAGAATGATGCTCAACTTGTCTCTTCAGAATTCCCCATATGTGTTCAATTGCAACAGACTCCTTAAATGTGTGTTTTGATTATTGTCATATTGGAAAAGTGCACATCTACCAAGGGCACGGATTAATGGCAGCATCTTCTCTTTCAATATAGAGCAGTACATCTGTGAGTTCATGATACAATCAATGAAATGTAGCTCCTCGATACCAGCAGCACTCATGCAGCCCCACATAAGACACTGCCATCACCATGATTCACTGTAGGCACCACAAATTTTTGTTTGTACTCCTCACCGTTCTTATTATCTTCATATTTTTCAGCATGGGCTCTGACAAATTGTAAACAGGCTTTTTTGTGCATGGGCTTTAAGATTTGGCTTTCTACTTCTTCAGCTAACTGCAATTAACTTGCATTTCAATTTTCTTCAGCCCTTCTCATCAGGAGATGTTCCTGTTTAGGGGTTAGGCTGTGTGCCCACTATGCGTTTTTTAAGCGTTTCCACAGCGGCAATTCCGCTGCAGAAACGCTTAAAAACGCTTGGTAGAAGGTCTGCCATGTTCCCAAATGATATTCCGCATGTGCCGTGCACATGCTGTGGAAATTTCCGCTGCGGATTATCATTGCGGAAAAATCCACAGCACTACCAATTATTTTGCGGAATCAGGGCGTTTTCGCTGCCATTGACTTGCATTGGACCGCATGGATTCCACATCACTGCATACCTGTACATGCGCATTCCATGTGTTTCAATGTGCGGATGGTACCCGGGTTTGGAGAAGAGGAGACTCTCCTCTGGACCCGGGTACCATAGTACCTGTAAAAAAAAGAATGAAATAAAAAATATACATTATACTTACCTTCTGATGGCCCCCGGTGTCCTTAGCGATGCGTTCTGGCTTGCCGGCAGCTCGCGATAGTCTAAAAAGGACCTGCCATGACGTCATTTAGTCATGTGACGGGTCACGAGACCGCTGACGACGGCAGTCGCGTGATCCATCACATGACTAAATGACGTCATGGCAGGTCCTTTTAGTTCACCGCGAGCGGCCAGCAAGCCAAAATGCATCGGATAAGGACACCGGGGGTCATCAGAAGGTAAGTATAATGTATATTTTTTATTTTTTACTATTCTTTTACGGTCACACTATATAAATCCATGCCGGTTGCATGGATTTATATAGTGTGACCAAGTTGTCAAGCACTTTCCAAGTGATGCTAAAATCGCTTGGAAAGCGCTTGACAAAACGCATGTGGAAATGCATGCAAAAATGCTTCATTTCCGCTTGTCCCTGGCAGGAAAAACGCATGTACAATCCGCATGTACAATCCGCATGCATTTTTTCTGCCAGGGAGATGCAGAAGCGCTCAGGAAAAATCCGGAGCATTTCTGCATCATGGGCACATAGCCTTAACTTCCATGGTCGGCTTGGATGTCTCTGTGAAATGGTTGCAGACCATTTTTGTTAAAAAAAAAAAAGATCACTTTTGCTACAGCATTCTGACTGATAAGTAAAGCTTTGCTGATCTTCATGTAGCCTTCACCTTTCTTGTGCAAAGAAATTATTTTCTATCTCAGATCTTGTGACATTTCTCTTCCATTCGGTGCCATTGCTGGCAGCATGAAATGGGAAGGGGTTTTCTTTAACAAGAAATGCCCTTTTTATATGTACATGACACTCGGCTCAAACTCTGATAAGAGTTTGAGCCGAGTGTCATCTTAGTGTGATCCGAATCTCTCGCATGACAGAATTGAAGCACAGTTGAGAAGAAGATCGAGTACTTAATTTCTCCATCTTCTCCATTGTCTGTGTCTACGTAAATCGGCCTTCACTCACACCCATAGACTTAAATAGGTGTGGGTGCTCCAATTTCGTCGTAGGTGTATATTTATATATACAGTATATATATATAGTTTATTCATGGCTGGTATTTTATATTTATGTACACTGTTTATTTGCTGCTGGTATGTATTTATGTATGCTGTTGATTCACTGGTGGTATAAATTTTCATATACTTTCCATAGTGATGCCCAAACTGAGATTTTTTTTGTGTGGATTACTTACTAATGTTTTTTTTTTATTATTTTTGGGTAGGCACCATTTCAGTTTTTCCCTCAGGCAGCAGGAAAGCTAGAATCAGCTCTGGTCAGAGTCTATCTTGAAATGAAAAATAATCCTACAGTTCAATGTAGCTGTATAGTACATGTAATAAAAATATCTGATTGATTAAACCTGACCTTATATAAACCATATGTTCACCTCTTATGTGCTGTCTTACAAAGACCCCATGCATTTGGATTTCTTCAGCACACCTTTCTATAAATGTAGCAATTGGAATATTATGAATTCAGAAATAATGAAAACGAGCCACAGATGAGCACAGAGTAATATATATTCTCAGACTTTTCAATAAATAATTGCACACACATCAATAATCTCAAAGTATTAAGATGACAACACTATCATACGTAAATGAACTAAGTTTCATTCCACAGTGAAGACATCAGAAGAAGCTAAGGGATCCCCAATGATGAAATAATGAAGCAAGAAATAGTAACTTCAGATGTGTCTGGAGCAGAAGAAAAAATTTGCCTAATGTCTCTGAATATAAGGTAAATAATTTGTGTATAGAGCAAATAGATGATGCATTACATGAACTGAACAAGAAAATCTATATACATACAAACATGGTCCACTCTCAGGTCTTGAGAAGACATTGTACTTAGAGAGATGAAGACGGTGGCTGGAGCAATACATTTTCAGAAAATGAGGATGTCAATGGGGACAAGGTTATACTACATCTCATTAAAGAGAATCTTTCATTAGGTTTTTGCTACCCCGTCTGAGAGCAGCATGATGTAGGATCAGAGACACTGATTCCAGAGATGTGTCATTTACTTCACTGGGTGCTGTAGTTTTTATTAAAAACTTTTTTATCTGCTGCAGATCTAGGAGTTCTCTGAATGCTGAGCTCTGTATAACCCCGCCCACACCACTGATTGGCAGCTTTTTATGGATAAGCAGAAAGAAACCAATCATAGATGGGGGCGGGGTTTAACTACCTGGCAGCAGGCTAAGTAGTACTCTACTGATAATCTCCTGCTGGTAAAAAAAGGGATTATATAAAAAATGTACTGAGCAGCCCAGTAAGTGATACATCGCTGGAATCGGGGTCTCTGCCCCTACATTATGCCTCTCTCAAATTAGGTAAAAAAAAACTACATTTTTTTTTACATAAAAACATTACTTAGCTAGGGTCTTGTCATGTTGAGGTCTTATCGAGTCTCCCTACTCCTTTCTTCCATGACACGATACAGTAATGTCTTGATCCACTTGGTCATCTTTATAATTTGGTCACATGCTTTTTCATGAGGCTCCTCACTTCCAAAACTCCCCAAAAATGTGTCCAAGATTCAGTCATCCCTTCCTGGATCACTACAACTCTCACAGATTGCAATAGACGTGTGATCCTTTCTATTGACGTGTCTTCTTCGGAGCTGACGATTGATATTGGCCCTGTTAGAGATTGATACATTGAAGTGAATACTGATATAGGGAAGCATTGCAGAACAGTGAAGAAAATAAAGGACCACTATTTATATGAACTGTTCTGGGCAGTATATTCGAACCAGTTGTACTCGTAACTATAGCGGGTACTAAATATTAGAACTATTTCATGGACACTACCAGGTGGCTAATTCGACTTTTTGGTTAATTTTGAACGGAGGACCAACACTATACTGATGTTAGCATAGAGTTGAGCAAAAAAGATTTTGCTGCCTTGATTCAGCTTCCAGTCCGCTCATCCGTGGCTGCCGGATCAGGGCAGTCTTCACTTGGTATCCTTGGCCTGGCAAAATGGGTTTCTCTTGTGGCTACTAGGCATGTGATGATGTGATGGGGCCTCGTAAGTGAAGGAGGAACCTAAAATGTTGGGCTGAGAATACTGACGTGAAGACTGATGCCAGACCAGGCAGCATAAATCTTCGTGTTAATGCTGTGGGGGTAATAATATTTGCCCTACTCTACGTCAGAGGCTAAATGGCGGAAAAATAGCAGCACGGTAGCACCCGTGTGTAGGTACTCAGTGGCCTGGTGTGAGTAAATATTGATATTTCAGGATACAATATAGGGTTAATTATAGAGAGGACAGGATGGTTCAAGACACTACTGTGTGCAGATGGAAAGTGTGCATTGCACTGGAGGAAGTAGTCAGGAGAGACCCCTAAAGTTGTGTGACCCCAGAAAAATAAGAATTCGGAAGGAAGACCAATCCATTAGTGTTAGTGAATTTTAAAGGGATTGTCCAGGCAAAGTAGTTTTCAAGAACATTACATGAAACATAAGGAGCACATTCTGTGTGCAGCATTTCAGAAAAGTCTTCTTTGTCTTTGGATGCGTTCTTTGATCACAATCACCGATCCTTAGAGGAATTTAGGGGAATTCTGTAAGAATTTAGTGCAAATGATCTTCAGTACCCCGCAGCAGCCACTGACATACATAGCTCATTGAAACCTATTAATGGATTGTATGCTGTAGACTGTAACAAGAGTTTTACCTTCACTATAGCATCAATTAAATCATAACCCTATTAAATATGATGAGAACATGCTAATTACCTAATCACTAAATCACAAACCCATTTCGGATTCATTTTCACATTATCATTTCATTCAAAACAGCACAATAAATACATGGAACAGCAGCAGCGTAATCCTTCACAGACATATTGACTTGCCATTTTCCTAAAATTACTCTGTTTCCCCTAGGAAAATTGAATGCATAGTCTTTTATCAAAAAATATGGTGCATGCATGTGCTGCTGTATGAACACCAAAAGTTATGTCTATATACTCTGTATACTGAGCCCAGCTAGTATGTTTGTAATGGCCAACTATTGTAACATCATCTCTCAGCATGCATGTACTGCAATACATTAGTTATACATCGGAGCGTATCTGCCTGCTGTAAGCAGATAGTTACGTGACTGTGATGGCTCAAGATGGCGCTACATGGAATAACACGCATGAATCCTTAAGCATTCGTTAAGCAGCTTTGGCAAATCCGGCATGTATCGCACAGGTAGTGGAGTCGGGACGATGACAGAAAATAACAGAATGGATGGCTGTGGGCCGAAGAGTCAGAGAAGGAAGTCATGGGAGGAAATTACAGCGTGCCCATCCCGGTAACCTCAGACGTCAGCCTGGAAAAAAAAGCATGAAAAGAAACAGATGGAGTTAAAAAGATCAGAACACAGACACACCAATTATACCCCTTTAAAGAGGACCTATCACCAGGTCAAAAGTGGCCAACATTTGCTCTTACTTTATTCTCGCTACTCCCCTGAGTTTTTTTTAATCCGCCATATGTTTCCAGAGATATCGGCATTTTTAATTCAGTGCTAATTTTTAGTACTAACCATGGGGGCGGAGTTCACATGATTCCTCGGGGGCGGGTCTTCAGGATGCTCTGCATAATAACTCTGTAAGACACACCCCCTTGGTAATGACCATTAAAAGCAGCACTGAATAAAAAGAAATATATCTCTGTAACCATATGAGGGATTTTTTAAAAAAATACTGAATACTCAGGGGAGCAGAGGAAATAAAATAAGACTCTTCCCCAATAGATATTAGTGGAGATAAGGATCCAGATCCTTTTGTTCTCTAAGAGATAAGCCACCGCCAGAGATGATGATAGCTTACTTACTTCTGCGCGAGAGCTTATATGGAGAATTGCCCTTACAGGCTCTCATTTCCTCCGGATGTACAGTATGTGATACGTCCGAAGGCAAGGAGAGTGAAGCCAGCACTGATTGGCTGCAGGGATCACGTGACATTGCGATGGGAGAGGCAGTGTCGACACTGCTGGAACAGCTCCAGCACTGGAGGTGAATATTCAGTAGGTGTTATTATTTTATATGGGAGAAACATAGGCATTAAGACGTGGTTGTCCAAGTAGTGGACAACCCCTTTAAATAATTCTCTGTACACTGCTGCGTCTCTTCAATAAGAGGCCATGTCCTTCCTTAATAGTGTGTTAGAGTGTAGACTTACCAAATGCTGAGCTGATTTTGAGAAAGTGTTTTGTGTGTTCATGTTTCAGTCTATTGCAAAAACTTAAGAACATCCAACTTACATACAACTTATGCCCGATCCTCTTCTCTCCGCCATTGTGAGCCGCAGATCTGGCCTCTTCACTTCAGCCCAGTCCAAGGCTCAGAGGTCACTGTGTGTGGTAAGGCCGCTACTTTGTGACATCTAGATGTGCATTGCGACCTTATGACGCTCAGTGACCATCTGAGGCATAGATGCATCTGCAAGTCCTGCCCTATAGTGAAGAGGCCGGACCTGTGGAGCATGGGAATAGAAAGAAGAGGACCGGATGGCGGACAGCGAACAGTGGGGTGGCCGGAAAGTTGAGCAATAAGGTTTTTGAGGGTTTTTTTTGCTGGTACTGCTCTACTTGACATACAAATTCAGGTTACGAGCAATCCCGCAGAACTAAACCTATATAGCTCAGGTATTGTCTATAAAAATGAAATGTAAAAACCCTGTATATTTTAGGTCTCTTTTTTGTATATGGTCATTCTCTGTCTCCATGTTTGATGAGTGTGAAGGTTTTCTGAAAATTTTACGGAGAGCCCTACAGTCAAATAAAGGGTTAGTGCATGAAGGAGAGGAAGATTCCACCTTACTCTATTATATACAGAATTATAAAGTTCATGTATTCACATTTACAACTGATTTATGCAGAAAATAAAATGATAATATTACATATTAAAAACAAACATTGTTACTGTCCCACATCTGTGCTTCATTCCAGACGCCTTCTGTTTCCTTTTATTTTTGTTTGTTCCAAATTAGCAGTGATATAATTCAGTAATGAAACATTTATCAGTTCTAGAAAACTAGAAGTTCTTGAGAAAATGACATAACACAACTGTATTGTTTATCAGCAGAAAAATATCTGGATTTAATTAGATTATCTGTTTTGGTCACAGTGTAAAGATTTTATTGTTAAACTCAGCATCACCTTATAACAAGGGGTACTCGCTTGTCCTCATTCTATCACTAAACCTAAAGACAATGGGAGAATATGATACTGGATACCCGTTAGAGAGGATCTGTCACTTACCATAGATATGTAGTTTCACCTGATCTTAAAGAAGCACTCCTCCTTCACCCATCAAAGTTTTTATCCTCTTACTATATTGCAGTCATCATATTATTCAGCATTGTGTACTTACAATTGCTCGTTCTGCCTTTCTACCAGCTAATTCTTCTCTTTTCCATTAGGTCTATGATATCACGCAATTAAAAACTGCCTAGTTGAATCCTTCTAAGCTCTATGGAGAAACAGGAGGTCAATTTTCCCTGTATGAGTCATGAGTCACTGCAAAAGTCCCTGGCAGGGGGAGGAGAGAGTAGCTGGGTCAGGAATTGAAGAGGGGAAATGATAAATGCAAGGACAAGAGACTTCCTGTTTCTACAAAGAGCAGAGAAAAGAGAAGAATTAGCTGGTAGAAAGGCAAAATGAGCAATTGTAAGTACACAGTGATATATAATACGATGATTGCAAAATATTAAGAGGATAAACATCTTTGATGGGAGGAGTGTTTCTTTAATGCCGTTCTTCTGAATTTGGTGTTTTTTAATTCATGTGCCCCTCCAGTCCTGAGATATGGTGCCTTCTTCCTTTTTACACCCTGTATGTAAATATGGTTTTGTTAGCCAAGGGGACGTGATCCTCAAGGAGACGCCCATAGAGAAGAGTTGAGGATGATGTCCCCTTGGCTAACAAAAATATAATTACATGCAGAGACTAACAGGCACATCTCAAATAGATGGGCACAGGGATGCCAGATTCGGGAGAACAGTGGCATTTACACCAGGTAAAAAAAATGACATATTTAAGACAAATGAAACATATGCGGTGGGTTTCTGAATTTTTCCCCACCTGCATGCACTTTCTATGATTCATTTGGTAATTGTTCCAATGATAACTACCATAACTAATTTGGCAAGTGTGCTATCAGGTTTCCCCTACCTTTCTATTCTGATTTTTTTGTGTCTTGTTCTCTTTTCTGATATTTATTTTTAACATGTCTATACTTAATCTTTTACGAGTGAATATTAAATATGTATATTAGATTTGTATTATTTGCCTTGCACTCATTGTATTGTATGTCTTATATATAACCTTATAGGTAGATGTGATAGGTTAAAAGTTATGTTTCATAATTTAAGAATTTAAAGAGGTATTCCCATCTCCAAGATCCTATCCCAATATGTAGTATGTGTAATAAAAATAATATTAGCAAATACCTCCAATTAGAAATGTAGTATAGTATTTTTGATTTGCTATGCCTCATGTGCAGGCATTGCAGGACCTTAGGTATCCATGGTTACGTCCACTGATAAAGTGACAGTTAACTAGCTGCTAGTGGTCGTAACCATGGATACCTAAGGTCCTGCATTGCCTGCACATGAGGTAAGTGGCATAGCAAATCAAAAATACTATACTACATTTCTAATTGGAGGTATTTACTAATATTATTATTATTACACCTACTACATATTGGGATAGGATCTTGGAGATGTGAATACCACTTTAAGTTAACAAGTTTAATCAATTTGCATTTCCAACAAATTGAAACAACTTTTCATGTCCTGGCTGATCTTGTTAATGTTATTTAGAGTTATCCAATATATTGCATTATTTTTAAAGGGAACCTGTCAGTATGAAAATACAGTCCAATCTGCAGGCAGCTTATTATGGAGTAAAGGTAGCTGAATAAAGTAATATATTGTTTTGTGAGAAAAGATTCAGTATAACCTGTGCTTTCTTCATTTAAACCTCTACTCTTTCAGGGATTTTCAGTCCAGTGGATGGTCCTATCAGTGATTGACAGCTTTCTTTGTATAAGTGCATCGAGAGAAAACTGTCAGTCACTGATAGGACCGCCCACTGGACTAAAACGTCACAAAGTGTAGAGGTTTAAAAATCAGGTTATAATGAATTCTTTCTCACAAAACTATATATCAATCTACTCAACTCCACCCTCTCTATAACATGGGGCATGCAGATAGACTGCACTTTCATGGTGACAGGTTCCCTTTAAGCTTAGGTTTAGTTTATAGTAAAAGCATGACTATTTTTCCCTAGTTTTACAAAAATCTTGACACCATGTAAAGGAGTGGAGAAGCTATCGACAGCCCTCCTGAAGATCCTATAGTAATATATTGCATTGTCCTGTTTTATATGTTGTTTAATCTATTTTCTGGCCTGCAACACTTAGTTAGCCTGCGGGGAAGGTTAACAATTGGGCCAGCCCATGGTTGGAGGCGTTATGTGGGCAAAGGAACTCAGTTCCTGTTTGTCAGGCAGTTATTGGAAAGTACAGACCTAGCATTGATTACGGGTGTTGTGTGTGAATAAAGGAAAGGAGACCATAATCAGATAGCACGTTCGGAAGTGATTAAGTATCAAGTGGCAGAAGGATCCTTTATCTCAGGCAAGTGGGGGCTACAGCAAGTGTTATTTATACTAGATAAGAAGGTAATGTGTAGCCAGACCTAAGGATCATAGTGAAGACTGGCCCGGCTGGGACACTTATTCTCCTAAGGGGAATATGAACAGGTGCGAAGATGCAGCCACACACTTAAGGGGCGTGTATCCCATACAATTGGAAAGTTCAGAATATCTCTAAGGGGCCGGAACAACACCCCTCGAGTGAAGTGAGGTCTTCAGTGGCGAATGCTAAAGGTAACAGCACACACACCCAGTCAGGAGACCCCTTCTTCTGTAGTGTATGGGGATACAGAAGAAGCGACCCTTGGCCAGGGTGTCTGCCGGCATTATAACTACATTACACAATACCAGAAATATTACCTGGCATTGATGAGGTACTGAGCAAGGCTGATGTTAGCTGGGCTTCCAGTGATAGTGATCTGACGCTCCGCTGACCCCTCCATGGCGCTGGCTATTTTGATTTGTGCTCCAGACATCTGTCGAATTTCATTGATTTTGGTCCCTTGGCGTCCGATGATGCAGCCTATTAGCTGAAAAATTAGAAAAGCTGCAACATATCCAGGCATGAAAGAGGACGGGAACATAAATTGTCATAATTCATTTTATTACAAGGATTGTACTACTGCATTCAGTACAATACATTATATGGGGGATACATATAATAAAATATAAAATGAAGGAAAATAGAAAGAACGCATACAATGAGTAATTAAGAAAAATCAAGATTGATGTAAATACTGAAACCATCAATTATTCTCAATTGTGTTTTTTATATATATATAATCTGAATTTGTTAACATGGAGAAAGATTAATGGAGTTTAAATCCATGTCACAGATAATATTTTGAAAATGGTCAGATATGACAGCATCAGTTGGCTTATAATATATATCATGTCATCTAACTGTAAAAACAAATGGTAGTGAGCCCTCAAGTCATCAGTCCAATTGGCACATATTGGTGATTTGCCTGATTTCACATGAACTCCCATTTGTTTGGTTACGCAGTAATTATTTTGTGTTAATTCTTAAAATCGTGAAAAAAGGACGTCAGCAATAAGGTGTCATACTCACATCATTTGGTATGGTGAGTTCATGAGTACTTGCCTGGGAACTGGCATCCATACCTAATATGTGAAGAAATGGTATTAGAGTAAAGTCATTATTTCCAAATATCCCAACTACATTGCTCCCATTTGTAGCTCACCTGTTCCTTCTCCTTGCTATCTCCTACTTCAGATCACAATTTCAACTTTGGGCTCTTGTCATTTGTCAAATTTGTTCATATTTTCCAACATTTTTCTAACTTCATTTTCAAGAAAAGTAGCCAAATTCCAAACCAATATTAATTATGTACAATAAAAAATTATATTGTGGTCCCGTGTTAGCCAGAAAAATCGATGTAAATACTTTTTATGCCCAAAGATAAAAAAAAGTATTCTCGGAGTGATCCCTTTATTGGCTAACCAGAACAAAATATATATTTGCAAGCTTTCAGAGTACAAATGCTTCTTCTTCAGGCAGGAGTACAAAAAAATCCTGCGTGAAGAAGAAGCCTCTGTATTCCGAAAGCTTGCAAATATATATTTTGTTCTGATTAGCCAATAAAGGTATCACTCCGAGAATACTTTTGTCATTTTTGAGCATAAAAAAGTATTTAAGCCAATTCTAAGAATGCTCTCATTTTCTCAAGTACTTACCTGAACTAAACATGAGTGTTTGTAGATATTTGAGTCATATTTATGTCATTTTTAAAGAGTACCTGTCATATGTCAAAAGTATGTATTTTTTTTTTACCTGGTGTAAATGTCACCGTTCTCTTAAATCTGGCATGATTTATTTTTTTGTTCCTGTGCCTCTCTCAGAAATTCCTGAGATCCTGGCCCCTCTTCCCTTTATATAAATATAGTCTTTCTAGCCTCCTGGGCATGGTCCTCAGAAAGACTCCAATAGTGAAGAGTTGAGGACCATGCCCACAAGGCTAAAAATACTAGATTTACATACAGAGGAGAGAGGCCATATATCAGGAATGGATAGGTGCAGAAGTAAAAGAAAAACAAAGATTCAGAGGAGCAGATTTTACATCAAGTAAAAAAAAATAACATTGAACCCCTAAACTACTGGTATCTCTACAGTACAGGAGCTGTTGTAGCATTGCACTGAAATTGTAGCATTCCTGTCTTTTCCATAGAGTAATCCAATTGAATATAAATTACTAATTATACTGGAAGAACTTCCATGCCAGAAAGGTCTTCCACAGCTCTATGAACTCTACTTGACCAGTAAAGGGTCTTCAGGAGCACACCGTTCTCCAGCCTTCTGACTTCCTTGTTGCTGGAGGGCAGGCTGATGATAGGTGAGGGCCACGGGCTTGGGGTTTTAAAGGACTGATAATTGCAGATCTGATTCAGGAATGGACAGGCAGGAGGAAGTGAGAAACACTGTCAGACTTATCTTGCACAGCTCAACATCTCATGGGGAAAGTGAGCAGTGATTTACTGCTCAAGCAGATGATGGATGGTGACCAGGGGCTTGGCATTTTGCAGGACTGATAAGAGCAGCTCTGAGTCAGGAGCTGACAGGCAGGAGGAGGTAAGAAACACTGTCAGACTTCACTTGCACAGCTCAACATCTCATGGGGAAAGTGAGCAGTGATTTACTGCTCAAGCAGATGATGGATGGGGACCAGGGGCTTGGGATTTTGCAGGACTGATAAGAGCAGCTCTGGGTCAGGAGCTGACAGGCAGGAGGAGGAGATCAACACTGTCAGACTTCTCTATAGAAATGAATAGACTAGAGAGAGGTGACTGGGATCTCAGGAGTTGACTGTCAGATCCCAGCATTTAATGTAGCTACTGCATATGTTCAGCTATCTTCCGGTGGTCAATCCCCTTGGCAATGAGTTATCAACAATGTACGATTAAAGCTCTCCCGATAGGAGAAGGACAGCAGATAGAAAAGGCAAGTTATTTACAAACTTGCTTAATTTCATGCTTTCAAACCATGTATACCTATTTATTATTATATATATATTATTATATACAGCAGGGGCAGATAGAAATCGAAGATGGTCCTGTGCAAGAACTATATGGGCCCTTTGCAGTCCAATAGTTCTTTAAAATTCACCCCTTTAGGTCTCTGTGACAAAGGCTGATTGCAGATTTGGAGATGGTAGTGGGCCCCCTTATCTCTTGGGCCCTTGTGGACCTGCACAAGTTGCACCAATGGTATGTCCGACCCTAATATACAGTGTATTAGTCAATTGGGTTAACCTATACATTTGACCTTACTTTCAATAAAGGGATTCTCTAAATTAATTATTAAAAATTAATTTAATAATTTTAAATAACCACGTTTCCTCATAGGAGATAACAGAGGGACAACCTTTATTAGCTACATTCAAAAAAGGCTACCGAGAGTGTGTCTTTTTTCAAACTTTGGAAGACTAAGATAAATCTGTGCCTTATACCTACAGTCCATTAATTTATTGGGGAACTCTGTAATGCTGCGTCTTCCATGGTGGTGCTGAAAGGGGAATTGAACACTTGAAAGGTTTCCATGTAGAATTTTACTAATTGCTGGGGATCCCAGCAGTGAGATAACTCCAAATTTGACAAATACTTTATTTAAAGTTAAAGTGGTTGTCCGAAATAGAATTTATTTTTTTTTGGGGGGGGGCATGGATAGGCTTAAAATAAAAATCAGTGGCATACTGACCTTCCAGCGCCCCCTCGGATCCAGCTTAGGCCTCTCTGGAGGTCTGTGCCAGCTCTGGAAGCAATGTCTGCTCTATTTGGGAAGGCAGGGGACTGTTGCAGCCTGCAAATGGCTGCAGCGGTCAGGTGACTACAAGACTATGTCATCTCATGATCTCCTGTGCTTGGAGACCTACTGTACTTAACATATTGAATTATTTCTCATGTTCCTCAAACCAGTCCTGTACATTTTTGCAGTATGGCACCTACTAAAAAAAGACCACTGCCATTAGGGAATACCTTTGCTATGAAGTGGTGTATTTGGTCTGTACAACGTTTATGTAGATTGCACATCCACTTGAATGTCAGAACCCAAGATTTCCTAGCAGAACATTGCCCAGAGCATCATATAGATTACTCATAGTGCACGTGGTACCGTCACATTGTAGCAACCTGAGGATTCGGCTGCTACAGGGGTATTGCACCTCAACCCAGAGGTGTGATATTCCACTCCCGGGTAAGGATGGAGTGTGGAACTGAGCTCAGTTAGCTGCATGCACTACACACATCCCATTTCCGAGGAACAGACCGATGGTACTCCCACTAGATAAATGTGCAGGTACAACAGAGTCTGTTCCTGGCTGGAGTGGGAGGGGGGTGGAACATCCCAGTAGTGTAGGGGCAGATAGGGGGAGCAGTCTGGGTAGTGCTAGGAGCTCATTGGGTGCTGGTCACCTGAGCTCACACATAGAGGGAGTATATAAGGTGGGCACCATCTTAGGACAGGGTCTTTGCAGAGGAAGAGAGCAGAGGAGAAGAGCAGCTCCAAGGCCCAGAGAGAGAGAGGAGAAAGAAGGACCCAGAGGGGGAGAAAGAAGGAACTCCAAGAGCCCAAATTAGACCAGAGGGTGAAGAGTTGGCAACAGGGTACCGGATCCCAAGCTGGCAGAGGCTACAGCACACCTTAGCCAGGAACCGGAGGTCGTGGGCAGGACCGATCTGCCACGATCACCCACCAAATCCACCCGGAAGGCAGACCAGGAATAGGGTCAGGGAACCCAGAGACAAGGGTTTACCACCAAGAGGCCCGAGGGAGCCGGACATAGGTGGATCCCTGGTGGGGAAGGCCAGAGAAGAGGACAGGACAGAAAGGGAGCTCAGGACCACGCTCCAGAATCACCTGGGGGTTGGCCGAGTCCAGGACCTGGTGGACGCAGCACGGCTCGGGTGGTCACTTAAGGCCGGAGTGACCAGAACAACTGCAGTAAGTAAACAAACCCTGAACTGCACAGCCCGACTCTGAGTCTCATTTCCATCCCCGCTGCACCACCACAACCCCCATCCTCTGCAACTGACCCCCTGAGGCTATACCCCTCCCGTTGGGGGTTATACTACCTGGGCTGCACAAACACCATCAGCCTCAGCGGACCCTGCTGCAGCGGCGGCCGTAGTGACCGCAATTCAACGGGTGGCGTAGTCGACATAAAGAACTTTAGTAACATCAGTAAGGACTGCCACACACTGAGCTTGACACCCTGGGCACGGACCGGGTCACAGCCACTCGGAGACTACAACCCCCATCTGATCCGGCTCCGGGTATCTCTAACAGCACTGGCCCAGGGGGCGCGTCAACTTTGGCGTAGTCGGCAGGATTACGTGCCCGCAACAACCGGGTACTGCGTGCCTGAAGAAAAGTACATCGTTACCTTAAAAAGAAGTCTCCTGCCGGTTCCAGAGGGTCCCCGCCATCGGGCCCCATCACAGGTCGTTTCCCGCCGGTTGTCCGCCATTTGCAGCTTTTTCCCGCCATCCATGGAGTTTCCCGCCACTGGGAGACGATTCCCGCCATTTCCGATGATTTCCCGCCTTGGAAGAGCGGACGCCATTATGGGCGTGCCAGAGGGTGGCAAGAGACCACCTCCCATCGTGGGCCAGGTCGAAGAATGGCGCCAAAAGCGGAAACTGCGCCCACCAACAGAGACTGTGATGCTGGAAGTGTCCATCAGCGTAAGAGAACTGCCCCTGGAACTGACAATCACTAAGTTGCCCCGGGACCACCCTCGATGTGGGCGGAGACAGAAGAAGAGAACAAAGATGGGTGTCGCCTGGAGCAGTCTGGAGAGAGCGCACCCGGAGACAAGACGTCTGGAAGAGAGTCCAGAGAGAGCCTCCCCGGAGATGGAGGGAGAGCCAGGCAGCACCGACCCAGCGGTCAGGAGCCTGATGCGGGCCGCCACTCCAGGCAGCACCGACCCAGTGGTCAGGAGCCTGTTGCAGGTCGCCACTCCAGAAGGCCTGCTGGAGATCCTAACACAGCTCCCCCGAGACCGGGAGTGTGTACAGACCGCGCTGGAGGGCCTCGCACAGAGGATGGCCCGGGTACAGCGGGAGACGTTGGCGGAGTGGAGCCGAGAGATGGCCCAGCAGACCGAGACTCGTCAGCGGAGCACGCCACCCGAGACGAGGAGACAGATCGCCTCTGAGGATGGCGCAGGAGGACTGAAGGCCGGAGACGGCGCCGAGAAGGGAGCCGAACGAATGGAGGCAGGTAAAGGGGACGTCACTACCCCGAGCCGGGAAACCGCGTGCCTGCCCCAGCTCCCCGTCGCAGAGCCCGAAGTACCCCCTGCCGTGCCCGTCGCTGCAACGTCACCGCCGCAGACTAGGCCTCAAACGGAAGCCGCGACCCCTGTGACGTCACACGCCTCGACCCCGAGCGTGGCCAAGCAGGAAGTACCATCGGCCTGGTCGCAAGGCCTAGTACCCCCGGGCGCCGCAATACCAACAGCGCCCCCTACCTCCGCGGAGCCCCCGGCCTGGTCGCAGGGCCGAGTAACCACGGGCGTCGCCGTTCTTACGGTGCCCTTTTCCTTTCGCGTGCCCCAAGCCTGGTCGCAAGGCCTGGTCAACCCGGGCGCCGCTACCACCACGGCGCCCATAACACCTAAAGTACCGCACCTGGGTGAGGACCTGTTCGCCCAGCATACGTGCCCGGATGGGCAGCCCTTCGTATGGCCCCAGGAATACATCCAGCTGGAGCTGCAAAAAGCAAGGGCCATGTGCGAACCCCTGATCCCGGCTCCAAAGCCCATGAAGAGGATCTCGCCCCCGCTGGAGGAGGCACAGTTCGAGTGGGATCCCACCGGAGAAGACCTCATGGGGTTCACTCAGGAGACTCGGGCAGCCGCAGCGGAGCGTGCAGAGTGCTGCCGCCAGCAGCTCAAGGTCTTTGAGAGGGAGCGGAGAGAGAGGCGGGTCCGGGAACAACAAGCCCAAATAAGGAGCGCGGAGCAGAAGAGCCGGACCAGGAGAAACCCCCGTGCAGCGCATGGTCCCCGTACCATCGGGACTGTGATAAAGTTCAATCTGCAGCATGGGTGGGGTTTCATCAGGGATCACCGCACCCCAGGCGACGTCTTCGTGACCAGGAGAGACGTTGAGTCCCACCTACCGGAGGGACACAGAGGTCGTGACCTGTATGTAGGGGACGAGGTCACCTTCACCCGGCACAAGTGTGCCAAAGGACCCTACGCCCTCCATGTGCATCGCCTGACGGAGGAGGAGCTGCGGTGTGTGGAGGAGCAAGAGGACCCGGACGGGTCTGAAACTGAAACTGTCCACAAAGAAAGAGCAGGAGGACGCCGTCGTTGAGTACGGTAGAGAGAGACTGTATAAAGTTGCCCGTCGGGGTACCAAGAACTGTTACTTAGTTAAAATATAGTCCCCGTTGGGACCAGCCAAGAGTGAACTGTTAACCCCGTGTGTCCCTATTCTCACTGACCGAGGACTGAGAGCGGTCAATCCTCCCTAATACCTGGCCGAGGACTGAGAGCGGCCATATCCCCTTGTATATAGTTGCGCTTCCTAAAGCGCCCCCTACCGGTTTTATAGGAAACTGTTTTATTCCAAAAGAGACTGTCGCACTTTACCCGGTCACAAGTTGCACCGTGACCGGAGGAGCCAGAAGCAAGAAAAGTCTACGAGAGTGTTATTTATGAAAAGCTTTATATGAAAAGTTTATGCTGATAATATATGATGTTTGATATGTTGATGTTTTATGAAAAATAATTGTATGTTTTGGATGTTTATATCTTACAGCCCGAGGACGTGCTGTGATTTACCAGGGGGGAATGTAGCACCCTGAGGATTCGGCTGCTACAGGGGTATTGCACCTCAACCCAGAGGTGTGATATTCCACTCCCGGGTAAGGATGGAGTGTGGAACTGAGCTCAGTTAGCTGCATGCACTACACACATCCCATTTCCGAGGAACAGACCGATGGTACTCCCACTAGATAAATGTGCAGGTACAACAGAGTCTGTTCCTGGCTGGAGTGGGAGGGGGGTGGAACATCCCAGTAGTGTAGGGGCAGATAGGGGGAGCAGTCTGGGTAGTGCTAGGAGCTCATTGGGTGCTGGTCACCTGAGCTCACACATAGAGGGAGTATATAAGGTGGGCACCATCTTAGGACAGGGTCTTTGCAGAGGAAGAGAGCAGAGGAGAAGAGCAGCTCCAAGGCCCAGAGAGAGAGAGGAGAAAGAAGGACCCAGAGGGGGAGAAAGAAGGAACTCCAAGAGCCCAAATTAGACCAGAGGGTGAAGAGTTGGCAACAGGGTACCGGATCCCAAGCTGGCAGAGGCTACAGCACACCTTAGCCAGGAACCGGAGGTCGTGGGCAGGACCGATCTGCCACGATCACCCACCAAATCCACCCGGAAGGCAGACCAGGAATAGGGTCAGGGAACCCAGAGACAAGGGTTTACCACCAAGAGGCCCGAGGGAGCCGGACATAGGTGGATCCCTGGTGGGGAAGGCCAGAGAAGAGGACAGGACAGAAAGGGAGCTCAGGACCACGCTCCAGAATCACCTGGGGGTTGGCCGAGTCCAGGACCTGGTGGACGCAGCACGGCTCGGGTGGTCACTTAAGGCCGGAGTGACCAGAACAACTGCAGTAAGTAAACAAACCCTGAACTGCACAGCCCGACTCTGAGTCTCATTTCCATCCCCGCTGCACCACCACAACCCCCATCCTCTGCAACTGACCCCCTGAGGCTATACCCCTCCCGTTGGGGGTTATACTACCTGGGCTGCACAAACACCATCAGCCTCAGCGGACCCTGCTGCAGCGGCGGCCGTAGTGACCGCAATTCAACGGGTGGCGTAGTCGACATAAAGAACTTTAGTAACATCAGTAAGGACTGCCACACACTGAGCTTGACACCCTGGGCACGGACCGGGTCACAGCCACTCGGAGACTACAACCCCCATCTGATCCGGCTCCGGGTATCCCTAACAGCACTGGCCCAGGGGGCGCGTCAACATCACCTGTCCATCCACAGACCAGTATCAGTAGAGGCCGCCTTTTCCATCGCTCAATGGTCCAGTTCAGAAGCTCCTTTACTAATTTTAGGTACATTTGGTTGCAAACATTGTTCACTACGGGAACTCTGACTAATCTGCGGCTACTCAGCTTCTTAGACAACAAGGTGTTTTGCAATTTGCCTTCTAACACGTCTCTATTGTAGCCATCATTGCCTTTGTGAGCAATTTGTGCTACATTAACTCTTCTGTGTGATTGGACGAGGTGGGCTAGCTTGTGTTCCCCAAAAGCATCAATGAGCCTTCAGTACCCATGACCTTGCTGTTGGTTCACCAGTTTTTTTTAATCTACTACCGATTTCATAATTAAAACCAATCAATTTTAAAGGGGACCTGTCATGTCCCCAAACACTATTAAACTGCAGATATATAGGGTAAATCTGCAGGTTATGCGCTCCAATGCTGTCCGTCTGCTTTAATGAAGGTGTGGCTACAGGAAGGAAATTAACATTATTCCTCCCAGGAGCCACCGGCTTTCAGTCATAGAGGCGTGCCTATGCAGCTTCAGTCACTGCACAGTACATAGTGAGTGGTGGCTGTATTCACGGCCTAGAACTTTGATTGACAGCTCTGCTGGTTATCTGTGAAGAGTTGCAATGCTGTGATCGGTGACTGAAGCCATTACGGCACACCTGTATGACTGAAAGATGGTGGCTCCCACAATAAATAAGCTTATTTTTCTCCTGGTAGCTTTCAGTTATTCACCTGCAGATTAACCCTACATCTGCAAGTTAATAGTATTTTGGGATATGACAGGTTCCCTTTAAGAACTGAATTTCTACTTTCTGCCTCATGTATGCCACCCATTGACAGGTACCATTGTCACAAGATAATCCATGGTATTCATTTAGTTTTCATGTTATGACTGATTGATATACAGGTGCTTCTCACTAAATTAGAATATCATCAAAAAGTTAACTCATTTCAGTTCTTCAATACAAAAAGTGAAACTGATATATTATATAGAGTCATTACAAACAGAGTGATCTATTTCAAGTGTTTATTTCTGTTAATGTTGATGATCATGGCTTTCAGCCAATGAAAACACAAAAGTCATTATCTCAGTAAATTAGAATACTTTATAACAACAGCTTGAAAAATGTTTTTAAAATCCGAAATGTTGGCCTACTGAAATGTATGTTCAGTAAATGCACTCAATACTTGTCCCGGGCTCCTTTTGCATCAATTACTGCATCAATGTGGCAATGTGGCATGGAGGCGATCAGCCTGTGGCACTGCTGAGGTGTTATGGAAGCCCAGATTGCTTTGATAGCAGCCTTCAGCTCGTCTGCATTGTTGGGTCTGGTGTCTCTCATCTTCCTCTTGACAATACCCCATAGTTTGCTGGGCAATCAATCACAGTGATACTGTTGTTTTAAAACCAGGTATTGGTACTTTTGGCAGTGTGGACAGGTGCCAAGTCCTGCTGGGGAATGAAATTTCCATCTCCAAAAAGCTTGTCGGCAGAGGGAAGCATGAAGTGCTCTAAAATTTCCTGGTAGACGGCTGCACTGACTTTGGTCTTGATAAAACACAGTGGACCTACACCAGCAGATGACATGGCTCCCCAAACCATCACTGATTGTGGAAACTTCACACTAGACCTCAAGCAGCTTGGATTGTGGCCTCTCCACTCATCCTCCAGACTCTGGGACATTGATTTCCAAATGAAATGCAAAATTACCTCTCATCTGAAAACAACACCTTGGACCACAGAGCAACAGTCCAGGTCTTTTTCTCCTTGGCCCAGGTAAGACGCTTCTGGTGTTGTCTATTGGTCATGAGTGACTTGACACAAGGAATGCGACACTTGTACCCCATGTCCTGGATACGTCTGTGTGTGGTGGTTCTTGAAGCAATGACTCCAGCAGCAGTCCACTCCTTGTGAATTTCCCTCAAATTTTTGAATGGCCTTTTCTTAACAATCCTTTCAAGGCTGCGGTTATCCCGGTTGCTTGTGCACCTTTTTCTACTACACTTTTTCCTTCCACTCAACTTTCCATTAATATGCTTGGATACAGCACTCTGTGAACAGACAGCTTCGTTAGCAATGACCTTTTGTGGCTTATCCTCCTTGTGGAGTGTGTCAAAGACTGCCTTATGGACATCTGTCAAGTCAGCAGTCTTCCCCATGATTGTGGAGCATACTGAAACAGACTAAGGGACCTTTTTAAATGATTAGGAAGCCTTTGCAGGTGTTTTTTGTTAATCATTCTAATTTACTGAAATAATGGCTTTCGTGTTTTCATTGTCTGCAAGATATAATCATCAACATTAACAGAAATAAACACTTGAAATAGATCACTCTGTTTGTAATGACTATATAATATATGAGTTTCACTTTTTGTATTGAAGTACTGAAATAAATTAACTTTTTGATGATATTCTAATGTAGTGAGAAGAACTAGTATGTGTGTATAGTTCATAGAGTCAGGGCCCTGGGAATGCTAAGCAAGCCAGCAATCACACAACGAAGGAGCAAATCGCTTATTAGGTGTATCATTGTTCTAGGCAATGCATTCTCATGTCAGTCTGTCTAAACAGGTTATTAAACAATTTAGCGCCTATGTCATTTAAGGGTTGCGATCAAGCTGCCTACATGCAGCCCTGCTTTTGTGCCGCCTTATCTTGGCTTTGAGTAGTACAGCATAGCTGCACTTAAGATCCTTTAAGGGAAGAAATGTATATATAAATAGCTATATAGTCATGTAGGGGATTTAAGCCCTATAAAATCATAATAGCACTTTTAATTCAAATGCAAATAAGATGTTTTGGTGCACCATAACGCTTCTCAATTTGCACTTTGAGGACTTCCCCCACTTCTTATTGACAGCACTTGCTTGCCACGAGCAAGTGCTGCCTGACCTCAGCCCGTGCATCTGCATGTGTGCACTGACACTGCCTGAGCACAGCCGTGCACACAGCTCCTCAGTGCTGATGCATCCACAGTGTGAGCGGGTGTGTCCTCCGTGATGGCTTCTCTCTCTTCCGCTTGCTACACTGATACACCCAGAAGCGTAACGAGGTGCTTCAGAGAGGAGAAGAAGAAATGTTATGCATGCGGCTCTTGACTTCATTTATTCTGACCTCTCTTACACTCTGAAGCCGCTTGCTCACTACACTTCCAGAAATCTAAGTGTAGCAAGCTAAATCAGTATGTGTATGCCAACACTGACACTGTGTCAGTGCTCGCCTACGGACATGCAGATTAAGTTCAGATAGTGCTGGCTCTCGGCAAGAGAGCTCTGTCAATCAGAAGCGGGGTAAGTCCCCAGAATACCAATTGAGGGGGCGTAGCGGTGCATTGTGCCCTTGATCATGCCAGTCGTGCACTGGAGCACCCTTATTTGCACTTAAACTAAAAGTAATTTTCACAGGCACTATACCACTAAAATCCACAGTGCTAGTATGATTTCTATTAGGGCTGAGTTCCCTACATCACTGTTTAATTTCATATGCATTTTGAGGGTGACAGACTCGCCTTAAAGGGAATCTGTAATCAGGTTTTTTATACCTCATCTGAGAGCTGCCTGATGTAGGCAAAGAGAAGCTGAATCCAATGATGTATCACTTATATTACTGGGTGCAGCCATTTCCACACAATCTGAGGTTTTAGATTTAGAATCAAGCAGAGCTGAGAAAGCTAACCCCACCCACACCACAGCTTACCCCGTCCTCACTAGGCTCTGTATATACAATGTCCATAGACCGTGATAATCTCTTAGTGATAAATCCTTCACAGCTAGTAAATAACAGCACACACTTTCACAAGTGACACATCCCTGAACTCTGTGGTTCAGCCTCTATCTCTTACTGTCTTCAGATTACATACAGTGGGTACGGAAAGTATTCAGACCCCTTTAAATTTTTCGCTCTTTGTTTCATTGCAACCATTTGGTAAATTCAAAAAAGTTCATTTTTTTCTCATTAAAGTACACTCAGCACCCCATTTTGATTGAAAAAAAAATAAAAATGTAGAAATTTTTGCAAATTTATTAAAAAAGAAAAACTGAAATACCACATGGTCATAAGTATTCAGACCATTTGCTCAGACACTCATATTTAAGTCAGATGCTGTCCATTTCCTTGTGATCCTCCTTGAGAAGGTTCTACTCCTTCATTGGAGTCCAGCTGTGTTTAATTAAACTGATAGGACTTGATTTGTAAAGGCACACACCTGTCTATATAAAACCTCACAGCTCACAGTGCATGTCAGACCAAATGAGAATCATGAGTTCAAAGGAACTGCCCAAGAAGCTCAGAGACAGAATTGTGGCAAGACACAGATCTGGCCAAGGTTATAAAAGAATTTCTGCATTACTCACGGTTCCTAAGAGCACAGTGGCCTTCATAATCCTTAAATGGAAGAAGTTTGGGACCACCAGAAGTCTTCCTAGACCTGGCCATCCAGCCAAACTGAGCAATCCTGGGAGAAGAGCCTTGGTGAGAGAGGTAAAGAAGAACCCCAAGATCACTGTGGCTAAGCTCCAGAGATGCAGTAGGGAGATGAGAGAAAGTTCCACAAAGTCAACTATCACTGCAGCCCTCCACCTGTCGGGCCTTTATGGCAGAGTGGCCCAACGGAAGCCTCTCCTCAGTGCAAGACATATGAAAGCCCGCATAGAGTTTGCTCAAAAACACATGAAGGACTGGCAGACTATGAGAAATAAGATTCTCTGGTCTGATGAGACAAAGATAGAACTTTTTGGTGATAATTCTGAGTGGTATGTGTGGAGAAAACCAGGCACTGCTCATCACCTGCCCAATACAATCCCAACAGTGAAACATGGTGGTGGCAGCATCATGCTATGGAGGTGTTTTTCAGCTGCAGTGACAGCACGACTGGTTGCAATTGAAGGAAACATGAATGTAGCCAAGTACAGAGATATCCTGGATGAAAACTCTTCCAGAGTGCTCTGGACCTCAGACTTGTCCAAAGGTTCACCTTCCAACAAGACAATGACCTTAAGCACACAGCTAAAATAACAAAAGAGTGGCTTCAGAACAACTCTGTGCCCATTCTTGACTGGCCCAGCCAGAGCCCTGACCTAAACCCAATTGAACATCTCTGGAGAGACCTGAAAATGACTGTCCACCAACGTTCACCATCCAACCTGACGGAACTGGAGAGGATCTGCAAGGAAGAATGGCAGAGGATCCCCAAATCCAGGTGTGAAAAACTTGTTGCATCATTCCCAAGAAGACTCATGGCTGTACTAGCTCAAAAGGGTAGTTCTACTCAGTACTGAGCAAAGGGTCTGAATACTTGTCACCATGTGATATTTCAGTTTTTCTTTTTTAATAAATTTGCAAAAAGTTCTACATTTCTGTTTTTTTTTTTGCAGTCAAGATGGGGTGCAGAGTGTGCTTTAATGAGAAAGAAAATTAACTTTTTAGAATTTACCAAATGGCTGCAATGAAACAAAGAGTGGAAAATTTAAAGGCGTCTGAATACTTTCCGTACCTATTGTAGCAAAAGCCTGCTGACAGATTCCCTTTAACCTATTTTTTAGTCCACTGTATGCGATTTATCGTCTAGTAAGAAACTGGAATATTTCACTTTCAGTATTACCATTTTCTGATGATTCAGTGCGTTTCTTATCAATAAATTTGTTATATGATTACAGAAACAATATCTTGTTCTCATTCAGCAAATGCTAAATCCTGATTTTTACAGATTGGGTCAAATTCCTAACATTTTAGGGTATGTGCACATGTTCAGGAAAATTCTACTGCAAATCCTAATGTGTTGGCAGGAAAAACTATGTGTAAAATACCCTTGTTTTTGTCGCATTTTTTACATGCATTTTTGTTGCAGATTTTTCCCCATTTATTAGTATGGATGAAGTTTGCATAAAAAATGCTCCAGATTTAAATCTGCAAGTAAAAAATTGGCAACATGTGCATGAGACCTTAGGAATCGCATTCACTTTGCTGGCACTAGGAGATCGTTCCGGTTTTGTGACAAAACTGCGCAGAAAAAATGAAACAAAAATGCATCGTGTGCACAGACCCTTTTAACTAAAATGAATGATTCACCTTAATTAGACCATTCATTTCTGACTTAATTTTCTATCTAAGCAAAATAACGAGATGATTCTCATACGAACCATATCGGATAGCAAAAAGCACAATAAGTCACTCACAATAACCAGAGACCTAACCAGAGACTCTATACACTGCCAAATTCTATTCTCTAATGATCACATTTTGTCCAGTCACTTCCAAGCTGAGTTTCTGCTGAAAAATACCACTAACAAATAATCAGATTTCACATCTGGAATCTCCACAATAGGACGTATCTGATGCTGATTCTGCGGGAACATGATCATGACTGTTTTGAATTGTAGAGAAAAAAAACTTATTTATGGAAAAAAAAACAATGAAGTGAAGTTGAATTGTTGAAATATTTTACTGTGAAATGGTCAGGCTATTTATTAATAAAAAAAACTTTTTTTTAATAAAAACTGAAAGAGGACTCGTCACTTGCCATCAATATGTATTTTTTTTTTACCTGGTTTAAATGTCTTAATTTTGAATATGGGGTTGTTTTTCTTTTGTTTCTGTGCCTCTCTGCTCCTGAGATATGGACCTCTCTTCCCTATATGAAAATCTAGTCTTTTCAGACAAGGGGGTGTAGTCCTTAACTCTATATGGGAGTCTTAACACCCAGTTGGCTAAAAAAACAAAAACAAACTAGATTTATATTCAGGGAAGATGGGCCATATCTCAGGAATAGAAAAGGCACCGGACCAAAAGTGAAATAATGCCATAATTCTGGAGAACAGAGGCATTTACACCAGATTAAAATATTATATATTTATGGCAAGTGACAGGGCCTCTTTAGAGAGTAACCGTCATTTAAATTTTTATTTTATAAATCAATAGTACACATGAAACTTTGGAATATATCTTATCAGAGAAATCTGCTTCTTTCATCTGCAGGACTGATCTTTCATTCTCTATTAATGGGTAAAAGGTGTAAAATCTGTATTCGTTGAAGACAGACTTTCCCATTACTGAGTTAGGAGATGGCAGTTGGTGCTTTTAAAATTCTACGGAGAGGGTAGGAGGGAGGAGCTAGAAGCAGATACAGACATTCTGCTGCAAGTTCTCCTGTGTAAGGGATCATCAGGTGAAGTAGATCTGCTAAGCCTCTGGTCCGGGTGGGCACACGAGCCCCAGGCGTTGGTGCAGCTTCCAGAGGACACCGTGGGGACTAGGACTAACTAGAAACTCAGGAGCAGATGGACAAATGGAGGGGAACCCAGCAAGGATGGATGCAAGTTGAAAAACAGTAGTACAGATAATGGAGCATACCAGACAATGAACACTAGAGTCTCAATGATAAGACACAGTTGTGTGTGTCAATGGGCTTTAAGGCCCCGTCACACTAAGCGACGCTACAGCGATCCCGACAATGATACGACCTGTCAGGGATCGTTGCTGCGTCGCTATGTGGTCGCTGGTGAGATGTCAAACAGTCAGACCTTCCCAACGACGCAGCAGCGATGCAGCGACCCTTAACGATCTGTATAACGATGCACGCCTATGTGTTTCTGTGTCTGAGTCGTTAACAAGGTCGTTGGTAAGGTGTCAAACAAACCGATACATGCTACCCAGCGGGGCTTCAACGATCAAAGAAATGTCCAGACCATTCCGACACGACCAGCGATCTCACAGCAGGGGCCTGGTCGCTGCCAAGTGTCAAACGTAGCGAGATCGCGCTGAGGTCACTGTTGCGTCACAAAACTTGTGACTCAGCAGCGATCTCGCTAGCAATCTCGCTTAGTGTGATGGGGGCTTTAGATAGGTCTAGGGAGACAATGTCATAGATCTTCACTGGATCACAATCTGCAAAACTCAACATGGAGCACTACAGAGAGCAGCAGACCCAAGAGAAGGAAGCAGAGCCCGCGGTACTCAGGACAGGTGTGTAACATCCTGAAAGTACAGTTTCCAGTTCTCTATAGAACTTTATGAGCACCAACTGTCATCTCCTATCTCAGTTATAGGAAAATTTGTATTCACTAAACACACATTTTACCCGTGAATTTAGAATTTTGAGAGTGAATGATCAGTCCAGGAGGAGAAAGAAGCAGAATCCTCTGATAAGATATATTACAAAGTTTCTTATTTATATATACAGTTAGGTCCATATATATTTGGACAGAGACAACATTTTTCTAATTTTGGTTCTAGACATTACCACAATGAATTTTAAACAAAACAATTCAGATGCAGTTGAAGTTCAGACTTTCAGCTTTCATTTGAGGGTATCCACATTAAAATTGGATGAAGGGTTTAGGAGTTTCAGCTCTTTAACATGTGACACCCTGTTTTTAAAGGGACCAAAAGTAATTGGACAATTGACTCCAAGGCTATTTCATGGACAGTTGTGGGCAATCCCTTCGTTATGTCATTCTCAATTAAGCAGATAAAAGGCCTGGAGTTAATTTGAGGTGTGGTGCTTGCATTTGGAAGGTTTTGCTGTGAAGTAAACATGCGGTCAAAGGAGCTCTCCATGCAGGTGAAACAAGCCATCCTTAAGCTGCAAAAACAGAAAAAAAACATCCGAGAAATTGGTACAATATTAGGAGTGGCAAAATCTACAGTTTGGTACATCCTGAGCAAGAAAGAAAGCACTGGTGAACTCATCAATGCAAAAAGACCTGGGCGCCCACGGAAGACAACAGTGGTGGATGATCGCAGAATAATCTCCATGGTGAAGAGAAACCCCTTCACAACAGCCAACCAAGTGAACAACACTCTCCAAGAGGTAGGCGTATCAATATCCAAATCTACCATAAAGAGAAGACTACAAGAAAGTAAATACAGAGGGTTCACTGCACGGTGCAAGCCACTCATAAGCATCAAGAATAAAAAGGCTAGACTGGACTTTGCTAAAAAACATCTAAAAACGCCAGCACAGTTCTGGAAGAACATTCTTTGGACAGATGAAACCAAGATCAACCTCTACCAGAATGATGGAAAAAGAAAAGTATGGCGAAGGCGTGGTACAGCTCATGATCCAAAGCATACCACATCACCTGTAAAACACGGTGGAGGCAGTGTGATGGCTTGGGCATGCATGGCTGCCAGTGGCACTGGGTCACTAGTGTTTATTGATGATGTGACACAGGACAGAAGCAGCCGAATGAATTCTGATGTATTCAGAGCCATACTGTGTGCTCAGATGTAGTTTCATACTACAGATGGACAATGACCTAAAACATAAAGCCAAAGCAACCCAGGAGTTTATTAAATCAAAGAAGTGGAATATTCTTGAATGGCCAAGTCAGTCACCTGATCTCAACCCAATTGAGCATGCATTTCACTTGTTAAAGACTAAACTTCAGACAGAAAGGCCCACAAACAAACAGCAACTGAAAACCACCGCAGTGAAGGCCTGGCAGAGCATCAAAAAGGAGGAAACACAGCGTCTGGTGATGTCCATGAGTTGAAGACTTCAGGCAGTCATTTCCAACAAAGGGTTTTCAACCAAGTACTAGAAATGAACATTTTATTTACAATTATTTATTCTGTCCAATTACTTTTGGTCCCTTTAAAAACAGGGTGGCACATGTTAAGGAGCTGAAACTCCTAAACCCTCCATCCAATTTTAATGTGGATACCCTCAAATGAAAGCTGAAAGTCTGAACTTCAACTGCATCTGAATTGTTTTGTTTAAAATTCATTGTGGTAATGTCTAGAACCAAAATTAGAAAAATTTTGTCTCTGTCCAAATATATATGGACCTAACTGTATATGCATATATATATATATATATATATATATATATATATATATATATATACATATATATATATATAAAATCAAAATGATGGTTACTCTTTAAGTAAATATAGGATTCTTAGGATGGATCATTATTGAATGTGTGATTGATACGAGAATGATATGTAAAATGTGTCTCCACCACCTTCCAACCCTTTATATTTGGTCCACAATCTTCCAGTGTTCTCCTAACTTAATTAAGGTGCAGATTTTACATGAAGGTCATCCACCCAATGAACTTTAGGTTAAATAGTGGAGACTCCTACTGTATGAAATATATCTATTTCTGATATGAATGTTTTACCTGCTGACTGGCCCATCAAGTTTTGAGCTTCTTCAGAGGAATGTAAGGGCAGCTTTTCTCCTAAGGAGAAAGAAGAGATATATTGAACGTTCTTGCCCTTGAGGATATTAATCTTTTGCATCATCTAAAAAAGCTCATAAATTGATGAGAAAATGGAATAAATCCGGCAATACTTCTAAATACAGATGACTATGTCTATCAAAGAACCACCAGAAGTTATCTAAGCCCAACCACTTATTATTAGAGTGCAAGCTGATGGAGTTATCAGAACGTTACTACGTACAGTGTATTAAAAAAAAAAGAAATTAGTGCATAAAAAAATAATAAATGAACAAAAAAGTGAAATGCCTGAGACGTGAGAAGAGAAAAGAAGGAAGACTCTAGAACGGGAAAGTTGGGTACGTACCAGGGAAAGCAGGGGTGGTCTGTCCGAGGGGAGTAAAGGGGGTTTGCTGCATGGCCAACTGGTGGAGCTTGGTCAACTGCTGAGGGGTAGGAGGGACATTAGAACTAAGAAGGTTATTGTTAGAGAGTACAAGAAGTCACAGGCACAAGAAAACAGAGTCAAATAATAAAAGAAAACAAATCACCAGGTTGCCATGGGACATACACACACAATGTAGAGAAGAAAAGAGCTTGGCCCGAAATGGCAAGAAGCATATGACCTGACAAGCCCTCCTTAAAGGGGTTGTCCATTGAAAACAAGTTATCACCTGTCCACAAAATAAGTGATTACTTACATTGGTGGGGATTGAAGGGGGAATTTTTATCCCCAATGGGACACTTTTATTCTTGCTAGCAGCAGGTGGGATGCCCGACTATCGCTCTATTCGTTCTCTTTGGAGCTGCTGGAAAAAGTCAAGTACAAAGCTAAGCAGCTCGATAAAGAATGAGTAGAGCAAAAATCACATATAGGCACCGCTGCTTCATTCTAATGGGGATAAAACGACTCTGTTCTGCCGATTGGTGCAGGTCCCATAGCTCAGACCCCCACCGATCAACAAGTTATCACCTACCCAATGGATAGCAGATAACTTTTTTTTTTTCATTGGACAACCCCTTTAAAACTTTGACGAAATTGACATATATTTCTGTGATGGAGCATATATTCTTCATGTTAATATCATGGGGCATTCTTTTTTTATGTTCATTTGTGTTGAATTTATTTATTTTTTTTGTCATTTGTTGGAAAGTCATTTTTCCTTTTAACCATTCATGCATTTTTGGCAAGTCTATGATTTCTATCTACATAATATCTATTGATGCCAAGCAATATAGGCTACCATAGAATGGCATCACGGCAACTAATCTGTACATATTTAAAACAGCAAAAAATAGAAGAATTCTGCATGTCCTTATGGAAGGCTGAAGTATTCAGTATTGTTATCATGCATTAGAAGATGTCAATCCTTTATGGGATGTGTACACATTATACGCATTGGCTTCACCATACAGGTTAATTATGACATTTTTGTTCAGAATTTGGATTGTGTTTCTCTTTTAATCTGTGTAAATTTTTCAACCATATGAGAAAAAAATAATAAAGTTATGAAGCGTAAACCTGATGGAGCCAAGTCCTCTTTCCATTGTGACGCACGTTCCATGGCCGCCCATCGAGTAACAAATACAGAGCTCCCATCTCAGACATATTAATATTATGAGCTAATATTAATTATCAGTAACATCAGCATGCTGGGGAAGAAAGTGTGAGGAAGAGGAGGGTGATAGAAAATGAGAGATAAAAACTCACATCAGGGTGGGGGATTGCGTACTGTCCTTGGATAGAATAGGCCTGAAACAGAAGGGGAAATAAAGTCAGAGTGGTATATAGATATGGAAATATAGTCATAGCCAAAGAGAAGAAGACCATGGATGAGTCCTACATGACCCCGGGAACTACAATGAAACATTTCACATCTATTTCCTAATGTAGAATCAAGCATGCTCATACTGGTCCAGAAAATCTAAGAATAAGACTATGTTCACACATCATGTTGTTTTCAGCATTTTTTGATGCAGTTTTTTTATGCAAATTTTCAGCTTCCTTTTGCAGTACCAGCAAAGTCTATGAGAAACCAGAATTCTCTGTTCACACATCATGGGTTTTTTTTGTTCAGGATTTTGTGCCGTGCATCGTTTTTTTGGAAAATAGAGCATGTCACTTATTTCAGCGATTTTTCAGCATTTTTTTTCACCCATAGAAAGTAATGGGTGGTGAAGAAAACGCATCAAAAACGCACCAAAATTTGTATCAGCGTTTTTACAGTGTTTTTTTCAGCGTTTTTGATGCCAAAATAGAATGGAGTTCTTTTTTTTTCACAGAACTTTATGTACATGCATAAAAAGAGACAGAAGGACAGTGAAAAAAAACGCATCAAAAACACATAAAAAAGCACCAAAACTGCAATACAAATCCTGAACAAAATGCCCTTGAAGATCAGGTTTTGCTACAGAAAACCGACGCAAAAAAAAACATGATGTGTGACCATAGCCTAAGACAATGTGAGAATGACAAATGTTATCAGTAAGACTGCCAATCACATGCACAATATGTGCGGCTCAGTATGGCCACAACTTGGCTAAAAGTTGCCACTGATTGCAGTCATTGAGGGATTCAATGCTATTGTGCAATGTCATGCAAGAAATAGTCAAACTCCAATGGAAAGCAATGTACACTCAAAATGAATACAACTTTTCCAATGATGAGAAAAGAAAGTTGCACAACTCCATGACCATGCAAAAGTTGTCATGTTTGTGGAGTCCCACAAGTTCTAAATGAAAAGATCTTCCATGAAGCTGAATGGGACAGTAATAAATGTTTTAAGAGATTTCTACAAGTTAAATCTAGATTTATATATCTATAATAGAATAAAGAAAATGTGATCTTGATGAAAGAAGGTAGAGCTAACAGAGTGCTCTATAATTACGCTCATTCCAGGGAGTATACTGTACTGTAGTGACATCTAGTGTTTACTATAGTGTATTACAGTTTTCTGTTTGTCAGAAAAGTGACAAAATATAGAGTTGGGGGAATCTTTACATGGATTGCGTCATCAAAAATTGACCCATTGTCAAAATCAGGTTATGATAAGTGTATTTCTAAAAAAAATAAAATAGAAATATATACATATATGTGTGTTTGTTTTTTTCCGGTTATTTTACATATAATATGTATTAAAAAAAATCTTACAGTTTTCACATTGGCCTCTGGAGCTATTCTAGACTCACACTTCCTGTTATTTTAGGTAATTCATATATACATTAGCAGCAATAAGGTGACTCAGATCATATCTTTTGTATTGATGCATCTAATGAGCGAGTGCAAAGGTCATTGTGAAAGGAGGGGGAGCAGGTGAGCTGTGACATTGTTTATTGTGATTGGAGAATAGTGTCTTATCAGCTGTGTATGGGAAGTGTCACCTGTCATTCTAATCCTACCTCTGATGATAATGAGACTTCTGAAAACTGTTCAGTAAAGAATAGAAAGTAGGAGTCTAAAATAGCCCCATTGATCAGTGTGAAAATTGCAAGATTTCCATTGTGTTTAATATAGATTGAAATATGAAAAATAATCATTGTCAAAAAATATTTAAAAAAGACATTTAACACAAAACCTGATTTAAACAATAGGTCATTGTTTGATTATACATTTCATTTCAGTTCTATAGGGATAATGTTTGTTCACTTTAATGCAAACTATTTTATATATTATTTTTTTTAAAAAGACAAATACTTTATACCCACTAATAAATTTGTCATTCCTCTTTTTTTTCCCTATGGGAATGTTGTTACTATGTAAGTAATTAGTAATAAATAATTCATGAATATATCTTTGATCCATCAGTAAAATAAAGACTCTGCTAGACTCGATTCTTTCTACTTCACACATTGCTCATGAGTTGAACTGTTCTAAACATCTGCGGATAGTTACAATCTAGATGTCATTAAGATAACAAAACTATTAAGATTAGTCCCATTAGTTCCCTAATTATTTTGCATGCAACCATGGCACTAAATTTACCCAACCATTCATGCAGAGGATGAGGGATCATTAACTTTAAGTCACACGGCCAGACCATTTTAGCAAAATACGGTATGCTGTATAAGGCCCCATGTACATGGGAAAGTCAAAAATTGATAGAGATCATTCCAATATCTTACTGGAATCATTCTCATTCTCTACTTTATAGACATCACATTAAACAAATTTTTCTGTTGTCTGCATTATGTATAGTCATAGAGCTAATGATCCAGTCTTGATGAGTGATAACTTGAAGGATGAGAAAACATGCAAGAAAATTTTTGCAAACTAACGGGCAGAGGCTGGTGCTGCAGCAATAGGCTGAGGTTGGCAGTGGAGGCACCCAGCGGATCCGCTCTTACCTGACCACCTGCAAAAATGACAGGGGCGGAGGCGGGTTTTGGACGGTAAGGGATGGTGGCACCTTTTGGTGGGGACTAGGAAAAGGGATAGGAGAGGGAGAGATAATATTAGAGTACCCCTCTTATAAAAATAAACAACAATAGCCACTTGGTGAAAAATAACATAAAACTACAGATCCTAAAATAATGTAACTATCGATGTACCAAGTGTAAACACTGTTTATATCCGTCTGAAATTAAAGGGCTGATCGGTGGGGATGTTGAGTGTTGGACCATCACCAATTTTATATGATCATATGATTACTTTTCCTAAGGATAGGTCATCAATATAAAAGTCCTTTAATTTTTCTTCAACTACCACTTTAGGATTGCTTGGTCGAGCATTGATATTTTTTTGATAAAGAAAGTTCAACTTGTTTCATTAATTGTGTTATCACTAGTGATGAGCGAGTATGTTTTGTTAACCCTTTCGCCGCGTATACTCGACCGAGCACCGAGTATTTATAGCGTGCTCGGGCTTTAAGTTTTCCTCGCTCCGTGAACATGATTTGCGACTGTTTGACAGATTTAATACATGTGAAGAATGCTGGAAAAACAGGCATTCCTCACATGTATTAAATCTGTCAAACAGTCGCAAATCATGATCACGGAGCAACGAAAACTTAAAGCCCAAGCACGCTATAAATACTTGGTGCTAAGCCAAGTATACTCGGCGAAAGGGTTAACAAAACATACTCGCTCATCACTAGTTATCACTCATGATATATGTGTCCTATATTGCTTCCATGAATGTAGCCACCATATGAGCTGCTGGAGTCGTTTTGTAGCCAAGAGGTTCATAATCTGTAACGGGTCTGGGAGGCGGAACCTCTGAGCTACTATACAAGGGGGCGGTCCTTGTAAGGGAGCGGGTGGCGACCAGGGTAGACGGGCAGGCAGTCACAGCAGGTGACTGGGACAGTCTCTGAATGAACGGACAGGAGGTCACGGCAAGTGACCGGAGCAGTCTCTGGATGAACGGGCAGGAGGTCACGGCAAGTGACCGGGGCAGTCTCTGGAAGAACGGGCAGGAGGTCACGGCAAGTGACCGGGGCAGTCTCTGGATGAACGGGCAGGAGGTCACGGCAAGTGACCGGGGCAGTCTCTGGGTAAAGGATTGGTACGACCTGTGGCGGCAGATGATAGACGTGAGCTCCCAGGTGAGCAGGCGAGAGTCTCTGGATAAACGGGTGGTCACAGCATGTGATGGCGGAACCTCCAGGAAGACCAACAGACAGGTAGCAGATGAGCGCTCCCAGGTGAGCGGGCAGGAGTCTCTGGACAGGCGGGTGGTCACAGCACGTGACGGCAGAGCCTCCTGGTAGGCTAGCAGACAGGCAGCAGATGAGCGCTCCCAGGTGAGCGGGCAAACTGGTCCTTAGACAGACTGACAGGAGTTGGAAGGCAGACCGTCGGACCTCAGGCAAGCAGGCAGGTAGAAGATGTGCGCTCCCAGGTGAGCGGGCAAGCTGGTCCTTAGACAGACTGACAGAAGTTGGAAGGCAGACCGTCGGACCTCAGGCTAGCAGGCAGGTAGCAGGATATCAGGCAGGAATTAGACAGCAGACTGGCAGGAATCTGGCAGGTATCTGGCAGGTAACTGGCAACGGGACCTGAAGGCTGAAGCAGAGTAGTGAACAGTGCTACAACATTGCTCGGGCACCTCCATTTTGGAGGAGGTGCCTTTTATATGGGAGGTCCTCCGGCAATTGGCCGGGGACTCCTTAGGAAGGCGCGCGCGGTCCCTTTAAGAGAGGGGGAGCGCGCGCGCGCCCTAAGCACACTGCCGGGGAAGGAGCGTGTGCCGGAAGCAGCGGGGAGAGAAGCGCTGGAGGACGCCGCGCCAGGAGCGGGGAGGTGAGAGGGATGGCGTCTCTGCCTAGAACGGGGCAGAGACGCCGATGCTACAGTACCCCCCCTTTAGGCCCCCTCTTTTTTTGGCCAGAAAGAAATTTCTGAAGGAGAAGCGGGGCGTTGATGTTCTCCCTGGGTTCCCAAGTTCTCTCCTCAGGACCAAACCCCTTCCAATCTACCAGAAAAAAGGTTTTTCCTCTTACCCTCTTGGAGGCCAGAATACTCTCTACCTCAAAGATGTCATCAGCGGAAACCGGAGCAGGAGGGGCACCTGGATTTTTGGAAAAAAAGTTAAAGACAACAGGTTTGAGGAGAGATACGTGGAAGGAGTTGGGGATCCGTAGGGTGGCCGGGAGTTTTAATTTGTAGGCCACAGGGTTAATTTGCCTGAGGACTTCGAAGGGGCTGATGAATCGAGGACCCAACTTGTAGGAGGGTACTTTGAGCCGCACATGTTTGGATAAGAGCCAAACCTTGTCTCCCGGACGGAATTGGGGCGGATCCAGACGTCTCTTATCAGCATATCTCTTCATCCGCTCAGAGGAGAGAAGAAGAGCGGACCTGGTGCTCTCCCAAATAGTAGAAAATTCGCTGACAAGAGACTCCGCAGCAGGGTTGTCCACAGAAACGGAGACAGGAAGTGGAATCCGGGGATGTTGGCCACCGACTATAAAGAACGGGGATTTGGAAGAGGACTCGCTCTCATGGTTGTTATAAGAGAACTCGGCCCATGGTAAGAGATCCACCCAGTCCGAGTGGTGAGCATCAACGAAGTGCCGGAGGTAGCTGGACAAGATCTGATTGATCCGCTCCACTTGACCATTGGACTGAGGGTGGTAAGCGGAGGAGAAATCCAGGGTAATGTCCAGCAGCTTACATGTGGCTCTCCAGAAGCGAGAGGTGAACTGAACCCCACGATCCGACACGATGTGGAGGGGCAGACCATGGAGACGGAAGATGTGGCGGATAAAGTCTTTAGCCAGCTCGGGTGCAGACGGAAGACCAGGCAGGGGAATGAAGTGGGCCATCTTAGAAAAACGGTCAGCGACAACCCAAATGACAGTACAACCGGCAGAAACTGGAAGGTCGGTGATAAAGTCCATAGCGATGTGTTGCCAAGGAGCAGCAGGTACGGGAAGGGGCAGGAGATGGCCGGCAGGTAGATGTCGGGGAACTTTGTTACGGGCACAGGATGAACAGGCCGCGACGAAGTCTACCACGTCCTTACGCAGGGTAGGCCACCAGTAATGCCGGGTAATAAGTTGGAAGGTCTTCTTTTGGCCAGCATGGCCAGCTAGTTTAGAAGAATGTCCCCAGCGAAGAACCCTCTCCCGATCTGGCACAGCTACGAACGTCTTACCGGGTGGAAGACGAGTCAGATCCAAGGGGGCCACATTCATCACCTTGGAGGAGTCGATGATGTGCGTAGGTTCCTCCTCTTGATCGGAGGACAGGAAGGACCGGGACAAGGCATCAGCTTTGACGTTCTTGTCCGCCGGACGGAAATGAAGAATGAAGTCGAAGCGGGCAAAAAACAACGACCACCGGGCCTGGCGAGGATTGAGTCTCTGGGCATTTTGGAGATATGCCAGGTTTTTGTGATCCGTGTAGATAATTACCGGGTAGAGAGCCCCTTCAAGCAGATAGCGCCACTCTCCCAGTGCCAATTTGATGGCTAGCAATTCCCGGTCTCCAATGGAGTAGTTGCGCTCCGACGAGGAGAAGATTTTGGAGAAGAAGCTGCACGTTACCATTCTCCCGGTAGAAGACTTCTGGGTGAGCACCGCTCCGGCTCCGGAGGAGGAGGCATCAACCTCCAGGTAGAATTGTTTATTACAGTCCGGACGGTGCAGGACGGGAGCAGAGGCGAAGGCTTTCTTTAGGGAAAGGAAGGCCTCCTCGGCTTCAGGCGACCATGTCCTGGGGTTAGCCCCCTTACGGGTAAGTGCAGATATGGGAGCAGTCCGAGACGAGAAGTGTGGGATGAAAAGACGATAATAATTAGCGAAGCCCAGGAATCGCTGTATCGCCTTCAAACCTTCAGGACGAGGCCATTTTAGAACGGAAGAGAGCTTCTCGGGATCCATTTGCAGACCTGTTTGGGAGATGACATAGCCCAAGAACGGAAGGGAGGTCTGATCGAAGAGGCACTTCTCGTATTTGGCGTAAAGGTGGTTCTGCCGAAGCCTAAGCAGGACCTGACGAACATCCCTCCGGTGTGTGGGGAGATCCGGAGAGAAGACCAAGATATCGTCCAGGTATACCACTACGCAGGAGTACAGGAGGTCACGGAAGATGTCGTTGACTAGTTCCTGAAAGACCGCGGGAGCATTACAGAGACCGAAGGGCATCACAAGGTACTCGTAGTGACCGTCCCGGGTATTGAATGCCGTCTTCCACTCGTCTCCTTGACGGATACGGACCAGATTATACGCTCCTCATAGATCCAGCTTGGAGAAGATCCTGGCGCCTTTGAGACGGTCAAACAATTCGGAGATGAGTGGCAGGGGATATTTGTTTTTTACCGTGATGAGATTGAGTCCTCTGTAGTCAATACAGGGACGTAGCGAGCCGTCTTTCTTTTTGACAAAGAAGAATCCGGCTCCAGCCGGGGAGGTAGATTTTCGGATAAATCCCCTAGCCAGATTCTCTTCAATGTACTCAGACATGGCTCGGGTCTCGGCTGCAGACAACGGGTAGATACGCCCACGGGGAGGAGTGGTGCCAGGTACCAGGTCGATCGGGCAATCGTATGGCCTATGGGGTGGCAACTTCTCAGCTTCCTTCTTACCGAAGACGTCCGCATAGGGCCAGTAGGGAGCCGGGAGACCAGGTAAGTTAGCTGGAGTAGGCTGAGGGCGAAGTGGACGGACCGGGACCAGGCAGGTCCTATGGCAGTCAGGGCCCCATCAGAGTACTTCACCGGACCGCCAGTTCAATACGGGTTCATGTGTCTGGAGCCAAGGTAGACCTAGCAACAGGGAGTGAGAAAGTCCGGACAGCACATGGAATGAGATCTCCTCAGAGTGCAGCATTCCCACCTGCAGGGTTATGGGTTCGGTGACGAGCAGGATGGTCTCCGAGAGAAGTCTTCCATCCACGGAGGCGACTGACAATGGTTCAGCCAAGGACTTGGTGGGAATATGGTATCTCTCTACCAGAGACTGGGAGATGAGGTTTCCAGCAGCTCCAGAATCCAGATGGGCGAGTTCAAAGAGACGGTTTTCTCCCCAAGCAATAGAGACCGGTAAGGTCAGAGACGGAGAGGGCTTACTTTTGTCTAGGACGACCTCTCCGAGTGGTCCTAGACACTGGCGTTTCCCGGTTTTTCCGGGCAGGAACGGATGAAGTGCTTCATACTGCCACAATAGAAACAGCTTCCCTCGGCTCAGCGAGATTCTTGGCGAGAACCGACCATCTTGGTCTGGTCGACCTGCATAGGCTCAGGAGAGTGTAGCTGAGGAGAGACGGAGGGAGTGACGGGTTTCTGAAAAGTAGGAGCTAGACGTGGAACCCTCCTCTCACGGGTGACCTCTTTGGCATGCTCCTGGAACCGCAGGTCAATCCGGGTGGCAAGAGTTATAAGGTCATCGAGAGTGGTAGGAATGTCCCGACCGGCAAGTTCATCTTTAATACGGCCGGACAGACCCTCCCAGAAGACGGAAACCAGAGCGTCATTATCCCAGGCCAGCTCCGAGGCAAGGGTACGGAACCGTATGGCATATTGGCCCACGGTGAGACTTCCCTGACGGAGGCGTAGCAGAGATGATGCGGATGAGGTCTTCCGTCCGGGTTCGTCGAAGACTTTCCGGAAAGCCGTGAGAAAGGCAGGCAAGTCGGACACCAGGGGGTCTCCTCTCTCCCATAGAGGATTTAGCCAGGCCAGGGCCTCCCCGGTGAGATGGGACATGATGAAGGCAATTTTGGCCCGGTCGGAGTTAAACTGGTGAGACAGGAGTTCAAAGTGCAGGGTGCACTGATTTATGAAGCCCCGAGCCTGGGCGGAGTCGCCTCCGAAACGAGGAGGTGCAGAAAGCCGGGGTCCGGGGTAGGATACCATGTTATTAGTGGGCAGTGGAGCTGCCGGATTGCGAGTCATGGCACTGGCGGTGGTTGCAGGCAGAGCAGTCAGAGTGTCCAGGCGAGAATTGACATTTCGCAGGTGACCCAGGATGGACTCCTGTTGGGACCTCTGACGGGACAGTTCATGACACAGGTCCGAGAGCGAGGGAGCTTGGGTGCCACTGGGTTCCATGGCCCGAGCAAACTGTAACGGGTCTGGGAGGCGGAACCTCTGAGCTACTATACAAGGGGGCGGTCCTTGTAAGGGAGCGGGTGGCGACCAGGGTAGACGGGCAGGCAGTCACAGCAGGTGACTGGGACAGTCTCTGAATGAACGGACAGGAGGTCACGGCAAGTGACCGGGGCAGTCTCTGGATGAACGGGCAGGAGGTCACGGCAAGTGACCGGGGCAGTCTCTGGAAGAACGGGCAGGAGGTCACGGCAAGTGACCGGGGCAGTCTCTGGATGAACGGGCAGGAGGTCACGGCAAGTGACCGGGGCAGTCTCTGGGTAAAGGATTGGTACGACCTGTGGCGGCAGATGATAGACGTGAGCTCCCAGGTGAGCAGGCGAGAGTCTCTGGATAAACGGGTGGTCACAGCATGTGACGGCGGAACCTCCAGGAAGACCAACAGACAGGTAGCAGATGAGCGCTCCCAGGTGAGCGGGCAGGAGTCTCTGGACAGGCGGGTGGTCACAGCACGTGACAGCAGAGCCTCCTGGTAGGCTAGCAGACAGGCAGCAGATGAGCGCTCCCAGGTGAGCGGGCAAACTGGTCCTTAGACAGACTGACAGGAGTTGGAAGGCAGACCGTCGGACCTCAGGCAAGCAGGCAGGTAGAAGATGTGCGCTCCCAGGTGAGCGGGCAAGCTGGTCCTTAGACAGACTGACAGAAGTTGGAAGGCAGACCGTCGGACCTCAGGCTAGCAGGCAGGTAGCAGGATATCAGGCAGGAATTAGACAGCAGACTGGCAGGAATCTGGCAGGTATCTGGCAGGTAACTGGCAACGGGACCTGAAGGCTGAAGCAGAGTAGTGAACAGTGCTACAACATTGCTCGGGCACCTCCATTTTGGAGGAGGTGCCTTTTATATGGGAGGTCCTCCGGCAATTGGCCGGGGACTCCTTAGGACGGCGCGCGCGGTCCCTTTAAGAGAGGGGGAGCGCGCGCGCACACGCCCTAAGCACACTGCCGGGGAAGAAGCGCGTGCCGGAAGCAGCGGGGAGAGAATCGCTGGAGGACGCCGCGCCAGGAGCGGGGAGGTGAGAGGGACGGCGTCTCTGCCTAGAACGGGGCAGAGACGCCGATGCTACATAATCACATCCAAGTGCCCCTTCTAGTTATGCCTCTGGCTGCAATGCAATGGTTTTCTTCCATTTGGATACTAGTGTCACGGGTTTACTGTGACAGAGAGGAGCCAGAAGACCGCAGCCTCTGAGTTCACGTATTCCTACATTGAATAGAAGCAGTCCTCCCTCTTACTAAATGCTGCTGGTTTCTTTCAGCATTGATGACTTAAACTTCTTAGCTTTGAGTCTCTGTAGCTTCCTTCTTGGAAGTTCTCAGCTGTGCAGTAGCCGCCACTTCCCTTTCCTATATAGTCTCTGCTCTGGCAATCTGGATTCGGTGTCTGGTAGAGGCATTTAAGGAGAGTTGTTCTGTGACTGTTGCTTGTTGTTTTGGCTTTGTGCATAGTCCCATCTTCTTCCATTTTTGTTTACCTTCCTTTAGCTTCCTTCCTTTTTACCTTCGGTGTTTTCCCTCTGTTGTCTGTGAGTGCATATTTTGTATGCTTGGTATTTTCATTTATCCCTGTACGTCCTTTCCTTGTTTGTCTGGTTTGTGTATTTACATACACTATTCTTCCCCACTGCCATGGGTGGAAGAGGGAACAGATAAGGGCTGATTCAGAAGAACAGCAAGGTACATGGCCCCAGCATCTTCACCATCAAAAGTAACCTGGAGAGCAGGGATAGGTAGGGCGCCCCTAGCGTTAGGGACACGGCAGGACCCCTGGTCCTGTGTTTTCAGTCAACAGTATCATGACAACTAGTGTGGCCCTTGGAATCTTTTATAACCAAAACAGCAACAAATCTTAAGAATTCCTACAGGACTTTTAGGATGTGAGGTAAATTTATATCAGTCAGTTCTGTATATAGAATAAACTTTGACACTTGGTAACTGAGTACAACATTTCTGTTTTTATGACCATGTCAGATCAATATTCTTTAACAGAAATGTTCAGAAAGGAGATTATAGCATAAAACCCCCCAAAAATGTGTATATTATGGAAATTCTTTATGGGGAAGACAATGAATTGCAGATTAACTGGGCATCCGCTTCTGTATAGATGCTTTTGCTTTAGGAATACCGTCTGTGATTGACTTACTAAAGCTGACAATGTAAAGTCGGTTTACTTGAAAAGATGATATTTCAACTGAAGATATAACTGAATGTTGTCACAATGAATTCTCAATGGCCATGATAAAAAACTAAGCAGCAATGTGTTATTTCCCAGTACCTTAGGGATCCTGAGTCAGGGTACTTGAGGTACTGAGAAATAACACATTGCTGCTTAGAAGGAACAATTTAATGTAAGAACATCACCTTTAACACTACATTGTAGTATTTGTAGTCATTTATTAAGATACATATTTTAAGGAGAAGTTCTCATGAAATCTAAACATCTTTTAATAAATTCGAAAGGCAAGTGACTTGTAGCATCAGACTGGGGGGTGTGACACCGGAGGTAACAGCTTTCACAGCTAGTAGTTTGGGAAAGTATGACTGTGACAATTCATGCTCTTGCAGTTCTGTGCACTTGTCCACGTCACAGATGATTGCATGAACCATGACCCGTTGAAACTAGCACTGTCCGGTTCAAAAAATGGAAAGCACTAGTGCGTGCAGCAATTTCCAATGGATTTAAAATTTCTCATGTGAACTACGACTTATATTGATCAACGTTGTGCACACTGACCAGAAATGTTTTTGTCTGATGTAGCTTTCATCTAATCCCTGCCTCCGTTTCTTTGCACTGATCATTTTGCTTCTGCTACGTAGCGAATATATTACTTGTGGTCCAGATAAATAGACTGCTGTTATACACCTGCAGATCCTGCTTGGTTGACGCTATACTGTAACTACATTATTACAGGGGCACTGTCCCTCAGGATGATAAATCTGAGGGACATAGTTTAGTGTTTTTCTATTAAGACTGGTGTTGGATATGTGTGGATTGGTGTGTATACATTACCGCTACTCCGACACACTGTACCTCCAACATCACTACACAAATCTGCTTCACACATTGGATAATAGCATCAGGGGTCCCCGAAATTGTAACTGCGCGCTCTGTGGAGTTAGGCAGCATGTCCCCAGCCACCTGCACCTGAGCTCCTGTAGACTGCACAGAAAAAGAGAATGAATTATAACATAAGACTGGCGGGATCACTTTCCTATATTGATCCTTCTGCCTTCACGATCATGATGTCCCATTCTAATCCTAATGTCTTTTTAAAGGGAATCTGTCAGCGGGTTTTTGCTACCTCATCTGAGAGCAGCATAATGTAGGCAAAGAGAAGCTGAATCCAAGGATGTATCACTTAGATTACTGGGTTCAGCCATTCTGACACAATCAGAGCTTTTGGATTTAGAATGAAGCAGAGCTGAGAAAGCTAACCCTGCCCACATCACAGCTAACCCCGCCCTCACCAGGCTCTCCATATACAAAGTCCATAATTAATCTCTTACTGATAAATCCATCACAGTTAGTAAAACAACAGCACACACTTTGACAAGTAACACATTCCTGAACGCTGTGTTTCAGCCTCTATCTTCTGCTGTGTTCAGATTACATAGGGAAAACCTGCCGACAAATTCCCTTTAATTACTTTAAAGAGGACCTCTCACCAAGTCAAAAGTGGCAACTCTTTGCTTTTGTTTTATTCCCGCTTCTTGTTTTTTGTTTTTTTTATAAATCCACATACAGTACAAGAGACAAGGATCTTTTTATTTAGTGCTGCTTTTCAAGGTCTTTACTAGTGTTGAGCGAATTTGTTCGCCATTTCAAATTTGTGTTCGTGTTCAGGGTTCCGACTTGTTCGCGCCAAAAAATCGGCTCCTCCCATGAACATCCCTGATTTGCCACGCTGTCAGGCCGATAACATCTGCGTGACAGCGTGGCAAATCAGGAATGTTCATGGGTGGAGACGATTTTTTGGCGCGAACAAGTCGCAACCCCGAACAAATTTGCTCAACACTAGTCTTTACGAAGGGGGCATTGGTCAAAATATTCTGTGGGGTGTTTCTTTCGACTCTTCTGCATTACTGCCTTGTGAGAACCTCCCCCTTGGAAAAGACCATAAAAATTAGCACTAAATAAAAAGGCCCATATCTATGGAATTGTACCGTAAATTTAAAAAATACAATTCTATCGAGCAGAGGGAGTAAGATAACAGCAAAAACTGGCCACTTTTGACCTGGTGACAGGTCCTCTTTACACAATTGATTAATAGTTTAGAAGAGCAAATAATACAATTAACATCCTAAAATGAGACTTGATGAACTAGCTCAGCATTCCCTCTGCACATACCTCTCTAATTTCTTTGATCTTGGAACCACCTTTTCCAATCAGAGATCCACACTGACTTGCCGGAACTACAAGTCTTAAAGTGACAGGAGGTTTGCTGGTTGCAGTACTGTTACTCATGGAATTTATGATGTCCTAAAAAGAAAGAAAACATCTAAAACTGTAGAGTACTAAATAATTATCAGAATACATAATTTCTTGATCATGAATATATTGTTGTTAATTTTTTAGAAGATATATAATGTAAAAAAAAAATACTTAATTTCATATATAGCTCAATGTGCTACACTCAATATTACTCTTTTAAGCCTAATCCCCAGACTGACGTTTTCTGAGGGTTCACTTACTTCTGCATATAAAATCGGAGAGTGCAATGTGAGAAAAAAATCGCATTGCACTCACACCAATGTTATTCAATGAGGCAGTGTTCAACTGTGAGTTTCTCCTCACCTAGAATTGGAGTAAGGAAAAAATTGCAGCATGCTGCGTATGGCCACGTAAAATGGCCAAGACTCATCAATGCAAGTCAATGAGTGTGAGAAAAAAAATTGCGCGGCACACAGGGGCCAATATCCGTGCATCTTCCCAGCCCATTAATATCAGCCTGCAGCTGTCTGATTAGCCTTTGCTGGTTATTAAAAATAGGGGGAATAAACGTAATTTTTTGGGGAGTCCCCCCGTTTTAATAACCAGTAAAGGCTAAGCAGACAGATGTGATCTAATATTAATAGCCTGGGAAAATGCATGGATATTGGCCCCTTCCCATACTATTAAAACTAGCCCCAAGCTGTCTTCTTTCCCTTAGCTGGTTATTAAAATTAAGGGGGACCCCACGCTATTTTTTCTTTTATTTATTTATTAGCTAAAAACAAGTGCACAAAACTACACACTCAAAGCACAGATTACATATTAAAAGCTACTAATACTAATGTAAAATTCTTACCTCTTCAAACTTATAAGCAATCATAGCGAAAGCCTTGAAAATAGCATCAGTTGGTCCAGTGATGGTAACAATCCTTTCAGGGCAATTCCCTTCTGAAATGTTAATCCGTGCTCCACTCTAGGTTATAAGAATTTATTTTTAATAATGACATAAAAAATGATGGAATCTAAAAAGTGATTTAGGATCACTGAATAATGAACCTAAACAATGGACTGGATGTTCGTGTCTACAAGCGATTAATAAAGAGAATTATCCAAGGCTTGTAACAATAAGGTGGAGTCAGCTCAATACCACAAATAGAATTAAGATCGTCCTTCTTTCCCTGATGCTCTGTAATCTCTAGCTGGTATCATCGAGTGAACTTATCAAATAGGGAAAAAACTCAATGCGGCATTATGGGAAAGGTTCAAAACTTTGCCTTTATTGTACAACCATCTCAATAAAAATTCAAAAACCAACTAGGGAATGAAAAAACATACCTATAGCATCCCTACGCATTTCAGACTCCTAAGAGTCCTTAATCTACTGATTCTGAGGATTAATCCTCAGATTAAGAACTCTTAGGAGTCCGAAATGCGTAGGTAAGCTATATGTATGTTTTTTAATTCCCTATTCGTTTTTTTTATGAATTTTATTGAGATGGTGTAGCATCGGCGTCTCTGCCCCCTGCCAGGCAGAGACGCCGTCCCACTCACCTCCTCGCTCCCCGCTCTGCGTTCTCCAGCGCTCCTCTTCCTGCTGCCGGTGCGCGCAGCTCCCCGGGCACTGTGCTTAGGGCACGCCATCCTAAGGAGTCCACGGCCAATAGCCGAGGATCCTCCCATATATAAGGCACCTCCTCCAAAATGGAGGTGCCCGAGCAAAAGTTGTTGCACAGTGTTTCTGACCTCTGCTTCAGCCCTCAGGTCCCGCTGCTAGCCTGACTACCAGTCTTGCCCGCCGCCTGTTACCTGACTGTTACCTGCCTGTTACCTGCCGTGCCTGACAGCCCGCTCACCTGGGAGCACTTGCCTGTTTCCTGCCTGTTACCTGCCGTGTCTGCCAGCCCGCTCACCTAGGAGCACTTGCCTGTGACCTGCCTGTTACCTGCTTGTTACCTGCCGTGACTTCCCGGAGGCTCCTGCCGTCACTTGCCGTGACCACCTGGAGACTCCAGCCGTCACTTGCCGTGACCACCTGCCAGCCCACCTAGAGACTTCTGCCGTCACTTGCCGTGTCTACCTGATAGCCTACCTGGAGGCTTCTGCTCGCCAGCCTGCCTGCTGTGCCTACCTGCTATTCCGGTCAGTCCCTGCCATCTGTACCGTGGGAGTCACCTGCTCCCTTACAAGGTCGTCCCCAGAGTAGTACCTGGTCCCTGAGCTCGGTCCCTCCCTGGTCACGGAGTCGTTAGCCGCTGTACGACCAGGGTCAGTCCGAGTTGATACTTAGTTACGCCCCTCTGGGTCCCTCCTTGCACCGCAGCACAGAGGTTCCACCTCCCGGACCCGTAACAGATGATTATTCAATAAAGACAAAGCTTTTATTAGCGGATTAAAGACTCTTAGGCTACTTTCCCACGATGAGTTTTTGGTAAGTTTTTGATGTTGCAGGTTTTCTGCAGCATTTCTGCACCCATTTAGTAAGATAGGTTACTAACATTTTTTCATAAATATGCAACGTCAAAACTCATTGTGGAAACATAGTCTTAGAAATCCAAAACACGTAAGGCTGCAATGTGTGTTTTTTCATTCCCTATTTGGTTGTTATTAATTTTTATTGACATGATTATTCAATAACGACAAAGTTTTTACTTTTTCCCAAGGTACCAGATTGCAGCTTTTTTTCTCTGTCTAAGGCTGCATTCACATATGTCCATTGCAACCGGCTCAATTTTTGAAGCCTGATACAATTCAGCTGGTTTACATGTGATGCAAAAATGCATTAGTTGCTTTTTGACCATTTATTCCCAGACAACAGTACATGAGACACTGTGATCTGGCCTCCAGGCCCGCACCTGTATCGGGCACCAGGTAGGAATGATCCCATTGCAAACAAAGGGATCAATTCCCTCATCAGTTTCCCTCTGCCATTTTTGTTAAATGCTGGATGGAAATGAGGGCGCAGCAGCAGGTATACTTGTCCTGGCCTTATATAAACATCTTTTCTGAATGAGGGGATGTCCCACTGGCAATCAGCTGATCACGGTGGGTTGGCAGCTAAAATATCTCGCAGTAAGACTTGATTGAAAGAGCACATTTCTAGTGCAAACATTTCTCTGTCTAATAGGTGACGTCCGTCTTGGGAAAAACTCACCTCTGTGATGTACATAAATCCTAATAGGTTTCTTATTTTCATCTGAAAAGCTACATATTTACATTTCTCTTATTTCATTCATATCGAAATACTGTACATCCTCCTTCTTAATTGCTAAAACACTCAACAGTTACAGTGCCTACAAGTAGTATTCAACCCCCTGCAGATTTAGCTGGTTTGATAAGATGCAAATAAGTTAGAGCCTTCAAACTGCAAACGAGAGTAGGTTTTATGAACAGAAGCATAAATCTTACAAACCAAAAAGTTATGTTGCTCAGTTGAATTTTATTAAATTTTAAACATAAAAGTGTGGGTCAATTATTATACAACCCCTATGTTTAATATTTTGTGGAATAACCCTTGTTTGCAATTACAGCTAATAATCGTCTTTTATAAGACCTGATCAGGCCGGCACAGGTCTGTGGAGTTATCTTTGCCCACTCCTCCATGCAGATCTTCTCCAAGTTATCTAGGTTCTTTGGGTGTCTCATGTGGACTTTATTCTTGAGCTCCTTCCACAAGTTTTCAATTGGGTTAAGGTCAGGAGACTGACTAGGCCACTCCAACACCTTGACTTTTTCCCTATTGAACCAGGCCTTGGTTTTCTTGGCTGTGTGCTTTGGGTCGTTGTCTTGTTGGAAGATGAAATTACGACCCATCTTAAGATCCTTGATGGAGGAGCGGAGGTTCTTGGCCAAAATCTCCAGGTAGGCCGTGCTATCCATCTTCCCATGGATGCGGACCAGATGGCCAGGCCCCTTGGCAGAGAAACAGCCCCACAGCATGATGCTGCCACCACCATGCTTGACTGTAGGGATGGTATTCTTGGGGTCGTATGCAGTGCCATCCAGTCTCCAAACGTCACGTGTGTGGTTGGCACCAAAGATCTCGATCTTGGTCTCATCAGACCATAGAACCTTGAACCAGTCTGTCTCAGAGTCCTCCAAGTGATCATGAGCAAACTGTAGACGAGCCTTGACATGACGCTTTGAAAGTAAAGGTACCTTACGGGCTCGTCTGGAATGGAGACCATTGCGGTGGATTACGTTACTTATGGTATTGACTGAAACCAATGTCCCCACTGCCATGAGATCTTCCCGGAGCTCCTTCCTTGTTGTCCTTGGGTTAGCCTTGACTCTTCGGACAAGCCTGGCCTCGGCACGGAAGGACACTTTCAAAGGCTGTCCTGGCCGTGGAAGGCTAACAGTAGTTCCATAAGCCTTCCACTTACGGATGATGCTCCCAACAGTGGAGACAGGTAGGCCCAACTCCTTGGAAAGGGTTTTGTACCCCTTGCCAGCCTTGTGACCCTCCACGATCTTGTCTCTGATGGCCTTGGAATGCTCCTTTGTCTTTCCCATGTTGACCATGTCTGAGTGCTGTTCACAAGTTTGGGGAGGGTCTTAAATAGTCAGAAAAGGCTGGCAAAAGAGATCTTTAATCCACACATGTGAAGCTCATTATTCTTGGTTCCTGAACTACTTCTTAATACTTTAGGGGGACCAAACAGAATTCTTGTGGTTTGAGGGGTTGAATAATAAATGACACTCTGAATTAACTTTTTACGTTTTTTAAAAAAAAAAAAAAAATTTGCTGCAGTGCATTTCCCACTTCCAGGCTGATCTACAGTACAAATGTGACAATGCCAAGTTAATTCCGCATGTGTCAACCAGCTAAATCTGCAGGGGGTTGAATACTACTTGTAGGCACTGTACATATTATACAACATCAAATTCCAAAGCTATAAACTAGACTCCTCTGGTGCTGCACATATCTTCTGGAATGCTCTTCCTCTGCAGTTCTGCTTGCTTGATTCTTTCCGTAATCCTACAGACTTTAATGGACAGGACACTGTGCTTAGAGAGGTTGTCCACTACTTTTACATTGATGGCTTACCCGTAGGATAGGTCATCAATATCTGATCGGTGGGGGTCCGACACTTGGCATCTTGTCCGATCAGCTCCTAACATTGGCGGCGGCCACCGTCCGGAAGTACTTACTTGCGGAGCTGGCCGTCTATTTGTAGTGGCTACCGCAGGGTACTACACATCCACCTTCTATTGATTTGAATAGGAGACGGATGTGCAGTACCAAGCCTTGGCCACTACAAGTAGACGGTCAGCTCCGCAAATAAGTACTCCCGGCCACCCTTAACAGCTGATCGGACGGGGTGCAAGGTGTCAGACCCTGGCCAATCAGAATTTGATGGCCTATCCTAAGGGTAGGCCATCAATGTAAAAATGGTGGACAACCTCTCTAATAACATTTATACTAATTTGTTTCATAATAAAGATGAACAGTCCTATCACAGTGTGGCGCCCCTGAGGGTTCGACCGCCACAGGGATGCTGCACTTCTCTAATGGAGTGTAGTGTTCCTCCTCTGAGGTAAGAACAGTGTGATGGTCAGGACCCCACCTCCACATCCAACACCACACTTCTCCCACCAGAGGGAGCTAGAATGCACTAGGTGCTGCCCCTGCTGGAAGTGGGAGACTGGGGAACCAAGAGATAGGGGAACTATTTAGTGGGTGAGGGTGGAGGACTCACATTTTAGTGACACTTAATAATTCATATTTAATACACAGCCATCTTGGTTCATGGTCTTTTGATGTCTTTTGATGTATTTTGATGTCTTTTGATGTCCTTTTGATGGTTCTTTGACTGTTCCTCATCGTGACCTCCCTCCCTGAGCGTGGATCCTGTGAGGAACGGCGACACGGCCCTCGTACCCCGGCCTTTGGGTCGAGGGGCAGGCTGCAGATAATGTATGTCTCAGCCCAGTCAAGGACCATGACCAAGAAGGCCCGGAGCTTAGGAGTGTAGCTCCACCGCAAATGGATCCCAGGGAGGATGCAGACGGAGCGGTATACGCCACCTGTCCTCGCCAACCTGATATATTCAGAGGGATTCCGGCTTCAAGAGGGGTACCGGCCCCCGACACCCGACCTTGCTACTCCACGTCCTGGTCGGGAAAGTCCGGTAGGCCCTGAGGATCCCACCGGGTATCGGAAGGAGCGGAGCTGCCACTCGTACCCTTTTTCTGAGAGAAGTTCAGAGGGAGACCCGGCCTATCTACACACACACAGACAGGAAAGGACCCGGTCTGAAGTCTAGGAACTCTCTGGTGCAGGGTCCTGATTGAACGCTGGACTTACTCGAAGGTTGTCGGACCCCCCGTCTCTGGTGACCGCAGAACTCTGTGAGGAGCAGGGAGACGCCTTCCTAAATGCCATCTCCATCGTGAGTAAAAACCCTGGAAGTTAACCCCTATGGCCTCCGCACTCTTTATTCTGCATTACACCGCGCTACGCAGCACCAGACCTCTTAGACTACTATCCCCCCATCCTGTCCCTCTGCCCTGAGGCCCTGCTCCACCTGTGGGGAGTAGTAACAACGACGGCTGCCATAAAACAATGCCTCGGCGGACTGCAGCAGCGCTGGTGGCCTTCAGCAGGTGCCACAGGTGGCGTAGTCGAGATCCGCCACTCAACCCGGATAAGCCCATACCATCCTTTTTAAAGTGCGACGGCTCTGGGCACGGAGCGGGTCCAGGCCACTGCTGCACCCCATCGACAACAACAGGACCCGGCTCCGAGTCCCCATCTCCCAGGGTATGGCTTTCGAGTGTCACACAACTTGGCGTAGTCGGCAGGATCGTGTGCCCGCAGCAAAGGAAGGATTTACCCATTGCTACCGGGTACTGTGTGCCTTACACCTTAGACTGTCGTTTTCACTCAAAATGGCGCCTGCCCAAGAAGAACAGGCGCCATAATGCTGTGGAAAGATGGCCTTCTAATACCTCCCATCGTGGGCTGGGCTCCCGCATGGCGCCAAAAGTGCGGACCGCCCCTTCCATCAGAGACTGTCCGCGGGGTAATGCCCGTCAAACCGGATGGGCTGAAAGAAGGCGGGCCTGTCAGCATACCGCCCAGGAACCGCCCCAAAAGAGGAGGAAGAAGAAAAACAACAAGGTGCGGCCATTGCGGTTGGAGTTTGGCGACCTTCAGGAGCGGACATGGACGCTGCTGGAGCGCAACAAACGGAGCCTTCCGTACCCAGTCCAGGTCCTTCCCTTGGCAGGGAGCGAAGCGGCACCAGACTCACAGCGGGAGATTTAGCATTTCTCCACTAGGAAGCCCCGGGTCTTGCACGGAGACTGGATGAGGCCCAGAAGGCGGCGTCTGCTGCGTGGCGGGAAGACATGCTGCTGCGCATCCGGACCCGCTGCCAAGGAGCTGAAGCTCAGGGGCAAGCAGTGACTGAGGTCGCGAGTGGCATTGAGGCGGGTGAGTGTACTACCCCTGCCACGGCTGCTGAGCTTACCGTACCCATAGTGGACCTCATGGCCGAATATCTCCTGCCCGGCGCGGTCACCTGGGAGCAGGTCTTTGCCCCGGAACTGCCAGCTTCAGCTATAGGCGGAGACCTGCACTGCCGCCCAACTCCCGAATCGGAAGTGCCTGAGGCTGCTGGGGTGTCCACCGACCCCAACCCGGACTGGTCCACGCTTCAGAGGACCCGCAGCAACCCCTTATGACACCGCTACCCGCATTGACAGTCACCTGGCCGGATGCTGAAGAGTGGGCCTGGGACAACCAGAGGGGGGATCTGATGGGTTTCCCCCGGGAGACCCGGGCTGAAGCGCAGAGGAGGAGCGAGCGGTGACGTGAGCAGATTCTCCAACTCACTCGGGAGCAACGCCAGAGGGAGATCCGCTGCGAGTGCCTCGAGGTGCCGGCCAAGGCTTCAAAGTCCCGGGCCCGACAGGAAGAGGCAACCCGTCCAAGTCCCCGAGTGGAAGGGCAAGTCGTCCGCTTCCACCATGAGGCGGGGTGGGGGTTCATAAGGAGTTCCCATTTTCAGGACGATGTCTTCGTCAGCAGGCGGGACGTCAAGCCGCGTCTGAAAAAGGGACACCCTGGCTGGAACCTCTTCCCGGGTGACGTAGTTACCTACACCCGCCACCATGGGGTGCGGGGGTGGTACGCCCTGGATGTCCACAAGGTGTCTGGGAGCGATGCCCCCTCGCGCTCAGCCTCAGAGGACCGGTCAGCCTCCGTCGGGAGGAACGAGCCTTTTCCCAGGAGGGAACCCGAGAGTTAAGCAGCCCCGGCGGTTGTAACCTGTTCAAAGTTACCATGTTGATGTTTATGTTTTGATTTGTTTTACCCCGGTTTTAAGAGAAATTGGTCCCTGCGGACTTGCAGCAGACAGACTCTTACCCTGTAAATAGTTTGCATCTGTTTTGGTGCTCCTTATTGGTTTTATATAAAACCGCGGATATTTCTACCTCAGACCTCAGAAGAAAAACCTGTCAGGGTGGCTCTCCTGAAGGTCCAACTCGGGATCTTCATGCCCTGCAGCCACCCCAGGGCCCACGTTGGGGGTTTGGGACAGGTCCCTTGCGCTTCTGAACTAATTCTTCGTCCTTGCACTTTAACCCGTCTGTCTGTGCATAAATGTCTTTGGATAATGCTAGCACTTTTAGAATTTTATACTTTTATACCTTTGTACTTTTATATTATGCAATCTGTTTGTAACGTTTAAGAAGAAGTGCCTCCCATAAAGGGAAGATGGTTTACTGTTATATGAAAAGAAAACTTTCCTAGGTGTTACTCTTTTGCAGCCCGCGGACGTGCTGTGTTTCACCAGGGGAGAATGTGGCGCCCCTGAGAGTTCGACCGCCACAGGGATGCTGCACTTCTCTAATGGAGTGTACTGTTCCTCCTCTGAGGTAAGAACAGTGTGATGGTCAGGACCCCACCTCCACATCCAACACCACACTTCTCCCACCAGAGGGAGCTAGAATGCACTAGGTGCTGCCCCTGCTGGAAGTGGGAGACTGGGGAACCAAGAGATAGGGGAACCATTTAGTGGGTGAGGGTGGAGGACTCACATTTTAGTGACACTTAATAATTCATATTTAATACACAGCCATCTTGGTTCATGGTCTTTTGATGTCTTTTGATGTCTTTTGATGTCCTTTTGATGGTTCTTTGACTGTTCCTTATCGTGACCTCCCTCCCTGAGCGTGGATCCTGTGTGGACCTGCAGAGGACGGGGACACGGCCCTCGTACCACGGCCTTTGGATCGAGGGGCAGGCTGCAGATAATGTATGTCTCAGCCCGGTCAAGGACCATGACCAAGAAGGCCCAGAGCTTAGGAGTGTAGCTCCACTGCAAATGGATTCCAGGGAGGATGCAGACGGAGCGGTATACGCCACCTGTCCTCGCCAACCTGATATATTCAGAGGGATTCCGGCTTCAAGAGGGGTACCGGACCCCGACACCTGACCTTGCTACTCCACGTCCTGGTCAGGAAAGTTCGGTAGGCCCTGAGGATCCCACTGGGTATCGGAAGGAGTGGAGCTGCCACCCGTACCCTTTTTCTGAGTGAAGTTCAGAGGGAGACCCGGCCTATCTACACACACACAAACAGGAAAGGACCCGGTCTGAAGTCTAGGAACACTCTGGTGCGGGGTCCTGATTGAACGCTGGACTTACTCGGAGGTTGTCGGACCCCCCAGTCTCTGGTGACCGCAGAACTCCGTGAGGAGCAGGGCTGGTGGCCTTCACCAGGTGCCACAGGTGGCATAGTCGAGATCAGCCACTCAACCCGGATAAGCCCATAACATCCTTTTTAAAGTGCGACGGCCCTGAGCACGGAGCGGGTCCGGGCCACGGCTGCACCCCATCGACAACAACAGGACCCGGCTCCGAGTCCCCATCTCCCAGGGTAGGGCTTTCGAGCGTCACACAACTGCTTCTTGCTGCTCTAAGAAATGGCAACATGAAATCGGTGAAGGTGACAGAATTAAAGGTGAATCGAAAAATGTTTCTTTTCCCAAATTTTTTTCTACAGATTTTGATCAATTACAATTTGGCAAAGTACAGTACCTGCATGTCAATTTCATAAAAGAGAAAATAGAAGATTAGACCCTGAAAAAGCTCTCACTTGAAGTAGATCCAAATACTGGGATTGTTGTACACTTTGCTCTCTCATCCATTGGAGCATTTCGATGTAAGACACAACAGATGTCCTCACATTTTTTCACTGGCTCCAGGCAGATTTTAATATGTAAATTACTGCAGATATATGCATTTTCTTTTTGCATTCATTTGCATTAAAGATTTATTTCATTATCCACCACTGTAAGACTCAAAATAAAATATAGAAAAAAATATGAATAGAGAATTTTGTGCTCAATGTAGGCAAAACCCAAAAAACATGTCAGATCTATATCCAGCCAGGCAAAATTATTTTGATAGCACTACTTTACTGATCCGCCAACCAGTCTGCGTGAGAATCTCCCAGGGTTTCCTGCAGGTCTCTTTTTTCTGTACTTTCTTCTTAACCATAAATGTAACTGCTTCAGCCAATGACTGACTGTCACAGGTCAACGCTGCAGCCAGACACTAGCTGCAGACGTGCAGTCACCTATGTAGAGCAAGAAGTGGAGACTAGCGGGGGACCCTGGAAACATCAGAACCAGTACAGCTAGGGATTGGGGGAACCGAGATTTTCTGATACTACTTACCTCTTCCCTCATTTTTTTTACAGTTTCGCCTTTCTAAAGAAAACAAAAAAAGATTGATATTACCAATTTTTATAAAGTTTCACTCTTACACATGGTTGATCAATCTTAGAGGCAAAGTATTTGCTTTTCATCAAGGACTGTTAAATCATATACGTTTTGTATTATGTAGGGTAAAACCAAGTCCGAAAATTTGAATCCTCATTAAATTCAGTCTTTTACTTTACAGAATTGTTTTTCTTCAGTGTAGATCTGTAGCTTTTTACTATTATTTTTTACATTAGTGTAATATGGAATATATCAATAGATACGACTGTGCTATAATAGGATGGAATTTTTTTAAACTAAATTGTCAATTTCACCACCTGAACTAAAATCCCAAGAAGTAGCTCATTGAAGCAGACCCTTAAAGTAAAGGTTTAAGGTTTGGAGACACACTTAAGCTGGCCTGACACATTAGATTAATGCCACCCAAACCAGCTGATTATGGTGGGACCGGTCATCTAATGTGTATGAGGGCCTCCTAACCTCCAACAGATGGGAGATGTCAAGGGAGAGAAGGATTAGGCAGTTGGATTTCAACATGTCCAATCCTTTTATTCTCAGTGAAGTTAAAGTCAAGGGCTTACTTTCCTTTCAGAGGAAAATGCTGTTCATTTCTGGATATTTTGCAGCATCCTTCTTGTTCTTAACAAGTAAGTGTTTATTTCCATTCATTTGCAGTGGTCATTTCAAGGGCTGACATTCCACTGGTGCAACCTGTGTAGCTGCACAGGGGCCCAAGATATAAGGGGGCCACTATCACCTCCAAAGCAGCAAACATCTTATTTTGCAGACACATTATTGGACTGCAAAGGGCCCATATACTGTTCTTGCACAGGAGCTTCTTCTGTCTGTGTCCACCTCTGCATCATTTAGTATACTGCACTTATCTAATGATCCGAATGAGAGTGTTTATATGGACTTTTTCACTTATTTTTCAACCTTGTAATTACCCTACATTTTCTGTGCATTTTTTAATACAAACATAGATACATAAAGAAATATTTCTAAATGCATTTTTTTCAATACACAGATACATAAATAAATGTTATTTGAAATGTTACATGAAATGGTTCTTACCTTGCCAATTATGCTTCCAACTTCCTGTATCAAATAAAAATTAATATTAGTTCATTTTAAAGATAAGTATTGTAAATATCTTGAATTAATTATGCCTATATCATATGTAATTACAACTAAGTCATGGCATATATAATAGGACTGCTAATAACCAGGGGTACATGGACTCATAACTTTCCTTGCTAGATGGCAATAAGCCAGCAAATTAGTTAATTAGTGCCTTAGTTGCACAAATGCCATAGATTATCCCATTCAAATAAGCAAAATTTATTAAAATGGTTAAAATGGGGGACTTTTTTTTTCAGATAACCAAATATCTGTAATGATGTATGCAATCTGTAGAATGGCTTTCTGGTGGCGGCTGCGATACTTAGACTTTTACTGTTGGACAATTATAAGAGATGATCTGATGCAGGAGTACAAGAGACAAGCAGAAAAGAGTTGTCACTGAATAAGGACCAAATTTTGTAGTGCAATTTCTGTAGCTGTTTATAATTCGCAATAGTGTTTAAACATGTTTTAGTGATTTGAATTGTTGTTAAGTTTCCGCTAAATAAATATCAGAAAATTGGCGTAACAAAATATTCTGCATCTTCATATTTGCAAAACTAATAATGTTTCAAAGTACTGAAACATTTATGCATTAATTACAATACAGACCAAAAGTTTGGACACACCTTCTCATTTAAAGATTTTTCTGTATTTTCATGACTATGAAAATTGTACATTCACACTGAAGGCATCAAAACTATCAATTAACACATGTGGAATTATATACTTAACAAAAAAGTGTGAAACAACTGAAAATATGTCTTATATTCTAGGTTCTTCAAAGTAGCCACCTTTTGCTTTGATGACTGCTTTGCACACTCTTGGCATTCTCTTGATGAGTTTCAAGAGGTAGTCACAAGAAATGGTCTTCCAACAATCTTGAAGGAGTTCCCAGAGATGCTTAGCACTTGTTGGCCCTTTTGCCTTCACTCTGAAGTCCAGCTCACCCCAAACCATCTCGATTGGGTTCAGGTCTGGTGACTGTGGAGGCCAGGTCATCTGGCGTAGCACCCCATCACTCTCCTTCTTGGTCAAATAGCCCTTACATAGCTTGGAGGTGTGTTTGGGGTCATTGTCTTGTTGAAAAATAAAAGATGGTCCAACTAAACGCAAACCGGATGGAATAGCATGCCGCTGCAAGATGCTGTGGTAGCCATGCTGGTTCAGTATGCCTTCAATTTTGAATAAATTCCCAACAGTGTCACCAGAAAAGCACCCCCACACCATCACACCTCCTCCTCCTTGCTTCACGGTGGGAGCCAGGCATGTAGAGTCCATCCGTTCACCTTTTCTGCGTCGCACAAAGACACGGTGGTTGGAACCAAAGATCTCAAATTTGAACTCATCAGACAAAGCACAGATTTCCACTGGTCTAATGTCCATTCCTTGTGTTATTTAGCACAAACAAGTCTCTTCTGCTTGTTGCCTGTCCTTAGCAGTGGTTTCCTAGCAGCTATTTTACCATGAAGGCCTGCTGCACAAAGTCTTCTCTTAACAGTTGTTGAAGAGATGTGTCTACTGCTAGAACTCTGTGTGGCATTGACCTGGTCTCTAATCTGAGCTGCTGCTAACTTGTGATTTCTGAGGCTGGTGACTCGGATAAACTTATCCTCAGAAGCAGAGGTGAATCTTGGTCTTCCTTTCCTGGGGCGGTTCTCATGTGAGCCAGTTTCTTTGTAGCGCTTCATGGTTTTTGCAACTGCACTTGGGGACACTTTCAAAGTTTTCCCAATTTTTTGGACTGACTGACCTTCATTTCTTAAAGTAATGATGCCCACTAGTTTTTCTTTACTTAGCTGCTTTTTTCTTGCCATAATACAAATTCTAACAGTCTATTCAGTAGGACTATAAGCTGTGTATCCACCAGACTTCTGCATAACACAACTGATGGTCCCAACCCCATTTATAAGGCAAGAAATAGCACTTAGGAAGTGAAAACCATTTCCGGTGACTAGACTCTTGAAGCTCATCAAGAGAATGCCAAGAGTGTGCAAAGCAGTCATCAAAGCAAAAGGTGGCTACTTTGAAGAACCTAGAATATAAGACATATTTTCAGTTGTTTCACACTTTTTTGTTAAGTATATAATTCCACATGTGTTAATTGATAGTTTTGATGCCTTCAGTGTGAATGTACAATTTTCATAGTCATGAAAATACAGAAAAATCTTTAAATGAGAAGGTGTGTCCAAACTTTTGGTCTGTACTGTATATGTAGCAGTAAAAGGAAAACTCTTTGATACCAGAGAAATAAGAGCAAACTAAAAATGTTCATTGTCAGATTTTAATTCATCAGGTCAAAATCATTCAGAAACGGCTCATTTCTTAACTGAACCTGACAACTTTTGAAAATATATAGAACAGAGTAATCAGTATGTATTATATGTTTTGGAGCTCGCAGAACTATGTCAATTTGGTATTTTAACTCCCTGGGTTATAGTAGGCTGATAATTGTGATAACCACAATAAAACATTAAGGTCTCAATTTATCAAACCAATTTCACCAGAATTTCTGGAAAAAGTCGTAAAATCTTAGCGCTACTCGGAGTCGTGCAAAAATTTTGCAACAGTTGACATTTTCTCCCAGATTCGCTAAAATGGGAGGAGCTGGGGCGGACTGGGGAAAGGTAGAAGTGTGACTGCCACAACTGTGTCATTTCCTATGGCAGAAATCTTACTCCAGTCACTGACTGGAGTAAGATTTGTGGTGAGGTGCAAGCGAGAGCATGACATTCGTCGGACACTCCAGATTCATGAACATTCATGCACCACTTCATTAATCAGGAGCATCTGACTCCACCAGACCCCCTCATCAAGACCAGTGGAGAAAATTGGAGGTCTTGATGAAACGGCGCCTTAGTACCTATAGTGTAGTTGTCAGAAATGCAACAGAGAGCAGTATGAGGGATAAACATGATGCAGTAAAATTCACTTGAAGGATTGTCCTTAGCAGATGTTTTAACCACTTACTTTTCCGTGCATTAAAAGACGAATTGTCAAGGTGACATTTAAACCTCCTTCTGAGACTTTAGACTCCATTATGTATGTGAGGAATTGCAGTTCTTTGGGTCACCTGCATCGGAAAAAGTACAAATGAATAATATACAGCGAAACAAAGCTAAAATTAAGACTAAGATATCTGTATAGTATGGTATACGACTTGTTCACTATACAAAACTATTGGTTTCGCCAATAGTTCACAAAATGTGCACATTGCTTTCCATTAAAGAAGCACTCCTCCCATCAAAGTTTTTATCCTCTTAATATATTGCAATCATCATATTATATGGCACAGTGTACTTACAATTGCTCATTTTATTATTATTCATTATACATTGCTTTTATTCTGCAGCACTTTACAGACATTAATCATCATTGGCGCTCACAATGTAGTTTCCCTATCAGTATGTCTTTGGAGTGTGGGAGGAAACCGGAGAACCCGGAGGAAACCCATGCAAACACGGGGAGAACATACAAACTCCTTGCAGATGTTGTCCTTGGTGGGATTTGTACCCAGGACCCCAGTGCTGCAATGCAACTGTGCTAACCACTGAGCCACTGTACTGCCCTTCATTGGGATCAGTCATCAATACCAGACACCCCGCCGACCAGACATTCCATGAACCTGTGGCAGCCGGATATGCTTATTGGTGGAGCAGAAAAGAACAGATCTGTCACCTACTGTACTTGTTGGCCGCAATGGGGTTTTACAGACCCACCCCTATTCATTTGAATAGGTGCGGATGTGCAGTACCAGCATCGAAAACAGCTGTTTGTCAGGTGTACTGGGTGTCGCATATCCACTGATCTGCAATTGATGCCCTAAAGACAGCTCATCAATGCTAAAGCACCAGACAACCAATTTAAGGGATTTAGTAACTCTAATGTTCCACTGAGTCTGCTCTTTAGCCTGAATAATACTGGAGAAGTCTTTTGTGGTTTGGCTCTCACACCCTGTTTGTGTATTATTCGAGGAAATTTTGTAAATCAGTTTTCGGCTTCTCCTAGAACTACAGTAAGAAGTATGATTAGCAAAAATAGCAAAATTAAAGGAAGAAAAACCCACAGCAATACAATACAAATGAATACAATTTAGGACTTCTGACATTAATTTGGCAAATAAGACAAAACTTAAAGGGCTTTTCCCACAAACAAAAGTTGATTTTAATCAATAGATTTTGGAATAATAATAAGTTCCACAATTGGATGTGTTTAAATAAAATGTTCTTGTGCTGAGATAATCTTATAAATGTGTCCCTGCTGTGTACTGTGTAATGGCTGTGTCTGACTGTACAGGAACATAGTCTATCATACCACATCTCCTGGGCAGGGGAGAAGCAAAAGAGTATACAGACAGGACAGCACGGGATCACAGCTGATTCTTTTTGTGAGGTAAAGCATTTCCCTGACTGTTTTTAAACAATGTTTTACTTCAAAGAAAGAATCAGCTGTGATCCCGTGCTGTAATGTCTGTATACTCTTTTGCTTCCCCCCTGCCCAGGAGATGTGGCACGGTCAGACACAACCATTACACAGTACACAGCAGGGGCACATTTATAAGATTATCTCAGCACAGGGACATTTTATATAAACACATCCAATTGTGGAAGTTATTACTATTCCAAGATCTATTGATTAAAAAGAACTTTTGTTCATGGGAAAACCCTTTTAACTTACCTAGCATTTAACTCAGCTGCTAAAATCTACAGAACTATTAGCATTCAAAAGCTGAATTTGTGGTTGTTCTCTGTCTTTTCTCTGGTTAGCGTCTGTCATTTGTCATTACTACAGCATGAAAATGACCAAGCGTAAGCGAAGGCATTTTTAGGGTTGCCACTCTGCTTCCATGTACAGCACAGCACAGGGACTTTTTAGACAAGACGACTGTAGCAAATCTACTGCTTCAATTAACAGACTGCAGAAATACGTTTGGGACATCTTCACAAATACAGTAACAGATTTGTTACAGAAATTTATGTGATTTTTTTTTTTTTTTACAAATCTTAATCAGTTTACTAAAACTCTACCGAAATGAAGCTTTATAGAATGGATTTTGAGAACTTGATGATAGTTTTCCTCCAAAGAAGCCGATTGAGAAAAATTCTACAAAGTAACAAAGTATATTCAGTGTTTATAAATATGTTTCAAAGCGATACTTCTTTTTCCAGAACAGGTTTATAAACCCCTGTTTGCTGACCTAATTCACACTGCTTCTAAAGAATCAAGCAATGTTAGTACCTCCGGCCTTGGAGGTTTCTGTCATACTTTTGGGATCATCTCAATTTGCCTGTCAAGTCTTTTGTTCGGTTCTCCTTTTCTACTTGTTTTGTGATTGCTTGCATCCTTATTTTGTGTCCTTTCCTAAGCCCCTGGCTATCAATCGCGTTATTGGGCTTTTCTAAAGAGAAGTCCTAGATAAATTAGGATATCAAAAGCCACAAACTCAATAGGAAGCCAGATAGTTTTAGGTGTAAAAAAAAAATTAGGATGTCAAATCCTTTTACCTTCCACCCTGTGCCCTTATTGTATGTGAAGATATGTCAGGACTGTAACATGATTGGACTTGACACTGACTCTGTAATTCTGACCTGTGATCCATTTAAATACCCATCACAGGTTTGGTGGTCTGTGCTATGGTCATGATCATGGCTTACGTGATTAGCTTTTTATCCTGAGAAATAAGCCTTAGATCTCGGGTTTTTTGATACACATTGTTCTCTAATCTTCTGCCGTAAATTTCTGCTAAAAGGGGGCAACCAGAATTTCTATATATAAGCCCATTGACAATGGCATATTATGACTAATGCAGCTGTCAAATTACATATATCCCATTTTGTTGAAATAGTTACTATTGAGATAAAGCATTATATTGTGTTATTGAAGGTTGTTGTACCAGTCCTTTGACTTAAATCTATCTTGACTGTCTACATGGTTATAGAAAATAATCTGAAAATAATGGACAAATAAATAGGTTTTCTGGCATATGTTGGCCTTCAAACTCCACGATTGCCACCAAGGAGAGCAGAGGTGCTTTTGTGACCTCCATTTTGTGACCCCCATTTGCATTGTGCTCTTTTTAATAAGGCCCAATATCATGTATTCTTTGGGTCCCAATATGTTTATACTTTGTTGACATAGAAAGGAAACCAAATGATGCGGAACTATGAACAGTTTACATTGTTTGGAAAAATCAGACTAAAATAGATCTTACAAAAACTGGAGGAAACTGAGTACACGGCATAAATAGAAAAAGCTTTATTGAGAATAGAAAAGTCACATTAAAAAGCGTACATTTCTCAAATACATGTGAGTTGCAGAACATGTCAGAGTAGAAAAATAAATAGGAAAATGGCCATGGTCACACTGCAGCAAAGGAGAGGAAGGTACCCATAAAAATAAGTAGTCAGGAAAAAGTCCTAATACAGACTACAAATAAATAGGTCCTCCCAAAGCACAGGGCTAACAAGACCTATATAAATAGTAAAGCACTAAGTTAGGAGCAATGAGTATATTACTCAAAAAGCCAATGGCAATCTGGATATACAATGTATACATGTATAAACAGCTTAAAGCATCAGACATTGAAAAGATATCCAAGATATATATTACATTAGATGTGAGTAACTCACCAGTTGCGGGCCCCACACTTGCTCGCTCCTGCTCTGTCGGTTCACTCCCTTACCTCTCCCTACGGCTCTTTCTTTCCCCCCTGTTTAGAGCAATTGTTGGTGTTCACACTGGTGAGTTACTCACATCTAATGTAATATATATCTTGGATATCTTTTCAATGTCTGATGGTTTAAGCTGTTTATACATGTATACATTGTATATCCAGATTGCCATTGGCTTTTTGAGTAATATACTCATTGCTCCTAACTTAGTGCTTTACTATTTATATAGGTCTTGTTAGCCCTGTGCTTTGGGAGGACCTATTTATTTGTAGTCTGTATTAGGACTTTTTCCTGACTACTTATTTTTATGGGTACCTTCCTCTCCTTTGCTGCAGTGTGACCATGGCCATTTTCCTATTTATTTTTCTACTCTGACATGTTCTGCAACTCACATGTATTTGAGACATGTACGCTTTTTAATGTGACTTTCTGTTCTCAATAAAGCTTTTTCTATTTATGCCGTGTACTCAGTTTTCTCCAGTTTTTGTATTTACCTTTGAGTAGGCAATCTCTCATGGTTATGGAGTATAAGTTGTATCTCTTCTATATCTCCTATCCATGATGTTGTGTATGTTGGCCGATGTGTTTATAATAAAATAGATCTTAAAGCAATAAATCAATCAGGAAAGAGATATCACATAGGCATTAATCAATAAGAGAAGAGATATCACAAAGGACGCAGATTACATCCAGCACACCACACGCTGACAAAGACATCATTAATTCCCATGTCTGCATCTCCTGAGTAAATGTTTCCAATTGACTGAAAAAGTGGGTCATGTGCTGGAGCGGTGAGATCTATCAGGGTTATTGGATTACTCACGCTTCACGTTCCCCGGTACTGCCGGGAACACAAGTCTCTTCTTACCCATCTAAGAAGAAAGCGAGATGTAGAAACTAGCCTGCACTTATTTTATCCATGAAAGATAATTTAATATTAATTCAATAATTGTAGAACACAAACAGACAAGGTGGACGAGAGAATAACAATATCTTCTCTTAATTAAGGACTAAAATTAAAAGCCTTGTTTGGGAACACCAACTTTATTATAATATATATTTAGTAAAACTATATCAACAATGCTCCATAAAATATCAAAAGATTATTCACCTGAGGACTGACAATTTATCTTACAGTTGACTTTTAACTTTTGAAAATGAATTAATTTTGTAAATTCGTAAAAAAAGGAACCGGTGTATATATATATATATATATATATATATATATATATATATATATATATATGTATATATATACATATATATATATATATATATATATACACTGCTCAAAAAAATAAAGGGAACACTTAAACAACAGAATATAACTCCAAGTAAATCAAACTTCTGTGGAATCAAACTGTCCGCTTAGGAAGCAACACTGATTGACAATCAATTTCACATGCTGTTGTGCAAATGGAATAGACAATAGATGGAAATTATTGGCAATTATCAAGACACCCTCAATAAAGGAGTGGTTCTGCAGGTGGGGACCACAAACCACATCTCAGTACCAATGCTTTCTGGCTGATGTTTTGGTCACTTTTGAATGTTGGTTGTGCTTTCACACTTGTGGTAGCATGAGACAGACTCTACAACCCACAGAAGTTGCTCAGGTAGTACAGCTCATCCAGGATGGCACATCAATGCGAGCTGTGGCAAGAAGGTTTCCTGTGTCTATCAGCATAGTGTCCAGAGGCTGGAGGCGCTACCAGGAGACAGGCCAGTACACCAGGAGATGTGGAGGGGGGCGTAGGAGGGCAACAACCCAGCAGCAGGACCGCTACCTTCGCCTTTGTGCAAGGATGAACAGGAGGAGTGACTCGCCCCCTGGGCCATGGGGCACTCGGAGCCGGGCAATAGGGAGACGATGGGGGTAGTAGTGGCGACCCGGTCCCGTGGCTCAGGGTGGTCAGACCAGTGGTAGTCTATGATGTGCTGTAGGTAATGTCCGACTACGCCACCCGTGGATTGCGGCTACTATGAACCGCCGCTGCAAGGCAGACTGCTGAGGCTGATGGTGTTTGCAGCTGAGGTAGTGTTACTCCCCACGGGAAGAGTGCAGCCCCAGGGCAGTGTAGAGGATGGTGGGGGTGATGGTGCAGAGAGTCCCAGTGCCGGTAGTGCTGGAGGAGCAAGGAGTACACAGACAACGTACTGCAGTCCAATGTCTTTTACTCACAGTTCATATGCTCCGGGTCACTTCAGCGCAAGCAGTGACCACCCAAGCCGTGCGGTGTCCACCAGGTGAGGGACTCGGTCAACCCCCAGGCACTTCAGGAGTATGGTTCAGAGCTCCTTCCTATCCTTCCTTCGGCTCATGCCCCGCCAGTGACCAAGCTTTTGTCCAGCTCCCGTGGGTCTATGCGGGCAAACGTGGGCCCCGTTTCCTGCTACCCTATATGGTATGTCTTCCTAGCAAGGTTTAGCAAGGGGTCGCACCAAGTGATGGTCACGACCTCCGGCTCTTGGCTGAAGATTATTAGCTTCCACCAAATTGGGATCCGGTACCCTCTTCTTGCCTGACCCGTGACCCGATTCACGTTGGTCCTTAGGGTCCCTTCCACCTTTTTGTTCCTGAGCCCTTCTGTTTCTTGGCCACTTCTTTCCCTTTCCTGTTCCTTCTCTTCTCCTCCGTTCCTTCTCCTCTCAGGCCCCGGCCTTTTCTCTACGCTTGCCTCTGAGCAGAGCTCCTACAGAGCCTCTGCTCCCTGTCTTCTCTTCTGCGTTCTCCACTGAACAGACTGAACCTGAACTGACCCTCGATCTAAGATGGTGCCCACCTTTTATACTTCCCTCTAGAACATGAGCCCAGGTGACCAGCAACCAATGAGCTCCTACCTACGCTCAGGAACCGTCCCCTCCTGCTACTACATCACCGGGTTTTCCTCCCCCCTCTCCACTCCAGCCAGGGACATGGTCTGTCGTGCCTGCATTACTGTCTAATGGGAGCACCGTTGAGCTGTCCCTCGGAAATGGGGTGTGTGTGTGCTGCATGCAGCTACCTGAGCCCTGGTCCATACTCCATCCTTACCCGGGAGTGGAATATCACACCTCTGGCAGAGGTGCAATACCTCTGTAGCGACCGAGCCCTCGGGGCGCTACAGGAGCACTGCCAGAGCCCTGCAAAATGACCTCCAGTAGGCCACAAATGTGCATGTGTCTGCACAAACGGTTAGAAACCGACTCCATGAGGGTGGTATGAGGGCCCGACGTCCACAGATGGGGGTTGTGCTCACAGCCCAACACCGTGCAGGACTCTTGGCATTTGCCACAGAACACCAGGATTGGCAATGCCGCCACTGGCGCCCTGTGCTCTTCACAGATGAAAGCAGGTTAACACTGAGCACATGTGACAGACGTGACAGAGTCTGGCGACGCCGTGGAGAGCGATCTGCTGCCTGCAACATCTTTCAGCATGACCGGTTTGGCAGTGGGTCAGTAATGGTGTGGGGCGGCAGTTCTTTGGAGGGCCGCACAGCCCTCCATATGCTCGCCAGAGGTAGCCTGACTGCCATTAGGTACCGAGATGAGATCCTCAGACCCCTTGTGAGACCATATGCCAGTGCGGTTGGCCCTGGGTTCCTCCTAATGCAGGACAATGCCAGACCTCATGTGGCTGGAGTGTGTCAGCAGTTCCTGCAAGATGATGGCATTGAAGCTATGGACTGGCCCGCCCGTTCCCTAGACCTGAATCCGATTGAGCACATCTGGGTCATCATGTCTCTCTCCATCCACCAACGTCACGTTGCATCACAGACTGTCCAGGAGTTGGCGGATGCTTTAGTCCAGGTCTGGGAGGAGAACCCACAGGAGACCATCCACAACCTCATCGGGAGCATGCCCAGGTGTTGTAGGGAGGTCATATAGGCACGTGGAGGCCACACACAATACTGAGCCTTATTTTGACTTGTTTTAAGGACATTACATCAAAGTTGGATCAGCCTGTAGTGTGTTTTTCCACTTTAATTTTTGGGGTGACTCCAAATCCAGGCCTCCATTGGTTAATAAATTTGATTTCCCTTGATGATTTTTGTGTGATTTTGTTGTCAGCACATTCAACTTTGTAGAGAACAAAGTATTCAATGAATCAATGAATTTCATTCATTCAGATCTAGGATGTGTTATTTTAGTGTTCACTTTATTTTTTTGAGCAGTATGTATATATATAGTACAGACCAAAAGTTTGGACACACCTTCTCATTTAAAGATTTTTCTGTATTTTCATGACTATGAAAATTGTACATTCACACTGAAGGCATCAAAACTATGAATTAACACATGTGGAATAATATACTTTACAAAAAAGTGTGAAACAACTGAAAATATGTCTTATAGTCTAGGTTCTTCAAAGTAGCCACCTTTTGCTTTGATGACTGCTTTGCACACTCTTGGCATTCTCTTGATGAGCTTCAAGAGGTAGTCACCGGAAATGGTCTTCCAACAATCTTGAAGGAGTTCCCAGAGATGCTTATCACTTGTTGGCCCTTTTGCCTTCACTCTGCGGTCCAGCTCACCCTAAGCCAACTCGATTGGGTTCAGGTCTGGTGACTGTGGAGGCCAGGTCATCGGGCGTAGCACCCCATCACTCTCCTTCTTGGTAAAATAGCCCTTACACAGCCTGGAGGTGTGTTTGTGGTCATTGTCTTGTTGAAAAATAAATGATGGTCCAACTAAACGTAAATCGGATGGAATAGCATGCCGCTGCAAGATGCTGTGGTAGCCATGCTGGTTCAGTATGCCTTCAATTTTGAATACATTCCCAACAGTGTCACCAGCAAAGCACCCCCACACCATCACACCTCCTCCTCCATGCTTCACGGTGGGAACCAGGCATGTAGAGTCCATCCGTTCACCTTTTCTGCGTCGCACAAAGACACGGAGGTTGGAACCAAAGATCTCAAATTTGGACTCATCAGACCAAAGCACAGATTTCCACTAGTCTAATGTCCATTCCTTGTGTTCTTTAGCCCAAACAAGTCTCTTGTTGCCTGTCCTTAGCTGTGGTTTCCTTGCAGCTATTTTACCATGAAGGCCTGCTGCACAAAGTCTCCTCTTAACAGTTGTTGTAGAGATGTGTCTGCTGCTAGAACTCTGTGTGGCATTGACCTGGTCTCTAATCTGAGCTGCTGTTAACCTGCGATTTCTGAGGCTGGTGACTCGAATAAACTTATCCTCAGAAGCAGAGGTGACTCTTGGGCTTCCTTTCCTGGGGCAGTCCTCATGTGAGCCAGTTTCTTTGTAGCACTTGATGGTTTTTGCAACTGCACTTGGGGACACTTTCATAGTTTTCCCAATTTTTCGCACTGACTGACCTTCATTTCTTAAAGAAATGATGGCCACTCGTTTTTCTTTACTTAGCTGCTTTTTTCTTGCCATAACACAAATTCTAACAGTCTATTCAGTAGGACTATCAGCTGTGTATCCACCAGACTTCTGCACAACACAACTGATGGTCCCAACCCCATTTATAAGGCAAGAAATCCCACTTATGAAACCTGACAAGGCACACCTGTGACGTGAAAACCATTTCCGGTGACTACCTCTTGAAGCTCATCAAGAGAATTCCAAGAGTGTGCAAAGCAGTCATCAAAGCAAAAGGTGGCTACTTTGAAGAACCAAGAATATAAGACATATTTTCAGTTGTTTCACACTTTTTTGTTAAGTATATAATTCCACATTTGTTAATTCATAGTTTTGATGCCTTCAGTGTGAATGTACAATTTTCATAGTCAGGAAAATAGAGAAAAATCTTTAAATGAGAAGGTGTGTCCAAACTTTTGGTCTGTACTATATATATATATATATATATATATATATATATATATATATATATATATATATATAGGGTGGTCCAAAAGTAGGTGAACAGAACGTGTAATAAGGTTATGAAGGTTATGGAACAGTCACAGGAGATAAGCATCTCGAAATTCTAATGAATCACATTGTTCCCCAGTTACAGCAACAGCCTAATTCAAATTACCTTTATTTACATCAAGATGGGGCCCGTCCACATTATTCAAGAGTAGTCCGCAAGTATCTTGATGAAAAATTTCCTAATAAATGGATTGGCCGAAGAGGCCCACTTGATTTGCCGGCACTTTCACCAGACTTGACCCCAATGGATTTTTTCTTTTGGGGAGTAGTCAAGGACAAAGTTTATAGTCGAAAACCAAAAAGTGTCAGTGATTTGAAAAATTACATGAGAGATGCATTTCAAAAAATTAATAGCCAAAGAGACCTGTGCAAAAAAGTTTGTTGAAATGTAAGAGGCAGACTTCAAAGCTGTGCAAATTGTAATGGAAAACAGTTTGAGCACCTGCGTTGATAAAATTTAATGGCTTTTGTATTATTGTTCAGAATAAAATTTAATTGTCAATCTTATGCTTGTAGTAAATATAATTTTAGATATAAATCAAAATAAATGTTATAATTTTCTGGCCACCTACTTTTGGACCACCCTGTATATATATACAGTGCAGACCAAAAGTTTGAACACACCTTCTCATTTTAAGATTTTTCTGTATTTTCATGGCAATGAAAATTGTACATTCACACTGAAGGCATCAAAACTATGAATTAACACATGTGGAATTATATACTTAACAAAAAAGTGTGAAACAACTGAAAATATGTCTTATGTTCTAGGTTCTTCAAAGTAGCCACCTTTTGCTTTGATGACTGCTTTGCAGACTCTTGGCATTCTCTTGATGAGCTTCAAGAAGTAGTCACCGAAAATGGTCTTTCAACAATCTTGAAGGAGTTCCCAGAGATGCTTAGCACTTGTTGGCCCTTTTTCCTTCACTCTGCGGTCCAGCTCACCCTAAACCATCTCGATTGGGTTCAGGTCTGGTGACTGTGGAGGCCAGGTCATCTGGCGTAGCACCCCATCACTCTCTTTCTTGGTCAAATAGCCCTTACACAGCCTGGAGGTGTGTTCGGGGTCATTATCCTGTTGAAAAATAAATGATGGTCCAACTAAACGCAAACCGGATGGAATAGCATGCCACTGCAAGATGCTGTGATAGCCATGCTGCTTCAATTTTGAATAAATCCCCAACAGTGTCACCAGCAAAGCACCCCCTCACCATCACACCTCCTCCTCCATGCTTCACGGTGGGAACCAGGTATGTAGAGTCCATCCGTTCACCTTTTCTGGTCCCCACAAAGACACGGTGGTTGGAACCAAAGATCTCAAATTTGGACTCATCTGACCAAAGCACAGATTTCCACTGGTCTAATGTCCATTCCTTGTGTTCTTTAGCCCAAACAAGTCTCTTTTGCTTGTTGCCTGTCCTTAGCAGTGGTTTCCTAGCAGCTATTTTACCATGAAGGCCTGCTGCACAAAGTATCCTCTTAACAGTTGTTGTAGAGATGTGTCTGCTGCTAGAACTCTGTGTGGCATTGACCTGGTCTCTAATCTGAGCTGCTGTTAACCTTCGATTTCTGAGGCTGGTGACTCGGATAAACTTATCCTCAGAAGCAGAGGTGACTCTTGGTCTTCCTTTCCTGGGGCGGTCCTCATGTGAGCCAGTTTCTTTGTAGCGCTTGATGGTTTTTTCAACTGCACTTGGGGACACTTTTAACGTTTGCTCAATTTTTCGGACTGACTGACCTTCATTTCTTAAAGTAATGATGGCCACTCGTTTTTCTTTACTTAGCTGCTTTTTTCTTGCCGTAATACAAATTCTAACAGTCTATTCAGTAGGACTATCAGCTGTGTATCCACCTGACTTCTGCACAATACAACTGATGGTCCCAACCCCATTTATAAGGCAAGAAATCCCACTTATTAAACCTGACAGGGCACACCTGTGAAGTGAAAACCATTTCCGGTGACTACCTCTTGAAGCTCATCAAGAGAATGCCAAGAGTGTGCAAAGCAGTCATCAAAGCAAAAGGTGGCTACTTTGAAGAACCTATAATATAAGACATATTTTCAGTTGTTTCACACTTTTTTGTTAAGTATATAATTCCACATGTGTTAATTCATAGTTTTGATGCATCTCACTAAATTAGAATATAATCAAAAGGATAATTTATTTCAGTTCTTCAATACAAAAAGTGAAACTCATATATATAGTCATTACAAACAGAGTGATCTATTACAAGTGTTTATTTCTGTTATTTTTGATGATTATGGCTTACAGCCAATGAAAACACGAAAGTCATTATCTCAGTAAATTAAAATAATTAACAAAAAACACCTGCAAAGGCTTCCAAAGCGTTTAAAAAGGTTCCGTAGTCTGTTTCAGTAGGCTCCACAATCATGGGGAAGACTGCTGACTCGACAGATGTCCAGAAGGCAGTCATTGACACACTCCACAAGGTCCCAGAGTTCTAATTTTCATTTGGAAGTCAGGGTCCCAGAGTCTGGAGGAAGAGTGGAGAGGCCACAATCCAAGCTGCTTGAGATCTAATGTGAAGTTTCCACAATCAGTGATGGTTTGGGGAGCCATGTCATCTGCTGGTGTAGGTCCACTGTGTTTTATCAATACCAAAGTCAGTGCAGCCGTCTACCAGGAAATTTTAGAGCACTTCATGCTTCCCTCTGCCGACAAGCTTTATGAAGTTGGAAATTTCATTCTCCAGCAGGACTTGGCACCTGTCCACACTGCCAAAAGTACCAATACCTAGATTAAAAACAACAGTATCACGGTGCTTGATTGGCCAGCAAACTCGCCTGACCTTAACCCCAAGAGGAAGATGAGAGACACCAGACCCAACAATGTAGACGAGCTAAAGGCTGCTATCAAAGCAACTCGGGCTTCCATAACACCTCAGCAGTGCCACAGGCTGATCGCCTCCATGCCATGCCGCATTGATGCAGTAATTGATGCAAAAGGAGCCCCGACCAAGTATTGAGTGCATTTACTGAACATACATTTCCGTAGGCCAACATTTCGGATTTTAAAAACATTTTTCAAGCTGGTGTCATAAAGTATTCTAATTTATTGAGATAATGACTTTTGTGTTTTCATTGGCTGTAAGCCATAATCATCAACATTAACAGAAATAAACACTTGAAATAGATCACTCTGTTTGTAATGACTCTATATAATATATGAGTTTCACTTTTTGTATTGAAGAACTGAAATAAATTAACTTTTTGATGATATTCTAATTTACACTGTGTTCCAAATTATTATGCAAATAATATTTTCTCAGATTTTCCCAAATTACCTATATGAATTGCAGTCATTGTAATTTTCCAGTCAAATAACTATTAGAGTACAATTGAAAGGTTTTTGTACAAACTGCCTATGATAACAGTATATTTTAAAAAAAATAAAAAACTCAAACTGCACTCAAAATGCATGTTCCAAATTATTATGCACAGCAGAGTTTTCAACCTTTTCATTTTAATAAAGAACAAAAAAATGGTCATTTTTGAAATTATAAGCATTAGCAGGTTATTACAAACTGAAATCAAACAGTTTTCAACTCAAAACTTTATTCTAGGTGATGTTACATTTGTACATAGGACCCCTTGTTCGAAAGGAGCTTCTGAACTCTCTCGTCCATTGAATTTGTCAGGTTTTGGATGGTTTCTGCTTTAATTGTTTTGCATGAGGACAGAATACCCTCCCAGAGCTGTTGCTTAGATGTGAACTGCCTCCCGCCATCATAGACACTCCTTTTGATGATGCTCCAGAGGTTCTCAATGGGGTTGAGGTCAGGGGAGCATGGGTGCCACACCATAAGTTTGTTCCCTTTTATGCCCATAGCAGCCAGAGATGCAGATGTGTTATGTGCAGCATGAGACGGGGCATTATCATGCATGAAATGATCTCGATGGTCCAGATGGATGGAGTGGAGGATGGCGGGTTGATGGACACCCCATGCAAACACGGCTACGGCGCTAACAAGGAGGAGGTGGAGTAATGTTTTGGGCTGGAATCATGGGGAGAGAGATTGTCGGCCCTTTTAGGATCCCTGAAGGGGTAAAGATGAACTCCATAATGTATGTTGAGTTTCTCAAACAGCACTTCCTTCCATGGTTCAAGAAGAAGATCTGTGCATTCCGCAGCAAGATCATTTTCATGCATGATAATGCCCCGTCTCATGCTGCACATAACACATCTGCATATCTGGCTGCTATGGGCTTAAAAGGGGACAAACTTATGGTGTGGTACTCATGCTCCCCTGACCTCAACCCCATTGAGAACCTCTGGAGCATCATCAAAAGGAGTGTCTATGATGGCGGGAGGCAGTTCACATCTAAGCAACAGCTCTGGGAGGGTATTCTGTCCTCATGCAAAACAATTGAAAGCAGAAACCATCCAAAACCTGACAAATTCAATGGACGAGAGAGTTCAGAAGCTCCTTTCGAACAAGGGGTCCTATGTACAAAAGTAACATCACCTAGAATAAAGTTTTGAGTTGAAAACTGTTTGATTTCAGTTTGTAATAACCTGCTAATGCTTATAATTTCAAAAATTACCATTTTTTTGTTTTTTATTAAAATGAAAAGGTTGAAAACTCTGCTGTGCATAATAATTTGGAACATGCATTTTGAGTGCAGTTTGAGTTTTTTATTTTTTTTAAACTATACTGTTATCATAGGCAGTTTGTACAAAAACCTTTCAATTGTACTCTAATAGTTATTTGACTGGAAAATTACAATGACTGCAATTCATATAGGTAATTTGGGAAAATCTGAGAAAATATTATTTGCATAATAATTTGGAACACAGTGTAGTGAGATGCACCTGTATATATACATATATATATTAGCTCCCTATTTTTTCTATATTCTGTATATAAATAATTTTTAAACTCAAAATAAATGCAAAAAAAGAGAAAAAAACGTTGTCCACATCTGTGTCCTGGCTTCTGCTTGTAACTGTTACGGATCCGGGTGGTGGAACCTCTGTGCTACGGTGGAAGGAGGGACCAGAGGGGCGTGACTAGGTATCAACTAGGACCGACCAAGGTTGTACGGCGGCTCAATCGACTCCGTGACCAGGGAAGGACCGAGCAGAGGGACCAGGTGCTACTCTGGGGACCGACCTTGTATGAGAGCAGGTGACTTCCACGGGTCAGAAGGCAGGGACTGACTGGTACAGCAGATGAGCACGGCAGGCAGGCTGACAGGTGATCCGGGCAGACGGACAGGCAGGCACGGCAGGTAACAAGCTGGAGCCTCCAGGTAGGCTGACAGGTAGGCACGGCAGGTAACAAGCAGGAGCCTCCAGGTAGGCTGGCTGGTAGGTACGGCAGGTAACAAGCAGGAGCCTCCAGGTAGGCTGGCTGGTAGGCACAGCAGGTAACAGGCAGATGCTTCCAGGCAAGCAGGCGGGTTGAGCCCATAGACGGACTGGCGGACTGGACCGTAGGCAGACTGTCGGGCTGGAGAGTAGTCAAGCTGGCGTACAGGACTGGTAGTCAGGCTGGCTGACTGGACTGGTAGTCAAGCTGGCGGACAGGACTGGTAGTCAAGCTGGCGGACAGGAGTGGTAGTCAATCTGGTGGGCAGGCAGGACTTGTAGTCAGGCTAACAGCGGGACCTGAGGGCTGAAGCAGAGTTTAACACACAAAGCTACAACCTTGCACGGGCACCTCCATATTGGAGGAGGTGCCTTTTATAAGGGAAGTCCTCCGGCCATTGGCCGGGGACTTTTTAGGACAGTGCGCGCGGCCCCTTTAAGAGGGAGGGAGCTCGCGCGTGCCCTAAGCACAGAGCCGGGGAAGCTGCATGCACCAGCAGCAGCTGCAGGGAGGCCAGAAGACGCCGGAGCAGGACTGCGGTGGTAAGGGGGATGGCATCTCTGCCGGGCAGGAGACAGAAACTCCGATGCTACAGTAACGGAAGCAACGATGCAGTGCCAGATCCGACAGACCCTATTTTTTTGTAAATTTGAGCTTAAATAAAGATAATAGAGCCTAAATAAAAAAAAATCCTTTATACTTATTCTTCCTTTAGGATATATTACTAACTTTAGGTAAACAAAGGTATGTGTCATGCGTCTGAGTTCGAATCCTTGAGCCTATGCTTTGTGGTCGGCTTCTGTGTTCACTGAGCCACAGGAGATACACTTTTTCTCCAGGTGTTTAGTTTCTGTTATCCTTGCTTCAGTCTTATTTAAGGTAACAAGTGTTTTAATTTACTAATTTGTCTGCACTATCACCTTTTGGGTGCGGCTTTATATACTTTCCCCACCTGGTATTTCCTGCTGGTGATAGTCTCATTTGGATCTCCAGCCATGCTGCTGTAGGTTAAGCCAGTTAGTGAAAGACCAGCTAGGTTTATCTCTCTGCTGTTTATGTTCTTTACCCTGCACCAGTAGGGTATCTATCAGGGGGAAGGGTGTGGCCGCCCTGGGCCCCACGCTGTGAGCTGCCCACCCAGAGCTATGATACTTTTAAATGTATCAGCCTGCACCGATAGAGTTGAACTCTGTGGCAGAGCAGGGAGACACAATCTCCCTGCACTGCCGCTGGGGGGCCCCACAAGGTCAACTGTGTCGGCATCGGCCGATACAGTTTAAAGCGATGGAAGAGGGAGCGTCAGCTTCCTCGGCGCCTGATGTCTCAGCGCAATGACGTCACTACGTGGCGTCATCTACGCTGGGATGTGCGACGCTTAGAACTCAAGCTGCGGATACCGGATCAGTGGGTAACAAGGAAGAGAGGTGAGTATTGTATTTTGTTATTTTTTTAGAACATTGCGGTGGCCATTAAATTGTATTGAGGACTATGGGGGTACATTATACTATATGGGGGTGCATTATACCATATGGGGGTGCGTTATACCCTATGAGGGTGCATTATACTATATGGGGATGCATTATACTATATGGGGGTGCATTATACCATATGGGGGTGCATTATACTATATGGGGGTGCATTATACTGAATGGGCTATGAGGAAGCATTATACTCTATGGGGGTGCATTATACTGAATGGGCTATGGGGGTGCATTATTCTATATGGGGGTGCATTTTGCCATATGGGGGTGCATTGTACTATACGGGGGTGCATTATTCTGAATGGTCTATGGGGTGCTTTATACTATATGGGGGTGCATTATACTGAATGGGCTATGGGGGTGCGTTATACTATATGGGGGTGCATTATACTGAATGGTCTTTGGGGGTGCTTTATACCATATGGGGGTGTATAATACTATACGGGGGTGCATTATTCTGAATGGTCTATGGGGGTGCTTTATACTATATAGGGGTGCATTATACTGAATGGACTATGGGGGTGCATTATTATAAATGGGGGTGCATTATACTGAATGGGCTATGGGGATGCACTATACTGTATTGGCTATGGGGGTGCATTATACTATATGGGGGTGCATTATGCTGTATGGGCTATGGGGGTGCATTATACTGTATGGGCTATTGGGGTGCATTATGCTGTATGGAGGACTATGTGGGGGCTTTTAAACTATATGCAAGCAATTACACATTGTGAAGGTTTGTGTGGGGTCCATCATGATGTGTGGGGGCCATTATACAGTGTGGAGAGGTATGTGGCAACTATATTGTATGTAGGCCCATTATACTGTATGGAGGGCTGTGTGGGGATCACAGTTGGGCGACCATACTGTTTTGGAGTCACCATACTTTTCCGGGACAGTTGTGGGGTGGGATACAGTAGGGCCATTATACTTTACAAATGTAATGAAAGAGGAATCTAGGGCTCCAGTAGGAGGAAAATTAGAGGGCAGACAGGAGGTGTAGTAATAGGGCCACATACGGCAGCAGCGGATCAGCATTGGGGTATGATAACTGTACTGTAATATCTTATATGTTCTGCAGTACTGGTATCTACCACTCTCCCTGGCACACCAACCTGACTAAAGAACTGAGGCGGGCCTCCAGGGTTGCTGAGCGTAGATGGAAAAGGTCCCACTCCAATGAGCGCTTCATCATATTCAAACAGTCCCTCACTACTTTCAGGTCCACACTGCAGCAAAACAAACATACTTCTCATCTCTCATATCTTTCCTGTCTCACAACCCTAAACACCTATTTAACACTTTAATTTAATTCTCTCCTCCATCCCCCAGCGCCTCCTCCCTCTCCTCTTATCTCTGCCAAAGACTTTGCCTCATTCTTCAAGCAGAAGATTGACACCATCAGACAAAGATTTTGCCTAAAGTCCCCCCAGCCCCTCCTCACATCTACTCAATCCTCCTTCTCCAAAACCAGCTTCTCCACCATTACGGAAGATCAACTTTCCTCATTACTCTCCAAATCACACCTCACCACCTGTGAACTTGACCCTATCCCGTCCCACCTCATCCCCAACCTTACCTCTATCTTCATCCGAACCCTAACCCAACTTTTTAACCTCTCACTAACAACTGGTGTCTTCCCCTCATGCTTCAAACATGCCTCGATCACACCCATCCTCAAAAAGCCCTCCCTTGACCCATCCTGTCTGACAAGCTACCGCCCCATATCACACATCCCCTATGCCTAAAAACTACTGGAACAACATGTCCACTTTGAACTGTCCTCCCACCTCTCCTCCTGCACTCTCTTTGACCGCCTCCAATCTGGCTTCCGACCGCACCATTTTACTGAAACTGCCCTGACTAAAGTCACCAACGACCATCTAACCGCCAAATTCAAGCAACACTACTCTGTCCTCCTCCTCCTGGACCTGTCATCTGCCTTCGACACAGTGGACCATTCCCTCTTACTACAGACTCTCTCATCTCTCGGCATCACAGACTTGGCCCTATCTTGGATCTCTTCATACCTAACAGACAGGACATTCAGTGTTTCCCATTCACACACCACCTCCTCATCTTGCCCCCTATGTGTCGGTGTCCCCCAAGGTTCAGTTCTAGGACTCCTGCTCTTCTCCATCTACACCTTTGGCCTAGGACAGCTCATAGAGTCTCACGGCTTTCAGTATCACCTCTATGCTGATGACACACAGATCTACCGCTCTGGACCCGATATCTCCTCCCTACTAACCAAAATCCAACAATGTTTGTCCACTATCTCATCCTTCTCTGCTATATTTCTAAAACTTAACATTGATAAAACAGAATTCATCATCTTTCCACGATCTCATTCATCCCCCCATCTGACCTTTCTATCAACGTCAATGGCTGTTCACTCTCCCCAGTCCCGCAAGCTCACTGCCTTGGGGTAACCCTGGACTCTGATCTCTCCTTCAAACCACATATCCAAGCCCTTTCCACTTCCTGCTGACTCCAACTCAAAAATATCTCCAGGATCCGCACAGTCCTCAACCACGAATCTGCAAAAACACTAGTGCACGCCCTCATCATCTCCCGCCTCGACTACTGCAACCTCCTGCTCTGTGGCCTCCCTACTAACACTATCGCACCCCTCCAATCTATCCTAAACTCTGCTGCCCGACTAATCCACCTGTTCCCACCCTATTACCCGGCCTCTCCTCTCTGTCAATCCCTTTACTGGCTCCTCATTTGTCAGAAACTCCAGTTCAAAACCCTAATCACGGCATATAAAGCCATCTACAACCTGTCTCCTCCTTATATCTGTGACCTAGTCTCCCGGTACGTACCTGCACGCAATCTCCGATCCTCACACGATCTCCTGCTCTACTCCCCTCTTATCTCCTCTTCCTACAATCGCATACAAGATTTCTCTCGTGCGTCCCCCCTATTCTGGAACTCTCTACACCAACATATCAGACTCTCGCCTACCGTGGAAACCTTCAAAAGGAACCTGAAGACCCACCTCTTCCGACAAGCTTACAACCGGCAGTAACCATTGCTCCACCATACTGCTGCATGACCAGCTCTACCCCCACCTACTGTATCCCATCCATCCCTTGTAGACAGTGAGTCCTTGCAGGCAGGGTCCTCTCTCCTCCTGTACCAGTCGCCATCACATTTTGTTAAAGATCATTGTAATTGTTTTTGCATATTATACCTCTTTTTTTCATGGAATAAATGGCGCTATAATAATGTATAATAATATGTCCCCATATGGCGGTAATATCCGTGTTGGTCTTTGTATAGAGATTTCTTTTAGCAACAGCGAGGTCATCTGCTGAGGTTATTCTACATCCACTATTAGGGTGCGCCACCAAAGCTTTAATCAGGGTTATGTAAGGGGGAAGACCGGGGTGTAAGTACTTTCAGAACAAGGGATCCGGAACTGCCGGGGCCGTGCCTCTTGTTGCAGGGGGAAGACAGACTGCAAGATAGGAGTCAGGTGACCGGGAAGATGGGGGTGTGTCCAGGGAGGGAGCTGAGGAGCCAGGTGACCGGGAAGGTGAGCTTGTGTCTAGGAAGAGGGTGGAAAAGGAGTTTTTGCACGGGAAAAGCGGCAGTGGACAGTGGGAGTCAAGCCCGACTAGAGGGAGAAGAGACGCAGGGTCTGTGGAGCCGAGCAAGTGAGGTGCACTGTTATGGACTAGGGTCTCAGTGGGTCAAACCGGAGACCGCCCTCTGCCGCAGAAGACGGAGCATTGTTTAGGCGGGTAGGCCGGAAAAAAGCCACACCGGCACCAGCCGGCAACTGCCTTGTCAGGAGCAAGAGTCAGCTAAGTGTAAAACTGCTGAATACAACCGTGTTCACTCTGCTACATCTAGCCCAACTGTGGATTGTCAGTTATCGCATATTACCTGCTACTTCCTTGTTGTCCCCATATTTCCCCTGTTACTCCCTTCGTGGAGATTGACCCTGTTACAATAAATCCCCCTTGTTTATTAACCCTGTACTGGCTGCTCTGTGTTTCTGTGTCACTGCATCTAAAGTACCTGTGTTACATTTACATGGTTAGAGGTTCCCCCCTGAACCAAACCCCTAGCTACGAGTCTGGTCTGCACCTATCTTCTGTTTCTTTTTAGGAAGTAGACAGCATAAATTTTAACGGTGCATACTTAATCCTTTATTTTGTATTCCGTAGTTTGTTTTACTCACTTTCTATTTCAGCACACTTTCCCTTCTGTAGGTAATTTACACTCTTCTCTGCCCTCCGCTTCTTTAGGAGGAACATGAAGTGCTTGACAGCATAGATACGAGTTGTCATCATCTAGTCTGAGGTTAGCACTATCTCAGCTCACGCAGGAATCACTAGGGACTGTGGGGTCAGGATCTCTAGTCTATACAGTAACCGGCAGCGTCAGTAGCAGTTTTTAGTGTGTTACACTAGTATGTATGTTCACATGTGGCAGATCTATTGTAGAAGTATTTCAGACTATCACATTAGTCTGAATAGGGTTGGTTGATATTTATGCAAATGCTACAAAAACAAGCCCATTTAAACATATGAACAGATGTAAAGTCATGAAATTTCTACATCAAACCTGCATTCATAAATGTCTGAACGTGTTCTAACTGAGTGAATTTGCGTTCCCTTGACATCCATGCACTAATTACTGAAGTTATTGAAGTAATTCCAAGATAAAGATGATACAGAGGAATCCATACTGCATAGTGTTGTGGCACCCCAGTGGTCCGGTTGCCACAGTGGCATTGCCTCCCTCAAAAGAGGTAATGCCATGCCTGGAAGCAAGCAGGGGTCCCCTAGTCAGGGATACTAAACATGCAACACTTTCCTGGCTCCAGACCAGCAAGGGGAGCTCCTCCCCTTGGCAACTGGTATCTGGGGGCGGGGTTAGTTAGTCTTAGTGTAAGGAGTTGAAGCGAGGACGTCGAGGAGAGAGGAGCTGGGGACTGGAGCTGCACGGCAGCTCACCCCAGAAGTAACGCACAGAAGAACCAGACACCGGAGTCCGAGGCTGTGGGGCACTGAAGGCCCAGCCGCAGAAACCAGAGGGCAGGAGATTGCTGGTCTCCTGGCCCCATCAGACGCCCAGAGGCTCAGCAGCACCGCAGTGTCCAGCACCGCCACGTAGGAGCGACGCACCAGCAAGGCCCGAGCTGCCAGCCATACGGGTGAGCACAGAAACGCCGCACTCAGGGACGAGGGCCACCGCACAGCTACAAGTAGCAGGGCCAAAAAGTTTAGTGGAAAGGGAAGGCCTCCAACTTCACCTGGCAAGGAGGATTCTTGACTTGCTTCCAGGCTGCCCGGACTCCCACTTCTAGCCAGTACTCTAGTCCCGACTTGTCTAATCAGCACCAGTAAAGACCCTGGGACTGCACTTCCTTGTCTCTGTGTTTCTTGCTGCACCATCAACCCCTGCACTACAACACCCAGCACAATCTGCAACATCATCTACACTGCCCTGAAGCTAGCTCTTCCTGTGGAGAGCCACACCATCCCTGCTGCAGTAACATCAGCTTCAGAGGACTGCTCCGCAGCGACGGCTCCCTTTAGCCGCATTCCACAGGTGGCGTCACAAACTCTATAAAAACTCTATAAATCCCCTATATATAACCCCTTTTATTGACCGCCCTGGGTCACGGACCGGGTCACCGCCACTGTGACATTCCCCCAGCATCCACCGGCCCGGCACCGGGTACCCCACGGCCCCGGGGGCGCGTCAACTTGGCGTCACGAACAGGATTCACGAAGCCCGGTATGACCGGGTCCTGTGTGCCATACACTTTATTGAACTGTGATATCACGTGGTTTGCCGCCCGCCGAGGGGGAAGAAAGAAGCCCCGATCCGGAACCGCCGGGTAAGAGATCCTTCCGCCTGCAGAGCAGCATACTGGTACGTCAGCAGACGCCCAGGACCTGGCTGAGGTTCACTAGGGGGGAGGAAGATGCCCAACATGGAGGAGGGTTCGGCCGCAGGCGCAGCCGCTGCCACTGTAATGCCGTTATCAATGCCATACATACCGGGGGCGGCGTGGTTGCCCCAGTACTCAGGGGAGTCGCACACCCTGAATGACTTTGAGAAAAGATTTGTTTAAAGTATACCCCCTGTCTGAGGAGCAAAAAGTCAGCATCCTCATAGGACAGCTAATCGGTGCAGCCCAGAGAGAGCTGAAGTCCTGGCCAGGCAGAGACAAAGGCACTGTAAAAGAAATACTGGCCCGGTTGAAGGAGACCTTTGACACCCGCACCGCAGCAGAAATTAAAATGAAGTTTTACGGGTGCAAACAATGGGTGCAGGACAGTGTACGGGACTATGCTCTAAACCTGCAGGAGGCGCTGCGGGCCATCAAACAGGTAGACCCTGACAGTGTGCATGATGAGGACAGATTGCTAACTGAGCAGTTTATTGAGGGGCTCCTGTCCAGCGCTCACAGGACACAGCTGCGCATTACGGCTCTGCAAAACCCTGATCTGGACTTTGTACAATTTAAAGACAGAGCCATCCGGCTCCAGGAGGTGCTGCATCCCACCGGCGCCCAGCTATCACCTACCACCAGGAGGTGGCATCCTTTTCCCCAGAACCTGTGGGGGCTGACGCGCAGACTCTGGACAATGACCCGTCTGCCGACCTGCGCCTTCAGGTCCAGGAGCTTGCCAAAAGTATGGCCACGTTAACCAAAACCGTGCAGGCCATGCAAGAGTCTCCAAAGGAAAAGATCCAGCTGGCTTCCAGTCCAGATGACGTCCCGTGGCGACGACAGAACAGAATTCCACCAATCAGAGGGAGGAACAGCGATTGCTACGACCAGGACGGACAACCCATCTGCTGCCGCTGTAAAAAGGCGGGACACTACTCAAGATTCTGCAATTTAAACGGGCAACACCTGGGGCAGAGGGCCAACCCCCAGGAGTAAGACGACCGGGCCCACAAAGCTGGCGAGACAAATACGTGGGAGGACGAGCGATCCTACCTGTCGTGCTTGATGGCATCCCAATGAATGCGTTGCTGGACACTGAGTCCCAGATGACCACGATGCCATATGTCCTTTATAAACAATACTGGACTGACTCAGACATTACCCACAGTCCAGATGAACATCTTAACATCTATGCCAGCAATGGTCAGCCCTTGCCTCAGGTGGGGTATAAAGAGGTGACCATAAAAGTTGGCAAAGTAGAATTGCTATCACAAGGAATGATTATTGTTGATAATGATCGCCGAGAAAGTCATCCCTTGATAACCTTAGGCACTAATGTGATAGAAAATTGTCTTGGAGAAATTATTGTTTTGTTACAACAGGTCACAGAGACTGCCAGTTCCAGTCAGCAGCGGGTTCTACAGAAAGAAATCAGAGCCCTGGTGAAAAGACAACAGGTAGAACTGTCTGGTGGAGAAATTGGCAGTGTCAGGATGAGTGATCCATTCTCCATTGCAATGCCCCCTAGGAGCGAAATGTTAATATGGTGTCGGGCAGCAATTGGTCTCAGGGGTCAAGATTATCAGGCCCTGGTAGAACCTGTATACTCTGACAGTAGGCCCACCATCTTGACAGCCAGGGGGGTAGTCGATGTCCGCAAGGGGAGAGTGCCGATCCGCATCCGCATCCTGAATTGTGGGGAGAAAGAGGTCCATTTACCCCGGTATGCTACCCTTGCTAAGCTATTTACTGTCAGTAACAACTCAATAAAGACAGTGGAAACCTTGCCTCCATCCAAACCGGCGGAGGATAATGGCTCCAAGGGGCAGATGGAGGATTGGTGTCAGAAGATACAAGTGGGCACTGACTCCACCCCTTTGCACCAAAAGCATGGAGTATACCGGGTGGTCCAAGAGTATGAGCGGGTCTTCAGTAAACACCCATTAGACTTTGGGCAGGTAAAAGGGGTCCAACATCATATCCCCACGGGAGATCATCCTCCCATTAAAGAGAGGTACCGGTCTGTACCCCCAGCTCACTATCAATGTGCCAAAGGAATGTTACGGGAGATGAAGGAGGCTGGGGTGATAAGGGATAGTTGTAGCCCCTGGGCAGCTCCATTAGTTCTCGCGAGAAAGAAGGATGGTACAATGAGGATGTGTGTTGACTACAGGCAGATTAACCGCATTACACATAAGGATGCCTACCCATTACCCAGAATTGAGGAGTCACTAGCTGCATTAAGATCTGCTAATTATTTCTCTACTTTGGATCTCACCAGTGGGTATTGGCAGGTTCCTGTGGCAGAGGCGGACAAAGAAAAGACCGCGTTTACAACACCAATGGGCCTCAGCAAGTTCAACTGCATGCCATTCGGGCTCTGCAACGCCCCAGGGACCTTCCAGTGGTTAATTGAGTGCTGCCTAGGACACAAGAACTTCAAAACTGTCCTGCTGTACCTGGACGATGTAATTGTCTACTCGAAGACATATGAAGACCACCTGGAGCACCTGGCCGAGGTGTTCGAAGCCCTATCTGGTTTTGGCCTGAAGGTAAAGCCATCCAAATGCCACCTGTTGAAGTCCAAGGTGCAGTACCTAGGTCATGTGGTAAGCGCTGAAGGTGTAGCGCCAGACCCTGAAAAAGTCACCGTAATCAAGGACTGGCCAAGACCCTCCACTATCAAGGAAGTGTGGCAGTTCCTCGGGCTGGTAGGCTACTACTGAAGATTTATCAAGGGTTTCACCAAGATAGCAGCACCCATGCAGGATCTCCTGGTAGGCCAGTCCAAGAAGGCCAAGAACCCGAAACCTCCGTTCAAATGGGGTAAACCAGAAGACGAATCCTTCACCCGACTGAAGATGGCTCTGACCGGAGACGAAGTCCTGGCCTACCCCGACTATGGCCAACCCTTTATACTCCATACAGATGCCAGCAACGTGGGATTAGGAGCAGTGCTGTCCCAGGTACAGCAAGGCAGAGAGCGAGTCATTGTGACGCGCCCCCGGGGCCGTGGGGGACTCCCGGAGCCGGGCCTTGTAGACGTTGGGGTAGTAGTCACCGTGGCGGCGACCCGGTCCGTGACCCAGGGCGGTCAAACCAGGGTAGTCTATGTGTATTTGGTTTAAATAGTCCGACTACGCCACCTGTGGATTGCGGTCATTTGGAACCGCCGCTGCGGAGCAGTCCACTAAAGCTGGTGATATGCGCAGCAAGGTAGTGTAACTCCCCACAGGAAGAGTGTAGCTTCTGGGCAGCGTGAGTGGATGATGGTGGTGATAGTGCAGTGTGTCGCGGTGTAAGAAGAATCACAGAGTCCAGATGATGCAGTCCCAGATCTTTTACTCACGGTTAAGCAGTTCCACTTACAGGGCCAGTGTAAGAGCCCACGGCGTCCTGTGCTCACGCAGTAAGGGGCTCGGTCGACCCTCAGGTATCTCTGGAGCATTTAGCAGGACCCCCTTCAGTGTGTCCTCTCTGGCCTCTCTCCTTGTACCTCACACCTAGCGGCACCTCTGTCCAGTGTCCTCGGGCCTTGGCGGGCGACGTGTGTTCCGTCCCCTGGCCCTATGTGGCTACTTTCCTAGTGGCTGGTGTGGACGGCTTGCTGTACTTGAAGTGCTGCAGCCTCCGGTTCCCAGTTGAGCCCTGTAGTCTCTGCTGGTTGAGGGATCCGGTTCCCTTCTTCTGGCCTGACCCCCCTACCTCCTGGCAGCGGCAGGCGTACGGGTGGCAGCTGCACGGCCCGTACCCCTAGGGTCCCCTCTCTCCTCATTCCTGGAGCCGTCCTGCTCCCTCTCCTTTCCAGGCTCAAGCCTCTTGGCAGGCCTGCCTGTGGAGCAGAGCTCATACAGAGCCTCTGCCCCCTGCCTGCACCTCAGTCTGACTGACTGGAACTCTACCACTGACTACTCCTCACTAATCTAAGATGGTCCCTACTTTTATACCTCCTACTCAGTGCTCCCAGGATCTACGTCCTCCACCCATCCACTACCTAGTTCCCCCTCTCTAGGTGGTCCCCCCCACTCCAGCCAAGGATCAGGGACAGTTGCGCTCTCCCGAAGGAGCATTGTCACCCTGTCCCCCGGAAATGTGGTGTAGTGGATGTAGTGTTAGGGTCCTGAGCCATACTCCTTCCTTACCTGAGAGTGGGGTACCACACCTCTGGGTGAGATGCAATACCTCTGTGGCAACCGAACCCTCAGGGGCGCCACAATTGCATACGCCAGCAGGAAGCTCCGGCCCACGGAAAGGAACCCCGACAACTACAATTCCTTCAAGGTGGAGTTTCTCGCCATAGTCTGGGCTGTAACGGAGCGCTTCAAGCACTATCTCGCCTCCTCCAAATTTACAGTCTTCACAGATAATAACCATCTGACGCACCTGGAGACTGCGAAGCTTGGTGCCCTAGAGCAACGATGGATGGCCCGACTGTCTAACTACGAGTTCACCATCAAGTATCGGGCGGGGCATAAAAATGCAAATGCTGATGCGCTGTCCAGAATGCCCAACTTGCCATATTGGGGAGAAGACCCGGAAGAGCTGGAAGAGATAGAGATACCCGCTTTCCATCATCATGGGGTGACCCAGTGCTCCCACTGTGTAAGGGACAAGTGCTCCACCAACAGATAGGCCACGTTCAACCCATTGCCCCACCATGGATGGGCAGAAACGCAGGATAGCGACCCGGCTGTCCGCCTAGTCAAGGAGTTGCTGACGCAAGCTGACTCATACCCTGACCCAGATGCTCCACAGGAGACCCAACAGATGTGGAAGGAGAAGGGCAAACTGTTCATCTACGAAGGAAAGCTGTGTCGAAGAAGCATCAACTCCTGGACACACAAACTGGTCAGGCAGGTGGTAGTCCCGAGGCGGGATGTATCCATGGTCTTAGCAGAGTATCACGATGTAGCAGGACACTTCGGGTGGAAGGCAATCGAGAGATGGTGTCGAGAATGTGGTCCATGCAACCTGAGACGAAAAGACCGTGACAGCCAGAGGGCTCCCCTGCATCCCATCATCACCAAACAGCCAATAGAACTGGTAGCCTTGGACCACGTGAAGCTAGCCCCAAGCAGGTCAGGCTATGTCTGCGCTCTAACCATAGTAGACCACTACTCCCGGTTCCTGGTAGTAGTGCCAGTAAAAGACCAGACGGCTCAGACGGCAGCCAAAGCGTTCCAACAGCACTTTTGTCGCCCGCACGGTTACCCTGAACGGGTGCTTACCGACCAAGGTCCAGCCTTTGAAGCAGAGGTGTTCCAGGAATTATGTAACTTGTACGGCTGCAAGAAAATAAGGACAACGCTGTATCATCCCCAGACCAACGGGTCGTGTGAGAAGATGAACCAGGTGGTAATAGACCTGTTGAAGACGTTGCCCCTTGAAGAACGAAGCCTGTGGCCAGAGAAGTTACCAGATTTGGTGGACCTCTATAATCACATCCCGGTGAACTCCACCAACTGTACACCCGCTTACCTGATGAGAGCAAGACCTGGTAAGCTACCCATTGACTTGGACATGGGAGTCCTAACACCAGAGACGACTTCACCAGATGCGGATTGGGATACAGAGTGGCAGCAACAATACCGCAAAGTGCAAGAGTGTGTTGAAAGAAGTTTGTCCCAGACAAGACAGAAGCAAGAAAAGACTTACAATCAGCACGCACCTGCCGTTCCCTTGTCACCTGGAGAACAGGTACTTAAAAGAAAAAGACGACTGCACAAATTAGATGACCAGTGGGAGGTTGAGCCATACACCGTCCTACCCTCGAACTACGATAACACCAAAGTGTGCCTCATCAGCAAAGATGGAGGGGAAACTTTAGTGGCAGTCTCCAGAGATCACTTGAAGATATGTCCTGAACAGCTGAAACCCACAGCAGAAGATCAAGACAACTCTCAGCCCACAGAAGGAGTGGAGGAAGTGGTCCAAACAGTACTCGGAGAATTTCATCAGCAGCAGATCAGGAGAATCAACCCTTTGCTAGCAGTGAACCTGTCGTACCCATGGTGAGCCAAAGAATTCGTAGGAAATTACCCAGCCTACCAGTGTTACCTCAGACTACCTGTAGTGTAGTTCACACTGAACCCACCACACCAGTGGTAGACACAAGGGACCAGGGTAGAGCAGTAACTACCAATGTACTACGTAGATCGACCCGGAGTACAAAAGGGCAGCTCCCTGCCCGTTGGAGAAACTAAAATGTAAAGAATTAAAGTATAAGAGAACTAAAATGTTTGCTGTATATAGCTACCCGTAAGGGTAAAGCAGAAAAGTTGTGTTTTCAAAGTGAATTGCAAAAGTTGGTCATGTGTGCATTTAGTTACCCGGTAAGGGTATAAAGACTTGTGGGTTATGGACGGTGAATAACCAAAGAACTTTCCATTGTAAATAGTTGCACTTATTAGAGTGCTCCCTATTAGTTTTATGATTACAACAAATGACCTCAGATCAAAAACCCGTTTGGCGTGGCCAAAGACGTGGTCCAACACCTGGATCATCTATGCCCTGCAGCCACGCCCAGGGCCTACGTTGAGGGTTTTCGGACGGGTCCCTCATGTTGCTCAAAATTGCACCTCACTAAAGAAGAATGTTATTAACAGTGTTTTAAAATATTTTGATAACCAGTAACGTTCAAGAAATGTTAAATTCATAATCTTGTAATGTGAACTGTTATTATTATTTGTTAATTTTGAAAAGCATCCTCAGTCCGGGAGTACTGAAATTAACTAGGGGGGAATGTGGCACAACAGGGGTCCGGTTGCCACAGTGGCATTGCCTCCCTCAAAAGAGGTAATGCCATGCCTGGAAGCAAGCAGGGGTCCCCTAGTCAGGTATACTAACATGCAACACTTTCTTGGCTCCAGACCAGCAAGGGGAGCTCCTCCCCTTGGCAACTGGTATCTGGGGGTGGGGTTAGTTAGTCTTAGTGTAAGGAGTTGAAGCGAGGACGTCGAGGAGAGAGGAGCTGGGGACTGGAGCTGCGCGGCAGCTCACCCCAGAAGTAACGCACAGAAGAACCGGACACCGGAGTCCGGGGCTGTGGGGCTCTGAAGGCCCAGCCGCAGAAACCGGAGGGCAGGAGATTGCAGGTCTCCTGGTCCCATCAGACGCCCGGAGGCTCAGCAGCACCGCAGGGTCCAGCACCGCCACGTAGGAGCGACGCGCCAGCACTCCTGCACTACAACGCCCAGCACAACCTGCAACATCATCTACACTGCCCTGGAGCTAGCTCTTCCTGTGGAGAGCCACACCATCCCTGCTGCAGTAACATCAGCTTCAGAGGGCTGCTCCGCAGCGGCAGCTCCCCTTAGCCGCATTCCACAGGTGGCGTCACGAACTCTATAAAAACTCCATAAATCCCCTATATATAACCCCTTTTATTGACCGCCCTGGGTCACGGACCAGGTCACCGCCACTGTGACATTCCCCCAGCATCCACCGGCCCGGCCCCGGGGGCGCGTCAGTGTGCAAAGGCACTTTAAAGGGAACTAAGGGTAGGGTCACATGGGTGGGATTTCATGTATATTTAGCACTTAGACCACTTAATGCTAAAAAACAAAAGCTAAATACTAAACAAGAAAACTAAAATTACACAGAATCCATCATTTTATTAATACAAAAATGACTTAAAAAACAATTACAAAGCCATGATAAAAATAGTTCGGGAGAGCACAAGAAGAAAATAATATATAATAATAAAATATAGAATAATAGAGGAAATGGATATATAATAATAGAATATATTACAAATAACTAACACCATAAATAGTTACATAAAGGTACACATCTACAAAAGAGATGCAGTAAATCATAAAGATATACTATAGGAATAATCTATATTGATAATGAGATACAGTTTAATGCCGACCGAGAAATCTATTTTAAAAGGGCACATACATAATGTGAAGACCAGCCCAAAATTGGCCTGTAAATGTAACCTGTCTAATAATGTCTGACTAAACTCAATTAAATAGATTTTACTGAATAGACAAGTACCTATGGACTGATCATATCGGTAGGTGTCATCTTGATCCCCAGCCATGCACTCTGACGTGCGTTTCGCGTGATGCTTTCTCAGGGAGTATTGCTTTTCGTTTTTGGGTGCCTGAGTATTTGAACGTTTTGTTCCTCATTGCATGTGACGCACCCCTGGGCCTTCGTCGCGCGGCATCGCGCGCACGGGAGCTTACCCGGAGCCGGATCTGTTGAGGGTTGTAGTCTCGTGGCGGTGACCCGGTCCGTGCCCAGGGAGTCAAACTGAGCGGCGATGTATTAGCGGTAGATGTTGGACGACTACGCCACCCGTTGAATGCAGCGAAGGAGCTGCCGCTGCAGGGCAGACTGCTGAGGCCGGTGGTAGGATTGTGCAGCGTGATAGTATCACCCCCAACGGGAGGGGTATGGCCTCAGGGCAGCCGACGTGGATGATGGGGGTAGCAGGAATCACTCAGAGACGATGCGGTGTAATTCAGGGTCTTTACTGGTGATAAAGATAGACCCTCCCGGAGTACTGGCTAGCGATCGGGGCCTGGTCAGTCCTTGAGCAGATGGGATCTCCCCTGGCCAGGCGGAGTTGTAGGCCTCCCAAACTGACTGTACTCTTCTGGCTACCTTGCTAGAGGCGGGTATAAGTAGCCCACGTCCCTGAGTGTACCGTGTGGTGCTCACCCGTATGGCCGGTGACTCGGGGCCTTCTAGTGGCGTCCGCTCCACGACGGCGGTGCTGGTCCCACGCGTGTGACCATGCCTTCGGGTTTCTTGGCCAGAGGACCTGAAATCCCCTGCCGGGCGGTTTCTGCTGCTGGGTAAAGATTAGTCCCCACAGCCTCGGACTCCGGGTCCGGTGATAGCTTCTCAGTCAGGGCGAGCTCTGCAGCTGCCAGCCCCTGACTCCTTATAGCACTGCTCCCACAGAGCTCCTGATGTTCTTTTCCTAGATCTGCTTCTCTTCTCTGTCTCTACTTCTTCTCTACTCTCTAACCCTGCCTCAGCCCTAGGTTTATATAGGGGAAGTTCTTCCCCTCCCAGGACTGGGCAGGAGGTGTGGCATGCACAGGATCCCTGACCAAGAGACCTCCCACCTGCTCTCAGACATAACATTGCTGTTACTGTGGAAACCAGACCCCTGGGGTGCCACATTCCCCCCTAGTGAAATTTAGTACTCCGGGACTAAACATATTTTTAGAAAAACATAACAAGGTATAAACAATAATAATACAATAAGAAAAACACATAAAGATGGTTACGGCGTGTCCGCAACCGGGTGCAGTCTTTGAAGAAAACAAAGGTGTCCATTTCACCAAAACAGGGAGACGTAACCAGGTAGGGGTCTGTCCTGCCCCGAGTCCTTAACAGTCTTTTAGTCCATTCCTGGGTTACGCTCCAACCAATTGTACAAGGATTCCCGGTAAATCCACCAAGGACTCCTAAAAATAACTAGAAACACATAATTATTTACAAGTAACAGACAGGTGACCACAAATAAAACAATTTAAACACTTCAAATCCTCCAACGTGCGGGTAACTGGCCTCTAGTGGCCCTAGTGGACCTACGGTGTTGACTGTCTGGCCCTGAACTACAGGGTGTAGGAGCTGTCAAGGGTAAACTGGGCAGCTGTCTACGGGCTCTTTGGCTCACTAGGGGTACGGCAGGCTCACTATGAGCAGAGGGTTGATCCTCCTGTTCTGCTTGTGTGGAGTCTGCTGCCTCCTGGACCGGCTGCTCTTCCAGCTCTACCTGTTGCTCCGTAGGCACTTGGGATGCTGGTTGGAGGAACGTGAGGACGGGTACCACAACTGCACCATTGACTTGAGTCCAGGATCGAGGGAAGTCTCCGAGCACAGTACTAACCATATCTTCCCTTTCCTCTACGGGTCGAGGGTCTTCTTGCTCTCCTTCTGGGTTCCGTAGCTGTTCGGGACACTTCTTCAGGTGATCCCGGGATACAATGGCTGTGGTTTCCCCTCCGTCTTTACTGATGGTACAAACCTTTGGGTTGTCGTGGCTTGAGGGCAGTACGGTGTACGGGTCCTTCTCCCACTGGTCGTCCAACTTGTGGAGCCGTCTCTTCCTCTTCAAGACCTGCTCTCCGGGTACCAGGAGAACAGCGGGAGCATACTGGTTGTAATTTTTCTCTTGTCTTTCCCTAGCGAGACAGAGACTTCGCTCCACGCTCTCCTGTACTTTCCGGTACTGCTGCTGCCTCTCTGTGTCCCAGTCTGCTTCCGGTGAAGTGTCCTCGGGTGTCAGGACTCCCATCTCCAGGTCAACAGGTAGCTTACCAGGCCTTGCCCTCATTAGGTAAGCCGGGGTACAGTTGGTGGAACCTACAGGGATGTAGTTATATAGGTCCACCAGGTCGGGCAGCTTCTCAGGCCACAGACTGCGTTCTTCCAGGGGCAACGTTTTCAGAAGATCCATTACCACCTGGTTCATTTTCTCACAAAGTCCATTAGTTTGCGGATGATAGGGTGTCGTCCTTATCTTCCGGCAGCCATACAGATTGCAGAATTCCTGGAAGACCTCCGCTTCAAAGGCAGGTCCCTGGTCCGTCAGCACTTGGTCCGGGTACCCGTGTGGACGGCAGAAGTGCTGCTGGAAGGCTCTAGCTGCTGTTTGAGCTGTTAAGTCCTTAACGGGGACGACAACCAAGAACCGGGAGTAATGATCCACAATGGTTAACGCGTAGACGTAGCCACTTCTGCTTGGGGTCAGTTTTACATGATCCAAGGCTACCAGTTCCAACGGCTGCTTGGTGACAATGGACTGAAGGGGGGTCTTCTGACTGGCACGGTCCTTCCTTCTTAGGTTGCACGGGCCACAGTCTCTGCACCACCTCTCGATGGTTCCCCTCATGCCTACCCAGTGGAACCGCCCGCGCAGCAGGAACTCCAGCTTCTTCCATCCGAAGTGTCCAGCCCCGTCGTGGTATGCCTCCATCACCATGGCTGCGTCTCTTCGTGGCACCACTACTTGCCAGATTAGTTCATGCGTCCGGGAGTTAACCATTCTGTGGCACAACTTCCCCTTGTAAAGGAACAGTCGACTCTTCTCAGCCCACAGTTGTTTGGCTTCCTCCGGAGCGTCTGGGTCAAGGCGGGCATCTGGCTGAGTGAGCATCTCCTTCACCAGTCGGACGGCAGGGTCACTGTCTTGCGTTTCCTCCCAGTTGTAGTGAGGCAAGGGGTTAAACGTAGCGGCTTGCTTACTCCTTACCCGATGGGAATACTGGATAGTCCCATGACGGTGGAACGCGGGGAGTTCGACTTCTTCCAATCCCTCTGGATCTTCTCCTACGTCCGGTAGGTTTGGCATCCTGGACAGGGCGTCCGCGTTGGTATTGGAGCGTCCTGCCCGGTATTTGATTGTGAACTCGTAGTTGGACAGACGGGCCATCCATCTCTGCTCTAGGTCACCGAGTCTTGCCGTGTCCAGGTGTGTCAACGGGTTGTTATCCATGTACATGGTGAACTGGGAAGAAGCGAGGTAGTGCTTAAAGCGTTCGGTGACTGCCCACACCACTGCCAGGAACTCTAGCTTAAATGAGCTGTAATTCTCAGGGTTTCTTTCGGTGGGTCGCAGTTTTCGACTGGCGTAAGCGATTACTCGTTCTTTCCCCTGCTGGATCTGGGACAGTACGGCTCCTAGCCCGATGTTACTTGCGTCGGTGTAGAGGATAAAGGGCTGGCTGTAATCAGGGTACGCCAGGATTTCATCCCCCGTGAGGGCCATCTTCAGCTGGCGGAAGGACTCTTCTTCTAACTTCTCCCATTTGAAGGGCGCCTTCTGGTTCTTGGCCTTCCGGGACTGGCCTATCAGGAGGTCCTGCATAGGAGCTGCCTTTTTGGTGAAACCGGGGATGAATCTGCGGTAATAGCCTACCAACCCGAGGAACTGCCGCACTTCCTTTACACTGGAGGGACTTGGCCATTCCTTAATTGCGGTGATCTTATCAGGGTCGGGAGCCACTCCGTCAGCGCTCACCACGTGTCCCAGGTACTGCACCTTTGGTTTTAGGAGGTGACACTTGGAGGGTTTTACCTTTAGGCCGTAGTTTGCCAGAGCTTCGAACACTTCCGCCAGGTGTTTCAGGTGGTCCTCATAAGTCTTGGAATATACGATGACATCGTCCAGGTACAACAGGACCGTCTCGAAGTTTCTGTGGCCCAGACAGCACTCCATTAATCGTTGAAAGGTTCCTGGTGCGTTACAGAGTCTGAACGGCATGCAGGTAAACTCGCTAAGTCCCATCGGGGTGGTGAATGCGGTCTTCTCCCGGTCCGCCTCTGCTACAGGAACCTGCCAGTACCCGCTAGTGAGATCCAAGGTAGAGAAGAAGTTAGCAGATCTTAAAGCAGCCAAAGACTCCTCTATCCTTGGTAAGGGGTACGCATCCTTGTGTGTGATACGGTTGATTTTCCGGTAATCTACACACATCCTCATGGTGTTGTCTTTCTTTTTGACTAAGACTAGTGGAGCTGCCCAGGGGCTACAGCTATCCCTGATCACCCCAGCCTCCTTCATGTCCCTAAGCATCCCCTTGGCGTGTTGGTAGTGTGCAGGGGGTACGGGTCGATACCTCTCTTTTATGGGAAGATGGTCTCCCGTGGGGATGTGGTGTTCTACCCCCTTGACTCGCCCGAAGTCTAACGGGTGTTTACTAAACACTCTCTCGTACTCTTGAACCACCCGATAGACTCCCTGTCTCTGGTGTGAGGGAGTGGAGTCAGTACCCAAATGTAGTTGCTGACACCAGTCCTCCATTGTTTCCTTAGAGCCGTTACTTTCCTCCGGGGAAGATGGAGGCAAGGGTTCTACGGACTGTATGGAATTTTGATTGATGGTATACAATTTGGCTAGCGTGGCATACCGGGGCAGGTACACTTCCCTCTTCCCGATATTTATTATGCGAACGGGCACCCTCCCATGGCGTACATTGACCACCCCCCGTGCTGTCAAAATGGTGGGCCTACTGTCTGAGTAAACTGGTTCTACCATTGCCTGGTAATCTCTACCTCTCAGACCAATAGCTGCCCGGCACCAAATCATCATTTCACTTTTTGGGGGCATGGCAATAGGAAAAGGGTCACACATTCTTACGCTACCAATCTCACCACCGGAGAGTTCTATCTGTTGCCGTCGCATCAGTGCCCGGATCTCTTTCTGGAGCACTCGCTGCTGGCCGGAGCTGGCGTTCTTGGCAACCTGCTGTAAAAGGAAAATCACCTCTGCAAGACAATTTTCAATTACATTAGTTCCTAGAGTTATCTTTGGGTGACTCTCGCGCTTGTCAATGTCTACAATGATCAGTCCCTGTGCCGCCAATTCGACTCTACCGATTTTAATGGTCACCTCTTTAAATCCAATCTGTGGCACGGGCTGACCATTGCTGGCGATGATACTCAAGTCGTCGTCAGGGTAGCGGGTGATATCCGAGTCATTCCAGTACTGCTTGAAGAGCACGTACGGGATAGTGGTAACCTGTGACCCGGTGTCCAGTAGGGCACTCATGGGGATGCCATCCAGTACCACGGGCAAGACTGGACGTCCTCCCACATATTTGTCGCGCCAGTTCGATGGGCCTGATGATCTTTTTCCTGGGGTTTGGCCCTCTACCCCAGGTTGTGCCAGTTTAAAGGACAGTACCTTGCCATATGTCCGGGTTGATTGCAGCGGCGGCAGATGGGTTGTCCGTCCTCGTTGTATCGGTCGCTGGGTCTTCCTCTGGCCGGTGGGGTCCTCCTTGGTCGACGCCACGGGATGTCCTCCGGTCCGGATGCCAGCTGGATCTTCCCTGGAGTGGAAACCTGTAAAGACTGCACAGTTCGGGTTAGCGCGGCAACGCTTTTAGCTAGCTCTTGGACCTGATGGTGCAGGTCTGGAGCCGGGTCATTGTTCAAAGCCTGCGCATCAGCTCCCACAGGCCCTGCCGACAAGGGTGCCGCCTCCTGGTGGTAAGTGGTAGTGGGGCGTCTGTGGGTCACAACGCCACCTGGTGCCGGTTCTCGGAGCACCCGGATGGCTCTGTCCTTGAACTGTGCAAATCCCAGATGAGGGTCCTGTAAGGCCATTGCCCGCAACTGGGTTCGGTGGGCATTGCAATATAAACCCTCTATAAATTGTTCAGTCAACAGCCTGTCCTCGTCTCCCACGCCGTCAGGGTCGGTCTGCTTAATGGCTCTCAGGGCCTCTTGTAGGTTCAGGGCATAGTCCCTTATACTCTCGTGTGCTCGCTGCTTGCACCCGTAGAATCCAAGCTTGATCTCGGCTGAGGTGCGGGTATCAAAGGTGTCCCTCAGCCGGGTTAGTATCCCTGCAACAGTCCTTCCCCCAGGTGGCCAGGACTTTACCTCCCTTTGGGCTGCCCCGGTTAATTGGGCCACCAGGATGCTCACTTTTTGCTCTTTTGTGAGGGGATACACCTGGAAGAGGCTATCCAGCTTTTCTCTAAAGTCATGCAGGGTATGTGACTCCCCTGAGTACTGGGGTAGCCAGGCCGCTCCCGGGATATAGGGCATGGTGAAAGGCATGACTGCAGCAGCGGTGGCGCTGGCGGGGGTTGAGGCAGTGAAGCTCTCCTCCGTATCCGACATCTTCCTCCCCCCTAGTGGACCGTGGCCTACCTTGCGATGATCCTCTTCCGTAGGCCGCGGCTCCGCAGTGGATTGTCAGGGTTGAGGACCTTCCGTCGCGCTCCTGTGACGTCGGCGTCTGCTGGGCTCCTTCCAGGACCTTACGCAACGTCCGGACGTGAGGCGGGGCTTCAGTTCTCGCGCGCTTTCGGAGTCCACGCCCCTCTTCTTCCCGCGCGGCGTCTTCAAGATGGCGTCCAACGGCGGGAAAACTCCACGGATGGCGGGAAGAAGGCAGAAGATGGCGCCGGATGGCGGGAAAACTTCGCGGATGGCGGGAAGAAGACAGAAGATGGCGCCGGATGGCGGGAATCTTCACCACTGGTAAGTTTGAACAGTCTTTTTCAGGCACGCAGTACCCGGTGGTTGCGGGCACGAGATCCTGCCGACTACGCCAAAAGTTGACGCACCCCTGGGCCTTCGTCGCGCGGCATCGCGCGCACGGGAGCTTACCCGGAGCCGGATCTGTTGAGGGTTGTAGTCTCGTGGCGGTGACCCGGTCCGTGCCCAGGGAGTCAAACTGAGCGGCGATGTATTAGCGGTAGATGTTGGACGACTACGCCACCCGTTGAATGCAGCGAAGGAGCTGCCGCTGCAGGGCAGACCGCTGAGGCCGGTGGTAGGATTGTGCAGCGTGATAGTATCACCCCCAACGGGAGGGGTATGGCCTCAGGGCAGCCGACGTGGATGATGGGGGTAGCAGGAATCACTCAGAGACAATGCGGTGTAATTCAGGGTCTTTACTGGTGATAAAGATAGACCCTCCCGGAGTACTGGCTAGCGATTGGGGCCTGGTCAGTCCTTGAGCAGATGGGATCTCCCCTGGCCAGGCGGAGTTGTAGGCCTCCCAAACTGACTGTACTCTTCTGGCTACCTTGCTAGAGGCGGGTATAAGTAGCCCACGTCCCTGAGTGTACCGTGTGGTGCTCACCCGTATGGCCGGTGACTCGGGGCCTTCTAGTGGCGTCCGCTCCACGACGGCGGTGCTGGTCCCACGCGTGTGACCGTGCCTTCGGGTTTCTTGGCCAGAGGACCTGAAATCCCCTGCCGGGCGGTTTCTGCTGCTGGGTAAAGATTAGTCCCCACAGCCTCGGACTCCGGGTCCGGTGATAGCTTCTCAGTCAGGGCGAGCTCTGCAGCTGCCAGCCCCTGACTCCTTATAGCACTGCTCCCACAGAGCTCCTGATGTTCTTTTCCTAGATCTGCTTCTCTTCTCTGTCTCTACTTCTTCTCTACTCTCTAACCCTGCCTCAGCCCTAGGTTTATATAGGGGAAGTTCTTCCCCTCCCAGGACTGGGCAGGAGGTGTGGCATGCACAGGATCCCTGACCAAGAGACCTCCCACCTGCTCTCAGACATAACATTGCTGTTACTGTGGAAACCAGACCCCTGGGGTGCCACACATGTGCCTTGGTATTTTTAGAGCTTGGTTTTATATCTGCTTTTAATATTTTCTTTTCAGATAGGTTATCTGCATTTTGTACCTATATCCGCATAAATTTGTATCCATTGAATGTAAATGTGGTTTCTGCAACCTGGATCAAATGCATCAGGAAAAAAAAATCCTGCAGATTCTACACAAAAAATAAAATTTTAACCGTATTGATCGACAATGGGTGCAAGTTCTTGGATGCATCTGCAGCAGTTAAAATGCAAGTGTACAGCACATCAGTCAGCCTTGGATGTTTGGTTCCAGAAAATAAAAATTTGACACATGAACATAACCTGATATTTCAGCACACATTTCAGATACCAACATGAGGATCTCCAAACTTTTAAACACTTTGCACTTCATTTTTTTGCAGTTCATTTCTGTTGTATCGTCTCTTTACAATTCCTTGTATTCGTGAATAGTAGTGTTCATTGTTCTGGTTAAATCCCCAATGATCAGCGCAGGAAACATTCCTGCTTTATAAATAAATAATTGTAACAAATTGTTCTGTTCACAACCATATGACATTGTAAATGGAGATTATATTTTACATGATACATAAATAATTTAAAAAGCCAGCAGTAAAGGTTCCCTGCACACATGAGATAAAAAAAAGGACAAACTGAGTGGATATACGGCCGAATGTTTGTGTAAAGCGCAACCCCAAGAGCATTATCATGATTGCCAATGGCAAGTGACCACAAACAGTAATAGATGACCTATTCTTTAGAGATTAGCTCCTGGGAGTCAGAGACATGTATAGCTGCTTGGATGATTATATTGCATCCAACCATTGACAAAAACAGTCACAATTTTTTGTTTTTAGTTGAGCATAAATATAATTAAGCTAATTAAATATCTAACCATAAAATATAATTTAGAACAATAAACATTGACAATGTTTTAAAATTAAAGGTTCCTACTAGTCGAAATTTGATGCTTCATATCATTCTCTGCCATTTCTTATTAAATTGAGCCTAAACCACGGGCAGCATGAATAAGAGCCTGGCTGCATAGTTTGAAGAGTTGAACTCTGTGTGTACATCGGGAGAGATGCCAATCACCTGGAGAGGGGCAGGGGAAGGTGGTGCCAGACTAGTCTTGTCTTTCCATATAGTCCCTGGCTGGCTTCACAATATATGTTTTCTCTGAAATGCAGGAGCGATTCAGAGAAAAATATGCCTGACTGCATTCATGCAGCCAAGTTCAGATTCCTGCTACTTGTGGTTTGGGCGGCATGAATCGACTGATAGGTTCTCTTTAAATTCTTTTCTAATGACTTGTGGTATAGGGGAGCTTAAATGGTATGGATCAAGATTAGAAGTTACCCCCTTTTCATAGGATAGAGGATATTTCGCAATCCTTGACTGTCTGACCACTTAGCCTGCCTACTAATCAGAAGAGGAGCCAGAGATGTAGCTAAGAGAAGGTCACTGCCATAGACTACCTTCAGCCATGGACTACCTTCAGCCATGGACTACCTTCGGCCATGGGCTACCTTCAGACATGGACTACCTTCAGCCATGGACTACCAAAGTGACCTTTGGGGACCAAGTTCCTGTGAATAATTTTGCTCAACTTTACTAGACTGAAAAGTAGACAGATTCATCAAACAGCATAAACCATTATCTGTAAAACCTACAACTATGACACATGGTCAGACGTAAAAAATCATTTATTCAATAGAAAAATCATAGAAACATTTTTTATTTTTTACAAAATGAATAGACAAAGAGGAAAAAAGTCTAGAGAAATGGATATTCTGAGGGCAGGCAGAAAAATTGTAAAGTATCAAAATCTATGCAAGACATACTACTAAATGCCATACTAGGGTCAAAAAGCTTCAATCATAGAGGAATAACAGTTAGATTTAAAGTGCATAGTGCAATAAATATACTCCCAAATACATATACATATATATATAAATAGTAAACTCATAAAGATGAGAAAATAATAGAGACACAGCAGCTAGGTAAAGAGGTATGTCAAAAAGTAATGTCACAATGTGAGAAATGTAGATAGATAATGAACTACCTGTGAGTCCCTCAGAATCCACGCAGATCCGACGCGCGTTTCGCCGTTTAGCTTTAACCAGGATATGGTGAGAGAAAGGAAGTAGGGTATATATATTCACTTTATTAGAGATGTATCACTTATTTTTTCTTTTTTTTTTTTCTTCTTCTTTTTTTGTTCACTATTTCATACGTATCAGTCACAGCAGCAGTCTTTGCGTCCCAGGGTGGCACGCACTAGTCACATTTACATACCTATTATCCAATCCCTGGCCAGCTTCCACTACGTATTTCTGTATACATCACTTCTGGTATTTGCGTTTCAGGGTGGCACGCATCTGTCACACCGACATGTCTACTATTCAGTCCCTCGGCCCGTTTCTGTTTCTATTTCTGGGTGTTCCGCATACGTCACTTCCTGGCCTGCGTTCCCGCATGACACGCACGCCAATACCGTCGCTTCTGGCAGACCGCGCTCCACGGAGACGCAATCCCCCGATGTGGCGGTGATTGGCTTATTAGGGCATAGCGCTATGTCAGCACACATTGTCATCTTCCTCCTCATTGGCCAATTCTCTTATATATACCCTGCTTCCTTTCTCTCACCATATCCTGGTTAAAGCTAAACGGCGAAACGCGCGTCGGATCTGAGTGGATTCTGAGGGACTCACAGGTAGTTCATTATCTATCTACATTTCTCACATTGTGACATAACTTTTTGACATACCTCTTTACCTAGCTGCTGTGTCTCTATTATTTTCTCATCTTTATGAGTTTACTATTTATATATATGTATATGTATTTGGGAGTATATTTATTGCACTATGCACTTTAAATCTAACTGTTATTCCTCTATGATTGAAGCTTTTTGACCCTAGTATGGCATTTAGTAGTATGTCTTGCATAGATTTTGATACTTTACAATTTTTCTGCCTGCCCTCAGAATATCCATTTCTCTGGACTTTTTTCCTCTTTGTCTATTCATTTTGTAAAAAAAAAATTTCTGTGATTTTTCTATTGAATAAATGATTTTTTATGTCTGACCATGTGTCATAGTTGTAGGTTTTACAGATATTGAGGGACACATAGTCACTAGTATTTGTTATTTTTGGATTTAGCATAAACCATTATGATAAATTTGGCGTATTGTAAGTGTATCTAATCTAAGATTGTACTGTCTACAAAGTAAACAGTATTGATAAATATGGCAAATTGTATTTAGTCTTTTCAGCCTGTTCTATCTGTACTTATTTAAAATAAATAGTTTCTCTAATGGGTGCTGCTCCGCTGATTTTGGAACAGCTTTTCTTTTTCTTCTCTGCGCCTCCATTTCAAAGTTATGCCCCCCCCCCCCCAGTAATAAAGATGCAAATTTTCCTTTGAACCAACTGGGCGTATACCATAGAGCAGCAATGTGCATGTTTGCTTTTTGTCCGTCGGCCAATCAAGACGTGATCGCGCCCACAGAAAAATTTAGCTAAAGGGAAAATTTCCATCTTTACTATCAGGAGGCATAACTTTAGAATAGAGGGTCACGGAGGAAAAAGAAGTTATGAATAAGAAGTATCACTTCGAAACGCGTCAATCAGGACTTTGAAATATTTCCCTTGGGACTTTCTCCTCGGATGATACATTTATCTCTTCTAAAGATGTGGATTTTCCTTTGAATTATGTTTTGATTGATGGAACACTAGTGGCATAAAGTTTGCATTTTCCTGAAGTGCTGGATCAACTCCCTTCTTTTTGAGAAAAAAGAAGAACTGTACCATAATCAGTGATGCAATACCAATTGGAGGGGGTACTCAATTTAAACAAAAAAAATCCAGTGAAAAATCCTCTTTAAATAATATTTCATGCACTTTTAGCAACACCTTTCCCAGAGTTGCCCTATTATGGGATGCATGGGCACTTTATTATAAATGTATGCTGTAGATAACACAACTATCCGGTACATCTTACTTATACACTAATAGAGCTTTACTTCAGTGCCGAAAATACTGTTTACCAATAGGAAATCTAGCTATCCATTTAGGGAGTCTTCATACACTTTGTGTGTAGAAATCATTCTTCTTCTCTACTTCTCAATCTGGCAAATCACATTAACCATTTTCAGTTCGCCTAATGGAACTTGTTCAGAAATGGCCCCTCGGGGGCCAAGACATTCTGTACAATTGTCAATTAGGTTCTTGCTTACAGAATAAGAAAAGCCTTTGTTATCTGGGACTGGGGTAATTCTGGATTTTCTATGCATATTCTAGTCTGGAGAATGGGAGTTTTCTTATATGGTGCATATTGCAGCATGATCGGAAGAGTTTCCATCACATTTATAGTAAATGGATTTACAGAAAAGTATACATTTTGACATTTAATAAATAAGCAATTAATAATGTAGCGCCTCAGAATCTTTTGCTGCAATCCCAAAGCTGTCTATATATACGTCAGTCTGGTCCCATGGTCCGGCTGTTTACGTATAGGATCTCATAACATATTTGCAGCCAAAACTCACAGATCTTGCTATTTATGCCTTGGGCGACATGGCAGGATCCCATGGGGCTCAATTAGTGCATGAAGATGACAGTCGCACACTATTCCATCTCCTTATCAGTTCAACTAAATATAAAACCAGTAATGAACTGCTTCCAATTTGTTGCTAATTATTATAGTAGGGAAATGTGACTTTTTGATTATTTATATTATTTTATATCAATATCACCAATTACATAAACATTAATTTAATGTAATTAATTTTGAGGATAATATATAGTTTTTAAAGTTTATTCTATTTTGTTGTTTTAACAGAAGCACCTTCGAACAAAGTTTTAGCTAAAGGGTCTGTAAAAAATGGTATTAAAGTATACATATATATATTGTTTTTGCCTGCAGCCATCACTAAGGGGAGCTGAGGAGCATACCACATACATGTTTTTTATTCATTTGAATGATTGCTGTATAAATCTAGGTAAAGTATGCTCCCAATCCCCCTGGATAGAATCATAGGATATAGAAAGAAATCAGGGGATTTGGAGATCTATATAAAAAAAACACAGTTGATTAATCCTATTAACATATATTATGAAATGAATCAGAACATAACGTTGGTCCTTTATGCTTTAAAAAAATATCAATAATGTTCAGAGATGTCATAATTACTAAAAATGGGGGAAGAGAATGTGAGCTAGGTTATGATGAAGTTACACATTGCAACATGACTTAGAGTAGACCTCATTCACACATCCGATTTTCACGTACGAGTGCTATTTGTGTTTTTCATGGATAGCACTCTTACCTGTGATAGTTTATGGGGCCTTCACATGTCAGTGATTTTGGAAAATCACAAAGACATGTCAGATTTTGATCCGAGGGTCGGATCAAAATCAGCAATGCAAGTAAATGGTTCCGTGAAAAAAATCAGATCATACTCGGATGACATCCGAGTGCAGTCTGATTTTCACAGGCTGTCAGAATGGAGGAGATGGAGAAACTTTTTTTTTTTAATTTCTCCACGCACATGAAAAATTGATGACAGTTGGACCACAATCAAACTCTAATCAGAATAATTGGTCTGTTTTTCTCGTACATGGAGAAATCAAATTTGTGAATGAGCCCTTACTGCTGCACAGAGAGATTTCAATGTCCACATACATTATGTGTGTTTTCTACATGTTAACTTTTCTATTTTATGCGCTAATTTTTTACATAGTCAAAGGTTGAATGTCACTGATATAAATATGGCCAGAAGAATGTGACCATTGTAAAATAAATAAAAAAGTTTTACTGACCTCTGTAGGGACACAGGTTGTAAAGTCCTGGTTGAGAGTTATGTGTCATCGAGCTGGCTAGCCTTGGTGATGTAAGTGTCAGAGATGAGATTTCAACAACAGTAGGTTGCTTAGAAGTTTTTAATGGGACTGGATTTTGGGTCCAAGTTTTAGAAACGACCAGAAGAGCTTGGGTGGGAATGGTTGCTCTCATATCTCCAGTCCAAGTTTTCCAGGTGGTTTATAAGGCAACTGAGCAGACTTAGAGCTGTCTGTGTGTGGGAGGAGAAAAGGACCCTTTTGTGCTAGTCAGTCTCTACCAGTGGGAGAGAGTGGACTTTATACTAAATGGGTGAGCCTGTATCTGCTACCTGAACTATTTTGTTTATTTTGTCATACCTTTGTGCCGAAAAAGACTGTTTCATTTGTGAGCTGTGATTGTTTATGGACTTTTAATAAACTGCTCACTGTTTGGACACAAGAACTGGATCCCTGGGTGTACTCTACCAGCTGTCAAAGAGAGTGAATCAATACCGTTGGTGTTTGAATGCGGGCAATAAAGCCCTAAGTAAACAAGGTGGAGGCAATACAGGGTTGGCCACGACCCCTCATGAAAAAGTAGGTTGGAGGATTCTTTGGAATCAAGAGATATTACACAAAGTTTGTCCCTAATTTCACTGTGACAGCAGCCCCTCTAACTGATCCCTTAAAGGGCACAAAATCGGTAATGCCTAAGTGCCTTTCGGAGGCTGAGAGGGCCTTCCAAGAGCTGAAACTAGCCCTCTGTAGGCAGCCTGTCTTGGTAGCACCAGACTACTCCAAGGAATTTATAGCCAAGACCGATGCATCGGATGTCGGGCTAGGGTCTATCATTCTCAGGAGGTCAATGGGGAGTAACACTCGATAATCTACTTGAGTAGAAATCTTTCTCAATGTGATAAGAACTAATCCATTGTGGAAAGAGAGTGTTTGGCTATCAAATGGGTATTGGATACTCTAAGGTATTACTTGTTGGGCCAACAATTTAGGATAGTGTCTGACCATGCTCCCCTAAGATGGATGCGGGAGAGAAAGGGAAACATAGTCTGGATATCTTGGTGGTTCTTGTCTTTACAAGATTTTAAGTTTCATGTAGAGCATAGGCCCGGGAAGCTACATGGAAACGCCAACACTCTATCAAGGGTTCACTATTTGATGATAGTAGGTGCCCAGCCTCCCAGTTTTGGACAGGTGGGGGGGTATGTAGGAAACCAGGTGGTAAAGTCCTGGATGGGAGATATGAGTCACTGACCTGGCTAGACTCAGTTATGCAAGTCCCAGAGATGAGGATCCAGCAACAGTAGGTTGCTGAGAAGTTTTTCATGGGACCGGATTTTGGTTCTTGAAAAAGTTTGTAAGAATCCCTCTATTTTAAATAATAGATGGAACCCTCTTTTAATTTTTAAGGAATCTTACATTGCCACACACATTGTACTTGTTCACAACAAAGAGCAAATACTTCTTCTAGAGTGATTAGTAGGGACTAAATGTAAATGTATACAGCGCACAACCCAGAGCTCTGCAGCTCATTTCATTTATTGAATCAGCTCTCTGTAAAATGAAAAGGGTTAAAAAGGAAGGCTTAGGAGAAGGTGAAGCATGAGTTATTATAAGTAGACTTTTTAGACTCTGTTAGCATTTAAAAGCAATGGACACCTATAACATTGTAAAAATGATTTATACATATGTTAGTGGTTACTTTTAGTTAATAAAACTGTGTTAAGTTTCAGTCTACAATTGTTATTCTTTAAACTATTTCCAGACCCCCTGATATGCACTTTCCAGCCTGATCCAAGGTTCAGATTTTGCTCTTATGGGAGTGTCTCTCTCGGTAATACAGGCTGGATGTGAACTCTGTGTGCATCCAGGGTGCTGCTGTCTTCACTTGCTTTCATTTATCAGCACAGCTCCAGTACTGCAATTTCCTCTGAATGTGCCTGATTTATCAAAGCTTTTTGGCCAGAATTCTGGCATAAAAAGCTTTGAAGTCACACAATTTTGGCACAACTTGAGGCTGCACTAAAATTTCGCAATTTTTCATGTTGTCATACCATTTTTACCCAGCTTTGACAAAATAGGTTGATCTACTGCAGGATAGGGCCATGGCGACCGCAGCTTGTCAAATTCATGACAGACGGGTAGGGTTGGCTATGCCACAAATCTTTCTCCAGCAGGGACTGCAGTGAGATTTGTTTCAAGATGCACATGGAGATGCGGGTACTTATCAAATGCTCTTGGTTTGGTTAAAGATGTGCGCCTCTTAATAAATCAGGAGCCTCGCACTCCAGCACGACCCCTCAAGACTGGAGCGAAGATGGTCTTGATGAATTAGGACCTATATGCTTTCCTCCTTTCCAGATTTTTTTCTGTGACCTCCCAGATCCTCTCTCCACTGTCCTCCTCTTCCCTCCTGCTATTACTAACACTGAGTGGAGGAAGGGAGAGCAGAGCTCCATAGAGTAGCATCTCTGATGGATCGGAAAAATGTATGTAAATCTCTAGGCTACAGAAATGACTTACAGATACTCTGCAGCAGGAAAATGGTACAAACATTTTAACAAAGATTATTTAAAAAGTTGCTTAACTTTGTATTTAGGCACAAAATAAGCATTAAAAAAATTCTGTGTGAAGATGTACATAGCCTTTAAGTGACAGAAGTTAAGCCCTTGGCAGCTAATAGGGCTGACAGGAATCAGTTTATTCTTGTGTCAAATATTAAATGCAGGAAAAGTTTGGGACACAAATGGTCTACAAAATCACAGCACCAGGCTTCTGTAAGGAAGACGCAGCTCGCTTAGAGTCTGGTGAATAAATTGTCATCTTATGTAACACAAGCCACAAGCTAATAGAATTGAAGATTTTGCCAGAGAAGTCTTTTAATAAAGAAGCACATACAAAAATACAGGGAGAGCAACTTTACAGCAGAACAGAATAATTAAATCGCATTGGCCGTAAACCAAGATGCAATGAACCAGGAGTTATAAAAACTGAACAGACACATCCATGTTTTACTGTATAATAATTATGGGTTTACTAACACAGCCAGAGGATCCGAGAGCACACTGTGTCCTGAGCTGACTTCTTAACATTAACGTTAGCCAGATATCATAGAATGGTCGAGTTGGAAGGGACCTCCTGGGTCATCTGGTCCAACCCCCTGCTCAAAGCAGGATTCACTAGATCATCTCAGACAGATGTCTGTCCAGCCTCTGTTTGAAGACGTCCATTGAAGGGGAACTCACCACCTCTCGTGGCAGCCTGTTCCACTCATTAATCACCCTAACTGTCAAAAAGTTTTTTATAATATCTAATCTGTGTCTCCTCCCATTTAGCTTCATCCCATTGCTTCTAGTCTTTCCTTGTGCAAATGAGAATAAAGATGATCCTTCTACAATGTGACAGCCCTTGACATATTTGTAGACAGCTATTAAGTCTCCTCTCAGTCTTCTTTTTTGCAGGCTAAACATTCCCAAATCCTGCAACCGTTCCTCATAGGACATGGTTTGCAGACCAGTCACCATTCTGGTCGCTCTTCTCTGAACTTGCTCCAGTTTGTCTATGTCTTTTTTAAAATGTGGTGCCCAAAACTGTACACAGTATTCCAGATGAGGTCTGACCAAAGAGGAGTAAAGACCGATAATGACTTCACGTGATCTAGACTGTATGCTTCTGTTAATACATCCCAGAATTGTATTTGCCTTTTTTGCTGCTGCATCACACTGTTGACTCATGTTCAGTCTATGACCTATTAGTATACCTAAGTCTTTTTCACATGTACTGTTGCTTAGCTCTATTCCTCCCATTCTGTATATGCTTTTTTCATTTTTATTGCCCAGATGTAGTACTGTTAAAAACCATTCTGTTGGTTGCTGCCCACTGCTCCAGTTTATTTAGGTCTTTTTGAATCCTCTCTCTCTCTTCTCTAGTATTAGCTATCCCTCCTAGCTTTGTGTCATCAGCAAATTTAATCAGTTTACCCTCAATTCCTTCATCTAACTCATTGATAAAGATGTTGAACAATACAGGTCCCAGGACGGAGCCCTGTGGTACCCCACTTGAGACATTCATCCAGCTGGATGTGAAGCCATTTACAACCACCCTTTGAGTCCGATCACTAAGCCAGTTATGAATCCACCTAACAGTTGCCTGGTCCATTGCATACTTGGTCATTTTTTCAATAAGGATGGTGTGAGATACTTTGTCAAATGCTTTGCTGAAGTCAAGATATACTATATCTACAGCATTTCCCTGATCCACCCAGTCAGTGATTCTGTCATAGAAGGAAATTAAGTTAGTCTGACATGACTTGTTAGTTACAAACCCATGCTGACTCTGGTTAATCACTTCATTCTTATCCATGTACTTACATACATGTTGTTTAATAATTTGTTCAAAGATCTTTCCTGGTATAGAAGTCAGACTCACCGGCCTATAGTTCCCTGGGTCCACCTTCTTCCCCTTTTTGAAGATAGGAACAACATTTGCTCTTCTCCAGTCTTCTGGGACTTCTCCTGTTCTCCAAGAATTTTCAAAGATTATGGAGAGTTGTTCTAAAATTTCTTCTACGATCTCCTTCAGTACTCTGGGGTGTAATTCATCTGGACCTGGAGACTTGAACTCATTCATGTTAGCTAAATATTCCCTCACAATCTTTCTGTTTACAGATAACTTGGATTCCTCTATTCCTTTAAAAGGACAGTGAAGATCAGTTGATGTTACATTTTCTTTCTGAGAGAAAACAGATGCAAAATAGGAATTAAAAAGTTCGGCCTTCTCAACATCCTCTCTTACTATTTCTCCATTTTCATCCTGTAAAAATCCTATAGCATCTTTGACTTTTCTTTTACTTTTGACATACCCCCAAAATCCTTTTTTATTGCTTTTGACATCTCTTGCAAGCCTTAATTCATTGTCAGCTTTAGCTAACCTGATACGTGCCCTACAGGATCTGCAGACTGCATTATAATCTTCTTTAGATATGCCTCCCTCTTTCCATTTAATAAACATTTCTTTCTTTCTTTTTAGCATGTGTTTAAGTTCTGTGTTCATCCATCCTGGTTTCCTTAAATGCTTCCCATTCTTCCTACTTTTCGGGATTGTTAACGATTGTGCTTTGAGAATCTCATTTTTAAAAATTTCCCATCCTTCCTGGACATTTTTGTCCTTAAGGACATCCAGCCATTGGATCCCTCCTATTCTCTTTCTGAGTCTCTTAAAATCTGCCTTTCTAAAATCTAACCTTGAAGTTTGAATCTTCACATGTCTTCCTCCTCTAGTTATCCAAAATTCTATAATAGCATAATCGCTGCCTCCTAGGGTCCCAGCCACCTTTACCTCCTCAACCATTTCCTCCCTGTTTATAAGGATTAGATCCAAAGTAGCAGATCCCCTTGTTTTCTCCCCTACCTTTTGGAAGATAAAGTTGTCAGCAAGAGAGGATATGAATTTGCTTGACCTGTTAGTTTTACTTGAGAGAGATTCCCAACAAATGTCTGGATAGTTGAAATCTCCCATGACCACTACGTCATATTTTTTGGAGAACTTGGTCATTTGATACATAAAGAGTTCATCCATATCTTCAGCTTGCCCAGGTGGCCTGTAGTAAATGCCTACAATGGTGTCCTTTCCGTTGTTCTCTCCTTGTATTCTTACCCAAACAGTTTCCACAGAACTCCCAGTCTCTGAAGCTTCAATCTCTGTGCAATTATACGCTTTTCTAACATACAATGCAACACCTCCTCCTCGTTTATCAAGTCTGTTTCTTGCAAATAAGTTGTATCCTTTTAGCCTTTTATTCCAATCATGTGTATCGTCCCAACAAGTTTCAGTGATTCCAATGACATCATATTCCTTTTCCTGCATTAGTAGTTCCAATTCTCCTTGTTTGTTGCCCATGCTTTGTGCATTTGTATAAAAACATTTTAGTTTGTGATTGGTTTCTCTTCCTCCCATATTTTTATTATTTAAATTGTTTTGTCTTTGTTCTTCCTTTCCACTTCCAGTAGCAGAGATCTCAATAGTATTTGTCAGCTGTATGGCTTTTTCTGGCCTTTTGCTTCCCTTCCCACATTGTTCTAGTTTAAAGCTCTCCTGATGAGTGTAGCAAGGCGACTTCCAAATACATGTTTTCCAGTCTTCGTAAGGTGCACCCCATCTCTAGCAAGTAGTCCATTGTATAGGTAATTCATTCCGTGATCCAGAAATCCAAATCCTTGTTGACGGCACCATCGGGGGCATTTATGCATATAGCATTTATGCATACTTTATCGAAGTGCCATAATTTAGCAAAGTGCCCTGGCAGTTAGAAAATGGCATTGCTAATATTCATCTTTCTTCTCTTCTTACAGGTATATATTTTTCACTGCTTGTGTGATCTGTCCTGAAAACTGCATTATATCTCCATGCAATGCTCTGCAGCCTATCAATTTCTGGTATATATTTTCACTGCTTGTGTGATCTGTCCTGAAAACTGCATTATATCTCCATGCAATGCTCTGCAGCCTATCAATTTCTGGTATATATTTTTCACTGCTTGTGTGATCTGTCCTGAAAACTGCATTATATCTCCATGCAATGCTCTGCAGCCTATCAATTTCTGGTATATATTTTTCACTGCTTGTGTGATCTGTCCTGAAAACTGCATTATATCTCCATGCAATGCTCTGCAGCCTATCAATTTCTGGTATATATTTTTCACTGCTTGTGTGATCTGTCCTGAAAACTGCATTATATCTCCATGCAATGCTCTGCAGCCTATCAATTTCTGGTATATATTTTTCACTGCTTGTGTGATCTGTCCTGAAAACTGCATTATATCTCCATGCAATGCTCTGCAGCCTATCAATTTCTGGTATATATTTTTCACTGCTTGTGTGATCTGTCCTGAAAACTGCATTATATCTCCATGCAATGCTCTGCAGCCTATCAATTTCTGGTATATATTTTTCACTGCTTGTGTGATCTGTCCTGAAAACTGCATTATATCTCCATGCAATGCTCTGCAGCCTATCAATTTCTGGTATATATTTTTCACTGCTTGTGTGATCTGTCCTGAAAACTGCATTATATCTCCATGCAATGCTCTGCAGCCTATCAATTTCTGGTATATATTTTTCACTGCTTGTGTGATCTGTCCTGAAAACTGCATTATATCTCCATGCAATGCTCTGCAGCCTATCAATTTCTGGTATATATTTTTCACTGCTTGTGTGATCTGTCCTGAAAACTGCATTATATCTCCATGCAATGCTCTGCAGCCTATCAATTTCTGGTATATATTTTTCACTGCTTGTGTGATCTGTCCTGAAAACTGCATTATATCTCCATGCAATGCTCTGCAGCCTATCAATTTCTGGTATATATTTTTCACTGCTTGTGTGATCTGTCCTGAAAACTGCATTATATCTCCATGCAATGCTCTGCAGCCTATCAATTTCTGGTATATATTTTTCACTGCTTGTGTGATCTGTCCTGAAAACTGCATTATATCTCCATGCAATGCTCTGCAGCCTATCAATTTCTGGTATATATTTTTCACTGCTTGTGTGATCTGTCCTGAAAACTGCATTATATCTCCATGCAATGCTCTGCAGCCTATCAATTTCTGGTATATATTTTTCACTGCTTGTGTGATCTGTCCTGAAAACTGCATTATATCTCCATGCAATGCTCTGCAGCCTATCAATTTCTGGTATATATTTTTCACTGCTTGTGTGATCTGTTCTGAAAACTGCATTATATCTCCATGCAATGCTCTGCAGCCTATCAATTTCTGGTATATATTTTTCACTGCTTGTGTGATCTGTCCTGAAAACTGCATTATATCTCCATGCAATGCTCTGCAGCCTATCAATTTCTGCTATATATATATTTTTTCACTCCTCTAGCTTTTTTATTCCATGATACTTAAAGGTCATCACACTTACTTTAAGAGTTTATGATCCATGCCGAGTTTACTAGTCTGTTTTTTTTTTTTTTTTCCCTGCACTTTATGGTCTCCTGTTGTCTTTTAAGCTAGTGATTGATTGTTAATGAGTTAAATCTGTGCAGATCTAAGCAGATACGTCCCTATATATTGAGACTTAGTTAAGGGGCAGCATTTATGCGGGGGCATTTATGCATATAGCATTTATGCATACTTGATCGAAGTGCCATAATTTAGCAAAGTGCCCTGGCAGTTAGAAAATGGCAGTTGGACAGGGCAGGAGACAGGTAAGACATGCAAGACAAACCAACAAACTTGCTTACAGGTCATCTTTTTGGCAAACAGTATTCACCATTTGTATCTGTGCCATTTATTTTCTGGTTGCTACAATCATCCACATTCACCGTTCTCCCACAAATGCGGCACACTTCATCCATATTAATCCCTCACTCCTCTCTTCTCCTATGTACAGTTGTCATGCTCTCTTCACAATGTTATACCACGCAGATCCATTCATTCCCACCATACAACGCAGGAAACGCTCTCACAAATCACTCAATCATCTGCTCACTCTCTGTATCTTCCTTCTATTAGTCGCAGGTGATATTTCTCCCAACCCAGGACCCTCCAGTAATAATAACACTAACTCTTTCCCTGTTACATTCAGAAACCCTGCTAATCTCATTAATATTCCCTGCATATCTTCTGTCTCATTCAACTGTGCCCTTTGGAATGCACGCTCAGCTTGTAATAAACTCTCTTACATCCATGACTTTTTCCTCTCTAATTCCCTCAACCTTCTGGCTCTCACTGAAACCTGGATCCAGCAGTCGGACACCACCGCCGCTGCAGCTCTCTCCTATGGTGGCCTACATTTCTCTCATACTCCGCGACCTGACAACAGATCAGGTGGAGGTGTTGGTCTGCTTCTTTCAACAAAATGTACTTTTCAGGTTATCCCCCCTGTACCCTCCCTTATCTTCCTGTCCTTTGAGGCCCACACAGTCAGACTCTACCGGCCCTTCTCCCTGCGAGTGGCGGTTGTCTATCGCCCCCCAGGTCCCCCCCGTCAATTCCTGGATCACTTTGCTGCCTGGCTTACAAATTTTCTATCCTGCGACATCCCCACGATAATCATGGGAGACTTTAACATCCCAATTGGCGATCCTCTTTCCCCATCTGCCATGCATCTTTTATCACTAACCTCCTCCTTCGGCCTTTCACAGCTTGCTAATTCTCCTACACATGAGGACGGGAACACATTGGACCTGATCTTCTCCCGGCTTTGCTCAGTACATGACTTTACTAACTCTCCCCTTCCACTCTCTGACCATAATCTTCTTTCATTCTCTGTCAAGAACTGTGACTCTACTCAAGACACTCCCACCGTCCACACTTATAGAAATTTACGCGCCATTAACACCCAGAAATTTATAAAAAGGTTGCAATCATCATTGGCCCCAATCTCCTCCCTCTCATGTCCCGAATCTGCATTGAAGCATTATAACAAAATAATGCTATGCGCCCTGGATGAAGCCGCACCTCCTACACAAAGAACAATTCGGCATAGACGGCGACAACCCTGGCACACGCCTCAAACACGTCTTCTCCAGAGGTACTCCAGGTGCGCTGAACGGCTGTGGAGAAAATCAAATCTGCCCCAAGATTTCCTCCACTATAAATTTATGCTGAAAACATATAACTCTGCCCTTCACCTCTCCAAACAAACCTACTTTAACAACCTCATCATCTCACTTTCCAATAATCCTAAACGACTCTTTGACACGTTTCATTCTCTCCTCAATCAAACAGCACAGGCCCCGACCACCGACCTCAGCGCTGACGATCTGGCTAACTATTTCAAAGAAAAAATTGACCATATCCGACAGGAAATTTTCTCCCAATCCCCAAATGTTATGCATGCTCCCCCCCGCCACATTGTATCTTGCTCATTTTCTGACTTCGAACCAGTCACGGAAGATGAAGTGATCAGGCTACTTGCATCTTCTCGCCCTACCACCTGCACCAGCGACCCTATTCCCTCACATCTCCTTCAGTCCCTTGCTCCAGCTGTCGCCTCTCACCTAACCAAAATTTTCAACCTTTCCCTCTCATCTGGTATCTTTCCCTCTTCTTTTAAACACGCCAGCATACAACCATTACTTAAAAAACCATCCCTCGACCAGAACTGCACGGCCAACTACAGACCTGTTTCCAATCTTCCCTTTATCTCTAAACTCCTGGAACGCCTGGTCCATTTCCGTCTAATCCGCTATCTCTCAGACAACTCTCTTCTTGACCCTTTACAATCTGGTTTCCGCTCTTTACATTCTACTGAAACTGCCCTCACTAAAGTCTCTAATGATCTACTAACAGCTAAATCTAATGGTCACTACTCCCTGCTGATTCTCCTGGATCTCTCTGCAGCATTCGACACTGTGGATCATCAGATCCTCCTCACTATGCTCCGCACTATTGGCCTCAAGGACACGGTTCTCTCCTGGTTCTCCTCTTATCTCTCTGACCGCTCCTTCTCTGTGTCTTTTGCCGGCTCCTCCTCCTCCCTACTTCCTCTTACTGTCGGGGTTCCTCAAGGATCAGTCCTAGGCCCCCTTCTTTTCTCCTTATACACCGCTCCTATTGGACAAACAATCAGTAGATTCGGTTTTCAGTACCATCTCTATGCTGATGACACCCAATTATACACCTCTGCTCCGGACATCACCCCTGCATTACTACAAAAGACCAGTGATTGTCTTTCTGCTGTGTCTAACATTATGTCCTCCCTCTGTCTAAAACTGAATCTGTCAAAAACTGAACTCCTCGTCTTTCCTCCCTCCATTAACCTCCCTGTGCCCGATATTGCCATCTCCGTTTGTGGCTCAACCATTACTCCCCAGCTACAAGCCCGCTGTCTTGGGGTCATTTTTGATTCAGATCTTTCTTTCACTCCTCACATCAAATCACTCGCTCGTTCATGTCATCTACATCTCAAAAACATCTCAAGAATCAGGACTTTTCTCACCTTTGACTCGGCAAAAACTCTTACTGTCGCTCTTATTCATTCTCGTCTTGACTATTGCAACGCTCTACTAATCGGTCTCCCTCTTACTAAACTCTCCCCTCTCCAATCCGTCCTGAACGCAGCAGCCAGGATCATATTCCTCGCCAACCGCTACTCAGATGCCTCTTCCCTGTGCCAGTCATTGCATTGGTTGCCCATCCAATATAGAGTTCGTTTTAAACTTATCACGCTTACCCACAAAGCGCTCCATGCTTCAGTACCCCCCTACATCTCCTCCCTTGTCTCAGTCTACCACCCTACACGTGCCCTCCGTTCTGCAAATGACTTGAAACTAAAATCCTCCATAATCCGAACTTCCCACTCCCGTCTCCAAGATTTCTCGCGTGCTGCGCCAATTCTCTGGAATGCACTACCCAGGACAGTTCGATTAATTCCCAATACCCACAGTTTCAAGCGAACCCTAAAAACACATTTCTTTAGACTGGCGTATCACCTAAACACACTCTGTCCATCCCAGCTTTCCCCCATATTAAAATCTTCTTCAACTTCGGGTTCAAACCAACCATGCACATAAAAGCCTCTGTCAGGACTGCACACATACTGGCTGGCGACCAGTCCATGTATTATTATTTATCCTATTCAGTATATCAAGGCTGCATTATACAATATATGTACTTTTTACCTTTTGTGTCTCCCCCACTTCCTCATAGACTGTAAGCTCGTGAGCAGGGCCCTCACTCCGTTCGATATGAGATATGCTTATTCTGTATTGTCTGTATAAGTCCCCCCTAAAATTTGTAAAGTGCTGCGGAATATGTTGGCGCTATAAAAATAAACTATTATTATTATTATTATTATTACCTGTAGAATTTTATTCCACCTCATTGCTCCATGGCCATCCACTGGGAGGATGGATGAGAAGACCACCTGCGCTCCCAATTCTTTCACTTTCTTGCCTAAGTCTTCAAAGTCACTGCAGATGGTTTCCAGGTCCTTTCTTGCGGTGTCATTTGTCCCCACATGTATTAGCAGGAATGGGTAGTGATCTGTAGGTCTGAAGAGTCTTGATATCCTGTCAGACACATCTTTAATTTTTGCTCCTGGAAGACAGCACATTTCTCTTGAGGTTATGTCTGGTCTGCAGATAGCGGCCTCTGTTCCTCTTAACAGGGAATCCCCCATGACCTCCTTTCTTCACAACATTCTTCTTTCTCCATCCAGGAGGATTCTGAGGGCTTACAAGGTTATTCATTGCTGGCAAAGTCTTATTTTGCTGTATTTCTTCATGGTTCTCCTGCGTGAGAGCCTGGTACTGGTTCCTGAGCAGTATGGGTGCTGACTGCCTCTCGATCCTCCTGCTTCTGTGGGTCACATGCTTCCATTCCTCTGTTTCGTCAGGTGCAGTTCGAATTTCTTCTCTTTCTGAATCATGAAGAGATAATTCTGCTCTGTCTAAGAACTCTTCACCTTCCTTAATGATTTTCAAGGTAGTTAACCTCTCTTCTAGATTTCGCAACTTTTCCTCCAACAAGGACACAAGCTTGCATTTCTGGCATGTGAAGTTTGGCTTTTCCACTGGCAAGTCTGTGAACATGTAGCAGGATATGCAGTTCACCAAATGGCTCCTGGACTCTTCCATGTTCTTATTGTTAATGTTCTGAAAACAGTGAAAAAAGCTTAAAAAAAAGCTTCAAAATGCGCACGCCGGTAGGCGCGCGGTTTACCGATGTCCTCTTTTCAGCTCCAACAGCCAAAATCCAGTGTTCTTTGAGCTCGCGGAGACTCTTCACTTACCCCAAAATGCAGTGGGAATATGCAAATTATCTCCTCAGGACTCCTCCCCTGGTTTTGATCTATATATTTTATAGATCTATATATTTTAACTTAGTCCTGCCTCCAGAAAGCATAACCTCACCGTCCTTCTGTGACCAATGACCCTAACCAGGGTGGCGGCTTTGGTGTGTACAAACATTGTACAATACTTGTATTGTTAAATAAGTGTTTGTACCTGAAACACATTGTATATTCATCACCTTGTTATAAAGATAAACCTATTATATTGATATTTTCGGTTGCTCTTATTCTGGGGAAGGCGCTGGCTAGTTAATCCCTATTCTGTTCTTCCTAGCCAAACCGATTCCAGAAGGGTAGGTCAGCAAGGCACTCGTGGGTTAACAATTATGGGTGTTTTGCTCCAAGCACAACCTAGTAAAGTGAACACATATTAGGCCATGTTCACACGTTCAGTATTTAGTCAGTATTTCACATCAGTGTTTGTAAGCCTAAACCAGGAGTGGGTGATAAATACAGAAGTGGTGACGTGTTTCTATTATACTTTACCTCTGATTGTTCCTCTCCTGGTTTTGACTTACAAATACTGATGTAAAATACTGACCAAATTCGGAATGTGTGAACATGGCCTAACAATGTGGTTAGCATTGCAGCCTTGCAGCGCTGTGGTCCGGGGTTTAAATCCCACCAAGGACAACATCTGCAAGGAGTTTGTATGTTCTCTCCATGTTTGTGTGGGTTTCCTCCGGTTTACCCGGTTTCCTCCCACACTCCAAAGACATACTGAATCTAGATTGTGAACCCCAATGGGGACAGAGATGATGATGTCTGTAAAGTGCTGTGGAATTAATGATGCTATATAAGTGAGTAAAAAATAATAATTATTGCCTCATTCATTAAGAGGTGTTGCTCTAGGAAATGCTGTCATGTCTTTTTCTTTTCATATTATGTAAAAGGAAGCACTTCAGTTGCAGGCAATGGAGCCTGTGCGTCACTTATGTGTAAGTCATGATCACAAATATAACTAGAGGGCCACTTTAATGATTGTCTTAGGTCATTATATTTTTGTTAAATTCATGCCAAAGATACCACACATACATAGCTTGTCTAGAAGCAGAAATTCCTGACTATTTAGTTGGCTTCTTTTTTATCCTGCTTGATTCATATGGATATATACAGATGTAGAAACATATTGAAAGTGGATTGATAAACATGATTGTTATGGGAAAATGCATGTCGCTGCCTAATAACAGACCTTACGTTACTATTGTCATATAGCTAGTTAATATATGTAACTTGTAAGCCAAGTGTTTTGAGTTCAGAATTGACCAAAGTAGTTAAAGGGAATCTGTCACCAGTTTTTTGCTAGAGCAGCATTACATAGAGACAAAGACGCTGATTCCAGTGATGTGCTAATTACTGGGCTGCTTGCTGCACTTTTAACTAAAAACTGTTTTATCTCCCAGTTTTCTGAATGCTGGATTCTATATGACCCCGCCCACACCACTGATTGGCAGCTTTCTGCCTATTTATAGTGCACACATCTACCAATCAGTGGGGTGGGCGGAGTTAGACTACCTGTCAGCAGGCCAAGTAGGCCAACATTTCGGATTTTAAAAAGATTTTTCAAGCTGTTGTCATAAAGTATTCTAATTTACTGAGATAATGACTTTTGTGTTTTCATTGGCTGTAAGCCATAATCATCAACATTAACGGAAATAAACACTTGTAATAGATCACTCTGTTAGTAATGACTCTATATAATTAGGAGTTTCACTTTTTGTATTGAAGAACTGATATAAATTATCTTTTTGATGATATTCTAATTTAATGAGATGCATCTGTAAATAAGTAGGATAAGAACGTTTTTTTTGCAAAGTGCTTGCGCCTAAATGTCTATACTCAAAATATAATAGCAGCAAATTTAAACAAAGTGCAAAGTGCTGTAGTGTATCAAAAATAAATAAATAAATAAGATGCAAGTGCCAGTATTACATTTATATTAAATACATACTATCAGCTAGTCAGAATATTGCACATAGGGAAAGAGAAGGTAAGTTTATCAAAAGTTTATCAAAAGTTAGGCATAGTGCCACTTACATGTTGTAGTTAGAGAGCCTTGCTATCCGGCCACGAAGACAACGCCGCTTCGCCCTGGCTTTTTCAAAAGGGGCGTAACCTTATCGTCTGTCCCTAACCTTTATATAGCCCTCACTGCGCTCCCATAGGTTGATCATTGGTGGTCAGCTGTGATGTAGCGCATGCAGCATTTGAATTCCCCGCTCCATGAAAAAGTGACTTCCGGTCGTCCGCGCTGAACCGCACGCGTGAAACGCATGAGGTTCTATTGCGCAGGACCGGAAGTCGAGGGAGGATCGAACTTGGACAAGCGCATGCCTTCTATTGAGCTAATTAGCTATACTGAGGTAGCCGATAGGTCCTAGAGACAGCCTCTCATCTAAGAAGATGTCTGTAATGCCAAACGTAGAGATCTCCTGCAACCAACTGCAGGGCGACTGTCTGTCACCTCTGATACACTCGTGACATTTTGCCTCTCTTGGCAGAAAAACGCAGCCTCAAAAATGTTGCATTTTTAGCCTGCGTTTTTTCTTTTGAACCCTAATACTATTACCCCACTTGCCACCGGACCAGGGCAAGCGGGATGAGCAGAGACTAAGCGCCAGATTTGGATGCACCATTTCTGGGGCAGCTGAGAGCTGATGTTTTCAGTCTAGGAGGGGGCCAGTATCCATGGCCCCTTCCTAGGTTATTACTATCAGCCCGCAGCTGTCTGCCTAGTCTTTGCTGGTTGTTAAAATAGGGGGGCCCAGATCATTCTTTTGGGGGGGTCCCCCATTTTAATAAGCAGTAAAGGTTAATTTTACAGCTGTGAGTTGATATTAATAGCCTGGAAAGCTCTATGAGGATTAACCCCTTCCCAGGCTATAAACATCAGCCCCAGCTGTCTGCTTTCTCTCAGCTGGTTAATAAAAATTTGAGCGACCACGCCATTTTTTACATTTTTTTCTTCTACCTATATATTCTATTATGCTGCTTCACATTGTGAATTTCCTGTACAGGGCTGATGAAATGTTGTTTTTTTCTATGAGATGGATGCGTAAGAAAACAGACGGCACTGAGTCCGAGTGTCGTGCAATTTTTTTTATTGCACCCATTGACTTACATTGGTGAGTCTCGTCCAATGTACTTGGTGAAACGCAGCATGCTGCGATTTTTTCTACGTCTAAACCTCACTGAGAAAAAAAATCGCAGATGAGTAGGGAATCATAGAATAACAGAGTTTTTATCGGATTGCACTTGTCCGTTTCATGGAGCACACTGGAGGTCACAACTCAATGCAACTCTATGAGAGCCTCATTCTGGTTCCATAGACTTGTATTGAGCGCTTGTGATGTAACTTCTGACTTCCGGCCAGTCAGAAGTTACGAGCACAAGATAGACCAGAGCAGCATAGGTTAAAAGGTGAATCCACCGAAAGGTGAGTATATGAACTGGGGCTGGAGGCTTTCATTTAAAGCGCCACTCCAGCGATGAAAAACAAAAAACTCTGGAGTGGAGCTTTAAGCAAAATGAATTAGAAAATTAATTCCTGCAACTTGGAGGAAGGCAAAAAACAAAATGTGGATTCTTCTAGACTGGCTTTGCAGAATTGAAATGGGGTCATGCTGCAGATCTGCAGCTGACCATATAAAAGTCACGCATGTGAAGTTTAATAATGTAAAATAAGTTCTGTTTCACCAATGGACCCTGAACCTTAGCATACTCATGCGAGGAAGTTTGTAAGGAGTAAACGTAAATTTTGTTAAAATCATCAATTAGATTTGGGTGCTCAAGAAAATGTATAAAGAAGAACACGCTGCACCTTAGGGTTTATATAATGTTACAGTATGTTGATGGAGCCTGCCTTGCAGCACACTGAACTCATACAGGACCAAATTATGAGCCTACAGGCACTTTGTGAACTGCTGCTTGAAGCTTCTACAAGTGAAATCAGTAATATTGCATGCAGTGGACTATGCCGTAATTTTACTCTTGTGGATTATCATAACTTCCATGAGAAAATATCTGTTTCTAAAATCAGATGTGCAAATTGTCTCTTCAGAGAAGAAGAGGACTAGAACTCTAGCGCCACCTATTGGAAGTAGCAATCCTAAAAGTCAATACCAACCCTTGAACGAGCTTTGACAGATGCCCACAGAAACAAAGTAGGGTCCTAATGAATTCTATGAACTCAATATTACAGATCAGTATCACATGGCTCCATAGCAGGGCCAACAACAGCACCCGACACAAAACTAGATAAGTGCAGGTGTCCACTGTACCTAGGAGCTGCGCTCTGCTCAGGTTTCATTTGCAGAGATAGATAAAACACAGATGAAAGAGAAGGTAGAGTCTTTAAAAGGATTAACAATGTTTTTATTTCCTACGCGTTTCAATGCTGGACCAGCTCCTTTTTCAAGACTAAAAAACAGAGCCTGGTTTTTGTCTTGAAAATGGAGCCAGTCCGGCCTCTAAACGCATAGGAAAAAAAAATCTTCCTGTTAAACTGTTTGAAGACTCTTCACTTTAGTTCTTTCATCCGTGTTTTACCCATCTCTGCAATAATTCCTGGAGGACAACTTCTCCAAGCCATGGAGCAGCAGCAGCTGGTTTATACATCTTCACATCTTCACCATCTAGGTGAACACAACTACTATATCTCATTGGGGTATCACCCTATCTGTGCATTCTTTTCTTCCGCTCTAGCACATCCTTGGGTTTCATTTGAGCCATTTTGCATAAATGTACTGCATGCATAATGTGCACACTGTATCTCAGGATCTAAGCCTGTTCCCTATAGTGTGGGTGCTGGCAGTGTTATACATCCTGCATCCAAGTCTACAGTGGTGCTTGAAAAAGCAGATGAAGTGGACAAAATAAAAATAAAAAAATAGTCAAAAATATTAGACTTTGTCATTTTTTTACATTTGGAAAATTATCCAATATACCACATCTGTGAGTGACAAAAGTACACTAACGTTCAAAAGTTTGGGGTCATTTAGAAATTTCATTATTTTTGAAAGAAAAGCACATTTTTTTTCAATGAAGCTAACATTAAATGAAATGAATCAGAAATACACTCTATACATTGTTAATGTGGTAAATGACTATTCTAGCTGCAAACGTCATTTTTTTATTGCAATATCGACATAGGTGTATAGAGGCCCATTTCCAACAACCACCACTCCAGTGTTTTAATGGTACATTGTGTTTGCTAACTGTGTAAAAAGGCTAATGGATGTTTAGAAAACCATAGAAAACCCTTGCACAAGTATGTTAGCCCAGCTGAAAACGGTTTGGCTGATTTGAGAAGCTATAAAATTGACCTTCCTTTGACTTAGTTGAGATTCTGGAGCATTACATTTGTTTGTTCTATGAAACTCTCAAAATGGCCAGAAAAAGAGAACTTTCATGTGAAACTCAACAGTCTATTCTTGTTCTTAGAAATTAAGGCTATTCCATGGAAGAAATTGCCAAAAAACTGAAGATTTCCTACAACGGTGTGTACTACTCCCTTCAGAGGAGAACACAAACAGGCTCTAACCAGAGTAGAAATAAGTGGGAGGCCCCACTGCACAACTGAGCAACAAGACAAGTACATTAGAGTCTCTAGTTTGAGAAATCGACGCCTCACAGCTCCTCAACTGGCAGCTTCCTTAAATAGTACAAGCAAAACACCAGTGTCAAAGTTTACAGTGATGAGGCGACTCCGGGATGCTGGCAAAGTGGCAAAGAAAAAGTCATATCGGAGACTGGCTAATAAAAGGAAAAGATTAATATGGGCAAAAGAACACAGACATTGGACAGAGGAAGATTGGAAAAAAGTTTTATGGACAGACAAATCAAAGTTTGAGGTGTTTAAATCACACAGAAGAACATTTGTGAGATGCAGAACAACTGAAAAGATGCTGGAAGAGTGCCTGACGCCATCTGTCAGGCATGGTGGAGGTAATATGATGGTCTGGGGTTGCTTTGGTGCTGGTAAAGTGGGAGATTTGTACAAGATAAATGGGATTTTGAATAAGGAAGGCTATCACTCCATTTTGCAACGCCATGCCATACCCTGTGGACAGCGCTTGATTGGAGCCAATTTCATCTTACAACAGGACAATGACCCAAAGCACACCTCCAAATTATGCATGAACTATTTAGGGAAGAAGCAGGCAGCTGGTATTCTATCTGTAATGAAGTGGCCAGCGCAGTCACCAGATCTCAACCTCATTGAGCTGTTGTGGGAGCAGCTTGACCGTATGGTGCGCAAAAAGTGCCCATCAAGCCAATACAACTTGTGGGAGGGGCTTCAGGAAGCATGGGGGGAAATGTCTCAAGATTACCTCAGCAAATTAACAGCTAGAATGCCAAAGGTCTACAATGCTGTAATTGCTGCAAAGGAGCATTCTGTGACAAAAGCAAAGTTTGAAGGAGAAAATTATTCTTTCATATAAAAATCATTATTTCTAACCTTGTCAATGTCTGGACTATATTTTCTATTCATTTTGCAACTCATTTGATAAATAAAAGTATGAGTTTTCATGGAAAACACAAAATTGTCTGGATGACCCCAAACTTTTGAACGGTAGTGTATGTGAACCTTTGCTTTTGGTATCTGGCGTGATCCCCTTGTGCAGCAATAACTATATCAGCTGGGAGGAATTTTAATCACATTACTCCCTACAAAACAGCTTTATCTCTGTTACGTTGATGGGTTTTCACCAAAGAACTGCTCACTTCAGTTCCTTCCACAATATTTGTATAGGATAAGGTCAAGACGTTGACTTGGTTATTCCAAAAATTTTATTTTTCTTTAACCTTTCTTATGTAGAATGACTTGTGTGCTTTGGGTTATTCTCTTGCTACGTGATTCCACATCCTCTTGAGATTCATATAATGGACAGATGTCCAGACATTTTCTTTTAGAATTCGCTGGTATAATTCAGCATTCATTTTTCCATCAATTATGGCAAGTCGTCCTTGCCCAGATGCATCAAAACAGGCTCAGACAAATGATAATATCACTGTGTTTCACTGATGGTATGGGTTTTAGGGTGTAATGCAGGTTTTGCTTTTCCAAACATAACACTTCTCATTTAAATCAAAAAGCTGTATTTTAGTCTAATCCATCCACAAAACATTGTTCTAATAGCCTTCTGGCTTGTCCAAGGGATCTTTAGAAAGCTGCGGACACAGCAAAGTTCTTAGTAGAGAACAATGGCTTTCTACTTGCAATCCTTCAATGCACACCATCGTATTTCAGTGTCTTTCTGATGGACTTAAGGACAGTAACATTATCTAATGTTATAGAGGCCTTTAGTTGCTTAGAGCTTACCTTGGGTTCCTTTGTGACCTTGTGGACTATTATACTCCTTGCTCTTGGAGTGATCTATGTTGATCAAATACTCATGCGGAGGATAATAATGGTACTGAATTTTCTCCATTTGTACGTAATCTGACTGTGTATTCATGGAGTCCAAACTCTTTAGAGATGGTTTTGTAATCTTTTCCAGCCTAATGAGCATCAACAACTCTTCTTAATATTAATAATAATAATGCTTATTTTTATAGCGCCAACATATTCCGCAACACTTTACAAATTTTAGGGGGGACTTATACAGACAATACAGAATAAGCATATCTCATATCGAAAGGAGTGAGGGCCCTGCTCGCTAGCTTACAGTCTATGAGGAAATGGGGGAGACACAAAAGGTAGAATGTACATATATTGTATAATGCAGCCTTAATATCTTGATTGGTATGAACCTCAAATTGAAGAAGATTTTAATATGGGGGCAAACTGGGACGGACAACTGGGATGGACAGATAATGTGTGGAGGCGATACGCCAGTCTAAAGAAATGGGTTTTTAGGGTCCGCTTGAAACTGTGGGTATTGGGAATTAATCGAATTTTCCTGGGTAGTGCATTCCAAAGAATTGGTGCAGCACGTGAGAAATCTTGGAGACGGGAGTGGGAAGTTCGGATTATGGAAGATTTTAGTTTTAAGTCACTGGCAGAACGGAGGGCACGTGTAGGGTGGTAGACTGAGACAAGGGAGGAGATGTAGGGGGGTACTGAAGCATGGATCGCTTTATGGGTAAGCGTGATACGTTTAAACTGAACTCTATATTGGATGGGTAACCAGTGCAATGACTGGCACAGGGAAGAGGCATCGGTGTAGCGGTTGGCGAGGAATATGATCCTGGCTGCTGCGTTAAGGATGGATTGGAGAGGGGAGAGTTTAGTAAGAGGGAGCCCGATCAGCAGAGAGTTGCAGTAGTCCAGACAGGAATGAATAAGAGCTATGGTAAGGGTTTTTGCCGAGTCAAAGGTGAGAAAAGTCCTGATTCTTGAGATGTTTTTGAGGTGTAGATGACATGAACGAGCGAGTGATTTGATGTGAGGAGTGAAGGAAAGATCTGAGTCAAAAATGACCCCAAGACAGTGGGCTTGTTGCTGGGGAGTAATGGTTGAGCCATAAATGGAAATGGCAATATCGGGCACAGGTAGGTTAGTGGAGGGAGGAAATACGAGTAATTCAGTTTTCGACAGATTCAGTTTTAGGCAGAGGGAGGACATAGTGTTAAACACAGCAGAAAGACAATCACTGGTCTTTTGTAGTAATGCAGGGGTGATGTCCGGAGCAGAGGTGTATAATTGGGTGTCATCAGCATAGAGATGGTACTGAAAACCGAATCTGCTGATTGTTTGTCCAATGGGAGCGATGTATAAGGAGAAAAGAAGGGGGCCTAGGACTGATCCTTGAGCAACACCGACAGTAAGGGGAAGGAGAGAGGAGGAGGAGCCCGCGAAAGACACAGAGAAGGAGCGGTCAGAGAGATAGGAGGAGAACCAGGAGAGAGCAGTGTCCTTGAGGCCTATAGAGCGGAGCATAGTGAGGAGGAGCTGGTGATCCACAGTGTCGAATGCTGCAGAGAGATCCAGGAGAATTAGCAGGGAATAGTGACCATTAGATTTAGCTGTTAGTAGATCATTAGAGACTTTAGTGAGGGCAGTTTCAGTAGAATGTAAAGAGCGGAAACCAGATTGTAAAGGGTCAAGAAGAGAGTTGTCTGAAAGATAGCGGATTAGACGGGAATGGACCAGGCGTTCCAGGAGTTTAGAGATAAAGGGAAGATTGGAAACAGGTCTGTAGTTGGCCGTTTAGTTCTGGTCAAGGGATTGTTTTTTAAGTAATGGATATATGCTGGCGTGTTTAAAAGAAGAGGGAAAGATACCAGATGAGAGGGAGAGGTTGAAAATTTTAGTTAGGTGAGTGGTGACAGCTGGAGCAAGGGACTGAAGGAGATGTGAGGGAATAGGGTCACTGGTGCAGGTGGTAGGGCGAGAAGATGCAAGGAGGCTGATCACTTCATCTTCCGTGACTGGTTCGAAGTCAGAAAGTGAGCAAGATACAATGTGGCAGGGGAGAGCATGCATAACGTTTGGGGATTGGGAGAAAATTTCCTGTCGGATATGGTCAATTTTTTCTTTGAAATAATTGGCCAGATCGTCAGCGCTGAGGTCGGTGGTCGGGGCCTGTGCTGTTTGATTGAGGAGAGAATGAAACGTGTCAAAGAGTCGTTTAGGATTATTGGAAAGTGAGATGATCAGATTGTTAAAGTAGGTTTGTTTGGAGAGGTGAAGGGCAGAGTTATATGTTTTCAGCATAAATTTATAATGGAGGAAATCTTCGGGCAGATTAGATTTTTTCCACAGCCTTTCAGCGCACCTGGAACACCGCTGGAGAAGAGGTGTTTGAGGTGTGTGCCAGGGTTGTCGCCGTCTATGCCGAATTGTTCTTTGTGTAGGAGGTGCAGCTTCATTCAGGGCGCATAGCATTATTTCGTTATAATGCTTCAATGCAGAGTCGGGACATGAGAGGGAGGAGATTGGGGCCAATGATGATTGCAACTTTTTCATAAATTTCTGGGTGTTAATGGCGCGTATATTTCTATAAGTGTGGAAAGTGGGGGGGTCTTGAGTAGAGTCACAGTTCTTGACAGAGAATGAAAGAAGATTATGGTCAGAGAGTGGAAGGGGAGAGTTAGTAAAGTCATGTTCTTCCAAGGTCCTCATAAATCACCTTTGTTAGTGCTATGATACACGTCCATAAATGTGTTGTGTAGATCTGACTTTGATAGATTCCTGCTCTTTTAATAAAACAGGTCGCTCACTCACACCTGATGTAATTTTAGGGCAAATTATTGCAGAAAATGGAAAATTCAGAAGGGTTCATAAACTTTCAAGCACTACTGTAACCGCAGTGGTCGGAGTTAAGTTAAATTGCAGCAGTTTAACTTCTTAGCTGCGGATGTCAATTTTGACAGCAGCATTTAAGAGGGTGGAAATGGGTGATAATAACTCTTTCATTGGCCATTTTGCTCTCCTGCAACATAATTTCAGGCGGCCAATTGCATTGTTATGGCAGACTGGGGTCTATTGAAGACCACATGTATGCCATGTTTTAACAACTATAATGCCCAACCTGTTACTGGGTTTCATAGGAGTCTGGTAATTTTACAATACACTGTAATATTACAGTTTTGCAGTGTTTTGTACAAGCGATCAAATGATCACAGCTTCAAATCCCCTAGGAGGGATCAATAAAAAATGTAAAATAAAAACAAATAAAATATATTTTAAAAAATTCAAAAGAAAAGAAAACAAAAAAGAAAACAAGATGCAACTCTATTGACAGAAAAGAAATGAAAAAAAGTTATAGCTCTTGGAAAGTAAGAAGAAAAAAATCTGAAACAAAGTGGAGCCCCCTGGGACTCTGTTACCCGAAGGCCAGCATTAACCTGGAGCCAATTACAATACTGTAATCAGATATCACCTTGAGGTTCATTATCACCTTTATTCATTGTTTTACAATATATTAGGCATTGGGAATCCATTTTGTTAATGTACAGACATAAAGCTACAATTTTTGGTAATCTACAGTACATAAATGTGTTTTATGATGCATACTATCATAATCCTAACATATAATGTAAAAGGAAGACATCACCATTGGAGGCAATGATTGTGTAAAAAAACATGGATATTGTACATTATGCAAATGTTCTACCTAAAATGCTATATTGGAAGTGCTAATATCTATAAATTTCAATCCACTCTGCTTCAAAAACAGCAATCTAGAGTAACATATCAAATCCTAAAGAGAAATATTGATTATTTTAGGTAAAATATCTGTTGCAAATGCAAATGTTCTACGTAAAATGCTACATTGGACGTTCTAATATCTATAAATATCTATAAATCTCAATCCACTTTGCTTCCCAAACAGTAACCAAATCCTAAAGAGAAATATTGATTATTTTAGGTAAAATATCTGTTAATAAATTGTGCGCAGAAATAAAGAAAATAACATTAACCCCCAACAATATGACCCTATAGCCACATATCCCTCTATAATGGTCCAGACATGGACCTACAGGGTTACTATTTATAGGGGGCGCTCGATAAACAGTTTTATTTTTTTCTGAAACCAAGATTTTTTTGCATACTTTGCACACATATCTCATACAGTATCAAATGTCAACACTACCATGAAATAAATACCAATATTGCAATTTTTAAGCCAGGCTGATAAGACTTATATGGAGCCATTGACATACAAGTGCATGCAAACAGATGAGATAATCCACTAGATGTATCATGGCTGAACCTAACAGAACTATATAGGAATAAAAAGAATACAATGTAGCCATTTACTTTAAAAGGACACTGCTTAAAAAGCTACACAATTATACAGAGAAGATATTTTGGAACATAGAAGGGACACAATGAGGACAAATGTAAAAGGACGGCACAAGGATGGAATAAAATTCTATATATCCACATAGAGATAAAATGACCTTGGCTCCGTTTTCATGATGCCGGGGCTTTCTGACTTGTGTATATAAGTAACGGTGATGATGTAAAATTGCCCAACAAAGATGTCGCTTGTGAGATGGAGGAAATGTTAAAAAAAATGCGTACTGGATATGTCTCACAAAATGGATGCCTAAGGGCTGGGAGACATGATATTATTGTTTTTTCCACCAGATTGGGGCTAGATCGGAGATTGAACTACAACAGATGAGTAGTAAACTGATCATTTTGAATTTTCCAAATAATTTCACTATATTTTATAATACGGTCATCATGTGAAATCTCTACAAATTGTTCAATCTGTTTCTTTTTATTCTAGGAAATTGATAACACAGAAGCTGAATATAACAAATGAATGAATGAATGAATGAATGAATGAATGAATTAAGAAGGAAATAAAGGATAAATACAATATCTAATGCCCATGAGATAAATAGCAAGGTACATCAGGCACATTATGCTACAATTATCTACCAAGATCCATATCCCATTGAAACAAAATGTATATTTCTGACATATTTCTCTTAATGACTGCGACCATGAACAATACCAGCCTTCAGTCCACTTACCGTACTGGCTACACGTTGGTAGATCTTGGCCTTTTGGTATTTTAAGGATTATTTCAATTGGGTTCTTTGGTGGTGATGTAGTCCGTTCACCGCTTGGAGAAAATCAGAAATGGCAAGGAAAAAAAAAAAGAAGTAAATTCCAACAGAGGTTTCGTTCCGAGCTCTTAACACGAAAAAACCTTATTGGCCCTACGAGGAAGCCACATGACCAGCAGCGGTGCGCATGTGACCTAATTTCTTTCCCAAAACCCTTATTTTCTGTAAATGGGATTCACCGCTGTAGGTGCTCACACAATATTTCCTACAGCTGCCTCTGATTGCTGCGACTGGACTCCATTCAGGCATATATGGGGCAAATGCCACAGGGTTTCTGGAGTGCGAGGAGCGTAATTATGTAGGACAAATGGAATATTCCCAGCCAATAACCAGTCTAAAAAATTAGTAATAACCAATGCAGCATTTTTCCGTGCAGCTTAATGTTCTAAACCAGCATCTATATATATATAGATTTTTATTATTATTTTTTTTTTTTTTTTTTTTTTTATTATTATTATTTTTTTTTTTTAAAGAGTGAGCTAAAAAATCTCAGGCTGGCATTGAGGATGAACTGATGCACGTAAAAGCTTCTGGCACATCCTCGTGGGTACTGAAGAGAAAGGAGGGGTCTAATGCCCGTTAATCTTCTGATTCATATCTATGGTGATGGAAGCTCTGCATACCCTACATATAAATAAATGAATGAACGCTTATATCGGACGTGTATGATGTATGGACAACTGGACAAATCTAGCTGCAGATATTGATGAAGTGTTTGCCAAAAATGCAAATGAGCACAAAAAAAAATGGCAGATCCGCATCAAGGTCAAATGATGACCCAGCAAGCAAACAGTTAATAGCCAGCCTGGCTTTCAAATCAAATGTGTTTTACTGATGGATAGAAGTGAGGATTAAAACCTCCAGATTAAAACCATTCTGTTGTCCCCCCCATCCACATCAGTATCTACTGCCAGCAAATGCTATTGCACACAAATGCCATTAATCTATGTATAAATTGCATCTTGTGCCCTAGTAACGTCGGCATTCCTCCTATCAGGAAAGTAATGTGACATCTGCTCAGTGTCTCATGATTATTCGATGGGAAAGACCACTTGATGCCTCAAACTCATGCAAAATTTGATGACTTCCTAACATCTCCAGAATTTTGCATTGGCCAAATAAAAGGAAAAAAAAATATGAAAAATACTAATTGTACTGGGTGTTGAAAAGTCGGTGACCATTATTGTCAACTGGGCATAAGTGAGTTCACAAATTAAAGATATTACGCTCACATATAAACTGTGTTGCAAAAATACCGTCAGACGTACTTTATGCTACATTTTTAGTATATTTTTTATATTTAGTAACATTTATTTTTAATGGTAATTTTTGAAATAAATTTTTCAATTTCTACAGGAAAAGAAAAAAAAGTTTGCCATTTTAAATTTTTCACTATCATTTTTATAGGTTGTCAACCAACCTAATACTATAGTAATACTGATTAAGTAAGATTTTAAAATATATTGGAATTGAGTTTGTAAGCCATCGGGTGTTTTTAGAAAGAAAGAACATTTAAATTTTTAAAGCTATTTCCAAAAATATAATAATATAATAAGTACTGTACAGAGTTACATGGGTTAATTAAAGACATAAGTCCATCAAGTTCAACCTTCTTTGACCAGTTATACATTATCTATCACCAGATGATTTGTAACTCACAATTCCAATTGTTGTAAGAACTGCATCTAGTCAAAAACATTGATTTCAAAAGTTTTGAAAAAACTTCTACTTGGAAAATAAATATATGTATTTTACCCATCATAACCCAGTCATTTGAAGACTTACCAAGTTCAGCTGGATCTGTGATCAGGGTGGGTGACATCCAAGGCTGAAGACCCAGCTCATTGTCATCCTATAAGTAACCTCTGCCATGTCCCACAGCAAGGTCGCTCTATAAGAGGGAGGTGACCCTGATCTTGTTGTATTAATCCCTTCAGAAGGGCGTGAAGGGGAGCGAGGAGAGAAGAGTGGGAATCCAAACACATGTCATAGGACGTACATCCTCGGGGCAGGAAACAATGCTGTCTCCCTACCAAATCAATGTTGCACCTTCTAGTTAACCTTCAGCTGCTAATGAAGCAGAGCCAATAGTTGGCTAACAATGTATTATACAACTGCAATACAATGTTCCCAGTGATTAACTTTTCATTATATACCAACAATTAGCCTATAATGAGTAAGCATTAATTAAAACACCATAATGAGGGTTGGGAAATGTGAGCTGAACAGGACATGATCAAACTGCCCAGAGAAGTTTAGGTGTCTCATCAATTTGGGATTTCCTATGGCCAGGAATAGAGTGAACAAAATATCTGAATCCAATGTATTTTGGACTAAAATACTTCCCAGAGTTGAAAGTGATGGAGTCACAATGTGATGTATAAGTACTGATTCTCATTTTAGACCACTATAGAAAATAATTGCAAGAGAATTTTACAGGTTCCACATAATTATAACAAAATAATTTCTCCTTCACTGGTAATGCTTTGGGTAGGCATACAATTATGTTTTTTTAATATATATATATATATATATATATATATATATATATATATATATATATATATATATACAGTGCCTACAAGTAGTATTCAACCCCCTACAGATTTAGCTGGTTTGATAAGATGCAAATAAGTTAGAGCCTTCAAACTGCAAACGAGAGTAGGTTTTATGAACAGAAGCATAAATCTTACAAACCAAAAAGTTATGTTGCTCAGTTGAATTTTATTACATTTTAAACATAAAAGTGTGGGTAAATTATTATACAACCCCTATGTTTAATATTTTGTGGAATAACCCTTGTTTGCAATTACAGCTAATAATCGTCTTTTATAAGACCTGATCAGGCCGGCACAGGTCTGTGGAGTTATCTTGGCCCACTCCTCCATGCAGATCTTCTCCAAGTTATCTAGGTTCTTTGGGTGTCTCATGTGGACTTTATTCTTGAGCTCCTTCCACAAGTTTTCAATTGGGTTAAGGTCAGGAGACTGACTAGGCCACTCCAACACCTTGACTTTTTCCCTCTTGAACCAGGCCTTGGTTTTCTTGGCTGTGTGCTTTGGGTCGTTGTCTTGTTGGAAGATGAAATTACGACCCATCTTAAGATCCTTGATGGAGGAGCGGAGGTTCTTGGCCAAAATCTCCAGGTAGGCCGTGCTATCCATCTTCCCATGGATGCGGACCAGATGGCCAGGCCCCTTGGCAGAGAAACAGCCCCACAGCATGATGCTGCCACCACCATGCTTGACTGTAGGGATGGTATTCTTGGGGTCGTATGCAGTGCCATCCAGTCTCCAAACGTCACGTGTGTCGTTGGCACCAAAGATCTCGATCTTGGTCTCATCAGACCATAGAACCTTGAACCAGTCTGTCTCAGAGTCCTCCAAGTGATCATGAGCAAACTGTAGACGAGCCTTGACATGACGCTTTGAAAGTAAAGGTACCTTACGGGCTCGTCTGGAACGGAGACCATTGCGGTGGAGTACGTTACTTATGGTATTGACTGAAACCAATGTCCCCACTGCCATGAGATCTTCCCGGAGCTCCTTCCTTGTTGTCCTTAGGTTAGCCTTGACTCTTCGGACAAGCCTGGCCTCGGCACGGGAGGACACTTTCAAAGGCTGTCCTGGCCGTGGAAGGCTAACAGTAGTTCCATAAGCCTTCCACTTACGGATGATGCTCCCAACAGTGGAGACAGGTAGGCCCAACTCCTTGGAAAGGGTTTTGTACCCCTTGCCAGCCTTGTGACCCTCCACGATCTTGTCTCTGATGGCCTTGGAATGCTCCTTTGTCTTTCCCATGTTGACCATGTCTGAGTGCTGTTCACAAGTTTGGGGAGGGTCTTAAATAGTCAGAAAAGGCTGGCAAAAGAGATCTTTAATCCACACATGTGAAGTTCATTATTCTTGGTGCCTGAACTACTTCTTAATACTTTAGGGGGACCAAACAGAATTCTTGTGGTTTGAGGGATTGAATAATAAATGACACTCTGAATTAACTTTTTACGTTTAAAAAAAAAAAAAAAAAAAAAAATTTGCTGCAGTGCATTTCCCACTTCCAGGCTGATCTACAGTACAAATGTCACAATGCCAAGTTAATTACGCATGTGTCAACCAGCTAAATCTGCAGGGGGTTGAATACTACTTGTAGGCACTGTATATATATATATATATATATATATATATATGTCACCCCAGGCCTTGATGCCACAAATATTAAAGGCTGTGTCTGAGAGCAGGAGGGAGGTCCCCTGGTTAGGGACCATTAGCATGCATCACCTCCTGTCCCAGGCCAGTAGGGGGAGCTGGCTGCCCCTATAAAAGCTGGAACTGGGGCAGGGTTAGGGAGACCAGAACCCACTTCTGAAGTGAGCAGAAGGGTTCTCAGAGGAAGGGACAGGTCAGCAGTAGAGATGAGCGTTGTTCGACTCGAACTGTTCGCCAATCTCAAATTCGAGCTGTTTTGGGCGGTGTTCGAGCCGTTCGGCGAACACGAACGATTTGAGAAAAATTCGGCTGTTCGAGGTTATGTTCGATAACTGTTCGTGCACCAAAATCATAACTGGATTTTTTCTCAGTAATGATGAAAATTAATGTTAATACGCAGTTTGAGTGTACAGCGGGGTGGGGGGAGGGGCAGGGGATGGACCTCTGCAGGAATAATGAAGATCTCCATTTTTTTTTCTCTTTCCCGCATTTACAGTGGGGAGGTGCAATCTGTCAGCCTATCAGCAGCGCACACACGGAGCGAAGTGCTTTTTTTCACACAAGCAAGGGCATGTGTCATTGGCAGTGTATGTCACATGTCCTTGCCCTATAAGACCAAGCCATTTTCCCCGTCGCCACCATTTTCTCACTGCTGCAGCTGCGTGTTAGACGGCACCGCTGTTGCTGTGTGTGCTATACCTTGTTAATTTCAAGCCAATTTTCGCACAAATCTACAGATAGCTTGGGAGTAGGGAATAGTTGTGATTGCAGTCCTTTTAAGGACTAGGTTACAGCATTTCCTACGACTTTTATCAGGCAGGTCTGTGCTCTTAAATAGATAGGTTGTGGGAGTAAAGACTAATTGTAATTGGAGTCCTTTTCAGGACTAGGTTACATCAGTTCCTATCAGTTTTTGCCAGGCAGGTCTGTGCCAGTGCTGTGCAAGTTTTTTTCACAGCATTTGGCTGAATCTAGCAAAGCTAATCCTTTTTGGCCTATTGCAGAGTGTGTTAGTCAGTGGAGTAGCCTATCTGTGTTGCAAGATATACCACCTGTGTATAGAATACCAATTTTTTTACTGCACCTAGTGAAGTAAAATCTTTTGGGCATAGCATCATTCTATTAGTCCATCTATACTGACCTCCATCAGGTTGCAAACTGAATATAATTTTTTTCTGCATCTAGCTCTGAAAAAATATTTGGCCTTCTAGCAGTGTGTGGGACTTTCTCTATTAGTCCATCTATACTGACCTCCATCAGGTTGCAAATTAAAAATAATTTTTTGTCTGCATCTAGCTCTGAAAAAATATTTGGGCTTCTAGCAGTGTGTGGGACTTGTTCTATTAGTCCATCTATACTGACCTCCATCAGGTTGCAAACTGAATATAATTTTTTTCTGCATCTAGCTCTGAAAAAATATTTGGCCTTCTAGCAGTGTGTGGGACTTTCTCTATTAGTCCATCTATACTGACCTCCATCAGGTTGCAAATTAAAAATAATTTTTTGTCTGCATCTAGCTCTGAAAAAATATTTGGCCTTCTAGCAGTGTGTGGGACTTTCCCTATTAGTCCATCTATACTGACCTCCATCAGGTTGCAAATTCAAAATATTTTTTTGTCTGCATCTAGCTCTGAAAAAATATTTGGCCTTCTAGCAGTGTGTCGGACTTTCTCTATTAGTCCATCTATACTGACCTCCATCAGGCTGCAAATTAAAAATAATTTTTATCTGCATCTACCTCTGAAAAAATATTTGGCCTTCTAGCTGTGTGTGGGACTTGTTCTATTAGTCCATCTATACTGACCTCCATCAGGTTGCAAATTGAATATAATTTTTTTCTGCATCTAACCCAGCCAATAGTTTTGGCCTAATACCACAGTTTGGCCACTCAGCTCTGCTCGGTTCCCATCCATTGTTTTTTTGTGCAAACAACTCCAGAGTTGTGAATTAGTTAACCACCAAAATGAGTGGAAAAAGGCCTGCTGCTGGTGGAAAGGGGAATAGGCGTGTTGGGAAGGGGAAAAAAGGTTGTGTCCGTGGGGTAGGTGTTAAAGCAACAGTAACATCTGCAGAAGAAAGACCATCTTCCAGCCAAACTAAAATGTCTACTTCTTTTAGCGGACAATGTGATAAGATCCCTTTCTTACGGCCACGCCAATCGCTACAAATTCCAGATGAGGCACAAAAACAGCAGGTGCTTCAACGGATATCAAGTGCTCCTTTAAGTGGGCTCTCCTCCACATCAACTTCAACATCACAAATACTCCAGTCCTCAAAGGTGTCACCCCAATCGCACTTGCTTCCTCACAGCTCCCAAATCTCCAGCTGCCCGTCTGAGTATGAGGTAGAACAGATGGTTGAGTCTGCAGAGCTGTTTACTCATACTATAGCCTGGGAATCAGAGGTCGACTCCAGCGCTTCTGTGAATCCAGACGAGGAAATGATCTGCACTGATGCCCAGAATCTTTATGAGTCGGATCCAGGACCAGACGCAGAAGGTTCTGACCATAATGTAGACCCTCATTCCCAAACTGTAACTCCTGTTGGTGGAGACAATGAGGAAGACGATGATGAGACTCAAATACCTGATTGGAGCGACAACTTTAGTTTTTTGTCAGGGCAGGAACAGGTTGGCTCTGAGGACGACGGGTGTGATAACGCACAGGGTGATGATGATGAGGTTGGAGATCCCACTTACTGTCAACCCACAGTCAGCCAAGAGATGAGGTCAGCAGAGGAGGTGGAGGAAGATGTTAGTGACGACGAGGTAAGGTTGCGCCTTCCTGGACAGAGACGTAGTACTGGAAGCACGTCAACAACTGCATCCTCAAACAGAACTCTGCCTCTCACCACAAGTCGTGGTGGCTCTTCAGGTCGCATGGGTGCTAAGCCTTGCATAGCCTGGGCATTTTTTCAGATTGATAAAGATGACCCAACTCGTGTTATCTGTAACATTTGTCAGCAAAAGCTAAGTAGAGGCCAAAAAATACATAGTTTGAGTACTTCATGCATGAACCGGCACATGGACATGAAGCATAAGTTGCAGTGGGAAGCTCAGTGTGCTGCAATGCGGCCTAGCCGGCCGGGCCAACCACCGTCTGCCATATCTTGTGCATCCGCGGCCTCTTCATCCTCTGTGACTGGGGGGACAGCAGTCACACCTGTTTTGGGGCGCAGACCTGCCACCTCTTTACCCGCAACAGCCAGCGTGATTGGCATGTCATCATTTTCTTTGGAGGTGGTAACACCAGCTGGTGTTGAGCGCTGTCCGACATCGATAGCACCACCTTTGGATCAAGACAACCTAACATGTCCGCCTGCATCTTCCTCACAGACCGGCAGTTTGCCGGGGACACCCTTATCAACCCCGTCTAAGCACAATAGCCAGCCCTCGGTCCCTCAGATGTGGACAAGTAAAAGACCATTTCCTCCTAGCCATGAGAAAGCTAAGAGGTTGAATTTCACCATCTGCAAGCTCTTGGCTACAGAAATGCTGCCTTTCCGCCTGGTGGACACAGAGGATTTTCGAGACCTTATGTCCGTCGCAGTGCCCCAGTACCAGATGCCCAGTCGGCACTACTTCTCAAAGAAAGGTGTGCCTGCGCTCCACCAGCATGTCGCACACAACATCACCGCTTCTTTGAGAAACTCTGTGTGTGACAGGGTGCATTTCACCACAGACACTTGGACGAGTAGGCATGGACAGGGGCGTTACAGGTCGCTGACTGGGCACTGGGTAACTATGGTGACAGCAGGACAAGGGGCTGCTGTCCGAGTCTTGCCGTCCCCACGAGTTGTGCGTCAATCCTCTTTATGTCAAAGTTCCTCCACTGCTTCTGCCTCCTCAACCTCCTCTCGGTCTTCCACCTGCACCCAAAGCCTGTCTGATCATGCCACAAGCTTTCTAACTGCGCAGAAGGGATCCTGCACACCTCCTTACTATGCTGGCAGTAGGGCTCAACGTCATCAGGCGGTTTTTACTTTGAAATGTCTGGGAAATGTGAGTCACACAGCTGAGGAGTTGTGGTCAGCTCTGGAGAACCAATTTCATGAATGGTTGTCTCCACTGGACCTGAAACCAGGGAAGGCCGTGTGCGACAATGCTGCAAACCTGGGTGCGGCCCTTCGCCGGGGCAATGTCACACACGTGCCTTGTATGGCTCACGTGTTGAACCTGGTTATCCAACAATTTTTAGCCCACTATCCCAGACTAGATGGCCTTCTCAAGAGGGCACGGTCGCTGTGTGCTCACTTCCGCCGTTCGCATCCCGCAGCTCAGCGACTTACATCTCTACAGAAGTCGTTGGCCCTGCCACTTCACCGGCTAAAATGCGATGTGCCTACCCGGTGGAATTCAACTCTGCACATGTTGCAGCGACTGTGGCAGCACCGACAAGCCCTGGTGCAATACGTTCTGACATATAGCCTGGGCCAACGAGATCCAGAGGTGGGGCAAATCACGCTGGAGGAGTGGTCTCAGATCAGGGACCTATGCACCCTTCTGCACAGTTTTGAAATGGCGACGAAGATGTTTAGTGCTGACGATGCCATTATCAGCATGATTATTCCGGTGATTTACATGCTGGAGCACATGTTAAACAGAATTCGGAGTCAGGTGGTGGCACAAGAGGAGGTGGAGGAAGTAGAGGAGGAGGAGTTGTATGCGGAAGGGCTAACATCTGCAAGGTCCAGACGCTCGGCAGCACCAAGGCGGCAGGCATGTGAGGGTGGGGGAGATGGTTTTACCAGGGCGCATGGTAGCAGCCAAACTAGTGAGGAAGGTGCAGGAGCCCAGGAAGAAGTGGAGGACGAACTGATGGAAGACTCATCAGATGAGGGAGACCTTGATCACATTTCTGTTGTGCGAGGTTGGGGGGAGAGGACAGAGGAAGGAAGCATGATTGTTACCTCGCCACCAACACAACAGGGACTTGGTGCTCCTGGATGCGCAACACACATGAGTGCCTTCTTGCTGCACTACCTGCAACATGACCCTCGAATTGTGAGAATTAGAAATAATCCTGACTACTGGGTTGCCACACTGTTAGATCCCCGGTACAAAAGTAAATTTGCAGAAATTATTCCTGCCATAGAAAGGGATGCACGCATGCAGGAGTATCAGCAGAGACTGTTGCAGAATCTTACATGTGCTTTTCCACAAAACACCAGTGGTGCACGTAGTGAATCTCACAGTTCCAACTTGCCAACCGTGGGACCGTCAAGTGTTCAGCACTCAAACCGTAACAGAACCACAGTATCTGCTGGTAACATCAATTTTGCGGAATCATTTCACCACTTTTTTAGCCCATCCTTTGCAAGGCCACAGGAGACAAGAAGTCTGACACATAGTCAACGCCTAGAGACGATGGTACAGGAGTATCTCCAAGTAAACATTGAAGCCATGACTGTGTCACTGGACCCTTGCTCTTTTTGGGCTTCCAATCTGGATAAATGGCCGGAGCTAGCCACTTACGCCTTGGAGATCTTGTCATGCCCCGCAGCCAGCGTTCTGTCTGAACGTGTGTTCAGCGCTGCTGGTGGTGTGCTGACAGATAAGCGCATGCGGCTCTCCACTGATAATGTAGACAGACTCACGTTCATAAAGATGAACAAATCATGGATCCGAAACGACTTTTCTACCCCTGTGTCATCCTGGGGAGAGTAAAAGCTTGATGATTGGTTAAAATCACCCTACCAAACGTTTTAAGCTTTCAAATTACTAATCATGTTTATCTGTATCTTGGCTGGAAAATAATTTGGGCTTTGTAGCAGTGTGCAGCACTGATTCTATTAGGCCATCTATAATAAGCTCCACCAGATTTAAAATTACTAATCATGTTTATCTGTATCTTGACTGGAAAATAATTTGGGCTTTGTAGCAGTGTGCAGCACTGATCCTATTAGGCCATCTATACTAAGCTCCACCAGATTTAAAATTAATAATAATTTTTAGCTGCATCTAGCCCGGAAAATAATTTTGGGGCTCCGAGATGCGCAAGACACATAAGTGCCTTCTTGCTGCACTACCTGCAACATGACCCTCATATTGTCAGAATTCGAAGTAATCATGACTACTGGGTTGCCACACTCTTAGATCCCCCAAACTTTTCGATCAACCTTTTCATTTTAATAAAGACCAAAAAAATGGTCATTTTTGAAATTATAAGCATTAGCAGGTTATTAGAAACTGAAATCAAACAGTTTTCAACTCAAAACTTTATTCTAGGTGATGTTACATTTTCACATAGGACCCCTTGTTCGAAAGGAGCTTCTGAACTCTCTCGTCCATTGAATTTGTCAGGTTTTGGATGGTTTCTGCTTCAATTGGTTTTATCTCCGCCCACTATCCCCTCATTGGCTGGTTGCCATATAAAAAACGAGCACACCCCTCAGTGTGACACGCCTCCCGAAGAAGCTAAGGCGAAACGTGCGCGTCGGGGCAGGAAGCAGGAGTATCTACATTGGTATGGTATAAGTACTTTACACTTTATTGTTTAGATATGCCTATGTATCGAATGTACCCATTTAGTATTAGGAGTTAGTGACAGCAGGAGATTTTTATCTATTTATATGCACTGGATCGATCACTTCGGCAGCAGGTGCTGGTCATGCAATTAATGAATAGTGCTGGCCTATGCACGTCTGTGCACGAGAGCACTAGTATGCTACAGCACTGCTGCCCTGTTGATTCGATCCAATGTGTGGCATAATGAATTAATTTCTTTTGACACCCCATGCTGCTATATATAATATCACTATACTCCTTTTATTTGTGATGAGTGCTTCATCTACAGCATAATCAAATTTTCAAAAGATTACTTAAGCTTTGCTAAAGATTTCAATGTTATTTCTCCTGCCTCCTCATGTTTGGTACCTTTCCCTTTTATGGTTCAAATCTGGATTTTAATATGTCTAAAATAAAATATTTATTTTAAAATTATTTTGGTACTTCATGTTTTACTGGGCAATTCTATATCCTGGTAAAAAAAATTTGTGGTAATTATTGTATGTTTGGAAGTACTATTAATTAAATTTGGACACCTCTTGTGAAATTTACTATTACTGTTATCCTAACAGATTGTCCTCAATATGGATTTTAAAGCCAAGGAAATTTCCTGGTTAGCTAAAGCTACTGATATATTCAGGAAGGGTACCAGTCCTGAGTCACGCTGTGTTTCACACTCCAATCAGGAGAATCTCAAAAAATACAAGAATTTACTCTACAGAAAGACCAAACTATGGTGGACGAGGACGTCACTACATAATTATTTAGATCAAAAAATAATCCCGCGAGGCCTGAGGATTCATACCTTTCCTGCTTTTGACCTTGACGATGAGGCCCTCATCCAAAGATGGATTAATGCGGCCAACACATGTTCTTCACAATTCATCCAAATTATAATTGATAAAAATGATCAAACAATTAAATCCATCAAGGAAGAGATTGAGGCTCTTCAACGAAAATTACAACAAGAGATGTCAAGTGACACTTTTCAGGAAATCCTAAAAAACTTAGACAAAGACTTTGAAAAATGGGAGAAAAATATTAGTCTGGATAAGCACAAAAAGTATGAACGGGACATTAATGATTTTCAGAGTGGTACTATCTTTAAATGGCAGCTAAGGAAAAATACGAACAAAAGGAATTTACCTAGAAGTATATCCAATCAGTCTCTGTCCTCCTATCCGGGGGACTTCAGCTCTGAAACTGATTCTGAAACGGGATCTAATCCAAGACAATTTCAAAAGAGGAGACCGAATACGAGAACGTACAATAAAAACTCCCGTGAGGATTCTTTGAAGGTAATTAATTTGTCTTCTCATTCCATATCTGAAACTCAAATGTCTGTCCTACAGAAAGGCTTAACGTTCTCTCCCTCGTTTCATCTAGACACATTTACGGCCATAAAGGACATACATCTATTTGCCCGCAAATTGATTCTGAAGAAATTTCACTATAAAACTGATGTTTTTGATATGTTCCCAAGTATGGAAGAACAGGAGGCTTTGGCTACTTTGCAATCTTTAGCTGAAGAAAGTTCTGCAGATGTGAATGCCTTTCCTATACATCTGGTAGGTCAAACTAAAAAATTCCCGGCTCTATCTCTTGTACCGGCTGTTGAAGTTTTTACTAAAATAGTATCACGTGATCTTGAAAAACTGGCCCTTGAATCTAGAGGCCAGTCCAATTTGAGTTTCAGAGAAAGAAAAGCTATAGATGAAATGAAGGGTTGGGATGATGTGGTCTTCAAAATGGCTGATAAAGGTGGCAATGTGGTGGTGTGGCCTAACTCAATGTATGAGAAACAAGCCAATAAATTACTTGGCGATCGCAAATGTTACAAAGAATTGACCTTTAATCCTACCACCGCATTTCACTCTGAACTTCTTGGCCTTTTGTCATCGGCCTTTGAGGACCACATCATCCCCAAAAGACTTCTGGATCTGTATAAGAATTTGAACCCTAGATTAGCTACATTATACTTGATTCCTAAGATACACAAAAACACGTTAGATCCTCCAGGGAGACCGATAGTCTCCGGAAATGAAAGTCTCTGTGAGACTATAAGCAAGATTGTGGATTTTTATCTTAAACCACTTGTTTCTGAATTACCTTCATTTGTTAAGGATACTACCATGGTCCTACGTCGCCTTGACAATATACAATTAAATGATAATATGCTGATTGTGACAGCAGATGTAGAGGCCTTGTATACCTCTATAAGACACAGTGATGGCCTCATGGCGGTCTCTTGGTTTCTTCAATCCAGCAATATTGATCATTCTCTAACTAAATTAATTTTGATTTTGCTGGAATTCATATTAACTCATAATGTGTTTACTTTCAACAATAAAACCTATTTACAGCTACAGGGGACCGCCATGGGGGCATCCTGTGCTCCCGCTTACGCTAATTTATTTATGGGGTTTTGGGAACGTCAAATATTGCAAGACGAAACAAGGCCTGGTATTGACAAAATCCACAATTGGCTCCGTTATATTGACGACCTTATGTTTATTTGGGAGGGTTCTAGTGAGGAATTGAAAGTATTTATGGATAGCCTGAATTGCAATGAATACAATATCAAGCTCACATATAAATTTGGCAGAACTGCGGAATTTTTAGATATTCTTATTTCTACTAACCCAGATGGCCAGTTATCCACCACTTTGTTCCGGAAATCCACAGCAACAAATTCCTTGCTTCACGCATCATCATCACATTTACAATCCACCATCAATGGCATTCCAATTGGACAATTCTTACGCATTAAAAGGATTTGTTCAAATGACGAACAATTTGAAATACAATCACATGAACTATCGGAACGGTTCAGGGCCAGAGGGTATAGCCATCGAGCAATTAGGAGAGGCTACCAACGTGCTAAAATCACTCCTAGGAATTCTTTGCTCTATAACAATCAACTCAGCAAAAAATCATCTGTGGCTGACAATCAAGTACGCCTGATTACCAACTATCACTCTCAATGGACGGAATTTAAAAACATAATCTTGAAACATTGGGATGTCCTCTCCACTGACCCAATTCTCAAACGAATCCTACCTGATTCACCACAGATTATTGCTAAACGCTCTCGTAATCTAAATGACATTTTGGTCCATAGTCATTATGAACCAAAGGCCCAGAAGACATCTAAATATAAAAATGGCTTTTTTCCTTGTGGTCTATGTAAGGCTTGTGGCAATTTAACCAAAACAACAAACTTCAGAAACCATGATGGATCTCGGACATTTGAAATTCGCCACCATATCACCTGTGCATCCAAGGGTGTTATCTATCTGGCTGAATGTCCCTGCAATAAAATCTATGTTTGGTTTGACCAGTAGAGAACTCAAGGTAAGGACGCGTGAGCACTGCTTAGACATTGAGAAAGCCAAAACTAATACTAATGACTCTCTTCTCAAAACGATCCCCAAACATTTTAAGAGGTATCACAATTGTAACCCTCATTTATTAAAAATTAGGGGCATTGATGTAGTCACTATGGGCATTAGAGGGGGTGATTTACACAAAAGATTAGCAAAAACTGAAAGTAGATGGATATATCGGTTGGGTTCTCTGGCCCCTCAAGGCTTAAATGAGAGTTTTGGGTTTGGGGTCTTTCTGTGAGTTATATGAGCTATTCGAGATATATGAGATTTGAAACCGTATATTCGATGTGTGCTGTTTGTCTTGATTTTAATTTTTATTCTTTTAATTTTTAGTATTTGGTACCTGGGGTTTAGTATATATGGATGGAGATGAGTCCGTGATGCACAGATGACAATCACTGTTGATGTACGAAATGATGAAGAATTTGAATGGAACAAATTATTATAACCCTTTCTTGGACTATCTATTATACATTTTTTGATTGGCGTTTTCTGCGTCGCTACCTCATAATGTTTATGTGATGTAATTATGGCACAGTCACTTTATACTGTTATTGCACCTTATTTTTAAGTGTAAAAGTATACATAGGCTTATTATAATGCCATTATTTATCTATCTGTTTGTGTTTGCACTGTCACTTTATATTATCTATTTTGCATCTAATTTATTTCGCATTATCACTTTATAATGTTTAGGTGTTGTGAGTAACACATTGCCACTTTAAAATGTTGATTCAATGTGAGTAATGCACAGTCACTTTATGTCATCACAGTATTTGATTTTCAAATATATAATTATATATATGCACTTCATGTATTAGCATTCATCCATACTTCTTTAGTGCGTACTGTCACTTTATACCATCAACGGTGGTATCAATCTATTAGCTAGATTAGTATCTGCTAATTATTTGCACATTTATCTGCGGTATTAGAATTTAAGCCGCATTTGGTTTAATTTCTTACATTTATTATTATTATTTTTTATTTTTATCTTATTCTTTATTTCTTTCTTTTCACATATTTTTTCATATTCTTTTATTTCTATATATACACCTATTCAGCTCTATGTTATTCCCCTTCCATCCATTTATCTTTTCTTTTATTTGTTCTTATTTCTACTTCATTCATTTCATTCCTTATCGTTTCAATCCATGATTTGCTCTCCTTGTGGTGAGTGCGCGTGCGCGGACTGTTGCGGCCCCGAGTCCTGAACACCGTGGTCTTTTAATGCGGATCACGCCTCGCTTTCACTGGCGGTGAGGGCGTGAGCGTCATCCAGCACGTGACCGCTGGTCACGGGACTCTTTTCCAGGATGCCGCCTCAGTCTTCGCGCGCGCCATTGGATCTACGCTGTGAGCAGCATTGGTTTTATCTCCGCCCACTATCCCCTCATTGGCTGGTTGCCATATAAAAAACGAGCACACCCCTCAGTGTGACACGCCTCCCGAAGAAGCTAAGGCGAAACGTGCGCGTCGGGGCAGGAAGCAGGAGTATCTACATTGGTATGGTATAAGTACTTTACACTTTATTGTTTAGATATGCCTATGTATCGAATGTACCCATTTAGTATTAGGAGTTAGTGACAGCAGGAGATTTTTATCTATTTATATGCACTGGATCGATCACTTCGGCCGCAGGTGCTGGTCATGCAATTAATGAATAGTGCTGGCCTATGCACGTCTGTGCACGAGAGCACTAGTATGCTACAGCACTGCTGCCCTGTTGATTCGATCCAATGTGTGGCATAATGAATTAATTTCTTTTGACACCCCATGCTGCTATATATAATATCACTATACTCCTTTTATTTGTGATGAGTGCTTCATCTACAGCATAATCAAATTATCATAAGATTACTTAAGCTTTGCTAAAGATTTCAATGTTATTTCTCCTGCCTCCTCATGTTTGGTACCTTTCCCTTTTATGGTTCAAATCTGGATTTTAATATGTCTAAAATAAAATATTTATTTTAAAATTATTTTGGTACTTCATGTTTTACTGGGCAATTCTATATCCTGGTAAAAAAATTTTGTGGTAATTATTGTATGTTTGGAAGTACTATTAATTTAATTTGGACACCTCTTGTGAAATTCAATTGTTTTGCATGAGGACAGAATACCCTCCCAGAGCTGTTGCTTAGATGTGAACTGCCTCCCGCCATCATAGACACTCCTTTTGATGATGCTCCAGAGGTTCTGAATGGGGTAGAGGTCAGGGGAGCATGGGGGTCACACCATAAGTTTGTCCCCTTTTATGCCCATATCAGCCAGAGATGCAGATGTTTTATGTGCAGCATGAGATGGTGCATTATCATGCAAAAAAATGATCTTGCTGTGAAATACACGGTTCTTCTTCTTGAACCATGGCAGGAAGTGCTGTTTGAGAAAATCCACATACATTATGGAGTTCATCTTTAGCGCCTTCAGGGATCCTAAAGGGGCCGACAATCTCTCTCCCCATGATTCCAGCCCAAAACATTACTCCACCTCCTCCTTGTTGGCGCTGTAGCCGTGTTTGCGTGGGGTGTCCATCAACCAGCCATCCTCCACTCCATCCATCTGGACCATCGAGCGCTGCACGGCACTCATCCGTGAACAAAACAGTTTTGAAATCAGTCTTCATGTAATGTTTGGCCCACTGGAGCCGTTTCTGCTTGTGTGAAGTGGATAGAGGAGGTCGACAGAATGGCGTATGCACAGCTGCAAACCTCTGAAGGACCCTGCATCTTGTTGTTCGGGGGACGTTGGAGGCACCAGCAGCTTCAAAAACTTGTCTGCTGCTATGACAAGGCTTTTTTGCCGCTGCTCTTTTAACCTGACGTAATTGCCTGTAGAAAAGAGTCCTCAATTTGCCCTTATCAGCACGCACACGTGTGTACTGTGAATCAGCTACATACTTCTTGATTGCCAAGACACTTCATCCTGATCATCGCACAATGTTGATTGTAGTCATGCCTTGACCTAAACACTCCACAATTTGTTGCTTCTAAGCAGCCGACACATCCTTTTTCTTTCCCATTTTGGCAGAAAATGTAGGCTGCTTAATAATGTGAGACAGCCTTCTTAAGTAGTCTTGCCTTTCATTGGACACACCTGCCAAACTAATTAGCACAGGTGTCTGCAATTGCTTACAGTGATATAAAGAGACCTGACACACATCACCATCAATGAGTTTAACTGACAAACAAACAAATTCTTCCCTTATCACTCCTAAACACTTTTTGCATAATAATTTGGAACACAGTGTACATGTGCTTTTCCACAAAACACCAGTGGTTCACGTAGTGAATCTTACAGTTCTAACTTGCCAACCGTGGTCTGTATGGAGTTGTTCAATAAAGGGCCCAAAATTAAGATAACATAGATGGGAGAAGTCTCTATGAATAGGAATTCCTAAGTATTTCATACCCTGTGAGGGCCAGGCAAAGGGAAAGTTGGACTGGATGGAATCCTATATGGATTTGGGGAGGGAGACATCGAGGGCCTCAGACTTCGCTGCATTGATTTTAAAATTTGACCATGTAACAAAGTGATCTATTTCAGCCATAACAGCATGGATGGATATATGTGATTGAGTGATATATACTAGGACATCATCAGCAAATAGAGAGCACTTGTACTCGGTGCCTCCCACCTCAATCCACCTAATATTGGGGTTATGGCGAATTGATGAGAGCAGGTGCTCCGTCACTAGGATGTATAAGAGAGGGGACAGAGGACATCCCTGCCTTGTCCCATTGGTTATTGTGAAAGGTGATGAAAATGTTCTGATGCACCCCCTGGACCTTGGGACACCCGGAGCCGGACCCTTTTTGGTGGATGCTGGTGGTTGTAGTCTTCGTGGCGGCGACCCGGTTCCGTGGATCAGGGTGGTCAAACCAGTGGCGGAACTATTTATGTGGTTTTGATGTTTAAATGTCCGACTACGCCACCCGTGGATTGCGGTCAGAGTGAACCGCCGCTGCAGGGCAGACCGCTGAGGCTGGTGTTGTGGGTGCAGCAGAGCATAGCATAACTCCCCACGGGAGGAGTATAGCCTCAGGGCAGTGTATGCGGAGGATGGGGGTTATGGTGCAGGGCAGCAGCAGTAACGACACGGAGTCAGTGATGCAGTCCAGGGCCTTTACTCACAGTTCTTATTATCCAGACCACGTCTGCAGGTAACGGCTGCCCACGTCGTACTGTGCTCACCAGGTGAGGGGCTCAGACAACTCCCAGATAACTTTGGAGCGCTTCACAGGACCCCCTTTGTGTGTCCTTTGTCTGGCCTTTCTTACCAATCCTTCTGTCCGGCTGCCTCGGGCCTCCTCTTGGTAAACTTGGCGCCAGTTTCCCTGACCCTATGTGGTGCCTTCCTAGCGGGTGTAGCGAGGGGCTGCGCCACATAAAATGTCACAGCCTCCGGTTTCTAGCTGAGGGTCGTTTCCTGCCTCCACTAGTTTCGGGGACCGGTCTCCCCCTTTGGCCTGACCCCTCCACGCAGGTGGATTCGGGCGTGCGGTGGCGACTCGCCCGTCCGCACCCCTGGGATCCCTTCATTCCTCGTTCCTGGAGCCTTCTCCGCTCCTCTTCCAGGCCTGGGCCTCTGTTACTAGGCCCGCCTCCGGAGCAGAGCTCATGCAGAGCCCCTGCTCCCTGCCACTTCTGCTCAGACTTCTCTGCACTGAACTAAGATGGTGCCCACCTTTTATACTCCCTTCTCAATGCACCCAGGAACTGCTTCCTCCCTGCTCCTGCACTACAGGGTTCCCCTTCCTCAGTGTTCCCTCCCCCCACTCCAGCCAGGGACAGGGACTGTCGTGCCCATCTCAGAGGCATATTGGTCGCCCTGCCCCATGGCAATGTGGTGTAATGCATGCAGGTGTCGGGTCCTGATCCACACTCCATCCTTACCTGAGAGTGAGATATCACACCTCTGGGTGAGGTGCAATACCTCTGTAGCAACCGAGCCCTCAGGGTGCTACAGTTCCATTTATCTTCAGCCTAGGTGACGTATTGTGATACAGGGCCGTGATTTTGGCTATAAAAGGGTCCCCTAGACCCCTACCCCAAGCTTTTTAAGAGAATCATATATGGCGTGCCAGGAGACTCTATGGAATGCTTTCTCAGCATCCAACGAGAGTATCTAATTACAAATTTTTAACTGCATCTAGCCCAGGAAATACTTTGTGCCTAGTAGCAGTGTCTGCTAGTCAGCGGATTATCCCGGCTGTTAAGCAAGCTACACCACCTGTAGTTTGGACACTTAATTTTTTCAAAGGAAATGCATCGGGACCACGGGATACTCAGTGAAGAGCATCAGGAGGCAACCCAAGGCATAGGGGCTGGGACTGGCAGTAGGATGCCTTGCGGTGGACAGCCGAGCTCGATCCTTATAAAAGCTTTTTAACTGCAGCAGCTTTAGTGGACGCTACTGGAGCTGGAATTACGCGGCTGCTGGCATGAGACTTGCCCTCCATAGATCCTTGTAAATGGATTTAAAGTGTATTCATTCAAATTAGAGAGACAATTTAAATTAAAAAGCTTAGAGCTGCCTCCACCACAGGGGGGCTCGCTCGACCCACCAGCGGACAGGCACCAGTATTGAGAGAGGGGGGCTGGCCGTCAGGGTTCACCGCGGCTCTGGCACAAACCCGGCGACACGGAGGTGGCACGGGCAGGAGCGGACTGAACGTGTCGGCTTCTCACTTTTTGGATTTTAGAAGGGCATGACATGCCTATATCTGTGTCTCCCCCTCCTTTTACTCCTCCACCTCTTTTCTTTTCGCATGACTATATGTACTTGTCACTTTTCCATGTGTTAATTGTGTCTTCTGAGCAGTTTGTCAGCTTTTGGACACCTTTGAAGGTGTTTTCTATGTGTTTCTATGTGTTTTGTTTGCCTGCCATTGGTTTTAACGGTGTTTGAAGGTGTTCGACGAACAGTTCGACGAACAGTTCGGCGAACACACGGGTGTTCGACGAACCGAACCGAACTCGAACACTACGGGGGTGGCTCAACACTAGTCAGCAGTAGCTGAGGAGTCCGTGAGGCAGAGGAGAAACTGCAAGCCAGGGACAGAGGCGACGAGAGCCGGTCCTGGGAGAGAATCAATCTACCGGACATTGGGGTCCGAGGCTGTCAGGGTTATAAGCCCAGCAGCAGAGAACCAATCCGCAAGGGATTTCACGTCCTTTGGCCTAAGAAGCCCGGAGGCTCCGCCACAACAGAAGGGACCAGCAAGGCCAAGAGAGGCCAAAGGTAAAAGGAACCCAAGTTGCAAGCCATATGGGCGAGAAGTACACGGCCAGCTCAGGGACGTGGGCTATTACACCACGAAGAGGGGGATAGTCAGAAAGAGCATAGAGAGAACGGTAGGCCTACACACTTACCCTGACCAGTGGGGCTCGCCCGAATGCTCTCAGACACCCAGGCCTATTCCTAACCGGTACCACTGTTGGGTCATTAACCCCTTAACAACATTTGACGTACTAATATGCGTCTGTGCCCTGGGACTTAAGAGCCAGACCCGTATTAGTACGTCATGGCGATCGCGCGCGCACACAGGCTGTGCGGGCGCGATCGCCGCCGGGTGTCAACTGATTGTCACAGCTGACACCCGGTACTATGTGCAGGGAGCGGTCACGCACCGCTTCCAGCACATTAACCCCCGCGATGCTGCGATCGAAGTCGATCGCAGTCGATCGCAGCATTGCGGTGGCAAGGGGAGGTGATCGCAGATACTCACCTCCTCTTCCGGCTTCCAGCGCTGTCTGCCGTGGCTTCCAGGATGTTGCCATGACGACCCGATGTCGTCATGACAACATCCGGGTCACCAGACAGCAGGAAGATTTTTTGGACATGCGCAGTGCATCTCCAAACAATCTTCTCCCTGTCCAGCGCTGACAGCCTGCATGACACAGGGATGGTGCTGCATTTCTGTGCCATGCAGGCGATCAGAGAAAAAAAGTGAAAGTCCCATAGTGGGACAAAGTAATAAAGTATAAAAACTATCAGAAAGTGAAAAAAAAAAAATGTAAAAATATTAAAAAAAAAATAAAATATATAATCCACCAAAAATAAAAATATATTGTACACATCAATAAATATTAGTATAAAAAAAAACAAAAAAACAATAAAAGTACACATATTTGGTATCGCCGCGTCTGGAACGACCTTACCTATAAAACTGTCCCACTAGTTAACCCCTTCAGTGAACACGGTAAAAAAAAAATAAAAAAACCGAAGCAAAAAACAATGCTTTATCACCATACCGCCAAACAAAAAGTGGAATAACACGCGATCAAAAAGATAAATATAAATAAAAATTGTACCGCTGAAAATGTCATCTCGTCCCGCAAAAAAAAAGCCGCCATACAGCTCCATCAGCCGAAAAATAAAAAAGTTATAGCTCTCAGAATAAAGCTATGCTAAAAAATATTTTTTTCTATAAAATTGCTTTTATTATGTAAAAGTGCAAAACATAGAAATACGATATAAATGTGGTACCGCTGTAAACGTACTGACCCGAAGAATAAAGCTACCTTATCAATTTTACCACACGCGGAACAGAATAAAAAAAAAAAAAAAAAAACAATTCCTGAATTGTTGGTTTTTGTTTATTCTGCCTCCCAAAAATCGGAATAGAAAGCGATCAAAAAATGTCACGTGCCTGAAAATGGCACCAGTAACAACGTCAACTCATCCCGCAAAAAACAAGCTGTCAAAGGACTGTCTGCCAAAATCTGGAAAAATTATAGCTCTCAAAATATGGCGATGCAAAAACTAGATTTTACAAAAAATGCGTCTTTTAGTGTGTGACAGCTGTCAGTCATAAAAACCCCATATGATTCTGGTATCGCTGTAGTCTCACCGACCCGAAGAATAAAGTCGTCTAATCACTTATACCGCATGAGGAACAGCGTAAAAAATAAACTCTCAGGTTAGGGTTGTGCTAGGGTTAGGGTTGTGCTAGGGTTAGGGTTGTGCTACGGTAAGGGTTGTGCTACGGTTAGGGTTGTGCTACGGTTAGGGTTGTGTTAGGGTTAGGGCTGGGGTTGGGGTTAGGGTTGGGGTTAGGGTTGTGATGGGGTTGTGATTTTTTTCAAAAGTAAGAAAAAAAGATGACGATATGGCGACTAGTGTTGAGCGCAAGTGCTCGCTACTTGAGTTTGCATCGGGTGTTCTGGTATACATTGAGTATCGTGGTTATTTGAGTGACATGCTCGAGTCTCCGCCCCATATGCTTCACGGCCCAAAAAACTTTGCGGGGATTGCCTGCCATGCACGAGCGATCCCCGCATGTTTTTTTTTGGGTGTCTAATAACCGTGAACCATCCAGGCGGGGACTCGAGCATGTCACTCGAGCACACGCAGTACATGGTGCATACCTGAGTACCCGATGCAAACTCAAGTAGTGAGCACTTGCGCTCAAGACTAATGACAACTTATTCAATATGATGACCTAATGTTATCAAATTCTGTGTCGTACCTCTGGGTTCAAAATGTTCACTATACACCTTAATAAAATCCTTGAGGGGTATAGTTTCCAAAATGGGGTCACTTGTGGGGGAGCTCCACTGTTTAGGCACATCAGGGGCTCTCCAAACGCGACATGGTGTCCGCTAACAAATTGAATGGAAAATCGGCTCAAATTGTTAGCGGACACCATGTTGCGCTTGGAGAGCCCCTGTGTGCCCAAACATTGGAGCTCCCCCACAAGAGACCCCATTTTGGAAACTAGACCCCCCAAGGCACCTATCTAGATGCATAGTGAGCACTTGGAACCCTTAGGTGCTTCACAAATTGATTTGTAAAAATGGAAAAGTATTTTTTTTCCACTTTTTCATTTTTACGAATCAATTTGTGAAGCACCTGGGGGTTCCAACTGCTCACTATGCATCTAGATAGGTGCCTTGGGGGGTCTAGTTTCCAAAATGGGGTCACTTGTGGGGGAGCTCCAATGTTTGGGCACACAGGGGCTCTCCAAATGCAACATGGTGTCCGCTAACAAATTGTCGGCTCAAATTGTTAGCGGACACCATGTTGCGTTTGGAGAGCCCCTGTGTGCCCAAACATTGGAGCTCCCCCACAAGTGACCCCATTTTGGAAACTAGACCCCCAAGGCACCTATCTAGGTGCATAGTGAGCATTTGGAACCCCCAGGTGCTTCACAAATTGATTCATATAAATGAAAAAGTGTTTTTTTTTTCACTTTTTCATTTTTACGAATCAATTTGTGAAGCACCTGGGGGTTCCAACTGCTCACTATGCATCTAGATAGGTGCCTTGGGGGGTCTAGTTTCCAAAATGGGGTCACTTGTGGGGGAGCTCCAATGTTTGGGCACACAGGGGCTCTCCAAATGCAACATGGTGTCCGCTAACAAATTGTCGGCTCAAATTGTTAGCGGACACCATGTTGCGTTTGGAGAGCCCCTGATGTGCCTAAACATTGGAGCTCCCCCACAAGTGACCCCATTTTGGAAACTAGACCCCCCAAGGCACCTATCTAGATGCATAGTGAGCACTTGCAACCCCCAGGTGCTTCACAAATTGATTCATAAAAATGAAAAAGTGGTTTTATTTTCACTTTTTCATTTTACGAATCAATTTGTGAAGCACCTGGGGGTTCCAAGTGCTCACTATGCATCTAGATAGGTGCATCGGGGGGTCTAGTTTCCAAAATGGGGTCACTTGTGGGGGAGCTGTAATGTTTGGGCACACAGGGGCTCTCCAAACGCAACATGGTGTCCGCTAACAATTTGAGCCGATTTTCCATTCAATTTGTTAGCGGACACCATGTTGCATTTGGAGAGTCCCTGTGTGCCCAAACATTGGAGCTCCCCCACACGTGACCCCATTTTGGAAACTAGACCCCCCAAGGCACCTATCTAGATGCATAGTGAGCACTTGGAACCCCTAGGTGCTTCACAAATTGATTCGTAAAAATGAAAAAGTGAAAAAAAAACACTTTTTCATTTTTGCGAATCAATTTGTGAAGCACCTGGGGGTTCCAAGTGCTCACTATGCATCTATATAGGTGCCTTGGGGGGTCTAGTTTCCAAAATAGGGTCACTTGTGGGGGAGCTCCAATGTTTGGGCACACAGGGGCTCTTCAAACGCAACATGGCAGCCGCTAATTATTCAAGCAAATTTTACAATCAAAAAGTCAAATGGCGCTCCTTCCCTTCCGAGCCCTGCCGTGCGCCCAAACAGTGTTTTTTCCCCACATATAGGGTATCTGCGTGCCCAGGGGAAATTTCAGAACAAATTTTGAGGTCCATTTTTTCTTGTTACCCCTGTAAAAATAAAAAAAAATTGGGTCTAAAGTAACATTTTTGTGAAAAAAGTTAAATGTTCATTTTTTTCTTCCACATTCCAAAAATTCCTGTGAAGCACCTGAAGGGTTAATAAACTTATTGAATATGGTTTTGAGCACCTTGAGGGGTGCAGTTTTTAGAATGGTGTCACTTTTGGGTATTTTCTGTCATAAAGACCCCTCAAAGTGACTTCAAATGTGATGTGGTCCCTAAAAAAATGGTTTTGTAAATTTTGTTGGAAAAATGAGAAATCGCTGGTCAACTTTTAACCCTTATAGCTCCCTATCAAAAAAAAATTTTGGTTCCAAAATTGTGCTTATGTAAAGTAGACATGTGGGAAATGTTATTTATTAACTCTTTTGTGCGACATATCTCTCTGATTTAAGGGCATAAAAATTCAAATTTTGAAAATTGCAAAATTTTCAAAATTTTCGCCAAATTTCCATTTTTTTCACAAATAAACGCAAGTGATATCGAAGAAATTTTACCACAGTCATGAAGTACATTATGTCACGAAAAAACAATCTCAGAATCAGGGGGATCCGTTGAAGCGTTCCAGAGTAATTACCTCATAAAGTGACAGTGGTCAGAATTGTAAAAATTGGCCTGGTCATTAACGTGCAAACCACCCTCGGGGGTTAAGGGGTTAATAATACCTACAATAAAGACCCTGGACTGTTTGAAGTGGACTCTGAACTCTTACTATTGCGGCCTGCACTATCACCCCCAGCATCCACCTACACTGCCCTGAGGCTACACTCTTCCCGTGGGGAGTTATCCTACCCCTGTGCTGCACACCAACACCAGCCTCAGCGGTCTGCCTTGCAGCGGCGGTTATCCCTGACCGCAATCCACGGGTGGCGTAGTCAGACATTCAAAACACTGATAAATAGACTGGCACCATTTGGTCTGACCACACTGAGCCACGGGATCGGGTTGCCACTACTACCCCCAGCATCGTACAGAAGCCCGGTTCCGGGTACCCCACGGCCCAGGGGGCAAGTCAGCTTTGGCGTAGTCGGCAGGATTGTGACCAACCCGTCACAAACGGGTATTGCGTGCCTGAAAAAGACTTTATACATACCTGAGTGAAGTTTCCCGCCATTCGGGGCCATTTCCCGCCAATCGGAGCCGTTTCCCGCCATCGGGCGCCATCTTCGGGACGCCGCGCGGGAAGAAGAGGGGCGTGGACATCAAAAATGCGCGAGACCTAAAGCCCCGCCCTACGCTGAGACGCTGCGCAAGGTCCTGGAAGGAGATCCAGCGGACGCCGACGTCATCACCGAGCGACGCAAGGTCCTCGCCCAGAGCATCGCGAGCGGAGTCGCGGCCTATAGAAGAAGTGTGCCGGAAGGTAGGCCACGGTTAACTAGGGGGGAGGAAGATGTCGGACGCGGAGGGACCCTCTACCACCAGCATAGCCGCTGCAGCTGTGATGCCGTTTTCCATGCCCTATATCCCCGGAGCGGCCTGGCTGCCACAGTATGCCGGTGAGTCGCATACCTTGGGTGACTTTAAAGAAAGGCTGCATAGCCAGTTCAAAGTTTATCCCCTGACAGAAGAACAGAAAGTAAGCATACTGATAGGGCAGTTAACTGGTGCGGCCCAGCGGGAGGTAAAGTCTTGGACAGCTGAGGAGAAAAGGACTGTAAGGGGGGTTCTGACCCGTCTACGGGACACCTTTGATACCCGTACCTCAGCAGAAATCAAAATGCGGTTCTATGGATGTAAGCAGCGAGCTCAAGATAGCATTAGAGATTATGCCCTAAATTTATAGGAAGCCTTGGGGGCAATTAAGCAAGCTGACCCTGGCAGCGTGCAGGATACGGATAAACTATTGACTGACCAGTTTATAGAAGGTCTGCTGTCCAGCGCCCACAGAACTCAGCTGCGCCTGATGGCCCTACAGAACCCCGATTTGACTTTTGCACAGTTCAAAGATAGGGCCATCCGGGTGCTCCGAGAACCCGCACCAGGTGGCGCTGTAGCTTCCCGGCGCCCTGCCATCACTTACCACCAGGGGGCGGCGCCCTACCCCGCAGACCTTGTGGGGGCTGATGCGCAGGCCCTAAACCCATCCCCGCCTGCAAACCTGCACCATCAGGTCCAAGAACTAACAAAGTGTGTTGCTGCATTGACCAGGACCGTACAGTCGTTACAGATGGACCCGTCAGGACCAATCAAGCTGGCTTCCAGTCCGGAGGATGTCCCGTGGCGTCAACGGAGGAGGATCCCATCGTTCAGAGGGAGGCCCGCCGATCGTTACACTGAGGATGGACAGCCGATTTGCCACCGTTGCAGCCAGCCGGGACACGTAGCCAGGTACTGTACTTTAAATGGGTCCGACCTGGGGCAGAGGGCCAACCCCCAGGCATAAGGTCATCAGGCCCGTCTAATTGGCGTGATAAGTACGTAGGGGGACGCCCGGTTTTACCCGTAGTGCTGGACGGTATCCCCATGAGTGCACTGCTGGACACCGGGTCCCAAGTGACTACCATCCTCTATGTACTTTTCAAGCAGTACTGGAGTGACACTGATATAACCCATTATCCAGACGATGACTTGAGCATCATCGCCAGCTGTGGTCAACCCGTGCCGCAGGTGGGGTTCAGAGAGATGACCATCAAGATTGGTAAGGTTGAACTGCCGGCACAGGGAGTGATCATTGTGGACATTGAACGTCGAGAAAGTCAACCTAAAATAACCTTGGGTACTAATGTGATTGAAAATTGTCTTTCAGAAGTAATTGTAATTTTGCAGCAGGTGGCGATGAATGCGAGTTCCAGCCAACAGAGAGTCCTCCAGAAAGAGATAAGAGCTCTGATGAGACGGCAACAGGTAGAACTGTCTGGTGGTGAGATCGGTAGCGTGAGGATGAGCGACCCGTTCCCCATTGCCATGCCTCCCAAAAGTGAAATGATGATCTGGTGTCGGACTGCAATCGGGTTAAGAGGGAGAGACTACCAAGCCATGGTAGAACCCGTGTACTCAGACAGCAGGCCCACTATTTTGACAGCCCGGGGGGTGGTTGATGTCCGCCATGGAAGGGTGCCTATCCGGATCTTAAACATTGGGGAAAGGAAAGTACATTTGCCCCGGTACGCTACATTAGCCAAATTGTTTGCTGTCGAACACAATGCTCTCAGGGTCGTGGAACCCTTGCCTCCATCTCCACCGGTGGAGGATAATGGCTCCCAGAAACACAAGGAGGACTGGTGCCAGAAACTCCATGTGGGTGCTGACTCCACTCCCCTGCACCAAAAACAAGGAGTCTACCAGGTGGTTCAGGAGTATGAGAGAATCTTTAGTAAGCACCCGCTAGACTTCGGCCCAGTAAAGGGAGTGGAACACCACATCCCCACGGGGAGCCACCCACCAATAAAAGAGAGACACAGGCCTGTACCCCCTGCACATTATCAGAACGCAAAGGGCATGCTGAGAGAAATGAAAGAAGCTGGGGTCATTAGAGATAGCTGTAGCCCCTGGGCAGCTCCCTTAGTTTTGGTAAAAAAGAAAGACGGTACCATGAGAATGTGCGTGGACTATAGAAAGGTCAATCGTATCACCCATAAAGACGCGTACCCGTTACCTAGGATAGAGGAGTCTTTAGCCACACTAAAATCAGCTAACTTCTTCTCTACTTTGGATCTTACTAGCGGGTTCTGGCAGGTTCCTGTAGCAGAGGCTGACAAGGAGAAGACCGCCTTCACCACCCCGATGGGATTAAGTGAATTCAACTGTATGCCATTCGGGCTCTGCAACGCACCCGGGACCTTCCAGAGGCTGATGGAATGCTGTCTAGGGCACCGAAACTTTGAGACGGTCCTACTTTACCTGGACGACGTGATTGCCTATTTGAAAACTTACGAGGACCATCTAAAGCACCTGGCCGAGGTGTTCGAGGCCCTGGCAGGCTTTGGCATGAAAGTGAAACCCTCCAAGTGCCATCTGTTAAAGCCGAAGGTACAGTACCTGGGACACGTGGTGAGTGCAGAAGGAGTAGCCCCCGACCCTGACAAAATCACGGCAATAAAGAACTGGCCAAGCCCCTCTAACATAAAAGAAGTGAGGCAATTCCTCGGGTTGGTAGGCTACTACCGAAGGTTCATCCCCGGGTTCACCAAGATGGCAGCCCCTATGCAGGACCTCCTTATAGGACAATCTAAGACCAGAAGCCAAAAGCCACCCTTCAAGTGGGACAAGCCGGAAGAGGAGTCCTTCCGCCAGCTGAAGATGGCCCTCACGGGGGATGAGATCCTGGCCTACCCCGATTATGGCCAGCCTTTTATCCTCCACACAGGTGCCAGGAATGTGGGGCTGGGAGCCGTAAGGTCACAGAACCAACAGGGCAAAGAAAGGGTGATCGCGTACGCCAGCTGGAAGCTAAGGCCCACCGAGAGAAACCCGGAGAATTACTGCTCCTTTAAGCTGGAGTTCTTGGCAGTGGTGTGGGCCATAACGGAACGTTTCAAGCATTATCTGGCCTCTGCGAAGTTCACTGTGTACACGGACAACAATCCGTTGACGCATCTGGACAATGCGAGACTTGGTGCCCTAGAGCAGCCGTGGATGGCCCGGCTAGCAAATTATGACTTCACCATCAAGTACCGGGCAGGCCGAGCCAATGCCAATGTAGATGCCCTATCGAGAATGCCCCACTTGCCCGATGAGGGAGAAGATCCAGACGAGCTGGAGGAAATAGAGCTCCCTGCATTCCACCGGTATGGGGCCACTCAGCACTCCCACCATGTAAGAGACAAAGACTTGACCACCGTCATGTTCAATCCCTTACCTCACCACGGCTGGGCTGAAACGCAAGATAGTGACCCTGCAATTCGCCTGGTGAAAGACCTGTTGACCCAGGCAGACGCTAGCCCTGGCCCGGACGCTCCAGAGGAAGCCAAGCAGTTATGGAAGGAGAAAAGCAGGCTATTCCTCTGCGAAGGTAAGCTGTGCAGAAGGCTTGTCAACCACCGGACGCACGAGCTGACCTGGCAAGTAGTGGTCCCGATACGAGATGCAGCAATGGTCCTGGAGGCCTACCATGACAGAGCGGGACACTTTGGGTGGAAGAAACTGGAGTTCCTACTGAGAGAGCGGTTCTACTGGGTCGGTATGAGAGGGGCCATAGAGAAGTGGTGCAGGGACTGCGGCCCATGTAACCTCAGAAGGAAGGACGGTACCAGCCAGAAGATACCCTTGAGGCCCATCGTCACCAGGCAGCCTCTTGAGCTGGTAGCTCTGGACCATGTGAAACTGGCTCCAAGCCGGTCGGGCTACGTCTATGCCCTGACAATAGTGGACCACTATTCCCGGTTCCTGGTGGTGGTTCCTGTTAAAGACTTGACAGCCCAAACAGCAGCCAGAGCCTTCCAACAACACTTCTGCCGTCCACACGGATATCCGGAACAGGTCTTGAGAGATCAAGCATTTGAGGCTGAAGTCTTCCAGGAGTTCTGCAACCTCTACGGCTGTAAGAAGATTCGGACAACGCCTTACCACCCACAAACCAACGGGCTGTGTGAGAAAATAAATAATATCGTCATTGATCTCCTCAAGACGTTGCCCCTGGAAGAACGCAGCCTGTGGCCGGAGAAGCTGCCAGACCTGATAGACTTATACAACCATATCCCGGTGAATGCTACAAATTACACCCCGGCTTACCTGATGCGAGCAAGACCAGGTAAGCTGCCGATAGACCTGGAGATGGGAGTCCTGACACCCAAGGACACCTCCCCAGATGTGGACTGGGACACGGAACGGCGGCTACAGTACAAGAAGGTACAGGAGAGTGTGGAGAGGAGTCTGGCTCAAGCGAGAGAAAAGCAAGAGAGGCTCTTCAACCAACACGCCCCTACTGGTCCCCTGGAACCTGGTGAGCAGGTCCTGAAGCGGAAGAGAAGGCTTCACAAGCTAGATGACCAGTGGGAGAGCGACCCGTACACAGTCCTGCAGTCCGACCACAACAGCCCGAAGGTATGTGTAATTACCAAGGACGGAGGAGAAACCACTAGCACCGTCTCCAGAGACCACCTAAAAAGGTGCCCCGAGCAACTGCAGAGTCCAAGTGAAGATCAAGATGACCTTGAGCCCGCAGTGGACAAGGAAGAAATGATCAGCACCGTTCTCAGAGAGTTCCCCCGGTCCTGGACTCGGATAAACGACGCAATAGTGGTACCCGTCCTACACTTCCTTCAGCCAACCCAGCAGGAACCTACAGGAGAGCAGGAAGAACAAGAGGAACAAGCAGCCCCAGAGGCAGAAGAACCCATGCCCAGGGGAGTCAACCCTCTGCTGACAGTGAGCCTGCCATGCCTGCGGTAAACCAAAGGACCTGCAGACAGCTGCCTGCACTGCCTGTAAACCCAGCTAGTAGCTGTACCCTAAATGCTAGTAGGGAAAGCCAGGTTAGACCACCACCAGATAGTGGGTTACGCAGGTCAACCCGGAGCACTAGGGGTCAAATACCAGCTTGCTGGAAGATCTAAATGGTGTATATTGCAAATGTTGTATGTTTGTTATCTGGCTACTAATACTGTTTTTCCAGTTTTTCTAGTTCATTGGACTGACAGGTCATGGACACTGAATGGCCGGAACTGAGTTGTAGATAGTTGTACTTGGTGCTCTCTTGTGAAGATGGCCACGGAAAAAAAAACTGTCCGGCGTGGCCTCCTTGTGGTCCAAAGTAGTTAGCTTTTACCTTGCCGCCACGCCCAAGGCCAGGAACTTGGGGTTTATGGGGACAGGTCCCCACACCGTGGAAAACTTCACATTGTTGGGTGACATGGACACCAGGTCACGGAAGCGCCGTGACTAGTGTTGAGCATTCCGATGCTGAAATATCGGGTATCGGCCGATATTCGCAGTATCGGAATTCCGATACTTAATTCCGATACGTTTACAATATCGTATACCGGAATCGGAAGTTCCCATAATGCAATGAGCCAGTTTCATTTTATTCAGCCAATGAGGATCCTAAGAAGTGTGGGCACATCCTGTTAGGCATGTAGGCATCTTAACTAATGGCATGGCTGTGATTGGCTGCTGAAATGATGTCATGATGCACTATAAAAGCCGCCGCCGCCATTTTGAGCTCACTCTGCTGTGAATTCAGTTAGGGATAGGACGCTGTTATTCTGAGGGACAGTTTTAGCTACCTATTTGGTCTATTCTGCTTTACCCAAGCTACTTTATAACTCGCTGTGCCTTGCAGCGCTAGTGCACAGTTCTCTGTGCTGTTCACCGCTGTCTGCAAGGTCTCTGTGTGTGAGTGCAGCTCACCCTGTAGTGTGTGCTTCAGCCAAGTCTGGTTGTAGTGTGCTCAGCGTGCGTCACTGCCTCATACATTGTCCTTTTTTGCTAATTGAACATTTTTCCTGATTTCTCCTATTAGTGTGGTGTTTCCCTCCGTATTCAGCTACATTGGTTCCAAACACACTATATAGGAGTAGATAGAGGAGCCTTTCTGCAGCATTGTGACCTGCAGCCCCAGCCAGATTAGTATTAGCCTATTTTTTGTAGCCTCATCTATTGCATTGTAGGTTACCTTCCTACATTGTAATAGCTGCAAAAAGTTTGTGATACTATCGGTATTACATCTTTGGGCACATCCAGTGTCTTTTTGTGACAAAAAAAAACCTAAATAAAGTTCACCAAACACTCCACTTTACAGTTGTGTAGGCCACATTAGCTCATATTAAAGTCTAGTCCACACTTTATAAAATTAGTGTTTCTTATACCTGTTAGCAGCTGTGCAGGAATAAGCACACTAAGCACACTTTTCTGCCTATCTTTATCAGTCTACCAAGATGAAGAAGGCAGGGAGTAAGGCATGTGGTCGTGGGCGTGGGCGTCGAGTTTCTGCAGGGAGAGGACGTGAGGATTCTGTGCCTGCAGGGAGAGGACGTGGGGATTCTGTGCCGGCTGCGGGCACCAGTGACTCAGCATCCCACAGTTTTACCAGGGAACAGTCCTTCATGCGCAGCTTTATAGGAGCTAGCCGTACCCCACTGCTGCGGGAGAACCAAATTGAAGCCGTTGTCGGAAGGATGGCAGCTAACGCATCGACTTCAATTAGTTCCAGATCCTCTCAGGTCCTGAGCACTGAAGAGCACCCATCTGTCTCTTCACCACCTGCCAAATTGCCCAGGCAGTCAGAGAGCCCTGGACAGGAGCCATCTCTACTTCTGTTCTCTGAATCTCTTGGCTTGGAAAGAGGGGGCCAGCCAAGCAGAATTCGAGAATTTGAAGAAGAGGTAGTATGCAGTGATGCGCAACCGTTTTGTCTCTCTGAATCTGAAGAGGCGGGTGGGCCAGTGCCTATGGTCAGCAGCACACCTCAGTATGCATCTGATGATGAGACTCAGGTGCCACTTTCTGGTGCGTACTGTGCTGTCGAGACTACCCAGGAGAAGCAGTTGTTTGAAGAGGGTGGTGTAGATAATGAGGTCCTTAGCCCATCAAGGCGTGAGGGACAGGAAGGTGGTGGGAGCAGCTCTTAGGAAGAGATTCCCCGAATGGCCCAAAAAGGAGGGAGAGGGAGGGGGCAGACTTGGTTGCCTGTAGCCTCCATTTCGGCACCCATTAGGAGCATGGCTCTTCCAAAATCCAAAGCGGGCGCTCCCAAGACTTGCAGTGCCTGGTCCTTTTTTGACACAGTTGCAGATGACATTTGCTTTGTCAAATGCAAGCTGTGTAATCAGAAAGTAAAAAGAGGGAAAAGTGTCAGCAACCTCAATACCACAAATATGTGGAAACATGTGCGGACCAAGCACGTGGTGGAGTTACAAAAGCACACTGAAGACCTAGGTTAACCTACAGCGCCACCTACCACCTCTTCAGCTCGTGTTGTAGCCTCTTCCTCCAGCTCACACACAGCTGGTTCGGCTTCCTCACAGGATCGCCTTGGAAGAATCTCTGGCACTGTTGTACAGAGACACAGTGTAATTCCACCCACAGCACCACTTTCCCTGTCATCCTCACACTCCCAGGCCAGTCTACAGCCATCGTTAGCACAGGCATGGGAGAAAAGGCGCCCATACTCGGCAAACCACCCCAGAGCACAGGCTCTGAATGCTGGCATTGCTAAACTACTGGCCCTTGAAATGCTATCATTCAGGCTGGTGGAGACTGACACCTTCTGTAACTTTATGGCATTGGCAGTCCCACAATACAACGTGCCCAGTCGCTTTTATTTCAGCAGGCAAGCCATCCCTGCCCTGCAACAGCATGTGGAGGGAAAAATTAAACATGTGTGGCACCCCAGGGGTCTGGTTTACCACAGTAATGTAATGTTATGTCTGAGAGCAGGTGGGAGGTCCTTTGGTCAGGGATCCTGTGCATGCCACACCTCCTGCCCAGTCTTGGGAGGGGAAGACCTTCCCCTAGATAAACCCGGGGCTGAAGCAGGGTTAGTCGGTCAAGGAGAGTAGAGACAAGAAACAGTCACAGGAAGAAACAGCAGAAGCTCAGTGGGAGCAATACTACTACAAGTCAGGGGCTGGCAGCTGCAGAGCTCGCCCTGACTGAGAAGCTTTCTTACCGGACCCGGCGTCCGAGGCTGTGGGGACTAACTCTTACCCAGCAGCAGAAGCCGACCGGCAGGGGATTTCAGGTCCTCAGGCCCAGAAACCCGAAGGCACGGTCACACGCGTGGGACCAGCGCCGCCATCGTGGAGCGGAAGCCATTAGAAGGCCCCGAGTCACCGGCCATACGGGTGAGCACCACACGGTACACTCAGGGACGTGGGCTACTTATATCCGCTTCTAGCAAGGTAGCCAGAAGAGTACAGTCAGTTTGGGAGGCCTACAACTCCGCCTGGCCAGGGGAGATCCCATCTGCTCAAGGACTGACCAGGCCCCGTTCGCTAGCAAGTACTCCGGGAGGGTCTATCGTTGTTACCAGTAAAGACCCTGAATTACACCGCACCGTCTCTGAGTGGTTCCTGCTACCCTCATCTTCCACGTCGGCTGCCCTGAGGCCATACCCCTCCCGTTGGGGGTTATAATATCACGCTGCACAATTCTACACCGGCCTCAGCGGTCTGCCCTGCAGCGGCAGCTCCATAGCTGCAAATCAACGGGTGGCGTAGTCGACACTCAAATAACATCTATCAAGACTGCCACACACTGAGTTGACTCCCTGGGCACGGACCGGGTCCCCGCCACTCGGAGACTACAACCCTCATCTGATCCGGTTCCGGGTAAGCCCCCGTGCGCGAGACGCTGCGCGACACAGCAGGCCCAGGGGCGCGTCAACTTTGGCGTAGTCGGCAGGATTTCGTGCCCGCAACCACCGGGTACTGCGTGCCTGAAAAAGAGACTTTTAAAACTTACCATCCGTGAAGTTTTCCCGCCATCGGTGAAGATTCCCGCCATCCGGCGCCATTTTCAGCCTTCTTCCCGCCATCTGTGAAGATTCCCGCCATCCGGCGCCATCTTCAGCCTTCTTCCCGCCATCCGTGGAGTTTTCCCGCCGTTGGACGCCATCTTGAGGACGCCGCGCGGGAAGAAGAGGGGCGTGGACTCCGAAAGCGCGCGAGAACTGAAGCCCCGCCTCACGTCCGGACGTTGCGTAAGGTCCTGGAAGGAGCCCAGCAGACGCCGACGTCACCGGAGCGCGACGGAAGGTCCTCAACCCTGACGATCTACTGCGGAGCCGCGGCCTACGGAACAGGATCATCGCAAGGTAGGCCACGGTCCACTAGGGGGGAGGAAGATGTCGGATGCGGAGGAGAGCTTCATTGCCTCAACCCCCGCCAGCGCCACCACTGCTGCAGTTATGCCCTTCACCATGCCCTATATCCCGGGAGCAGCTTGGCTACCCCAGTACTCAGGGGAGTCACATACCCTGCATGACTTTAGAGAAAAGCTGGATAGCCTCTTCCAGGTGTACCCCCTCACAGAAGAGCAAAAAGTGAGCATCCTGGTGGCCCAACTAACCGGGGCAGCCAAAAGGGAAGTAAAATCCTGGCCACCTGGGAGGAAGACTGTCGCAGGGATACTAACCCGGCTGAAGGACACCTTTGATACCCGCACCTCAGCCGAGATTAAGCTTAGATTCTACGGGTGCAAGCAGCGAGCGCATGAGAGTATAAGGGACTATGCACTAAACCTACAAGAGGCCCTGAGGGCCATTAAGCAGACCGACCCTGATGGAGTGGGAAACGAGGACAGGCTGTTGACCGAACAATTTATAGAGGGACTATATTGTAATGCCCACCGAACCCAGTTGCGGGCGATGGCCTTACAGGATCCCCATCTGGGCTTTGCACAGTTCAAGGACAGAGCCATCCGGGTGCTCCGAGAACCGGCACCGGGTGGCGTTGTGACCCACAGGCGCCCAGCTATCACTTACCACCAGGAGGCGGCGCCCTTGTCGGCAGGGCCTGTGGGAGCTGATGCGCAGGCTTTGGACAATGACCCGGCTCCAGACCTACACCATCAGGTCCAAGAGCTAGCTAAGAGCGTTGCTGCGCTAACCCGAACTGTGCAGTCTTTACAGGTTTCCACCCCAGGGAAGATCCAGCTGGCATCCGGACCGGAGGACATCCCGTGGCGTCGACCAAGGAGGACCCCACCGGCCAGAGGAAGACCCAGTGACCGATACAGCGAAGACGGACGACCCATCTGCCGCCGCTGCAATCAACCCAGACATATGGCAAGGTACTGTTCTTTAAACGGGCACAACCTGGGGTAGAGGGCCAACCCCCAGGAAAAAGATCACCAGGCCCATCGAACTGGCGCGACAGATATGTGGGAGGACGTCCAGTCTTGCCTGTGGTACTGGATGGCATTCCCATGAGTGCCCTACTGGACACCGGGTCACAGGTCACCACCATCCCGTACGTGCTCTTTAAGCAGTACTGGAATGACTCGGATATTACCCGCTACCCTGACGACGACTTGAGTATCATCGCCAGCAATGGCCAGCCCGTGCCACAGATCGGATTTAAAGAGGTGACCATCAAAATCGGTAGAGTCGAACTGGCAGCACAGGGACTGATCATTGTAGATATTGACAAACATGAGAGTCACCCAAAAATAACTCTAGGAACTAATGTAATTGAAAATTGTCTTGCAGAGGTGATTTTCCTTTTACAGCAGGTTGCCAAGAACGCCAGCTCCGGCGAGCAGCGGGTGCTCCAGAAAGAGATCCGGGCACTGATGCGACGGCAACAGGTGGAACTCTCCGGCGGTGAGATTGGTAGCGTAAGAATGTGTCACCCTTTTCCTATTGCCATGCCCCCAAAAAGTGAAATGATGATTTGGTGCCGGGCAGCTATTGGTCTGAGAGGTAGAGATTACCAGGCAATGGTAGAACCAGTTTACTCAGACAGTAGGCCCACCATCTTGACAGCACGGGGGGTGGTTAATGTACGCCATGGGAGGGTGCCCGTTCGCATAATCAATATCGGGACGAGGGAAGTGTACCTGCCCCGGTATGCCACGCTAGACAAATTATATACCATTAACCAAAATACTATACAATCTGTGGAACCCTTGCCTCCATCTCACCCGGAGGAAGGTAACGGCTCTAAGAAAACAAAGGAGGACTGGTGTCAGCAACTACATTTGGGTACTGACTCCACTCCCTCACATCAGAAACAGGGAGTCTATCGGGTGGTTCAAGAGTACGAGAGAGTGTTTAGTAAACACCCGTTAGACTTCGGGCGAGTCAAGGGGGTAGAACACCACATCCCCACGGGAGACCATCCTCCCATAAAAGAGAGGTATCGACCCGTACCCCCTGCACACTACCAACATGCCAAGGGGATGCTTAGAGACATGAAGGAGGCTGGGGTGATCAGGGATAACTGTAGCCCCTGGGCAGCTCCACTAGTCTTAGTCAGAAAAAAAGACAACACCATGAGGATGTGTGTAGATTACCGGAAAATCAACCGTATCACACACAAGGATGCGTACCCCTTACCAAGGATAGAGGAGTCATTGGCTGCTTTAAGATCTGCTAACTTCTTCTCTACCTTGGATCTCACTAGCGGGTACTGGCAGGTTCCTGTAGCAGAGGCGGACCGGGAGAAGACCGCATTCACCACCCCGATGGGACTTAGCGAGTTCACCTGCATGCCGTTCGGACTCTGCAACGCACCAGGAACCTTCCAACGACTAATGGAGTGTTGTCTGGGCCACAGAAACTTCGAGACGGTCCTGTTGTACCTGGACGATGTCATCGTATATTCCAAGACGTATGAGGACCACCTGAAACACCTGGCGGAAGTGTTCGAAGCTCTGGCGAGTTACGGCCTAAAGGTGAAACCCTCCAAGTGTCACCTCCTGAAACCAAAGGTGCAGTACCTGGGACACGTGGTGAGCGCTGACGGAGTGGCTCCCGACCCTGATAAGATCACCGCAATTAAGGAATGGCCAAGCCCCTCCAGCGTAAAAGAAGTGCGGCAGTTCCTCGGGTTGGTAGGCTACTACCGAAGGTTTATTCCCGGTTTCACCAAAAAGGCAGCACCTATGCAGGACCTCCTGATAGGCCAGTCCCGGAAGGCCAAGAACCAGAAGCCGCCCTTCAAATGGGAGGAGCTGGAAGAAGAGTCCTTCCGCCAGCTGAAGATGGCCCTCACGGGGGACGAAATCCTGGCGTACCCGGATTATAGCCAGCCCTTTATCCTCTACACCGACGCCAGTAACATCGGGCTAGGAGCCGTACTGTCCCAGATCCAGCAGGGGAAGGAACGAGTAATCGCCTACGCCAGCCGAAAGCTGCGACCCACCGAAAGGAATCCCGAGAATTACAGCTCATTTAAGCTAGAGTTCCTGGCCGTAGTATGGGCAGTCACCGAGCGCTTTAAGCATTACCTCGCTTCTTCCCGGTTCACCGTGTACACGGATAACAACCCGTTGACACACCTGGACACGGCAAGACTCGGTGCCCTGGAGCAGAGGTGGATGGCCCGTCTGTCCAACTACGAGTTCACAATCAAATACTGGGCAGGACGCTCCAATACCAACGCAGACGCCCTGTCCAGGATGCCCAACCTGCCGGACGAAGGAGAAGATCCGGAGGGACTGGAAGAAGTTGAACTCCCTGCGTTCCACCGTCATGGGACTATCCAGTACTCCCACCGGGTAAGGAGTAAGCAGGCTGCTACGTCGAACCCCTTACCTCACTACAACTGGGCGGAAACGCAAGAGAGCGACCCTGCCGTCCGACTGGTGAAGGAGATGCTGACTCGCCCGGAGGCTTGCCTTGAACCAGACGCTCCGGAGGAAGCCAAACAACTATGGGCGGAGAGGAGTCGACTGTTCCTTTACAAGGGGAAGTTGTGCCGCAGAATGGTTAACTCCCGGACGCATGAACTACTCTGGCAAGTAGTGGTGCCACGAAGTGACGCAGCCATGGTGATGGAGGCATACCACGACGGAGCTGGACACTTCGGGTGGAAGAAGCTGGAGTTCCTGCTGCGCGAGCGATTCCACTGGGTAGGCATGAGGGGAACCATTGAGAAGTGGTGCAGAGACTGTGGCCCGTGCAACCTAAGAAGGAAGGATCGTGCCAGCCAGAAGACTCCCCTGCAGTCCATCGTCACCCGGCAGCCGTTGGAACTGGTAGCCTTGGATCATGTAAAACTGACCCCAAGCAGAAGTGGCTACGTCTACGCACTAACCATCGTGGATCACTACTCCCGGTTCTTGGTTGTCGTCCCCGTCAAGGACTTAACAGCTCGAACAGCAGCGAGAGCCTTCCAGCAGCATTTCTGCCGTCCACACGGGTACCCGGACCAAGTGTTGACAGACCAGGGACCTGCCTTTGAAGCGGAGGTCTTCCAAGAATTCTGCACTCTGTATGGCTGCCGGAAGATAAGGACGACACCCTATCATCCGCAAACTAATGGACTTTGTGAGAAAATAAACCAGGTGGTAATGGATCTTCTGAAAACGTTGCCCCTGGAAGAACGCAGTCTGTGGCCTGAGAAGCTGCCCGATCTGGTGGACCTATACAACCACATCCCGGTAGGTTCCACCAACTGTACCCCGGCTTACCTAATGAGGGCAAGACCTGGTAAGTTACCTGTTGACCTGGAAATGGGAGTCCTGACACCCGAGGACACTTCACCAGAAGCAGACTGGGACACAGAGAGGCAGCAGCAGTACCGGAGAGTACAGGGGAGCGTGGAGCGAAGTCTCTGTCAGGCTAGGGAAAGACAAGAGAAAACTTACAACCAGTATGCTCCCGCTGTTCCCCTGGTACCCGGAGAGCAGGTCTTGAAGAGGAAGAGACGGCTCCACAAGTTGGACGACCAGTGGGAGAAGGACCCGTACACCGTACTGCCCTCAAGCCACGAGAACCCGAAGGTTTGTACCATCAGTAAAGACGGAGGGGAAACTACAGCCATTGTATCCCGGGACCACCTGAAGAAGTGTCCCGAACAACTGAGGAACCCTGAAGAGGAACAAGAAGACCATCGACCCGTAGAGGAAAGGGAAGATATGGTTAGTACTGTGCTCGGGGACTTCCCTCGGTCTTGGACTCAAGTCAATGGTGCAGTTGTGGTACCCGTACTCACCTTCCTCCAACCAGCATCCCAAGCACCTACGGAGCAACAGGTAGAGCTGGAAGAACAGCCGGTCCAGGAGGCAGAAGACCCCACACCCGCAGACCAGGAGGATCAACCCTCTGCTTGCAGTGAGCCTGCCATATCCCTAGTGAGCCAAAGAGCCGGTAGACAGCTGCCCAGTTTACCCTTGACAGCTCCTACACCCTGTAGTTCAGGGCTAGACAGTCAGCTCCGTAGGTCCACTAGGGCCACTAGAGGCCAGTTACCCGCACGTTGGAGGATTTGAAGTGTATAAATTGTTTTATTTATGTTTACCTGTGTATTGTTGCTTGTGTATAATTTTGTGTTTCTAGTTATTTGTAGGAGTCCTTGGTGGATTTACCGGGAATCCTTTGTACATAGTTGGAGCGTAACCCAGGACGGACTAAAGACTGTTAAGGACTCGGGGCAGGACAAACCCCTACCTGGTTACGTCTCCCTGTTTTGGTGAAATGGACACCTTGCTTTTCTTCAAAGACTACACCCGGTTACGGACATGCCGTGACCATCTTTATGTGTTTCTTCTTATTGTACTATTATTGTTGTTATATCTTGTTATGTTTTTCTAAAATATGTTTAGTCCCGGAGTACTAAATTTCACTAGGGGGGAATGTGGCACCCCAGGGGTCTGGTTTACCACAGTAATGTAATGTTATGTCTGAGAGCAGGTGGGAGGTCCTTTGGTCAGGGATCCTGTGCATGCCACACCTCCTGCCCAGTCTTGGGAGGGGAAGACCTTCCCCTAGATAAACCCGGGGCTGAAGTAGGGTTAGTCGGTCAAGGAGAGTAGAGACAAGAAACAGTCACAGGAAGAAACAGCAGAAGCTCAGTGGGAGCAATACTACTACAAGTCAGGGGCTGGCAGCTGCAGAGCTCGCCCTGACTGAGAAGCTTTCTTACCGGACCCGGCGTCCGAGGCTGTGGGGACTAACTCTTACCCAGCAGCAGAAGCCGACCGGCAGGGGATTTCAGGTCCTCAGGCCCAGAAACCCGAAGGCACGGTCACACGCGTGGGACCAGCGCCGCCATCGTGGAGCGGAAGCCATTAGAAGGCCCCGAGTCACCGGCCATACGGGTGAGCACCACACGGTACACTCAGGGACGTGGGCTACTTATATCCGCTTCTAGCAAGGTAGCCAGAAGAGTACAGTCAGTTTGGGAGGCCTACAACTCCGCCTGGCCAGGGGAGATCCCATCTGCTCAAGGACTGACCAGGCCCCGTTCGCTAGCAAGTACTCCGGGAGGGTCTATCGTTGTTACCAGTAAAGACCCTGAATTACACCGCACCGTCTCTGAGTGGTTCCTGCTACCCTCATCTTCCACGTCGGCTGCCCTGAGGCCATACCCCTCCCGTTGGGGGTTATACTATCACGCTGCACAATTCTACACCGGCCTCAGCGGTCTGCCCTGCAGCGGCAGCTCCATAGCTGCAAATCAACGGGTGGCGTAGTCGACACTCAAATAACATCTATCAAGACTGCCACACACTGAGTTGACTCCCTGGGCACGGACCGGGTCCCCGCCACTCGGAGACTACAACCCTCATCTGATCCGGTTCCGGGTAAGCCCCCGTGCGCGCGACGCTGCGCGACACAGCAGGCCCAGGGGCGCATCACATGCGCTACAAAACGACGTCAGTAGCAAGGTCCACCTGACCACCAATGCGTGGACCAGTAAGCATGGACAGGGACGATACCTTTCCCTCACTGCCCATTGGGTAAATGTTGTGGAGCCGGGTACAGATCTTGAGAGTGGCGCTGTACGTTATCTGCCAACTCCAAGGATTGCAGGAATCCAGTCTGTACACATTGACTCCTCCTCATACTCCAGTTCTTCTGAATCAGCGCTGCAGGAGCCGTCACGATCTACCTCCACATCGACCCGTGAACGGTTACCTGTTATGATGACCGATATGAGCACAGCCGTGGCCAAACATCAACAGGCCGTATTAAAATTAATTTCTTTGGGGATTCGAAGCCACACAGCGCAGGAGCTCTGGAATGCCAACAAGCAGCAGAGCGACGTGTGGTTTGTGCCAGCGAATCTCCAGCCAGGCATGGTAGTGTGTGACAATGGCCGAAATCTGGTGGCAGCTCAGGGCCTAGGCAACCTCACTTACATCCCATGTCTGGCACATGTGCTCAACTTGGTCGTGCAGAGTTTTTTGAGGGACTATCCGGATCTTGATGCACTGCTTCACAAGGTCCGCATAGAGTGCGCTTACTTGCGGCGTTCCAGCAACGCAAGATCGTGCATTGCAGCTCTGCAGCGCCGATTACGTCTTCCGGAACATCGCTTCATATGTGACCTACCCGCCAGGTGGAATTCAACGTTACATATGTTGGAGAGGTTGTGTGAGCAGCAGGCAGCAGTAATGGAGTACCAGCTGCAGCAGGCGCAAACAAGTCACAGTGCGCGCCGTTCACACTTCACCACCACTGAGTGGGCCTCTATGAAGGACATTTGCCACGTTTTGCGTGCCATCGATTATTCCACGCGGATGGCGAGTGCAGATGATGCACTAGTCAGCATGACTATCCCCCCCTATCTGCCTGCTTGAAAAAACACTGGAAGCACTAAGGGAGGAGGTTTTGGAAGAGGTGGAGGATGAGGAGTCACAAATGCCATCTGCTTCTCTACAGTCTGCGCAACGTGGTTCCTCCCAAAGGCCTAGGCAGGGGACACTTTGTGAGGAGGATGAGGAGGAGTAAATGGAGGAGGAAGACATCTGTCCAAAGGAGGGAGGTACACAATGGTCTAGTAGTCAGTATCTAGAGCGAGGGTGGGGTGATGCAGAGCAGGCAGAGATCACGCCTCAAGCAGGGGACAGCGTTTCTTGGCCAGTTGGCAGTCTGCAGCACATGGTTGATTTCATGATGCAGTGCCTGAGAAACGACCGCCGCATCGCCCACATTCTCAACACGGCTGATTATTGAGTGTCCACCCTCCTTGATCCTCGCTACCGGGACAACTTACAAAGCCTCATAACACCGTTGAACCGGGAGCGTAAAATGCGGGAGTACCAAGACGCACTGGTGCATTCCATCATGTTCTCCTTTCCAACCGAGAGCAGTGCTGCTAGTGCTTTACAAAGCAGCTCAGTGCGTCGAGGCAGTGGAGGAAGCTCTGCACAAAGAGGGAGCAGAAGCCGCGCCTCAGCACAAGGCAAGACCAGTATGGCCCAAATGTGGCAAAGTTTTGTGTCCCCCCGCCACAAAAGTCTACACAGACGGCTCCAGTCAGCAGGAGGCAACATTTCCGTCAGATGGTGACAGACTACATGTCTTGCCCTCTCAGTGTACTCCCAGACGGCTCTTCTCCCTTCAAGTTTTGGGTCTGTAAGCTGGATACATGGCCAGAGCTTAGCCAGTATGCATTGGAGGTGCTAGCTTGCCCTGCTGCTAGTGTATTATCGGAACGCGTCTTTAGTGCCGCAGGTGGTGTACTAACAGACCGTCGCATGCGACTATCCTCCGATAACGTTGACCGGCTTACTTTTCTCAAAATAAACAAGGCCTGGATCTCTCATGAATTTGCCAGTCCTCTTCCAGAATAAATAATTGGTTGGCAACAGTATCCAGGTCTCATGTTGTGTTCATGTTTCTACCACCTGAACTGTAATCCCTGAGCTCCAACACCGCCAGTTGGCGCTCAGAAGTGCTGTCTGCACAGTCAACACTTGCTGCCGTGTTATTGGGGTTCAGTAACGTCAGCTGTTCCTCTGCTGTGCGGACGGCAATTTCTCCTGCTCTGTCCACATTCTCACTACTACAGATTTTAAAGTTGCTCCAATTACACCTCTGGCTCCTCTGTTTTCAGTATTATCCCTGAGCTCCAACACCGCCAGTTGGCGCTCAGAAGTGCTGTCTGCACAGTCAACACTTGCTGCCGTGTTATTGGGGTTCAGTAACGTCAGCTGTTCCCCTGCTGTGCGGACGGCAATTTCTCCTGCTCTGTCCACATTCTCACTACTACAGATTTTAAAGTTGCTCCAATTACACCTCTGGCTCCTCTGTTTTCAGTATTATCCCTGATCTCCAACACCGCCAGTTGGCGCTCAGAAGTGCCGTCTGCACAGTCAACGCTTGCTGCCATGTTATTGGGTTTCAGTAACGTCAGCTGTTCCCCTGCTGTGCGGACGGCAATTTCTCCTGCTCTGTCCACATTCTCACTACTACAGATTTTAAAGTTGCTCCAATTACACCTCTGGCTCCTCTGTTTTCAGTATTATCCCTGAGCTCCAACACCGCCAGTTGGTGCTCAGAAGTGCTGTCTGCACAGTCAAAACTTGCTGCCGTGTTATTGGGGTTCAGTAACGTCAGCTGATCCCCAGCTGTGTGTCCGGCAAATTCTCCTGCTTTGTTCACATCCACTGTACTACTGATTTAAAACTTGCTCCAATTACACCTCTGGCTCCTCTGTTTTTAGTATTTACCCTGGGTTCCAGCACCGCCAGCTGTTTCCCAGCAGTGTCTTTGGCACGGGTACTCCCTCCTGCCCAGCCTGGTTCCAGCACCTCAGCTGTTTCCAGGTAGTGTCAACGTCACTTTGCCTCCAATGCGTTGTCCTGTCGTGTTGCGGTCGGGTTAGCCAACTCTATGGTGCCTGCAGTTTAGGTGACTCCTATGTGGGCTGCGGGATCTGGCAATGAAGGCTGGTTCCATAGTGCCAATAAGACAAGCACCCCCTGTAGGACTGTGGGTTTCGGTAACTGCGGCCGGCTCGCGGCCATGCAACTTTTTTTTACATGGGTACCTTCTGCTACCCATCCGGGTTCCAGTACCGTCAGCTGGTTCTCGGCAGTGCCTTTGGCTTAGGTGCCTCCTTCTCGGTATCCAAGTTCCACCAACGTCTGCTGGTCCTTGGTAGTGCTTTCTGGCACAGGTACCTCCTGCTTAGTAACCGAGTTCCAGTACCATCAGCTGGTCCTCGGTAGTTCCATTGGCTCTTGTACCTTCTGCTACCCATCCGGGTTCCAGTACCGTCAGCTGGTTCTTGGCAGTGACTTTGGCACGGGTACTCCCTCCTGCCCAGCCTGGTTCCAGCACGCCAGCTGTTTCCGGGTAGTGTCAATGTCACTTTGCCTCCAATGCGTTGTCCTGTCGTGTTGCGGTCGGGTTAGCCGACTCTATGGTGCCTGCAGTTTAGGTGACTCCTATGTGGGCTGCGGGATCTGGCAATGAAGGCTGGTTCCATAGTGCCAATAAGACAAGCAACCCCTGTAGGACTGTGGGTTTCGGTAACTGCGGCCGGCTCGCAGCCTTGCAACTTTTTTTTTTACATGGGTACCTTCTGCTACCCATCCGGGTTCCAGTACCGTCAGCTGGCTCTCGGCAGTGCCTTTGGCTTAGGTGCCTCCTTCTCGGTATCCAAGTTCCACCAACGTCTGCTGGTCCTTGGTAGTGCTTTCTGGCACAGGTACCTCCTGCTTAGTAACCGAGTTCCAGTACCGTCAGCTGGTCCTCGGTAGTTCCATTGGCTCTTGTACCTTCTGCTACCTATCCGGGTTCCAGTACCGTCAGCTGGTTCTCGGCAGTGTCTTTGGCACGGGTACTCCCTCCTGCCCAGCCTGGTTCCAGCACGCCAGCTGTTTCCGGGTAGTGTCAACGTCACTTTGCCTCCAATGCATTGTCCTGTCGTGTTGCGGTCGGGTTAGCCAACTCTATGGTGCCTGCAGTTTAGGTGACTCCTATGTGGGCTGCGGGATCTGGCAATGAAGGCTGGTTCCATAGTGCCAATAAGACAAGCACCCCCTGTAGGACTGTGGGTTTCGGTAACTGCGGCCGGCTCACGGCCTTGCAACTTTTTTTTACATGGGTACCTTCTGCTACCCATCCGGGTTCCAGTACCGTCAGCTGGTTCTCGGCAGTCCCTTTGGCTTAGGTGCCTCCTTCTCGGTATCCAAGTTCCACCAACGTCTGCTGGTCCTTGGTAGTGCTTTCTGGCACAGGTACCTCCTGCTTAGTAACCGAGTTCCAGTACCGTCAGCTGGTCCTCGGTAGTTCCATTGGCTCTTGTACCTTCTGCTACCCATCCGGGTTCCAGTACCATCAGCTGGTCCTCGGTAATTCCATTTGCTCTTGTACCTTCTGCTACCCATCCGGATTCCAGTACCGTCAGCTAGTTCTCGGCAGTGCATTTAGCTTAGGTGCCGCCTTCTCGGTATCCAAGTTCCACCAACGTCTGCTGGTCCTTGGTAGTGCTTTCTGGCACAGGTACCTCCTGCTTAGTAACCGAGTTCCAGTACCATCAGCTGGTCCTCGGTAGTTCCATTGGCTCTTGTACCTTCTGCTACCCATCCGGGTTCCAGTACCATCAGCTGGTTCTCGGCAGTTCCTCAGCCTTCTTGTACCTTCTGCTACATTTCCAAGTTCAAGCTTTTTGAAATGGTTCTTGGTAATCACTCTGGATCTCCCTGACGAGGACCCTGAAGACGAGGACCCTGAAGACCACCCCGAAGAAGACGAGGACCCTGAAGACGAGGACCCTGAAGACCAACCCGAAGAAGACGAGCACCCCGAAGACGAGGACCCTGAAGATGAGGACCCTGAAGACCAACCCGAAGAAGACGAGGACCCCGAAGACGATGACCCTGAAGACGAGGACCCTGAAGACCACCCCGAAGAAGACGAGGACCCCGAAGACGATGACCCTGAAAACGACGACCCTGAAGACCACCCCAAAGAAGACGAGGACCCCGAAGACGACGACCCTGAAGACGACGACCATGAAGACCACCCCGAAGAAGACCAAGAAGATGACCCTGAAGAAGTTGATCAAGAGGACAAAGAAGAAGAAGACAACCACCAAGATACAGAAGAACAAGAGACAAAAAGCCAAGAAGCAGAAGTACAAGAAGCTGCAGAACAAAAAGCGGAAGAACATTAAGCATAAGACTAAAAATCAGAGCAAAAGATAATATCTAAATTATAAGCAGAAGATGACTAAGCAATGTATGGGGGTGAGTCCGTTCCTCCTCGTGGTGCCCCTGGAAAAGACCTGCTGCTGCAGGCCAAACTGAACGCGGACAAATCCTGTTGTAAATCTTTTGTGACGGGCAGAACGAAAGGTGTAATGTTCAAACTTTTATAGATAACAACTATAGGAATGCCTGTCACAAATAAGAATATGATGAAGAAGAAGAATATGAAGAAGATGAAGAAGTAGAATATGAAGAAGAATAATAGTTGAATAAGAAGAATATGAAGAATGTAAAAAAAAAGAATAATACGAAGAAGGTGAAGAAGAAGAAGATGAAGAAGGTGAAGAAGAAGTTGATGAAAAAGATGCTGATGCTGAGGATGATGAAGGAGAAAGTGTGGGAGAAGTAAAAAAGAAGGTGAAGAGCATGGAAGTAGTGAAACATAAATATCTGACAAAATATAAAAAAACTTAACATAGTCAATATTTCCATAACTCAGAACGTCTTAAAAAAAATATTAATTCCTGCTATTCCATTTGATTGGGCTAAACCTCTATGCCTTTATTGTCTCCCCCACCTCCCCCAATACATTCTACATTATTCTCAGTTGTTTTCCATCATGTAGAATTAACCTACAAGGAAAGAAAGGGTTTATTTTTATTCCGATATTTCTGTCCCAGTGACTTGCATTGGTTTCCGGTATCGGAATCGGCGATATCCGATACTTTTTGGGTATCGGTCCGATCCAATCCGATCCGATATTTCCCGATATCGGAAGGTATCGCTCAACACTAGCCGTGACCTTAAGGACAAAATGTGCTTGTAAATATGTTATGTTATCATTTATACCCTGTATTTGTGTTGCCTGTTTAGTCCGGAGTACTAAATTTTACTAGGGGGGAATGTGTCACCCCAGGCCTGGATGCCACAAATATTAAAGGCTGTGTCTGAGAGCAGGAGGGAGGTCCCCTGGTTAGGGACCATTAGCATGCAGCACCTCCTGTCCCAGGCCAGTAGGGGGAGCTGGCTGCCCCTATAAAAGCTGGAACTGGGGCAGGGTCAGGGAGACCAGAACCCACTTCTGAAGTGAGCAGAAGGGTTCTCAGAGGAAGGGACAGGTCAGCAGCAGCTGAGGAGTCCATGAGGCAGAGGAGAAACTGCAAGCCAGGGACAGAGGCGACGAGAGCCGATCCTGGCAGAGAATCAATCTACCGGACATTGGGGTCCGAGGCTGTCAGGGTTATAAGCCCAGCAGCAGAGAACCAATCAGCAAGGGATTTCAGGTCCTTTGGCCTAAGAAGCCCGGAGGCTCCGCCACAACAGAAGGGACCAGCAAGGCCAAGAGAGGCCAAAGGTAAAAGGAACCCAAGTTGCAAGCCATACGGGCGAGAAGTACACGGCCAGCTCAGGGACGTGGGCTATTACACCACGAAGAGGGGGATAGTCAGAAAGAGCATAGAGAGAACGGTAGGCCTACACACTCACCCTGACCAGTGGAACTCGCCCGAATGCTCTCAGACACCCAGGCCCATTCCTAACCGGTACCACTGTTGGGTCATTAATACTACCTACAATAAAGACCCTGGACTGTTTGAAGTGGACTCTGAACTCTTACTATTGCGGCCTGCACTATCACCCCCAGCATCCACCTACACTGCCCTGAGGCTACACTCTTCCCGTGGGGAGTTATCCTACCTCTGTGCTGCACACCAACATCAGCTTCAGCAGTCTGCCTTGCAGCGGCGGTTATCCCTGACCGCAATCCATGGGTGGTGTAGTCGGACATTCAAAACACTGATAAATAGACTGCCACCATTTGGTCTGACCACCCTGAGCCACGGGATCGGGTTGCCACTACTACCCCCAGCATCGTACAGAAGCCCGGTTCCGGGTACCCCACGGCCCAGGGGGCGAGTCATATATATATATATATATATATATATATATATATATATACAGTACAGACCAAAAGTTTGGACACACCTTCTCATTTAAAGATTTTACTGTATTTTCATGACTTTGAAAATTGTACATTCACTCTGAAGGCATCAAAATTATGAATTAACACATGTGGAATTATATACTTAACAAAAAGTGTGAAACAACTGAAAATATGTCTTATATTCTAGCTTCTTCAAAGTAGCCACCTTTTGCTTTGATGACTGCTTTGCACACTCTTGGCATTCTCTTGATGAGCTTCAAGAGATAGTCACCGGAAATGGTTTTCACTTCACAGGTGTGCCCTGTCAGGTTTAATAAGTGGGATTTCTTGCCTTATAAATGGGGTTGGGACCATCAGTTGTGTTGTGCAGAAGTCAGGTGGATACACAGCTGATAGTCCTACTGAATAGACTGTTAGAATTTGTATTATGGCAAGAAAAAAGCAGCTAAGTAAAGAAAAACAAGTGGCCATCATTACTTTAAGAAATGAAAGTCAGTCAGTCCGAAAAATTGGGCAAACTTTGAAAGTGTCCCCAAGTGCAGTTGCAAAAACCATCAAGCGCTACAAAGAAACTGGCTCACATGAGGACCGCCCCAGAAAAGGAAGACCAAGAGTCACCTCTGCTTCTGAGGATAAGTTTATCCGAGTCACCAGCCTCAGAAATCGCAGGTTAACAGCAGCTCAGATTAGAGACCAGGTCAATGCCACACAGAATTCTAGCAGCAGACACATCTCTACAACAACTGTTAAGAGGAGACTTTGTGCAGCAGGCCTTCATGGTAAAATAGCTGCTAGGAAACCACTGCTAAGGACAGGCAACAAGCAGAAGAGACTTGTTTGGGCTAAAGAACACAAGGAATGGACATTAGACCAGTGGAAATCTGTGCTTTGGTCTGATGAGTCCAAATTTGAGATCTTTGGTTCAAACCACCATGTATTTGTGCGACGCAGAAAAGGTGAACGGATGGACTCTACATGCCTGGCTCCCACCGTGAAGCATGGAGGAGGAGGTGTGATGGTGTGGGGGTGCTTTGCTGGTGACACTGTTGAGGATTTATTCAAAATTGAAGGCATACTGAACCAGCATGGCTACCACAGCATCTTGCTGCGGCATGCTATTCCATCCGGTTTGCGTTTAGTTGGACCATCATTTATTTTTCAACAGGACAATGACCCCAAACACACCTCCAGGCTGTGTAAGGGCTATTTGACCAAGAAGGAGAGTGATGGGGTGCTACGCCAGATGACCTGGCCTCCACAGTCACCAGACCTGAACCCAATCGAGATGGTTTGGGGTGAGCTGGACTTCAGAGTGAAGGCAAAAGGGCCAACAAGTGCTAAGCATCTCTGGGAACTCCTTCAAGATTGTTGGAAGACCATTTCCGGTGACTACCTCTTGAAGCTCATCAAGAGAATGCCAAGAGTGTGCAAAGCAGTCATCAAAGCAAAAGGTGGCTACTTTGAAGAACCTAGAATATAAGACATATTTTCAGTAGTTTCACACTTTTTTGTTAAGCATATAATTCCACATGTGTTAATTCATAGTTTTGATGCCTTCAGTGTGAATGTACAATTTTCATAGTCATGAAAATGCAGAAAAATCTTTAAATGAGAAGGTGTGTCCAAACTTTTGGTCTGCACTGTATATATATAAATAACACATACATAATATTGTAGGGATTCACTCTCTCTGGTAGGCATTAGGCCATAGGTAGGGGTCACACAGGCAATGCAGTTTTGGTCCGAACACATGAAGTTTTAATTGCTTTCCACAAGTTGAACGGCACCAAACTCATAAACATAAATCCCCTAGCCTTGTCCAGGCACTAACTAAACATAAAAGACCCTGGACATTTATACATAGCTGAGTTAGCTCCAGCTCTTGTCCATAGCAACCACTGATACTTGTGGTTCTCCGCACATGGCCTGTGCAGACTCTTCTCGGAGAGGAATTCTGTCCTTTTCTCTCTTTCAAGCTCCAGAACACATCCAGTATGGTCAGCTTCCCTGAATGGACTGACTTAGATGAACACCTAGCCTGTTTATATGCAGAGCTAGCCAGGTGTATTAATGAAACCTTGCGGAGCTAGGATTTAACTCTAGCCTACCTGCCATTGTTACATACCCTCCCCCTCTGCCCAAAGCCGAGGGCTGGGCACCATCTGCCAACACACAGAGTCTACAGGGCTTTAAATTGACCCGAACATGAGGCTCATACTTGATGACACGAGGGTGACCTAGTAACTCCAAGGACCTGATTCTATTTTTGGGTACCAATTTCTGACCGTGTTGTCTTTGGGAAGGAGACAAAATCTTTGTTTATTTGACATTGGGAAGGTTGGCTTCTGTCCAGGCCCACCAGCAAGGGGTTTCGAGCAGGAACCTACCTGTTAAGGGGACGGTTGCAAACAACTTTATTAAATAATGGAAAGCAACCGAACCCGGGGTCCGCGATGCAGCCTGGTGGACTGTGGCCGAACACTTTCCGGGTGAGAAGGTAAAACAACCAACTTAAATAACAATCCCCTCCGTGTTACTGCACACCGTTAACTGCACGAGAGATGTGCGATAAATAATGTATTTGTAGTCCTGTTACAGCACAGGGACTACACAGTTGGCGCTAGGATGCATGTGTGACTCACGCCGGCAAATACGTGCTCCCAGCCGGCGTGCTACCAGACTAAAGAGTATCTCTCCACGTGGCTTACAGGTGGTACCGGGAATAGGGTGTCTGCAGACTGCTCGGGGTGTAAGGCGACCCCTTTTTTCGGAGCCAGACTGTCAGATGAAGCTACCTGCCTATTTCATCTAAGCCTGCCTATTTCCACTAAACCTGCCTGCCAGAAACTAAAGCACACATGGAGCCCAAGAGACCAAGCGTCCACACAACACCATCACAGCTCAATGATCAGAGCGCGCCGCCATGTTTGTGGGCGGACTTTTTAAAGATTCAGCCCTGCCCACCGTCGCACCATTGGTGACCTCACCCGCGACCAATCAGGCGGTGCCAGGTCACCGGATCAGCTGACTCCCAAACCACCAATCACGGTCCGCCATGTCACGGGCATGCTCAGTACAGAGAATCCTGGACTTAGGCTTTAGCAGCCCTTTCTCCCTCCACAACCTATCCTTCATGTTGCTAGGAACAAAGACCCATGAGACACCCTGTACATCTTGTGCACCAGCTAGGCGTTGGGACTGATGATGATGCTGAACAGCATCAGCCTTGGCTGGACCAGAATGGGAAACCACAGAATCCAATGATGGTTCTGAACCCATTTCAAATCCAGCAAACACCTACCCTTCCAGGATTTTAGTAGGTTACCATAATATATGGGAAATGGCTTCCTTTTCCCTTGTCAGTGTACTTTATAGTTGACCTTGCCCACCTTTTCCACCACCCTATATAGCCCCTGCCACTGGGTAAGGAACTTGCCCTCCCCTGTGGTCACTAACACAAGTACCCGATCTCCAGGCTTAAATTGTCTCACTCAAGCCGACTGATTATATGCTCTGCATTTTTCTTCTTGGGCTTTGAGGAGGCTTTGTTATACCTATCCTTTCACTTTGGTCCCACGACCCAACTGATCATTATGCCTGGCCCCTTGCAGAAACCTATTGGCTCCCATCTCCTGGGAAACCCCATTTAACACACATATTTTCCAGAGTACCTTTTACTTTTAAGTTCCAGAGCTGGGCAGACCCATAGTTCTTCCTGGGACTCCTCCAGGTCACAGATATTGTCTTCAGGGGATGCTTCCTCATCCTCCTTTCTAGCCAGTACAGTGAACGTAAATTCACCATTTACATCATATGGCTTTATTACCATAGCCGATTCCTGGCAACATTTTGGACTACAAGGTGCTACAGCTTTAGCCAATAAGTCCCAGAACAAAGGAAAATCTCAACCGATAACAATAGCATGCAACAAGTCCTTGACCATTCCCACTTAGTGGGACATGGAACCACAGTCTCTGCGTATGTCGGCCTAGGCCATAGGATAGTTCTTGGTTTCTCTATGGATACACCTTACTCCTATCCCCTTCCCAGGGACTAGCAGATGTGGAAGTGTGGCCTTTGCCAGGGTCACCAAACTCCCAGAGTCCAGAAGTCCCGTCACTTGGACACCAATCACAGATACCTGGCATTTGCCCCTCGCCAGGATGAGGAACAGCACTGCTGGCAGAGTAGACGAAGTAGGACTAGCGCTGGGCTACACTGCAGTCCATCAGCTCCGAAGTCAAGAGACAAGCGGCTGATATATGACCCGAGATTTGACACCTCCAACAGATAATGGTACGAGTTGTAACCTTTAGACCTGGCTCTGACCCCTTCTGGGTCTTTGTGCACCCTTCATACATGGGATTGGGCACTTTCTTTTGGGTCTCCCAGAAATGTGACCTTAGGCTCCCTTGATTGCTCAGGGAGTTCTCCATGGCCAAGTATCTTTCCATAAGACTCACAAGGTCATCTGCATTCTGGGAATCTCCTTGGCCAACCCAACTTTGCACGGATTTCGGTAGTGAGTGGATAAATCGGTTTATGACCACTCTTTCCACCATTTGTGCTGGAGAGCAGGTCTCAGACTGCAACCATTTTTTCACGAGGTGTAACAGGTCAAACATCTGGGACCGGGGAGGCTTGTCCCTTTGGTGGTGCCAGAGGTGCACCCATTGCTTCAGCTTGGCATCCTGCAGGGCAAGGTTGTAGTACACTTTCTGCAGTTCCCCAAGAACCTCTGTCCATTGCTCTGTGGGCATTTTCTCCCTGTCTGCCACGCTTTCAAAGATAGTCAGTAAAGCCTAAACGTTATCCTTCAAAGTCATTTTCTGCAAGGCCTCCCATATCGTTCGCCTCACTTGGATACCTTCACTTTGGCTGGTGGGTGGTGCCATCTCCCTGGCCTGGACAGTTTCTGCCAGGAGAGCAATCTGCTGCTGATGCTGTTGCTGAATATGCTATAACTGCTTCTGCTGCTGCTGTAAGTGCTGACCCAACTCCTGCTGCTTTTGAAACTGCTAGATCAGGAGTTTGTTAGTCTCCTGTTGGGTCTGCTGCTGCTGGACTAATTGCTTAACAAGCTCCTCCATACCTTCAGACTGTGTTCGCAATGCTGTACCTGCCTTTACCCAGAATATTAAATTTTTACACTGCAATCGCCTGTTCTTCACCAATTGTAAGGAATAACTCTCTCTGGTAGGCATTAGGCCTTAGGCAGCATTCATACAGGGAGTATGATGTGCCCCCTGGGCCGTGGGGTACCCGGTGCCGGGCCGGTAAATTCTGGGGGATGTCACAGTGGCGGTGACCCGGTCCCTGACCCAGGGCGGTCAATAAAAAGGGGTTATTGATAGGGGATTTATAGTGATTGTATAAAGTTCGTGACGCCACCTGTGGTATGCTGCTAGGGGAGCCGCCGCTGCGGAGCAGGTCCTCTGGAGCTGATGTTACTGCAGCAGGGATGGTGTGGCTCTCCACAGGTAGAGCTTAGCTCCAGGGCAGTGTAGATGGTATGGGTTATGCTGGGCGTTGTAGTGCAGGGTTTGATGGCGCAGCAATAATCACAGAGACAATGAAGTGCAGTCCTCAGGGTCTTTACTCACGGTTATTGCAGTCCAAGTTACAGGCGCCAAAGTAACTTCCCTCGTCGTGCTGCGCTTACTCAGGGAGGGGTTCAGTCCACCCTCAGATATCTCCCGAGTACTTAGCAGGACCCCCTTCTGTGTCCTCTCTCTGGACGTCTCCCTGCACCTCATACCTAGTGTCCCAATCCGGTACCTGCGGGCCTTGTCGGGCGACGTCTGTTCCGTCCCCTGGGTCCTCTATGGCTACCTTCTTGGTGAGACTGATATGGACTGTTGGCTGCAGGACTTGAAATACTGCAGCCTCCGGTTTCTAGTTGAGTCATAAAGTTCTCTGCTAGTTGAGGGACCGGTCCCCTTTGTGTGGCCTGACCCCTCCACCTCCTGGTAGATTCGGGCGTACGGGTGGCCTCCAGCACTGCCCGTACCCCTGGGGTCCCTTCTTCCGTTCCTGGAACACTTCCTGCTCCCTCTCCTCTTTCTTCAGTCCTGGGCCTCTCCTCAGGCCCTCTGCCTGAGCAGAGCTCCTGCAGAGCCCTGCACCACTCCTCTCACTGTAGACTGTTCTCTCTCTCTCCTCAGACTGAACTGAACTTCTAAGATGGCTTCCTTTTTTATACCTTCCTCTCATGTGCTCCCCTAAGCTACTTCCTCCACCCACACCCACTACATGGTTCCCTCTCACTAGGTTCCCCCCACTCCAGCCAGGGAAGGGGCTCAGCAAGAACCAGAGGCATCTTGCCCCCTCCTGCTGGCCTGGAGTGGTGTGTTGGATGCAGGTGTTAGGGTCCTGAGCTGTACTCCTTCCTTACCTGAGAGTGAGATGCCACATCTCTGGTTGAGATGCAGTACCTCTGTGGCGACCGAACCCTCAGGGGCGCCACAAATGCAGTTCTGGTCCAAACACATGCAGTTTTTATTGCTTTCCACAGGTTGCACAGCACCAAAACAAACTCATAAACATAAATCCTTAGCCTTGTCGATGCGCTAACTAAACAGAACAGACCCTGGCTACTCATACATGGCTGAGCTAGCCCCAGCTGTGTTAAGCAAAACAGCCATGGACATATTTCCTAGTTCTGAGTCATGGAACAATGGTGTCACGGGGATACAGCGAAAGAGTGGGGTCAATCGCAGCATCTGGTGACACATACACCAGCAGTAGTCAGAAGGCTAAACTGTCCAGTTCTCGCTTTCTTTGCTCTGGTGCTGAAAGGGTTAAACTGTTTAGTTGGACTCTTGGAGTTCTCTGTCTTGGGTTGTATCAGCTGTTCTGAGTTCGTTACTCCCAGCAGATATAACAAGCCTCTTCCTTGCTTCTGAGCTTACCAGTGATTGTTACCACTACCTGGATTGGAGTTGAAGGGGAGAATTCAGTGTTTGGAGTAGGAAGTTGGAAAATTTTTCAGGAGATTGCTGTGTGGAGTTGGTTTGCGTGTTTATCTTTTCCTCTCCCATTTGGTTTCTTCCTTCCTTCCTATTCCTCCTGTTTTCCAGTCTGTTGTTTTGTGAGTGTATTTGTATGATTGTAGTTTTCTTTTATACCTGTCTGTTTAGCCCTGCCTGTCTGGTTAGTGTTTGCCTATACACTTCGGCCTCACACCTCTCTGGGTGGGAGAGAGAACAGATAAGGGTAATATAGGAGACTAGTAAGGTACGAGACCCCGGCATCTCCACCATCTGGGGGACAGGGATAGCCTAGGGCACCCCTAGTTTAAGGGATTGAGTAGGTGTCACAGTCCTTTTTCATTACGTGACAAATGGAGCCTGAAACAGTTACATTAAAATATTACGTAGCGGATAGCTTTTTGTTGGTAAAAAAACAAACAAATACAAAATTTTCATTTTTATTTCATTCTATTTATAGCTTTTCTGTTAAGATTTATAATGTTAATTGATAATGTCGTATCAGAACAGTAATCATGATATTATAATGAACCAAAGGGCTTGTTCACACGACCATATTTTTGGTCCGAGTGTAGTCCGTGAAAAAAAACAGAATACACTGGGATCAATGTTATTCAATGGGGCAGTATAGATGAGTGATTTTTTTTTCCCTGTCCGAATCTGAGTGTGAAAAAAATCAAAGCATGCACTAGTTTCTTCTAAATCGGATGAGACTTGGCCATTCAAGTCTAAGAGTGCGCAAAATAAATTGGATGCCACATGGAGCTACAGTATAGTATCCATTTTTTACAGATACATTGCAATTTTGTAACATTGGAAACCATAAATGGTTTATGTAAATGATTAATAGCTGCTTTTTTTAACAAAAGGATTATACACGGATGACAAGTGAGAAAAAAATTGTCAGTTTTCTGGATGAAACTCTGACATATTGTTTGGCAGTCTATACAGCAGTGGTCCATTTTGCTATTGTAGAGTTCATTTTAAGGCCACGTTCACACATTCAGTATTTGGTCAGTATTTTACGTCAGTATTTGTAAGCCAAAATCAGGAGTGGAACAATCAGAGGAAAAGTATAATAGAAACACGTCACCACTTCTGTATTTTTCACCCACTCCTGGTTTTGGCTAACAAATACTGTTGCAAAATACTGACCAAATACTGAACGTGTGAACGTGGCCTAAAAGTTTTAATAATTATTTTTGGAATGTCATTTTAATTTTAGTCAAAATATATAAACTGATGATAATATGGATGATTCACAAATTGTGGATTTGCTGCTGACACTTTCCACATCAAATCAGTAAGTATCCACAGGGAAGTCAGCAGCAGCAGATCCGCACAAAGTTGTGGAAGCCCCGTTGAGATCGGAGCAGCGGAAATATGTATATTCTTTAGTTATCATCAGAAAATTACATATTATTTAAAGTTTAAATCAAGTTTTCGTGTTAAATATATTTTTTAAGAAATACTGGCATTTTTTTCTACATCACAATTTCAATTAAAAATAGAAATCTTGTTAGTTTTACACTGGCCACCGGGACTTTTTTAGACTTTAACTTCCAGTTGTTTCAGGAAACAACACTTGAACTTTAGCAGCAATGAAGAGATTCCAGCCCTATCTTTTGCATTGAAGCATCCAATGAGCATGTGCAAAGGTCATTGTGAAGAGAAGGGGAGCAGGTGAGCTGTGACATCATTTACTGTGAAAGGTGGATCCTGTATTATCAGCTGTGCATAGATATATTACTTGTCATTGTAATCCTGCCTCTGATGATAAGTAGCCTTGCGAGAAAAAAAAGGCCCCTGTGGCTAGTGTGAAAATGGCAAAATTACTAATGTAGTTTGTTTCTAATGATAATGATATGAAAAAAAATATATAAAAAATAAAAACCTGATTTAAACAATAGATTATTTTATGATCATAACTTCCCTTTAAACTTCACTTGTTGATTTTGCTGCGGGTAACCTGCATTCTCTACTGTGTGGCATACTGAGGCCAAACCTGCTCTCTAGACAGTAAAGAAGCTGCATAAAAAAGCAGGTTTTGCTGCAGTTTTTTTGCTTTGTTTTTCAGGTACATTAGTCTCTACTGCATGCTGATACAGTTTAGTGCCTGTTGTTCCTAAATTTTCCGCACCAAAACCTGATACCTGCAATTTTGCTGCGTTTTTGCACTTACTCATTGCTTTCTATGGGTGAAAAAACACTGCAAAAACCCTGAAAGAAGTGACAAGCTGCAGTTTTAGAAAACGCAGCAGTTTTCCAATTCAGTCAGGATAAAAAACAATGTGTGTGCATGAGATTTCTGAAATCTTATAGCTTTTGCTGGTACTGTAAAATGCAGCTTTTAATTTACAATAAAAAAAAATGCGGCAAAAACGGCAACGTGTGAACATAGCCTTCTAGTGGATTTTAGCCGCACATTCTTACATTATTTACACAGATGGAATTGACATGCTGTGCTGTGAAAAATCTGCAAATCAGGTCAATTTGTGGCCTAAAAGTAAAAGTAACTTGTAGATGAGATTAGAAAAATTTTCGTCAGGAAATCCGGACAAAAAATTCTCGAAAATATGTTGCAATCTTAACATACCTTAATAGTTTTACAAATTGCTATAGTGATATGTTGTTTAATAATCAATATAAAAATGCATATCTAATGTTCGGTATACTAAGGTGGTCTTAATGATAAATAACATTTAATATATAAAAATATAAAAAATATACAACACTAAAATTCTATTTATTAAACAGTACAATAATAAATGTTGTAGCTAAAACTGGTCACGTGCTCAGTCCTATGTCACCGAACAAGTAGGAGTTAAACATAGATGTGACAGTACGGAGACAGATGGGAAGGAGGGGGCGGAGGGGGAAGAGAGGAGCTTACATGGGGGCAGATGATGTCTGGCTCTGTAGAATGTGACCCACTCGCTAGCTGACCTGCTTATGTCTTGTCTGCACAAATTGCAGGACAGTAAGTGATAGCTAGTGCTGGATAGTCACATCAGATCTGACACTGAGAATTGTAAGCCTTCAATCAGATGATATTTCATAGATCAAATATGTGCTTTTTTGCGCTATTACAAACAATGTAGTAATCCGCAGAGAATGTGGAACCAAAGAGAGAAAAGCAGTTAGAAATGCAGATACCTAAAAGGAGAACTCTAGGCAAAAATTATACTCCATCACATACTGAAAGGAGTTTTCCCATGAACAAAAGTTCATTCTATTCACTAGGTCTTGAAATAAAAATAAGATCCACAATTGGAGGTGATTAAAAAAATGTCTCTGTGCTGAGATATCCTTATAAATGTGCCCCTGCTGTGTACTGTGTAATGGCTGTGTCTGACTGTATAGGAATATGGTCTGATCATACCACATCTCCTGGGCAGGGGAGGAAGCAAAAGAGTATACAGACATTACAGCAGGGGATCACAGATGATTCTGTGAGGTAAGACATTTCACTGCCTGTTTTTAAGCAATGTTTTACCTCAAAGAAAGAATCATCTGTGATCCCCTGCTGTCCTGCCTGTATACTCTTTTGCTTCCCCCCCTGTCCAAGAGCTGTGGTATGATCAGACCATGTTCCTGCACGGTCAGACACAGCCATTACACAGTACACAGCAGGGGCACATTTATAAGATTATCTCAGCACAGGGACATTTTTTTAATCACCTCCAATTGTGGATCTTATTTTTATTCCAAGATTTAGTGAATGAAATTAACTTTTGTTCATGGGAAAACCCCTTTAATTGTCTGCATGATGGTGTATATTTATATATGCATATATATGCATATATATATATATACAGTATATATAAGTCCTCCATCCTGGTATATATGTCCCTCATCCTGGTATATATGTACCTTATCCTAGGCCCCATCTTGGTATATACTGTATATCTCCCAGCCAGGTATATATGACCCTTGTCCTGAGCCCCATCCAGGTAAATATATCCCCCATCCTGGAATGTTCCTTATCCTGGTTACCAACCTGGTATATATATCCCCCATCCTAGTATGTCCCTTATCCTGGGCCCCATCCTGGTATGTATATCCCCCATCCTGCTATATATGTCCCTTATACTGGTCTCCATCCTGGTATATATATCCCCCACCACGGTATATATGCACCTTATCCTGAGCCCCATGCTGGTATACATATCCCCCATCCTGGTATATATCCCTTGTTCTGCCGCTGTTCTTTAAAGTATAGGAAAAAAGAAACCATTATACTCACGTTCCCTCCGCTCCCCTGCCGCGTGGTGTCCTCTTCAGAAGCAGGCAGTTAACTTCAGCATACAAGTGATGGGAGCACATGACGGTACTGCCATGTGCCCCCAGTCACATGCATGCTGACATCAGCTGCTGGCCTCTGATCGGCCGGCAGCGTGTATTGCTGAGCACTGACTCAACAGGTCTCTGCGTCGCAATACACTTCAGCTGAATGTGTGTATTTCCAGCTGAAATATTTGCTGGAGTCGGCGGGCCCCTCACCTGCCTGGCCTGGTCGCGACGGCTTTGACTTTGGTAGCTATGTCCCTGGTACCCATGCTTATTAGACAAAGTTGGCTAAACCCAGACATATTGACAGCTTCCACCGACAGTCTAATGTGTATGCAGAGCCGTATTCATAATTAGGAAGACGAGTGCTTAGGGCGATGCCTGCTGGGTGGCTGCACCACGTACTTGTCTCCTATCTCAGTAATGGAAAAAAATCATGGAAGGCTATGTGCCCACGATGCAGAAATGCTCAGGATTTTTTCCTGAGCGTTTCTGCATCTCCCTGGCAGCGTTCTTCACTTGCATTTCCGCATGCAGGTTGACAAGCGCTTTCCAAGCGCTTTTAGCATCACTTGGAAAGTGCTTGACAACTTGGTCACACTATATAAATCCATGCAAACGGCATGGATTTATATAGTGTGACCTAAAGAATGGTTAAAAATAAAAAATAATATATACTTACCTTCCGATGGCCCCCGCAGTCTTGATCCCCTCCGTCCCGGCTGCTGGCAGCGGCAGACTGAAGGACCTGCCGACTTCAGTGTCGAGTGACCCGTCACATGACTATGACGTCAGTGCAGGTCCTTCACTCCATTGCGAACTGCCGGCATGAGAGGAGGAGCACATTGGGGGCCATCAGAAGGCAAGTATATATTTATTTTTTATTTTATTCTTTTTTTTACAGTTTTCTATGGTACCCGGGTCCGGAGGAGAGTCTCCTCTTCTCTAGACCTGGGTACCATCCGCACATTAGAACGCATGGAATGCGCATCTACATATACAGTGATGAGGAATCCATGCGATCTAATGCAAGTCAATGGCGGCAAAAACGCAGCACTTCCGCAAAATAATTGGTAGTGCTGCGTTTTTTTCCGCAATGATAATCCGCAGCGGAAAGTTCCGCAGCATGTGCACAGCACATGCTTATTATCATTGGGGAACATGGCAGGCCTTCTACCATGCGTTTTTTAAGCGTTTCTGCAGCGTTTTTGCCGCTGCGGAAACGCTTAAAAAATGCATCGTGGGCACACAGCCGAAGACGGATTTTACCCAAAAATTGAGGATTTGAGAATGAATGATCAGTCCAGGGGAAGAAGGAAGCAGATCTCTCTAATAAAATATATTACAAAGCTTCTCATTTTCATGTGTACTATTGATTTATGAAATAAATAAATAAATGTTACTCTTTAACCCCTTCACGACCTTAGACGTACCCAGAACGTCTTGGACGGCAGGTATTTACCTACCTTAGATGTACTGGGTATGTCATGGCTAAAATGCGGCACCGCAGTCGAAGTGATCGCATTCAGGTGCTGGCGCTATCTTGATGCAGGGTACATGTGTAAGGTGCCCAAGAGAGGTAGTCGTGGCTGAGCTGTCGCTTCCACTTGCTTTGGCACCCCACAGACAGAGTGTGAGCCCATCCTATTGCTGTGTATGTGGTGTTTCCCACTTACTTCTGACTCACAGGCCTTTTCTGACTCCAGGAATTCTTCTTCTGTAACCAAGGAAGCAATCAATCCAGGGGACACAAGGTTCATAAAAACAACTAAACCTTTACTTGGTGTCTGGCAGTATTTGCAGTATTTACAGGCAGGTATAAATGATAAGGCCCAACGGATTGTCATCTTTCCCACAGGTATTGGATACAACTTCAGCCCTGGTTCCCGTTCTAGGTAGAGCATCCTTTCTGCTATCTTCTCTAGCCCTAGGGATTCCTCTTCACCTCTGGCAACATTTCCGCATCCCATCTCACTCCACCTCTAAGAGTTTGAATAGTATTTCTTCTTCTGCAGCCTCGCAGACAGAGTATGCCCCCAGGCCCCGACGTCTATCTCAGAGGTTCCCAGGCCGGCCCACGTCGTCCCTAGCAGCCCTTAACTAGCACTCTAATACTGCTCAACACTTCCTTCACTTGACACTAGCACTCAGTTCCCCCTCCCTCTACTGGGCCGGCCGCTACAGTTAACCCTACCCAGGCCAAACTACAGCCCAAGAGGGTTCTATCTTCAGAAACAAACATTTAACCCTTTACAGTGGTAGACAATTACCTCCACCACTGCTACACCACTACTACACATGTCGTCGGCCTTCCCCTCACAACTACGATTTCTGTTATTGGCTGTTCAATTCTGAACAGTCAATCACAGCATTTTCAGTGTTTCAGGCAATCAGATTTCCTGAAACACTGATGTTCAGCTACAATCAGTGCTGTAAGAGCACTGATCATAGGCTGTAGCCTGACAACGCTGGCGTCACCAGGGCCAGATCTGATTGGTGCGATTGACGGTGATGTCGATCGCACCAATCAGAGTGTACAGATGCGGTGTGACCTGGCAGTGACCACCCTGTACAAATCCGCAGCTAGAATGAAGAAGTACAGAGCGTTTGACCAGCCCAGGGGATGGGGATGACTCGGTAACCGGGCCTTTGCCTTGGGGATGTCGCGGTGGTCGGCTCCCGGGCCCATACCCTGGGGTCTCTCTTTAAAAGCGTTGATGGTTGTTAATTTTATTAAAGTTCGTGACGCCACCTGTGGCTTCTGGTGAGGATCATCAGCTCTGAGCAGTCCACTGAGGCCGATGATAAGGCAGCTCGATAGTATAGCTCCCCACAGGTGGAGCTAGGCCTCAGGGCAGTGTACGGAAAGGGGATGCAAGACAGGCGAGACCCAGCCGGGTCAGAGCAAGAACAGGGACAGACACGATAGTCACTTCAGTACCTTTTACTGATGGAAATTCAGGCACGTCCCGGAGCACTGTAGGGTGAAGGGTGCATGTCAGGATCCTCCCCAATGAGGGGGTGTAGGGCCTCCTGTTACTTGCCTCTGCGTAGTAAGTTTCTGACCTGCCTGGAGCTAGGCCTAACTTTGTCTCTGTCCTGCGCTGGCTGACTTTGTGGTAGGACCTTCTCTTGGAATACACGCTCCTCAGCTTGCGGGGCCTATGTGTCTCCCGGCTCTGTTACGTATCAGCACTTTAGCCATCCTGGGACTTGTAGTTCTCCAGGGATTACGGTTATACCTTACTGGGTCATAGAGATCCCGGTAAGCTTCGGACCCGGTGTCCGGTAGCTGCTTCGGGGTGAGCTAGTTAAGCTCCTCTGCCCCCTATGTACTAACTCTCCACTCGCCTTCAGGCCTACTCGGGCCCTCACTAGGCTATACACACTAAAGGCAGCTTGCCGCGCTTCACCGATCTTATGGCACCGGCACACCTAAAGCTCACTATTCTGAGCTACAACTGAACTGAGCTCAACTCTGCATTCAGACCTATACTTGCTGAACTCTCCAGAGGAACTGCTGAATCACTGAGCTCCACTGCAGACTGACCTGTTTCTGTGTCTCACTCTGCAGGAACTCTCTCAACAGACTAAACAGCCTGGCTCCACCTTCCCTATTTATATCCCTAATGGGCTCCCTCTGGTGGTCTGAGGTGGAAGGTGGAGATGTGTGAATGTTTATGGGGGCCTCTTGTGGAGGAATCCATCAATGCACTCTTCCAGGATCTGTGATACCAAGCGCAGCTGGGTGTCACACGTTCACTACTAGGTTACACCGCATCTGGGAGCTCTGATTGGTGCGATCAATGTCTTGGCAGTGACTACCCTGTACATCCTCATTCTAGCTGCGGATTTGTACAGGGCAGTTGTGGCGCCCCTGAGGGTTCAGTCGCCACAGAGGTACTGCACCTCACCCAGAAGTGTGGCATCTACTTCTCTCAGGTAAGGATGGAGTACTGCCCGGGACCCCACCACCTGCACTCAACACTACACTACTCCAGGCCGGCTGGAAGGACATTATGCACTTCTTTTGCTGCCACGTCCCTGGCTGGAGTGGGGGGAACCAAAAGTGGGGGGGAACCCGTAGTGGGTGGAGGACGTAGACCAGGAGAGCACTTGAATATTTGGTGTATATAAAGGGGAGCCATCTTAGAGTAGGAGGTCAGTTAGTCAGAGAGTCAGAGGAGGAGAAGTGAAGGGAGCAGGGGCTCTGCAGGTGCTCTGCTCGGGAGGCAGGCTCGGCCTGTCATGCCCAAGGTTGAGAGAAGAGTGGGAGCAAGGGAGGAAGGCTCCAGGAACTGAAGGGATCCCAGGGGGTACAGTGAGTGCAGGATGGCACCCGTACGCCCGAATCTGCCAGGCGTCAGAGTGATCAGGCCGCAAGAAGGGAACCGGTCCCTGGACTAGCCGAGTTACTTCAGGTCTCAGCTAGAAAACCGGAGGCTTCTGCACTTTCAAGGTGCAGTTGCCACATCCGCACCTAAGCCGCCGAGAAGGGCACCAAGCAAGGTCCGGGAACTTCAAGTTGCCCAGAGGGATCTCAAGGTACCCGATCGGGACTTTGTGTGGTGGGGCGCAGGGCAGGAGGGAGAGACCCAGCGCGGGAAGTCGGCTAAGAAAGGAACATACAGAGAGGGGTCCCGTTAAGTGCTTCTGAGATACTTGAGGGAGTGCAGAACCCCTGCCTGGTAAACGAAGCACGACGTGGGAGACTGTCAGCTGAATAATGCTACCTGAGGAACCTAAATAAATGTGAGTAAACTCGGATGACTGTGTGGCGCCCCTGAGGGTTCAGTCGCCACAGAGGTACTGCATCTCACCCAGAGGTGTGGTATCTCACCCTCAGGTAAGGAAGGAGTACAGCTCAGGACCCTAACACCTGCATCAAACACGTCCACTTCAGCAGGGCAGGGCGAGATTGCTCCTATGGGAAAGCACAGTCCCTGATCCCTGGCTGGAGTGGAGGGGAACCTAGTAAAGGGGAACCATGCAGTGGGTGTGGGTGGAGGACGTAGATCAGGGGAGCACTTCAGTAGGAGTAGTATATAGAGGGGAACCATCTTAGATCAGGGTGTGTGTTCAGTCAGAGGAGGAGAAGTGACAGGAGCAGAGGCTCTGTATGAGCTCTGCTCCAGAGGCGGGCCTAGCCAGTGAGGCCCAAGTCTGAGAGGAGAAGGAGAGAGGAGAGGGAGCATGAAGGCTCCAGGAAAAGAAGGGATCCCAGGGGTACGGGCAGTGCTGGAGGCCACCCGTACGCCCGAATCTGCCGGGAGGTGGAGGGGTCAGGCCACGTACAGGGAACCGGATCCCTCAACTAGTAGAAGATTGCAAGTCTCAGCTAGAAACCGGAGGCTGCAGAACTTTATGTCCTGTAGCCACAAGTCCACGCCAGTCTCACCGAGAAGGTAGCCATATAGGACCCAGGGGACGGAACATACTTCGCCCGCCAAGGCCCGCGGGTACTGGATTGGAGTCACTAGGTGTGAGGTGCAGAGAAGAGGCCAGAGAAAGGACACAGAAGGGGGTCCTGATAAGTGCTCCAGAGCTATCTGGGGGTGGACTGAGCCCCTCATTGAGTTACATTGAGCTCTGTAATCTGGACTGCAACAACTGTGAGTAAAGACCCTGGGACTGCACTATCTTGTCTCTGTTTTCCTTGCCGTGCCATCCTTCACTGCACTACAACGCCCAGCACAACCACCGACATCCACACACTGCCCTGAAGCTAACTCTTCCTGTGGGGAGTAATAATACCCTTGCTGCAATACCACCAGCTTCAGAGGACTGTTCCGCAGCGGCGGCCCCCTTTAGCCGCACTCCACAGGTGGCGTAATTGGACTCTTTAATAAAACCTATACATATAATTTCTCTTGGATTGACCGCCCTGGGTCATGGACCGGGTCACCGCCACTGTGACTACAACCCCCAGCATCTACCGGCCCGGCACAGGGTACCCCACGGCCCAGGGGGCGTGTCAATTTTGGCGTAGTCGGCAGGATACATAACCCACCCGTTATCATTGGGTATTGTGGGGCTAAAAGACTGTGTTTCTTACTAAATGTGGCGCCCACCCCTGAAGAACAGGCGCCATTATGTGCCAGCCAAACAACAACCAAAGATCACCTCCCATCGTGGGCCAGGTCCCAGAGTGGCGCCAAAAGCGCGGCCCACCCACTGCAATTGTGGCCATGACCCTGGACCTGTCCATCAGTCTGGAAGAGACGCCCCCAGGTGTGCCCGACAGGAGACATGGGACCGCCCCAAAAAGGGGAGAGGAAAGAATAAAACCAGGAGGCGGGGTGTGGTTTGGATCCTTCCAGACAGATCATACCCGACAGGGAAGATGGAGTCCAGTGAAACCGGAGTCCCTGCTAGAGGCCTGTCACCACCGGAGACACCCCTCACCCTGGAGGAGTTAATTGCCAGGCTGTCCCGGGAGGATTCGGAGTTCCTCCGCGTCGGGATGGAAGATCTGAACCGGAGGATGGAGAGGGCCCAGCAAGATGCCATCTCAAGCTGGAAGAAGGAGATGGTGGGACGGCTGGCAAGCCGGCAGCAAGCATCGCTGCCAAGCACCAGCAGTGCCCCAGCCTTAGCGGATCCGGACCAGCGGTAGGAGGCAGAGTGCAGCGCAAGAGCAGCCGCGGGAGCAGGTAAGAGGAGTCTCCCTGTCCCGAGCGCTAGCACCGCTGACCTGCTCCTGGGCCCCCTGGTGGAGCCGCTGACCCCGGGCGACACCGGCCCGCTCCTGACACCCCAGCAAGACCCTCTGCCCCCGTTCTGGACCCTCCTTCCAGGACACCTGTCCCCGGGCGAGCCCGCCCCAAACGTCCTCCAGGCCCCGGAACCGTTACCTCCGGGCACCAGCGACACCGGCCCGCTCCTGGGCCCCCTGCAGGAACCGCCCCCTCCCACACTCGAGTGGGTATGCAGACACCGGCCTTGGGATTGGTCCGCGGAGGTGGAGGACCAGCGGCCCACACTCCTGCCCGCTCCCCAGCCCCCTGCCGACTCCCGCAGTGAGGAAGAGGAGTACGAGTGGGACAACCTCGGGGAAGACCTCATGGGGTTTTCCCAAGAAACCAGGGCCGCGGCAGTCCGCAGGAAGGAGCACTGTCGGAGGGAGCTGGAACAACTTGAGAAAGAGCGGCACATCCGACGGGTGCGGTGGGAAAAACTAGAGGCCCGCAACATGGAGGAGAAGTCCCGGGCCCGCAGAACCAGCAAAGCAGCATCCGGTCCCCGTACGGAAGGGGTCATTGTTAAGTTTAATCTGGAAGGAGGTTGGGGTTTCATCCGGGACCCGCATTCCGACACCGAACTCTTCGTCAATCGGAGGGACGTGGAGTCCCACCTTAAAGAAGGTCATCCGGACCGATACCTATTCCCGGGTGATTATGTAAGCTATACCAGACACCGAGATGAACGAGGCTGGTATGCCTTAAATGTCCACCGGGTGGGGAAAAAGAGCACTTCCTCATCCTACAACGCTGAAGACCCAGCTGGGCCAGCCTGCTGTGGACAAGAGCTTCCCCGGAGGGAGCACCACTACTGAGCACAGTAGCTGGAACTTTAAGCTGTAAATAAGTTACCCGTTAGTGTGCAAGAGACTTTGCAAGTTTGACCGGTTTGTGTATGTTTAACCAGTTACCCGTGTGGGTATAGAGACATTAGGGCAGAGGACCGTGATCTCCCGAAAAACTTTCCTTTGTAAATAATTGCACTTCTTAAAGTGCCCCTTTTTGGTTTTATAATTGTACAACAAATGACCTCAGAACAAAAACCCGTTTGGCGTGGCCGAAGACGTGGTCCAACGCCGGATCACCTATGCCCTGCAGCCACGCCCAGGGCCTACGTTGAGGGTTTGTGGACGGGTCCCTCATGTTAGAGTTTGCTAGTTTGCACCTTACAGAAAAATGGACACCTGGTTGCAGATCTCACTGTGACCTGTTGACAAAAGTTTTATGTGAAAAATGTGTTGCCAAGAAAAATGTTTTGATATGACAAATGCTTAATATGAAGAATGTTTATAAAGAAAAATGTTTTATATGCAAAAGATGTGTTTATACAAGTGAAAAGAGTTTTATAATGTTTTATATATGTGAAGAGAATTTTATAATATAGTGATGGAAACGTAACCAGTAACGTTAAAGAAAAAGAGCCTCCCATAAAGGGAAGAAATGTTATATTCCTAGTCTTCTATGTGATGCATCTAAAATTTTGCATGTCTTTAATCTACCCTGTGTTTTACTCTGTTCCAGCCCGCGGACGTGCTGTGTTTTACCAGGGGGGTGTGTGGCTCCCCTGAGGGTTCAGTCGCCACAGAGGTGCTGCATCTCACCCAGGGTTTTGGAATCTCACCCTCAGGTAAGGAAGTAGTACAGCTCAGGACTAGTGTTGAGCATTCCGATACTGAAATATCGGGTATCGACCGATATTCGCGGTATCGGAGTTCCGATACTGAGTTCCGATACTTTTAGAATATCGAATACCGGAATCGGAAGTTCCCATAATGCCTGCATTCTGCAGTGTCTCTGAAGGAAGACAAGCTGGATGGCAGCGCTCAGCTTATTGTATTTGTCATTTAGTGTTAAAGGATTTATTAAAAAAAATAATAGTGTTTTCATGCACCGTCTCTTTAAAAAAGCCGGCCGGCAATTCAGCATCTGTATCCGACAATTTAGAATAGAAAGAATAGAGCATCACACATAGATTAGATAGATAGAAACATGTCAGTCACATGCACCGTCTCTTTAAAAAAGCCAGCCGGCAATTCAGCAGTGGCATACACCGGTACCCGACAATTTACAACAGAAAGAATAGAGCATCACACATAGATTAGATAGATAGAAACATGTCAGTCACATATATAAGAAGTACAGTGACAGTGTTGCTTACTGTACTTGTCATTTAGTGTAAAGGATTTATTTAAAAAAATAATAATGTTTTCATGCACCGTCTCTTTAAAAAAGCCGGCCGGCAATTCAGCATCTGTATCCGACAATTTAGAATAGAAAGAATAGAGCATCACACATAGATTAGATAGATAGAAACATGTCAGTCACATATATAAGAAGTACAGTGATAGTGTTGATTACTGTACTTGTCATTTAGTGTTAAAATAAAGGATTTATTAAAAAAAAAATTGGCGTGGGGTTCCCCGTAATTTTAGGCTCTAGCGGAGGTTAAGCTGACGGCTGAGGCAGATGTTTGAAGCCTGGGAAGGGGGTAATACCCACGGAGCTTCCCAGGCTACTAATATCAGCCCCCAGCTGAATACCTAGCCTTTACCAGCTATTAAAATGGGGGACCCCCCCCCCAAAAAAATGACGTGGGGTCCCCCCTATTTTAATAGCTAGCAAAGGCTAGGCAGACAGCTGGGGGCTGATATTAATAGCCCAGGAAGGGTGCCATGAATATTGGCCCCCTCCCAGGCTAGAAACACCAGCCGTCAGCCACCCCAGAAATGGCGCATCCATAGGATGCGCCAATTCTGGCACTTAGCCTTGCTCTTCCCACTGCCCTGTAGCGGTGGCAGTGGGGTAATAGGGCTGGGGTTGATGTCAGCTTATAATGCCAGCTGACATCAAGCCCAGGTTAGTAATGGAGAGGCGTCTATAAGACACCCCCATTACTAACCCCATAGTCAAAGTTAAAAAAAACAACACAAACACCCAGAATAAAGTCCTTTAATTGAAATAAACACACAATTTTTTAATGTTCTAAATTAAACCATACTTACCATTACGCTCATTCCAGATGAAGCCAATGTCTTCTGCAATAAAAGTAAAATAATAAAGCAACATTATCCTTACCTTTCCATGGTTCCCACGACAGCTTCAGCTCTGCTACATTCACATGACAGGCTGGATCGCAACAGAACACTGCCATCCAGCTTGCCATGCCGCAGAGACTGAGAAGCGCAGGCATGCTTGCGCTCCTCAGTGTCTCGCTGTGACGGCATCCAGATGAGCCGAGTTCATGTCCAATGAACTCAGCTCACCTCATGCAAGTCACTGACAGCGTGGGAAAATTCTCCTGCTCAAGCGCTGAGCGCAGGAGAATTTTCCCACGCTGTCAGTGACGTGCATGAGGTGAGCTGAGTTCATTGGACATGAGCTCACCTCATGCACGTCACTGACAGTGTGGGAAAATTCTCCTGCGCTCAGCACTTCAGCAGGAGAATTCTCTCACGCTCACTGCAAGCGCAGGAGAATTTTACCACGCTGTCAGTGACGTGCATGACGTGAGCTCAAGTCCAATGAACTCAGCTCACCTCATGCACGTCACTGACAGCGTGGGAAAATTCTCCTGCGCTCAGCGCTTGAGCAGGAGAATTTTACCACACTGTCAGTGATGTGCATGAGGTGAGCTCATGTCCAGTGAACTCACCTCACCTCATGCACGTCACTGACAGCGTGGGAAAATTCTCCTGTGCTCAGCGCTTGAGCAGGAGAATTTTCCCACGCTGTCAGTGACATGCATGAGGTGAGCTGAGTTCATTGGACATGAACTCGGCTCATCTGGATGCCGTCACAGCCAGACACTGTGGAGCACAAGCATGCCTGCGCTTCTCAGTCTCTGCGGCATGGCAAGCTGGATGGCAGCTTTTGGCTGCGATCCAGCCTGTCATGTGAATGTAGCAGAGCTGGAGCCGTCGTGGGAACCATGGAAAGGTAAGGATGAGGTTGCTTTATTATTTTACTTTTATTGCAGGAAATCGTTGGCTTCAGCTGGAATGGGCGTGATGGTAAGTATGGTTTAATTTAGAACAATAAAGAATTGTGTCTTTATTTCAATTAAAGGACTTTATTCTGGGTGTTTGTGTTTTATTTTTAACTTTGACTATGCGGTTAGTAATGGGGGTGTCTTATAGACGCCTCTCCATTACTAACCTGGGCTTGATGTCAGCTGGCATTATAAGCTGACATCAACCCTAGCCCTATTACCCCACTGCTACCGCTACAGGGCAGTGGGAAGAGCGAGGCTAAGTGCCAGAATTGGCGCATCCTATGGATGCGCCATTTCTGGGGCGGCTGACGGCTGGTGTTTCTAGCCTGGGAGGAGGCCAATATTCATGGCACCCTTCGTGGGCTATTAATATCAGCCCCCAGCTGTCTGCCTAGCCTTTGCTAACTATTAAAATAGGGGGGGGCCCCAATTCATTTTTTTGGGGGTCCCCCATTTTAATAGCTAGTAAAGGCTAGGTATTCAGCTGGGGGCTGATATTAGTAGCCTGGGAAGCTCCGTGGGTATTACCCCCTTCCCAGGCTTCAAACATCTGCCCCAGCTGTCTGCTTAACCTCCGCTAGAGCCTAAAATTATGGGGAACCCCACGCCAATTTTTTTTTTAATAAATCCTTTATTTTAACACTAAATGACAAGTACAGTAACCAACATTGTCACTGTACTTATTATATATGTGACTGACATGTTTCTATCTATCTAATCTATGTGTGATTCTCTATTCTTTCTATTCTAAATTGTCGGGTACCGCTGCTGAATTACCGGCCGGCTTTTTTAAAGAGACGGTGCATGAAAACACTGTTGTTATTTTTTTTAATAAATCCTTTACACTAAATGACAAGTACAGTAAGCAACACTGTCACTGTACTTCATATATATGTGATTGACTTGTTTCTATCTATCTAATCTATGTGTGATGTTCTATTCTTTCTGTTCTAAATTGTCGGGTACCGGTGTATGGCGCTGCTGAATTGCCGGCTTTTCATGTCATTCTACATTATTCTTAGTTGTTTTCCTTCATGTAGAATTAACCTACAAGGAAAGAAAGGGTTTATTTTTATTCCGATATTTGTGTCCCATTGACTTGCATTGGTTTCCGGTATCGGAATCGGCGATATCCGATACTTTTTGGGTATCGGTCCGATCCAATCCGATCCAATATTTCCCGATATCGGAAGGTATCGCTCAACACTACTCAGGACCCTAACATCTGCATCCAACATGTCCACTTCAGCATGGCAGGGCGAGATTGCTCCTACGGGAGAGCACAGTCCCTGATCCCTGGCTGGAGTGGAGGGGAACCTAGTAAAGGGGAACCATGCAGTGGGTGTGGGTGGAGGATGTTGATCAGGGGAGCACTTCAGTAGGAGTAGTATATAGAGGGGAACCATCTCAGATCAGGGTGTGTGTTCAGTCAGAGGAGGAGAAGTGACAGGAGCAGAGGCTCTGTATGAGCTCTGCTCCAGAGGCGGGCCTAGCCAGTGAGGCCCAAGTCTGAGAGGAGAAGGAGAGAGGAGAGGGAGCATGAAGGCTCCAGGAACAGAAGGGATCCCAGGGGTACGGGCAGTGCTGGAGGCCACCCGTACGCCCAAATCTGCCGGGAGGTTGAGAGGTCAGGCCACGTACAGGGAACCGGATCCCTCAACTAGTAGAAGATTGCAAGTCTCAGCTAGAAACCGGAGGCTGCAGAACTTTATGTCCTGTAGCCACAAATCCACGCCAGTCTCACTGAGAAGGTAGCCATATAGGACCCAAGGGACGGAACATACGTCGCCCGCCAAGGCCCACGGGTACCGGATTGGAGTCACTAGGTGTGAGGTGCAGAGAAGAGGCCAGAGAAAGGACACAGAAGGGGGTCCTGATAAGTACTCCAGAGCTATCTGGGGGTGGACTGAGCCCCTCACTGAGTAAGCACAGAACGACGAGGGAAGTTACATTGAGCTCTGTAATCTGGACTGCAACAACTGTGAGTAAAGACCCTGGGACTGCACTATTTTGTTATTCTGCCCTTGGAGAGCCGCACCAACCCAGCTGCCCTAACATCTGCCCCAGAGGTCTGCAGCAGCGCCGGTACCCATTACCGGGAACCACAGGTGGCGTCACGAGACAAAACTGTTATTCATCCCATCGAGTAACAGACCCCCTTTTAAAGAGTGACCCCAGGGTACGGGCCAGGGAGCCGACTGCCGTGACATCCCAAGAAGGTCAAGGCCCGGGTACCGAGTTTCCCCCCATATCCCCCTGGGCGAGTCATACTCTTCCTGGCGTCACGAACAGGATTCAAACAAACCTGTTATCACCGGGTATTGTGCGCCTAGAGACTGTTTGACTGTTTTTCTTTACTGAATGTGGCGCCCGCCCCAGAAGAACGGGCGCCATTATGTGCGTACTCAAAGACAACAAGGAATCACCTCCCATCGTGGGCCGAGTCCCAGAATGGCGCCAAAAGCGAGGCCCGCCCCAAGCAACAGTGACCATGTATGTAGATGTGTCTATCCAAGTGGGGGGGCCGCCCCTAGGAGTGACCGACAACAGGCTGCCATGGAACCGCCCCTGAAAGGGGAGAGCAGGAGGAGAGAAGCAGTGGAGACAGGGTGTGGTCTTAACCAGTCTAGACAGACCGCACCCGGCAGCCAGCATGGACGGAAGCCAGGACCGAGCCTCCACCTCTGGCCTGCAGCAACAAGTGACCCCCCTCACCCTGGAGGGAGCGATATCTAAGCTGGCCCCTGAGGATGCCGAATTCCTTCAGGCCGAAGTACAGGAGCTGAGCCAGCAAGTGGAGAAGGCCCAGCAAGCAGCAGTAGCCAGATTGAAGGAGGAGCTGCTGGCGAAGATCGCAGCCCGGTGGCAGCCAGCGCTGCGTGTCACCAGCGGCACCCCAGCCCCGGCGGAGCCTGATGAGTGCCAGGAGGCCGCGTGCAGCACAGGAGCAGGTAGGAGAAGTTCCCCTGTCCCGGGCGCTGAAAGCGCCGACCTGCTCCTGGGCCTCCTGCAGAACCCTCTGTCCCCGTGCGCGTGCGCCCTAGAGCAGCTGCTGAGCCCGGAACCTCCAACCCAGGGCGCCGACTCCGCGGACCTGCTGCTCGGCTCCCTTCCAGAACCGCCAGCCCCGGCACCCGAGTGGGTGTAAGGAGCTCCCTCATTCGACTGGTCCGCCAAATACGAGGATCAGCAACAGCTCCCTCTAGTCCCTGCACCAGTGCCCCCGGCTGCCCGCCAAGAAGGAGAAGAATTTAGGTGGGACAACCGGGGAGAGGACCTGATGGGGTTCCCGCAGGAAACCCAGGCCCAAGCTCTGCAGAGGGAGGAATTCTGCAGACAGTAGCTCCTGCATCTGGCGAAGGAACGGCGCACCCGGCGGGTGCGCTGGGAGCAAATGGAGGCCAGGAACAAGGCCACCACAGCTCAAGTCCGCCAAACAGAGTCCGTCCGGCCTAGTCCCCGTGTGGAGGGACTAATAGTGAAATTTGATCTGGAAGCCGGATGGGGCTTTATCCGGGATCCGCAATTTGATCAGGACATTTTTGTTAATCGGCGTGATGTCGAGCTCCACCTGGAACAGGGCCACCTCGACCGAAACCTTTACCCCGGTGACCGTGTCACTTACACCAGGCACCACGAGGAACACGGGTGGTATGCCCTCCAAGTGCATCGTATGGTCAAGGAGGAAGAGGACATGCCCCTGCAGTCTGAGGCTGATGACCCGGCTGGGTCAGTCGGCAAGAACCAGAAGTACCACCCCCCAGAGGGGATACCACTACTAAGTACAGTAAGTGGGACTGAACACTGTGTAAAATAGTTACCCGTAAGGGTACAGTAGGAAAATTTGTTTATGTGTGTGAACTGGAAAATAGTGTGTGCCTTTAGTTACCCGTGAGGCTGAGGACTGTGAGCAGCTGAGAACTGACCGTTGTAAATAGTTGCACTTATTAAAGTGCCCCCTATTGGTTTTATATTAAGAGACCACTGAACAAAAACCCGTTTGGCGTGGCCAAAGACGTGGTCCAACACCTGGATCACTTATGCCCTGTAGCCACGCCCAGGGCCTACGTTGAGGGTTTTCAGACGGTCCCTCATGCTGCTCATGTTGCACCTTCACCCATGAGATGGACACCTGGTTATAGGACTCATTGTAACTTTAAGAAGAATGTCTTATATGAAAAATGTTTTAGATATTTGAAGAAAGTTTTATAATGTTTTGATAAAAAGTAACCAGTAACGTTTAAGAAAAAGTGCCTCCCATAAAGGGAAGAAAGCGTTTGTTTATAATCTTATATTTGAATGCATTCTAAAATTTGCAAGTCTGTAATATACCGTGTTTTTTCTCTGTTCCAGCCCATGGACGTGCTGTGTTTTACTGGGAGGGAATGTGGCACCCCTGAGGGTTCAGTCACCACAGAGAAACTGCACCTCGCCCAGAGGTGTGGCATCTCCTTCTCTCAGGTAAGGATGGAGTACTGCCCGGGACCCCACCACCTGCACTCAACACTACACTACTCCAGGTCGGCTGGAAGGGCATTGTGCACTTCTTTTGCTGCCCCGTCCCTGGCTGGAGTGGGGGGAACCAAAAGTGAGGGGGAACCAGTAGTGGGTGTGGGTGGAGGATGTAGACCAGGGGAGCACTTGAATAGGAGGTGTATATAAAGGGGAGCCATCTTAGAGTAGGAGGTCAGTTAGTCAGAGAGTCAGAGGAGGAGAAGTGAAGGGATCAGGGGCTCTGCAGGAGCTCTGCTCGGGAGGCAGGCTCGGCCTGTCATGCCCAAGGTTGTGAGAGGAGTGGGAGCAAGGGAGGAAGGCTCCAGGAACTGAAGGGATCCCAGGGCGTACGGTGAGTGCAGGATGGCACCCATATGCCCGAATCTGCCAGGCGTCAGAGGGATCAGGCCGCAAGAAGGGAAACGGTCCCTGGACTAGCCGAATTACTTAAGGTCTCAGCTAGAAAACCGGAGGCTTCTGCACTTTCAAGGTGCAGTTGCCACATCCGCACCTAAGCCACCGAGAAGGGCACCAAGCAATGTCCGGGAACTTCAAGTTACTCAGAGGGATCTCAAGGTACCCGATCGGGACTTTGTGTGGCGGGGCGCAGGGCAGGAGGGAGAGACCCAGCGCGGGAAGTCGGCTAAAAAAGGAACATACAGAGGGGTCCCGTTAAGTGCTTCTGAGATACTTGAGTGAGTGCTGAACCCTTGCCTGGTAAACGCAGCGCGACGTGGGAGACTGTCAGCTGAATAGTGCTACCTGAGGAACCTAAATAACTGTGAGTAAACTCGGATGACTGCACCCCACTGTTTCTGTCAGTTATTTCTACCACGTTACCGCTCCTGCACTAGAACGCCCAGCATCACCATCTGCACCTACACTGCCCTGGAGCTGTGCTCTGCCTGTGGAGAGCAGCACCAACCCAGCTGCCCTAAAATCTGCCCCAGACGTCTGCAGCAGCGCCGGTACCCATTACCGGGAACCACAGGTGGCGTCACGAGACAAAACTGTTATTCATCCCATCGAGTAACAGACCCCCTTTTAAAGAGTGACCCCAGGGTATGGGCCCGGGAGCCGACTGCTGTGACATCCCACGAAGGTCAAGGCCCGGGTACCGAGTTTCCCCCCATATCCCCCTGGACGAATCACAGTCACTCTGTCGCTCTATGCACCGTGCTGGGCCTTGTGATGCCACAGTAGCCTGTGCATCACTGCTCCTGCTGCTGAAAGAAAAAAGAGTTCCTGGTCCCTGAGCCTTGCCTGATTGTTCCTAATCCACCCCTTCCCCCCTCTTTTCCTCCCTTTTCCCCCTCTCCACCCCTCCCTTCTGCCGCCGAGCGCTGATCAGTACTTGATCGCTGATCAGTACTTGATCGCACGATTTTATGCAGTTTTTTTCTTTTTCGTGCCTCCTGCAGCCGCCGAGCATTGATTAGTGACGCAAATCACTGATTAACGTCCGTGCTTGCTGTTTTTCAGGACTTTTTTTGCCCTGTCCATTTCCCCTCACCACCCCTTGCACCACCTCCATGCCTGCGTTCTTCAGCCGCCGAGGTATTCAGCGGAGGAAGCATACGATTTACTTGCCTCCGACATTAATAGTGAGGGAGAGGATTCCACCTTCCTTTATTTCTCCAACTCATCCTCTTCCTCAAGTGATACCGAACCGCCTTGTAGACGCCCCAGGACAGAAACTGAACCAGCACCCACCGTTAATGACCCCGTATGGATCTCAACCCCCGAAGACTATGAGATAAAAATTTTGATTTTGTCGTGAAATCAGGAATCCAATTTGACACAACCGGCCTCACAGAAATGTACTTTTTCAAAGCTTTTTTCTCTGAGGATTTTGTAAACCTCATGGTGGCTGAGACAAATTTGTACGCCCAGCAATTTTTGGCACAAAACCGCCCTTCATCATTTTCTAACTGGACCCCTGTAGACGCAGTAGAAATTATGACGTTTCGGGGCCTGTTTCTTCACATGGGGATAGTGAAGAAGCTAGAACTTTGGCAATATTGGAGTGTTGATGTTTTATACAACACTCCAGTGTTCCGCATAGCCATGATCCGTAAATGTTTTGAGGCCATCCTCAAATTTTTACATTATAATGATAATGCACGGTGTCCTCCCTGAGATAACCCCAACTTTGACCGACTTTTCAAAGTTAGGCCAGTCATTGATCACTTCAGCAACAAGTTTGCTGAGGTGTACATGCCCCAAAGGGATATCTGCGTGAATGAGTCCCTAATCCATTTCAAGGGGAGGCTCAAATTCTGACAGTACCTGCCCAGTAAGAGGGCCAGGTATGGAATTAAGCTCTACAAACTGTGTGAGAGTACCTCAGGGTACACCCACAGGTTTAGAGTTTATGAAGAGAAGGATACCCGGATTCAACCCCCTGAATCCCACCATGTCCTGTGAATGAGTGGGAAAATTGTGTGGGATTTGGTGCACCCACTGCTGGATCAAGGTTACCACCTCTACGTAGATAACTTTTATACCAGCATCCCACTCTTCAAGTCCCTCTCTGCGGTACTGTCCGCAAAAATCAGAAAGGCCTCTCTAGGATGCTAATTGGGCAGCTGCTTAGAGAGGGTGAGAGCAGAGCCCAATGTAGCGACAACATGCTAGTTGTCAAGTACAAGGAGAAGAGAAATGTCTTTTTCTTAACCACCATACATGGTGATGGCAGCACCCCCACTACTGTACGAGGTACCTCTGCACTGGGGTACAACAAGAACATGGGGGGAGTTAATCTGTCCGATCAAGTCCTCCAGCCGTACAGTGCCATGAGAAAAGCCAAGGTGTGGAACAAGAAGCTGGCAGTACAGATCGTACAGATGGCAATGTACAACGCTTTCATGCTATCACGATGTGCAGGCCAGACCGGTAAGTAACTTCAGTTCCAGGAGGTAGTAATTAAGGCCCTAATATTTGGCAGTCAGGAAGGAGCGGGCCCCAGTACTTCTGGAACTAAAGGTGCCCGTATCGTACCAGGCCAACATAATTTCCCCAGTGAGGTCCCTCAAAGCACAAAGAAAGGAAGATCACAAAAGGGGTGCCGAGCGTGTTACAGAAGGGAGATACGCAATGACACAACTTATCAATGAAACACCTGCCCCAACAAACCTGGCCTGTGTGTAAAAGAATGCTTCAAACTGTACAACACATCCATGGTCTACTAAATTCATGTCTGACTTATACAACTCAAGTATGCCAACCTGATATACAGTACACTACTCACGTATGCCAACCTGATGCACTGTACACAATTTATGTATATGCCAACACATTATAAAATTCACATACCAGGAAAACACTAGATCAATTCCAATATTGTGTCATTTGTGGGGAGTTTCTACTGTTTAGGCACATCAGGGGCCTAAAACGGGCGTCTGTGGGTGTCATGATGCCCGCAGACCATTCCATCAAAGTCTGCATTCCAAAACGTCACTCCTTCCCTTCCAAGACATGTCATTCTCCCAAACAGTGGTTTTCCCCCACATATGGGGTATCAGCATATTCACAACAATTTTTGGGGTCCATTTTGTCCTTGTGAAAATGAAAAAAATTGGGTCTAAAGTAAAGTTTTTGTGAAAAAAAGTTAAATGTTCATTTTTTCTTCCACATTCCATTAATATTTGTGAAGCACCTGAAGGGTTAATAAACTTCTTGAATGTGGTTTTGAGCACCTTGAGGAGTGCACTTTTTAGAATGGTGTCACTTTTGGGTATTTTCTGTCATATAGACTCCTCAAAGTCACTTCAAATGTGATGTGGTCTCTAAAAATAATGTTTTTGTAAATTTTGTTGGAAAAATGAAAAATCGCTGGTCAACTTTTATCCCTTATAAATTCCTAACAAAAAAAATTGTTTCAAAAATTGTGCTGATGCAAAGTAAACATGTGGGAAATGTTATTTATTAACTATTTTGTGTGACATATCTCTCTGATTTAAGGGCATAAAAATTAAAACTTTGAAAATTGCAAAATTTTCTAAATTTTCGTCAAATTTCCGATTTTTTCACAAATAAATGCCAGTGACATCGACAAAATTTTACTACTATCATGAAGTACAATATGTCACGAAAAAACAAACTCAGAATCAGTGGGATTCGTTGATGCGATCCAGAGTTATTACCTCATAAAGTGACAGTGGTTGGAATTGTAAAATTTAGCCTGGTCATGAAGGTGAAAACAGGCTCAGGGGTGAAGAGGTTAAATGGAAGCTATCATCAGAAAATGTGTAGATGAGTGCTATTGCACTAATCATTTCCATAGCTCACTGTTATTGGTTGATTGGCCACCGGTAATACATTTTATGCTCAGTTTACATGGCAGCATGTGACATTTACACTGTGCGCCTCATTTCAAGATAGAATCTAACAATTTCTTATGGTGTCACAGTACGATTTTAACCTACCACGATTACGACACAGATTCAAATGTGCTAGATTTTCTGATTTTCTTTATTACAGGAAAATAAAGGAGGCGACACAAAGTTATATTTATAATATTGTGCATTTTATTACTTCCTTATTTATTAAAAGTATAAATTTGAGGTTCTTAGTGCACATTTTGATAAAATTGTGCAAGCCCATCTGCCAACGACAAGGCAACCTCATCAGATGGGGCCCTACACTAACAGACTAACCTTTTTATTGTATTTATATTATTCTCATTATTATCCTCATAATCTATTCATTACTATCACAATATTGTTATACTTATTATTGCTATTATTAGTATTACTCTAGTACGATGGGATCCCTAGAATTAAAGCTGTTGATCCAGAAGAAGGCAAAAACCCCTGGACACATTAAGCCAATTTGTGTCAAGGGGAAAAATTCCTTCTTGATCCCGGGAAAAAGCAGTCAGTCCTAAAACCCTGGATCAAACCTGCTGATGCTTAATAATGTACTATGCTATTATTATACTATTTCTAATAATGCTATATTATTATAAAATATATCGCTATTTTATTACTATCAATATTTTTTTGAAAATATATATTTTTTAAACTTGTTACTAATATTATGATTATTCTTACTAATATTTCTATTATTTCTCTATTTACTATTAATTAGATCCTACTTCTAATGCTATTGATCTAGAAGAAGGCAAAAAAAATCTAGACACATTCAGCCAATTTATATCACAGGGAAAAAAAATCCTTCTTGACCCCGAGAAAAGGCGATCAGTCCTAGAACCCTGGATCAAATTTCTTAATACCTATTCAAATGTTAATAAATATTATTAATATTTTATTTTTAGTGTTATAGTATAATTATATTTTTACTTTACTAGTGAAATTATTACTGTAAATCTGTAAATTACAGGTAAATTTATTTAATCCAACATCAACGTGACCTCCTGAATCCTGAATTATTCCCGGCATAGAAAGCATACAATTTACTATTGCAAACTATTTTCTAACTGACTTTCTGCTCAATCTACATTGTGTTTCAATTCTGCACTGAACTAATAGATGTTCTGGATTATCAAATGTTGGATTAAAGGAATGACACAATATTTTCAGATTATCTGGAAATTATTTTTATTTAAAAAATAATCTCACATGAGAAATATCCAGGTCCAAATACACATTCCTGGCTGAGGTAGACGTCCTAAAGAAAACAGAATCCGATGAGGGTCTAATTATCATTCATCAGGGATAGTGAATAGGACAGACAAGGGTCTGGTTATAATAAAGGTGCTGACCCCCAGAGATCTGCGGCTCGGTGCTGTCCTGTATCTATCCTCTTCTGTAGAAGTCATAGTACAAGCTGTGAATCAAAAAAGATTTAGTCACAGATCTGATAAAGAAACAAACACCACACATATTCATTGTGAACGTCCCCCCGGGTATCGGACCTTCATTATACTCATACATGTAGGCAATATGACAGCATGGAGCATCGCCCTTACTGGCTGCTTGTACAGTCTCCTCATAGCAGAGGCATCAGTATCGGTAACACCACATGCTAAACACATGGTGAACTGCAGGCCACGAGACTACTATGGGGCCGGTGACCCGGGGGAGAGGGGCAGGTGTCAGCGCCTGTACTGCCCTGCCCCCTCCGCCTATCGGGCCTCCCTCCTGCCATCAGCGCAAGCAAGAACGATGGAGGAGGGAGCGTCAGCAGAGGCTTCCATCCACATTATTCCTCCTCGGTGTCTGACATATTGACGTATCAGAGCAGCGGGGGAAATGACGTCATTATAGCGCACCCGCTATACTGAGATGTGCGGCACTTGACGCATCATGCTCAGGACACCAGAGCATTGGGTGGAACGAGGAGAGGTGAGTATTGTATTTATTTATTTTTTTTAAGGGACCGGTGGCCATAATACAGTATGGAGAACCATGGGGGGTGTATTATATGCAATGGAGGACCATTGGGAGTGCATTATATTCTATGGAGGACTATGGGGGTGCATTAAATTCTATGGAGAACCATGTGGAGAGCACTATATTGTATGCAGGACCATGGGGAGCGCATTATATTGTATGCAGGACCATGGGGAGTGCATTAAATTGTATGGAGGACCATGGGGGTGCATTATATTCTATGGAGGAACATGGGGGGTGCATTAAATTGTGTGGAAGACCATGAGTGTGCACTATATTGTATAGAGGACCATGGGGGTTGCATTATATTATGTGGAAGACCATGGGGGTGCATTATATTGTATGAAGGACCATGGGGAGCACGTTAAATTGTATGGAGGACCAAGGGGAGTGCATTATATTGTATGGAGGACCATGGGGAGTACATTATATTGTATGGAGGACCACGAGGAGTGCATTATACCATATGGAGGACCATGGAAAGTGTATTATATTATATGGAGGACCATGGGGGTGCATTATATTGTATGGAGGACCATAGGGAGTGAATTATATTGTATGGAGGACAAGAGGGAGTGCATTATATTGTATAGAGGTTGACAGGGAGTGCATTATATTGTATGGAGGACCATGGGGAGTGCATTATATTGTATGGAGGACGATGGGGAGTGCATTATATTGTATGGAGGACCATGGGGGTGCAATATATTGTATGGAGGACCATGGGGGGCGCATTATACTATATGGTGGATTATGAGGAGTGCATTATACTACATGGAAGGCTATGTGGGGCCATAATATTATGTGGGGGGTCATTTTACTGTATGCAAGCAAATATGCAGTGTGAAGGTTTGTGTGGGGTCCATCATACTGTGTTGAGGGCTGTGTGGTGGCCATTATACTGTATGTAGGCCCATTATACTGCATGGGAGGCTGTGTGGGGGTCACAGTTGGGGGATTATACTGTGTTGGGTTCACCATACTTTGCCTTAGGAGTTGAGGTGGGGGTACAGTAAGGTCATTATACTGTGCATGTGGAGGAATTCACCATGGGGGCATCCCCGTAGAAACCTCAAACTCATCGACTTCCACTCACTCTCCGAGTCCCTCCTCCCTCTCTCTGGCCTAGCTTCTTCTCACCCTCTACAACACCACCCTCACCACAGACCTCGAGCAAGCTGCCCCGCTCTCACACGTCACAACCCGTGCACACAGACAACCATGGTTAACGCCCCTCACGAAAAAACTTCGGCAGACGTCTAGAGTGGCTGAGCGGAAATGGAAGAAATCCCACTCCACTGAACACCTCACCCTGTTCAAACAGTCCCTCACGGCCTTCAAGACCGCTCTAACAAATGTAAAACAAGACTACTTCTCTTCCCTAATAACCGCCCTATCCCGCAACCCCAAGCAACTTTTCAGTACCTTCAACTCTCTACTCTGTCCCCCTGCACCCCCCCTCACCGCTCATCTCAGCCGACGACTTCGCCACCTTCTTCAAGGACGAGATTGACAAAGTCAGACAAAGCTTCGATCTACAAGCCGCTCGGCCCCCCACCCCCACCGCCCAACCCCCCTCACCCAAATGTAGTTTCTCCCCCATGACAGAAGACCTCCTCTCCTCTCTGCTAGCTCACTCACACCTCACCACCTGTGCCCTCGACCCCCTCCCCTCCCACCTCATCCCTAACCTCACCACTGTCCTCATCCCCGCCCTAACCCATCTTTTCAACCTATCACTTAAATCTGGCACTTTCCCATCATCCTTCAAGCATGCCACAATCACACCCATCCTCAAAAAACCCTCCCTTGACCCTGCAATAGTCTCCAACTACCGCCCGATATCTCTCCTCCCTTTTGCCTCAAAATTACTTGAACAGCACGTTCATGCTGAGCTGTCCTCCCACCTCTCCTCCTCCTCCCTCTTCGACCGCCTTCAATCCGGTTTCCGACCCCACCACTCCACCGAAACAGCCCTAACTAAAGTCACCAACGACCTACTGACCGCCAAGAGCAAGCGACACTACTCCGTGCTCCTTCTTCTCGACCTCTCCGCCGCCTTCGACACAGTCGACCACCCCTTCCTACTCCACATCCTAGAATCCCTTGGCATCACTGACCTAGCCCTCTCATGGATCTCCTCCTACCTAACAGACCGGACTTTCAGCGTCACCCACTCCCACACTTCATCCTCGCCCCACCCCCTTTCTGTTGGAGTTCCCCAAGGCTCAGTCCTGGGACCACTACTCTTCTACGCATACACCCTCCAATACCACCTCTACGCTGACGACACCCAGCTCTACCTGTCTGGCCCGACATTTCCGCCCTACTATCCAAAATTCCCCAATGCCTATCCGCCATCTCATCCTTCTTTTCCGCCCGATTCCTCAAACTCAACATGGACAAGACCGAGATAATCGTCTTCCCCCCCAACCGCTCTCCCCAGCTCCACAACTTATCCATCACAATCAACGACTGCACCTTCTCACCCGTCTCCCACGCCAAGTGCCTCGGGGTAATCCTTGACTCCTCTCTCTCCTTCAAGCCCCACATCAAAGCCCTCGCCACCGCCTGCCGACTCCAACTGAGGAACATTGCCCGAATCCGCTCGTTCCTTGATCAGGACTCGGCAAAAACGCTTATCCACGCCCTCATCATCTCCTGTCTCGACTACTGCAACCCCCTGCTCACTGGCCTCCCCGCTTCCTCCCTCGCATCTCTCCGCACCATCCTCAATTCCGCTGCCCGACTCATCCACCTATCTCCCCGTTTCACCCCCGCCTCCCCCCTCTGCCAAGCCCTTCACTGGCTCCCCATTGCCCTGAGATCACGGTTCAAAACCCTAACCCTAACATACAAGGCCATACATAACCTGTCCCCTCCCTACATCTCCGACCTGGTTTCCAGACATGTCCCCCCCGCGCGATCTTCGCTCCTCTCAAGAACTTCTCCTCTTCTCCCCTCTCATTTCCTCCTCCCACAACCGCCTACAAGACTTCTCTCGTGCATCCGCCATACTCTGGAACTCTCTCCCCCATCACATCCGACACTCCCCTACCCTGGGAACCTTCAAGAAAAACCTAAAGACCCACCTCTTCCTTCAAGCCTACAACCCACACTGAGACCCATCCGCTACACCATCTCACCCTCTCCTCTCCCCTTCCTCCTGTCTCCCCACCCACCCCCTATAGACTGTGAGCCCTCGTGGACAGGACCCCCTGCCCTACTGTACCAGTGCGCCTCGTTCGATGTTTCATGCTCATGTCCCTGTCTGCCCCTACACTTGAAAAGCGCCATGGAACCTAATGGCGCTATATAAATATTTATTAATAATAATAATAATAATACTGCATTTGGGGGGCACTTTTGTTGGCATCATACTTTATGGGGGCAATGAAAGAGGAATCTAGGACTTCAGCAGGAAAATTACTATGTAAAGGCTGGAAAGTTGTGAGATCTGCTCTTCTGTGTAATTATTATTTATTTTTTTTAGGGGGGGAGAGGGTCCAATTAGAACTTCTGCTATGGGGCCCCCTGATCTCTATGTACGCTTGTGGTGCACTGGATTGTACTGGTGTCTTGTAAATAAGGATATAAGGCATACATGTATTTCTACGTTCTTCATGCACATAAGTACAGGTAACTCCCTAAAAACGACAGCCAAATTGGCCTCATTAACAGCTCATAAAGCCAAGCCCCCATTAACAGTGCCAGCACACTAATCCCATTGAAAATAGTGACATAAAATTTCCCTCAATAAATAATACTGGCAGCAGTGTCCTGTGTGACCCTATCATACAATTCTGCTTTCCTGGTAAACCAGCAGGTAAACAGTATATTATGCTGATAGCACCCCCTAGTGGAAGGTGACAACAGCCGTTGTGTTCCCTCCTATTTTGAATTTGGGTGAAATCAGTGCCATCAGATGATGGGATGGGAGCACTCACCGACATCCATCCTCACCGCTCACTGTCCTGTAACAGACTGAGGATGATTGACAGTTTGCTTTTTTTCAAATTCAAATCCAGCGATCCTATTGGCTGCTGACCAGTGTCATGTAACACACTGAATTTAAAGGGACAGAATGCTCTTATTTCTCTTCAGTGTATTTCATATGTGCGTGTTGTAATTCTGCTTATAATATGAAGCTGTGGAGATAATCTGAGGGCATAGCTTTAATTTTACAGAGGCACTGAAATTTCATTAAATATCATATAAGAACATTAACCACCACCAATACTCATCTCATCCTGGACCTCTGCTCAGCGTTCGCCGCATCCCTGCGCCTCCTGTCACCACTTGCACTGAGAACTGGCCAGGAGTATTTATAATGCATCCATATCCTCTTGTCCCGGCTGAGAAACCGGCGAATCCCCGCAGCGCACAGTGCATATGCAGGGGGGGATTCATAAGTCTGCAGTCACACAGAGTGCCTGCAGACTTAGCAGTTTGGACTGGACAACCCCTTTAAGAGGTTCACATCACTTAATGAACTAAGCACATCTTCTCAGTGGCAGGGCCCTCGTTAGGTTACAGCAGAGTGGACACTTGCGCAGGGTCCCGTAGTCAGAGAGGGTCCCTCTGTTGTGAGCATGGCCGACCTTAAGTATGTGTGACCTGTGCAATCGCACAGTGCACAAACTGGTAGATTGCAGCAGGTTTGGCTTCCGTTTTCCTTCTGGGCTCCTGCACCCTCCAGTGGGCCTCGCTACTCAATCGATACAGGAGCTGCGCACATTAGTTTTAACAGTGAACGCAGTTGAGGAACTTCCCTGATCACTGCATCTTGCTGTTTACCAGGGGCTGAGGGCCCTAGCATCAGCAAATTCGGGCCCCCATCTCCCATGATGGACAGAGCAACAGCTGTGAGTGATGCCAGGAAGAGAACAGCCAATCTGGAAAGGAAGAGGTGCCTGTTCAGCCCAGCGCCGGGATCAAGAAAACACAAGCAAAAAGAATACAGCGCAGGGAGAAGACAGCAGAGCAAACAGAAGGAAGAAGCAGAGAGGAAGGAGCAGAGCAAACAGAAGGAAGAAGCAGAGAGGCCGGAGAAGAGAAAACAGAAGGAAGAAGCAGAGAGGAAGGAGCAGAGCAAACAGAAGGAAGAAGCAGAGAGGCCGGAGAAGAGAAAACAGAAGGAAGAAGCAGAGAGGAAGGAGCAGAGAAAACAGAAGGAAGAAGCAGAGAGGAAGGAGCAGAGAAAACAGAAGGAAGAAGCAGAGAGGAAGGAGCAGAGAAAACAGAAGGAAGAAGCAGAGAGGAAGGAGCAGAGAAAACAGAAGGAAGAAGCAGAGAGGAAGGAGCAGAGAAAACAGAAGGAAGAAGCAGAGAGGAAGGAGCAGAGAAAACGGAAGAAGCAGAGAGGAAGGAGCAGAGAAAACAGAAGGAAGAAGCAGAGAGGAAGGAGCAGAGAAAACAAGCAAGAAGCAGAGAGGAAGGAGGAGAGAAAACAGAAGGAAGAAGCAGAGAGGAAGGAGCAGAGAAAACAGAAGGAAGAAGAGAGGAAGGAGCAGAGAAAACAGAAGGAAGAAGCAGAGAGGAAGGAGCAGAGAGAACTGGAACTGAATAATACAGTCATGAGGTGCCACAGGAAGTGCATAATGGAGGCAGAAGCCAGGAATCACTTACCTAATCTTCTCCAACAGAACAGGAGCAGGTGAGTATTAATGTGCAAGTGTCTACCTGTAACAATACTGTCCATGTGACATCACTATGTATATTACCCCTGTACTGACATCACTGTGTATATTACCCCTGTACTGACATCACTGTGTATATTACTCCTATACTGACATCACTTTGTATATTACCCCTGTACTGTGACATCACTGTGTATATTACTCCTGTACTGTGACATCACTGTTTATATTACTCCTGTACTGACATCACTGTGTATATTACCCCTGTACTGTGACATCACTGTGTATATTACCCCTGTACTATGACATCACTATGTATACTACTCCTGTACTGTGACATCACGATGTATATTACCCCTGTACTGTGACATCACTGTGTATATTATTACCCTGTACTGTGACATCACTATGTATATTACTCCTGTACTGTGACATCACGATGTATATTACACCTGCACTGTGACATCACTATGTATATTATTCCTGTACTGACATCACTGTGTATATTACCCCAGTACTGTGACATCACTGTGTATATTACCCCTGTACTGTGATATCACTATGTATATTACCCCTGTACTGTGATATCACTGTGTATATCACCCCTGTACTATGACATCACTGTGTATATCACCCTGTACTGTGACATCACTATGTATATTACTCCTGTACTGGGACATCACGATGTATATTACACCTGTACTGTTACATCACTATGTATATTACCCTGTACTGTGACATCACTATGTATATTACTCCTGTACTGTGACATCACTGTGTATATTACCCTGTACTGTGACATCATGGTGTATATTACCCTGTACTGTCACATCACTGTGTATATTACCCCTGCACTGTGACATCACTGTGTATATTACCCCTGTATTGTGACATCATTGTGTATATTATCCTGTACTGTGACATCACTGTGTATATTACCCCTGTACTGTGACATCACTGTGTATATTACCCCTGTGCTGTGACATCACTGTGTATATTACTCCTGTACTGTGACATCACTATGTATGTTACCCCTGTACAGTGACATCACTATGTATATTACTCCTGTACTGTGACATCAATGTGTATGTTACCCCTTTACTTTGACATCACTGTGTATATTATCCCTGTACTGAGACTTCACTGTGTATATTACCCCTGTACTGTGACATCACTGTGTATATTACTCCTGTACTGACATCACTGTGTATATTACCCCTGTACTGTGACATCACTGTGTATATTACCTCTGTACTGTGACATCACTGTGTATAATACTCCTGTATTGACATCACTGTGTATATTACCCCTGTACTGTGACATCACTGTGTATATTACCTCTGTACTGTGACATCACTGTGTATAATACTCCTGTACTGACATCAGTGTATATTACCCCTGTACTGTGACATCACTGTGTATATTACCCCTGTACTGTGACATCACTGTGCATATTACCCCTGTACTGTGACATCACTATGTATATTACCCCTGTACTGTGACATCACTGTGTATATTACCCCTGTACTGTGACATCACTATGTATATTACTCCTATACTGTGACATCACGATGTATATTACCCCTGTACTATGACATCACTGTGTATATTACCCTGTACTGTGACATCACTATGTATATTACTCCTGTACTGTGACATCACTATGTATATTACCCTGAACTGTGACATCACTGTGTATATTACCCCTGTACTGTGACATCAGTGTATATTACCCCTGTACTGTGACATCACTGTGTATATTACCCCTGTACTGTGACATCACTGTGTATATTACCCCTGTACTGTGACATCACTATGTATATTACCCCTGTACTGTGATATCACTGTGTATATCACCCCTGTTCTATGACATCACTGTGTATATCACCCTGTACTGTGACATCACTATGTATATTACTCCTGTACTGTGACATCACGATGTATATTACACCTGTACTATGACATCACTATGTATATTACCCTGTACTGTGACATCACTATGTATATTACTCCTGTACTGTGACATCACTGTGTATATTACCCTGTACTGTGACATCATTGTGTATATTACCCTGTACTGTGACATCACTGTCTATATTACCCCTGCACTGTGTCATCACTGTGTATATTACCCTGTATTGTGACATCATTGTGTATATTATCCTGTACTGTGACATCACTGTGTATATTACTCCTTTACTGTGACATCAATGTGTATGTTACCCCTGTACTGTGACATCACTGTGTATATTAACCCTGTACTGAGACTTCACTGTGTATATTACCCCTGTACTGTGACATCACTGTGTATATTACCTCTGTACTGTGACATCACTGTGTATAATACTCCTGTACTGACATCACTGTGTATATCACCCCTGTACTGTGACATCACTGTGCATATTACCCCTGTACTGTGACATCACTATGTATTTTACCCCTGTACTGTGACATCACTGTGTATATTACGCCTGTACTGTGACATCACTATGTATATTACTCCTGTACTGTGACATCACGATGTATATTACCCCTGTATTTTAACATCACTGTGTATATTACCCTGTACTGTGACATCACTATGTATATTACTCCTGTACTGTGACATCACTATGTATATTACCCTGAACTGTGACATTACTGTGTATATTACTCCTGTACTGTGACATCACTATGTATATTACCCTGTACTGTGACATCACTATGTATATTACCCTGAACTGTGACATCACTGTGTATATTACTCCTGTATTGTGACATCACTGTGTATATTACGCCTGTACTGTGACATCACTGTGTATATTACCCCTGTACTGTCACATCACTATGTATATTACCCCTGTACTGTGACATCCCTGTGTATATTACTCCTGTACTGTGACATCACTGTGAATGTTACCCCTGTACTGTGACATCACTGTGTATATTACCCTGTACTGTGACATCACTATGTATATTACCCTGTACTGTGACATCACTATGTATATTACCCTGAACTGTGACATCACTGTGTATATTACTCCTGTATTGTGACATCACTGTGTATATTACGCCTGTACTGTGACATCACTGTGTATATTACCCCTGTACTGTCACATCACTATGTATATTACCCCTGTACTGTGACATCCCTGTGTATATCACCCCTGTACTGTGACATCACTGTGTATATTACCCCTGTACTGTGACATCACTGTGTATATTACTCCTGTACTGACATCACTGTGTATATTACTCCTGTACTGTGACATCACTGTGTATATTACCCCTGTACTGTGACATCACTGTGTATATTACTCCTGTACTGTGACATCACTGTGCATATTACCCCTGTACTGTGACATCACTGTGTATATTACCCCTGTACTGTGACATCACTGCATATTACCCCTGTACTGTGACATCACTATATATATTACACCTGTACTGTAACATCACTGTGTATATTACCCCTGTACTGTGACATCACTATGTATATTACTCCTGTACTGTCACATCACTATGTATATTACCCCTGTACTGTGACATCCCTGTGTATATTACTCCTGTACTGTGACATCACTGTGAATGTTACCCCTGTACTGTGACATCACTATGTATATCACCCCTGTACTGTGACATCACTGTGTATATTACCCCTGTACTGTGACATCACTGTGTATATTACTCCTGTACTGACATCACTGTGTATATTACTCCTGTACTGTGACATCACTGTGTATATTACCCCTGTACTGTGACATCACTGTGTATATTACTCCTGTACTGTGACATCACTGTGCATATTACCCCTGTACTGTGACATCACTGTGTATATTACCCCTGTACTGTGACATCACTGCATATTACCCCTGTACTGTGACATCACTATATATATTACACCTGTACTGTAACATCACTGTGTATATTACCCCTGTACTGTGACATCACTATGTATATTACTCCTGTACTGTCACATCACTATGTATATTACCCCTGTACTGTGACATCCCTGTGTATATTACTCCTGTACTGTGACATCACTGTGAATGTTACCCCTGTACTGTGACATCACTATGTATATCACCCCTGTACTGTGACATCACTGTGTATATTACCCCTGTACTGTGACATCACTGTGTATATTACTCCTGTACTGACATCACTGTGTATATTACTCCTGTACTGTGACATCACTGTGTATATTACCCCTGTACTGTGACATCACTGTGTATATTACTCCTGTACTGTGACATCACTGTGCATATTACCCCTGTACTGTGACATCACTGTGTATATTACCCCTGTACTGTGACATCACTGCATATTACCCCTGTACTGTGACATCACTATATATATTACACCTGTACTGTAACATCACTGTGTATATTACCCCTGTACTGTGACATCACTATGTATATTACTCCTGTACTGTGACATCACGATGTATATTACCCCTGTACTGTGACATCACTATGTATATTACCCCTTTACTGTGACATCACTATGTATATTACTCCTGTACTGTGACATCTCTGTGTATATTACCCTTTTACTGTGACATTACTATGTATATTACCCCTTTACTGTGACATCACTTTGTATATTACCCCTGTATTGTGACATCACTATGTATATTACCCCTGTACTGTGACATCTCTATGTATATTACCCCTGTACCAGGGCCGGCTCCAGGTTTTTCTGGGCCCCGGGCGAAAGAGTCTCAGTGGGCCCCTTTAACACATACCACGATTCATGATGCAGAGATACGGCGGAGAAATATATATATATATATATATATATATATATATATATAGTACAATGCAAAGATTTCACTTCTTACATTACATGAGTGATATCTATTGTAAATTCCACAATAGCTCAGAAACCGGTGAATCGCTCCACACAGAATACTGGCCCCCATATAATGCTCCACACAGAATACTGGCCCCCATATAAGGCTCCATACGGAATACTGGCCCCCATATAACGCTTCATACGGAATACTGGCCCCCATATAAGGTCCCATACGGAATACTGGCCCCCATATAAGGCCCCATAAGGAATACTGGCCCCCATATAAGGCTCCATACAGAATACTGGCCCCCATATAAGGCTCCATACGGAATACTGGCCCCCATATAAGGCTCCATACGGAATACTGGCCCCCATATAAGGCTCCATACGGAATACTGGCCCCCATATAAGGCTCCATACGGAATACTGGCCCCCATATAAGGCTCCATACGGAATACTGGCCCCCATATAAGGCTCCATACGGAATACTGACCTCCATATAAGGCTCCATACGGAATACTGGCCCCCATATAAGGCTCCATACAGAATACTGGCCCCCATATAATGCTCCATACAGGATACTGGTCCCCTTAAAAAGCTCCATACAGGATACTGGCCCCCATATAACGCTCCATACAGGATACTGGTCCCCTTATAAAACTCCATACAGGATACTGGCCCCCATATAACGCTCCATACAGGATACCGGTCCCCTTATAGCGCTCCATACAGGATACTGGCCCCCATATAATGCTGCATTCAGGCTGTTACCCCACACATAATGCACCATATAGGCTGTCCCCCCCTTATAATGATCCATGCAGGCTGTTACCCCCCACATAATGCACTATGCAGGCTGCCCCCCCCCTTTATAATGCCCCATGCAGGCTGTTCCCCACCTTATAATGCCCCATGCAGGATGTCACCCCCCCCTCTTTATAATGCCCCATGCAGGATGTCCCCCCCTCTCTTTATACTGCCCCATGCCTCCATACATTAAAAAAAAAAATCAAATACTCACCTCCCTTCTCCTCACCTGCTACCTGCTGCCCGCTGCTCGGGTCCAAACTCCAGCGTTGTCGGCGTCTTCCCGCTCAGCGCTCCCTGTGAAGGCTCAGGGGAGGGCGCGGTGTAAAGACGTCACCGCGCCCTCTGACCTGAGACGTCACAGGGTGCCCAGAGCAGGAAGACAGCTGATCTGCGGAGGCACGAGGAGAGGTAAGTATCCAGCTGCCGCGGCCCTGAGCAAGCGGCGGAGAAGGGCTGGCGCTGACACCGCTCTCCTCCGCCAATAGCCCAGCGGGGTGCGCGACCGCCAGTGGGCCCCTCTGCCTGCTCAGGGTCCCGGCATTTGCCCGGCTGCGCCGGGTGCTGACGCCGACCCTGCCCTGTACTGTGACATCACTTTGTATATTACCCCTGTACTGTGACATCACTGTGTGTATTACCCCTGTACTGTGACATCACTGTGTATATTACCCTGTACTGTGACATCACTGTGTATATTACCCCTGTACTGTGACATCACTGTGTGTATTACCCCTGTACTGTGACATCAATGTATATATTACCCCTGTACTGTGACATCACTTTGTATATCACCCCTGTACTGTGACATCACTGTGTATATTACCCTGTACTGTGACATCACTATGTATATTATCCCTTTACTGTGACATCACTATGTATATTAGTCCTGTGCTGTGACATCACTATGTATATTACCCCTGTATTGTGACATCACTATGTATATTACCCCTGTACTGTGACATCTCTATGTATATAACCCCTGTACTGTGACATCACTATGTATATTACCCCTGTACAGTGATATCACTGTGTATATTACCCCTGTACTGTGACATCACTATGTATATGACTCCTGTACTTTAACATCACGATGTATATTACACCTGTACTGTGACATCACTGTGTATGTTACCCCTGTACTGTGTCAACACTGTGTATATTTCCCTGTACTGTGACATCACTATGTATATTACCCCTGTACTCTGACATCACTGTGTATATTACCCCTGTACTGTGACATCACTTTGTATATTACCCCTGTACTGTGACATCACTATGTATATTACACCTGTACTGTGACATCACTATGTATATTACCCCTGTACTGTGACATCACTGTGTATATTACCCTGTACTGTGACATCACTATGTATATTACCCCTGTACTGTGACATCACTGTGTATATCACCCCTGTACTGTGACATCACTGTGTATATTACCCTGTACTATGACATCACTATGTATATTACCCCTTTACTGTGACATCACTGTGTATATTACCCTGCACTGTAACATCACTGTGTATATTACCCCTTAACTGTGACATCTCTGTGTATATTAGCCCTTTAATGTGACATCACTATGTATATTACTCCAGTACTGTGACATCACTATGTATATTACCCCTGTATTGTGACATCACTATGTATATTACCCCTGTACTGTGACATCTCTATGTATATAACCCCTGTACTGTGACATCACTATGTATATTACCTCTTTACCCCTGTACTGTGACATCACTGTGTATATTACCCCTGTACAGTGATATCACTATGTATATTACCCCATTACTAGTGTTGAGCATTCCGATACTGAAATATCGGGTATCGGCCGATATTCGCGGTATCGGAATTCCGATACTTAATTCCGATACTTTTACAATATCGGATACCGGAATCGGAAGTTCCCATAATGCCTGCGCTCTGCAGTGTCTGTGAAGGATGACAAGTTGGATGGCAGCGCGATCCAGCCTGTCATCAGAATGCCATCCCAGCGGGGGAGAATTCTCCTGATTGTTTAAAAGCCGGCGCGCGGTAAAAAGCCGCCGGCTTTTAAACAATCACACAGCCCCATACTGCTTCCCTGCAGCCTCCCACCCCGATCCTCCGCTCCCCTCGCCACCTCCAATCCCAATCGTAAATTAGGACCGGGCGGGGAGCGCAGCACCAAGGAGCGAAGGACCCGGGCGGGGAAGCCGGCAGTGAAAAGACTTCACCGCCGGCTTTCCCGTTCTGTGCTGCGCTTTCCCGCCGGTTATTTCAAATGAACAGCTGAGGTATCAGGTGATGCCGATCAGCTGTTCATTTGAAGTCGCCGCGGTGCCCTCAGAGGGTTCATGTGAGTTCATGCTTGACTGCATGAACTCACATGAACTTTCCCACGGCCGCAAAGGTCAGCCTCACCTCCCAGACCATCAGACCGGTCATGATTAGTGTGTGTGCGGGGTGTGTGTGCGGGGTGTGTGTGCGGGGTGTGTGTGCGGGGTGTGTGTGTGCGGGGTGTGTGTGCGGTGTCTGTGCGATGTGTGCGGGGTGTGTGTGCGGGGTGTCTGTGCGATGTTTGTGCGGGTGTGCGCGGTGTCTGTGCGTGCAGGCAGACATAGGCCGATGTGACACTACTACTCCCATCGGCCTATGTCTGTCCCCCGTCCACTCCTGCCAGCAGGATCAGCTCGATGGGAGCAGTAGTTCCCATCAGCCTGATCCTGCTATTTAAATTGCCCTACTGTGTCCCCAATAAATGTTAAATACATGTCATTGGTGGCCAGTGGTTACCTAAAAGAAATTAGTTCATACATTACCTGTCCCCGCCGATCGCCACCTAAAATAAAGTAAAAAATAAAAAACTACACCTATACTCACCTAGACACCTAATTCCCCGAAGCCATCGATCTCCTGTAATAAAATATAAAATAATAAACCACAACCTTATCCTTACCCCTCCGTAGTAGTCCACGAGTGTCCCACGAAGATCTCCAGTTCAGAGCAGCCACATAGAATGTGACCGCTCTGAACCGCTGCCGCCGCTAGAATGACGGGGCCGTAAAGGTTCACCGGAGTTCAGGCAGCGCTGCTCCGGTTAGCTCCTTTACGGCCCTGCTGTATCGTGAGAAATTCCCACGGTACAGCAGTGCCGTAAAGGAGGTCTCCGGAGCTGCGCTGCCTGAATGCACTCCGGTGACCTCAGTCAGTGGCTCCCGCTGTCGGGAGCGGACGTGTTCCCGGCAGCGTGAGCTTACAGCAGCCATGACAGCTGTCACCATCTCCAGATGTGACAGCTGTGCATGGGAGATCAGCGCAGGAACGTGGACAGGTAACTATTATTTTTAGTAAACTAAGAATTAAATAAAATTGTGTGTTTTATTTCAAATAAATTATTTTTTTCTGGGTGTAGTGTGTGTTTTTTCTTTTTAACACTTTGTAGGTTAGTAATGGGGGTGTCTTATAGACGCCCATCATTACTAACCTGGGCTTCATGGCAGCTGGCGCTGACATGAACCCCACCACTATTACCCCCTGCCACCGCACCAGGGCAGCGTGGAAGAGCGAGGCTAAGTGCCAGAATTGGCGCATCCTATGGATGCGCCATTTCTGGGGCGGCTGACGGCTGGTGTTTCTAGCCTGGGAGGGGGCCATTATTCATGGCACCCTTCCTGGGCTATTAATATCAGCCCCCAGCTGTCTGCCTAGCCTTTGCTAGCTATTAAAATAGGGGGGACCCCACGTCATTTTTTTTGGGGGGGTCCCCCATTTTAATAGCTAGTAAAGGCTAGGTATTCAGCTGGGGGCTGATATTAGTAGCCTGGGAAGCTCCGTGGGTATTACCCCCTTCCCAGGCTTCAAACATTTGCCCCAGCTGTCTGCTTAACCTCCGCTAGAGCCTAAAATTAAGGGGAACCCCACGCCATTTTTTTTTTAAATAAATCCTTTATTTTAACACTAAATGACAAGTACAGTAATCAACACTATTACTGTACTTCATATATATGTGACTGACATGTTTCTATCTATCTAATCTATGTGTGAAGCTCTATTCTGTCTGTTATAAATTGTCGGGTACAGATGCTGAATTGCCGGCCGGCTTTTTTAAAGAGACGGTGCACGAAAACACTAATATTTTTTTAAATAAATCCTTTACACTAAATGACAAGTACAGTAAGCAACACTGTCACAGTACTTCATATATATGTGACTGACATGTTTCTATCTATCTAATCTATGTGTGAAGCTCTATTCTGTCTGTTATAAATTGTCGGGTACCGCTGCTGAATTGCCGGCCAGCTTTCTTAAAGAGACGGTGCATGAAAACACTAATATTTTTTTAAATAAATCCTTTACACTAAATGACAAGTACAGTAAGCAACACTGTCACAGTACTTCATATATATGTGACTGACATGTTTCTATCTATCTAATCTATGTGTGAAGCTCTATTCTGTCTATTATAAATTGTCGGGTACAGATGCTGAATTGCCGGCCGGCTTTCTTAAAGAGACGGTGCACGAAAACACTAATATTTTTTAAAATAAATCCTTTATACTAAATGACAAGTACAGTAAGCAACACTGTCACAGTACTTCATATATATGTGACTGACATGTTTCTATCTATCTAATCTATGTGTGAAGCTCTATTCTGTCTATTATAAATTGTCGGGTACAGATGCTGAATTGCCGGCCGGCTTTCTTAAAGAGACGGTGCACGAAAACACTAATATTTTTTAAAATAAATCCTTTATACTAAATGACAAGTACAGTAAGCAACACTGTCACAGTACTTCATATATATGTGACTGACATGGTTCTATCTACCTAATCTATGTGTGAAGCTCTATTCTTTCTGTTGTAAATTGTCGGGTACCGGTGAATGCCGCTGATGAATTGCCGGCTTTTCATGTCATTCTACATTATTCTTAGTTGTTTTACTTCATGTAGAATTAACCTACAAGGAAAGAAAGGGTTTATTTTCATTCCGATATTTGTGTCCCATTGACTTGCATTGGTTTCCGGTATCGGAATCGGCGATATCCGATACTTTTTGGGTATCGGCCCGATCCAATCCGATACGATATTTCCTGATATCGGAAGGTATCGCTCAACACTACCCATTACCTCTGTACTGTGACATCACTGTGTATATTACCCCTGTACAGTGATATCACTGTGTATATTACTCCTGTACTGTGACATCACTGTGTATGTTACCCCTGTACTTTGTCAACACTGTGTATATTACCCTGTACTGTGAAGTTGACGCGCCCCCTGGGCCATGTTCAGGGGATACCCGGAGCCGGATCTGTATGGGGGTAGTAGTCCTTGTGGCGGTGACCCGGTCCGTGCCCAGGGTGTCAAACTAAGTGGCAGTCTATGGCAGTAGATGTTAATTTGATGTGTCGACTACGCCACCCGTTGAGTGCGGCTTTGAAGCCGCCGCTGCAGAGCAGTCCACTGAGGCCGGTGGTATATGTGCAGCAGTGATGGTATAACCCCCAACGGGAGGGGTATGGCCTCAGGGCAGCAGGTGTGGATGATGGGGGTTGTGATGATGCAGGAAGGAGAGGCAGAGTCAGGAGATGCAGTTTCAGGGTTTTTACTCACTGATGTTGCTTTTAGTCACTCTGGCCTTGAGTGACCACCCGAGCCGTGCTGCGTCCACCAGGTGCGGGACTCGGCCAACCCCCAGGCAGTTCCGGAGCGTGGTCCTGAGCTTCCCTCTCACTCTCTTTCTCCTGGCCGTCCCCACCAGGGATCCACCTCTGTCCAGCTCCCTCGGGCCTCTTAGTGGTTGAACCTTCTCTGGCTTCCCTGGCCCTACTCGTGGTGTGCCTTCCTGGTGGATATGGTGAGGGTCGTGGCAAAACTTGCCCACGACCTCCGGTTCCTGGTTAAGGGTTACTTCTGCCTCCGCCAGCTTGGGATCCGGTGCCCTCTTCTGCCAACCCTTCACCCTTTCTGGTCTGATTCTGGGATCTTAGGGTTCCCTCTGTCTCTGCTTCTCTGGGCCTTTCTTCCTCCTCTCTCTCTTCACTGCAGGCTTTGCTCTGGAGCTGGGCCCAGCCGGAGCCACAGCTCCCTGTCAGCCCTCCTGGCTGAGCTCCTCTGCTCTGCTCCTCCTCTGACTAAAGACCCTATTCTAAGATGGTGCCCACCTTATATACTCCCTCTATGTGTGAACCCAGGTGACCAGCACCCAATGGGCTCCTAGCTTTACCCAGACTACTCCCCCTATCTGCCCCTACACTACTGGGATGTTCCACCCCCCTCCCACTCCAGCCAGGGACAGACGCTGTCGTACCTGCACATACACTGGTGGGAGTACCGTTGTTCTGTCCCCCGGAAATGGGATGTATGTAGTGCATGCAGCCTACTAAGCTCAGTTCCACACTCCGTCCTTACCCGGGAGTGGAATACCACACCTCTGGGTCGAGGTGCAATACCCCTGTAGCAGCCGAGCCCTCAGGGTGCTACAACATCATTGTGTGTATTGCCCTGTACTGTGACATCACCATGTTTATTACCCCTGTACTGTGACATCACTGTGTATATTACCCCTTTACTGTGACATCTCTGTGTATATTAGCCCTTTACTGTGACATCACTATGTATATTACTCCTGTACTGTGACATCACTGTGTATATTACCCTGTACTGTGACATCACTATGTATATTACTACTGTACTGTGACATCACTATGTATATTACCCTGAACTGTGACATTACTGTGTATATTACTCCTGTACTGTGACATCACTATGTTTATTACCCTGTACTGTGACATCACTGTGTATATTTCTGTACTGTGACATCACTGTGTATATTACTCCTGTACTGTGACATCACGATGTATATTACCCCTGTACTGTGACATCACTGTGTATATTACCCTGTACTGTGACATCACTATGTATATTACTACTGTACTGTGACATCACTATGTATATTACCCTGAACTGTGACATTACTGTGTATATTACTCCTGTACTGTGACATCACTATGTTTATTACCCTGTACTGTGACATCACTATGTATATTACCCTGAACTGTGACATCACTGTGTATATTACTCCTGTACTGTGACATCACTGTGTATATTACTCCTGTACTGTGACATCACTGTGTATATTACCCCTGTATTGTCACATCATTATGTATATTACCCCTATACTGTGAAATCACTGTGTATATTACTCCTGTACTGTGACAACACTGTGCATGTTACCCCTGTACTGTGACTTCACTATGTATATTACCCCTGTACTGTGACATCACTGTATATATTACCCCTGTACTGTGACATCACTTTGTATATTACCCCTGTACTGTGACATCACTATGTATATTACACCTGTACTGTGACATCACTATGTATATTACCCCTGTACTGTGACATCACTGTGTATATCACCCCTGTACTGTGACATCACTGTGTATATTACCCTGTACTGTGACATCACTATGTATATTACCCCTTTACTGTGACATCACTGTGTATATTACCCTGCACTGTAACATCATTGTGTATATTACCCCTTTACTGTGACATCTATGTGTATATTAGCCCTTTACTGTGACATTACTATGTATATTACTCCAGTACTGTGACATCACTATGTATATTACCCCTGTATTGTGACATCACTATGTATATTACCCCTGTACTGTGACATCTCTATGTATATAACCCCTGTACTGTGACATCACTATGTATATTACCCCATTACCCCTGTACAGTGATATCACTATGTATATTACTCTGTACTGTGACATCACTGTGTATATTACCCCTGTACAGTGATATCACTGTGTATATTACACCTGTACTGTGACATCACTGTGTATGTTACCCCTGTACTTTGTCAACACTGTGTATATTACCCTGTACTGTGACATCATTGTGTGTATTGCCCTGTACTGTGACATCACCATGTTTATTACCCCTGTACTGCGACATCACTGTGTATATTTCTGTACTGTGACATCACTGTGTATATTACCCTGTACTGTGACATCACTATGTATATTACCCCTGTACTGTGACATCACTATGTATATTACCCTGAACTGTGACATCACTGTGTATATTACTCCTGTACTGTGACATCACGATGTATATTACCCCTGTACTGTGACATCACTGTGTATATTACCCTGTACTGTGACATCACTATGTATATTACTCCTGTACTGTGACATCACTATGTATATTACCCTGAACTGTGACATTACTGTGTATATTACTCCTGTACTGTGACATCACTATGTTTATTACCCTGTACTGTGACATCACTATGTATATTACCCTGAACTGTGACATCACTGTGTATATGACTCCTGTTCTGTGACATCACTGTGTATATTACTCCTGTACTGTGACATCACTGTGTATATTACCCCTGTATTGTCACATCATTATGTATATTACCCTTATACTGTGAAATCACTGTGTATATTACTCCTGTACTGTGACATCACTGTGCATGTTACCCCTGTACTGTGACTTCACTATGTATATTACCCCTGTACTGTGACATCACTGTGTATATTACCTCTGTACTGTGACATCACTTTGTATTTTACCCTTGTACTGTGATATCACTGTGTATATTAACCCTGTACTGTGACATCACTATGTATATTACTCTTGTACTGTGACATCACTATGTATATTACCCCTGTACTGTGACAACACTGTGTATATTACCCTATACTGTGACATCACTATGTATATTACCACTGTACTGTGACATCACTGTGTATGTTACACCTGTACTGTGACATCACTATGTATATTACTCCTGTACTGTGACATCACTGTGTATATTACCCCTGTACTGTGACATCACTGTGTATATTACCCCTGTGCTGTGACATCACTATGTATATTACTCCTGTACTGTGACATCAATGTGTATATTACCCTGTACTGTGACATCATTGTGTATATTACCCAGTACTGTGACATCACTGTGTGTATTACCCATGTACTGTGTCATCATTATGTATATTACCCCTGTACTGTGACATCACTGTGTATATAACTCCTGTGCTGTGACATCACTGTGTATGTTACCCCTGTACTGTGACAACCCTATGTATATCACCCCTGTACTGTGACATCACTGTGTATATTACCCCTGTGCTGTGACATCACTGTGTATGTTACCCCTATACTGTGACAACCCTATGTATATCACCCCTGTACTGTGACATCACTGTGTATATTACCCCTGTACTGTGACATTACTGTGTATATTACTCCTGTACTGTGACATCACTGTGTATATTACACTTGTACTGTGACATCACTGTGTATATTACTCCTGTACTGTGACATCACTGTGCATATTACCCCTGTACTGTGACATCACTGTGTATATTACCCCTGTACTGTGATTTCCCTGCATATTACCCCTGTACTGTGACATCACTAGGTATATTACCCCTGTACTGTGACATCACTGTATATATTACCCCTGTACTGTGACATCACTATGTATATTACTCCTGTACTGTGACATCATTATGTATATTACCCCTTTACTGTGACATCACTATGTATATTACTCCTGTACTGTGACATCTCTGTGTATATTACCCCTTTACTGTGACATCACTATGTATAGTACTCCTGTACTGTGACATCACTATGTATATTACCCCTGAATTGTGACATCACTATGTATATTACCTCTGTACTGTGACATCTCTATGTTTATTACCCCTGTACTGTGACATAACTTTTTATATTACCCCTGTACTGTGACATCACTATGTATATTACTCCTGTACTGTGACATCACTATGTATATTACCCCTGTACTGTGACATCTCTGTGTATATTACCCCTGTACTGTGACATCACTTTGTATATTACCCCTGTACTGTGACATCACTGTGTATATTACTCCTGTACTGACATCACTGTGTATAGTACCCCTGTACTGTGACATCACTGTGTATATTACCTCTGTACTGTGACATCACTGTGTATATTACCCCTGTACTGTGACATCACTATGTATATTACTCCTGTACTGTGACATCACTACGTATATTACCCCTGTACTGTGACATCTCTGTGTATATTACCCCTGTACTGTGACATCATTTTGTATATTACCCCTGTACTGTGACATCACTGTGTATATTACTCCTGTACTGACATCACTGTGTATATTACCCCTGTACTGTGACATCACTGTGCATATTACCCCTGTACTGTGACATCACTATGTATATTACCCCTGTACTGTGACATCACTGTGTATATTACCCCTGTACTGTGACATCGCTATGTATATTACTCCTGTACTGTGACATCACTGTGTATATTACCCCTGTACTGTGACATCACTGTGTATATTACCCCTGTGCTGTGACATCACTATGTATATTACTCCTGTACTGTGACATCAATGTGTATATTACCCTGTACTGTGACATCATTGTGTATATTACCCAGTACTGTGACATCACTGTGTGTATTACCCGTGTAATGTGTCATCATTATGTATATTACCCCTGTACTGTGACATCACTGTGTATATAACTCCTGTACTGTGACATCACTGTGTATGTTACCCCTGTACTGTGACATCACTATGTATATCACCCCTGTACTGTGACATCACTGTGTATATTACCCCTGTACTGTGACATCACTGTGCATATTACTCCTGTACTGACATCACTGTGTATATTACTCCTGTACTGTGATTTCACTGCATATTACCCCTGTACTGTGACATCACTATGTATATTACCCCTGTACTGTGACATCACTGTGTATATTACCCCTGTACTGTGACATCACTATGTATATTACTCCGGTACTGTGACATCACAATGTATATTATCCCTGTACTGTGGCATCACTGTGTATATTACCCTGTACTGTGACATCACTATGTATATTACTCTGTACTGTGACATCATTATGTATATTACCCCTTTACTGTGACATCACTATGTATATTACTCCTGTACTGTGACATCTCTGTGTATATTACCCCTTTACTGTGACATCACTATGTATAGTACTCCTGTACTGTGACATCACTATGTATATTACCCCTGAATTGTGACATCACTATGTATATTACCCCTGTACTGTGACTTCTCTATGTTTATTACCCCTGTACTGTGACATCACTTTTTATATTACCCCTGTACTGTGACATCACTATGTATATTACTCCTGTACTGTGACATCACTATGTATATTACCCCTGTACTGTGACAACTCTGTGTATATTACCCCTGTACTGTGACATCACTTTGTATATTACCCCTGTACTGTGACATCACTGTGTATATTACTCCTGTACTGACATCACTGTGTATATTACCCCTGTACTGTGACATCACTGTGTATATTACACCTGTACTGTGACATCACTGTGTATAATACTCCTGTACTGACATCACTGTGTATATTACCCCTGTACTGTGACATCACTGTGCATATTACCCCTGTACTGTGACATCACTTTATATATTACCCCTGTACTGTGACATCACTGTGTATATTACCCCTGTACTTTGACATCGCTATGTATATTACTCCTGTACTGTGACATCACGATGTATATTACCCCTGTACTGTGACATCACTGTGTATATTACCCTGTACTGTGACATCACTATGTATATTACTCCTGTACTGTGACATCACTATGTATATTACCCTGAACTGTGACACTACTGTGTATATTACTCCTGTACTGTGACATCACTATGTATATTACCCTGTACTGTGACATCACTATGTATATTACCCTGAACTGTGACATCACAGTGTATATTAGTCCTGTACTGTGACATCACTGTGTTTATTACTCCTGTACTGTGACATCACTGTTTATATTACCCCTGTACTGTCACATCACTATGTATATTACCCCTGTACTGTCACATCACTGTATATATTACTCCTGTACTGTGACATCACTGTGTATGCTACCCCTGTACTGTGATATCACTATGTATATCACCCCTGTACTGTGACATCACTGTGTATATTACCTCTGTACTGTGACATCACTTTGTATTTTACCCTTGTACTGTGATATCACTGTGAATATTACCCCTGTACTGTGACATCACTATGTATATTTCTCTTGTACTGTGACATCACTATGTATATTACCCCTGTACTGTGACATCACTGTGTATATTACCCTGTACTGTGACATCACTAAGTATATTACCACTGTTCTGTGACATCACTGTGTATGTTACCCCTGTACTGTGACATCACTGTGTATATTACCCCTGTACTGTGATATCTCTATGTTTATTACCCCTGTACTGTGACATCACTATGTATATTACTCCTGTACTGTGACATCTCTGTGTATATTACCCCTGTACTGTGACATCACTTTGTATATTACCCCTGTACTGTGACATCACTATGTATATTACCTCTGTACTGTGACATCACTGTGCATAATACTCCTGTACTGACATCACTGTGTATATTACCCCTGTACTGTGACATCACAATGTATATTACTCCTGTACTGTGACATCACTGTGTATATTACCCCTGTACTGTGACATCACTGTGTATATTACCACTGTGCTGTGACATCACTGTGTATATTACTCCTGTACTGTGACATCAATGTGTATATTACCCTGTACTGTGACATCACAGCGTATATTACCCCTTTACCGTGACATCACTGTGTATATAACTCCTGTACTGTGACATCACTGTGTATGTTACCCTGGTACTGTGACATCACTATGTATATCACCCCTGTACTGTGACATCACTGTGTATATTACCCCTGTACTGTGACATCACTGTGTATATTACTCCTGTACTGACATCACTGTGTATATTACTCCTGTACTGTGACATCACTGTGTATATTACCCCTGTACTGTGATATCTCTATGTATATTACCCCTGTACTGTGATATCTCTATGTTTATTACCCCTGTACTGTGACATCACTATGTATATTACTCCTGTACTGTGACATCACTATGTATATTACCCCTGTACTGTGACATCTCTGTGTATATTACCCCTGTACTGTGACATCACTTTGTATATTACCCCTGTACTGTGACATCACTATGTATATTACCTCTGTACTGTGACATCACTGTGCATAATACTTCTGTACTGACATCACTGTGTATATTACCCCTGTACTGTGACATCACTGTGCATAATACTCCTGTACTGACATCACTTTGTATGTTACCCCTGTACTGTGACATCACAATGTATATTACTCCTGTACTGTGACATCACTGTGTATATTACCCCTGTACTGTGACATCACTGTGTATATTACCACTGTGCTGTGACATCACTGTGTATATTACTCCTGTACTGTGACATCAATGTGTATATTACCCTGTCTGTGACATCACTGTGTGTATTTCCCGTGTACTGTGACATCACAGTGTATATTACCCCTGTACCGTGACATCACTGTGTATATAACTCCTGTACTGTGACATCACTGTGTATGTTACCCTGGTACTGTGACATCAATATGTATATCACCCCTGTACTGTGACATCACTGTGTATATTACCCCTGTACTGTGACATCACTGTGTATATTACTCCTGTACTGAAATCACTGTGTATATTACTCCTCTACTGTGACATCACTGTGTATATTACCCCTGTACTGTGACATCACTGTGTATATTACCCTGTACTGTGACATCATTATGTATATTACCCCTTTACTCTGACATCACTATGTATATTACTCCTGTACTGTAACATCTCTGTGTATATTGCCCCTTTACTGTGACATCACTATGTATATTACCCCTGTACTGTGACATCACTATGTATATTACTCCTGTACTGTGACATCACGATGTATATTACCCCTGTACTGTGACATCACTGTTTATATTACCCCTGTACTGTGACATCACTGTTTATATTACCCCTGTACTGTGACATCACTATGTATATTACCCTGTACTGTGACATCATTATGTATATTACCCCTTTACTCTGACATCACTATGTGTATTACTCCTGTACTGTGACATCTCTGTGTATACTACCCTTTTACTGTGACATCACTATGTATATTACTCCTGTACTGTGACATCACTATGTATATTACCCCTGTATTGTGACATCACTATGTATATTACCCCTGTACTGTGACATCTCTATGTTTATTACCCCTGTACTGTGACATTACTTGTATATTACCCCTGTACTGTGACATCACTATGTGTATTACTCCTGTACTGTGACATCACTATGTATATTAACCCTGTACTGTGACATCACTGTGTATATTACCCCTGTACTGTGACATCACTCTTTATATTACCCCTGTATTGTGACATCACTATGTATATTACTCCTGTACTGTGACATCACTATGTATATTACCCCTGTACTGTGACATCACTGTGTATATTACCCTGTACTGTGACATCACTATCTATATTACTCCTGTACTGTAACATCACTATGTATATCACCCCTGTACTGTGACATCACTGTGTATATTACCCTATACTGTGACATCACTGTGTACATTACCCTGTACTGTGACATCACTATGTATATTATCATTTTACTGTGGCATCTCTGTGTATATTACCCCTTTACTGTGACATCACTATGTATATTACCCCTGTACTGTGACATCACTATGTATATTACTCTTGTACTTTGACATCACAATGTATATTACCCCTGTACTGTGTCAACACTGTGTATATTACCCTGTACTGTGACATCATCATGTATATTACCCCTGTACTGTGACATCACTGTGTATATTCCTGTACTGTGACATCACTGTGTATATTACCCTGTGCTGTGACATCACTATGTATATTACTCCTGTACTGTGACATCACGATGTATATTACCCCTGTACTGTGACATCACTGTGTATATTACCCTGTACTGTGACATCACTGTGTATATTACCCCTTTACTGTGACATCACTGTGTATAATACCCTGTACTGTGACATCACTGTGTATATTACCCCTTTACTGTGACATCTCTGTGTATATTAGCCCTTTACTGTGACATCACTATGTATATTACTCCTGTACTGTGACATCACTATGTTTATTACCCGTGTATTGTGACATCACTATGTATATTACCCCTGTACTGTGTCATCACTGTGTATATTACCCCTGTTCTGTGACATCTCTATGTATATAACCCCTGTACTGTGACATCACTATATATATTACCCCTGTACAGTGATATCACTATGTATATTACCCTGTACTGTGACATCACTGTGTATATTACCCCTGTACAGTGATATCACTGTGTATATTACCCCTGTACTGTGACATCACTATGTATATTACCCCTGTACTGTGACATCACTGTGTATATTCCTGTACTGTGACATCACTGTGTATATTACCCTGTGCTGTGACATCACTATGTATATTACTCCTGTACTGTGACATCACGATGTATATTACCCCTGTACTGTGACATCACTGTGTATATTACCCTGTACTGTGACATCACTATGTATATTACCCCTTTACTGTGACATCATTGTGTATATTACCCTTTACTGTGACATCACCATGTATATTACCCCTGTACTGTGACATCACTGTGTATATTCCTGTACTGTGACATCACTGTGTATATTACCCTGTGCTGTGACATCACTATGTATATTACTCCTGTACTGTGACATCACGATGTATATTACCCCTGTACTGTGACATCACTGTGTATATTACCCCTGTACTGTGACATCACTATGTTTATTACCCCTGTATTGTGACATCACTGTGTATATTACCTCTGTACTGTGTCATCACTGTGTATATTACCCCTGTTCTGTGACATCTCTATGTATATAACCCCTGTACTGTGACATCACTATATATATTACCCCTGTACAGTGATATCACTATGTATATTACCCTGTACTGTGACATCACTGTGTATATTACCCCTGTACAGTGATATCACTGTGTATATTAACCCTGTACTGTGACATCACTATGTATATTACCCCTGTACTGTGACATCACTGTGTATATTCCTGTATTGTGACATCACTGTGTATATTACCCTGTTCTGTGACATCACTATGTATATTACTCCTGCACTGTGACATCACGATGTATATTACTCCTGTACTGTGACATCACTATGTATATTACCCCTTTACTGTGACATCATTGTGTATATTACCCTGTACTGTGACATCACCATGTATATTACCCCTGTACTGTGACATCACTGTGTATATTCCTGTACTGTGACATCACTGTGTATATTACCCTGTGCTGTGACATCACTATGTATATTACTCCTGTACTGTGACATCACGATGTATATTACCCCTGTACTGTGACATCACTGTGTATATTACCCTGTACTGTGACATCGCTATGTATATTACCCCTTTACTGTGACATCGCTATGTATATTACCCCTTTACTGTGACATCACTGTGTATATTACCCTGTACTGTGACATCGCTATGTATATTACCCTGTACTGTGACATCACTGTGTATATTACCCCTTTACTGTGACATTTCTGTGTATATTAGCCCTTTACTGTGACATCACTATGTATATTACTCCTGTACTGTGACATCACTATGTTTATTACCCCTGTATTGTGACATCACTCTGTATATTACCCCTGTTCTGTGACATCTCTATGTATATAACCCCTGTACAGTGATATTACTATGTATATTACCCTGTACTGTGACATCGCTGTGTATATTACCTCTGTACAGTGATATCACTGTGTATATTGCCCCTGTACTGTGACGTCACTATGTATATTACTATTGTACTTTGACATCACAATGTATATTACCCTGTACTGTGACATCATTGTGTATATTACCCTGTACTGTGACATCACCATGTATATTACCCCTGTACTGTGACATCACTGTGTATATTCCTGTACTGTGACATCACTGTGTATATTACTCCTGTGCTGTGACATCACTGTGTATATTACCCCTGTACTGTGTCATCACTATGTATATTACTCCTGTACTGTGACATCACGATGTATATTACTCCTGTACTGTGACATCACTATGTATATTACCCTATACTGTAAAATCACTGTGTATATTACCCTGAACTGTGACATCACTGTGTATATTACTCCTGTACTGTGACATCACTGGGTTTATTACTTCTGTACTGTGACATCACTATGTATATTACTCCTGTACTGTGACATCACTGGGTTTATTACTTCTGTACTGTGACATCACTATGTATATTACCCTGTACTGTGACATCACTGTGTATATTACCCCTGTACAGTGATATCACTGTGTATATTACCCCTGTACTGTGACATCACTATGTATATTACTCTTGTACTTTGACATCACAATGTATATTACCCCTGTACTGTGTCAACACTGTGTATATTACCCTGTACTGTGACATCATTGTGTATATTACCCTGTACTGTGACATCACCATGTATATTACCCCTGTACTGTGACATCACTGTGTATATTCCTGTACTGTGACATCACTGTGTATATTACCCTGTGCTGTGACATCACTATGTATATTACTCCTGTACTGTAACATCACGATGTATATTACCCCTGTACTGTGGCATCACTGTGTATATTACCCTGTACTGTGACATCACTGTGTATATTACCCCTTTACTGTGACATCACTGTGTATATTACCCCTGTACTGTGACATCACTATGTATATTACTCCTGTACTGTGTCATCACTGTGTATATTACCCCTTTACTGTGACATCTCTGTGTATATTAGCCCTTTACTGTGACATCACTATGTATATTACTCCTGTACTGTGACATCACTATGTTTATTACCCGTGTATTGTGACATCACTATGTATATTACCCCTGTACTGTGTCATCACTGTGTATATTACCTCTGTTCTGTGACATCTCTATGTATATAACCCCTGTACTGTGACATCACTATATATATTACCCCTGTACAGTGATATCACTATGTATATTACCCTGTACTGTGACATCACTGTGTATATTACCCCTGTACAGTGATATCACTGTGTATATTACCCCTGTACTGTGACATCACTATGTATATTACTCTTGTACTTTGACATCACAATGTATATTACCCCTTTACTGTGTCAACACTGTGTATATTACCCTGTACTGTGACATCATTGTGTATATTACCCTGTACTGTGACATCACCATGTATATTACCCCTGTACTGTGACATCACTGTGTATATTCCTGTACTGTGACATCACTGTGTATATTACCCTGTGCTGTGACATCACTATGTATATTACTCCTGTACTGTGACATCACAATGTATATTACCCCTGTACTTTGACATCACTGTGTATATTACCCCTTTACTGTGACATCTCTGTGTATATTAGCCCTTTACTGTGACATCACTATGTATATTACTCCTGTACTGTGACATCACTATGTTTATTACCCCTGTATTGTGACATCACTCTGTATATTACCCCTGTTCTGTGACATCTCTATGTATATAACCCCTGTACTGTGGCATCACTATATATATTACCCCTGTACAGTGATATCACTATGTATATTACCCTGTACTGTGACATCACTGTGTATATTACCCCTGTACAGTGATATCACTGTGTATATTACCCCTGTACTGTGACATCACTATGTATATTACCCCTGTACTGTGACATCATTGTGTATATTACCCCTTTACTGTGACATCATTGTGTATATTACCCCTGTAATGTGACATCACCATGTATATTACCCCTGTACTTTGACATCACTGTGTATATTCCTGTACTGTGACATCACTGTGTATATTACCCTGTGCTGTGACATCACTATGTATATTACTCCTGTACTGTGACATCACGATGTATATTACCCCTGTACTGTGACATCACTGTGTATATTACCCTGTACTGTGACATCACTATGTATATTACCCCTTTACTGTGACATCATTGTGTATATTACCCCTTTACTGTGACATCATTGTGTATATTACCCCTGTAATGTGACATCACCATGTATATTACCCCTGTACTTTGACATCACTGTGTATATTCCTGTACTGTGACATCACTGTGTATATTACCCTGTGCTGTGACATCACTATGTATATTACCCCTGTACTTTGACATAACTGTGTATATTCCTGTACTGTGACATCACTGTGTATATTACTCCTGTACTGTGACATCACGATGTATATTACCCCTGTACTGTGACATCACTGTGTATATTACCCTGTACTGTGACATCACTATGTATATTACCCCTTTACTGTGACATCACTGTGTATATTACCCTGTACTGTGACATCACTGTGTATATTACCCCTTTACTGTGACATTTCTGTGTATATTAGCGCTTTACTGTGACATCACTATGTATATTACTCCTGTACTGTGACATCACTATGTTTATTACCCCTGTATTGTGACATCACTCTGTATATTACCCCTGTTCTGTGACATCTCTATGTATATAACCCCTGTACTGTGACATCACTATGTATATTACCCCTGTACAGTGATATCACTATGTATATTACCCTGTACTGTGACATCACTGTGCATATTACCCCTGTACAGTGATATCACTGTGTATATTACCCCTGTACTGTGACATCACTATGTATATTACTCTTGTACTTTGACATCACAATGTATATTACACCTGTACTGTGACATCACTGTGTATGTTACCCCTGTACTGTGTCAACACTGTGTATATTACCCTGTACTGTGACATCATTGTGTATATTACCCTGTACTGTGACATCACCATGTATATTACCCCTGTACTGTGACATCACTGTGTATATTCCTGTACTGTGACATCACTGTGTATATTACCCTGTGCTGTGACATCACTATGTATATTGCTCCTGTACTGTGACATCACGATGTATATTACCCCTGTACTGTGACATCACTGTGTATATTACCCTGTACAGTGACATCACTATGTATATTACTCCTGTACTGTGACATCACTATGTATATTACCATGAACTGTGACATTACTGTGTATATTACTCCTGTACTGTGGCATCACTATGTATGTTACCCTATACTGTAACATCACTGTGTACCCTGAACTGTGACATCACTGTGTATATTACTCCTGTACTGTGACATCACTGTGTTTATTACTCCTGTACTGTGACATCACTGTGTATATTACCCCTGTACTGTGACATCACTATGTATATTACCCCTGTACTGTGACATCACTGTGTATATTACTCCTGTACTGTGACATCACTGTGTATATTACCCCTGTACTGTTACATCACTGTGTATATTACCCCTGTACTGTGACATCACTATGTATATTAACCCTGTACTGTGACATCACTGTGTATATTACCTCTGTACTGTGACACTACTTTGTATTTTAACCTTGTACTGTGATATCACTGTGTATATTACCCCTGTACTGTGACATCACTATGTATATTACTCTTGTACTGTGACATCACTATGTATATTACCCCTGTACTGTGACATCACTGTGTATATCACCCTGTACTGTGACATCACTATGTATGTTACCACTGTACTGTGACATCACTGTGTATGTTACTCCTGTACTGTGACATCACTATGTATATTACTCCTGTACTGTGACATCACTGTGTATATTACCTCTGTACTGTGACATCACTGTGTATATTACCCCTGTGCTGTGACATCACTGTGTATATTACTCCTGTACTGTGACATCAATGTGTATATTACCCAGTATTGTGACATCACTGTGTGTATTACCCGTGTACTGTGACATCACTGTGTATATTACCCCTGTACTGTGACATCACTGTGTATATAACTCCTGTACTGTGACATCACTGTGTATGTTACCCCTGTACTGTGACATCACTATGTATATCTCCCCTGTACTATGACACCACTGTGTATATTACTCCTGTACTGTGACATCACTGTGTATATTACTCCTGTACTGACATCACTGTGTATATTACTCCTGTACTGTGACATCACTGTATATATTACCCCTGTACTGTGACATCACTGTGTATATTACTCCTGTACTGTGACATCACTGGGCATATTACCCCTGTACTGTGACATCACTGTGTATATTACCCCTGTACTGTGACATCACTGTGTATATTACTCCTGTACTGTGACATCATTGTGTATATTACCCAGTACTGTGACATCACTGTGTGTATTACTCGTGTACTGTGACATCACTGTGTATATTACCCCTGTACTGTGACATCACTGTGTATATAACTCCTGTACTGTGACATCACTGTGTATGTTACCCCTGTACTGTGACATCACTATGTATATCACCCCTGTACTATGACATCACTGTGTATATTACCCCTGTACTGTGACATCACTGTGTATATTACTCCTGTACTGACATCACTGTGTATATTACTCCTGTACTGTGACATCACTGTATATATTACCCCTGTACTGTGACATCACTGTGTATATTACTCCTGTACTGTGACATCACTGTGCATATTACCCCTGTACTGTGACATCACTGTCTATATTACCCCTGTACTGTGACATCTCTATGTATATTACCCCTGTACAGTGACATCGCTATGTATATTACCCTGTACTGTGACATCTCTATGTATATTACCCCTGTACAGTGACATCGCTATGTATATTACCCTGTACTGTGACATCACTGTGTATATTACCCCTGTACTGTGACATTACTGTGTATATTACCCCTGTACTGTGACATCACTATGTATATTAACCCTGTACTGTGACATCACTGTGTATATTACCTCTGTACTGTGACATTACTTTGTATTTTAACCTTGTACTGTGATATCACTGTGTATATTACCCCTGTACTGTGACATCACTATGTATATTACTCTTGTACTGTGACATCACTATGTATATTACCCCTGTACTGTGACATCACTGTGTATATCACCCTGTACTGTGACATCACTATGTATGTTACCACTGTACTGTGACATCACTGTGTATGTTACCCCTGTACTGTGACATCACTATGTATATTACTCCTGTACTGTGACATCACTGTGTATATTACCTCTGTACTGTGACATCACTGTGTATATTACCCCTGTGCTGTGACATCACTGTGTATATTACTCCTGTACTGTGACATCAATGTGTATATTACCCAGTATTGTGACATCACTGTGTGTATTACCCGTGTACTGTGACATCACTGTGTATATTACCCCTGTACTGTGACATCACTGTGTATATAACTCCTGTACTGTGACATCACTGTGTATGTTACCCCTGTACTGTGACATCACTATGTATATCTCCCCTGTACTATGACACCACTGTGTATATTACTCCTGTACTGTGACATCACTGTGTATATTACTCCTGTACTGACATCACTGTGTATATTACTCCTGTACTGTGACATCACTGTATATATTACCCCTGTACTGTGACATCACTGTGTATATTACTCCTGTACTGTGACATCACTGGGCATATTACCCCTGTACTGTGACATCACTGTGTATATTACCCCTGTACTGTGACATCACTGTGTATATTACTCCTGTACTGTGACATCATTGTGTATATTACCCAGTACTGTGACATCACTGTGTGTATTACTCGTGTACTGTGACATCACTGTGTATATTACCCCTGTACTGTGACATCACTGTGTATATAACTCCTGTACTGTGACATCACTGTGTATGTTACCCCTGTACTGTGACATCACTATGTATATCACCCCTGTACTATGACATCACTGTGTATATTACCCCTGTACTGTGACATCACTGTGTATATTACTCCTGTACTGACATCACTGTGTATATTACTCCTGTACTGTGACATCACTGTATATATTACCCCTGTACTGTGACATCACTCTGTATATTACCCCTGTACTGTGACATCACTGTGTATATTACCCCTGTACTGTGACATTACTGTGTATATTACCTCTGTACTGTGACATCACTGTGTATATTACCCTTGTTCTGTGATTTCACTATGTATTTTACCACTGTACTGTGACTTCACTATGTATATTAACCCTGTACTGTGACATCGCTATGTATATTACCCTGTACTGTGACATCACTGTGTATATTACCCCTGTACTGTGACATTACTGTGTATATTACCTCTGTACTGTGACATCACTGTGTATATTACCCTTGTTCTGTGATTTCACTACGTATTTTACCACTGTACTGTGACTTCACTATGTATATTAACCCTGTACTGTGACATCACTATGTATATTATCCCTGTACTGTTACATCACTGTGTATATTATCCCTGTACTGTGACATCACTGTGTATATTATCCCTGTACTGTGACATCACTGGGTATATTACCCCTGTACTGTGACATCACTGGGTATATTACCCCTGTACTGTGACATCACTGTGTATATTACCCCTATACTGTGACATCACTGGGTATATTACCCCTGTACAGTGATATCACTATGTATATTACCCTGTACTGTGACATCACTGTGTATATTACCCCTGTACAGTGATATCGCTGTGTATATTACCCCTGTACTGTGACATCACTATGTATATTACCCCTGTACTGTGACATCACTGTGTATATTCCTGTACTGTGACATCACTGTGTATATTACCCTGTGCTGTGACATCACTATGTATATTACTCCTGTACTGTGACATCACTATGTATATTACCCCTGTACTGTGACATCACTGTGTATATTACCCTGTACTGTGACATTACTATGTATATTACCCCTTTACTGTGACATCATTGTGTATATTACCCTGTAATGTGACATCACCATGTATATTACCCCTGTACTTTGACATCACTGTGTATATTCCTGTACTGTGACATCACTGTGTATATTACCCTGTGCTGTGACATCACTATGTATATTACCCCTGTACTTTGACATAACTGTGTATATTCCTGTACTGTGACATCACTGTGTATATTACTCCTGTACTGTGACATCACTGTGTATATTACCCTGTACTGTGACATCACTATGTATATTACCCCTTTACTGTGACATCACTGTGTATATTACCCTGTACTGTGACATCACTGTGTATATTACCCCTTTACTGTGACATTTCTGTGTATATTAGCGCTTTACTGTGACATCACTATGTATATTACTCCTGTACTGTGACATCACTATGTTTATTACCCCTGTATTGTGACATCACTCTGTATATTACCCCTGTTCTGTGACATCTCTATGTATATAACCCCTGTACTGTGACATCACTATGTATATTACCCCTGTACAGTGATATCACTATGTATATTACCCTGTACTGTGACATCACTGTGCATATTACCCCTGTACAGTGATATCACTGTGTATATTACCCCTGTACTGTGACATCACTATGTATATTACTCTTGTACTTTGACATCACAATGTATATTACCCCTGTACTGTGTCAACACTGTGTATATTACCCTATACTGTGACATCATTGTGTATATTACCCTGTACTGTGACATCACCATGTATATTACCCCTGTACTGTGACATCACTGTGTATATTCCTGTACTGTGACATCACTGTGTATATTACCCTGTGCTGTGACATCACTATGTATATTGCTCCTGTACTGTGACATCACGATGTATATTACCCCTGTACTGTGACATCACTGTGTATATTACCCTGTACAGTGACATCACTATGTATATTACTCCTGTACTGTGACATCACTATGTATATTACCATGAACTGTGACATTACTGTGTATATTACTCCTGTACTGTGGCATCACTATGTATGTTACCCTATACTGTAACATCACTGTGTACCCTGAACTGTGACATCACTGTGTATATTACTCCTGTACTGTGACATCACTGTGTTTATTACTCCGTACTGTGACATCACTGTGTATATTACCCCTGTACTGTGACATCACTATGTATATTACCCCTGTACTGTGACATCACTGTGTATATTACTCCTGTACTGTGACATCACTGTGTATATTACCCCTGTACTGTTACATCACTGTGTATATTACCCCTGTACTGTGACATCACTATGTATATTAACCCTGTACTGTGACATCACTGTGTATATTACCTCTGTACTGTGACATTACTTTGTATTTTAACCTTGTACTGTGATATCACTGTGTATATTACCCCTGTACTGTGACATCACTATGTATATTACTCTTGTACTGTGACATCACTATGTATATTACCCCTGTACTGTGACATCACTGTGTATATCACCCTGTACTGTGACATCACTATGTATGTTACCACTGTACTGTGACATCACTGTGTATGTTACCCCTGTACTGTGACATCACTATGTATATTACTCCTGTACTGTGACATCACTGTGTATATTACCTCTGTACTGTGACATCACTGTGTATATTACCCCTGTGCTGTGACATCACTGTGTATATTACTCCTGTACTGTGACATCAATGTGTATATTACCCAGTATTGTGACATCACTGTGTGTATTACCCGTGTACTGTGACATCACTGTGTATATTACCCCTGTACTGTGACATCACTGTGTATATAACTCCTGTACTGTGACATCACTGTGTATGTTACCCCTGTACTGTGACATCACTATGTATATCTCCCCTGTACTATGACACCACTGTGTATATTACCCCTGTACTGTGACATCACTGTGTATATTACTCCTGTACTGACATCACTGTGTATATTACTCCTGTACTGTGACATCACTGTATATATTACCCCTGTACTGTGACATCACTGTGTATATTACTCCTGTACTGTGACATCACTGGGCATATTACCCCTGTACTGTGACATCACTGTGTATATTACCCCTGTACTGTGACATCACTGTGTATATTACTCCTGTACTGTGACATCATTGTGTATATTACCCAGTACTGTGACATCACTGTGTGTATTACTCGTGTACTGTGACATCACTGTGTATATTACCCCTGTACTGTGACATCACTGTGTATATAACTCCTGTACTGTGACATCACTGTGTATGTTACCCCTGTACTGTGACATCACTATGTATATCACCCCTGTACTATGACATCACTGTGTATATTACCCCTGTACTGTGACATCACTGTGTATATTACTCCTGTACTGACATCACTGTGTATATTACTCCTGTACTGTGACATCACTGTATATATTACCCCTGTACTGTGACATCACTGTGTATATTACTCCTGTACTGTGACATCACTGTGCATATTACCCCTGTACTGTGACATCACTGTCTATATTACCCCTGTACTGTGACATCTCTATGTATATTACCCCTGTACAGTGACATCGCTATGTATATTACCCTGTACTGTGACATCTCTATGTATATTACCCCTGTACAGTGACATCGCTATGTATATTACCCTGTACTGTGACATCACTGTGTATATTACCCCTGTACTGTGACATTACTGTGTATATTACCTCTGTACTGTGACATCACTGTGTATATTACCCTTGTTCTGTGATTTCACTATGTATTTTACCACTGTACTGTGACTTCACTATGTATATTAACCCTGTACTGTGACATCACTATGTATATTATCCCTGTACTGTTACATCACTGTGTATATTATCCCTGTACTGTGACATCACTGTGTATATTATCCCTGTACTGTGACATCACTGGGTATATTACCCCTGTACTGTGACATCACTGGGTATATTACCCCTGTACTGTGACATCACTGTGTATATTACCCCTATACTGTGACATCACTGGGTATATTACCCCTGTACTGTGACATTACTATGTATATTACCCCTGAACAGTGACATCACTATGTATATTACCTCTATACTGTGACATCACTGGTTATATTACCCCTGTACTGTAACTTCACTATGTATATTACCCTGTACTGTTACATCACTGTGTATATTACCCCTGTAATGTGACATCACTGTGTATATTACCCCTCTACTGTGACATCACTGGGTATATTACCCCTGTACTTTGACATTACTATGTATATTACCCCTTTACTGTGACATCACTGTGTATACTACCCCTTTTCTGTGACATCACTATGTATATTACCCCTGTACTTTGACATCACTATGTATATTACTCATGTACTGGGACATCACTGTGTATATTGCCCCTGTACTGTGACATCACTATGTATAATAACTCTCTACTGTGACATCACTATGTGTATTACCCCTGTACTGTGACATCACTTTGTATATTACCCCTGTACTGTGACATCACTATGTTTATTACCCCTTTAGTGTGACATCACTATGTATATTGCCCTGTACTGTGACATCACTATGTATATTACCCTGTACAGTGACATCACTGTGTAAATTACCCCTGTACTGTGACATCACTGTGTATATTACCTCTGTACTGTGACATCACTGTGTATAGTACCCCTGTCCTGTGACTTCACTATGTATAATACCCCTGTATTGCGACATCACTGGGTATATTACCCTTGTGCTGTGACATCGCTGCGTATATTACCCCTGTACTGTGACATCACTGTGTGTATTACCCATGTACTGTTACATCACTGTGCATATTACCCCTGTACTGTTATATCACTGTGCATATTACCCCTGTACTGTGTCATCACTATGTATATTACCCCTGTACTGTGACATCACTGTGTATATTACCCCTGTACTGTGACATCACTATGTATATTACCCCTGTACTGTGACAGCACTCTGTATATTACCCCTGTACTGTGACATCACTATGTATATTACTGCTTTACTGTGACAGCACTCTGTATATTACCCCTGTACTGTGACATCACTATGTATATTACTCCTGTACTGTGACTTCACTATGTATATTAACCCTGTACTGTGACATCACTGTGTATATTACCCCTGTACTGTGACATCACTGTGTATGTTATCCCTGTACTGTCACATCACTGTGTACATTACCTCTGTACTGTGACATCACTATCTATATTACCCTGAACTGTTACATCGCTGTTTATATTACCCCTGTACTGTGACATCACTATGTATATTACCCCTGTACTGTGACAGCACTATTTATATTACCCCTGTACTGTTACATCACTGTGCATATTACTCCTGCACTGTGAGATCACTGTGTATATTACCCCTGTATTGTGACATCACTGTGTATATTACCTCTGCAATGTGACATCACTGTGCATATTACCCCTGTACTGTGACATCACTGTGTATATTACCCCTGTACTGTGACATCACTATTTATATTACCCCTGTACTGTTACATCACTATGCATATTACCCTGTTCTGAACCATCACTATGTATATTACCCCTGTACAGTTACATCACTGTGTATATTACCCCGGTACTGTGACATCACGATGTATATTACCCCTGTACTGTTTCATCACTGTGTATATTACCCCTCTTCTGTGACATCACTATGTATATTACCCCTGTACTGTTACATCACTGTGTATATTACCCCTGTACTGTGACATCACTATGTATATTACCCTTGTACTGTGACATCACTGTGTATATTACCCCTGTACTGTGACATCACTATGTATACTACCCCTGTACTCTGACATCACTGTGTATATTACCCCTGTACTGTGACATCACTATGTATATTACCCCTGTACTGTGACATCACTATGTATATTACCCCTTTACTGTTACAGCGCTCTATATATTACCCCAGTACTCTGACATCACGTGTATATTACCCCTGTACTGTGACATCACTGTGTATATTACCCCTGTACTGTGGCATCACTATGTATATTACCCCTTTACTGTTACAGCGCTCTATATATTACCCCAGTACTCTGACATCACGTGTATATTACCCCTGTACTGTGACATCACTGTGTATATTACCTCTGTGCAGTGACATCACTGTGTATATTACCCCTGTACTGTAACATCACTATGTATATTACCTCTGTACTGTGACATCACTGTGTATAGTACCCCTGTACTGTGATATCACTGTGTGTATTATCCATGTACTGTGACATCACTATGTATATTACCCATGTACTGTTACATCACTGTGCATATTACCCCTGTACTGTGACATCACAATGTATGTTACCCCTGTACTGTTACATCACTGTGTATATTACCCCTGTACTGTGACATCACTGTTTATATTACCCCTGTTCTGCGACATCACTGTGTATATTACCCCAGTACTGTGACATAACTATATATATTACCACTTTACGGTGACATCACTGTGTATATTACCCCTTTTCTGTGACATCACTATGTTTATTACCCCTGTACTGTGACACCACTATGTATATTACTCCTGTACTGTGACTTCACTATGTATATTACCCCTGTTCTGTGACATCAGTATCTATATTCCTTATGTACTGTGACATCACTGTGTATATTGCCCCTGTAGTGTGACATCACTATGTATATTCCCTCTCTACTCTGACATCACTATGTATATCACCCCAGTACTGTGACATCACTGAGTATATTACCCCTGTACTGTGACATCACTATGTTTATTACCCCTTTTCTGTGACATGACTATGTATATTACCCCTGTACTGTGACATCACTATGTATATTACCTCTGTACTGTGACATCACTGTGCATATTACCCCTGTACTGTGACATCTCTGTGTTTATTACCCCTGTACTGTGACATCACTGTGTATTTTATCCCTGTACTGTGACATCACTATCTATATTACCCTGTACTGTTACATCACTGTTTATATTACCCCTGTACTGTGACATCACTATGTATATTACCACTTTACTGTGACAGCACTGTGTATAGTACCTCTGTACTGTGACTTCACTATGTATATTACCCCTGTACTGTGACATCTCGATGTATATTAACCCTGTACAGTGACATCACTATGTATATTGCCGCTGTACAGTGACATCACTATGTATATTAACGCTGTACTGTGATATCCCTATGTATATTACTTCTTTACTGTGACATCACTGTGTATATTACCACTGTACTGTGATATCACTGTGTATATTACCCCTGTACTGTGACTTCACTATGCATATTACCCCTGTACTGTGACATCATTTTGTATATTACCCCTGTACTGTGACATCACTATGTATATTAAGCTTGTACTGTGATATCACTGTGTATATTACCCCTGTACTGTGACTTCAATATGTATATTACCCCTGTACTGTGACATCACTATGTATATTAACTCTCTACTGTGACATCACTATGTATATTACCCCTGTACTGTGACGTCACTGTCTATATTACCCTTGTACCGTGACATCACTATGTATATTAACCTTGTACTGTGACATCACTATGTATATTACCCCTGTACTGTGACTTCACTATGTATATTACCCCTGTATTGTGATATCACTATGTATATTATCTCTCAACTGTGACATCACTATGTATATTACTCCTGTCCTGTGACATCACTGTCTATATTACCCCTGTACAGTAACATCACTGTGTATATTACCCATGTACTGTAACATCACTGTGTATATTACCCCTGTACTGTGACTTCACTATGTATATTACCCCTGTACTGTGACATCACTGTGTATATTACCTCTGTACTGTGACATCACTGTGTATATTACCTCTGTTCTGTGATTTCACTATGTATTTTACCCCTGTACTGTGACTTCACTATGTATATTACCCCTGTACTGTGACATCACTGTGTATATTACCCCTGTACTGTGACATTACTGTGTATATTACCTCTGTACTGTGACAACACTGTGTATATTACCCCTGTACTGTGACATTACTGTGTATATTACCCCTGTACTGTGACATCACTGTGTATATTACCTCTGTTCTGTGATTTCACTATGTATTTTACCCCTGTACTGTGACTTCACTATGTATATTACCCCTGTACTGTGACATTACTGTGTATATTACCCCTGTACTGTGACATTACTGGGTATATTACCCTTGTGCTGTGACATCGCTTGCTATGTTACCCCTGTACTGTGACATCACTGGGTATATTACCCTTGTGCTGTGACATCACTGTGTATATTATCCCTGTACTGTGACATCACTGTGTATATTACCCCTGTACTGTTACATCACTATACATATTACCCCTGTACTGTGCCATCACTATGTATATTACCCCTGTACTGTTACATCACTGTGTATATTACCCCTGTACTGTGGCATCACTCTGTATATTACCCCTGTACTGTTACATCACTGTTTATATTACCCCTGTACTGTGACATCACTATGTATATTACCCCTGTACTGTGACATCACTGTGTATATTACCCCTGTACTATGACATCACTGTGTATATTACCCCTGTACTGTGCCATCACTGTGTATATTACCCCTGTACTGTGACTTCACTATGTATATTACCCCTTTACTGTGACAGCACACTGTATATTACCCCAGTACTCTGACATCACTGTGTATATTACCCCTGTAATGTGACATCACTGTGTATATTACCTCTGTGCTGTGACATCACTGTGTATATTACCCCTGTACTGTGACATCACAATGTATATTACCTCTGTACTGTGATATCACGGTGTATAGTACCCCTGTACTGTGATATCACTGTGTGTATTATCCCTGTACTGTGACATCACTGTGTATATTACCCCTGTACTGTGACATCACTATGTATATTACCCCTGTACTGTTACATCACTGTGCATATTACCCCTGTACTGTGACATCACTATGTATATTACCCCTGTACTGTTACATCACTGTGTATATTACCCCTGTACTGTGACATCACTGTTTATATTACCCCTGCACTGTGACATCACTATGTATATTACCCCTGCACAGTGACATCACTATGTATATTGCCCCTTTTCTGTGACATCACTATGTATATTACCCCTGTACTGTGACATCACTGTGTATATTACCCCTGTACTGTGATATCACTATGTATACTACCCCTGTACTGTGACATCACTATGTATATTACCCCTGTACTGTGACATCACTGTGTATATTAACTCTCTACTGTGACATCACTATGTATATTACCCTGTACTGTGACATCACTGTGTATATTACCCCTGTAGTGTGACATCACTGTGCATATTACCCATTTAATGTGACATCACTGTGTATATTACCCCTGTACTGTGACATCACTGTGTATATTACCCCTGTACTGTGACATCACTATGTATAGTACCTCTGTACTGTGACATCACTGTGTATAGTACCCCTGTACTGTGAATTCACTATGTATATTACCCCTGTACTGTGACATTACTGTGTATATTACCTCTGTACTGTGACATCACTGTGTATATTACCCCTGTTCTGTGACTTCACTATGTATTTTACCCCTGTACTGTGACATCACTATGTATTTTACCCCTGTACTGTCACATCACTATGTATATTAACCCTGTACTGTGACATCACTATGCATATTGCCTCTTTTCTGTGACATCACTATGTATATTAGCCCTGTTCTGTGATATCCCTATGTATATTACTTCTGTACAGTGACATCACTGTGTATAATACCCCTTTACTGTGACATCACTGTGTATATTACCCCTGTATTGTGACTTCACTATGTATATTACCCCTGTACTGTGACATCATTTTGTATATTACCCCTGTACTGTGACATCACTATGTATATTACTCCTGTACTGTGACTTCACTATGTTTATTACCCCTGTACTGTGACATCACTATGCATATTACTCACGTACTGTGACATCACTGTGTATATTGCCCCTATACTGTGACATCACTTTGTATATTAACTCTCTACTGTGACATCACTATGTATATTACCCCTGTACTGTGACATCACTAAGTTTATTTCCCCTGTACTGTGACATGACTGTATATATTACCCCTGTACTGTGACATCACTGTGCATATGTGACACCCCAGCGGTCTGGTTGCCACAGTGATAGAGATATTACGTCTGAGAGCAGGTGGGAGGTCTCTTGGTCAGGGATCCTATGCATGCCACACCTCCTGCCCAGTCCTGGGAGGGGAAGAACTTCCCCTATATAAACCTAGGGCTGAGGCAGGGTTAGTGAGTAGAGAAGAGGTAGAGAAGAGAAGCAGCATAGGAAGAAACTACAGGAGCTCTGTAGGAGCAGTGCAACAAGGAGTCAGGGGCTGGCAGCTGCAGAGCTCGCCCTGACTGAGAAGATTTCTCACCGGACCCGGAGTCCGAAGCTGTGGGGACTAACTCCTATCCAGCAGCAGAAACCGACCGGCAGGGGATTGCAGGTCCTCTGGCCCAGAAACCCGAAGGCACGGTCACACGCGTGGGACCAGCACCGCCGTCGTGGAGCGGAAGCTACTAGAAGGCCCCGAGTCACCGGCCATACGGGTGAGCACCACACGGTACACTCAGGGACGTGGGCTACTTATACCCGCCTCTAGCAAGGTAGCCAGAAGAGTACAGTCAGTTTAGGAGGCCTACAACTCCGCCTGGCCAGGGGAGATCCCATCTGCTCAAGGACTGACCAGGCCCCAATCGCTAGCCAGTACTCCGGGAGGGTCTATCTTTGTCACCAGTAAAGACCCTGAACTACACCGTACCGTCTCCGAGTGGTTCCTGCTACCCCCATCGTCCACGTCGGCTGCCCTGAGGCCATACCCCTCCCGTTGGGGGTTATGCTATCACGCTGCACAATCCTACCACCGGCCTCAGCGGTCTGCCCTGCAGCAGCAGCTCCTTAGCTGTACTCAACGGGTGGCGTAGTCGTCCAACATCTACCGCTGATACAGCGCCACTTAGTCTGACTCCCTGGGCACGGACCGGATCACCGCCACGAGACTACAACCCTCAAGAGATCCGGCTCCGGGTAAGCTCCCGCATGCGCAACGCAGCGCGACACAGGCCCAGGGGCGCGTCACATATTACCCCTGTACTGTGACATCACTGTGTATGACTCGCCCCCTGGGCCGTGGGGCACTCGGATCCGGGCAATAGGGGAACAATGGGAGTAGTAGTGGCAACCCGGTTCCGTGTCTCAGGGTGGTCAGGCCAGTGGTAGTCCGTTATGTGCTGATGATTATGTCCGACTACGCCACCCGTGGATTTGCGGTCATTAGGAACCGCCGCTGCAAGGCAGACCGCTGGGGCTGGTGATGTATGCAGCTGGGATGGTGTGACTCCCCACGGGAAGAGTGCGGCCCCAGGGCAGTGTAGTGGATGTTGGGAGTGATGGTAGTGAGAGTCCCAGTGCTGATAGTGCTGGAGGAGCAAGGAGTACACAGACAACAGGTTGCAGTCCAGGGTCTTTACTAGAACAGGTAAATTGACCCACAAACAGTCCCGGCCAGGAGGAGACCTGGATGTCTGAGAGCAACGGGGAAATTGGCCCTGGTCAGGGTGAGGGTGTAGGCCTACCGTGCTTTCTGTGCTCCTTCTGGCTATCTCCTCCTTATAGGGTAACAGCCCACGTTTCCGAGCTCTCCGTGTATTCTCGCCTGTATGACCTGCGACGTGGGTTCCTTTCTGCTCCCAGCCTTGTACGGCTTTGCTGGTCCCTTCTGTTGTGGCAGGGCCTCCAGGCTTCTTAGGCCAAGGAATATACAGTCCCCTGCGGACTGGTTATCTACTGAAGAATGTGGAATCCTTCCAGCCTCAGACACCAAAGTCTGGTAAATTAAGTGCTTTATCTGCCAAGACAGGCTCACTTCGCCTCTTGTCTCTGGCTTGTGGCTCTCCTCCTGCCACACTTCCTCTTAGGTGCAATACAACTGTCTGTCCCTGCTCTGCTCTGGGACAAGTCTCAGTCCTGAGACAGGTCGTCAAGTTCTCCCTAACCCTGCCCCCAGTACCAGCTTTTATAGGGGCAGCCTGCTCCCCCTACTGGCCTGAGACAGGAGGTACTGCATGCTAATGTTCCCCTGACTAGAGAACCTCCCCCTTGCTCTCAGACACAGCTTTATTACACTTGTGGCATCCAGGCCAGGGTGACACATTCCCCCCTAGTAGAATTTTAGTACTCCGGGACTAAACAATAAACAAAGACAATATACATGACTATAAAACATTAACAGACAGACGGCGCACAGATTGAGTTCTTAAGGTCACAGTGTGGTCTGTGACCGGGTGTCCATATCACCAATACAACGGGGAGCCTTAACCAAGTGGGGGTCTGTCCTACCCCAAGTCCTTTACAGTCTTAGTTCATTCCTTGGTTAGGCTCTGAACGCAGTCCATACAAGGTCCCGGTTATAAAAAGTCCATAACCTTTGAGTCCTTACGGTAGCTGCAAGAAACTGAAACACAGAATTACCAAACATGCATGTAACTTGGCAAACATTTCAACATTTGGCAACAGGGTTATTTACAATTTTAGTGCATCCTATATTCTCCAGCGAGCGGGTATCTGTCCCTTTGTGCTCCTGGTTGACCTACGTAGCCCACTGTCTGGTGGTGGACAGACCTGGCTTTCCCCACTAGCATTAGGGGTACAGCTACCATCTGGGTGTACAGGTAGGGCAGGCAGCTGTCTGCGGGTTCTTTGGCTTACCGCAGGCATGGCAGGCTCACTGTCAGCAGAGGGTTGACTCTCCTGGGCTGCTGGTACAGGCTCTTCTGCCTCTGGAACCGCTTGCTCCTCTTCACCTTCCGGCTCTGGTGTTGGTTGTTGCTGTGCCGGTTGCAGGAAATGCAGGACGGGTACCACTATGGCATCATTTATGCGAGTCCAGGACTGCGGGAACTCTCCGAGAACGGTGCTGATCATTTCTTCCTTGTCCTCTGCGGGTTCAAGGTCACTCTGATCCTCTTCTGCACTACGGAGTTGCTCGGGGCACCTTTTGAGGTGGTCTCTGGAGATGGTACTAGTGGTTTCTCCTCCGTCCTTGGTGATCACGCACACCTTCGGGTTGTCGTGATCAGACTGCAGTACGGTGTAGGGTTCCCTTTCCCACTGGTCGTCCAACTTATGTAGTCTTCTCTTTCGCTTTAGGACCTGCTCACCAGGTTCTAAGGGACCAGCAGGGGCGTGTTGGTTGAAGAGTCTTTCTTGCTTTTCTCTCACCTGGGCCAGGCTCCTCTCCACACTCTCCTGTACCTTATTGTACTGCAGTTGCCTTTCCATATCCCAGTCCGCATCCAGGGAGGTGTCCTCAGGTGTTAGGACTCCCATCTCCAGGTCTACGGGCAGCTTACCCGGTCTGGCTCGCATCAGGTAAGCCGGGGTGCAGTTGGTAGCATTCACCGGGATATGATTGTATAAGTCTATCAGGTCCGGCAGTTTTTCTGGCCACAGGCTGCGTTCCTCCAGGGGCAACGTCTTCAGGAGATCAATAACTATATTGTTCATCTTCTCACACATCCCGTTGGTTTGTGGGTGGTAAGGCGTTGTCCGAATCTTCTTACAGCCTTAGAGGTTGCAGGACTCCTGGAAGATTTCAGCCTCGAATGCTGGACCCTGGTCTGTCAGGACCTGTTCCGGATACCCGTGTGGACGGCAGAAGTATTGCTGGAAGGCTCTGGAAGCTGTTTGGGCTGTCAAGTCCTGTACCGGGACCACCACTAGAAAACGGGAATAGTGGTCCACGATTGTCAGGGCATAGATGTATCCTGACCGGCTGGGAGCAAATTTGACATGGTCCAGAGCTACCAGCTCAAGAGACAGCGTGGTGACGATGGGCCTCAAGGGTGTCTTCTGGCTGGCACGTTCCTTCCTCCTTAGGTGACAAGGGCCACAGTCTCTGCACCATTTTTCTACAGCTCCTCTCATGCCGACCCAAAAGAACCTTCCTCTTAGCAGGAACTCCAGTTTCTTCCAACCGAAGTGCCCCGCTCTGTCATGGTAAGCCCCCAGGACCATAGCTGCATCCCGCCTCGGGACCATGACTTGCCAGGTCAGCTCGTGCGTCCGGTGGTTGACAATCCTTCTGCACAACTTGCCTTCGTAGAGGAACAGCTTGCTCTTCTCTTTCCATAGCTGCTTGGCTTCCTCTGGGGCGTCCGGATCCATGCGGGCGTCTTCCTGGGTCAGCAGATCTTTCACCAGGCGGATGGCAGGGTCACTATCTTGGGTTTCGGCCCAGCTGTGGTGAGGTAGGGGATTGATCATTACGGTTGTTAGATCCTCCTCCTTCACGCGGTGGGAGTATTGAGCGGCTCCATACCGGTGGAACGCGGGGAGTTCTACCCCCTCCAGCTCTTCTGGGTCTTCGTCACCTTCAGGTAAGTGAGGCATTCTTGATAGGGCGTCCGCGTTGGCATTGGTTTTGCCTGCCCGGTACTTGATCACGAAGTCATAGTTGGAGAGACGGGCCATCCACCGCTGTTCCAGGGCACCCAGTCTTGCATTGTCTAGGTGTGTCAATGGGTTGTTGTCCGTGTACACGGTGAACTTCGCGGAGGCCAGGTAATGCTTGAAGCGTTCCGTCACGGCCCACACCACCGCCAAGAATTCTAGCTTGAAGGAGCTGTAATTCTCCGGGTTCCTCTCGGTGGGCCTCAGCTTCCGGCTGGCGTATGCGATCACCCGTTCTCTGCCCTGTTGGTTTTGGGACAGTACGGCTCCCAGTCCCACATTACTGGCGTCTGTGTGGAGAATGAAAGGCTGGCCATAATCAGGGTAGGCCAGGATCTCATCCCCCGTGAGGGCCATCTTCAACTGGCGGAAGGACTCCTCTTCCGGTTTATCCCACTTGAAGGGTGGCTTTTGACTTCTGGACTTAGACTGTCCGATCAGGAGGTCCTGCATAGGAGCTGCCATCTTAGTGAACCCGGGGATGAACCTTCGGTAGTAGCCTACCAACCCGAGGAATTGCCTCACTTCCTTGATGTTCGTGGGGCTTGGCCAGCTCTTGATTGCCGTGACCTTGTCAGGGTCGGGGGCCACTCCTTCCGCGCTTACCACGTGCCCTAGGTACTGAACGTTTGGTTTCAGCAGGTGACACTTCGATGGTTTCACCTTCGGGCCATAGCCTGCCAGGGCTTCGAACACCTCAGCCAGGTGCTTGAGATGGTCCTCGTAGGTCTTCGAATAGACGATCACGTCGTCCAGGTAAAGGAGGACCGTCTCGAAGTTTCGGTGCCCTAGACAGCATTTCATCAGTCGCTGGAAGGTCCCTGGTGCGTTGCAGAGCCCGAAAGGCATACAGTTGAATTCGCTCAGTCCCATCGGGGTGGTGAAGGCGGTCTTCTCCTTGTCAGCCTCTGCCACAGGAACCTGCCAGTACCCGCTAGTAAGGTCCAAAGTAGAAAAGAAGTTAGCTGATTTTAGTGCGACTAAAGACTCCTCTATTCTAGGCAGCGGATATGCGTCTTTGTGGGTGATACGGTTGATTTGTCTATAGTCCACGCACATTCTCATGGTGCCGTCCTTCTTTTTCACCAGAACCAAGTGGGTTGCCCAGGGGCTACAGCTATCTCTAATGACCCCAGCTTCCTTCATTTCTCTTAGCATGCCCTTTGCGTTCTGATAATGTGCAGGGGGTACAGGTCGGTGTCTTTCTTTTATCGGTGGGTGGCTCCCTGTGGGGATGTGGTGTTCTATCCCTTTTACTCTGCCGAAGTCTAGCGGGTGCTTACTAAAGACTCTCTCGTACTCATGTACCACCCGGTAGACTCCTTGTTTTTGGTGCAGGGGAGTGGAGTCAGCACCCACGTGGAGTTTCTAGCACCAGTGCTCCTTTTGCTTCTGGGAGCCATTACCCTCCGCCTGTGGAGATGGAGGCAAGGGTTCCACGGCCCTGATAGCTTTGTGTTCGACAACAAACAGTTTGGCGAGTGTAGCGTACCTGGGTAAGTGTACCTCCCTCTCCCCAATGTTGAGGATGCGGATGGGCACCCTCCCATGACGGACATCAACCAACCCCCGGGCTGTCAAAATGGTGGGCCTGCTGTCTGAGTACACGGGTTCTACCATGGCTTGGTAGTCTCTACCTCTCAACCCGATTGCAGTCCGACACCAGATCATCATTTCACTTTTGGGAGGCATGGAAATGGGGAATGGGTCACTCAGTCTTATGCTACCGATCTCACCACCAGACAGTTCTACCTGCTGCCGTCTCATCAGGGCTTTTATCTCCTTGTTGAGGACTCTCGGTTGGCTGGAACTAGCATTCACCGCCACCTGTTGTAGAATTACAATTACCTCTGAAAGACAATTTTCAATTACGTTAGTACCCACAGTTATTTTAGGGTGACTTTCACGATGGTCAATGTCCACAATAATTACTCCCTGTGCCGGTAGTTCAACTTTACCAATTTTAATGGTCATCTCCTTGAACCCCATCTGCGTCATGGGTAAGTCATTACTGGCGATGATGCTCAAGTTACTGTCTGGATACCGTGTGATATCAGCATCAGTCCAATACTGCTTAAAAAGTACATAAGGGATAGTGGTTACTTGCGACCCAGTATCCAGCAAGGCGCTCATGGGGATACCGTCCAGCACCACGGGTAAAACCGGGCGCCCCCCAACGTACTTATCATGTCAATTATAAGGGCCTGGTGATCTTATGCCTGGGGGTTGGCCCTCTGCCCCAGGTTGGACCCGTTTAAATTACAGTACCTGGAAATGTGTCCGGGCTGGTTGCATCGACGGCAAATGGGCTGCACATCCTCTTCGTAGCGGTCTGTGGGCCTCCCTCGGAACGACGGGATCCTCCTCTGTCGACGCCACGGGACATCCTCCAGACTTGAAGCCAGCTCGATGGGTCTTGACGGGTCCACTTGCAACGCCTGGACGGTCCTGGTCAACGCCGCAACGCTCCTGGTCAGCTCCTGGACTTGGTGGTGCAGGTCTTTCGACGGGGCTTGGTTCAGGGCCTGTGCATCAGCCCCCACGGGGTCCATGGAGGAGGGCGCCGCCTCCTGGTGGTAGGTGAGAGCAGGGCGCCGGGGGTTTATAGCGCCACTGGTTGCAGATTCATGGAGCACCCTTATGGCCCTGTCCTTAAATTGGGCAAAGGTCAGGTCGGGGTTCTGAAAGAACATGAGGCGCAGCTGGGCCCTGTGGGCGCTGGACAGCAGACCTTCTATGAATTGTTCTGTTAGCAGTTTATCCGTTTCCTGCACACTGCGAGGGTCAGTTTGTTGGATAGCCCTCAAGGCTTCCTGCAGATTTAGGGCATAGTCTCTGATGCTGTCCTGTGCCCGCTGCTTACATCCATAGAACCTCATTTTAATTTCAGCGGAGGTACGTGTGTCAAAGGTACCCCGCAGCCGGGCCAGAATACCCTTCACGGTCCTTTTCTCCTCAGTGGGCCATGACTTTACCTCCCTTTGGGCTGCGCCAGTTAACTGCCCTGTCAATATGCTGACCTTCTGTTCCTCTGTCAGGGGGTAAACCTGGAGCAAACTGTACAGCCTTTCCTTAAAGTCAGTTAGGGCATGGGGCTCCCCTGAATACTTAAGCAGCCAGGCTGCTCCAGGGATGTAAGGCAGGGAAAATGGCATCACCGCTGCTGCATCCGTGTTGGTGGTAGTGGGCGCCTCCGTGTCCGACATCTTCCTCCCCCCTAGTTAAGCGTGGCCTACCTTCCGACGATCCTCTTCTGTAGGCCGCGGCTCCGCTGCTGCTGCTCTGGACGAGGACCTTGCGTCGCGTCCTGATGACGTCAGCGTCGCTCTCTCTCCCTTCCAGGACCTTGCGCAGCGTCGGTGCGTGGGGCGGAGCTTCGGATCTCGCGTGGTTTGGACGTCCACGCCCCTCTTATTCCCGCGCGGCGTCCTGAAGATGGCGTCCGATGGCGGGAAAACAGACAACAGGTTGCAGTCCAGGGTCTTTACTAGAACAGGTAAATTGACCCACAAACAGTCCCGGCTAGGAGGGGACCTGGATGTCTGAGAGCAACGGGGAAATTGGCCCTGGTCAGGGTGAGGGTGTAGGCCTACTGTGCTTTCTGTGCTCCTTTTGGCTATCTCCTCCTTTTAGGGTAACAGCCCACGTTTCCGAGCTCTCCGTGTATTCTCGCCTGTATGGCCTGCGACGTTGTCACGGGTGTGTCGCCACGAAGATCGTCACGATTACACAGCCTGACTTCTCGCAGCTGACTTTTTGGTGCTTTGTGTTTTTCAGCAGTGAGGGAGTTAATTCTCTCTCTCTCTGTGCTAGACGAGGTCCAGCCTCGCCCAGCTGCAATCAATGTTGCTCTAGTGAGTCTCCTTCATATGCCTGCTGGTCTGTTAGGGAAGTGTCGGTGAAAGCTTTTCATGCAGACTAACAGAGCGGATCGTGGCATTTGGAGTTTAAGAGATAAGTGTATTTGGAGAGTTTTTTCCCTTCCTCGCTTTATCATTTATCTCCTTTCCCGTTGGTTTTCCCTCTGTTGTAGTTGTGTAGTTTTTGTATGCAAGGTGATTTTGGTTTTTCCCTTGTACTGTCTCGTGCGTCTAAGTACTGTGTGTGGGCATATTATTACTTGTCCCCTTTTGTAGTGATCGGGGTCCTTCTCAGGACTAGATTACTTTGGTGCAGGGATCCTCAGGAGGTAGGGGTTACGCTGGCGGCCTGGACCTCTGTACCTTTAACAGTACCTCCAGGTTGAGGGATTAGTCAGGGCCCCAGCTTAGGGTCAGCTTAGGCCCCTACCTCCAGTATACAGAGACAGCGTGACATTTTCACCGACCCGCTTAGTTTTTCTCCAGCTACCATGGATCCAGTAGCCGGTCTAGCTCGGCAGTTGCAGAGCTTGTCCATGGAGCTGACGGACGTTAGGTCCAAGGTTTTGTATCCTCAGGAGCAAGCCGGACCAGAACCTAAAGTGGCTCTCCCTGACAGGTTCACTGGGGGGCGGGACAAGTTTTTTGTTTTCCGGGAGGCATGCAAGTTGTACTTTCGGCTGCGGCCTCGGTCATCGGGGAGTGAAGAACAAAGGGTGGGAATTGTCATCTCGCTCCTACAAGGGGACCCACAATCTTGGGCGTTCTCTCTTCCCCCGGGCTCCCCGGTTCTCCTGTCAGTGGATAGGTTTTTCGCTGCTCTGGGACTCGTATATGATGACCCAGATCGGATCTCCCTTGCTGAGTCTAAGTTACGTAGGATCCAGCAGGGAGATCGTCCCGCGGAGGAATTCTGTTCGGAGTTCCGCAGGTGGGCCACGGACACCCAGTGGAATGACCCGGCTCTTAGGAGCCAGTTTTGTCAAGGTTTATCCGACAAATTACAGGATGTGTTGGCACAGTATGACTCTCCCGCGTCACTGGAAGCCGCTATGGCCCTTGCTATTCGCGTTGACAGACGGCTTCGGGAGAGGTGTGGGATAACTCTACCCCCTGTGATGACTCCACCTCCTACAAGGTCCCCTCATATGGTTGTTCCCCTGGTCAGTCCAGAGGAGCCTATGCAATTAGGTGGGACATCATTTCGGGGGAGGGGACCGGTGGTGCGCCATAAGACAGGAAGGTGTTTCTTCTGCGGGAGAAAGGGACATTTTATTGGGGGGTGTCCATCCCGTCCCTTGCAGAGTGAAGAGTCGTCGGAAAACTGTTGATCCCAGGTTGTGTGGTGGACGGCAATCTGGGAGTAGGTATTTCGTCCCTAGGTTCGTCTCAGTTTCTCGTACCGGCGGAGGTGGTGGTGGGTACGAGAACTGAGAGGATATCTGTTCTTCTGGATAGTGGGGCCGGGGCTAATCTGGTTGATGCTCGGTTTGCCCGGGTTCAAGGTATGCGATTGAGTGAGTTGGCTAAACCCATCCCCATATTTTCGATCGATGCCAGGCCTCTCGGTCAGGGAAGTTTTTTGCAAGCTGTGCATAATGTAAAACTTCAGGTGGGGGCAATACATAAAGAACTGTTGTCTTGCTACGTGTTGGAGGGTCTTCCCACTCCTATAGTGTTGGGCCTTCCTTGGTTAACTAAGCATAACCCGGTTATTAATTGGCAAACCAGAGAGATAAGCCAATGGAGTAAATTCTGTAATAAAAACTGCATGAACACGGTCATCGGTGCGGTTACTCCTTGGGTATTACCTCCATTTCTGGCGGACTTTGAGGATGTATTCTCGGAGAAAGGGTGTCAGGAACTACCTCCTCATCGCGAGTATGACTGTTCTGTAAAACTGCTCCCTGAGGCCAAGTTACCTAAAGCTAGGTTGTATAACCTTTCTGGTCCTGAGAGGCAGGCCATGAAGGATTATATTTCAGAAAGTCTGGCTAAGGGGCATATTAGACCTTCATCTTCACCGGTGGCTGCGGGGTTCTTCTTTGTTAAGAAGAAAGATGGAGGCCTACGCCCTTGCCTGGATTTCCGTGAACTGAATCGGATTACGGTCCGGGATCCGTATCCGCTCCCACTTATTCCCGATCTCTTTAATCAGATCGTGGGCGCCAAATGGTTCTCTAAGTTGGATCTCAGGGGGGCGTACAATCTGATTAGGATGAAGGAGGGGGATGAGTGGAAGACGGCGTTTAACACTCCGGAGGGGCATTATGAGAACCTTGTCATGCCATTCGGTCTGACTAATGCCCCGGCGGTGTTCCAACACTTTGTTAATGACATTTTTTGCCGCCTGGTGGGACAGTTTGTTGTCATATATCTGGATGATATCTTAATTTACTCGCCGGATCTGGTGTCTCATCAGGAGCACGTTAGGCAGGTGTTACAGATCCTGCGGGATAATAAACTGTATGCCAAATGGGAAAAGTGTGTGTTCGCCGTACAGGAACTCCAGTTTTTAGGCTTCCTGGTTTCAGCGTCCGGTTTTCGTATGGACCCTGGGAAAGTGCGGGCAGTTCTTGAGTGGGATCGGCCAGAGAATCTTAAGGCACTACAACGTTTCCTGGGGTTTGCGAATTATTACCGGAAGTTCATTCGTAATTTCTCGTCCATGGTTAAGCCTCTCACAGACATGACTAAAAAGGGGACGGATTTTTCTAGGTGGTCTGACAAGGCTTGTCAAGCATTCTCCTCCTTGAAAAAATGTTTTGCCTCGGCACCCATACTCATTCAACCTGATGCGTCACAGCCATTCATTGTAGAGGTAGACGCTTCCGAGGTAGGGGTGGGAGCAGTATTGTCACAAGGTTCGTCCCCTGGTAAGTGGCATCCGTGCGCCTTTTTCTCTAAAAAATTGTCGTCCGCTGAGAGGAATTACGATGTCGGCAATAGGGAACTCTTGGCCATTAAGTTAGCTTTTGAGGAGTGGCACCATTTTTTGGAGGGGGCAGTCCATCCGGTCACCGTCATCACCGATCACAAGAACCTGCTATATCTGGAGTCCGCGAAACGTCTGAATCCCAGACAAGCTAGGTGGTCATTGTTTTTTACCAGGTTTAATTTTGTCGTTACATATCGTCCTGGGTCAAAAAATGTAAAGGCGGATGCCTTATCTCGTAGTTTCCCTGGGGCCGGGAATACGGACGACCCGATTCCTATCCTTCAGGAGGGGGTGGTGGTTTCGGCACTATGCTCTGAGCTGGAGGAGGAGGTATTGGAGGCTCAGGGGGACGCCCCTGTTGGACCTCCGGGGAGACTGTTTGTTCCAGATCAGTTGCGACAAAAGGTGATCGAGGCACACCATAACTCAGTTTTTGCAGGACACCCGGGGAGTAGAGCAACTGTGGATCTCCTCTCGCGTCGGTTTTGGTGGCCTAACTTACATAAGGAGGTGGTAACTTTTGTCGCGTCCTGTGGGGTTTGTGCGCGCTCTAAGACCTCACATACCCGTCCGTCTGGGGCCCTCTTACCTTTGAAGATCCCGGAGCGTCCTTGGACTCATCTGTCTATGGACTTTATTACGGACCTCCCTCCGTCTTCGGGTAAAACGGTCATACTCGTTGTAGTGGACAGGTTCAGCAAGATGGCACATTTTATCGCTCTTCCGGCTCTCCCTAATGCTAAAACTCTTGCGCAGGTGTTCATTGGGGAGATTGTGAGGCTTCACGGGGTACCCTCCGAGGTGGTGTCTGATCGGGGGTCTCAGTTTGTGTCCAAGTTCTGGAAGGCGTTTTGTGCACGGCGGGGGATGCATTTGTCGTTCTCATCGGCTTTTCATCCTCAGACCAATGGTCAGACGGAACGTATGAACCAGAGCTTGGAGACATATCTCCGGTGTTTTGTGTCAGAGAACCAGGAGGACTGGGCTTCTTTCTTACCTCTGGCAGAGTTTGCTCTTAATAATAGGCGGAGCGAGTCCACTGGTAAGTCCCCGTTTTTTGGGGCATATGGTTTTCACCCCCAGTTTTGTACTTTCAGTAGGGGGGGCTCTTCAGGGGTTCCTGAGGAGGAACGATTTTCCTCATCACTCGCTTCAGTATGGAGAGGGGTGCTGAAGAATCTGAATACTATGGGGAACCGATACAAACATATGGCTGATAGGAGGAGAGTGTCTGGTCCGGACCTAAGTGTGAACGATCGGGTATGGTTGTCTACCAGGAATATAAAACTTAAGGTTCCCTCCTGGAAACTGGGTCCCAGGTTCATCGGGCCGTACAGGATCAGTTCTATTATTAATCCGGTGGCATTCCGTCTTGACCTCCCCCCTACGTTTAAAATTCACAACGTGTTCCACAGATCGTTGCTTAAGAGGTATGTGGCGCCGGTGGTACCGTCACCTTTACCTCCCCCTCCAGTGGTGGTCAATGGTAACTTGGAGTTCCAGGTATCGAGGGTCATCGATTCACGCTTTAATCGCCGGTCCCTTCAGTACCTGGTTCATTGGAAAGGGTATGGTCCTGAGGAGAGGATGTGGGTTCCTGCGTCGGATATTAACGCAGACCGATTAGTTCGGGCCTTCCACACGACTCACCCGGATAAACCTGGCCCTGAGGGTCCGGAGGCCCCTCGTAGAAGGGGGGGTACTGTCACGGGTGTGTCGCCACGAAGATCGTCACGATTACACAGCCTGACTTCTCGCAGCTGACTTTTTGGTGCTTTGTGTTTTTCAGCAGTGAGGGAGTTAATTCTCTCTCTCTCTGTGCTAGACGAGGTCCAGCCTCGCCCAGCTGCAATCAATGTTGCTCTAGTGAGTCTCCTTCATATGCCTGCTGGTCTGTTAGGGAAGTGTCGGTGAAAGCTTTTCATGCAGACTAACAGAGCGGATCGTGGCATTTGGAGTTTAAGAGATAAGTGTATTTGGAGAGTTTTTTCCCTTCCTCGCTTTATCATTTATCTCCTTTCCCGTTGGTTTTCCCTCTGTTGTAGTTGTGTAGTTTTTGTATGCAAGGTGATTTTGGTTTTTCCCTTGTACTGTCTCGTGCGTCTAAGTACTGTGTGTGGGCATATTATTACTTGTCCCCTTTTGTAGTGATCGGGGTCCTTCTCAGGACTAGATTACTTTGGTGCAGGGATCCTCAGGAGATAGGGGTTACGCTGGCGGCCTGGACCTCTGTACCTTTAACAGTACCTCCAGGTTGAGGGATTAGTCAGGGCCCCAGCTTAGGGTCAGCTTAGGCCCCTACCTCCAGTATACAGAGACAGCGTGACAGACGTGGGTTCCTTTCTGCTCCCAGCCTTGTACGGCTTTGCTGGTCCCTTCTGTTGTGGCAGGGCCTCCAGGCTTCTTAGGCCAAGGAATATACAGTCCCCTGCGGACTGGTTATCTGCTGAAGAATGTGGAATCCTTCCAGCCTCAGACACCAAAGTCTGGTAAATTAAGTCCTTTATCTGCCAAGACAGGCTCACTTCGCCTCTTGTCTCTGGCTTGTGGCTCTCCTCCTGCCACACTTCCTCTTAGGTGCAATACAACTGTCTGTCCCTGCTCTGCTCTGGGACAAGTCTCAGTCCTGAGACAGGTCGTCAAGTTCTCCCTAACCCTGCCCCCAGTACCAGCTTTTATAGGGGCAGCCTGCTCCCCCTACTGGCCTGAGACAGGAGGTACTGCATGCTAATGTTCCCCTGACTAGAGAACCTTCCCCTTGCTCTCAGACACAGCTTTATTACACTTGTGGCATCCAGGCCAGGGTAACACATGTATATTACCCCCGTACTGTGACATCAATATATATATATTACCTCTGTACTGTGACATCAGTATATATATTACCTCTGTACTGTGACATCACTGTGTATATTACCTCTGTACTGTGACATCACTGTGTATAGTACCCCTGTACTGTGATATCACTGTGTGTATTATCCCTGTACTGTGACATCATTTGTATATTACCCCTGTACTGTGACATCACTATGTATATTAGCCCTGTATGTTACATCACTGTGCATATTACCCCGTACTGTGACATCAGTATGTATATTACCCCTGTACTGTGACATCACTTTGTATATTGCCCCTGTACTGTGACATCACTGTGTATATTACCTCTGTACTGTGACATCACTGTGTAGAGTACCCCTGTACTGTGATATCACTGTGTTTATTACCTCTATACTGTGAAATGACTATGTATATTATCCCTGTACTGTGACATCACTATGTTTGTTACCCCAGTACTCTGACATCACTATGTATATCATCCCTGTACAGTTACATCACTGTGTATATTACCCCTGTACTGTGACATCACTGTGTATATTACCCCATGTACTGTGACATCACTGTGTATATTACCTCTGTACTGTGACATCACTATATATATTACCCCTTTACTGTGACAGCACTCTGTATATTACCCCTATACTGTGACATCATTATGTATATTACCCTGTACTATTCCATCACTGTGCATATTACTCCTGTACTGTGACATCACTATGTATATTACCCCTGTACTGTGACATCACTGTGTATATTACTTCTGTACTGTGACATCACTATGTATAGTACCCCTGTACTGTGATATCACTGTGTGTATTATCCCTGTACTGTGTCATCACTGTGTATATTACCCTTGTACTGTGACATAACTATGTATATTACCCCTGTACTGGTACATCACTGTGCATATTACCCCTGTACTGTGACATCACTATGTATATTACCCCTGTAATGTTACATCAATGTGTATATTACCCCTGTACTGTGACATCACTGTGTATATTACACCTGTACTGTTACATCACAGTGTTTATTACCCCTGTACTGTGACATAACTGTGTATAGTACCTCTGTACTGTGACTACGCTATGTTTATTACCCCTGTACTGTTACATCACTGTGTATATTACCCTTGTACTGTGATATCACTGTGTATATTACCCCTGTACTGTTACATCACTGTGTATATTACCCCTGTACTGTGACAGCACTGTGTATATTACCTCTGTACTGTGACATCGCTATGTTTATTACCCCTGTACTGTTACATCACTGTGTATATTACCCCTGTACTGTTACATCACTGTGTATATTACCCTTGTACTGTGACATCACTGTGTATATTACCCCTGTACTGTGACATCACTATGCATATCATCCCTGTACTGTTACATCACTATGTATATTACCCCTGTACTGTGACATCACTGTGTATTTTACACCTGTACTGTTACATCACTGTGTATATTACCCCTATACTGTGACATCACTGTGTATATTACCCCTGTACTGTTACATCACTGTGTATATTACCCCTGTACTGTGACATCACTGTGTATATTACCCCTGTACTGTTACATCACTGTGCATATTACCCCTGTACTGTGACATCACTGTGTATATTACCTCTGTACTGTGACATCGCTATGTTTATTACCCTGTACTGTTACATCACTGTGTATATTACCCCTGTACTGTGACATCACTGTGTATATTACCCCTGTACTGTAACATCACTATGTATATTACCCCTGTACTGTGACATCACTATGTATATTACCCCTGTACTGAGACATCAATGTGTGTATTACCTGTACTGCGACATCACTATGTATATTAACCTTGTACTGTGACATGCCTGTGTATATTACCTCTGTACTGTGACATGCCTGTGTATATTACCTCTGTACTGTGACATCACTGTGTATAGTACCCCTGTACTGTGACATCACTATGTATATTACCCCTGTACTGTGACATCACTGTGTATATCACCTCTGTACTGTGGCATCACTTTGTAAAGTACCTCTGTACTATGACATCACTATCAATATTACCCCTGTACTGTGACATCACTTTGCATATTACCCCTGTATTGTGACATCACTGTGTATATTACCTCTGTACTGTGACATCTCTATGTATATTGCCCCTGTACGGTAACATCACTGTGTATAATACCCCTGTACTGTGACATCACTGTGCATATTACCCCTGTACTGTGACATCACTGTGTATATTACCTCTGTACTGTTACATCACTGTGTATATTACCTCTGTACTGTGACATCTCTTTGCATATTACCCCTGTATTGTGACATCACTGTGTATATTACCCCTGTACAGTGACATCACTATGTGTATTACTCCTGTACTGTGACATCGCTATGTTTATTACCCTGTACTGTTACATCACTGTGTATATTACCCCTGTACTGTGACATCACTGTGTATATTACCTCTGTACTGTGACATCGCTATGTTTATTACCCTGTACTGTTACATCACTGTGTATATTACCCCTGTACTGTGACATCTCTTTGCATATTACCCCTGTATTGTGACATCACTGTGTATATTACCCCTGTACTGTGACATCTCTATGTATATTGCCCCTGTACTGTAACATCACTGTGTATATTACCCCTGTATTGTGACATCACTGTGAATATTACCCCTGTACTGTGACATCACTGTGTATATTAACCTTGTACTGTGACATCACTGTGTATATTACCCCTGTCCTGTGACATCACTGTGTATATTACCCCTGTCCTGTGACATCACTGTGTATATTACCCCTGTACCGTGACATCACTGTGTATATTACCCCTGTACTTTGACATCACTGTTTATATTACCCCTGTACTGTGACATCACTTTGTATATTACCACTGTACTGTGACATCAATGTGTGTATTACCTGTACTGTGACATCACTGTGTATATTACCCCTGTACTGTGACATCACTATGTATATTACCCTGTACTGTGACATCACTGTGTATATTACACCTGTACTGTGACATCACTATGTATATTACCCCTGTACTGTGACATCAATGTGTGTATTACCTGTACTGTGACATCACTATGTATATTAACCTTGTGCTGTGACATCACTATGTATATTACCTCTGTACTGTGATATCACTATGTATGTTACCCCTATACTGTGACATCACTGTGTATATTACCCCTGTACCGTGACATCACTGTGTATATTACCCCTGTACTTTGACATCACTGTTTATATTACCCCTGTACTGTGACATCACTGTGTATATTACCCCTGTACTGTGACATCACTGTGTATAGTACCTCTGTACTGTGACATCACTGTGTATAGTACCCCTGTACTGTGACTTCACTATCTATATTACACCTGTACTGTGACATCACTATATATATTACCCCTGTACTGTGACATCACTGTGTATAGTACCCCTGTACTGTGACTTCACTATCTATATTACACCTGTACTGTGACATCACTGTGTATATTACCCCTGTACTGTGACATCACTGTGTATATTACCCCGGTACTGTGATTTCACTAACTATATTACCCCTGTACTGCGACATCACTGTGTATATTACCCCTGTACTGTGACATCACTATGTATATTACCCCTGTACTGTGACATCACTGTGTATATTACCCCTGCACTGTGACATCAATGTGTGTATTACCTGTACTGTGACATCACTATGTATATTAACCTTGTACTGTGACATCGCTGTGTTTATTACCTGTGTACTGTGACATCACTATGTATATTACCCCTGTACTGTAACATCACTGTGTATATTACCCGTGTACTTTGACATCACTGTGTATATTACCCCTGTACTGTGACATCACTATGTATATTACCCCTGTACTCTGACATCACTGTGTATATTACCCCTGTACTGTGACATCACTATGTATATTACCCCTGTACTGTGACATCACTGTGTATATTACACCTGTACTGTGACATCACTATGTATATTACCCCTGTACTGTGACATCAATGTGTGTATTACCTGTACTGTGACATCACTATGTATATTAACCTTGTGCTGTGACATCACTATGTATATTACCTCTGTACTGTGACATCACTATGTATGTTACCCCTGTACTGTGACTTCATTATCTATATTACCTCTGTTCTGTGACATCACTGTGTATATTACCCCTGTACTGTGACATTACTGTGTATAGTACCTCTGTACTGTGACATCACTTTGCATATTACCCCTGTACTGTGACATCACTGTGTATATTTCACCTGTACTGTGACATCACTATGTATATTAACTCTGTACTGTGACATCACTGTGTATATTACCCCATACTGTGACATCACTGTGTATATTACCCCTGTCCTGTGACATCACTGTGTATATTTCCCCTGTACTGTGACGTCACTGTGTGTATTATCCCTGTACTGTGACATCACTATGTATATTAACTCTGTACTGTGACATCACTGTATATTTAACTTTAACAACTGGTGCATAGTTCTACTACACAATGCGTCAAAAAAAGTAAATTGCACCTATGGATATAATATTCACAAGGGTAAATCGCAGTAAAATATACGCTCAAGGATGGACATAAACGATCAAAAAACCCAAATATATGTATCAAAAGTAGAATTTATTGAATAAATATAATGCAGATGTAGCATCCTGAGGATTCGGCTGCTACAGGGGTACTGCACCTCAACCCAGAGGTGTGATATTCCACTCCCGGGTAAGGATGGAGTGTGGACCTGAGCTCGGTAGGCTGCATGCACTACACACATCCCATTTCCGAGGAGCAGACCAACGGTACTCCCACTTAGAAATGTGCAGGTACGACCGAGTCTGTTCCTGGCTGGAGTGGGAGGGGGGTGGTACATCCCAAGTAGTGTAGGGGCAGATAGGGGGAGCAGCCTGGGTAAAGTTAGGAGCTCATTGGGTGCTGGTCACCTGAGCTCACACATAGAGGGTGTATATAAGGTGGGCACCATCTTAGAACAGGGTCAGTCTGTCAGAGTCAGTCTGTCAGAGTCAGTAGGAAGCAGAGGTCCAGATGAGCCTGCAGAGAGAGAGAGTGGAGCAGAGAAGGAAAGACCCAGAGGGGACAAAGAGAGGACTCTGAGAACCCAAATTCAATCCCCGGGTGAAGAGTCGGCAATAGGGTACCGGATCCCAAACTGGTGGGGGCAAAAGCACACCCTAGCCAGAGACCGGAGGCCGTGGGCAGCGTCTGCCACGGCCACCCACCACATCCACCCCGAAGGCAAACCACGTGGAGGGTCAGGGAACCCAAGGCCAAGGGTCTCCCAACAGAAGGCCCGAGGGAGCTGGACCTAGGTGGATCACTAGTGGGGACGGCCAGAGGAAAGGACAGAAGGAGAGCTCAGGGTCACGCTCCGGACTTGCTTGGGGGTTGGCTGAATCCAGGACCTGGTGGACGCAGCACGGCTCGGGTGGTCACTTGAAGCTAGAGTGACCGGAACATCAGCAGTGAGTAAATACCCTAAACTGCACAACCCGACTCTGTCTTCACTTAACATCTATGCTGCACCACCACAACCCCCATCCTCTGCACCTGACCCCCTGAGGCTATACCCCACCCGTTGGGGGTTATACTATCAAAAGCTGCACCAACACCATCAGCCTCAGCGGACCCTGCTGCAGCGGCGGCCGTAGTGACCGCAATACAACGGGTGGCGTAGTCGACATTAAGAACTTAATAACATCTGTAGGACTGCCACATACAACTGAGCTTGACACCCTGGGCACGGACCGGGTCACAGCCACTCGGAGACTACAACCCCCATCTGATCCGGCTCCGGGTATTCCCCTAAAGAATATGGCCCAGGGGGCGCTTCAACTTTGGCGTAGTCGGCAGGATTACGTGCCCGCAACACCCGGGTACTGCGTGCCTGAAGAAAAGAACAAGTTTACCTCAAAAAGAAGTCTCCTGCCGGTTCCGGAGGGTCCTCGCCATCGGACCCCATCACAGGTCGATTCCCGCCGGTTGTCCGCCATTAACAGCGTTTTCCCGCCATCTGCAGAGTTTCCCGCCACTGGGAGACGATTCCCGCCATTTCCGAAGGTTTCCCGCCTTGGAAGAGCGGACGCCATTATGGGCGTGCCAGAGGGTGGCGAGAGGCCCCCTCCCATCGTGGGCCAGGACCGAAAATGGCGCCAAAAGTGGAAACCGCCCCCACCAACAGAGACTGTGATGCTAGAGGTGTCTGTCAGCGTGAAAGAACTGCCCCTGGAGCTGACAATCACCAAGTGGCCCCGGGACCGCCCTCGAAGTGGGAGGACTGAGAAGAAGAGAGCAAAGATGGGTGTCGCTTGGAGCAGTCTGGAGAGAGCGCACCCGGAGGCAAGAAGCCTGGAGAAGAGTATCGGAGGAGCTTACCCGGAGATGGCGAGAAAGCAGAGCAGCACCGGCCCGTTGGCCAGGAGCCTGCTAGAAACAGAGGAGGGAGAGCAGAGCAGCACCGGCCCGCTGGCCAGGAGCCTGCTGGAGACAACAGAAGGAGAGCAGAGCAGCACCGACCCGTTGGTCAGGAGCCTGCTGGAAGCAACGACCCCACTAGGCCTAGTGGAGGTCCTAGCACAGCTCCCCCGAGACCGGGAGTGTGCACAGACCGCTCTGGAGGGCCTCGCAAGGAGGATGGCCCGGGTGCAGCGAGAGACGTTGGCGGAGTGGAGCCGTGAGATGGCCCAGCAGACCGAGACCTGTCAGCGGAGCACGCCACCCAAGACGAGGAGACAGACCGCCTCTGAGGATGGCGCGGGAGGACTGAAGGCCGGAGACGGCGCCGAGAAGGGAGCCGAACGAGTGGAGGCAGGTAAAGGGGACGTCTATACCCCAAACCGGGAAACCGCGTACCTGCCCCAGCTCCCCGTCGCAGAGCCCGAAGTCTATCCTGCCGTGCCCGTCGCTGCAACGTCACCGCCGCAGACTAGGCCTCAAACGGGAGCCGCGACCCCTGTGACGTCACACGCCTCGACCCCGAGCGTGACCAAGCAGGAAGTACCACCAGCCTGGTCGCAAGGCCTAGTACCCCCGGGCGCCGCAATACCAACAGCGCCCCCTACCTCCGCGGAGCCCCCGGTCTGGTCGCAGGGCCAAGTAGCCCAGGGTGCCGCCGTCCTTACGGTGCCCTTCACCTTCCAGATACCCCAGGCCTGGCCGCAAGGCCCGGGCAACCCGGGCGCTAACACCACCGCGCCCATAAGACCAAGAGTGCCGCATCTGGGAGAGGACCTGTTTACCCAACACACGTGCCCGGATGGGCAGCCTTTCATCTGGCCCCAGGAATATCATGAACTGGAACGGCAGAGGAAGGCTGGGGCCATGTGTGCACCCCTGATCCCGGCTCCAAAGCCCGTAAAGAGGATCTCGCCCCCGCTAGAAGAGACCCAGTTTGAGTGGGACCCCACCGGAGAAGACCTCATGGGGTTCACTCAGGAGACTCGGGCAGCTGCAGCGGAGCGTGCTGAGTGCTGCCGCCAACAGCTCGAGGTCTTCGAGAGGGAGCGGAGAGAGAGGCGGGTCCGGGAACAGCAAGCTCAAATAAGGAGCGCGGAGCAGAAGAGCCGGGCCAGGAGAGACCCCCGTGCAGCGCATAGTCCCCGCACCACCGGGACTGTGATCAAGTTTAACATGCAGCATGGGTGGGGCTTCATCCGAGACCACCGCACCCCAGGCGACGTCTTCGTGACCAGGAGAGACGTTGAGTCCCACCTACCGGAGGGACACAGAGGTCGTGACCTTTACATCAGGGACGAGGTCACCTTCACCCGGCACAAGTGTGCCAAAGGACCCTACGCCCTCCATGTGCATCGCCTGACGGAGGAAGAGCTGCGGTGTGAGGAGGAAGAACAAGAGGACCCGGACGGGTCTGAAGCTAAAGGAAACCATAAAGAAAGAGCAGGAGGACGTCGTCGTTAAGTACAGCGAAGCTGAAGCTGTATATAGTTGCCCGTCGGGGCACCGTGAACTGTTACTGCTGCTATCATAGTCCCCGTTGGGACCAGCAAGTGTGAACTGTTTACCCGTTTAACCCTTAAATCCCACTGACCGAGGACTGAGAGCGGTCATTCCTCCCTAATACCTGGCCGAGGACTGAGAGCGGCCACCTTCCCTTTTGTATATAGTTGCACGTCCTAAGGCGCCCCCTACCGGTTTTATAGGAAAACCATTTTTCAAGAAAAGACTGTCGCACTTTACCCGGTCACGCGTTGCACAGTGACCGGAGGAGGAGCTAGAAGCGAAGAAAAGTCTACAAGAATGTTTTATATGAAAAGTTTTATTGATATATATATATATAATGTTTTGTATGATGTTTTATATGTTTATGCAAAAATTTGTATGTTTTGTGGTGTTTTGTTCTTACAGCCCGAGGACGTGCTGTGATTTACCAGGGGGGAATGTAGCACCCTGAGGATTCGGCTGCTACAGGGGTACTGCACCTCAACCCAGAGGTGTGATATTCCACTCCCGGGTAAGGATGGAGTGTGGACCTGAGCTCGGTAGGCTGCATGCACTACACACATCCCATTTCCGAGGAGCAGACCAACGGTACTCCCACTTAGAAATGTGCAGGTACGACCGAGTCTGTTCCTGGCTGGAGTGGGAGGGGGGTGGTACATCCCAAGTAGTGTAGGGGCAGATAGGGGGAGCAGCCTGGGTAAAGTTAGGAGCTCATTGGGTGCTGGTCACCTGAGCTCACACATAGAGGGTGTATATAAGGTGGGCACCATCTTAGAACAGGGTCAGTCTGTCAGAGTCAGTCTGTCAGAGTCAGTAGGAAGCAGAGGTCCAGATGAGCCTGCAGAGAGAGAGAGTGGAGCAGAGAAGGAAAGACCCAGAGGGGACAAAGAGAGGACTCTGAGAACCCAAATTCAATCCCCGGGTGAAGAGTCGGCAATAGGGTACCGGATCCCAAACTGGTGGGGGCAAAAGCACACCCTAGCCAGAGACCGGAGGCCGTGGGCAGCGTCTGCCACGGCCACCCACCACATCCACCCCGAAGGCAAACCACGTGGAGGGTCAGGGAACCCAAGGCCAAGGGTCTCCCAACAGAAGGCCCGAGGGAGCTGGACCTAGGTGGATCACTAGTGGGGACGGCCAGAGGAAAGGACAGAAGGAGAGCTCAGGGTCATGCTCCGGACTTGCTTGGGGGTTGGCTGAATCCAGGACCTGGTGGACGCAGCACGGCTCGGGTGGTCACTTGAAGCTAGAGTGACCGGAACATCAGCAGTGAGTAAATACCCTAAACTGCACAACCCGACTCTGTCTTCACTTAACATCTATGCTGCACCACCACAACCCCCATCCTCTGCACCTGACCCCCTGAGGCTATACCCCACCCGTTGGGGGTTATACTATCAAAAGCTGCACCAACACCATCAGCCTCAGCGGACCCTGCTGCAGCGGCGGCCGTAGTGACCGCAATACAACGGGTGGCGTAGTCGACATTAAGAACTTAATAACATCTGTAGGACTGCCACATACAACTGAGCTTGACACCCTGGGCACGGACCGGGTCACAGCCACTCGGAGACTACAACCCCCATCTGATCCGGCTCCGGGTATTCCCCTAAAGAATATGGCCCAGGGGGCGCTTCACAGACAATTGACACAGATGGTGCAAACACACATACACTATAAAAATCATCATGATAGGGGACAGAGGAGACCCATTCTGTGAGAAGCCATAAAAATCTCAATGGCCATATGTATTACTAGTTAGTGGCCCACAAATCCTGAGGTCAATTAAATATAGGAGTAGAAAATTAGGGTGTCTAGGATGTTTGGCATGTGATAGTAATCTAATGATTACTGTGTATAATACCCCTGTACTGTGACGTCACTGTGTATATTAACTCTGTACTGTGACATCACTGTGTATATTACCCCTGTATTGTGACATCACTATGTATATTAACCCTGTACTGTGACATCACTGTGTATATTACTCCTGTACTGCGACATCACTATGTATTTTATCCCTGTACTGTGACATCAATGTGTATATTACCCCTGTACTGTGACATCACTATGTATATTAACCTTGTACTGTGACTTCATTATCTATATTACCTCTGTTCTGTGACATCACTGTGTATAGTACCCCTGTACTGTGACTTCACGATCTATATTACCCCTGTACTGTGACATCACTATGTATATTACCCCTGTACTGTGACATCACTGTGTATATTTCCCCTGTACTGTGACATCACTGTGTATATTACCCCTGTACTGTGACATCACTTTGTATATTACACCTGTACTGTGACATCACTATGTATATTAACTCTGTACTGTGACATCACTGTGTATATTAACTCTGTACTGTGACATCACTATGTATATTATCCCTGTACTGTGACATCACTGTGTATATTATCCCTGTTCTGTGACATCACTGTGTATATTACCCCTGTACTGTGACATCACTGTGTTTATTATCCCTTTACTGTGACATCACTATGTATATTACCTCTGTACTGTGACATTACTGTGTATATTACCCCTGTACTGTGACATCACTATGTATATTACCCCTGTACTGTGACATCACTATGTGTTACGCTCGCGCCCGGACAGACTGGCGTGAGCGTGATTAGTGATCCCACTGTACCATGAACCGAGGAGTGCCTGGAGGGGCGTAACTAAGTATCTACCCGATCCGACCAAGGTCGCACAGCGGCTAACGACCAAGGAACGAACTAACGAACCAAGGAGGAACCGAGCAGAGGGACCAGGTGCGACTCCAGATCAGACCACGGTCACAGCTGTTGACCCACACCGAGGAATGCAGGAACAAGCAGGTTAGGCTGGCACACAGACAGGTGGGTATTGGCAGGCACGGCTGGAGAGCAGGCAGGAGGATTCTGGCAAGCACGGCTGGAGTGCAGACAGGGAGGCACTAGCAGGTGGGAGCGCAGGCTGGATAGGGTCCAGTACATACTGGGATTCAGGAACAGAACCGCAGATGCGGTAGACAAGCAGAGCAGAGAGGAACCGCTGGAGCGGTGGGCAAGGCCGAGCAGAGACGAACCGCCGGAGTGGTGAGCAAGGCAGAGCAGGAAGGAACCGCTGGAGCGGTGAGCAAGGCAGAGCAGGAAGGAACCGCCGGAGCGGTGAGCAAGGCGGAGCAGGAAGGAACCACCAGAGCGGTGAGCAAGGCAGAGCAGGAAGGAACCGCCGGAGCAGTGAGCAAGGCAGAGCAGGAAGGAACCGCCAGAGCAGTGAGCAAGGCTGAGCAGAGAGGACAGTGCTCTGTTCACACTGAACAGACTGAAAAGGACAAGTAGAACCAGATACACACAAGGTACTTGCAATGAAGTAGCAAGTTTACTCTAAACGCACAACAGAAGTACAGAGACATCGAGAAGGAGTTAGGTGCAGGTTCAGAGACTGCAGGAAAAGGGAAGGTATTGACACAGAGACAAACAGGCTAGGAGAGTGTTCAGACAGGAACTGACACTGCAACAAGATACAGGAGCGAGTCTGGGTATACGGCCCCCAGAGAGGCGGACAAACAGGCTAGGAGAGTGTTCAGACAGGAACTGACACTGCAACAAGATGCAGGAGCGAGTCTGGGCATACGGCCCCCAGAGAGGCGGACAAACAGGCTAGGAGATAGTTCAGACAGGCCTGGGAATACAGCCCCCAGGTTGGCGGACAGGCAAGAAACAGAACGGGACCTGGCACATCAGAGGCAAGGAGCCCTCTGAAGGTAAGAGTTGCTCAGGCCCCTCCTACTGGGTGGAGGGGATTTAAATATCCAGTGACTCACAGCAATAGGCTGGAGACGCATTAGGGGTGCGCCCACGGCAGCTATAAGAATCAGGAAGTAACCGGGCCGCCGCCCTAAGCAGTCAGTCAAGGAACATGCACACAGCATGAACTGGAGCAGGAATAGCAGACTGGACAGACAGGTAAGTTTGCGGCCTTGCATAGTGGGAGGTCATGCACTATGCAAGCACGCCACCAGGGATGTTACAGTACCCCCCCCTTACGCCCCCTCTTCTTCAAGCCTGCAAGGGTCGTCTGTAGAGAATTTGGAGGCCAATACTTCACTTCAAGAGGATTACCTCTTCTGTCCATTAGAGGAAACGAAACTGGTCTCATCATCTTGGTGACTAGGATGCTTCCTCCCATCGAGCCATCCTCAGCAACAGATGAAGTGGGTGAAGTACCAGGAACAGCACACAGAAAAGTCTCTCTCCATTTGTTATCAGGTAGCACCCTGGTGGATTCAGGAGACAACTGGAGGTCCTCCGCCTGGTTGGAGGGGTGCAGAGACTCAGGGGTAATCACCGACTTGATGGACGTAGGACCAGATTTATTAGAGACGAAGGGTTCTTGCTTTAGGACCATCTTCAGACTGGTTTCAGAGATGACTTGTCTGTAAGGCGGGACGGTACCAGAAGCCAGATCATTGGTACAATTGTCGAGACTGTGTGGGGACAACGCCTCCGCTTCTCTTCCTTCGGAGACTTCAGCGCACAGCGAGTCAGCGACTAGCAGATCTGGTGAAGAAGAAGAAGAAACTGCTGACTGTCCTGAAGATATGGGGACTGGACACCCCTTGTACCTCAGCAGTCCCCCAGGATATACCATACAGTGTCTCCAGACCTGAGCGGGCACTAGATCTCTCGGCTCTGGACGACCTGTGGGTAAACCAGTCAGCACCTGGAATGTAAGCTTCTTCATGTTTAATGCTCCAATCTGGAGCTTAATTTGAACAGACATATTTTGACTGTTTCTGAGTAGGGCTCGTCCTTCCGCTGACAATGCCCCAACTGGCTTCTGGAGTTTTCGGACAGGAATCAAACACTGACTCTTCAAGGCTTTAAGCCCGAAACTTCCAGTTAATCCGAGGCTTTTACTTGCCACGGAGACAGTCATGGTCATCTGTGGAGAGGAAACACTAAGGCCAAGGGCAGCCTCTCCTACAGGCCTAATGTCTTGGGATTCTCCAACCTTCTCTGGACAAAGACCGTCAGGGGGTCCCAAACAACCGCAGCGGGGCCGCAATCCGATTTTGTGACTGAGTTCCGGCCTCTGCTTCGCCTGACAAACATGGTCAACCTCCATGGATTCAGTGTGGGTAGCTGCTTTTACAGGCTGGGGAACAGAAGGTCTTTGGGAGGACAGAACCTGGTGTGATGATTTGCCTCTACGCCTTGCACGTCTGGACTGCCTCTTGAGGTTGGGAAGAGAAGTATTCTGTGGAGCGTAGTCATCCTGAGTGGATTCTGGGTGAGCAGCAGTCTCTTCAGGCTGGAGAACTGGTGAGCTACCCACACACATTACCCATCGGGGCTGCTCCGGGATATTGGGAAGGGAAGCTTTAGCAGAGGCTTCAGGATTAGGGTCATCGAAGACCATTAGAAAGGCCACCAGGAAGGCCTGCAGGTCAGAGATGATAGGATCCCTTGCTTCCCATAGGGGGGTGATCCATTCCAAGGCATCACCCTCTAGATAGGACATCATAAATCCCACTTTAACCCGATCAGTAGGAAAACAGTGAGCATAGAACCGGAACTGCAGCCGGCATTGCCATACAAATGCACAGCTTTGTTTTGGATCCCCATAGTACCGTGGTGGATCCGCAGGAACGGGTGCTGATAGCTCCATTGGGGCTGGTGTGTAAATCGCCTGGACCTCAGCTTGCGAAAAAAAAAAATTCTTGATGCACATAATTGCCGGACACGGATTCAAAAGTCTTTGAGGGCGAAGGGCAGTGGGGCTCAATGGGAACCATGGCCTGAGCAAACTGTTACGCTCGCGCCCGGACTGACTGGCGTGAGCGTGATTAGTGATCCCACTGTACCATGATCCGAGGAGTGCCTGGAGGGGAGTAACTAAGTATCTACCCGATCCGACCAAGGTCGCACGGCGGCTAACGACTCCGTTAACCAAGGAGGAACCGAGCAGAGGGACCAGGTGCGACTCCAGGTCAGACCCCGGTCACAGCTGTTGACCCACACCGGGGAATGCAGGAACAAACAGGTTAGGCTGGCATACAGACAAGTGGGTATTGGCAGGCACGGCTGGAGAGCAGGCAGGAGGATACTGGCAAGCACGGCTGGAGTGCAGACAGGGAGGCACCAGCAGGTTGGAGCGCAGGCTGGATAGGGTCCAGTACAGACTGGGATTCAGGAACAGAACTGCAGATGCGGTAGACAAGCAGAGCAGAGAGGAACCACTGGAGCGGTGGGCAAGGCAGAGCAGAGAGGAACCACCGGAGCGGTGAGCAAGGTAGAGCAGAGAGAAACCGCCGGAGCGGTGAGCAAGGCAGTGCAGAGAGGAACCGCCGGAGCGGTGAGCAAGGCGGAGCAGGAAGGAACCGCCAGAGCGGTGAGAAAGGCAGAGCAGGAATGAACCGCCAGAGCGGTGAGCAAGGCCGAGCAGGAAGGAACCGCCGGAGCGGTGAGCAAGGCAGAGCAGGAAGGAACCGCCGGAGCGGTGAGCAAGGCTGAGCAGGAAGGAACCTCCGGAGTGGTGAGCAAGGCTGAGCAGGAAGGAACTGCCGGAGCGGTGAGCAAGGCTGAGCAGGAAGGAACCGCCGGAGCGGTGAGCAAGGCTGAGCAGGAAGGAACTGCCGGAGCGGTGAGCAAGGCTGAGCAGAGAGGACAGGGCTCTGTTCACACTGAACAGACTGGAAGGGACAAGCAGAACCAGATACACACAAGGTACTTGCAATGAAGTAGATAGTGGACTCTAAACTCACAACAGAAGTACAGAGACATCGAGTAGGAGTTAGGTGCAGGTTCAGAGACTGCAGGAAATGGGAAGGTACGGACACAGAGACAAACAGGCTAGGAGAGTGTTCAGACACTGCAACAAGATACAGGAGCGAGTCTGGGTATACGGCCCCCAGAGAGGTGGACAAACAGGCTAGGAGATAGTTCAGACAGGCCTGGGAATACAGCCCCAAGGTTGGCGGACAGGCAAGAAACAGAACGGGACCTGGCACATCAGAGGCAAGGAGCCCTCTGAAGGTAAGAGTTGCTTAGGCCCCTCCTACTGGGTGGAGGGGGTTTAAATATCCAGTGACTCACAGCAATAGGCTGGAGACGCATTAGGGGTGCGCCCACAGCAGCTATAAGAATCAGGAAGTAACCAGGTCGCCGCCCTAAGCAGTCAGTCAAGGAACATGCACACTGCATGAACTGGAGCAGGAATAGCAGACTGGACAGACAGGTAAGATTGCGGCCTTGCATAGTGGGAGGTGGTGCACTATGCAAGCACGCCGCCAGGGATGTTACACTATGTATATTACCCCTGTACTGTGACATCACTGTGTATATTACCCCTGTACTGTGATATCACTATGTATATTACATACTACCTATCTCACAACTTCCAGCCTTTACATAATAATTTTCCTCCCCGAAGTCCCAGATTCCTCTTTATTTGCCCCCATAAAGTTTGATGTCAACAAAAGTGCCCCCCCCCCCAAACACAATATGATACCCCCATGGTGAATTCCTCCACATGTACAGTATAATGACCCTACCCTGCCTCCGTTCCCATGGCACAGTATGGTGACCCCCAACACAGTATAATCCCACAACTGTGACCCCCACATCTCTCCATGCAGAATATTGGACCCCACACAAATCTTCACACTGTATAATTGCTTGCATACAGTATACTGGCCCCCTCATAGTCCTCCAAATATTATTATGGCCCCACATAACCTTCCACATGGTATAATGCGGCCCTCATGGTCCTCCATATAGTATAATGCACCCCCATGGTCCTCCATAGAATAGAATGCACTCCCCATGGTCCTCCATAGAATATAATGAACTCCCCATGGTCCTCCATACAGTATAATGCACCCCCATGGTCCTTCATACAATATAATGCACATCCCGGTCCTCCATACAGCATAATGCATCTCCATACAGTATGATGTTCTCCTAACAATACAATGCACTTCCCTGTCCTCCATACAATATAATGCACCCCCCATGGTCCTCCATACAAAATAATCCATTCCCCATAGTCCTCCATACAATATAATGCACCCCATGGTCCTCCATATAGTATAATGCACTTCCCATGGTCCTCCATATAATTTAATGCACCCCCATGGTCCTCCATACAGTATAATGCATCCCATGATCCTATATATATTATAATGCACCCCCATGGTTCTCCATACAATATATTACACCCCCATAGTCCTTCATACAATATAATACACCCCCCATGGTCCTCTATACAATATAATGCGCCCCCCATGGTTCTGTATATCATATAATGCACTCCCCCATGGTCCTCCATACAATGTAATGCACCCCCTATGGTCCTACATACAATATAATGCCCTCCCCATGGTCCTCCATAGAATATAACGCACCCCTCATGGTCCTCCATACAATATAATACTTCTCCCATGGTCCTCCATACAGTATAATGCACTCCTCATGGTCCTCCATACAGTATAATGCACCCTCATGGTCCTCCATACAGTATAATGCACCCGCATGTCCTCCATACAGTATAATGCAACCCCATGGTCCTCCAAACAGTGTAATGCACCCCCATGGTCCTCCATACACTATTATGGCTACCAGTCACTGATTTAAATAAATTAATAAATGCAGTACTCACTTCTCCTTCTTCCATCCGATTCTCTGGTCTGCTGATCCTGTGATGTGAAGCGCCGGATATCTCAGAACAGCAGGCACCCTGTAATGACGTCATCACGCCTGCTGCTCTGACACATCAGACGCAGAGAAAGAATGATGGGGGTGGAAGCGTCTACTGATGCTCCTTCCTTCATCATCATTGATCGAGATGACGGCTGGAGCCATCAGCATGAGCAATGATGATGCAAGAGGGAGCATCAATAGATGCCTCCACCCCTATAATTCTGTGAAGGTGCTGACAGGCGGAGGAGGGTCCCAGTGCAGGTACTGACGGGCGAAGGAGGGGCCAGGTGCGGGCGCTGACACTGGGCCCCCCTGTCTCACAGGCCCCATACCAGTGGGTGGCCTGCTGCCATTAGTGTACGCCACTGGTCACACCCCTCCTGGTAAGTCAGAAAGGGTATGTGCGCACGACGTTTATTTCAGGTGAATCTGTTCTGTAACTCACCTGATAAATAGCTAAATAAACGCTAAAAAGAATGAACATATGGTTTTCAAAGACATAAATAGGTTAAAAGAAGTAACTCGAATATTCTTCAGGCGGCTTCCAATTGTAAGTCACTTACTAGTATTCAATATAATTTACATAAAAAACTGTGGCCAAAAGATGTCAGAAAAGACGATTGAAAAGAAGCAAAAAAAAAAGTTGCTTCAGGACGAAAAAAAAAAGGACCAGTGTGTCCTGAAGTGCCTTCCTCTGAAAAACTTTCATAGTCCTAACAGTTCACATACCCTTTAGATCATACGTGTCAAACTTTGGCCGTGGACCAAATTTGGACCCGCATGGTGATTATATTTGACCCGCAACACCAGAACCACCACCCCTATGTGGGGCCATTATCCTGTATAGAGGACTACGTGGGCCCATTATACTGTATGGAGGACTACGTGGGCCCATTATACTGTATGGAGGACTATGTGAGGCCCATTATACTGTATGGAGGACTATGTGGGGCCCATTATACTGTATGGAGGACTACGTGGGGCCCATTATTCTGTATGGAGGACTATATGGGGACCATTATACTGTATGAAGAACTATGTGGGGACCATTATTCTGTATCGAGGACCATGGAAGGTACATTGTACTGTATGGAGGACTATGTGGGCCCATTATACTGTATGGAGGACTATGTGGGGCCCATCATACTGTATGGAGGACTATGTCGGCCCATTATACTGTATGGAGGACTATGTGAGGCCCATTATTCTGTATAGAGGACTATGTGGGGCCCATTATACTGTATGGAGGACTATGTGGGCTCATTATTCTATACGGAGGACTATGTGGGGCCCATTATACTGTATGGACGACTATGTGAGGCCCATTATTCTGTATGGAGGACTATGTGGAGCCAATTATTCTATACGGAGGACTATGTTGTGCCCATTATTCTGTATGGAGGAATATGTGAGGCCCATTATTCTGTATGGAGTGTAACATCCCTGGTGGTGTGCTGGCATGGCTTACCATCTCCCACCATGCAAGACCGCCAAGTTACCTATCAGTCCAGGCTGCACACTTTGCTCCAGTATGTGCTGTGTGCATGTCTCTTGTGTGATTGCTTAGGGCGGCGGCGCTGTTACTGCCTGATTCTTAAACTTACAGTGTGCACAGTCCTAATGCCTCCCCAGCCTATTGCTGTGAGTCACTGGATACTTAAACCCCCTCCACCCAGTAGGAGGTGCCTGAGCAACACTTTCTTTCAGTGTGTTCTGTGCAACTGAGTTGCCAGGTCCTGTCCTGTATTTTCTCTGTTTCCCCCACCCTGGGGGCTGAGTACCCAGGCCTGTTACCTGTATCTGTGACTTTTAGTCTGTTTCCGCCACCCTGGGGGCTGAGTTCCCAGGCTCGTTCCTGTATCTTGTTCCTGGTTCAGTTCCTCTCTGAACAGTGTCCTAGCCCGTTACTTGTTTGTCTCTATGTTCGTATCTTCCCTTTTCCTGCAGTGTCTGAACCTGCACCTAACTCCAACTCGTTGTTTCTGTACTTCTGTTTATGAGTTTAGTGTCCACTCGCTACTTCATTGTAAGTACCTTGTGTGTATCTGCTCTGCTTGTCTACCACACCTGCGAGTTTTGCTCTGCTCTGCTTGTCTACCGCATCTGCGGGTTTTGCTCTGCTCTGCTTGTCTACCGCACCTGCGGGTTTTGCTCTGCTCTGCTTGTCTTCCGAACCTGCGGGTTTTGCTCTGCTCTGCTTGTCTACCGAATCTGCAGGTTTTGCTCTGCTCTGCTTGCCTACCGCACCTGCGGGTTTTGCTCTGCTTTGCTTATCTACCGTACCTGTGGGTTTTGCTCTTCTCTGCTTGTCTGCCGCACCAGCGGCTCTGTTCCTGTATCCCAGTCTGTACTGGTCCCTATCCTGCCTGCATTCCTATCTGCCAGTACCCACCTGTCTGTATACTAGCCGTGCCTGCCAGTACCCACCTGTCTGCATATCAGCCGTGCCTGCCAGTACCCACCTGTCTGCATACCAGCCGTGCCTGCCAGTACCCACCTGTCAGTATGCCAGCCTAACCTGCCTGTTCCTGCATTCCCCGGTGTGGGTCAACAGTTGTGACCGGGGTCTGACCTGGAGTGGCACCTGGTCCCTCTGCTCGGTTCCTCCCTGGTTCACGGAGCTGACTGAGCTGCCATGCGACCTTGGTCAGACCGAGTTGATACTTAGTCACGCCCCTCCAGGCACTCCTCGGTTCATGGTCCAGTGGGATCACTAACACGCTCACGTCAGTCAGTCCCGGTATGTGCGTAACATGGAGGACTATGTGAGGCCCATTATTCTGTATGGAGGACTATGTGGGGCCAATTATACTCTACGGAGAACTATGTGGGTCCCATTATTCTGTATGGAGGACTATGTGTGGCCCATTATCCTGTTTGGAGGACTATGTGGAGCCCATTATTCTGTTTGGACGACTATGTGAGGCCCATTGTTCTGAATGGAGGACTATGTGGGGCCCATTATTCTGTATGGAGGACTATGTGGGGACCATTATACGGTATACTGTTTGGCCAGTGACTTTGTCCACATTTTTCATTTTGCCCCTCTGTGTGTTTTGAGTTTGACACCCTCGCTTTAGATGGTAGTAAAGGCACCCATCAGTGGCGTAACTAGAGTCTGATGGGCCCCGATGAAGAATTTGGACAAGGCTCTCCAATCCTAATATAAATATATCTATATATAAATAATATATATATACATATATATATATATATATATATATACAGTACAGACTAAAAGTTTGGACACACCTTCTCAGTTAAAGATTTTTCTGTATTTTCATGACTATGAAAATTGTACGTTCACACTGGAGGCATCAAAACTATGAATTAACACATGTGGAATTATATACTTAACAAAAAAGTGTGAAACAACTGAAAATATGTCTTATATTCTAGGTTCTTCAAAGTAGCCACCATTTGCTTTGTTGACTTCTTTGCACACTCTTGGCATTCTCTTGATGAGCTTCAAGAGGTAGTCACCGGAAATGGTCTTCCAACAATCTTGAAGGAGTTCCCAGAGATGCTTAGCACTTGTTGGCCCTTTTGCCTTCACTCTGCGGTCCAGCTCACCCCAAACCATCTCGATTGGGTTCAGGTCTGGTGTCTGTGGAGGCCAGATCATCTGGCGTAGCACCCCATCACTCTCCTACTTGGTCAAATAGCCCTTACACAGCCAGGAGGTGTGTTTGGGGTCATTGTCCTGTTGAAAAATAAATGATGGTCCAACTAAACGCAAACCGGATGAAATAACATGCCGCTGCAAGATGCTGTGGTAGTCATGCTGGTTCAGTATGCCTTCAACTTTGAATAAATCCCCAACAGTGTTACCAGCAAAGCAACCGCACACCATCACACCTCCTCCTCCATGCTTCACGGTGGGAACCAGGCATGTAGAGTCCATCCGTTCACCTTTTCTGCGTCGCACAAAGACACGGTGGTTGGAACAAAAGATCTCAAATTTGGACTCCACAGACCAAAGCACAGATTTCCACTGGTCTAATGTCCATTCCTTGTGTTCTTTAGCCCAAACAAGTCTCTTCTGCTTGTTGCCTGTCCTTAGCAGTGGTTTCCTAGCAGCTATTTTACCATGAAGGCCTGCTGCACAAAGTCTCCTCTTAACAGTTGTTGAAGAGATGTGTCTGCTGCTAGAACTCTGTGTGGCATTGACCTGGTCTCTAATCTGAGCTGCTGTTAATCTGTGATTTCTGAGGCTGGTGACTTGGATAAACTTATCCTCAGAAGCAGAGGTGTCTCTTGGTCTTCCTTTCCTGGGGCGGTCCTCATGTAAGCCAGTTTCTTTGTAGCGCTTGATGGTTTTTGCAACTGCACTTGGGGACACTTTCAAAGTTTGCCCAATTTTTTGGACTGACTGACCTTCATCTCTTAAAGTAATGATGGCCACTCGTTTTTCTTTACCTACCTGCTTTTTTCTTGCCATAATACAAATTCTAACAGTCTATTCGGTAGAACTATCAGCTGTGTATCCACCTGACTTCTGCACAACACAACTGATGGTCCCAACCCCATTTATAAGGCAAGAAATCGCACTTATTAAACCTGACAGGGCACACCTGTGAAGTGAAAACCATTTCCGGTGACTACCTCTTGAAGCTCATCAAGAGAATGCCAAGAGTGTGCAAAGCAGTCATCAAAGCAAAAGGTGGCTACTTTGAAGAACCTAGAATATAAGACATATTTTCAGTTGTTTCACACTTTTTTGTTAAGTATATAATTTAACATGTGTTAATTCATAGTTTTGATGCCTTCAGTGTGAATGTACAATTTTCAAAGTCAAGAAAATACAGAAAAATCTTTAAATGAGAAGGTGTGTCCAAACTTTTGGTCTGTACTGTATATATATAAAATAAAATAAATATATATATAAATATATATATGTATATAAACGTTCTCCATCCTGTTATATATACAGTTAGGTCCATATATATTTGGACAGAGACAACATTTTTTTAATTTTGGTTCTAGACATTACCACAATGAATTTTAAACAAAACAATTCAGATGCAGTTGAAGTTCAGACTTGCAGCCTTCATTTGAGGGTATCCACATTAAAATTTGATGAAGGGTTTAGGAGTTTCAGCTCCTTAACATGTGACACCCTGTTTTTAAAGGGACCAAAAGTAATTGGACAATTGACTCCAAGGCTATTTCATGGACAGGTGTGGGCAATCCCTTCGTTATGTCATTCTCAATTAAGCAGATAAAAGGCCTGGAGTTGATTTGAGGTGTGGTGCTTGCATTTGGAAGATTTTGCTGTGAAGTAAACATGCGGTCAAAGGAGCTCTCCATGCAGGTGAAACAAGCCATCCTTAAGCTGCAAACACAGAAAAAACCCATCCGAGAAATTGCTACAATATTAGGAGTGGCAAAATCTACAGTTTGGTACATCCTGAGAAAGAAAGAAAGCACTGGTGAACTCATCAATGCAAAAAGACCGGGCGCCCACGGAAGACAACAGTGGTGGATGATCGCAGAATAATCTCCATGGTGAAGAGAAACCCCTTCACAACAGCCAACCAAGTGAACAACACTCTCCAGGAGGTAGGCGTATCAATATCCAAATCTACCATAAAGAGAAGACTGCATGAAATACAGAGGGTTCACTGCACGGAGCAAGCCACTTATAAGCATCAAGAATAAAAAGGCTAGACTGGACATTGCTAAAAATATAACTAAAAAAGCCAGAACAGTTCTGGAAGAACATTCTTTGGACAGATGAAACCAAGATCAACCTCTACTAGAATGATGGAAAGAGAAAAGTATGGCGAATGCATGGTACAGCTCATGATCCAAAGCATACCACATCATCTGTAAAACACGGCGGAGGCAGTGTGATGGCTTGGGCATGCATGGCTGCCAGTGGCACTGGGTCACTAGTGTTTATTGATGATGTGACACAGGACAGAAGCAGCCAAATGAATTCTGATGTATTCAGAGCCATACTGTGTGCTCAGATCCAGCCAAATGCAGCCAAACTGATTGATCGTCGTTTCATACTACAGATGGACAATGACCCAAAACATAAAGCCAAAGCAACCCAGGAGTTTATTAAAGCAAAGAAGTGGAATATTCTTGAATGGCCGAGTCAGTCACCTGATCTCAACCCAATTGAGCATTCATTTCACTTGTTAAAGACTAAACTTCAGACAGAAAGGCCCACAAACAAACAGTAACTGAAAACCACCGCTGTGAAGGCCTGGCAGAGCATCAAAAAGGAGGAAACACAGCATCTGGTGATGTCCATGAGTTCAAGACTTCAGGCAGTCATTGCCAACAAAGGGTTTTCAACCAAGTACTAGAAATGAACATTTTATTTACAATTATTTAATCTTTCCAATTTCTTTTGGTCCCTTTAAAAACAGGGTGGCACATGTTAAGGAGCTGAAACTCCTAAACCCTTCATCCAATGTTAATGTAGATACCCTCAAATTAAAGCTGAAAGTCTGAACTTCAACTGCATCTGAATTGTTTTGTTTAAAATTCATTGTGGTAATGTCTTGAACCAAAATTATAAAAATGTTCTCTCTGTCCAAATATATATGGACCTAACTGTATATGTCCCTCATCTTGGGCTCCATCCTGGTATATATATCCCCCATCCTGGTATATGTCCCTTTTCCTGGGCCCCATCCTGGTATACATATCTCCCATATAGTATATATCCCTTGTTCTGCCACTGTTCTTTAATGCATAGAAAAAATTAACCACTATACTCTCCTTCCCTCCGCTCCCCTGCCGCACGGCGTCCTCTTTTGCAGCTGGCAGTTAACTTCAACATGCAAGTGATGGGAGCACATGACGTGACTTCCGTGTCCCCCCAGTCACATTCACGCTGACATCAGCTGCTGGCCTCTGATTGGTTGGCAGCTTGTATTGCCTCGCCCGGACCCAACCGGTCTCTGTGCCGCAATACGCTTCCGCTGAATGTGTGTCCGATGACACACCTCTAGCTGAAGTATTCGCTAGTGTCGGCGGGCCTCTCACCCGCCTGGCCCAGTCGCAGTGGCAAACTATGTGACCGCGGTAGTTACGCCCCTGGCACCTATGCATATTAGACAAAGTTGGCTGAACCCGGAGATATCAACAGCTTCCATCGACAGTCTAATGTGTATGCAGAGCCGTATTCACAATTAGGAGGGCTAAGGGCGGCGCCTTCTGGATGGCAGCACCACCTACTTGTCTCCTATCAATAATCATTTCCATAGCTCACCATTACTGATTGATTGCCCACTAGTAATACATTTTATGCTCGGTTTACATGGCGGCATGTGTCAGGTGATTTTTACATTGTGCACCTCATTGCAAGATAGAATCTAACAATTTCTTATGGTGTCAAAGTGAGATTTTAACCTACCACGATTACGACACAGAGATACAAATGTCTGGAAATGTGCTGGATTTTCTTTATTACACTAAAATAAAGGAGGCAACACAAAGTTATATTTATAATATTGTGTGGTTTATTACTTCCATATCTATTAAACTTATAAATTTGAGGTTCTTAGTGCACATTTTGATCAAATGGTGCAAGCCCATCTGCCATCGACAAGGCGACCTCATGAGATGGGGCCCTACACTAACATAACTAATGTTAACTAATTATTCTCATTATTATCCTCACAATCTATTCATTACTATTACAATATTGTTATACTTATTATTGCTATTATTACACTCGTACTATGGGATCCCTAGAATTAAAGCTGTTGATCCAGAAGAAGGCAAAAACCCCTGGACACATTAAGCCAATTTGTGTCAAGGGGAAAAATTCCTTCTTGATCCTGGGAAAAGGCGATCAGTCCTAAAACCCTAGATCAAACCTGCTGATGCCTAATAATGTACTATTCTATTATTATAATATTATTTCTAATAATGCTATACTAATACAATTTATATTGCTATTTTATTACTATCACTATTTTTTTAAATATTTATTTCTATTTTTTTTTAACTTACTGTTAGTAATATTATTATTGTTACTAATATTTCTATTATTTCTCTATTTACTATTAATTAGATCCTACTAATTGCTATTGATCCAGAAGAAGGCAAAAAAAACCTAGACACATTCGGCCAATTTATGTCACAGGGGAAAAATTCCTTCTTGACCCCAGGAAAAGGCGATCAGTCCTAGAACTCTGGATCAAAAAGCCTAATAACTATTAATTAAGTACTAATTATCATAATCATTACCTTGCTGTTGTTTTTTTATTAGTAGTATTATTTATGTTATTTCCAGTTTCCTGCTATTTTACTGATATAATTACTATTATATTATTAACATTAACCCTTAATATTTTATTCTATATGTCTTTGGATTATTGCTATTTTATTATTACCAGTGTTGAGAACATTTGTATTGTTATTTTACTAAAATATCAATCCTAATTCCTAAAGATGTTGATCAAGAAGAAGACAAAAAACCCTATACACATTCAGCCAATTTGTGTCACAGTGGAAAAATTCCTTCTTGACCCCAGGAAAAGGCCTATTGAAATGTTAATAAATATTATTAATATTTTATTTTTAATTTTATAGTATAATTTTATTATTACTTTACTAGTGAAATTATTACTGTTTTATGACCACTAATATTACACTTTATACTATATAACATTACTATTCCAGTAGTGCTAATGCTACTATAATCTTACTGATACCTAGGTCCTTATTCCTTAGGCTATGTGCCCACGATGCAGAAATGCTCAGGATTTTTTCCTGAGCGTTTCTGCATCTCCCTGGCAGAAAAAAACGCATGTGGATTGTACATGCGGATTGTACATGCGGATTGTACATGCGTTTTCCTGCCAGGGACATGCGGAAATGAAGCGTTCTTCACTGGCATTTCCACATGCGGGTTGACAAGCGCTTTCCAAGCGATTAGCATCACTTGGAAAGTGCTTGTGACAACTAGGTCACACTATATAAATCCATGCAAACGGCATGGATTTATATAGTGTGACCCGAGAGAGTGGTTAAAAATAAAAAAATAAACCTAATACTTACCTTCCGATGGCCCCCGAGACTTGCTGCGCTCCTGTGCTGGCTGCCGGCAGATCGCGCTACGCTGTACTGAAAAGACCTGCCGTCACATGACTGTGACGTCAGCGCAAGTCCTTCAGTCCTGTGCGATCTGTCGGCAAGCGAAGAGAAGGAGTCCGGGGGCCGTCGGAAGGTGAATATAATCTTTATTTTTTATTTTATTCTTTTTTTTATGGTAACTGGGTGTGGAGGAGAGTCTCCTGTCCTCCACACCCGGGTACCATCCACACATTAGAACGCGCCAATTACGCAAGTACAGATGCAGCCTTGCGGAATTGGCACGTTCTAATGCAAGTCAATGGCGGCGAAAACGCTGCGCTTCCGCAAAATTAATGGACATGCTGCGGATTTTTGAGCGCAGCATAAACGCTGCAGAAAAATCCACAGCATGGGCATTGAAAGTGCGGAATTGCATTGGAGACCATGGGGGAAGGTTTACCAAGCGTTTCCCAAGCGTTTACGCTGCAGAAATTCCGCAGCGTAAACGCTTGAAAAATGCATCGTGGGCACATAGCCTTAAGCTGTTGATCCAGAAGAAGGCAAAAACCCCTGGAAACATTCAGCCAATTGGTGCTTCAGGGGGAAAATTCCTTCTTGACCCCGGGAAAAGGCGATCCTAGAACCCTGGATCAAAAATGCTGATGCTATTTTTATGTCTCTACCATTATTATACAATTAATCTTATAGTTACTGCTATTATTATATCACATACTCTATTACTGCTCCTAATATTATAAAAGTCTTTATAATGATTTTACTACATTTTTAAGCTTTTTAATCTAATAATTACTACTATATGTCTATTCTTTTTATTAGTGTTAAATTTGAAGCTGTCGATGTTAATACAGCTGGAATGTTGGTTCTGTAGAGTCCATCATCATCTCATTGGTTTGAGGAGGATGATCCAGATGATGTTCCTCCTTCCTCTGAGGTTGGTATTGATGTATTTGAGGATGGACTGCTGACGGATCTTGTGTCTTCATGCCGGTTGGTTCTCAACTCTTCTGGGCCAGTTGCTCTTCTTTTCTTCTTTTGCTTCTGATTTTTTTCTCAGCTTCTTTCCCCTTGGTGTCTTCTGCCTTATCTTCTTTTTTGCCCTTGGTGTCTTCTGCCTTATCTTATTTTTTGCCCTTGGTGTCTTCTGCCTTATCTTCGTTTTTGCCCTTGGTGTCTTCTGCCTTATCTTCTTCTTTCCACTTGGTGTCTTCTGCCTTATCTTCTTTTTTCCCCTTGGTGTCTTCTGCCTTATCTCCTTTTTTCCCCTTGGTGTCTTCTGCCTTATCTTCTTTTTTCCCCTTGGTGTCTTCTGCCTCATCTTCTTTTTTGCCCTTGGTGTCTTCTGCCTTATCTTCTACTTTCCCCTTGGTGTCGTCTGCCTTATCTTCTTTTTTCCCCTTGGTGTCTTCTGCCTTATCTTCTTTTTTGCTCTTGGTGTCTTCTGCCTTATCTTCTACTTTCCCCTTGGTGTCGTCTGCCTTATCTTCTTTTTTGCCCTTGGTGTCTTCTGCCTTATCTTCTTTTTTGCCCTTGGTGTCTTCTGCCTTATCTTCTTCTTTCCCCTTGGTGTCTTCTGCCTTATCTTCTTTTTTCCCCTTGGTGTCTTCTGCCTTATCTTCTTTTTTCCCCTTGGTGTCTTCTGCCTTATATTCTTCTTTCCCCTTTGTGTCTTCTGCCTTATCTTCTTCTTTCCTTTTGGTGTCTTCTGCCTCATCTACTTCCATTTCTTCTACCTCCCAATACTTCATTGCCTCCTTCATCTCCTCTTCTTTTGGCTCCTCTGGCATCATTGATGTTGGCTCAGGTTTTTCTTCATCCAAAAGAAATGGCAGATATTTCTTCTGAGCTACACGGTTGGTCGGCATGAGGCGCTAAGAAAAGAATAGATTCAGTCAATTGTCTTGTGGCGCCCCTGAGGGTTCGACCGCCACAGGGATGCTGCACTTCTCTAATGGAGTGTAGTGTTCCTCCTCTGAGGTAAGAACAGTGTGATGGTCAGGACCCAACCTCCACATCCAACACCACATTTCTCCACCAGAGGGGGCTAGAATGCACTAGGTGCTGCCCTCCTGATTACAGGGAGACTGGGGAACCAAGAGTTAGGGGAACCATTTAGTGGGTGAGGGTGGAGGACTCACATTTTAGTGACACTTAATAATTCATAAATAAAAAGCCATTTTGGTTCTTGGTTCTTTTGACTGTCTTGTATTGTGATCTCCCATGCTGAACGTGGATCCTGTGTGGGCCTGCAGCGGAGAGAGACATGGCCCTCGTACCCTGGCCTTGGGTCGAGGGGCAGGCTGCAGATAATGTATGTCTCTGGCCGGTCAAGGACCATGACCAAGAAGGCCCGGAGCTTAAGAGTGTAGCTCCATAGCAAATGGATCCCAGGGAGGATGCAGACGGAGCGGTATACGCCACCTGTCCTCGCCAACCTGATATACTCAGAGGGAGTCCGGCTGCAAGAGGGGTACCGGCCCCCAACACCCGACCTTGCTGCTCCACGTCCTGGTCGGGAAAGCCCGGTAGGCCCTGAGGATCCCACCCGGCCTATCTACACACACACAGACAGGAAAGGACCTGGTCTGAAGTCTAGGAACACTCTGGTGCAGGGTCCTGATCTAACACTGGACTTACTCGGAGGGTGTCGGACCCCCTTCGTCTCTGGTGACCGCAGAACCCCGTGAGGAGCAGTGAGTCGCCTTCCTACTGCCATCTCTTTTGTGAGTAAAGCCTTGGAAGTTCACCCCTATGGCCTCCGGACTCTTTATTCTGCACTACACCACGCTACGCAGTACCAGACCTCCTGTACTACTACCCCTTCCGTCCTGTCCCTCTGCCCTGAGGCCTTGCTCCGCCTGTGGGGAGTAGTAACAACGCCGGCTGCCCTAACACCAGGCCTCAGTGGACTGCGACAGCGCTGGTGGCCTTCACCAGGAGCCACAAGTGGCGTAGTCGTCATCAGCCACTCAACCAGGATAAGCCCATACCATACTTGTTTTTAAATTGTGACGGCCCTGAGCACAGAGTGGGTCCGGGCCACGCTGCACCCCATCTCTCCATCTTAGGACCCGACTCCGAGTCCCCCATCTCCCAGGGTAAAGAAAAGGGCTTCCGAGAAGAGGCGTCACAGTCTATTGAAAGGTTCCTTTACATCTATGGACAGAACATAATCTGCGATATGATCAGTGACCTCCATTTTGAAAATCGGTGATGGTAGGAATCTGGTGCAGTAAATCAGAAGTTGTTGATCTCTTTCTTCCTTTGTTCTGGGACAAGCTAGAAAGAAAACACAAGCAGATAATAATATCAATCACACAATGTCCAGAGGCATCAAATCTGTAAATTACAGGTAAATTTGTTTAATCCAACATCAACGTGACCTCCTGGATCCTGAATTATTCCCGGCATAGAAAGCATACAATTTACTATTTAAAGTTTATTTTCTAACTGACTTTCTGCTCAATCTACATTGTGTTTCAATTCTGCACTGAACTAATAGAAGTTCTGGATTATCAAATGTTAGATTAAAGGAATGGCACAATATTTTCAGATTTTCTGGAAATTCTTTTTATTTAAAAAATAATCTCACATGAGAAATATCCAGGTCCAAAGACACATTCCTGGCTGAGGTAGACGTCCTAAAGAAAACAGAATCCGATCAGTGTATAATTATCGTTCATCAGGGATGGTGAATAGGATGGATGAGGGTCCGGTTATAATAAAACTGCTGACCCCCAGAGATCTGCGGCTCGGTGCCGTCTTGTATCTATCCTCTTCTGTAAAAGTCATAGGAAAAGCTGTGAATACGAAAAAAGATTTAGTCACAGATCTGATAAAGACACAAACACCGCAGCTTTCCACACATATTCATAGTGAACGTCCCCCCGGGTATCGGACCCACATTACACTCAGACATGTAGGCAATATGAAAGCATGCAACATCGCCCTTACTGGCTGCTTGTATAATCTCCTCATAGAAGAGGCATCAGTATCAGTAACACCACATGTTAAACACATGGTGCACTGGATTGTACTGGTGTCTTGTAAATAACGATATATGGCATACATGTATTTCTGCGTTCTTCATGCCTGTAAGTACAAGTAACTCCCTAAGGCTGCGTGCACACGATGCGTTTTTCATGCGTTTATGCTGCGGAATTTCCGCAGCGGAAACGCATCAAAAACGCATGGTAATCCGCACCCCATGGTCCCCAATGGCATTCCGCAATGTCAATGCACATGCTGAGGATTTTTCCTCAGCGTTTCTGCAGCGCTCATCAATCCGCAGCATGTTCATTAATTTTGCGGAAGCGCAGTGGAAGCGCCGCCATTGACTTGCATTGAGACGCATAGAATCCGTGTCTGTACATTTGTACAAGCGGATTATATGCGGTTCAATGTGCGTATGGTACCCAAGTCTGGAGGAGAGAAGACTCTCATCCAGACCTGGGTACCATTGCACCTGTAAAAAAAAGAATAAAATAATAAATAAAGTTTATATTCACCTGTCCGGCGGCCCCTGCAGCGCTTCTCCTTCCAGGACCTGAGATGACGTCGCGGTCATGTGACCGCAGGCTGTCTCGCGAGATGCCGGCAACCCGGAAGAAGCCAGGACGAGCGCGACAGCACACGCGGCGGGGGATCGGGGGTAAGTATAGCTTTATTTTTTTATTTTTACGGTCACACTATATAAATCCATGCCTGACCTAGTTGTCAAGCACTTTCCAAGTGATGCTATCGCCTGGAAAGTGCTTGTCAGTCCGCATGCGGAAACACATGCGTTAACGCATGTGGGTACGCATGTGAATCCGCATGTATTCCGCATGTATTCTGCAGGAAAAACACATGCACAATCTGCATGCATTTTTTCTGCCAGGGAGATGCAGAAATGCTGCAGAAATGTTCTGCTTCAGTTCTGCATCGTGGGCACATAGCCTTAAAACGACAGCCAAATTGGCCTAATTAATAGCGAATAAAGCCTAACACCCATTATCAGTGCCAGCACACTAATCCCACTTACAATAGAGGCAAAAAAATTCCCTAAATAAATCATACTGCCAGCAGTGTCCTGCGTGACCTAATGATTAGTGTTGAGCATTCCAATACCGCGAATATCGGCCGATACCCGATATTCCAGTATCGGAATTCCGATACTTAATTCCGATACTTTTGCAATATCGTACACCGGAATCGGAAGTTCCCATAATGCAATGAGCCAGTTTCATTTTATTCAGCCAATGAGGATCCTAAGAAGTGTGGGCACATCCTGTTAGGCATGTAGGCATCTTAACTAATGGCATGGCTGTGATTGGCTGCTGAAATGATGTCATCATGCACTATAAAAGCCGCCGCCGCCATTTTGAGCTCACTCTGCTGTGAATTCAGTTAGGGATAGGACACTGTTGTTCTGAGGGACAGTTTTAGCTACCTATTTGGTCTATTCTGCTTTACCCAAGCTACTCTATAAATCGCTGTGCCTTGCAGCGCTAGTGCACAGTTCTCTGTGCTGTTCACCGCTGTCTGCAAGGTCTGTGTGTGTGAGTGCAGCTCACCCTGTAGTGTGTGCTTCAGCCACGTCTGGTTGTAGTGCACTCAGTGTGTGTCACTGACTCATACATTGTCCTTTTTTGCCAATTCATAATTTTTCCTGATATCTCCTATTAGTGTGGTGGTTCCATCCGTATTCAGCTAAATTGGTTCCAAACACACTATATAGGAGTAGATAGAGAATTTTTTTTTGTCTTGCAGCGCTAGTGCACAGTGCTCTACATCTGCACTGTTCACCGCTGTCAGGCAAAGGTCTGTGTGTGAGTGCAGCTCACCCTGTAGTTAGAGGAGTAGTTAAAGGAGCCTTTCTGCAGCATTGTGCCCTGCAGCCCCAGCCAGATTAGTATTAGCCTATTTTTTGTAGCCTCATCTATTGCATTGTAATAGCTACATTGTAATAGCTACAAAAAGTTTGTGATACTATAGGTATTACATCTTTGGGCACATCCAGTGTCTTTTTGTGACCAAAAAAACCTAAATAAAGTTCACCAAACACTCCACTTTACAGTTGTGTAGGCCACATTAGCTCATATTAAAGTCTAGTCCACACTTTATAAAATTAGTGTTTCTTATACCTGTTAGCAGCTGTTCAGGAATAAGCACACTAAGCCCTTAGTACTTTTCTGCCTATCTTTATCAGTCTACCAAGATGAAGAAGGCAGGGAGTAAGGCATGTGGTCGTGGGCGTGGGCGTGGAGTTTCTGCAGGGAGAGGACGTGAGGATTCTGTGCCTGCAGGGAGAGGACGTGGGGATTCTGTGCCTGCTGCGGGCACCAGTGACTCAGCATCCCCCAGTTTTACCAGGGAACAGTCCTTTATGCGCAGCTTTGTAGGAGCTAGCCGTACCCCACTGCTGTGGGAGGACCAAATTGAAGCCGTTGTCGGATGGATGGCAGCTAACGCATCGACTTCAATTAGTTCCAGATCCTCTCAGGTCCTGAGCACTGAAGAGCACCCATCTGTCTCTTCACCACCTGCCAAATTGCCCAGGCAGTCAGAGAGCCCTGGACAGAAGCCATCTCTACTTCTGTTCTCTGAATCTCTTGGCTTGGAAAGAGGGGGCCAGCCAAGCAGAATTTGAGAATTTGAAGAAGAGGTAGCATGCAGTGATGCGCAACCGTTTTGTTTCTCTGAATCTGAAGAGGCGGGTGGGCCAGTGCCTATGGTCAGCAGCACACCTCAGTACGCATCTGATGATGAGACTCAGGTGCCACTTTCCGGTGCGTACTGTGCTGTCGAGACTACCCAGGAGAAGCAGTTGTTTGAAGAGGGTGGTGTAGATGATGAGGTCCTTGACCCACCATGGCGTGAGGGACGGGAAGGTGGTGGGAGCAGCTCTGAGGAAGAGATTCCCCGAACAGCCCAAAAAGGAGTGAGAGGGAGGGGGCAGACTTGGTTGCCTGTAGCCTCCACTTCGGCACCCATTAGGCTCTTCCAAAATCCAAAGCGGGCGCTCCCAAGACTTGCAGTGCCTGGTCCTTTTTTGACACAGTTGCAGATGACATTTGCTTCGTCAAATGCAAGCTGTGTAATCAAAAGGTGAAAAGAGGGAAAAGTATCAGCAACCTCAATACCACAAATATGTGGAAACATGTGCGGACCAAGCACGTGGTGGAGTTACAAAAACACACTGAAGACCTAGGCCAACCTACAGCGCCACCTACCACCTCTTCAGCTCGTGTTGTAGCCTCTTCCTCCAGCTCACACACAGCTGGTTCGGCTTCCTCACAGGATCGCCATGGAAGAATCTCTGGCACTGTTGTACAGAGACACAGTGTAATTCCACCCACAGCACCACTTTCCCAGTCATCCTCACACTCCCAGGCCAGTCTACAGCCATCATTAGCACAGGCATGGGAGAAAAGGCGCCCATACTCGGCAAACCACCCCCGAGCACAGGCTCTGAATGCTGGCATTGCTAAACTACTGGCCCTTGAAATGCTATCATTCATGCTGGTGGAGACTGACACCTTCCGTAACTTTATGGCATTGGCAGTCCCACAATACAACGTGCCCAGCCGCTTTTATTTCAGCAGGCAAGCCGTCCCTGCCCTGCAACATCATGTGGTGGGAAAAATTAAACATGCGCTACAAAACGCCATCAGTAGCAAGGTCCACCTGACCACCGATGCGTGGACCAGTAAGCATGGACAGGGACGATACCTTTCCCTCACTGCCCATTGGCTAAATGTTGTGGAGCCGGGTACAGATCTTGAGAGTGGCGCTGTACGTGTTCTGCCAACTCCAAGAATTGCAGGAATCCAGTCTGTACACATTGACTCCTCCTCATACTCCAGTTCCTCTGAATCAGCGCTGCAGGAGCCGTCACGGTCTACCTCCACATCGACCCGTGAACGGTTACCTGTTATGATGACCGATATGAGCACAGCCATGGCCAAACGTCAACAGGCCGTATTAAAATTAATTTCTTTGGGGAATCGAAGCCACACAGCGCAGGAGCTCTGGAATGCCATCAAGCAGCAGAGCGACGTGTGGTTTGTGCCAGCGAATCTCCAGCCAGGCATGGTAGTGTGTGACAATGGCCGAAATCTGGTGGCAGCTCTGGGCCTAGGCAATCTCACTCACATCCCATGTCTGGCACATGTGTTAAACTTGGTCGTGCATAGTTTTATGAGGGAATATCCGGATATTGATGCACTGCTTCACAAGGTCCGCATAGAGTGCGCTCACTTGCGGCGTTCCAGCAACGCAAGATCACGCATTGCAGCTCTGCAGCGCCGATTATGTCTTCCGGAACATCGCATCATATGTGACCTACCCACCAGGTGGAATTCAACGTTACATATGTTGGAGAGGTTGTGTGAGCAGCAGGCAGCAGTAATGGAGTACCAGCTGCAGCAGGCGCAAACAAGTCGCAGTGCGCGCCGTTCACACTTCACCACCACTGAGTGGGCCTCTATGAAGGACATTTGCCACGTTTTGCGTGCCTTCGATTATTCCACGCGGATGGCGAGTGCAGATGATGCACTAGTCAGCATGACTATCCCCCTTATCTGCCTGCTTGAAAAAACACTGCAAGCACTAAGGGACGAGGTTTTGGAAGAGGTGGAGGATGAGGAGTCACAAATGCTATCTGCTTCTCTACAGTCTGCGCAATGTGGTTCCTCACAAAGGCCTAGGCAGGGGACACTTTGTGAGGAGGATGAGGAGGAGTCAATGGATGAGGAAGACATCTGTCCAGAGGAAGGAGGTACACAATGCACTAGTAGTCAGTATCTAGAGCGAGGGTGGGGTGATGCAGAGCAGGCAGAGATCACGCCTCAAGCAGGGGACAGCGTTTCTTGGCCAGTTGGCAGTCTGCAGCACATGGTTGATTTCATGATGCAGTGCCTGAGAAACGACCACCACATCGCCCACATTCTCAACACGGCTGATTATTGGGTGTCCACCCTCCTAGATCCTTGCTACTGGGACAACTTACAAAGCCTCATAACACCGTTGAACCGGGAACGTAAAATGCGGGAGTACCAAGACGCACTGGTGCATTCCATCATGTTCTCCATTCCAACCGAGAGCAGTGCTGCTAGTGCTTTACAAAGCAGCTCAGTGCATCGAGGCAGTGGAGGAAGCTCTGCACAAAGAGGGAGCAGAAGCAGTGCCTCAGCACAAGGCAAGACCAGTATGGCCGAAATGTGGCAAAGTTTTGTGTCCCCGCCGCCACAAATGTGTACACCATCACAGACGGCTCCAGTCAGCAGGAGGCAACGTTTCCGTCAGATGGTGACAGACTACATGTCTTGCCCTCTTAGTGTACTCCCAGACGGCTCTTCTCCCTTCAAGTTTTGGGTCTGTAAGCTGGATACATGGCCAGAGCTTAGTCAGTATGCATTGGAGGTGCTAGCTTGCCCTGCTGCTAGTGTATTATCGGAACGCGTCTTTAGTGACGCAGGTGGTGTACTAACGGACAGTCGCATGCGACTATCCTCCGATAACGTTGACCGGCTTACTTTTCTCAAAATGAACAAGGCCTGGATCTCTCATGAATTTGCCAGTCCTCTTCCAGAATAAATAATTGGTTGGCAACAATATCCAGGTCTCCAGTTGTGTTCATGTTTCTACCACCTGAACTGTAATCCCTGAGCTCCAACACCGCCAGTTGGCACTCGGAAGTGCGGTCTGCACAGTCAACACTTGCTGCCGTGTTATTGGGATTCAGTAATGTCAGCTGTTCCCCTGCTGTGCGGACGGCAATTTCTTCTGCTTTGTCCACATTCTCACTACTACAGATTTTAAAGTTGCTCCAATTACACCTCTGGCTCCTCTGTTTTCAGTTTTATCACTGAGCTCCAACACCGCCAGTTGGCGCTCGGAAGTGCCGTCTGCACAGTCAACACTTGCTGCCGTGTTATTGGGGTTCAGTAACGTCAGCTGTTCCCCTGCTGTGCGGACGGCAATTTCTCCTGCTCTGTCCACATTCTCACTACTACAGATTTTAAAGTTGCTCCAATTACACCTCTGGCTCCTCTGTTTTCAGTATTATCCCTGAGCTCCAACACCGCCAGTTGGCGCTCGGAAGTGCCGTCTGCACAGTCAACACTTGCTGCCGTGTTATTGGGGTTCAGTAACGTCAGCTGTTCCCCTGCTGTGTGTCCGGCAAATTCTCCTGCTTTGTCCACATCCACTGTACTACTGATTTAAAACTTGCTCCAATTACACCTCTGGCTCCTCTGTTTTTAGTATTTACCCTGGGCTCCAATACCACTAGTTGCTGCTCGGAAGTGCCGTTTGCACAGTCAGCACTTGCTGCCGTGTTATTGGGGTTCAGTAATGTCAGCTGTTCCCCTGCTGTGCGGATGGCAATTTCTCCTGCTCTGTCCACATTCTCACTACTACAGATTTTAAAGTTGCTCCAATTACACCACTGGCTCCTCTGTTTTCAGTATTATCCCTAAGCTCCAACACCGCCAGTTGGCGCTCGGAAGTGCCGTCTGCACAGTCAACACTTGCTGCCGTGTTATTGGGATTCAGTAATGTCCGCTGTTCCCCTGCTGTGCGGACGGTAATTTCTCCTGCTCTGTCCACATTCTCACTACTACAGATTTTAAAGTTGCTCCAATTACACCTCTGGCTCCTCTGTTTTCAGTATTATCCCTGAGCTCCAACACCGCCAGTTGCCGCTCGGAAGTGCCGTCTGCACAGTCAACACTTGCTGCCGTGTTATTGGGGTTCAGTAACGTCAGCTGTTCCACTGCTGTGCGGACGGCAATTTCTCCTGCTCTGTCCACATTCTCACTACTACAGATTTTAAAGTTGCTCCTATGACACCTCAGGCTCCTCTGTTTTCAGTATTATCCCTGAGCTCCAACACCGCCACTTGGCGCTCGGAAGTGCCGTCTGCACAGTCAACACTTGGTGCCGTGTTATTGGGGTTCAGTAACGTCAGCTGTTCCCCTGCTGTGCGGACGGCAATTTCTCCTGCTCTGTCCACATTCTCACTACTACAGATTTTAAAGTTGCTCCAATTACACCTCTGGCTCCTCTGTTTTCAGTATTATCCCTGAGCTCCAACACCGTCAGTTGGTGCTCGGAAGTGCCGTCTGCACAGTCAACACTTGCTGCCGTGTTATTGGGGTTCAGTAACGTCAGCTGTTCCCCTTCTGTGCGGACGGTAATTTCTCCTGCTCTGTCCACATTCTCACTACTACAGATTTTAAAGTTGCTCCAATTACACCTCTGGCTCCTCTGTTTTCAGTATTATCCCTGAGCTCCAACACCGCCAGTTGGCGCTCGGAAGTGCCGTCTGCACAGTCAACACTTGCTGCCGTGTTATTGGGGTTCAGTAACGTCAGCTGTTCCCCTGCTGTGTGTCCGGCAAATTCTCCTGCTTTGTCCACATCCACTGTACTACTGATTTAAAACTTGCTCCAATTACACCTCTGGCTCCTCTGTTTTTAGTATTTACCCTGGGCTCCAATACCGCTAGTTGCTGCTCGGAAGTGCCGTTTGCACAGTCAACACTTGCTGCTGTGTTATTGGGGTTCAGTAACGTCAGCTGTTCCCCTGCTGTGTGGACGGCAATTTCTCCTGCTCTGTCCACATTCTCACTACTACAGATTTTAAAGTTGCTCCAATTACGCCTCTGGCTCCACTCTGTTTTTAGTATTTACCCTGGGTTCCAGCACCGCCAGCTGTTTCCCAGCATTGTCTTTGGCACGGGTACTCCCTCCTGCCCAGCCTGGTTCCAGCATGCCAGCTGTTTCCGGGTAGTGTCAACGTCACTTTGCCTCCAATGCGTTGTCCTGTCGTGTTGCGGTCGGGTTAGCCGACTCTATGGTGCCTGCAGTTTAGGTGACTCCTATGTGGGCTGCGGGATCTGGCAATGAAGGCTGGTTCCATAGTGCCAATAGGACAAGCACCCCCTGTAGGACTGTGGGTTTTGGTAACTGCGGCCGGCTCGCGGCCTTGAAACTTTTTTTTACATGGGTACCTTCTGCTACCCATCCGGGTTCCAGTACCGTCAGCTGGTTCTCGGCAGTGCCTTTGGATTAGGTGCCTCCTTCTCGGTATCCAAGTTCCACCAACGTCTGCTGGTCCTTGATAGTGCTTTCTGGCACAGGTACCTCCTGCTTAGTAACCGAGTTCCAGTACCGTCAGCTGGTCTTCGGTAGTTCCATTGGCTCTTGTACCTTCTGCTACCCATCCGGGTTCCAGTACTGTCAGCTGGTCCTCGGTAGTTCCATTTGCTCTTGTACCTTCTACTACCCATCCGGGTTCCAGTACCGTCAGCTGGTTCTCGGCAGTGTCTTTGGCATGGGTACTCCCTCCTGCCCAGCCTGGTTCCAGCACGCCAGCTGTTTTCGGGTATTGTCAACGTCACTTTGCCTCCAATGCGTTGTCCTGTCGTGTTGCGGTCGGGTTAGCCGACTCTATGGTGCCTGCAGTTTAGGTGACTCCTATGTGGGCTGCGGAATCTGGCAATGAAGGCTGGTTCCATAGTGCCAATAGGACAAGTACCCCCTGTAGGACTGTGGGTTTTGGTAACTGCGGCCGGCTCGCGGCCTTGAAACTTTTTTTTACATGGGTACCTTCTGCTACCCATCCGGGTTCCAGTACCGTCAGCTGGTTCTCGGCAGTGCCTTTGGATTAGGTGCCTCCTTCTCGGTATCCAAGTTCCACCAACATCTGCTGGTCCTTGGTAGTGCTTTCTGGCACAGGTACCTCCTGCTTAGTAACCGAGTTCCAGTACCGTCAGCTGGTCTTCGGTAGTTCCATTGGCTCTTGTACCTTCTGCTACCCATCCGGGTTCCAGTACCGTCAGCTGGTCCTCGGTAGTTCCATTTGCTCTTGTACCTTCTACTACCCATCCGGGTTCCAGTACCGTCAGCTGGTTCTCGGCAGTGTCTTTGGCACGGGTACTCCCTCCTGCCCAGCCTAGTTCCAGCACGCCAGCTGTTTCCGGGTAGTGTCAACGTCACTTTGCCTCTAATGCGTTGTCCTGTCGGGTTAGCCGACTCTATGGTGCTGCAGTTTAGGTGACTCCTATGTGGGCTGCAGGATCTGGCAATGAAGGCTGGTTCCATAGTGCCAATAGGACAAGCACCCCCTGTAGGACTGTGGGTTTTGGTAACTGCGGCCGGCTCGCGGCCTTGAAACTTTTTTTTACATGGGTACCTTCTGCTACCCATCCGGGTTCCAGTACCATGAGCTGGTTTTCGGCAGTGCCTTTGGATTAGGTGCCTCCTTCTCGGTATCCAAGTTCCACCAACGTCTGCTGGTCCTTGGTAGTGCTTTCTGGCACAGGTACCTCCTGCTTAGTAACCGAGTTCCAGTACCGTCAGCTGGTCTTTGGTAGTTCCATTGGCTCTTGTAACTTCTGCTACCCATCCGGGTTCCAGTACCGTCAGCTGTTCTTCGGTAGTTCCATTGGCTCTTGTACCTTCTGCTACCCATCCGGGTTCCAGTACCGTCAGCTGGTTCTCGGCAGTGCCTTTGGATTAGGTGCCTCCTTCTCGGTATCCAAGTTCCACCAACGTCTGCTGGTCCTTGGTAGTGCTTTCTGGCACAGGTACCTCCTGCTTAGTAATCGAGTTCCAGTACCGTCAGCTGGTCCTCGGTAGTTCCATTGGCTCTTGTACCTTCTGCTACCCATCCAGGTTCCAGTACCGTCAGCTGGTCCTCGGTAGTTCCTCAGCCTTCTTGTACCTTATGCTACATTTCCAAGTTCAAGCTTTTTGAAATGGTTCTTGGTAATCACTCTGGATCTCCCTGACGAGGACCCTGAAGACGAGGACCCTGAAGACCAACCCGAAGAAGACGAGGACCCCGAAAACGACGACCCTGAAGACGAGGATCCTGAAGACCACCCCGAAGAAGACGAGGACCCTGAAGACCACCCAGAAGAAGATGAGGACCCCGAAGACGAGGACCCTGAAGACCAACCCGAAGAAGACGAGGACCCCGAAGACGAGGACCCCGAAGACGACGACTCTGAAGACGAGGACCCCGAAGACAACGACCCTGAAGACCACCCCGAAGAAGACCAAGAAGATGACCCTGAAGAAGTTGACCAAGAAGACAAAGAAGAGAAGACAACCACCAAGATACAGAAGAACAAGAGACAGAAAACCAAGAAGCAGAAGTACAAGAAGCTGCAGAACAAAAAGCGGAAGAGCATTAAGCATAAGACTAAAAATCAGAGCAAAAGATAATATCTTAATTATAAGCAGAAGATGACTAAGCAGTGTATGGGGGTGAGTCCGTTCCTCCTCGTGGTGCCCCTGGAAAAGACCTGCTGCTGCAGGCCAAAGTGAACGCGGACAAATCCTGTTGTAAATCTTTTGTGACGGGCAGAACGAAAGGTGTAATGTTCAAACTTTTATAGATAACAACTACAGGAATGCCTGTCACAAATAAGAATATGATGAAGAAGAAGAATATGAAAAAGATGAAGAAGTAGAATATGAAGAAGAATAATAGTTGAATAAGAAGAATATGAAGAATGTAAAAAAAAAGAATAATACGAAGAAGGTGAAGAAGAAGAAGATGAAGAAGGTGAAGAAGAAGTGGATGAAAAAGATGCTGATGCTGAGGATGATGAAGGAGAAAGTGTGGGAGAAGTAAAAAAGAAGGTGAAGAGCATGGAAGTAGTGAAACATAAATATCTGACAAAATATAAAAATACTTAACATAGTCAATATTTCTGTAACTCAGAACGTCTTAAAAAAATATTAATTCCTGCTATTCCATTTGATTGGGCTAAACCTCTATGCCTTTATTGTCTCCCCCACCTCCCCCAATACATTCTACATTATTCTTAGTTGTTTTCCTTCATGTAGAATTAACCTACAAGGAAAGAAAGGGTTTATTTTCATTCCGATATTTCTGTCCCATTGACTTGCATTGGTTTCCGGTATCGGAATCGGCGATATCCGATACTTTTGGGGTATCGGTCCGATCCAATCCGATCTGATATTTGCCGATATCGGAAGGTATCGCTCAACACTACTAATGATACAATTCTGCTTTTCTGAAGCCACTAGGGGGAGCACAGTGCACCAGCAGGTATACTGTATATTATGCTGATAACACCCCCTAGTGGCAGGTGACAACAGCCATTGTGATCCCTCCTATTTTGAATTTGAGTGAAATCAGTGCCATCAGATGATTAGATGGGAGCACTCACCGACATCCATCTTCACCGTTCACTGTCCTGTAACAGACTGAGGATGATTGACAGTTGATTTTTTTTCAAATTCAAATCCAGCGATTCCATTGGCTGCTGACCAGTGTCATGTAAAACACTGAATTTAAAGGGACAGGATGCTCTTATTTCTCTTCAGTGTATTTCATATGTGCGTGTTGTAATTCTGTTATAATATGAAGCTGTGGAGATAATTTGTGGGGCACGGCTTTACTATTACACACAAAGGGATTTAAATTTCATTAAATATCACATCAGAACATTAGGGGCCCAATTTATAAAAATGAATGTGCCATTAAATTTTTTTTCAACAATTGAAAACATGTAAGCTGTCAATCATTTTTTTGTTTTAATATTAACATTTGTTTTCATTAGAGTAAAATATGAAAAATAATTTAAAAAGTTTTGATATCTTCCACTTGTAAACACTAGGGGGAGCAGCTGCTGAAATTTGCCATGAAAATTAGTGTACTGCTAGCTCACATTACGACTGCAGTAAAAGTAGGCGGGATCTGCTCACGTGTGTGATGTCTCCTCCCCTTCTGGGAATTTGCAAATGGGAGCAGAAGTGTAATGTATGACCCCCTGCTCCTTTCACTTCTATGAGAGCTGTGGTGTACTGTGTGATACCGCTCTGTCCACTTCTATGGGAGCAGTGGTTTAGTGACCCCCTACTCCATTCACTTCTATGGGAGTGACGCGCCCCCTGGGCCGTGCGGGGGTACCCAGGGCCGGGCCTTGTAGACGCTGGGGGTTGTAGTCACCGTGGCGGCGACCCGGTCCGTGACCCAGGGCGGTCAAACCAGGGTAGTCTATGTGTATCTGTTTTAACTAGTCCGACTACGCCTCCTGTGGAATGCGGTTATTGGTAACCGCCGCTGCGGAGAAGTCCGCTGAAGCTGGTGGTACGTGCAGCAAGGTGATGTGACTCCCCACAGGAGGAGTGTAGCTTCAGGGCAGCGTGACTGGATGATGGTGGTGATAGTGCCGGGCGTTCTAGTGCTGTGAGTGCTGGCGCCGCAAGGAACACAGAGACAAGATGATGCAGTCCCAGGGTCTTTACTTACGAGTTTACCAGTTCCAGTTTACAGGCGCCAGTGCAAGGCCCACGGCGTCCTGTGTTCACGCAGTGAGGGGCTCGGACGACCCTCAGATATCTCCAGAGTATTTATCAGGACCCCCTTCTGTGTGTCCTCTCTGGCCTCTTTCCTTGTACCTCACACCTAGCGGCACCTCTGTCCAGTGTCCTCGGGCCTTAGCGGGCGACGTATGTTCCGTCCCCTGGGCCCTATGTGGCTACTTTCCTAGTGGCTGGTGTGGACGGCCTGCTGTACTTAAAGTCCTGCAGCCTCCGGTTCCCAGTTGAGCCCTGTAGTCTCTGCTGGTTGGGGGACCCGGCTCCCCTTCTCTGGCCTGACCCCTCTACCTCCTGGTAGCAGCGGGCGTACGGGTGGCCTTCTGCACGGCCCGTACCCCTGGGGTCCCTTCTCTTCTTGTCCTGGAGCCTTCCTGCTCCCTCTTTCCTCTCTTCTCTCCTTTCAGCCTCAGGCCTCCTAACTAGGCCTGCCTGTGGAGCAGAGCTCGTATGGAGCCTCTGCCCCCAGTCTCCTCCTCACTACTCCTCCAACTGAACTCACTCTCTCCCTGAACCAAGATGGTTCCTTACTTTTATACCTTCTACTCAGTGCTCCCAGGAGCTACGTCCTCCACCCATCCACTACATAGTTCCCCCTCTCTAAGTGGTTCCTCCCCACTCCAGCCAGGAATCAGGGACTGTGCTCTCCCGTAGGAGCAATCTCGCCCTGTCCCCCGGAAATGTGGTGTAGTGGATGTAGTGTTAGGGTCCTGAGCCATACTCCTTCCTTACCTGAGAGTGAGATACCACACCCCTGGGTGAGATGCAATACCTCTGTGGCGACCGAACCCTCAGGGGCGCCACAGGAGCAGTACTGCTATGTGTGACGCCTGCTCCATCCCCTTCTATATGTGACCCCTCGCTCACTACACTTCTATGGGAGTAGTAGTTACCTCTATACTGTGACATCACTGTGTATATTACCCTTGTACAGTGACATCACTGTGTATATTACCCCTGTACTGTGACATCACTATGTATATTACCCCTGTACTGTGACATCACTATGTATATTACCTCTGTACTGTGACATCACTAAGTATATTACCCCTGTACTGTGACATCACTGTGTATATTACCCCTGTACTGTGACATCACTATGTATATTACCCCTGTACTGTGACATCACTGTGTATATTATGCCTGTACTGTGACATCACTGTGTATATTGTGGCACCCCAGGGGTCTGGTTACCACAGTAATAGAAATATTACATCTGGGAGCAAGTGGGAGGTTTCTCTGGTCAGGAGCCCTTAAGCATGCAACACTTCCTGCCCAGACCTGGGAGGGAAGGAATCTGCCCTTATAAACTGGGTCTGGGGCGGGATTAGTCAGTTAGAGCCTGGAGAGCAGTTCCAGACACAGGGCAAGAAACAGCCAGGAGCTCTGTAGGAGCAGGAGCTGAAGACCAGGGGCTGGAGCTAAGCAGAGCTCGACCTGGCAGAAGAATAAATAAGAACCGGACACCGGAGTCCAAGGCTGCGGGGATCTCTAAGTCCAGCAGCAGAAACCAGCCGGCAGGGGATTCCAGGTCCTCTGGCCATAGAAGCCCGGAGGCTCAGTCACAAGGAAGGGACCAGCACCGCCATCGAGGAGCGGAGGCTATCAGAAGGCCCCAAGTCACCAGCCATACGGGTGAGCACCACACGGTATACTCAGGGACGTGGGCTACTTCCACTCGCTTACAGCAAGGTAGCCAGGAAGAGTGCAGATAGACGGGGAGGCCTACAACTCCACCTGGCCAGGGGAACTCCTGCTTGCTCGCAGACTGACCAGGCCTCTTATGCTAGCCAGTACTCTCGGGAGGGTCTGTCTTATTATCATCAGTAAAGACCCTGAACTGCACTGCAAAGACTCTGAGTCGTTCCTGCTTTCTCACCGCATACAGCACTACTAGTACTGGGACGCCCGCGCACCATCACTCCCATCATCCACATTCCCTGCCCTGAGGCTATACTCTTCCTGTGGGGAGTTATTCCATCTTTTGCTGCGCACACCACACCAGCCTCAGTGGTCTGCCTCACAGCGGCGGTACACCCTGACCGCAATCCACGGGTGGCGTAGTCGGACAATTAACCTAAAACCCATAAAAGACCGCCACTGGTTTGACCACCCTGAGCCACGGAACCGGGTCGCCTCCACGGAGACTACAACCCCCCAGAGACACAGCTCCGGGTAACCCACACACGTATACACTCGGCCCAGGGGGCGCGTCAACTTTGGCGTAGTCGGCAGGATTTCGTGCCCGCAACCACCGGGTACTGCGTGCCTTCAAAAGACTGTCATACCTGCCGTGGTGAAGGTTCCCGCCATCTGGAGCCATTTCCCGCCATCTTCAGTCGTCTCCTGCCATCTTCAGAAGTTTCCCGCCATCCGCAGCTGTTTTCCCGCCATCCGCAGTCGTTTTCCCGCCATCGGACGCCATCTTCAGGACGCCACGCGGGAAGAAGAGGGGCGTGGACGCACCAACGCTGCGCAAGGTCCTGGAAGGAGAGGGAGCGACGCTGACGTCACCAGAGCGCGACGCAAGGTCCTCCACCCTGACGATCATCTGCGGAGCTGCTGCCTACGGAGAAGAAGCAACAGAAGGTAGGCCACACTTAACTAGGGGGGAGGAAGATGACGGACACGGAGGGACCCTCTACCACCAGCGCGGCCGCTGCCGCAGTAATGCTGTTCACCATGCCTTACATCCCAGGAGCGGCCTGGCTGCCCCAATACTCAGGGGAGTCGCATACCCTAGGCGACTTTAAAGAGAGACTGTACAGCCTGTTCAAAGTATACCCCCTGACGGAGGGACAAAAAGTGAGCATATTAGTAGGCCAGCTAACCGGCGCGAAGTAAAGTCCTGGTCAGTCCGGGACAAGGAGACCGCAAAGGAGATCTTGGCCCGTCTGAAGGACACTTTTGATACCCGCCCCTCAGCCAAGATCAAAATGAGATTTTATGGGTGAAAGCAGCGGGCCCAAGACAGTATAAGAGACTATGCTTTGAATTTGCAAGAGGCCCTGGGAGCCATTAAACAGGCAGACCCTGACAGTGTGCGGAATGCAGATGAACTGTTAACTGAGCAATTCATTGAGGGTCTGCTGTCCAACGCCCACCGAACCCAGTTACGTGCAATGGCCTTGCAGAACCCTGGTTTAGACTTTGCAAAGTTCAAAGACAGGGCCATCCGGGTGCTCCGAGAAATGGCACCGGGTAGCACTGTAACCCACCGGCGCCCTGCTATTACCTATCACCAGGAGGCGGTGCCCTTGTCTGCAGAGCCTGTGGAAGCTGGCGCGCAGGCTTTGGATAAAGACCCGGCTGCAGACTTGCACCATCAGGTCCAAGAACTGACCAAAAGCGTTGCCGCATTAACCAGGACTGTGCAGTCGTTACAGGTATCTTCTCCAGGAAAGATTCAGCTGGCATCCGGACCGGAGGACGTCCCATGGCGCCGACAGAGGAGGATCCCGCAGTCCAGAGGAAGACCCAGCGACCGCTACAACGAGGACGGACAGCCCATCTGCCGCTGCAGCAATCAACCCGGACATATGGCAAGGTACTGTCATTTAAACGGGCACAACCTGGGGCAGAGGGCCAACCCCCAGGCATAAGATCATCAGGCCCATCGAACTGGCATGATAAATACGTAGGGGGACGTCCGGTCTTGCCTGTGGTACTGGATGGCATTCCTATGAGTGCCCTACTAGATACTGGGTCACAGGTGACTACCATCCCGTACGTGCTCTTTAAGCGGTACTGGAATGACTCGGACATAACCCGCTACCAAGATGACGACCTGAGTGTCATCGCCAGCAATGGTCAGCCCGTGCCGCAGGTGGGATTCAAAGAGGTGACCATTAAGATCGGTAAAGTCGAACTAGCAGCACAAGGACTGATTATTGTGGACATTGACCGTCATGAGGGTCACCCTAAAATAACCTTGGGGACTAACGTAATTGAAAATTGTCTTGCAGAGGTAATTCTCATTTTACAGCAGGTTGCCAAGAACGCCAGTTCCAGCAAGCAGCGCGTTCTCTAAAAAGAGATCCGGGCGCTGATGAAACGGCAACAAGTTGAACTATCTGGTGGTGAGATAGGTAGCGTGAGAATGTGTGACCCGTTCCCTATTGCCATGCCCTCGAAAAGTGAGATGATGATCTGGTGCCGGGCAGCTATTGGTCTAAGAGATAGAGACTACCAAGCAACGGTAGAACCCGTCTACTCAGACAGTAGGCCCACCATTTTGACAGCACGGGGGGTGGTCGATGTACGCCATGGCAGGGTACCTGTCCGCATCATAAATATCGGGGAGAGAGAAGTATACCTGCCCCGGTATGCCACGCTAGCCAAATTGTTCACCATAAACCAAAATTCTGTAAGGGCCGTGGAACCCTTGCCTCCATCTCAACCAGAGGAAGGTAACGGCTCTAAGAAACAAATGGAGGACTGGTGTCAGCAACTGCATGTGGGTACTGACTCCACTCCCTCACACCAAAAACAGGGAGTCTACCGGGTGGTTCAGGAGTACGAAAGAGTCTTTAGTAAACACCCGCTAGACTTCGGGCGAGTAAAGGGGGTAGAGCATCACATCCCCACAGGATACCATCCACCCATAAAGGAGGATACCGACCTGTACCCCCTGCACACTATCAGCATGCAAAGGGGCGGGACATGAAGGAGGCTGGGGTAATCAGGGACAGCTGTAGCCCCTGGGCAGCTCCACTAGTTCTGGTGAAAAAGAAGGACAACACAATGAGAATGTGTGTAGACTACAGAAAGGTCAACCGTATCACACACAAAGATGCGTACCCGTTACCTAGAATAGAAGAATCTTTAGCTGCATTAAAATCTGCTAACTTCTTCTCCACTTTGGATCTTACTAGCGGGTACTGTCAGGTTCCTGTAGCAGAGGCAGACAAGGAGAAGACTGCATTCACCACCCCGATGGGTCTCAGCGAATTCAACTGTATGCCGTTCGGGCTCTGCAACACACCAGGAACCTTCCAGCAGTTGATGGAATGCTGTCTGGGACACCGGAATTTCGAGACGGTCCTGTTATACCTGGACGATGTCATCGTTTATTCCAAAACCTACGACGACCATCTGAAACACCTGGCAGAAGTGTTTGACGCCCTGGCAAGCTACGGCCTAAAGGTGAAACCCTCCAAGGGTCACCTCCTGAAACCAAAGGTGCAGTACCTGGGACACGTGGTGAGTGCTGACGGAGTGGCTCCCGACCCCGATAAGATCACCGTGATTAAAGACTGGCCAAGACCCTCCAGCATAAAGGAAGTGCGGCAGTTCCTCGGGTTGGTAGGCTACTACCGAAGATTCATTCCCGGTTTCACCAAAATGGCAGCCCCTATGCAGGATCTCCTGATAGGTCAATCCAGGAAGGCCAAAAACCAGAAGCCGCCCTCCAGGTGGGAAAAGCTGGAAGAGGAGTCCTTCCGCCAGCTGAAGATGGCCCTCACGGGGGATGAAATCCTGGCGTACCCTGACTACAGCCAGCCCTTTATCCTCCACACGGACGTGAGCAACATCGGGCTAGGAGCCGTACTGTCCCAGATCCAGCAGGGGAAAGAACGGGTAATCACTTACGCCAGCCGAAAACTACGGCCCAGAGAGAGAAACCCTGAGAATTATAGCTCATTCAAGCTAGAGTTCCTGGCAGTGGTGTGGGCAGTGACCGAACGTTTCAAGCATTACCTTGCCTCTTCCAAGTTCACCGTGTACACGGATAACAACCCGTTGACACACCTGGACACTGCAAGACTTGGTGCCCTGGAGCAGAGATGGATGGCCCGCCTGTCCAACTATGAATTCACCATCAAATACCGGGCGGGACGCTCAAATGCCAACGCGGATGCCCTGTCCAGAATGCCAAACTTACCGGACGTAGGGGAAGATCCAGAAGAACTGGAAGAAGTCGAACTCCCTGCGTTCCACCGTCATGGGATTACCCTGTATTCCCACCATGTAAGGGACAGGCGCTTACCCCACTACAACTGGGCGGAGACACAGGACAGTGATCCCGCAGTCCGTCTGGTGAAGGAAATGCTGACACAGGCTGATGCCCGTCTTGACCCAGATGCTCCGGAGGAGACCAAGCAACTGTGGAAGGAGAAAAGTAAGCTGTTTCTCTACAAGGAGAAGCTGTGCCGGAGAATGGTCAACTCTAGAACACATGAGCTGACCTGGCAGGTAGTGGTCCCAAGACGAGACGCGGCTATGGTTCTGGAGGCATACCACGACGGAGCAGGACACTTCGGATGGAAGAAGCTGGAGTTCCTGTTGCGTGAACGGTTCTACTGGGTAAGCATGAGAGGAGCCATCGAGAGGTGGTGCAGAGACTGTGGCCCATGCAACCTAAGAAGAAAGGACCGTGCGAGCCAGAAGACTCCCCTGCAGTCCATCATCACCAGGCAGCCACTGGAACTGGTAGCCCTGGACCATGTGAAACTGGCTCCAAGAAGATCTGGGTATGTCTACGCCCTCACCATCGTAGATCACTACTCCCGGTTCCTGTTGGTGGTCCCTGTCAAAGACTTAACGGCTCAAACAGCAGCCAGAGCCTTCCAGCAGCACTTCTGCCAGCCTTCGAAGCAGAGGTCTTCCAAGAGTTCTGCAATCTATATGGCTGCAGGAAGATAAGAACAACGCCCTATCACCCTCAGACTAACGGACTATGTGAGAAAATGAACCAGGTGGTGATAGACTTGCTAAAAACATTGCCCCTGGAAGAAAGCAGTCTGTGGCCTGAAAAACTGCCTGATCTGGTGGACTTATATAATCACATCCCCGTAGGTTCCACCAACTGTACCCCGGCTTACCTAATGAGAGCAAGACCTGGTAAGCTGCCTATTGACCTGGATATGGGAGTCCTGATGCCTGAGGACACCTCGCCAGAGGCAGACTGGGATACAGAACGGCAGCAGCAGTATCGGAAAGTACAGGAGAGCGTCAAGCGAAGTCTGTCTCAAGCAAGAGAAAGGCAAGAGAAGGCTTATAACCAGCATGCTCCCGCTGTTCCCCTGGTACCTGGAGAGCAGGTCTTGAAGAGAAAGAGGCGGCTCCACAAGTTGGACGACCAGTGAGAGAAGGACCCGTACACCGTACTGCCCTCAAGCCATGAGAACCCAAAAGTCTGTGTAATCAGTAAGGATGGAGGAGAGACCACAGCCATTGTCTTCAGAGACCACCTGAAAAAGTGTCCCGAGCAGCTGCAAAGCCCTGACGAAGATCAAGAGAACCCTCAACCTGCAGAGGAAAGGGAAGAAATTATCAGTACCGTACTCGGAGACTTTCCCCGGTCCTGGACTCAAATCAACAACGCAGTCGTGGTACCCGTCCTCACCTTTCTCCAGCCAGCCCCTCAAGAGCCTACAGAAGAACAGGTAGTGTCGGGAGAGCAGCCGGCCCAGGAGGCAGAAGAATCCATACCAGCAGCCCAGGAGAATCAACCCTCTGCTAGTAGTGAGCCTGCCGTGCCCCTAGTAAGCCAAAGAGTACGCAGAAAGCTGCCAGACCTACCCGCAACACCTCCTACACCCTGTAGTGCAGAACTAGATAGTGGGTTACGTAGGTCCACCAGGAGCACTAGAGGACAGATGCCCGCTCGCTGGAGAATCTAATGCCAAGAATATATTTACCTGTACATATGTAAATGTTGAAAAAGGTTTATGTTTTTGTTACCTGGTTACTAATTATGTTTCTCTAGTTACCTTGCAGGTTTATTTGGACTGACAGGTTATGGACGCTGAGTAACCGGAACTACGTTGTAGATAGTTGCACCTTGGTGCCTCTTGCGAAGATGGCCACGGAAGAGAAAACCTGTCTGGCGTGGCCTCCTTGTGGCCCAAAGTAGCTAGCCTCAGCCTTGCAGCCACGCCCAGGGCCAACGCTTGGGGTTTGCTTTGGACAGGTCCCCTACTCTGTGCCAAAACTTCACCATGTTGGGTGACATGGACACCCGGTCACGGACACGCCGTGACCTCTAAAGACTAAAGCTTCTTGTACATATGTTGTTGTATTATTGTTTATACCCTGTATTTGTGTTTTCTTAAAAAAGTGTTTAGTCCCGGAGTACTAAAATTTACTAGGGGGGAATGTGGCACCCCAGGGGTCTGGTTACCACAGTAATAAAAATATTACGTCTGGGAGCAAGTAGGAGGTTTCTCTGGTCAGGAGCTCTTAAGCATGCAACACTTCCTGCCCAGACCTGGGAGGGGAGGAATCTGCCCTTATAAACTGGGTCTGGGGCGGGATTAGTCAGTTAGAGCCTGGAGAGCAGTTCCAGACACAGGGCAAGAAACAGCCAGGAGCTCTGTAGGAGCAGGAGCTGAAGACCAGGGGCTGGAGCTAAGCAGAGCTCGCCCTGGCAGAAGAATAAATATGAACCGGAGTCCGAGGCTGCGGGGATCTCTAAGTCCAGCAGCAGAAACCAGCCGGCAGGGGATTCCAGGTCCTCTGGCCATAGAAGCCCGGAGGCTCAATCACAAGGAAGGGACCAGCACCGCCATCGAGGAGCGGAGGCTATCAGAAGGCCCCAAGTCACCAGCCATACGGGTGAGCACCACACGGTATACTCAGGGACGTGGACTACTTCCACTCGCTTACAGCAAGGTAGCCAGGAAGAGTGCAGATAGACGGGGAGACCTACAACTCCACCTGGCCAGCGGAACTCCTGCTTGCTCGCAGACTGACCAGGCCTCTTATGCTAGCCAGTACTCCCGGGAGGGTCTGTCTTATTATCATCAGTAAAGACCCTGAACTGCACTGCAAAGACTCTGAGTCGTTCCTGCTTTCTCACCGCATACAGCACTACTAGTACTGGGACGCCCGCGCACCATCACTCCCATCATCCACATTCCCTGCCCTGAGGCTATACTCTTCCTGTGGGGAGTTATCCCATCTTTTGCTGCGCACACCACACCAGCCTCAGCGGTCTGCCTCGCAGCGGCGGTACACCCTGACTGCAATCCACGGGTGGCGTAGTTGGACAATTAACCTAAAACCCATAAAAGACCGCCACTGGTTTGACCACCCTGAGCCACGGGACCGTGTCGCCTCCACGGAGACTACAACCCCCCAGAGACCGGCTCCGGGTAACCCACACACGTGTACACTCGGCCCAGGGGGCGCGTCAATATTACCCCTGTACTGTGACATCACTATGTATATTACCCCTGTACTGTGACATCACTATGTGTATTACCTTTGTACTGTTACATCACTGTGTATATTACCCCTTTACTGTGACATCACTATGTATATTACCCCTGTACTGTGACATCACTATGTATATTACCCCTGTACTGTGACATCACTATGTGTATTACCTCTGTACTGTTACATCACTGTGTATATTACCCCTTTACTGTGACATCACTATGTATATTACCCCTGTACTGTGACATCACTATGTATATTACTCCTGTACTGTTACATCACTGTGTATATTACCCCTTTACTGTGACATCACTATGTATATTACCCCTGTACTGTGACATCACTATGTATATTACCCCTGTACTGTGACATCACTATGTGTATTACCTCTGTACTGTTACATCACTGTGTATATTACCCCTTTACTGTGACATCACTATGTATATTACCCCTGTACTGTGACATCACTATGTATATTACTCCTGTACTGTGACATCACTGTGTATATTACCCCTGTACTGTGACATCACTGTGTATATTACCCCTTTACTGTGACATCACTATGTATATTATTCCTGTACTGTGACATCACTGTGTATATTACCCCTGTACTGTGACATCACTATGTATATCCACACCATCCTGAATAAATTTTATATTTGTGTCCTCCATCCTGGTATATACTGTGTGTCCCTTATCCTGGGCCCAGTCCTGGTATATACTGTATGTCCCCTGTTCTGCCGCTGTTCTTCAACGAATAGAAGAAAATAAACCAGTTTACTCACCAGGGGTGTACATAGCAGTCATGGGGCTGCATAGAAGAAATATAAATGCACTCATGATAGTCCTCCATATAATATAATGCACAACTCATAGTCATCCATAAACTATAATGCACCCCCATAGATATCTGAAGTAGTATAATGCACCCACATACATATCCATACTAGTATAATGCACGCCATAGACATCCATAGCAGTATGGCCAATGATTTTTAAAAAATAAATAAATAAATACTCACCGTTCCTTCACTCCTGTGCTGGGCGCTTCTTCTTGGGAAGCAAGCAGGATCTGGCATGTGACGGGAGCGTGTGACGTCACTGCCATGCGCTCCGTCACGTGCATGCCGACTTCAGCTGCTGACCTCTGACAGGCCGGCAGAGTGTATTGTGGCGCACTGACCCGCAATACCCTTCAGCTGTATGTGTGTCCTCGGATGCACATCCAGCTGATGCTTTTGCTGACATCGGTGGGCCCCGGCCCTCACCCGCCGGGCACCTGACTCACTGGAACCGGTTGCAGTGGCGACCACGGTCGTTATGCCCCTGTCTCTATGTCATGCATTTCCCTTAGGCTTGAAGTACAACACAGTTTTTCACCCCTTCCAGAATTCCTTTAAACACTTTGATTGATATATTTACAGACATACAGAAAGGTGGCTACAAAGCAACCTGTAAATTTTGCTTATTTGGTGGATGCATTGTTCACTCACAGGAATAAGTCTCTATTGTTTATAAAAATGGTAAAATTCATAAAGATATCTGCGGAGAAGGGGCATGTCACCCTCACATTGAACACATGGGATTAATTATAACTGCGGAAGTGAGAAAGAGCTGACACTTCAGTCTCCATTGAAGTAAGACCTCCTGCTGTAAACAGGTAATTGCCACAGGGGGATCTGATGAGAACTGACGCGCCCCTGGGCCTGCTGTGTCGCGCAGCGTCTTGCGCACGGGGGCTTACCCGGAACCGGATCAGATGAGGGTTGTAGTCTCCGAGTGGCGGGGACCCGGTCCGTGCCCAGGGAGTCAAACTCAGTGTGTGGCAGTCTTGATAGATGTTATTTGAGTGTCGACTACGCCACCCGTTGATTTGCAGCTATGGAGCTGCCGCTGCAGGGCAGACCGCTGAGGCCGGTGTAGAATTGTGCAGCGTGATAGTATAACCCCCAACGGGAGGGGTATGGCCTCAGGGCAGCCGACGTGGAAGATGGGGGTAGCAGGAACCACTCAGAGACGGTGCGGTGTAATTCAGGGTCTTTACTGGTAACAACGATAGACCCTCCCGGAGTACTTGCTAGCGAACGGGGCCTGGTCAGTCCTTGAGCAGATGGGATCTCCCCTGGCCAGGCGGAGTTGTAGGCCTCCCAAACTGACTGTACTCTTCTGGCTACCTTGCTAGAAGCGGATATAAGTAGCCCACGTCCCTGAGTGTACCGTGTGGTGCTCACCCGTATGGCCGGTGACTCGGGGCCTTCTAATGGCTTCCGCTCCATGATGGCGGTGCTGGTCCCACACGTGTGACCGTGCCTTCGGGTTTCTGGGCCTGAGGACCTGAAATCCCCTGCCGGTCGGCTTCTGCTGCTGGGTAAGAGTTAGTCCCCACAGCCTCGGACGCCGGGTCCGGTAAGAAAGCTTCTCAGTCAGGGCGAGCTCTGCAGCTGCCAGCCCCTGACTCGTAGTAGTATTGCTCCCACTGAGCTCCAGCTGTTTCTTCCTATGACTGTTTCTTGTCTCTACTCTCCTAGACTCCTAACCCTGCTTCAGCCCCGGGTTTATATAGGGGAAGTTCTTCCCCTCCCAAGACTGGGCAGGAGGTGTGGCATGCACAGGATCCCTGACCAAAGGACCTCCCACCTGCTCTCAGACATAACATCTCTATCACTGTGGCAACCAGACCCCTGGGGTGTCACATTCCCCCCTAGTGAAATTTAGTACTCTGGGACTAAACATATTTTAGAAAAACATAACAAGATAAAAACAATAATAATACAATAAGAAAAACATATAAAGATGGTTACGGCATGTCCGTAACCGGGTGCAGTCTTTGAAGAAAAGCAAGGTGTCCATTTCACCAAAACAGGGAGACGTAACCAGGTAGGGGTTTGTCCTACCCCGAGTCCTTAACAGTCTTTAGTCCGTCCTGGGTTACGCTCCAACTATGTACAAGGATTCCCGGTAAATCCGCCAAGGACTCCTACAAATAACTAGAAACACAAAATTATACACAAGCAACAATACACAGGTAAACATAAATAAAACAATTTATACACTTCAAATCCTCCACCGTGCGGGTAACTGGCCTCTAGTGGCCCTAGTGGACCTACGGAGCTGACTGCCTAGCCCTGAACTACAGGGTATAGGAGCTGTCAAGGGTAAACTGGGCAGCTGTCTACCGGCTCTTTGGCTCACTAGGGATATGGCAGGCTCACTGCAAGCAGAGGGTTGATCCTCCTGGTCTGCGGGTGTGGGGTCTTCTGCCTCCTGGACCGGCTGTTCTTCCAGCTCTACCTGTTGCTCCGTAGGTGCTTGGGATGCTGGTTGGAGGAAGGTGAGTACGGGTACCACAACTGCACCATTGACTTGAGTCCAAGACCGAGGGAAGTCCCCGAGCACAGTACTAACCATATCTTCCCTTTCCTCTACGGGTCGATGGTCTTCTTGTTCCTCTTCAGGGTTCCTCAGTTGTTCGGGACACTTCTTCAGGTGGTCCCGGGATACAATAGCTGTGGTTTCCCCTCCGTCTTTACTGATGGTACAAACCTTCGGGTTCTCGTGGCTTGAGGGCAGTACGGTGTACGGGTCCTTTTCCCACTGGTCGTCCAACTTGTGGAGCCGTCTCTTCCTCTTCAAGACCTGCTCTCCGGGTACCAGGGGAACAGCGGGAGCATACTGGTTGTAAGTTTTCTCTTGTCTTTCCCTAGCCTGACAGAGACTTCGCTCCACGCTCTCCTGTACTCTCCGGTACTGCTGCTGCCTCTCTGTGTCCCAGTCTGTTTCTGGTGAAGTGTCCTCGGGTGTCAGGACTCCCATTTCCAGGTCAACAGGTAACTTACCAGGTCTTGCCCTCATTAGGTAAGCCGGGGTACAGTTGGTGGAACCTACCGGGATGTGGTTGTATAGGTCCACCAGATCAGGCAACTTCTCAGGCCACAGACTGCGTTCTTCCAGGGGCAACGTTTTTAAAAGATCCATTACCACCTGGTTCATTTTCTCACAAAGTCCATTAGTTTGCGGATGGTAGGGTGTCGTCCTTATCTTCCGGCAGCCATACAGATTGCAGAATTCCTGGAAGACCTCCGCTTCAAAGGCAGGTCCCTGGTCCGTCAGCACTTGGTCCGGGTACCCGTGTGGACGGCAAAAGTGCTGCTGGAAGGCTCTAGCTGCTGTTTGAGCCGTTAAGTCCTTGACGGTGACGACAACCAAGAACCGGGAGTAATGATCCACGATGGTTAACGCGTAGACGTAGCCACTTCTGCTTGGGGTCAGTTTTACATGATCCAAGGCTACCAGTTCCAACGGTTGCCGGGTGACGATGGACTGCAGGGGAGTCTTCTGGCTGGCACGGTCCTTCCTTCTCAGGTTGCACGGGCCACAGTCTCTGCACCACTTCTCAATGGTTCCCCTCATGCCTACCCAGTGGAATCGCTCGCGCAGCAGGAACTCCAGCTTCTTCCACCCGAAGTGTCCAGCTCCGTCGTGGTATGCCTCCATCACCATGGCTGCGTCTCTTCGTGGCACCACTACTTGCCAGAGTAGTTCATGCGTCCGGGAGTTAACCATTCTGCGGCACAACTTCCCCTTGTAAAGGAACAGTCGACTCTTCTCTGCCCATAGTTGTTTGGCTTCCTCCGGAGCGTCTGGTTCAAGGCAAGCCTCCGGGCGAGTCAGCATCTCCTTCACCAGTCGGACGGCAGGGTCGCTGTCTTGCGTTTCCGCCCAGTTGTAGTGAGGTAAGGGGTTCAACGTAGCAGCCTGCTTACTCCTTACCCGGTGGGAATACTGGATAGTCCCATGACGGTGGAACGCAGGGAGTTCAACTTCTTCCAGTCCCTCCGGATCTTCTCCTTCGTCCGGCAGGTTGGGCATCCTGGACAGGGCATCCGCGTTGGTATTGGAGCGTCCGGCCCGGTATTTGATTGTGAACTCGTAGTTGGACAGACGGGCCATCCACCTCTGCTCCAGGGCACCGAGTCTTGCCGTGTCCAGGTGTGTCAACGGGTTGTTATCCGTGTACACGGTGAACCGGGAAGAAGCGAGATAATGCTTAAAGCGCTCGGTGACTGCCCATACTACGGCCAGGAACTCCAGCTTAAATGAGCTGTAATTCTCGGGGTTCCTTTCGGTGGGTCGCAGTTTTCGGCTGGCGTAGGCGATTACTCGTTCCTTCCCCTGCTGGATCTGGGACAGTACGGCTCCTAGCCCGATGTTACTGGTGTCGGTGTAGAGGATAAAGGGCTGGCTATAATCCGGGTACGCCAGGATTTCGTCCCCCGTGAGGGCCATCTTCAGCTGGCGGAAGGACTCTTCTTCCAGCTCCTCCCATTTGAAGGGCGGCTTCTGGTTCTTGGCCTTCCGGGACTGGCCTATCAGGAGGTCCTGCATAGGTGCTGCCTTTTTGGTGAAACCGGGAATAAACCTTCGGTAGTAGCCTACCAACCCGAGGAACTGCCGCACTTCTTTTACGCTGGAGGGGCTTGGCCATTCCTTAATTGCGGTGATCTTATCAGGGTCGGGAGCCACTCTGTCAGCGCTCACCACGTGTCCCAGGTACTGCACCTTTGGTTTCAGGAGGTGACACTTGGAGGGTTTCACCTTTAAGCCGTAACTCGCCAGAGCTTCGAACACTTCCGCCAGGTGTTTCAGGTGGTCCTCATACGTCTTGGAATATACGATGACATCGTCCAGGTACAACAGGACCGTCTCGAAGTTTCTGTGGCCCAGACAACACTCCATTAGTCGTTGGAAGGTTCCTGGTGCGTTGCAGAGTCCGAACGGCATGCAGGTGAACTCGCTAAGTCCCATCGGGGTGGTGAATGCGGTCTTCTCCCGGTCCGCCTCTGCTACAGGAACCTGCCAGTACCCGCTAGTGAGATCCAAGGTAGAGAAGAAGTTAGCAGATCTTAAAGCAGCCAATGACTCCTCTATCCTTGGTAAGGGGTACGCATCCTTGTGTGTGATACGGTTGATTTTCCGGTAATCTACACACATCCTCATGGTGTTGTCTTTTTTTCTGACTAAGACTAGTGGAGCTGCCCAGGGGCTACAGCTATCCCTGATCACCCCAGCCTCCTTCATGTCTCTAAGCATCCCCTTGGCGTGTTGGTAGTGGGCAGGGGGTACGGGTCGATACCTCTCTTTTATAGGAGGATGGTCTCCCGTGGGGATGTGGTGTTCTACCCCCTTGACTCGCCCGAAGTCTAACGGGTGTTTACTGAACACTCTCTCGTACTCTTGAACCACCCGATAGACTCCTTGTTTCTGGTGTGCGGGAGTGGAGTCAGTACCCAGATGTAGTTGCTGACACCAGTCCTCCATGTTTTTCTTAGAGCCGTTACCTTCCTCCGGGTGAGATGGAGGCAAGGGTTCCACAGATTGTATAGAATTTTGGTTAATGGTATATAATTTGGCTAGCGTGGCATACCGGGGCAGGTACACTTCCCTCTCCCTGATATTTATTATGCGAACGGGCACCCTCCCATGGCGTACATCAACCACCCCCCGTGCTGTCAAAATGGTGGGCCTACTGTCTGAGTAAACTGGTTCTACCATTGCCTGGTAATCCCTACCTCTCAGACCAATAGCTGCCCGGCACCAAATCATCATTTCACTTTTTGGGGGCATGGCAATAGGAAAAGGGTCACACATTCTTACGCTACCAATCTCACCGCCGGAGAGTTCCACCTGTTGCCGTCGCATCAGTGCCCGGATCTCTTTCTGGAGCACCCGCTGCTCGCCGGAGCTGGCGTTCTTGGCAACCTGCTGTAAAAGGAAAATCACCTCTGCAAGACAATTTTCAATTACATTAGTTCCTAGAGTTATTTTTGGGTGACTCTCATGTTTGTCAATATCTACAATGATCAGTCCCTGTGCTGCCAGTTCGACTCTACCGATTTTGATGGTCACCTCTTTAAATCCGATCTGTGGCACGGGCTGGCCATTGCTGGCGATGATACTCAAGTCGTCGTCAGGGTAGCGGGTAATATCCGAGTCATTCCAGTACTGCTTAAAGAGCACGTACGGGATGGTGGTGACCTGTGACCCGGTGTCCAGTAGGGCACTCATGGGAATGCCATCCAGTACCACAGGCAAGACTGGACGTCCTCCCACATATCTGTCGCGCCAGTTCGATGGGCCTGGTGATCTTTTTCCTGGGGGTTGGCCCTCTACCCCAGGTTGTGCCCGTTTAAAGAACAGTACCTTGCCATATGTCCGGGTTGATTGCAGCAGCGGCAGATGGGTCGTCCGTCCTCGCTGTATCGGTCACTGGGTCTTCCTCTGGCCGGTGGGGTCCTCCTTGGTCGACGCCACGGGATGTCCTCCGGTCCGGATGCCAGCTGGATCTTCCCTGGGGTGGAAACCTGTAAAGACTGCACAGTTCGGGTTAGCGCAGCAACGCTCTTAGCTAGCTCTTGGACCTGATGGTGTAGGTCTGGAGCCGGGTCATTGTCCAAAGCCTGCGCATCAGCTCCCACAGGCCCTGCCGACAAGGGCGCCGCCTCCTGGTGGTAAGTAATAGCTGGGCGCCTGTGGGTCATAACGCCACCCGGTGCCGGTTCTCGGAGCACCCGGATGGCTCTGTCCTTGAACTGTGCAAAGCCCAGATGGGGATCCTGTAAGGCCATCGCCCGCAACTGGGTTCGGTGGGCATTACAATACAGTCCCTCTATAAATTGTTCAGTCAACAGCCTGTCCTCGTTTCCCACTCCATCAGGGTCGGTCTGCTTAATGGCCCTCAGGGCCTCTTGTAGGTTTAGTGCATAGTCCCTTATACTCTCATGCGCTCGCTGCTTGCACCCGTAGAATCTAAGCTTAATCTCGGCTGAGGTGCGGGTGTCAAAGGTATCCTTCAGCCGGGTTAGTATCCCTGCGACAGTCTTCCTCCCAGGTGGCCAGGATTTTACTTCCCTTTTAGCTGCCCCGGTTAGTTGGGCCACCAGGATGCTCACTTTTTGCTCTTCTGTGAGGGGGTACACCTGGAAGAGGCTATCCAGCTTTTCTCTAAAGTCAAGCAGGGTATGTGACTCCCCTGAGTACTGGGGTAGCCAAGCTGCTCCCGGGATATAGGGCATGGTGAAGGGCATAACTGCAGCAGCGGTGGCGCTGGCGGGGGTTGAGGCAGTGAAGCTCTCCTCCGTATCCGACATCTTCCTCCCCCCTAGTGGACCGTGGCCTACCTTGCGATGATCCTGTTCCGTAGGCCGCGGCTCCGCAGTAGATCGTCAGGGTTGAGGACCTTCCGTCGCGCTCCGGTGATGTCGGCGTCTGCTGGGCTCCTTCCAGGACCTTACGCAACGTCCGGACGTGAGGCGGGGCTTCATTTCTCGCGCGCTTTCGAAGTCCACGCCCCTCTTCTTCCCGCGCGGCGTCCTCAAGATGGCGTCCAATGGCGGGAAAACTCCACGGATGGCGGGAAGAAGGCCGAAGATGGCGCCGGATGGCGGGAAAACTTCGCGGATGGCGGGAAGAAGGCAGAAGATGGCGCCGGATGGCGGGAAACCTCACCACTGGTAAGTTTGAACAGTCTTTGCTTTTCAGGCACGCAGTACCCGGTGGTTGCGGGCACGAAATCCTGCCGACTACGCCAAAGTTGACGCGCCCCTGGGCCTGCTGTGTCGCGCAGCGTCTCGCGCACGGGGGCTTACCCGGAACCGGATCAGATGAGGGTTGTAGTCTCCGAGTGGCGGGGACCCGGTCCGTGCCCAGGGAGTCAAACTCAGTGTGTGGCAGTCTTGATAGATGTTATTTGAGTGTCGACTACGCCACCCGTTGATTTGCAGCTATGGAGCTGCCGCTGCAGGGCAGACCGCTGAGGCCGGTGTAGAATTGTGCAGCGTGATAGTATAACCCCCAACGGGAGGGGTATGGCCTCAGGGCAGCCGACGTGGAAGATGGGGGTAGCAGGAACCACTCAGAGACGGTGCGGTGTAAATCAGGGTCTTTACTGGTAACAACGATAGACCCTCCCGGAGTACTTGCTAGCGAACGGGGCCTGGTCAGTCCTTGAGCAGATGGGATCTCCCCTGGCCAGGCGGAGTTGTAGGCCTCCCAAACTGACTGTACTCTTCTGGCTACCTTGCTAGAAGCGGATATAAGTAGCCCACATCCCTGAGTGTACCGTGTGGTGCTCACCCGTATGGCCGGTGACTCGGGGCCTTCTAATGGCTTCCGCTCCACGATGGCGGTGCTGGTCCCACACGTGTGACCGTGCCTTCGGGTTTCTGGGCCTGAGGACCTGAAATCCCCTGCCGGTCGGCTTCTGCTGCTGGGTAAGAGTTAGTCCCCACAGCCTCGGACGCCGGGTCCGGTAAGAAAGCTTCTCAGTCAGGGCGAGCTCTGCAGCTGCCAGCCCCTGACTCGTAGTAGTATTGCTCCCACTGAGCTCCAGCTGTTTCTTCCTATGACTGTTTCTTGTCTCTACTCTCCTAGACTCCTAACCCTGCTTCAGCCCCGGGTTTATATAGGGGAAGTTCTTCCCCTCCCAAGACTGGGCAGGAGGTGTGGCATGCACAGGATCCCTGACCAAAGGACCTCCCACCTGCTCTCAGACATAACATCTCTATCACTGTGGCAACCAGACCCCTGGGGTGTCACAGAACCAGCCCACAAGCCTAGTATTTGTATACCTGGAGGCGGATAAGTACAGGGAAATCAGCTTCCTCTGTTCAAAGGAATTTTCTCAGACTCTGTGGAGCCAGTGATCAGTGATAAATATTGGGATTTGCATCAATCCGATATTTATGGGAGATATATTTTCGGCGGCATAGTGAAGGGATGAACATAACGCATTCAATTACATCACTTTAAGGCCAGCCGAACGCCTCCAACTTAATATCGACAAATGGATGGTGCTATCCATGACATGCTTCATCTCTATAGAAAGGTAAAATAGTGATAGGAAACATGACAACCATATTTCCCGCCTGGGACCTCCAGGGGCGAAGATATCCTGAAAGTTGGAGATCTCATATACTTCTCAGAGACCTAGCACACCAAGGGGAGGTATGTGGGGGTAACCTTGATCTTATAAAAATCAGAGTTTGGGTTTTGGTCATTTGTCAGTGCTGGAAGGTACAGCTTCCTGTGGTTCTGTCCATTTTCCTAAAAATGAGTACCTCCCTCCGCTACACTCTGAGCCACTTTGTATATTTTTTGTAAATACTGAAGTCATACCCTACCTCTAATGGGTATCCAATAGGCCTGTATAAACGATTGGTGGTGGCAGCTAGTATTTCATTTTGTTATTGTGGAGGTGGCAGTGATCATTTTGGGGTGTATATAAATATATATACTGTATATATATGTTCCATGTGTTGGAATTGGAGGTGTATATACCATATGCTCACAGTGAGTTCCTCAATAACAATAGACGGCCTAGAAGTGGAAGCAGCTGTGGCCTCATCCATCACTCATCAGTCAATTGCGTAATTGTCCTGACGATTGGAAGCAGCGGATTTGCGTCCCCTGACAAATTCGTGGCAGTGGTGGGATCTGCGTGATCTCTCCAGTGTTCTCCTTGACAGTCTCTTTGCTCCCCTCTTGTGGCAATACTTGCTCTCTCTCAGCAATTATTTTGCAGGTGGAATGATCTTCTTGACCTGGGACTAAGTACACTGACAGCAGTACAGGGTGGACCTTCCTAATTGCTCCTCCGTGGCCCCCTCTATTGCTATGGGGTGACACACCATATGCAGCAAGTGCTACTTACTCCCACTTACTTACTAGCTATAATGCTAACAGTTTTCTGCTGGGATTCACAGCTTCTCCTACTTCCTCATGTCTGCTCTGTCAGTGTGTGCAGGCCCGAACTGCTAATCTGCCTTATCGGGCAGATGCCCGGTGGGCTGGTCTGTTAGGTCATAAAATGGGCTGCCTGGCTACTGTTGTCAGTGTACCATTGTGTATCAGTGAATCATGCATTGTGTGGAGTCTGTGGTTATCTGCATATCTACTTATCTTTATGTAGGTAAATAAACAACAAATGACTGGACAACTCAATTTTAAGAGTTTAGGATGGGCAATACAGACACAGATTTGACTTTGAAAAGCTGGTCTTGTATATTGTGCACTAACTAATATCTTCTAATTCCTCTAACTGCAGAGTTTGCACTGAAGAGTTTGTCATTGTCAGAACAGTCATTCACACAGGTACCACTCATCCAGTATTCACTGGGAAAATATGGTTATAAAATGACAGTGTTCATGAAGCAGAGCTGGGCTATGTTAAGGTGGCAAGGGTTCCAGAAGCAACAAAGTGCCGGGCTGAGACCATGCAAATCTAAGTATCTGTATATACACACAGTGCACAGTACCACTTCTCCTGTCCTGTATACATACTCTGCACAGTACCACTTCTCCTGTCCTTTATATGTAAACTGCACAGTGCACAGTACCACTTCTCCTGTCCTGTATATATACACTGCACAGTACCACTTCTCCTGTCCTGTGTATACACTGCACAGTACCACTACTCCTGTCCTGTATATATACACTGCACAGTACCACTTCTCCTGTCCTGTATATATACACAGCACAGTACCACTCCTCCTGTCCTGTATATATACACTGCACAGTACCACTCCTCCTGTCCTGTATATATACACTGCACGGTACCACTCCTCCTGTCCTGTATATATACACTGCACGGTACCACTTCTCCTGTCCTGTATATGTACACTGCACGGTACCACTTCTCCTGTCCTGTATATATACATTGCACAGTACCACTTCTCCTGTCCTGTATATGTACATTGCACGGTACCACTTCTCCTGTCCTGTATATATACACTGCATAGTACCACTCCTCCTGTCCTGTATATACACTGCACAGTACCACTTATCCAGTCCTGTATATACACTACATAGTACCACTCCTCCTGTCTTGTATATAAACTGCACGGTACCACTTCTCCTGTCCTGTATATACACTGCACAGTACCACTCCTCCTGTTCTGTATATACACTGCACAGTACCACTCCTCCTGTCCTGTATATGTACACTGCACAGTACCACTCCTCCTGTCCTGTATATACACTGCACAGTACCACTTCTCCAGTCCTGTATATACACTGCACAGTACCACTCCCCCTGTTATGTATATACACTGCACAGTACCACTTCTCTTGTCCTGTATATATACACTGCACAGTACCACTTCTCCTGTCCTGTATATATAGTCAGCAGAGTACCACTTTTCCTGTCCTGTATATATACACTGCACAGCACCACTCCTCCTGTCCTGTATATACAGTTAGGTCCATATATATTTGGACAGAGACAACATTTTTCTAATTTTGGATCAAGACATTACCACAATGAATTTTAAACAAAACAATTAAGATGCAGTTGAAGTTCAGACTTTCAGCTTTAATTTGAGGGTATCCACATTAACATTGGATGAAGGGTTTAGGAGTTTCAGCTCCTTAACATGTGCCACCCTGTTTTTAAAGGGACCAAAAGTAATTGGACAAATTAAATAATTGTAAATAAAATGTTCATTTCTAGTACTTGGTTGAAAACCCTTTGTTGGCAATGACTGCCTGAAGTCTTGAACTCACGGACATCACCAGATGCTGTGTTTCCTCCTTTTTGATGCTCTGCCAGGCCTTCACTGCGGTGGTTTTCAGTTGCTGTTTGTTTGTGGGCCTTTCTGTCTGAAGTTTAGTCTTTAACAAGTGAAATGAATGCTCAGAATGCTCAGTTGGGTTGAGATCAGGTGACTGACTTGGCCATTCAAGAATATTCCACTTCTTTGCTTTAATAAACTCCAGGGTTGCTTTGGCTTTATGTTTTGGGTCATTGTCCATCTGTAGTATGAAACGACGATCAATCAGTTTGGCTGCATTTGGCTGGATCTGAGCACACAGTATGGCTCTGAATACATCAGAATTCATTCGGCTGCTTCTGTCCTGTGTCACATCATCAATAAACACTAGTGACCCAGTGCCACTGGCAGCCATGTATGCCCAAGCCATCACACTGCCTCCGCCGTGTTTTACAGATGATGTGGTATGCTTTGGATCATGAGCTATACCATGCCTTCGCCATACTTTTCTCTTTCCATCATTCTAGTAGAGGTTGATCTTGGTTTCATCTGTCCAAAGAATGTTCTTCCAGAACTGTGCTGGCTTTTTTAGATGTTTTTTAGCAAAGTCCAGTCTAGCCTTTTTATTCTTGATGCTTATGAGTGGCTTGCACCGTGCAGTGAACCCTCTGTATTTACTTTCATGCAGTCTTCTCTTTATGGTAGATTTGGATATTGATACGCATACCTCCTGGAGAGTTTTGTTCACGTGGTTGGCTGTTGTGAAGGGGTTTCTCTTCACCATGGAGATTATTCTGCGATCATCCACCACTGTTGTCTTCTGTGGGCACCCAGGTCTTTTTGCATTGATGAGTTCACCAGTGCTTTCTGTCTTTCTCAGGATGTACCAAACTGTAGATTTTGCCACTCCTAATATTGTAGCAATTTCTCGGATGGATTTTTTCTGTTTTTGCAGCTTAAGGATGGCTTGTTTCACCTGCATGGAGAGCTCCTTTGACCGCATGTTTACTTTACAGCAAAACCTTCCAAATGCAAGCACCACACCTCAAATCAACTCCAGGCCTTTTATCTGCTTAATTGAGAATGACATAACGAAGGGATTGCCCACACCTGTCCATGAAATAGCTTTGGAGTCAATTGTCCAATTACTTTTGGTCCCTTTAAAAACAGGGTGTCACATGTTAAGGAGCTGAAACTCCTAAACCCTTCATTCAATTTTAATGTGGATACCCTCAAATGAAGGCTGAAAGTCTGAACTTCAACTGCATCTGAATTGTTTTGTTTAAAATTCATTGTGGCAATGTCTAGAACCAAAATTAAAAAATGTTGTCTCTGTCCAAATATATATGGACCCAACTGTATGACGCGCCCCCAGGGCCGTGGGGTGCTCGGCAGCCGGGCCTCTGGTTGCTGGGGGATATCACGGTGGCTGACCCGGTCCGTGGCCCACGGCGGTCACCCAAAAGGGGAATTATTTATAGGGGATTTGTAAAGTGGTCGTGACGCCACCTGCGGTGCCTGGTAAGGATTACCAGCGCTGCGACAGTCCTCTGAGGCAGATGTTAGGGCAGTTTATGATGGAAAGGCTCCCCACAGGTGGAGCGGGCCTCAGGGCAGCGTGAGAGAATGAATTGTGGTACAGGGGAGAGACGGACAGGACGGTTCAGGGGAAATGACGGACACTCATGTAGCGCCCCGAGGGTTAGGTCACTACAGAGGTATTGCGTCTCACCCAGAGGTGTGATATCTCACTTCCAGGTAAGGATGGAGTGTGGCTCAGGACCCTAACACCCACATGCACTACACCACATTTCCGGGGGACAGGGCGACCATGCTCCCAAGAGTGAGCACAACTGCCCCTGTCCCTGGCTGGAGTGGGGGGAGGGAACACCTAGAAAGGGGAACCCAGTAGTGTGTGGGTGGGGAGAGTAGATCCCGGGTGCACTGTATAGGGGAGTGTATATGGTGGGCACCATCTTAGAGTCAGAGTAGAAAGTGGGAGAGAGCAGAGAGAGAAGGAGGCTGGGAGCAGGGGCTCTGCTCCACAGGCAGGCCAAGTCTTAAGGCCTGGGCCTGGAGGAGAAGAAAGGAGAGGAGAGGAACGGAGGAGGCTCCAGGAGTGGAGTGAAGGGACCCCAGGGGTGCGGACCAGCCAGCCGCTATCGCAAGCCTGCCGCTACCAGAGTAGGGGGGTCAGGCCAAGAAAGGGAACCGGATCCCTCATCTAGCAACTACCCTCAGCTAGTAACCGGAGGCCGTGGCATTGTACGTGTACGGCCCCTCACTACACCCGTTAGGAAGGCACCATATAGGACCCAGGGAAACGGAACATACGTTTGCCCGCCAAGGCCCGAGGCAGCTGGACAGAAACGTGGTCAATGGTGGGGTACGACAGGCCAGAGAAAGGACACACGAAGGGGGTCCTGAAAAGCATTTCAAAGGTACCTGGGAGTTGGTCGAGCCCCTCACCTGGTGAGCACAGCACGACGAGGGCAGCCATTACCTGCAGAAGTGGCTTGGAGTGTAAAACTGTAAGTAAAGACCCTAGACTGCATCACTGGACTCTGAGTCATTACTATTGCTCCCGCGCACCATCACCCCCATCATCTGCACTTACTGCCCTGAGGCTATACTCCTCCCGTGGGGAGTTATACTACCCTCTGCTGCGCACACATCAGCCTCAGCGGTCTGCCCCGCAGCGGCGGTTCTCAGTGACCGCATTCCACGGGTGACGTAGTCGGACATTTAAACATTAAAAACCAAGTAAATAGATCTGCCACTGGTTTGACCACCCTGAGCCACGGGACCGGGTCGCCGCCATGGAGACTACAACCCCTGACATTACACAGAGACAAAGACTGTCCATGGACCAGTATCTCTTGTAAAGGACATCATGCATAATTGTTACCTGAGATCCAGTGTCCTGCAGGGCAGGTATCGCAATGCCGTTCACGAGTATGGACAGGAAAGGTCTTCTCTCCCACGTACCTGCTGTGCCAGTCTGAGGGGCCTGCTGAGTCTGTTCCTGGGTGTTGGCCCTCGGACCCAGGGTCTTCTCGTTTAAAGGACAGCTCTGGATGGTGTGACCTGACTTGTGGCAGTGGTGGCAGGCAGGGTCCCTCGGTGGACGGCGTTGGTCGCTTATCCTCCCAGGGGGTGGCGTTGTCCTCTTCCTCCATCTCATCCAGACTGTCCAGCTCACTAGGGGACGTTGCTTGCACCTTGGCTTCAGCAGCCACTGGAGAAAAGGTGGACACTGCAGGCACTGGGGTGACCCCACCCTGGTAACATTGGATAGCAGTTGTTCCCAGGGGCTGCAGTCCTTTTATAGCCATGTCCTTAAGGGTGTCAAAGGTGGCATCTGGATGATCCAGGGACCACCAATGCACAGTCCTGCTCTCCTCTTGGGACCTCAGTCCCCGGATAAACTGTTCTTTCAGCATTTTATTTTCATCATTTGATGCTGGTTGGACTAACCTGTTTCAGAGCCCGCAGGGCCCCTTGTAAACGCCAGGCATAGTCCCGAACACTGTCCTCCGGTTTCTGGGAGCAGTTGTAGAACCTCATCCGGAGGTCTGTCTCAGTACGAATGATTTTCAAAAACAGTCTGTAACTTTTTAAAGATTGTGGACACTGACTCCTGGTCTGCGGACGACCTGGTTTCTACTTCTCGCTCCGAAGCACCAGTCAATTGTCCTAATACAACAGCAGCTCTTTGCTTGCCTGTCATAGAGTACATGTCCAGTATACCGCATATTTTCCGCTTAAATCCAGACAGGGTATCTGGTTTGCTGCTGTACTGGGGGAGCCACTTCGCTCCAGGGATGTACGGTAGGGCCATGGGTATGACAGGGGTTACAGGCCCTGCTGGTGGAGTGGCTGCTTCAGCCAGCTCGGCGTCGGGCGCGGGTTGAGCGTCAGGGCGGTTAACCGGTATTCCTGCGTTGTGCTGTTCCTCGGACATCCTGGCACCCCCCTAGCGAACCGTGGCCTAACTTCTTTTCTTTTCTTCCGGTAGGCCGCAGCTCCGCAGGTGACGGTCTTCTTCAGGACCTTGCGTCGCTTGCGTCCTACGTCAGAGCGTTCTGCGACGCTCCTTCCAGGACCTGGCGCTTCCTGGTTTGAGGTCGAGGCATGGGGCGTGTCCGGGGCTTCGCGCGGTTTTGCAGGTTCGCCCCTCAGTTTCCCGCTCGGCGGCCCAACAATGGCGGCAATCTTCGCCACAGTTAAATACACAGTTTTTGATTAAAGGCGCACAGTACCCGGTGGCAACGGGCACAACACTCCATCGTTGCAGCAGGAACGGAATCCTGTTCGTGACGCCAGGAAAGAGATGATGCGCCCAGGGGATGGGGAGGACTCGGTGCCCGGGCCTTGTTGTTAGTTTTGCGGATGTCGCGGTAGTCGGCTCCCGGGCCCGTACCCTGGGCCTCTCTTTAAAAGGGTGGATAATTATGTGAAAGTTAGTGATGCCACCTGTGGTGTCTGGTGAAGTTCACCAGCGCTGCGGCAGCCCACTGAGGCCGGTGTTAAGGCAGCTGGGGTGGTATAGCTCCCCACAGGTGGAGCTAGGCCTCAGGGCAGCGTGGATGTAGGGATGCAGGACAGAAGGGACCCAGCCGGGTCTGAAGAAGGATAGGCAAACACACAGTTCACTTCAGTACCTTTTACTGATGGAAATCCAGGCACACTCTGGAGCACTGTAGGGTGAAGGGTGCATATCAGGATCCTCCCCAGTGAGCGGGTATAGGGCCTCCTGTTTCTTGCCTTTGTGTGGTAAGTTTCTGACCTGCCTATAGCTAGGCCTAACTTTGTCTCTATCCTGCATCGGCTGACTTTGTGGTAGGGCCTTCTCTTGGAGTACATGCTCCCAGCTTGCGGGGCCTCCGTGACTCCTGGCTCTGGTACGTATCAGCTCTTGGGTGATCCTGGGACCTGAAGTCTTCCAGGGGTCTCTGGTTGTCTCTACAGGGGATATATGGCCCTGCAGACGCGGATCCGGTGTCCGGTATATGTTTTCTGGGGTGAGCTTGTACAGCTCCTCTGCCCCCAATGCTACTCACTCCTCTAGCCTTCGGCCTCGCTCGAGGCCCTCACTAGGCTATACACACTAGCGGCAGCTTGCCGCGCTTCACCGCTCTTATGGCGTCAGCACGCCTTTGGCTCACTAACCTGAGCTTCACTCTAGGCTTTTTTCACTAGAGGAACTGAACTGAGAACTCTGTCCCTCTCTGGCTCTGAGTAGGAACTCTATTCTCTAGACTGAGCTCGACTCTGTATTCAGACCTGTACTTGCTGAACTCTCCAGAGGAACTACTAGACTGAACTGCCTAGCTCCACCTTCCCTTTTTATATCCCTATCCAGGCTCCCTCTGGTGGTCTGAGGTGGAAGGTGGAGGTGTGTGTATGCTATGATGGCCTCTTGTGGAGGAATCCGTTCATGCACCCCTCTAGGATCTGTGGCACTCATGCGCAGCAGGGGCGCCACAACTGCACTTGGGGACACATTCAAAGTTTGCCCAATTTTTCGGACTGACTGACCTTCATTTCTTAAAGTAATGATGGCCACTCGTTTTTCTTTACTTAGCTGCTTTATTCTTGCCATAATACAAATTCTAACAGTCTATTCAGTAGGACTATCAGTTGTGTATCCACCTGACTTCGGCACAACACAACTGATGGTCCCAACCCCATTTATAAGGCAAGAAATCCCACTTATTAAACCTGACAGTGCACACCTGTGAAGTGAAAACCATTTCCGGTGACTACCTCTTGAAGCTCATCAAGAGAATGCCAAGAGTGTGCAAAGCAGTCATCAAAGCAAAAGGTAGCTACTTTGAAGAACCTAGAATATAAGACATATTTTCAGTTGTTTCACACTTTTTTGTTAAGTATATAATTCCACATGTGTTAATTGATAGTTTTGATGCCTTCAGTGTGAATGTACAATTTTCATAGTCATGAAAATACAGAAAAATCTTTAAATGAGGTGTGTCCAAACTTTTGGTCTGTACTGTACACTGCACAGTACCACTCCTCCTATCCTGTATTTATACACTGCACAGTACCACTCCTCCTGTCCTGTATATACACTGCACAGTACCACTCCTCCTGTCCTGTATATACACTGCACAGTACCACTTCTCCTGTCCTGTATATATACACTGCACAGTACCACTCCTCCTGTCCTGTATATACACTGCACAGTACCACTTCTCCAGTCTTGTTGTCGGAGAGGCATCAATATTAGTTTAGTATTTTCAATATTACTATGGCCAAATAAAAATAAATTTGGAAAACCTGTTTAAATGGATTATCCCAAGTAATCCCCCCTCCTCTCAACTGTTCGGACCCCCATCATCCCAAGAATCAGAGCTCTGTAGGGCACCATGTAAATGGAGCTATGGCCGATCATACGCACTGTGCGGCCATTCATTTCGGCTCTTCAAATAACTCCTTTTAGGAGAGTGAGGGGCATGACAAAGTAAAGTAAAATTCACTGATCGGGGGTAATGAGTGTTAGGGTACGTGCACACAATCAGTAATTGCTGCGGATTGCATGCAGCGCACTCGCGCTGCGTGTAATCCGCAGCGGCAAGATGTTACAGCATAGTGGATGGATTTGTAGACATCCCATGTCCACTATGAGTCTCCATGCACCTGCGGATCACACGGATATGTGGCGCGTCTTTCCAGACCGCAGCATGTCAATTACTCTTACGGAGACGCAAGAGAAATTCTACCAGTGCAATGTATAGGATGCGGTGAATCCGCATGGTGCAATGAACACATGCGGATTCACCTGTGTGCAGTGCTTTGGACGCAGCATAAAGTATACGTCATTCAAAGCGCTGCCAATACCGACTGTGTGCACATACCCTTATAGTATGTGGGCTGGGGGTTTGTGTGGCAGGGCTGCTTTTTTGACCCAGTCCGGCCCTGTGTGTGTCGGGCTACCACAAGCGGGATACAGGATATTTTTATGCTCTCTGATATGTTTCCAGGAGATGGTTATGCAGTTATGGTGCTAACTTGATTGTACCATCTGTGCCATCAGCAGCTTAGTGTAACAGCACAACCCTCGCTCATGAGTGGAACTTCAGACCATCTATCCTGCTACCAGAGGCATCCTACCAGCACATCACTGACCTGGGGCATTTCTCTTATGAGTTTTCACTCACTCATATCACTCATTCAGTGACTTAGATACAGCACCACACAATAATAGTAATAAACATTAGTATATACAATGCTCAAAGTGACATTTAAGGAATGTCTATCACCAGGCTTGGGCTGCCCTTTTTTATTTGAGAAATCTATGGGCAGCTGCAGATTGTTAATTTTAGTGATTTACATCTATTAAAAAAATTGGAGGCAATTATCCCTAACGGCATCATAAAAAAAATTAATGTTTAGCAACAATCAGGTTTAAACTTCCGGGTTGTGGGATCCTGGCATGCAGAGCAGGGTCTTACAACCATCCGCAGCCCCTCTCGCAGTGAAAGCGTGAGTTTGATGCTGACTTTTGCTAGAAAATCAGGTCCTTCAGTGGAGACATTATTGACCCTTCTGGCCTCTTTTGCTAGTGAGTGTTATTTTGAAAAATCACCAGTCTGAGGCTGATCGCTTTTCTCTTAATTATAAAGATCAGCCCCAGATTGGGGATGGGACTCTTTAAGCATCAGAGTATAATCTCATGTTGCAAATATCAATCTGTCCTGTTACAAAACACAAGAGATTATGTATCAATTTCACAATTGCTATAGTGTAAATGTGAACACAGGGGTAGTGGAGAGGAACAAGCAAGACAACCGCTAAAAAAGGGAATGGCTTTACTTGTGGTGGCCATAGACAATTACTCTACTTACCTTCCTAATTCTTTAATATAAGATGGGTCATTAATATGGGATTGGTTGTGGTCAGATGCCCGGCACCAGCACCGATCAGCTTAAAATAACTGTGGTTGGTCCCGGCTTCCACAGTAAAAATTCCTATTTTTTGGAAGTGAGATTTACGGGTTTCTTTGCTTTGAGAAGTGCATATTACCATAATGTAACAGACATTTCAGTGCATAACTATGGCAGGCATATGGCTGGAGATAAGAAGTAGGGTAAAGCTAAAAACGCATCACATGACCTACACAGTAATTGCATTCTAAAAAGGCAAACTAAGCAACTAGGTGATATCACTGCCACAACAGGATCAATGGCAACAACGGAAACAGTAAAGATTATTACAGTCCTTAAAAGTTCAGAACATGTGGCATTAGATCTTAATTTTTGTAAGAAGGTGGTGGACCTATTTCAAAGGGGTTGTCCAGGCTTGTTATAGGAAGGGGTCAAAATGGGGGACAGTATTATATCAGGAAGGGGCCAGGATGGGGACATTATACCAGGAAGGGCCCAGGATGGGGATATTATACCAGGAAGGGGATCAGGACAGGGGACATTACTGCAACTTGCCCAGGACATTATTATATGATGGCGAACATTATACCAGGAAGGAGCCCAGGATGGGGGACGTTGTTATAGCATGGGGCCCTACAAGAGGGGCATTAGTACTGGGAGGGGCCATTATTACAGGAAGAGGCCAGGACAGGGGACAGTACTACATGGGGGGGGCAGGCTGAGGGACATTATTATTGGAAGGGGTCAAAATGGGGGACAGTATTATACCAGGAAGGGGCCAGGATGGGGACATTATACCAGGAAGGGCCCAGGATGAGGATATTATACCAGGAAGGGGATAAGGACAGGAGACATTACTGCAACTGGCCCAGGACATTATTACATGATGGGGAACATTATGCCAGGAAGGAGCCCAGGATGGGGGACGTTGTTATAGCATGGGGCCCTGCAAGAGGGGCATTAGTACTGGGAGGGGCCATTATTACAGGAAGAGGCCAGGACAGGGGACAGTACTACATGGGGGGCCAGGCTGAGAGACATTATTATTGGAAGGGGTCAAAATGGGGGACAGTATTATACCAGGAAGGGGCCAGGATGGGGATATTATACTAGCAAGGGGACAAGGACAGGGGACATTACTGAAAGTTGCCCAGGACATTATTACATGATGGGGAACATTATACCAGGAAGGAGCCCAGGATGGGGGACGTTGTTATAGCATGGGGCCCTGCAAGAGGGGCATTAGTACTGGGAGGGGCCATTATTACAGGAAGAGGCCAGGACAGGGGACAGTACTACATAGGGGGCCAGGCTGAGGGACATTATTTTTGGAATTGGTCAAGATGGAGGACAGTATTATTAAAGGATGGGGACATTATTCCTGGAAGGGGCCACAATGCGGACGTTATTAATTGGCAGGTGAACATATATGTCTTTATAGGACCTAGAACCCTACAAGAGTCCATACCTCTGGCCAACATGCAGGTAGGGCCCAGGTCCATATTCTGCACTGGGGTCCATCAGTCTCTAGTTACCACTGGTATGTAAGTGCATAGTGCCTGTGTGTCACTCTTGGGCATGGCCCTGGCACAAGTCCTGTACAGGGCTCCTCTTAGCACCAAAGACACAAGGCATGTAGCCGCTGCCCCAGCAATAACCACTTGACTCAGGACACAGATACAGTTGAAAAATGGAGGGAATAATCCTTGAGCGATTTATTTTACATATATATAGATGTCGGTGTCATTATTGCAGCTCTTGTGGCGGCTGCGGCTCCGCACCACTGACTGCACACTGGCTAGCAGAAGAACGCAGCACGTGAACATCCCGCTGAGCCGCTAGATGGCGCTGCGGCGCTCCGATGACGTATTGTTTTGCTTGGTTGCGATGTATTGTGGGAGTTGTAGTCTTGTGTGGGATGCCGGGTAATGTAGTTACAATGTGCTGCGGACTTGCCTGTGAGTGTGGGAGACGTGAGTGACAGGGACGGAGGCTACATGCGGTGACTGAGCGGCACTGGCAGGACGGGCGGCCGCGCACAGGTAGGTGATGTGTGTAAGTGATGGCGGCAGGGTACGGGGAGCACGTGGCAGGGCGCCGGGCACTACCCTCACGTGCTGCTGTTATGTGGATGCCGAGGGTCACCTGTGCCATGTGTATGGCTGAGGGCACATGGGGACGGTCTGTACAGTAGCTCTGTGCCACCTAGGTACTGACCCCAGGAGGACATTGTGTGCCCTAGGGTAAGAGGGCACCACCGATATGGATGGTGGCGTCCATGCCAGTCTACAGGGCAGCGATGTGGCATCTGCCAGGAGTCGGCCACCAGTCATCACAGCCGGGTGGGTGACACGGGGACTCTCCACAAATGCTGGCGGGCATGGCCAGGTCGCTGTATGCTGCAGGTGAATGAGGCCATGTTGTGACCCGCAAGGTACCGCGACCGCATCCAGAATGTTGTAAAAAAACCCCAACTGGTTCTGACTGCAGGTGATTCGCTTCTTGCAATATTTTGCGGGTCACAATATGATGCCATTCGCCTGCATCACACTGCGATGCTGCCGCGGCATGCAGCCATCTTTGGCCACATGACCTGTGTTGTGACCAAAGTCACTTAAAGGCGTTGTTCACCCTCATGAACTTTATCTTTTTTTAAATGGATGTATCTAAAGCTAAAAAAAAATAATATAGAATTTTTTCATTTGGGCTCCATTGTAAACGTTGCACCATTTGGCTTTTCCAGGCTCTTTGTTTACCTGTAAATTCTACTTTCATGAGATCATAAATCAGCGGAGAGGAGCTCAAAAAAAGACATGGCTACAAACTCACTAAGGAATTCTCTGACGACTCATTCATTCTGCAGCCAGCAATAGAAGGCAAACAGTGCAAAGTTTTAATGAAACCAAATAGCAAGAAATTATATATATATATATATATATATATAATATATATATATATAGCCCCAAACACATGCATTTAAGTAGAAATACAATGTTCTCAAAGTTGGACAACCCCTTTAAATTCAAAGCTTCAGATAAGTGGTGTCTGCCCTACTATTATCGTTATCAGAGCGCCGTGATGAGCTTAGATAAGCAGCTGCCGGACACCTCTGCTCATGCTTATTTCCTAAAGAGTAAAAAGAAAAAAGCGCATGCCAGTAAAAATCTGACCTGTCCGATCTTCCTGACATTTTATTTTAACCACTAAGTTTTTTATTTTTGACTTCTCTGTTCTTCCGAGCTCCTCTTCTGTTTGTGAAGGAGTCACCCGTATACCCTCAGTAGCTTTTGACCGAACCATCTTTTTACCGACAGCTTCTCTCCTGACTCCCCAATTGCAGGATCACTCAGCCGGTTGCTCCTGTGTTCTGTATGTAAGAGCCACTGTCAGACTCCTATGGCAGATGCTTATGATTGGCCATTGAAGTCCAACCTCCCAATCCTTATATCCCCCGACATAATATGTCAGACGAGGTTGCGACACACATTAGATTGTCAGCCCTGACACAAGGTTTCCTGACTCTGCATATTTCCACCACCTGGATTTCGGTACATCTGACATGGGGGGAATGGAATGGTATTGGGGTAATCTGCGGTCACAAAGGAAGTGTCGGGCTAAGGCCACTCATGATGGGAATAATGCAAATCCACATGGAAAATCCCCAGAGGATTATAGTGCCAGTCAGGTGGATCCATCTCATCCAGTTGCTGCACAATTTTTCCACACAAAAAAAAATAATTGACCTGTAATGTGGATGTTAAAATTCACACTCTCTATTTCATCCCTATCCACGTACAGGTGTGAATGCTGCATAAAAATCAAATCATGCTATAAATGCAGATATTTCCATCCCTTGTGGACATACGCTTAGAGGGTTAGGCACATGTGAGGAAGAAGCCATATAATATTAACAAAGCCTTTGTACTTCCTGTCTTGTTTTACACATTCTACCATTGTGCTAAAATGAGAAATTGGGCGAGAGGTCATATCACTCACACAAGTCACTGTGTCACTAGATCACAGCCCGGTCGCCCTGTACTGGGACTTACTGTATGTTATAGTAACTATAAATGAATAGGTAATCTTCCCTAAACCAAAATTGCTTCCAGGTAAGAGAAGTAGTAGCAATTGCTTAATACCCCCAGAGCGACCCCAGCTTTAAAATGACAAATGCAATTCTTTTGTTAAAGGGTTTTCCAAGCACAAAATAAATAGGCTTTTTTTCTATATTTCTGTCTCGTAATGAGTCCCAAAATCCCCCTGTTTTTTTTTTTTTTCATTTTTTGTTGTTCAGCTCCCCTCCAGCCATTCTTGTGGTTTATTTCTGTTAACATTACAGCCTCCTGCCAACTCTCCCTCTGTGCCTCTGGACTACATTTCCCACGATACACTCTGGTAAAGAAGCCAGAGAGCACTGTATCTGTCCACGACTGCTTCAGTGCCTGCCCACCCCAGCTATAAAGCACCATCCTGAGACTCATACAGTCTCAAGATGGGTAAATTGCTGTAGGTTACAGAACCACATTGCACTGCACTGGCGGCTTCATTCATTGTGTAGTGGCCACTGCCGAGTACCATAGTGCAGGAAAGGTCATCAATAGTGTGTCCTTGGAAAACCACTTTGGTAAATTTTGGTTTAATTGGAACAATTAATAATTTAAGTTTACAGTAAATATAAAGTCTAATTAATATTTGTCAACCCACAGGGTATAACATCAAAATGGATCCAGATTTTGAAAAGGATGAGAAACTTGAACCTCCAAATGAAGAGGAACACGAGCCTCCTGTGGAAGAAGCGCAGTCTCCGTCTGAGAGCCCACCAGCGCCTACCGAGGAGCCGAAAGGGTGGAAGTTTCTGCTGTTTTACCTGTGCTTTTATGGCTTTATGACTCAGCTTCGCCCAGGAGAAAGCTTCATAACGCCATTCCTACTCAGCCCTGAAAGGAATTTTACCAAAGAGCAGGTATACAGTCTATACATTGGCTATATGATGAGTAACTTTTTTGAATGGTGTTTGACTGATTGATCTGCGCTCCATTCAGGTTCCCATTTTCAGGATCCCAGCAGTCAAACCCCATTGATCAGTCAGTTTTACCCCATCTAATAGGGGGTAACTTCAGATCTTGGCACAATCCTTTTAAATTTGGCCTCTTAGGTCACCTCTAAGTCAGAGAAGAAAAAGGGAAATAAAGCCAGTCTACCAACAATTACGGCAGGAACTCCGTCCTGATGAGACGTGGGCAGACACTGAAAAAACTCCAGATATGTTCCAGCTCCTTGGGATAAAATCCAAAATGTATTTAGTCCATATAAAAAGTCGAAAAAGCCCCAAAAGTAGCACCCAAATGAGAAGGCAACGCTTTTCAATCGTGATATTTATCTGAGCCTCAGATAATGATCGCAGGATTGCGGTTGAAACGCGTTGCCTTAGCCTTCTCATTTTGGTCTTATTTTAGGAGCTTTTTCAATTTTTTTATATGAACTAAATTAACTTTGGATTTTATCCCAAGTAACTGGAACATTTCTCGAGTTTTTCTCACCCAAGTCCAACTTTATTAGGCTGGGTTGACGTCACGCTTTTGTTACTGTTCAGGCCAGGCTTACGCCATGTTTCCTGATACTTGCGCATTTCATCTTGTAGATCTGGTGAAGGGAGCAGCCATGCCATGTGGGGCATCATTATATGGAAGAATAAAAACTTATTTGGGGTCTAGTAGCTTGTGGGGACTGCATAAGCCATGGAACATAAATGAGTAAGGGAGAAGTCCTGGACGTCCCCTTTACTATTGTATTTTGCATTGATGGGTGTATCCAGGGCTGCATTACATCCCGTTACATAGTGTGGTTTATCAGCAAGCCTAGCTAAATATTGTTCCAAGAAAATAAAGCTTTGGTCGGGACCCCGGTTATATGGAAGCCCCTAATCCTTTTGTAGCTGATAATACAGACACTATGGGGAGGCTCACATCTGATTGTGGTCACTTGTCCTGGGCTTCATAATGCACAATGATTCATCAGTTTTCTACTGTAATAAAATGTCTCAGAAACGTGCACAGGGATTGTCACACTTTACTTATTGAGGAATGTACTAAGCAGCAAACTGCTGTGCAAGCATGTGAACTGGAACCTTTGTCCAGTCCTCAGCCCAGACGACAGTCATGTGGCCACAAGATTATGAGTGTAAGACTCTGCGCTAGCCTGCTGTTAAAGGGAACCTGTTAGCTGAGAAAAATAAGGTTGGGTCCAAGAAAAATATTCCTTTAAGGAAAAAGGGTATCTTGTTTTCAGAGTGTAATTCTGGAAATGGTCTTCTCTCCTATTCCTGAAAACCCATGGGGTTAGAGGTATTTAGGGTTCACTCTCCTTCAGGACTTGACAACTAACCTGTCTAGAGACTTAAAGGATTTTTCTCCAGTTTCTTCAGGAGCGTACCGCTCCTTTGCCTCCCATATTCCTGATTGCCGGTGGGGCTGTGCATTCTTGAAGATTGACAGTTCGGACCAGCGACAAGGTTGCACCACTGGTCCGAATCGATAGGTCTCCCAGGCTGCTAGGAGAAACGGCATCGTCTCTGGGGCGTTGGGAGACTGAGGCTGGTCAGATCCAGTCAGCTTCAGAGCGCCACCAGCAGGCTGTAAAGCATAGTGTCTGCAAGAGTTGCACACTCCTTACCTAGGTAACCGACCATTCTGAGACTGCAGGGTGGCCGGAAACCTTGGCAACGAGATAATACACTATAAAATTAAAATTTCCTCCATTGTTGAGATTTTTATTAAGAGGGAATTTGCAACATTGCTTGTTTAGTAGCACTTTGCAATTTTACCCATTTAAGAACTTGAGACAACCCCTTAAAGCTGGCCATACACATTATATAGGTGTGAGACAAATAATTGTTCAGCCGACAGCTATCTCCCCCGACTCCCCTATACACAGGAGCACTCGCTCAGCCAAGTGCTCCTTTGTTCCCTCTGAGAGAGGCGCTGCCAATGTTTTAGGGAGTCCCAAGTCACATTAGTTGGACACACAACTGAAAAGTGGCTGGACGAAAATAGATGTGGCCACAGGCATTAAAGAAGGATAAGGGGTCCGGTTTATAGGAAGTCTGTCAGCTCTAAAATCTGTAAAAAAGGAAGCTCAGGGCCCTGTAATGGACTCTGCACTAAAGCTGGCAGTACAATTGTTTGGCCGATCGCTCGTCTGGGCCCCCACGCCGTTACTCCCGCCTGGGCCCTTTTCTTTCGTATGCAGATAAAGTGCCCAGAGCACCCTACTTCCACAGTTTTGCTGGCTACCTCCATTCCCTGCTCCATTGATTAACAGCTATTAGCTGACAAAACTATGGGATCATGCTCTGGGCTCTGTGGTCCGCACCCACACTGCTCCGAATACACAATTTTGCATTTGAACTTGATTAATGTTTTCTATCCCGAGGCTTTTTAAACTAATAGTATGCTTTATTTTCTACCACAGCAATCCTTTGGATTAAAAAAAAATACATCCATGAGAGCTCCTTTTAAACAAAAATGTTTTCACATGAAAAGAAGACCAGATGGGGGCGCTGAATAGGAGTCACGTGGAGGCTAGAAAATGTTTAAATGTTTTTTTTTTTCTTTTTTGATTATTTATTTCACAAGTATCAGTGCTTGAAGTAATGTGTCCAACACTGAGAGCGCCTCTGCTCCAGTGCCCCGGTGACAGCTGATGTGTTATGGCCGATCACACTTACAAACACATTAGTGTCTTTATGATAACTTCAGCTCTTTAAGCTGGTAGGTTTTTTTCTGTTATATCCTGTTCCTAAGACCTGGCTAAGCTCTGAGATAGTAGTAAAGGAGATTGTGTCATGGCACAGGAGCTGCAGACTTTGGACTTTTAAAGGGAACCTGTCAGGTCCCCTACGTCCTCCAACCCAGCAGCATTCTCCTATTTAGGAGTAAATTCCTTGCCTAACCAGTCCTGTATAAGGTCTCGCTCACGCGCGCTGCACATTTCGGCAGCATCACTGCGTCTCTGCATCTGGGTGTACGCTTCCCGAGTTCAGAAGCACACTACGCATGACCGGAAGCCGTCTTCTGAATATGTAGTGTTCTTTTAAAAACAATCTGTCAGCAGGTTTTTGCTATTTAGTCTGAAAACAGCATCATGTAGAGGCAAGAGAACCTGATTCCAGGGATGTGTCACTTATTAAGCTGTGTGCTGTAGTTATAATACAATGAGTGTTTTATCAGCAGGAGTTTATCACCAGAGGACAAGATGTCCTGTGCAAGCCAGTCCAGCTAATCAGTGTAACCGTGCCCCCACCACTGATTGGAAGCTTGCTGACACTGTACACCAGACGCTGCCAATGAAGGGGGTGATAAAAGTGCAGTTGAATTAGACAAAACGGCAGGTAATATCTACATAAGAATCTATTTTAAAAAATGGGGCTACGCGTTTCAACATTGGACAAATATCTTCCTCAGGCCCAGGCATATATGTTAATAGTACAACAGACAGGGTTTAAAGGGACCAAAAAGGAGGGGAAAGAGTCACACAATGACATCATGGGGTCAAGGGTCAGTGCACATAAACAAATAAGCTAAAGGTGGTCAGTTCCTGTAAAGAGGCTATTCTTGTTTTTTTCCTTCTCATTCTCATTGATCAGACACTGATCACCTATCCTAAGGGATAGGTCAACAATGCTAAAGTCCCGGTTAGCCTATTAAATCAATGAAAGCATAAATTGGGTAATGTTGGTAAGCTTTAGCGAGAAGCACAGATTTTTTTTTTAAATATCTGCATACTCAAAGGGGCATTCATCCATTGGCTATTTATCATCTATCCATAGGATAGCTAATAAGTGAGTGCTGAGACTGTCACTGTCGCGACCCCACCGATCACTAGAAGCCTCTGTTCCTACTACATGAATGTAGTGAGGAGGCTTTTGATTCGGCGGTGGTCGGTCATGCACCATCCTGTTATATTCACTATGAGACTGATTGAGACACTTGGGCAAAGCGCTGAACCACCATTCTATTCAGCCGTGCAGGGAAGAGTATGGGACCCCCACATTTTGTAAAATTTTTACCTTTTTCTTCTCTCGTTTCTTTTGTAGGTCACCAATGAAATTACTCCGGTGCTGAGCTACTCATACATGGCGGTGCTGGTGCCGGTTTTTCTCCTGACGGATTACCTGCGTTATAAACCGGTGCTGATCCTCCAGAGCCTCAGTCACATCTCTGTCTGGTTACTGCTCATCTTCGGCACAGATGTCATTGCAATGCAGTTCATGGAGTTTTTCTATGGTATCACCATGGCTGCCCGAGTTGCCTATTCTTCATACATTTTTTCACTGGTTTCTCCTGCCAAGTATCAGAGGGCGGCCGGCTACTCCCGATCCTCTGTACTGATGGGGGTCTTCCTCAGCTCAGTGTTAGGACAGATATGCATCACTGTGGCTGGGGTCCCTTTTCTGACTCTTAATTATATCTCGCTTGGCTTCATGTTGGTTGGCCTGATCCTCACTCTCTTCCTGAGACGTCCCAAGAAGAGTCTTTTCTTCAATAAAAGCATCTCTAAGCAAGAAAATGGGATTCACCAGTCTGAGCTACAAAAGATGAATCCCGAAGCCAAAGTTGGGGGTTTGTGCAGCCGGTGGAAAGACTCTGTGTTTGTCCGCATGGTCCTAGAACTGAAAGGAACTGTACGTCACCCCAGACTACGGATCTGGTCGCTGTGGTGGATCTTTAATTCTGCCGGGTATTACCTTATGCTGTACTACGTGCAGATCCTGTGGAATGAGATCTATCCCGCCAGAGACAACCGCAGGGTGTACAATGGCGGTGTTGATGCCGCATCTACACTTCTTGGTAAGATTCCTAAAGAAAATGTATTGAACTTTCTGTCTTTTTGCACCAATATCATAAAATGTAATGGTAAGTCAATGTAGCCATGTTCTCTTCTGCGTGTAACGGTCAAGCGATGGGTTTTCCCATTCTGAAGACAGATAATTCATAAACCATGTTTTTATTTTATTTTTTCCATCCATTTAAAACATCTGAAAAATCACTCAAAAAAACGCTTGCAAGTCTCTTCATATTCATTTCTATATTGAGTCTTTTGAGCATTTTTCTTCTGCATTTGGATAACGCTTGAAAGAAGAAAAGAGAGTGGATGTAATTTCTTTGAAGTACCTCCTGATGGGAAACGATTAAAACTAGTCACTGTCCAATCAAAAGGCTACAAAAAAAAATAGTTCAATAAAAACAATTTCTACATAAACACTTTAATAAACTCTGTGAAAAAAACTCCCCAAAGAAGGAGCATTTTCTTATGTGGTTTCCACTAGAAAATTAATTATTTTTGACAGCCTCAAAAAATTTGTGCGGTCCTGGGGAAGGCCCCATGGTTGCTATGTCGGTGCTCTTACAGCCTGTGGCGGGGCTTCATGGGAGACTGTCATTTTAATTGTGTTCAGCAATACAGTTGTATCACAGAATATACAGCAAGTGATCAGATGATCGAGTTATTAAGTGTTTTCCACTACTTGGATCATGTACTCACCTCTCGTGTCAGCGTTTATCCAGCATTGTCAGTGCCTGGACTTCCCGGGGCTCACATGACGTTATGTCACATGGGCCCTGCGGCTAATCAGTGCCCGCTAATGAGCAACTTCATTCTCACTTCCTTTGGACGTAAATGACATATGGAGGAAGTCAGAAAGCAGCAGCATGTTCTCACTTCTCACAGATGTTCGTTTCGTCTGAAGGAAGTGAGCGGGAAGCTGCGAATTAGTGGTCGCTGATTGGCTGCAGGGCTGGCGTAACATAACGTCACACAAGCCCCAGGAGACCCAGCGCCGATCTCGCTGGAAAAGCGCTGGCATCGGAAGAGTGTAGGTGTTATTATTTTAGATATCGAACAATTGAAAAGGGCTTATCCAAGTAGTGGATTAACCTATTTGGTTTTGCCGCATCCACAAAAGTCATATCTATAGAAATATAAAATGGTTTAACCCGTACACTAAACGTCATGAAGTACAAAAAAAAAAAAATGGCCGAATTATTGTGTTTTGGTTGCAACACCTCCACAAAAAAATTAAAATGCGATGAAAGTGCTAAAAAATGTAACAATGGAAAAAAATAAACCTCAAAAATTAAAAACTGGCTACGGTGGGAAGGATATAAAGATGCCAATCTAATGCATATGGTTTCCTGACTTTATTCCCATAGAGCTGACGCTTCTCCCTGCAGTCTCCGCTCCCCCATAGCTGATGCGTCTCCCTGCAGTCTCCGCTCCCCCATAGCTGATGCGTCTCCCTGCAGTCTCCGCTCCCCCATAGCTGACGCGTCTCCCTTCAGTCTCCACTCCCCCATAGAGCTGACGCTTCTCCCTGCGGCCTCCGCTCCCCCATAGAGCTGACGCTTCTCCCTGCGGCCTCCGCTCCCCCATAGAGCTGACGCTTCTCCCTGCGGCCTCCGCTCCCCCATAGAGCTGACGCTTCTCCCTGCGGCCTCCGCTCCCCCATAGAGCTGACGCTTCTCCCTGCGGCCTCCGCTCCCCCATAGAGCTGACGCTTCTCCCTGCGGCCTCCGCTCCCCCATAGAGCTGACGCGTCTCCCTGCGGCCTCCGCTCCCCCATAGAGCTGACGCTTCTCCCTGCGGCCTCCGCTCCCCCATAGAGCTGACGCTTCTCCCTTCGGCCTCCGCTCCCCGATAGAGCTGACGCTTCTCCCTGCGGCCTCCGCTCCCCCATAGAGCTGACGCTTCTCCCTGCGGCCTCCGCTCCCCCATAGAGCTGACGCTTCTCCCTGCGGCCTCCGCTCCCCCATAGAGCTGACGCTTCTCCCTGCGGCCTCCGCTCCCCCATAGAGCTGACGCTTCTCCCTGCGGCCTCCGCTCCCCCATAGAGCTGACGCTTCTCCCTGCGGCCTCCGCTCCCCCATAGAGCTGACGCTTCTCCCTGCGGCCTCCGCTCCCCCATAGAGCTGACGCTTCTGCGGCCCCCACAGAGGTTATGTATGAGATCTTTCCTAGCAGTGATTGAAAAGAATTATTAGGATTTCATTCTTGTTGAATGAAGAGACTAACAGAAAATAAAAACCTTCAGCTCATATAGTTTTTGTATGAAGTGGCTCTATTTCATAGCTGTCATGTACCGGGCAGCCAACTGTTAGAGGGATCAATCCTGACCTATACATGGGACCTTGTATGCGCTGCCACACTACAACTCCTGATCTGCATCAAGATCTTATGTGCTTGGCCATGAAGGGCCTAATGTGGAGTGGGGGGCATTGGGCCATGCTTGTGCACATGTCTTTTAATGGGGGTTTTCCTAGTTTCAAAATAATCATCCATCTGCAGCTCTTGTGATCGGTGGGGGTTCTAAAGGCTTGGCCCCCACTGTTTACAAGGGCTGGGGTCCCCAGGCGCCCTGTGTGAATGGACCAGAAGTGCTCATGTGGGACCGCTGCTCTGTTCACTGCCTTTTGGCTAGCTCGAGCATTGTACCCAAATATTTTTGGAAGTCCCCTAGACTTGGAATATATTGGTGGTCATACGTGCACACTGGTTATATTCCACAGGGAAATCATGGACTCTCTTTCTCATGAACTTCCACCAATCTGACACAGTTTTGAATATGGAAAAATTCTATTTAATGATCTCCCATGCCTCCTTCCTTCATCCTTCTCTCCCTTGCTGAATTTTTATTCAGTTAGTGGCAGTAGTCGGTCAATCACTGGAGCACTGCCATTGCGTGGTGCTGCAGAAGAGGAGCATTCTTTCCACACAGCTCCGCTGCAGCTGGCTGACCAGAGTAAGGGTGGAAGCTGCGTGGCGGTGCAGCTTAATGCCAGCTCTGATCTCTCCTGTACTGAACAGTAGGGTACTGCATCTACAGAACGCCAGTATATAACCTCTGCTTTATGAGCACATGTGGGATTTTGAACTTTGTATCAGAAAATGAATGGTAGATATCGGTACAGAATGTTGGCCCTACAACATAATTTAAAGGCGTTTTCCCACGAACAAAGTACATTTGATTAATAGATCTTGGAATAATATTTAATTCTACAATTGGATGTGTTAAAAAAATGTGTTCCTGTGCTAAGATAATCTTATAAATGTGCCCCTGCTATGTCCTGTGTAATGGCTGTGTCCAACCATGCAGAGCTGCTCCAGTTCATGATCGGCACATACCATAGCTCTTGACCAGAGGGTGAATCATAAGTGACTTCTGATAAGTGAGTATACAGAATAATCAGTAGGGGACCGCAAATGCTTTCTGAAGCAACACATTTCCCTGCCTGTTTTATCATAGGAGTGACTCATTCTGCTGTGTCTCCAGCACTCTGAGCTCATCATAAATCAAGTCCGTGACTTATAAGCTCAGTTGCAGCTGAAGTTCTTGTGTTACTGACTTAATTTACGATGAGCTTAGAGAGCTGGAGACATGGCAGAAACACTCTCTCCTGTGATAAAACAGGGAAGGGAAATGTGTTACCTCCAAAAACGGCCGCTGTGAGCCGTTGCTGTATACTCATTTATCATAAGTGACTTCTTCTGCTTCCACCCGTGGCCAGGAGCTGTGATATGGTGCCGATCATGAACTGGAGCAACTCTGCATGGTCGAACACAGCCATTACACAGCATAAGAACATTTTTTTAACACAACCAGTTGTGGAACTTATTAATATCCCAAGATCTATTGATTAATATATACTTTTGTTGTTGGGACATTCCCTTTCAGATTTGCATTATTCAGCACAAAACATTATTTTGCGTTGATTTTATATATGTCCAACCAAAAATATATTGCGGTATCTTCTATGAAGTTGGCACTATTACTGATGTCTGATTTTACTGATTCTTTCAATGTGCACTGTGAATATCTACGCCTCCTGCAATATGAGTACTAATAATTATATTTCTGCTTGGCCTTTAGGAGCGATGACCTCTTTTGCTGCGGGGTATGTGAAGATCCGCTGGAGTTTGTGGTCTGAATTGGTTATTGGGGTGGTCACCGCTTTCCAGGCGGGTCTTCTTATGCTCATGAATACAACATCTAATATCTGGGTGTGCTACGTGGCTTATATCCTTTTCCGCAGTTCATACCAGTTCTTGGTTCCCATTGCCATGTAAGTAATTTATATGGGTTTTCTGTAATGGGAACTTGTAGTTAGATTGTAATGATTAGTGTTCGCTCACATCTGCATATATAAAATCACTGAGGTTCTAAGCTAGAAAAGTTGGCGAGTGTCAGGTGTATGTCATTCCATATGTCATGTCAGTGTGCATTTTTTTTTCTCACCTAGCATCTGTATGTCATGCGAGTACTATGCAAGTGTGCATTTTTTTTTCTCACCTAGCATACTTATGATATCCATTTGACATGCGTATGCTATCCGTATGCAATGCGTTTTTAACATCCTGTTTTACGTACTAGAATAATACTGTATGTAAACTACATTTTGTGATCATAAGTAAGAAAACAATCTTATATAAACATATAAATAGATACATAGAATAAATGGATAGAATAGCTAGATATCCTGTAGATATTTAATGTCACAAGCCCCCTACATATAATAAACTTGCACCCTTTAGTTCCTTTCATATAGCACTAAAGGGTGTTTAGCTTAATTTAACCTAATGAATAAATTAAAAAAAAAAATAACATGGAGTCCCCCCTATTTTTCATAATTAGCCAAGGTAAAGCAGACAGCTGCGGCTTTATATTTTAAAAATAAAAGGCTGCAGCCTCCCCTGAATTGGCGCATCACAGATGCGCCAATTCTGGCACTTCGCCCCTGCTCATTCCGATTGCCCTGGTGCGGTGGCAATCAGGGTAATAGTTTATGGGGTTGATGTCAGCTTTGTAATGGTCCTGGGGCTTGTGAGACCTTATTATGTCAGGCGAATCCCTGTGGCCAATTAGCATTGGCTTCACTCTCCCCTGCTTTGGATAATTCAGATATGCAGAGGAAATGAGAGCTGCTTCTGCTCTCACTTATTCCAGATGTCTATTATGTCCGAAGGAGAGGAGAGTGAAGCCAAGTCTGATTGGCCACAGTGATTGCGTGACATAATAATGTGCCAACCGTGCTGGAACAGTGCCAGCACCAGAGGTAAGTGTAGGTGGTGTTAATTTATTGAGAGAAAACATAGGGAGTGAGAAGGGGTTGTCCGAGTAGTGTACTACTCCTTTAAATCTTCTGCATGTCTTATACATGATCACAGAGAAGTTTTACTTCTTTTTCAGTTTCCAGATTGCCAGCTCTATGTCTAAAGAACTTTGTGCTCTGGTTTTTGGAATTAACACTTTCTTTGCTACGATATTGAAAACCATCATAACCATTATTATCTCTGACAAGAGAGGCTTGGCTCTTTCTGTGCACCCTCAGGTAATGTATGAGAATTTCTCCACAGTAATAGAAAATATTTAGATTTGAGAGTCCTCAGTGGTTGATACCTTTTAATGGCTAACTGAAAAGATGGTAACAAGTTGCAAGCTTTCGAGACTACTCAGGTCTCTTCATCAGGCATAGTATAACACAAAATATGAAGGGTCACATATTTATGTATGACAGGGCACAGAAATAATGCAATAGCTGAGACCAGTGACGTGGAGCAGAACTATTAGTATGGGAGAGGAGGGCTGTGGAGTCGGTAAGCCACAGTTGCGACTCCGACTCCTGGATTTTATCAGGTTCCGACTCCGGCTCCGACTCAGACTCCGACTCCTTCATAAATGGCCAATTCGTAACAATAAATTTACTGTTGTAAAATATTAACATCGTGCTTATTCAGTTTCTAACCATCATATAAGTAATCAGACCACTTAGAGCAAAAACTATATTTATTAGAATATAGCAAATAACTTTTATAAACTTTTATTAACTCTTGTAAGTAAATATGCAATAAACACTGTTATGCAGTTAATAAGAAGAAATCTATAAATTTGTCCTCAGAAAAAGTATTGCCTCTGTCAGATCCTCCTTCATGGATGCCCTCAAATCTGATCTAATTATTTTGAGAGCAGAGAACAACCTCTCTACACTAACTTGGGTTGGTGGCAAAGCAGTAACCACTCGGGCAACATCTCTGACAATGTCAGGATACAGAGGAATCGCTTGTTGCACTGTTATTCTCAAATTTCTCAATTTCTTTTAGTGCACATGAAAAATTCTGCTGAAATGTACTGGCTGTGTTCTTTGATGGGGATGACTCTTCTTCTATGTGGGAACGCTTTGCACGGTCCTTGTGATGCAAATATTTTTCGAAATTAAATTCTTCATCAGTTGATGATGAGGGTGAAGATGTGGCAGGACGACCAAATTCTTCTTGTTCCTCCTGACTGTTCTGCAACCCTTTCATCCTTACTGCTATTTCAAACAGAGCTTCTTTTCCTTTAGTTAGCTGTTGATCATCTAGAAGAATCCGATGCATTGGGTCTACATAAACAGCTGCCAAAAGAATGTTATTTTGTAATAGTAGCTCCTCTCTCCGTTTCATTGATGTAGCAATGCCACTTGCAATTAACCCTCCTCTTTGGGACAGGCGAAACATCAGGTTCTTCCACTCCTTTAAGAAAATACCTGGAGTTAAGTCCTCTGCTTGTAATTTTTTAGTCACTGTAAATGGGTGATCTAGCAATTTTTCCAGCTCGGTCACCTGATTCCACTGACTTTCATTTAGCGTCAGTTGAGGGTTAGCCATGTCTACAAGAAAGGTTTTCAGTTCAACCAAGCGCTGAATCATTAAGTAAGTACTGCCCCATCGTGTGGCTTGATCAACAATTGCCCCTTTTCCAGCACTTCTCTTCAAAATTGAGTCAACTTTAGGGGTTCTGGCAACAGTAGCCAATTTTCTCACCTTGCCAATCAGTGCAGCAGCATGTCCTTCTTGCAGACTGTCTCTTATAGCCAGCTGTAGCATATGCACAACACAGCGCATGTGATGAATGAACGTATTGACACAGTTTCAACAAGATCATCTAAACTATCATGTTGCTGTTCATCTGAAGCAACTTCAGTTTGCTCCTCAGTTACAATACTGTGTTCCTCTATTTCAAACATTTCTGTGTCTGTGGACCCAGAATGTTCTTCTAGCTGCTGGTCACCATCATTACTCTCATTCATTAGCTTAATAGTACTTATATTTGAAGCATTGTCAGTTACGACAGAAAGAACTTGCTCTTTTTTAAGTTCATAGTCTTGCAGAACCTTTTCCACCAAGACCTGGAGAAACTCACTGGTGTGATGAGCTTTGGTGTCTTTTACTGCCAATGTCTTGGTAACTATTTCATTTTTGTCACAAACAAATCGCACATTGATGGCAAAATAGTTCACTCTGTCACGTGTGCAGGCATCCATTTTAAGAAACAGAAAGCGTCCCTTGAGAGTTTTTTTAAGTTCTTCCTTTTGTTTAAAAGCTTCTTCGATTACTAATTTTCTAATACTCTCTCTCTCCAGAGAAACACCAAGCTTGCGGGCCATTTCCCCATTCAGACACATAAAAGCTGCTCGTGAAAATAATGAAATAGGCACACTATCCTTTACAACAAGCTCTATGATCTGTTTTTTAAATGTATCTACTGTCATTGTCACAGTAACTTTGTCACTGACAAAATATCTTGCAACTGATGGCTGCAAAGAGCTGGGCACTGGTTCATTGGTTTGGATGCAGTCTTTCTCATCCACTGCTTTCAGTACTTCTGGATGAAAGAGCTGTAAATGTCTCTTTAGATTAGAAGCTCTGGTAGGAGCATTTTTATCTTTGCCTGAATATGCACTGATCTTGGCTTCACAGCATTTGTTTTCGTCTGGATCATTTGTCATACACTGACAGACATAATGTTTTCTATCTTGAGTGATGGTGAAATGTTCAAATACAGCTTATTTAATGTGACGCTTCTTTGACATTCTCAGGTTTTTAATTCTGCATTCACAATCCAAATGACCATTGTTTTTCCTAAAAACAATTGTACAAAATTATTGCCAGGTCGTACAACTGATATAGTGGTCAGTAATACTGTTATTCCTCATGTACTCACAGTTAACTGATGCAAAGTTTGTTGAAAGGATAATACTTCTTACAGTCTTCCTTTTCTGAGTAGCAGCTGTGAGATGCTTGGAAGACGCACACCTAGTAAACATCTAGTCTAGAGGAGGAGCTTTACTACTAAGAATTTGCAACACATTTTCACTTTCAGTTTCATACATTGTAAGTAGGGGGGTTGGGGCAGCATGAGGTTAACCAAGTATAAGATTTGATAAGGGCAGTGGAGAACGGTGACACACAAGAAGTAAGAAATGTCTCTATCTCCAGCAGAACTGCTTATCACTGTTGTTCATAGTTTGATAGAACATATATATTTGAGTAACATTTATAAAATTCATATGAAAGTTCAATTATGAAATATTAATAATTTTTTTTTAAAGTCGGAGTCGGTACATTTCTACCAACTCCAACCCAAACTAACTCCCGACTCCACGACTCCGACTCCACAGCCCTGTGGGAGAGGGATAAACATTTGTGGCCGTAAATATTGGAACAGTTCATAGATAAGGAGTGTGAAAGTTTTATTGTCCTGTGATTGAGGTCTAGTCCATGGTTGTGATGCCCCCACAAGTTCTGAGGAGCACATTCCTTAGTTGATAAGCAAAAAGATGCTCAATTACATTCCATGTTTCCAGATCCCCCACTTCTGTGTTTTAGGCAGCCCCCAAATCTAAGAAACATCATTGTCAGAAGCTCCCTGTCCTCTCCAACAGCTACAGGAACCTTTCCCTGCAACCAGAAAAAGTGTAAAACCTGTCCATTTATAATGACCACGGATAGGACATCAGGACTTCAAGATCCCAGGTACTTTCAGCTGCATCACATCTAATGTGGTGTACTTAATTATATGTACCAAATGTCCAACTGGGGTTCTGTATTTGGGGGAGACAGGGCAAAAACTTAGGATGAATTCTCATTGCTATGCAATAAATGAAAAATGAATAGATCTACCTGTGGCCAAACATTTTTGTATGCCTGATCACAGCATCATGGACATGAAATTACTGGTATTAAAAGGTAACTTCAAATCTCAGAGAGACAGGAGAGTCTGGGAATACAAACTAATGACAACCTTTGACACATTCAGTGCAGGAATGAATGTGTCGCATGGCTTAATGTCTTTCTATATCAACTAAGGAATGTGCTCCTCAGACCTTTGTGGGGGCATCACAATCATGGACCAGACCTCAATCACAGGGCAATAAAACTTTCACAATCCTTATCTATGAACTGTTCCAATATATACGGCCACAAATGTTTATCCCTCTCCCATACTAATAGTTCTGCTTCTCGTCACTTGTCTCAGCTATTGCATTATTTCTGTGTCCTGTCGTACATAAATGTGACCCTTCAGATTTTGTGTTATACTATGCCTGATGACTATGTTCAAACCACTAACCATGACCTACGAAGCCATCCATAACCTCTCTCCTCCATACATCTCTGAACTAATCTCCCGATACATTCCCTTACGTAATCTCCGGTCCTCCCAAGACCTCCTTCTCCCCTCCACAATTATTCCCTCCTCACCCAATTGCCTCCAAGACTTCTCCCGAATATCCCCCATTCTATGGAATTCTGTGCCTCAACACATCCAGTTATCCACCACACTCGGATCCTTCAGACGGAACCTGAAAACCCATCTCTTCAAACAAGCTTTCAGCCTGCCATGACCTTGCTTGCTGCCACCTCAACACCGGAGCTACTGCAACCCCCCCTAACCTACTATCTCCTTCCACATTCCCGTAGAATGTAAGCCCATAAGGGCAGGGTCCTCTTCCCTCCGTACCGTTCTATCATTGTTAGTTTGTTTACTGTAAGTGATATCTGTATTTGGTATGTAACCCCTTCTTATGTACAGCGCCATGGAATCAATGCCGCTATATAAATAAATAAATAATAAAATAATGAGACCTGAGTAGTCTCGAAAGCTTGCAATTTGTTACCATCTTTTCAGTTAGCCATTAAAATGTATCAACCACTGTGGACTCTCAAATCTAAATATTTTTCTATCTACTGGCTAACACGGTACATTTTTTTCCACAGTAGTAGATGAGATTACTTCTCTCCACCGGAGATCCAGCTCTGCCCATCCTGCGGCGCTTCTAGTCTTTGTTGACATGTGGGTGGTCTCTGCCGATTATCAATGGCCGCAGTGGTCACATGCCATCCTACTTACAATGCCGATGCCAGACCTGGAGCCCTGCAGGAGGGTGATTGCTCGATCGCCGGGGGAAAGAGTAGGGGAGTAGTGATGTTTTTGTTATCTTACAATTTCCGCTTTTACAAAATTTCTACAAGTTGGAAACATCTTTAAATTTTAATATGCTGCAGTCAATAGTGGCCCCAAAAGTTTAGTGGCCAGCCCATTGGGGCCTGTGACATAATCAAACGGTTTGCTAATGGGTTGCACTGGCTGCTGGGATCCTAACATAAGGACCCCAAGTCTGCCATTGAGGTGAGCCTAGTAGTATTGCAAAATATCACATGATTGCTTGTTCAAGGCTCATGGGTTACATTTTTTTTTTTTTTTTTTACTTTTTAAAAAGTTAAACTTTATTTGATAATTTTTGTCTGGTCCTGTCCCCTGAAAATAATACCCTGCAGTAAAAGTTATTGATCACATTGGAGCATTTTACCAATATCATGACTAGTTTTATAGGCTGCCAGCCCCACTTCTGGCATCAGAACAGTGGAAACTTGGTGTAAAAATGTGGATGTAAACTTGAGTCTATGCTATCAATAATATGGGCTGTTTTGCTGTCTGACGCTGTGCTTTTATCTTCCAGTTCTATGTGTATTTTGGCTACTTCACAATTTTGGCTGTGCTGTACCTCGTCGCCGCAACCTGGGTCATCATCAGATACAAACGAGAAGAGCACATTGAAGAAAACGAACAAACTAAGCCACAAGCAACTCCTGAGCAGAAGGTGGTGATGGATAAATCTGCTATTGAGTCACATGCATGAATTCAGTCTGTGGCCAAACGTAGGTGAACCGTGGTCCAGTATTAGCGCTGGGCTGTGTGCAGAGTTAATGCACTTAGTAGCCAGTCTTTTAGACATTGAGACCTAGATGTGGTAGTATCTGGGTACAATTTGTCAGTACATGCTGTGATCTCGCCCCCTTGGTGCGGGAGGGAGGAAACAAACAAGACTGCTTTTGAGCCTTGGAAGAATGACATGGTTTGCTGAAGCTGAGTGCATTTTTAGAATAAGAATCTCAGGGGTTTTGCATTGGCAAAATACAGAGGTTTTCTGATCCAGGATGAAAGTAATTTAATTTTTTCTGTTAGCACTAGAAATAATGACTTCCCATCAGAACTGTGAATCACGCCACAATCACTGGAATTATACACAATCAATATAAGTGAGAAACGAATGATATAAGAAGCCGCATTCCGAGACGGAATTCCACTGTAGCACACCGAGCCACGACTTACATAGAGGATAATCGGCCAGATCCCCCATAGACTTACACTCGGGAGCAGGTATTCTCCAATATGTGCAGTATTACAACTAAAGATGGGCTCACTCTCTGGGTATAAAAGTGCACTTACAATTTTTATTACTATTTGTATATAATGAGACTTGATTTGATGAACACGGCTTTGGTAAGATGTGAGCGGCGCATTGTTTGCATTGTCTGCTGTACCTTCGGACCAAAATAAACACTGAAAATCATTTTTTTTTGTTTTTTTTTTGTCTGCTTATTTTTTAGGTATGCTTTATACAATTAGGATTTTTTTCCCCCAATACCAAGATAGTATTATTTTTCCTGCAATGATGACTGTTAGCGGTATTGATTTCTGCAGTAACTCTAGTAAACAAAGGAACGAGCTACTCATTGATGAACTCCTCTGAGCATCCCTTGCATTTCAATTTATTTTTTAAACTCCTGGCAATTCTGTATAGACTATTCAGAAAGAGAACACTTACACGTCACAACATAAGGGCTCATCCACATGTCTTTTGTTTTCATGTATGGGAAAAACTGACCAAGGTTCATCAGTTTTTCTCATATATGCAAAAGCAAAAAAAAAAAAAAAAAAAAGTTTCTCCACCTTCTCCTGCCTAACATTTCGTGAAAATTGGACCACTGTCCCGATTTTTTTTTTTCACTGACCCATAGATTTGCATTGCTGATTTTGATTCGACACTCTGATCAATATTGGACGTCTCCATGATTTTGCACAGACTGCTCGATCCGTGACAAATCACGAGCATGTGAACCGCACCATTCGCTATTATAGGTACAATTGCCTTAAGTGAAAAGCACAGATAGCACTCGTATGCAGAAGAGGGATGTCTGAATGAGCCCTAACCCATAATCCATTCAACTTAAGCAATTGTGAATCACGGTCACCTGCGTTGGTGCAAATGAAAGCAGGCTCACTTTATTTACGGGTTAAATAAACACGGCTTATCAAATAGAATACCCATTAAAAAATAACATTTAGATAATTTTAAAAATATTTTTAAATAGCCAAATAGTAAAAAACAGTGAATAAATAATATATACACGTGTTGATACGTAAAAGCAAAGTTGGATTCCCCAATGATAGTTACGGAATATAATTGGGCACTATCAGGTCAAGATAGCCAAACGGGTTCACCCTTCCTGGCAGCGGGGGTTGGCATCTTCTTGAACGCAGTATGGCGCTCCCGCTCTCCCGTCGGCTGTCCCTAGTGACCCTGTTAGTCCCTAACTAGGACACATTAAATTAACACAAGAAACAGACCCAAGTAAACAAGCTTCAATAGCTGGCAAACGCCAAACAGGGGACCGAGGCCTATCAATACTATATTCCACTCAAGGGGACCCAATTCCAGATATTTTCAAGACATAGAAAAATTCATACAGGATTCATCTAATGCTAACGTTCCATATACCACTCATTAGCTCGTCCCAACAAGTATAGTTCTTATTGTCCAAACCAAACGTATCAGACACATAATTCCACAACTTTATAGATAAAATGGCAAAACACCATGGAAATCTTGCCTTTTTCATCCAGGGTAGATAGATTCAAAAACTTGCCCTAGTGTATCCCTCATGGATATCCCCATCTGGCTGCAGAGGTCAGCACCCTAACTTGATAGCAGCAGATAAATGTGCAGCCAGGTATAATCAGATCAGCCCCATTCATATAGGGATAATTAGTTGACCTACCTGGCTGCGGGGGTCAACACCCTAACTTGATAACAGGATGAAACTCTCAGGGCTATTGTCAGACCTTACACTGGTGCAGTGGGTCCTATCTTCCTCCTGGTGCAGGATAATGCCTGGCCTCTTGGCAAGAATGTGTAGGAAATTTTTGCATGACAAAGGATACCATTAATTGGCTCTCATTCTCCCCAGATCAGAATCTGGGACTTTATGTATTGGTGCATTCGATGCTCAGGCATTCACGAGAGAGTGCATACAGGGACATATGCGCCATACATTATACAGTCCTGCTCATCGTTATTGGCACCCACGAAGTTTAAGTACATAATGTGGAGTATCTCCTGAAAAAAATGAATCAAGTGAGACAGTTTTTTTTGTATAGAGCACTCATGTTAAATACAAAAGAGCAAATGATAAACAATAATTTAAAACCAAAAACAATGGGAGGGAAAATAGAAAAACCTAAAGCTTACTGTGTCACTGGTATTGGCACTTTTTACATTAATTTAGTATGGAAACACATTTTGACTCGCCTGTAGTAAATCACAAAAGAGATTCTCCTGTGATTAATTGTCAGTGCTCATGTGATATCAATTAGCCAATTATGACGTCAGTGTTTTGAAAAGCCACATGGTAGGCTCTCTTCCTTTGTCACAATGGCGAAAACAAAGGAGCTGTCTGAGGACATCAGAACTGCTATCATTAGCAAATGCAAGACTTCCAAAGGGTATAAGGCCATCTCCAAAGACCTTGGTATCCCAGTTTCAAGAGTGTGCAACGTCAAGACGTTGTTGAGCATGGAACCGTCGAGAACCTCCCTGGACGTGGGGGAAAGAGGAAAATTGACAAGAGATGTCTTCGAAGGTTGGTGCAAATGGTGGAAAATACACCACGTCAAACATTCAAAGACCTGAAGGCCAACCTGATTCAGTCTGGGGTCATGGTTTCAACAAGTACCATACACCGCACACTAAACCATGTAGAGCTTTGTGGGCGAAGGCCAAGGAAGAAACCATTGCTGAAGAAAAGACATATATATAAAGGAACGATTGATCTTTGCCAAAGAGTACTGTTACAAACCACAATCTTTCTGGGAAAATGTTCTGTAGACAGATGAAACAAAAATAGAGCTTTTTGGCAGTACAAAGCAACAGTTTGTTTACAGACAGCACAATGAAATTTATAAAGAAAAGAACACCTTACCAACAGTTAAGCATGGTGGAGGATCCATAATGCTGTGGGGTTTCTTTTCTGCGTCTGGTACTGGACGCCTTGACCTTATAACAGAAATCATGAAATCAGAAAATTAAGAGATTTTAGGCTGTGTGCACACCGTGCGTTTTTGATGCTTTTTTTCCCGTTTAGAATTGGCACCAAAATCGCAAGGGAAACCTCTTGCCAGCAATTTCTATGAGACTTCTGAAGAGCTGTGCACATGATCAGTATTTTTACTTTCAGGATTTCATGTGCATTTAAATGTGCAGCATGTCAATTCTTTGTGTGTTTTTCGTATTGAATGCATTGCCAAAAACTGAAAATGGGGTGAGCTGAAATCTGCCTTTGGGAAAAAGAACCCTGCAAACATTCAAGAGCTTGAACAAACTGCAAAGGAAGAGTGGGAGAAAATTTCAGCTGAGAAGTGCAAGAAGTTTATAGATGGCTACAAGAACTTACTGGTACAATTCTCCGCTTGATATTTCTGCTTTATCTGTTCCATTCCATTCAATACTCGCATATGTCTGTCCTTTCCCCACTGTAGATTTTATCTGAGGTGCTAAACTGCAGAGCCTGCAGAGTCCTAGCTCTGTCTTTGATCACCCAGCCATCTGGTGAGGTGAGCAACTGCTAATTTAGCCACAAGCTGCTCCCACAATGCCCCTCACCTGATGGTTTAGTGTGCCTTATATATTTAGAAGCTCCTTAAGGGGTGCACGCGTGCTGGGTTGTGCACGCGTCTTCTTGTGCAAAGTGGCTTCGGAGATAAGTGGCAGTTATTTCAGAGGCCGTTAGTCAGGGCGGGAGTCAGGTAACCAACACTTTGACCACTTACTCTCTACTAACTATGTTTCTGTTAGCTCTCACTTTTTCCTCTATAGTCCTCCACTTTCTAGTAACCCCTCAAATCCCTACACCTAGTAAGGAACTCTTCATCTCTCCCTCCATCCTCCCCATTCATCTCACCTCCTCAGAATTATTCCTCAACATTCAATCCTGGATCTCCAAACACAGACAGCCACCTCATGCTCTCTCCTGCTCCCACCTGCTAACTCTTTCTCTGCTCCTCCTCACTGCTGGAGATATCTCTCCAAATCTTGGTCCTCCTCGCCATATCCCCACAGTTACTTCTACCTCCTATCCAAGACCTTCCACAAACTGTCGCAACCCTTCTAACCTCATACCCATCCAACTAATCCCCACTTCTTCAGTTGCACTAACAGGAGCTCTATGGAACGCTCGCTGCGTCTGCAACAAACTTTCCTACATCCACAACCGTTTCATTACTAACCAACTTTCCTTCCTCGCCATCACCGAAACCTGGCTCACCCCCTCTGACACAGCCTCCCCAGCTGCACTTTCGTAAGGCGGATTCCACCTTTCCCACACCCCCCGCCCCAATGGCAAACATGGTGCAGGTGTAGGTTTTCTCCTGTCAGATACCTGCGCTTTCACCCAAATCCCACTGCCACCTTCCGTTACACTCCCCTCTTTTGAGGTGCACTGTGTGCGCATCTATTCCCCCTGTGACCTCCAACTGGCCATCATTTACCGACCCCCATGGCTAGCCACCACTTTCTTAGACCACTTCACCACCTGGCTGCTTCACTTCCTTTCCGCTGACATCCCCACTATCATAATGGGTGACTTCAACATCCCCATTGACACTTCCCACTCGTCTGTCTCTAAGTTCCTATCCCTCACTTCCTCCTTCGACCTTGCTCAATAGTCTTCTGCAGCTACCCATAAAGATGGACACGTACTGGACCTCATCTTCACCTGCCTCTGTTCCCTATCTAACCTCTCTAACTCACCTCTCCCTCTCTCTAACCATAACCTCCTCACATTCTCTACCCTCTCCTCTCCAGGTCCACAATCCCCATTCCACAAACTTACACACGCTCGCCGGAACCTCAAACACCTTGACCTACACTCACTCTGAATCCCTCCTCCCTCTACAGACATAAATTCCTTACACAATGCAGATGTTGCTGCCGCTTTATATAACACCACCATAGCTGCAGCTCTCAACTCGATCGCCCCTCTCACACATACCGAAGCTCGCACAATCAACAGGCAACCCTGGCACACCAACCTTACTAAAGAACTGCGATGGGCCTCCAGGGTTGCGGAGCGGAGATGGAAAAGATCTCACTCCATCGAGCACTTGATCGCATTCAAACAATCCCTCACTATTTTCAAGTCCACACTCACTGCAGCAAAATGAACATACTTCTCATCTCTCATCTTCCCTGTTCCACAACCCTAAACAGCTATTTAACACTTTAAATTCTCTCCTTCGTCCCCCAGCGCCTCCTCCCTCTTCTCATCTCAGCCGAAGAATTTGCCTCATTCTTCAAGCAGAAGATTGACACCATCAGACAAAGCTTTTTCCTAAAGTCCTCACAACCCCTCTTCATATCTACTCAACCTTCCTCCTCCAAACCTCACTTCTCCACCATTACAGAAGGTCTAGTCTCCTCTTTACTCTCCAAATCACACCTCACCACCTGAGAACTTGACCCAATTCCATCCCACCTCATCCCTAACCTTACCAGTCTTCATCCCAACCCTAACCCACCTCTTCAACCTGTCACTAACAACCGGTGTCTTCTTCTCATGTTTCAAACATGCCTCAATCACACCCATACTCAAAAAGCCCTCCCTTGACCCAACCTCTCAGACTAGCTACCGCCCCATATCACTTCTCCCCTATGCCTCAAACTACTAGAACAACATGTCCACCTTGAACTGTCCTTCCACTTCTCCTCCTGTTCGCATCACTCGACTGAAACTGCCCTGACCAAAGTCACCAACGACCTACTAACCGCCAAATCCAAGCGACACTACTCCATCCTCCTCCTTCTGGACCTGTCATCTGCCTTTGACACAGTCGACCATTCCCTCTTACTACAGATTCTCTCATCTCTGGCATCACAGACTTGGCCCTATCTTGGATCTCCTCATACCTAACAGACAGGACATTCAGCGTCTCCCACTCATGCACCACCTCCTCATCTCGCCCCCTATCTGTTGGTGTCCCCCAAGGTTCAGTTCTAGGACCTCTGCTCTCCTCCATCTACACCTTTGGCCTGGGGCAGCTCATAGAGTCTCATGGCTTTCAGTATGATCTCTATGCTGATGACACACAGATCTACCTCTCTGGACCCCATATCTCCTCCCTACTAACCAAAATCCCACAATGTCTGTCCGCCATCTCATCATTCTTCTCTGCCAGATTTCTAAAACTTAACATGGATAAAACAGAGTTCGTCATCTTTCCACCCTCTCATTCATATCCCCCATCTGACCTATCCATTAACGTCAATGGCTGTTCACTCTACCCAGTCCCACGAGCTCGCTGCCTTGGGGTAACCCTGGACTCTGATCTCTCCTTTAAACCACATATCCAAGACCTTTCCACTTCCTGCCGACTCCAACTCAAAAATATCTCCCGGATCCATGCATTCCTCAGCAAAGACTCTGCAAAAACACTAGTGCATGCCCTCATCATCTCCTGCCTTGACTACTGCAACCTCCTGCTCTGTGGCCTCCCTTCTAACACTCTTGCGCCCTTCCAATCTATCCTAAACTCTGCTGCTCGACTAATCCACCTGTCCCCCCGCTATTCCCCGGCCTCTCCCCTCTGTCAATCCCTTCACTGGCTCCCCATTGTCCAGAGACTCAAGTTCAAAACCTTAACCATGGCATACAAAGCCATCCACAACCTGTCTCCTCCATTCATCTGTGATCTAGTCTCCCGGTACTTACCTGCGTGCAACCTCCGATCCTCACAAGATCTCCTTCTCTACTCCCCTCTTATCTCCTCTTCCCACAATGGCATACAAGATTTCTCCCGCGCATCCCCCCTACTCTGGAACTCTCTACCCCTACACATCAGACTCTCGCCTACCGTGGAAGCCTTCAAAAGAAACCTGAAGACCTACCTCTTCCGACAAGCCTACAACCCTGCAGTAACCACCGCCCCACCACATTACTGCATGACCTCCACTATCCCCACCTATTGTATCCTCACCCATCCCTTGTAGGCTGTGAGCCCTCGCGGGCAGGGTCCTCTCTCCTCCTGTACCAGTCTCTGACTTTTTTTGTTAAGATTATGTAAATGTTTTTGCTATGTATATCCCTATCACATGTAAAGCGCCATGGAATAAATGGTGCTATAATAATAATAAATAATAATAATAATAATACAAGAAACATTTGGAGGCTGTCAGCAATAGCAAAGGGTGTGCAACCAAGTATTAATTAGGGGTGCCTTTATTGCTGCACATGCTGTTTATTCTGTTTCTTCTTTGAAATTGCAACATGGAAGTTGAAATGCAATGTTTTATTGTTGTATTAATTTGGACCACTAATTAAAAAATCCCGAGGATATAACTTTGGTACATTTCCATTTATTTCTGAAGATATTGTACAGTCTATTAAAAAAAATAAGGGGTGTCAATAATGGTGAGCAGCATTGTATGTTGCAGTGATGCAATTCAGATCTGCCTATAGTTTAAATTTTGGTGATGATTAATGTTTTGTTCTCTGCAGATTCCACAATTTCTATCAGTAGTGATTTTAGGCTTTAGATATTAGATGTTTTTTTTTTCTTTTTTCATTTTGTAGCGCAGTGAAGTTGTTGGTCTATGCTCTACTGTAAAATGTTTGTGACCTTTTTCTTCCCACATATACCAGATCATATTCCATACTCTACCGGTGTATATTCATCTAAGTATGAGAAGGATGGGAGGATATACATACCAACAGACCAAGTCATAGACAATGGAAGGTTCTAAAAAAAATTTAAAAAAATGTATGTGGTTCGATAGGTTGGATTAATGGCTGTTTATTAGATTATTTTTTAAAACAAATTCATTGACCTCTAACAAATGTTATTGCACAGCTTAAGGTAACAGTTTCAGGGCTGTTTCGTCAAATAATGTTGCTCAATATTTGTATTACCTGCTGTCAGTCTGCAGATTATTTAGTTGGCAAGAAATTGAGATTTTAATTGGTTTTATGTCTGTGCACGTTAGAAGATTGGCAAAAAATCAGATTTTTTTTTTCAGCAATTGCTAGAGTAAACTAAGACGTCCAGTAATCCAGTAGAGAGTGTGTTCACCTATAGGGGTTGTGCTGGTGTAGGCAGAACACTGATGTAATGATCAGCTGCTGCTGCTCCTCCGCTTCTGACTGATCATAGAATAAGTTAATCCACTAGACATAGGAATATACAGTAGAAAGAGGTTGGGCACTGCCAATATGTGAAGTGGTGGAAGTAAATTTCAATGATATTTATTGGCTCAATCCGTCATTAAAGTTTCAATGGATAGTCAGAATTTGAGAAAAAAGCCCCACTTACATATGAGGCTAAAAGTCAGCCTTAACCCCCCAATATCAACTGACAATCAAATGCATGTGGGGACCTTCTTTCCTAACAGAAGATGTCATGGGAGAGAAGGATTCAACCTGTTTCAACAGACTATCTTGTTTTCCCTAGAGATAAGACGCTGCCAAAGGAGTTTGGCAGCAACTCTCCTGTTCTCTGAGTGTTCCTACATATGGGAGAGAGTTGTCAGCTGAACAATCACTTGGCCGATAGTTATTCAATGTATATGGGGGCTTAAAAGGATTCAAACTGCAGCCCATCCTAGTGATTTGTCAGGACAATCTGCCGTCTGAAGAAACACAGCTCCCTAAACCTGTCTCAATGACAGAGGAACTGTATCACAACTAGGGATGAGCAGACCCGTAGAAGTTCGAGTTCTGGTACCCTACCTGAATTTTATTCCAAAGTTCGGTTCTGGTACCAGAACATTTCCTGATCTTGGACCAGAAACCGAAGCCCATTGAAAACAATTAGGACCCAAACTTTTGAGCTGGAAAATTCGCTCTCTCTGCAACGGACTTTCCCCGGAACTCTGAACATTGCAGCGGACTTCCGGCAGAAATCCGTGTTCGGCTTTTAGCACTGGACACTAACTGGTACGAAGCACGAAGTTTTAAGTTCAGATTCACTCATTTCAAATCACAATCACACGTATTGGTGAGCTGCCGAAGAAAAAAAAAAAATCTTCCCTTCGGCTGACTGCTCATGGAGTACTGAAGCCAGAGAAATAAATCCTTTGTACGGAGTCACTTGAGAAGATTTTTCTTGTCATGTTATAGCCCTTTTCCATGGCTCACTCGGGTATGTGCGTTTATGATACTGGTCCTCTGTCAGTTGCAGGTCTTAGGAGCTGTGCTTCTTCAGTCTGCTGCAATCGATCCTGACAAGTGACTAGGATATGTTGCCATTTTATCAGATTCTTAAGAGAACCCCTTTAAGTCGATTACTGCTTGATAAAACCCTACTCTGTGTTAAGTGCTATTGAACCTGGCACAGCACCATATAATATTCCACATTATTAAGACTTGTCAGCACTTGTTCATGGGACACCTGTGATTTTTCCACTGTTTGACGTTTCAGTGTATGTGGATATATTAATCTTGTGTATTAATTCCTGTTTCTTAGTTTAGGAACCAGCCTCTTCATGAGATTATGTTTCCAAGGTTGTTGATCTTTTAAAGCTTCTTAAAAGGAACCTATCACTCAATTCATGCTCTCCAAACCATGGGGACGATTGTTGTCAGGTTTATTCCCCTCTGAATTGTTCCGGCGTTTCAGAGAAAACCGCTTATAAGGCTGTCAGGGACCATGAGATCAGTCCAATGCAATTCCTGGCTGGATTCTCTCCTTCCCACTCCTGGTGATTGACAGGTCAACTGGAACAGAGCGAGGAGCATCCAGCCAGGGCCTGCATCACACTTCTCTCGACTTTTCAAACTGGTGCATTTCAGAGTAAAACATACCAGCAGCAATCACGCAGCCAGGGCCTTGTTTATGTTGCCTGTGGTTTGGGTAGCAAGAATCAACTGACAGGTTCCCTTTTACATGCTAGAGGTTATATTTTTTAATATGTTTTACATACTTAAATGTGCTGCAGATCAGTTGGGGTCTGAGTCCTGAGACCACCACCCATGGCTGAAAACACTTCTCTGATGCTCTCACTTCTGCAAGCAGCAGCATTTAGCTCATGCGCGAGTGTGCGCACAGTGGGTGCATGTTCAACAGAAAGTCTCTACTCCTCTAGGCAGAGTGGAGCATGGGCAAAAGGGGAATTCTGTATCATTTTCTAAATGTTAATCACAAATAGCAGGTGAAATAAGTATTGAACACGTCACCAGTTTTCTAAGTAAATATATTTCTAAATTGACATGAAATTCTCACCAGATGTCTGTAACAACCCATCCAATCCACACAGCCAAAAGAATTCAAACAATAGATGTCTATAAATTATGTTAGTAATGAGAACTGACACAGGAAAAAACACATGAAGAAAAAGAGGTGCAGAAAGCCATGGAAAGTCATGACACCAGCTGAAATCTATCAGTAACTAGAAAACAATCCTGCCACTTAGTAAAAAAAATATCAGCTGGTTTAACTGATAAAGCATATAAAAAAAAAGGTGTCTCATTACCAAGGAGCCACACAAGAAACACCTCATGATGGGTAAAACCAGTGAGCTGTCTCAAGAGCTTTGCAACCTTATTGTTGTAAAAGGTACTAATGGCCTTGGGTACAGAAGAATTTCTAAATTACTGAAGATTCCAGTTAGATTCCTTTAGAAATATATTTACTTAGAAAATTGGTGACGTGTTCAATACTTATTTCACCTGTTGTATATGTTTATGACTATAGAGTCTCTGGTCCAAATACAGATGTAGCCATTTTTAAAATAACAAAAATATCCAAGTCCTCAAATGATGTATGATGTCACCGGTGTGTCAGATGTAACAGACAGTCGCTCTGGATCTGGCTGCAGAAGGTCACTGCATTTGTCATTATAGACGCCTTCTAAATCCTTCTGACTTTTGGACCCGGCGGCAACCTCCCTCCTACTCTGACACACCCTGGTCTGGGTGTTTATAAACTCTCAGTCTGCTTCAGGGAGTCGCCGGTGATATTCTCATTTTCCCTTGTGAAGGCTTGGACCAATAGCAGTCGTCTAGCTTCCTCTCTGGTGCCCTTGGAGGATGTTTGGCGTTATCTCTCTGGTGTCTGCTTAGGCTAAGTTTTCCCCCTTTTGTTTGTCACCCTTGTTGTCTTTAGTTTATAGAGGAGACTGACCAGTGCTCACCCCCCCTCCCTATCTAGGGCCTAGCTCTAGGGATATACAGGGATTATGTTTCCTGTTCGGCGATAGGTGCAGAACCTATATAGTGACGGTTGGAAAGGTAGGGTGATATTAGATGTGCCTAGGGGTCTCCACTCCCCCTTTCCCTAGCGTTTGGGCTACCCTCCCCTCATCCCTTTGGGTTGCACTTAGTCTTTCCCACACTGTGCGTGACATATGATGTGGGAAAATCCCAGGGGTTCACTTTTGGGGTCCCCATTTCCTTGTTTTGGCCACCATTCTCAGATACTTCCCTTCAAACAAAACTACAAATAAAACACACACAAGATTTTAGTCCTAGGAAGTATTTATAGAAATGAATATCCACAGGTTTGATTTTTATTTTTTTTAAAATACAAAGATTACGGTAGACAACTTCCATCTGTTTCCGGTCTTAAAATATTCTAAAAGCATTTAAAAAAATAAAGACTTTTTAGCACCATTTTAGACACATGAGGATTTCATTTACTCACTGGTGACTTAGCTGCACCACACACCTGAGTCCATTCCCAGCTGCGCGAGGTTTCCACGTACATTAACCAGCAGACAGCAGCAACTTTACAGGTCATAAACCAGGCAAAAGTGCCATGTTTTCTACATTGTAGGAAGATAATTCGACACGTCATTGATCATAGACTCTGCAGTCCGGCATACACGGGGGAAAAAAAGTTGAATATTTGGGGATTTCCTAGCTAGCATTACAAAGACTTGTGGGCTGTAGTAGTTTTCCTAACTAGTTTTTAGATAGTGAAATAATACCATGTTGAATCGGTGGCTTTACCTCTATTGCACTCTCATCCTAAACTTCATTGTGTAGACACCTAGCCCAACTGGGAATATTCAGGGTTGCATGGACTATAGCTAATCCTTCCATTTGTCTCATCCAAACAAGTAAACGTGTATAACTAGATATAAAACAAATATGACTAACACATCCTGGATTAAAAATGACAACGGTCCCAAGTAGTAAAGTTTGCCCTATTCAGGCTGAGCAGGTCACGTATAGAGCAGCCTCAGTCCGGGGAATACAGTGTTCACTGGGCATCTGCCACCCTAAAGACCAAAGTCAGGAATGATTCTGTAGGCTGACAACTGCTTAATAAGCACCGTAGTCCTAAAAAATGTAGGTTGTCCTAATTTTTTTTTTTAAAAGAGTAGTCTAATAAATATAGTGGTAGTCACCAGGTATTTGTCATAGAAAGAACTAGGAAACAGATATTCACGAGAGATTAATGCAGACATATGTGTGTGTCTGTAACTAAAAGTGGTTAAATATTACAGAATAAAATAGAGACTATTCCAAACCATGATGCAAAGATTTGAGGCACCCATAAACTTTGCATCCTTCGCACAACTGTTGTGCTATCTTAGGCTAGCTTCCTCTTAGGACAGTCCGGTTGCAAACAACCCTCTGCTCCGGGGAAGACTTTCAGTAGAAGTTGGCACAACTAGAATCAATATGATCTCAGTTGGTTCAATTCATGACCTCGGTTGGTTCAATTTTTTTGGAATTGCAGCCTCTTTCACAATGTAAAACTAAAAGTGTGTGTGTTGAGCTGAGGCATGGAATAGCTCAACCAGTGTATCCAAGTGATGTGGTCCCATAAGGATGGGACCATAACACTGCACATTAGTGTTCAGAGAAGAGCAGCTTTCGACTCTTTGGTCTCTGGATGCAAGAAGGAATCTTGGGAAATCCATGTGCAGCCTCTGCCAGGATAGGCACCAATTTGGCTGTTACATATGCTCCTATTTCTGGCCGGTGGACGTGAAGCTGTTTTCTATGCACAGGACAATAAAGTTCTTGTTGCAGCTCTGAGAGCGCTGTTCTAGAAGTTTCCCACTTGAAAGAGATGAAGCTTGGCCGGTAACTACACTCTCATCTGTGCGCCAGGTCTCACAGTAGTTCTCAGTTAGGCGGCGACCTTTAGCGTCTGACCCATGCCAGATCATCTTCTGTGGCCTGAGAGACAAAATTTAAAGAAAATAAATATATATTATAAAACCCAGATTTAAACAGAAGTTTATTTTCTGATAACCAGGGGTGTACCCCACCGCAGTTGCAGAGGTCGCGACCGGACCCACCGACGCAAGCACAAACTCCAACTGCAAGTGCGTCCTCGTCTGTCGGGTTTGTGCGCGGTGGCAATACATGCTGACGCCAATCAGAGGCCAGCAGCTGACGTTGGCATGCACGTGCCTGAGGGGAGCATGGCAGTGACATCATGCGCTCATGTCGCTTGCACATTGAAGTCATCTGCCAGCTTCAGAAGAGGACGCCACACAGCGGGGGAGCGGATGGGAGGGGAGTATAATTGTTTATTTTTTTCTATGCATTAAAGAACAGCGGCAAAATAGGGAATATATAACAGTACAGGGCCCAGGTAGGATAAGGGACATATATACCAGGATGGGGCCAGGAAGGGGAACATACATACTAGAAAAGAGGACATATATATATGAGTGCATGTGCTTTCAAAGTGGAGAGCAAAGTAAGACACTGCCAGATCCCTCTGGTAGCAACTTACTTGTCCAAGATCAAAAGGATCCTCAGGCAGATAAAATCCATCTTGCTAATCCTTATCTACCCTGATATTTGCTGTCAGGTTACAGTATGAAGCCCACTATTTATCAGTCAGTTGATTCGGCCAAAATTCTGTAGTATTTAATGTCTATGGAGGGATTAGTTGTATCAGCGGCGGTGACTGTTACAATTCGGATAATTGTGGACAACTGTCTAAAAAGTGTCGGTCCCATCATATATTTTAGACACATATGTATATTCGTTTTAATACATTTCTAGTCATTCAAAATAGTATAAATATCGTTATCGGTAAAATTCTACGATAGTTTAAATTTAATTTGTCTACAATTAATAGCATGAATTCTGCTAAATAGTTTCCTATTCAAATATGTAGCTTGACCTACCAAGTAGAATCTGTTGTAACATCCCGTCCATCAAATGAATAGATTCGAGCCCCAGGCTTCATCTGTCCCTCAGAACCAGAAAATAGTGATTCCCAGCTGTCAAACAGTGTCTCGTCCTGGAACAGAGTCACACAGCACGTAAATTGATGTCAGATTTCAATACAAAAACTAAGATGACGGATAGCTTGTGAAGAACAGTAATTAGTTACATCCTTGTCCATGTTATTTCACTGATGAAAGTCAACAGTGAAGAAGTTTATGTACGTTACACCAACACTAGTGCCCACTGTACACTGGCACTTACTGTAATTTCTGGGAATGAGAGACACTAACTTGTTACTAATTGCATTGTTACTTTCCTATATTGGTACAAACATGATCATGTTAAGGCTTTCATATGTTGCGACAAACAAAAAGGTGATGTTCAATCGAATCTCCAGAAGAAAAAAAACAAAACTCACTGTTACCCTGATTCATTATTGTGTTTGCCTTTTTTTTTGTCATTCAGTTTTCAATGTTTTCAGCCAATTTTTGATTTGTGCCAATTTCTTCTTTTAATTAGTGTCTTTTTTTGAAGTCTATTTCATGTGTTCGCCATTGTGGTTGTGTTTTTTTATTTTCCAGATGTTTGATGTCAATTGATCAATTGCGACTTCATAAGAAGTCGCAGCATTTTCGTGCAAATGTGCTCCCCATTCAGGATTGATATTTTGTGTACAATAAAAATATTTGCGCAAACGTTAGCGTTGTGTGCGGCAGTTTAACGGAACATGCAACTTTTCTGCTTTAATAAGGCGCATTAAAAGGTTAAAGAGCAGTTTTTATTTTGTGCAAAATTCATGAGCCTGTGTGCGCCATTAGGAAGGATTTGCCTCCAAAAATGGCCACAAATACTACAAAACAAACAGGAAAGGGACTTAAAGATGTTGTCCATTACTTCATACGAACCCCCCCAATGTATCCCCCTGGGGCCCAGAAGTGTTTTTGTAAATACCTTGCGGTGCCTTTTCTGCCTCTGAGCGGCCCTATCGCAGGCCGCTCAGAGGCATCACGTGACCAGTCACTGATGTCACGTCAAGTGAGGCGTGACATCAGTGACGCGGTCCCCGCGGTGGATGCTGGGCTGTGGGTATGGTTACCGCGCGCTTTCCCAATGAATGGGGAGAGGCAGAGCGTGCGGTGCATGCCGGGTGTGACGTGCTGGGTAACCCCACCCACAGCCCAGCAGCCACCTGTGGAACGCAGAAGTGAGTACCCTCTGCTGCTGCCAGCACTTGTCGTGACGTCAGCGGATGTCAGAGCCGGCTGCAGCCGGGGGTCACGTGATGCCTGTTAGCGGCCAGTGATAGCGCCACTCACAGGCAGAAAAGGCAGCAGAGAAACACATATGGGCTCTGGGGGATCATATAAAGTAGTGGACAACCCCTTTAAAAAAAAAAGCAAATCATGAGTCGAGCACCTAGTTTTCATTCCAGCTTTACAACTAATTTTCATCCTAAAAAAAAAGTTTTGAGTATAACATTTGTAATGCAGAACCTAAAACATGATCAGTCTGCTGCTAAATAGACAACAGTGAATTTCAATGTTGCAACATTTTGGTAGAACTTGAAGTTGTGCAAAAAGGTTGTGACTTTTGGCTTTTTTTTTTTTACTTTAGTTCTGGCCAGCAGAGCTGGAGCGGGACGGGGCGTGGTGAAGCATGCCTGGCAAATTCTTCAAAATTGAGGCCAGTGGCATAAATAGCTCCAGAAATGTATTCCAGTCTCTGATTGGAGTAACATTTCTGGCAGTGGCACACAGCACTTGTAAGATGCACCTAAGTGGCACGTGCTCTTAGTGAACTGTTGCCTTGTCCTCTAGTGCTAACGACTGGCATGCAAAACCCTAGTCTTAATGAATCGGGCCCAATGCGTTTATCTATATGCATTGCTTCCAGGCTTGACCAACCAGGATAAAAGATGACAGAAAGAACAGGAAAGTTTTCATTTCCGTCTCGTATGCCAGATATGGAGTAGGACATTATATCTATTAATATTCTATAACTGACATAGTAAACAAGTAAATGTTACCATTATAGTTCAGGTACTTGATCTCCACACTCACCCTAAGATTAACAATAGGCACCGTGAGTCGGTCAGCCTTTCGGACTATGCTGTACAAGTCCTGCAGCCGTGATGATAGAAATGCGCGGAAGGTCCCTTGAAGTCCCGCTTTACGTGCTTGCTCAAAGCACTGGAAGTCAACCCCGCGGATGGAACGCATGCTGCCACTTAGAGGGGCATTTAGTGCCAGAAGATGTAACTGCAATGGAAGAAGAAAAAATATTGAAGACTCCATCCAAGAGCACAAGAGAAAATATCTCAGTGTATCATCGCTATACTCACTGCTGCCTGGTATTCTTGGTGTGTGTGGATGGAAGGAGTATTTCTGTCTGGCTCTGCAGGTCTGGGGAAGACTTGAGGTGGCGGCTGTGGTGGCTGTGGTGGACGGTATTCTGGCCGTGGAGGTTCAGGATTCTTGGGAGGTTGAGGAACATTATCTTCTGTAATATCTTGATAATATCCTGAATTTTTGTTGTCAGAAGGATAATTAATAATTGGTGGTTGTACCACAGCAACTTCATTGCCCTGCAGAGAAGAGGAACCATTTAGCAATTGGTAACAGAGATTGTGATACAACGGCACAAAAAGAAAAATTCCATCCAATCTTCCGTACTTGGTCTTGTTGTAAAGGCAGAATTCTTGACTTTCAAACAAGACCGAGACTGTGGCTTAAGCCACAATGTAGCCTTGTAACCTGAGCGTGTCTTAGTGGAACTTTTGTGCAACGTTCCATAAAAAGTAGTGAGGAGATCTCTGAGGACCTTGAGGACTGAGCCCGATTGGGCTATTTATTGACTTCTGCACATGCACCGCCAAAGCTGTCTGGGTGATGATCAACATCATCAGGAGCTAACTACGCGTTCGCCACCCTCTATGATGAGACAACCCCAGGCTATATTGGCTCTTGCGCACGATCTCGGGCAGGGCAGATCATTGAGAGAAGAGGGAACTGTCAGTCACAGACCGGTGCTGGGCTGGGAAATGGGAAGAAAGGCAGGAAAGCTGGAAGTGCAGTGTCTGCCCCCTACTCTTGTGATTAAAACTTCAAGCCTGGATTTTTCTACAATTTTCAAACAAAATACTACAAGAAAGAGGTGGATGTAATAATCATTAAAGGGCCGTTATACACATGTTATTACTTAGGGGTATAACATGCTGACATCAGGTTACCTTTAAATGCTTAATTGTTTTTTGTCTGTAAAGCATTCGTACAATAGGATTTTATTAAAAGTGTTGGCTGCAAAATAAATTAACAGTGAAATATATCAGTGTGCTCCTCTGAGGGAATGTAGCTCTTAATTCTCCTGAGCGATGCTCTATGCTGATGTATGACCAAACTAAAGTTCAACTTTCAGATGGTAATACATCAGCTTAACATATTATTCAGGAGAGATGTGAGCTAAAAAAAAAAACAGAGCCGTCAGAGGAACTCACCAATGGATTTCACTGTGAACTCATTGGGCATTCTGAACACGGTCCAAAATTTTATTGAAACCCTATTGTAGAAATGTTTTACAGACAAAAAAAATGCATATAATGGTGCTAAGCCCCTGCTTGAATGTGAGTTTAGGCGGTAATTTAACATTTAAAGGGGTATTCCCATCTCCAAGATCCTATCCCAATATGTAGTAAGTGTAGTAATAATAATATTAGCAAATACCTCCAATTAGAAATGTAACATAGTTATTCTGATAGCCAATGTCGTTTACCCCATGTGCAGGGCATTGCAGTAGCTTAGGTATCCATGGTTACAACCACTGGCGTAGTGACAGTTTGTTGCTAGTGGATGTAACCATGGATACCTACGCTACTGTAACGCCCTGCACATGGGGTAAGCGACATATAGTTTTTCTGATAACCTATGTCGCTTACCCCATGTGCAGGGCATTACAGTAGCGTAGGTATCCATGGTTACGTCCACTAGCAACTAACTGTCATTATGCCAGTGGTCGTAACCATGGATACCCAAGCTACTGCAATACCCTGCACATGGGGCAAGCGACATAGCGAATCAGAAGAACTATACTACATTTCTAAATGGAAGTATTTGCTAATATTATTATTTATTACACCTACTACATGTTGGTATATGATCTTGGAGATAGGAATACCCCTTTAATGCTTTAAGTGTGTGTGTAATCTCTGTTAATTTATTTACATTTCCAGCTTATATTGGCATAGACCCAAGTGGTATGTATAAACACTGCACAACTTGACCTGTTTTTTTAGGAGATGGGTAGAAAATTATCTGCAAGGAGCACACATTACATAAAAAAAATAATAAATATGCAATTTCTTATTGAAAAATTACAGTTTAACACAAAATTACATGAAGATACCTGGGTGTATACAGTAATAAGAGGCATTTGACAACGTGACTGTTTTCAGAAAATATTTGTGTATGGGGGTTAAAAGTTTATATTTTTATAATTCAGGTTTCATTTGTATATGTGAAAAGTGTAACCAAAAAAAAAAAAAAAAACAGTTCAAGGTTTAATGGATTTACCTGTCCATTGCCATTCAGTGTTGCATATTCTCCAAGCTGTGAAAACAAAACTTATAGTCAGTAAAGGTTTCCAAATTCAGACACCTAATCCTTTGGGTGTTTCAAGGACGTGAAAATAAGGAATCTAAGCTGTATGAAATTAATATTAGCATAGTCTCCGATAAATGGGTTGTGCAGGTAAAAAAAAAAATACAAAAACATTTTAATTTCTCATATTATATAATATTAAATTAATAGAAGCGGGGGTCTTCTGTTCAGGATCCTGGAAAGTGGGTGCAAAGTAAATCTCTTACCCTGTTTTGCATTACACAGGCAACTTGTGTAATGCTTTATTTCCCCTGCGGTGGCGCTGCAGGGAAGTTATACATCGCCTTCCAGGTTTCCCCACATATTAGAGCTGATTGAGCTTTTTGTCAAGAGACCCCTCAAACAAATATGAATTGTGGAAAGCAGAGAACAGAGTTGCGTGGTGTCCGGATCACTGCCCTCTGTGCCAGCCTATATCTTTCCTGGATGTTAGAACCACACCTTCTGCATGGCAGGTCAATTGTTTCAATCAGGCCTAACGCAGGGAGTAGTTATGGGCAAAAGTTTTCTCTTTAAAGAAGCACTCCTCCTCCTCCCATCAAAGTTTTTATCCTCTTAATATATTTCAGTGATCATATTATATAGCACTGTGTACATATAATTGCTCATTTTGCCTTTCTACCCAAATAATTCTTCTCTTTTCTGTTCTCTATGCAGAAACAAGAAGTTTCTTGTCCCTGCATTCATCATTCCCTTCCAACTCCTGACCCAGCTGCTTCCTCCACTCCTCCCCCTTGCCATTGAATTTTGTAGTCACTCATGACTCATACAGGTAAAATTGACCTCCTGTTTCTACATAGAGCTTAGAAGGATTCAGCTAGTCAGTTTTTAATCACGTGATGTCATAGACCTAATGAAAAAGAGCAGAATTAAGTGGGTAGAAAGGCAAAATGAGTAATTGTAAGTACACAGTGCCATATAATATGATGACTGCAATATATTAAGAGAATAAAAATGTTGATGAGAGGAGGAGTGCTTCTTTATCCAGTATCAATGTTACATTTGATCATTGGAAAGGATGCCAAGAGTCCAGTATATACGCCCTTGCTCCAAAGCATATTGATTATATTAAAGGGGCTGTCTCAACATAGTAGTTCAGGAGCGAACTCCCCCGCCTCCTTGTTTACTCAGGCGGATGAACGCCTTATGATTGACAGTTTGGACCTGTGGCATGGCTGAGACGCTGGTCCAAATTGTGCGCTCACCCGTGCAGCTAACAGTGGCACCTTTGCCTCAGCAGCATTAGAGGAGCACAAGAGGGACTAAAGCTAGCCAGATCCTGTGATCCGGTCAGCTTCAGGGCAGCACTTGCAAGTTCTAAAGCAAAGAGCTTGTTAGTGCTTGGCTCCTTGCCTAGGAAACCAGCCAACTATTATAGACTACAGAGGTAACCAATAACCTACGCAATGAGCAGTACACAGCTGAATTAACCAGCTCAATTTTCTTGAGAATGGACAGAATGTTTAGAATAAGAGGTAGAATTGCAAAGTTTCTTGTTTTTACAAGCACTTTGCAATTTTTAACTATTTATGATGGTAAGACAACCTCTCTTTGGGGTAACCATTATCTGGGTTGAAATAATTATTTTATCCTTTACTCTGTGGTGAAGTCAAGTTTATCTGATTTTTTTTCTTGTTTTAATATATTAATTAAAATCAGTTTTATTTATATTTTGGAAAATTTTTCAACAAAATCTAGAACTTACAAGTATTTTTCGGAATCCATTCCTTACTCGCACATACAATTCTGATTGTTCCAGTATCAGTATAATGGTCCCTTCTTGGAAAGTCTGACCCAAGTGAAGCATAGTCTGATAAGTATGCAGTACTGTAGCCTAATAAATAAAATTGGAAGATTACTTAATAAGAAACAACACCCACCATAATCAGAAATAACTGAAAACCAAGAAACAAACCAATTATTAGATACTGATCTTCTGCTCAGAGATTAGCAAGGAAAAAACTGAACCAACCATTGGGCTTAGGTCATAAAAAAGTCTCACATTTCACGAAGAACAAGCTACAAATCCAATTTTAGTTGCACCTTGTAAGGTCAAACATCATACAAGTTCAACTTTTAGAGAAGAGGTGTCAAGTGTTTTTCTTCATATACAGTACAGACCAAAAGTTTAGACACACCTTCTCATTTAAAGATTTTTCTGTATTTTCATGACTATGAAAATTGTACAATCACACTGAAGGCATCAAAACTATGAATTAACACATGTGGAATTATATACTTAACAAAAAAGTGTGAAACAACTGAAAGTATGTCTTATATTCTAGGTTCTTCAAAGTAGCCACCTTTTGCTTTGATGACTGCTTTGCACACTCTTGGCATTCTCTTGATGAGCTTCAAGAGGTAGTCACCGGAAATGGTTTTCACTTCACACTTGTGCCCTGTCAGGTTTAATAAGTGGGATTTCTTGCCTTATAAATGGGGTTGGGACCATCAGTTGTGCTGTGCAGAAGTCAGGTGGATACACAGCTGATAGTCCTACTGAATAGACTGTTAGAATTTGTATTATGGCAAGAAAAAAGCAGCTAAGTAAAGAAAAACGAGTGGCCATCATTACTTTAAGAAATGAAGGTCAGTCAGTAAGAAAAATTGGGAAAACTTTAAAAGTGTCCCCAAGTGCAGTTGCAAAAACCATTAAGCGCTACAAAGAAACTGGCTCACATGAGGACCGCCCCAGGAAAGGAAGACCAAGAGTCACCTCTGCTTCTGAGGATAAGTTTATCCGAGTCACCAGCCTCAGAAATCGCAGGTTAACAGCAGCTCAGATTAGAGACCAGGTCAATGCCACACAGAGTTCTAGCAGCAGACACATCTCTTCAACAACTGTTAAGAGGAGACTTTGTGCAGCAGGCCTTCATGGTAAAATAGCTGCTAGGAAACCACTGCTAAGGACAGGCAACAAGCAGAAGAGACTTGTTTGGGCTAAAGAACACAAGGAATGGACATTAGACCAGTGGAAATCTGTGCTTTGGTCTGATGAGTCCAAATTTGAGATCTTTGGTTCCAACCACCGTGTCTTTGTGTGATGCAGAAAAGGTGAACGGATGGACTCTACATGCCTGGTTCCCACCGTGAAGCATGGAGGAGGAGGTGTGATGGTGTGGGGGTGCTTTGCTGGTGACACTGTTGGGGATTTATTCAAAACTGAAGGCATACTGAACCAGCATGGCTACCACAGCATCTTGCAGCGGCATGCTATTCCATCTGGTTTGCGTTTAGTTGGACCATCATTTATTTTTCAACAGGACAATGACCCCAAACACACCTCCAGGCTGTGTAAGGGCTATTTGACCAAGAAGGAGAGTGATGGGGTGCTATGCCAGATGACCTGGCCTCCACAGTCACCAGACCTGAACCCAATTGAGATGGTTTGGGGTGAGCTGGACCGCAGAGTGAAGGCAAAAGGGCCAAGAAGTGCTAAGCATCTCTGGGAACTCCTTCAAGATTGTTGGAAGACCATTTCCGGTGACTACCTCTTGAAGCTCATCAAGAGAATGCCAAGAGTGTGCAAAGCAGTCATCAAAGCAAAAGGTGGCTACTTTGAAGAACTTAGAATATAAGACATATTTTCAGTTGTTTCACACTTTTTTGTTAAGTATATAATTCCACATGTGTTAATTCATAGTTTTGATGCCTTCAGTGTGAATGTACAATTTTCATAGTCATAAAAATACAGAAAAATCTTTAAATGAGAAGGTGTGTCCAAACTTTTGGTCTGTACTGTATATGTAAGGTCAATTCTTCCCGATACGTGTGTTTTTGGCTTATGCTTACTACTTACCGTTGAATATCCTCCTGAACCTCCTGGTGGTCCGGGTGGCCCTGGAGGTCCTGGTGGTCCTGGAATGCTTAAAGCTAAAAATATGAAAAAAAAAAATCTATTTGGCAAATAATCATAATTACATGTTCTGTGGTGTTTGGCTCTGACACGTTGTATATATTTGGGGTACAATCAATGCTAGCAATGTGAACTATATGTAAATCTAACTTACTTTTTAAAAATGTACCTATCCACTAACCTGGTCTGTTGGGTCCAGGATATGACTGGGGTCCGGGAGGTCCTGGTGGTCCTGGAGGTCCAGGTGATCCCTGCCTTCCTTCATATCCTACGCCTGCAGCTCCTGGTGGACCACGCGGACCCGGAGGACCTTGGACACTGTCTCCTTTACCCCCCTGAAAATGCACATGAATATATATATCTACCCTTATATGTCATGTAAATAAAGATTATGTAAATAAGATGTATTTTATATGAGCTACTTACCGGCAAACCTGGATATCCAGGATTACCTGGAGGACCTGGAATTCCTTGGCCATGTCCACCTCCAGATTCTCCTTTCTCTCCTTTTTCTCCCTAAGAAAAAAATTCCAGCGTCAGGAAGGTCAATAGTACTTAGATCCAAATCTTGTCAATTCTTTTCATTTACATAATTTAAAAAGAAACCACAATTTTATTGATTTTTGCATAAATCATTAGTACATGTGAAAGTAAGAAGCTCTGTAATTTATCTTATTAGAGAAATCGGCTTCTTTCTCCTCCTGGACTGAACATTCATTCTCAGAATTCTCAGTTCACACGTAAAGTCTGTCTTCAGTGAACACAGATTTTTTTTTCCACTACTGAGATAGATGACAGTTGGTGCTCATAAAGTTCCATGGAGAACTGTAACTGTTGTTTCAGAAGAACTTGCAGCAGAATGCCTGTCTCTACCTCCTAACCCTGCATAGGATTTTAAAAGCACCAGCTGTCATCTCCTATCTCAGCAGTGTGAAAATCTGTCTTCACTGAATACAGAATTTACCTGTGAATTTAGAGTGAAAGACACAGATTTTTCTGATGCAATTTATTACAAAGTTGCTAAACATTGAAAATATATCTTTTTTTTTGACTAAAATACAAAGGAAATGTGTCATCTTTAACTTTAGCCCTTTTAGAGATCATTTCATCTTCAACTTGCTCAACTGTTCATAACAACAGTAATTTTGGCCACCCCTGACTTTTACATGCCACTGTACCTATGGACAAATTTGTATTGTACATGTATTTTATTAAAGTGAAGGCCATATAAAGCCTACAGTTTCTAGTGAACAAATCTTTTCAACATTTTTTTTGGCTATAAGATTGACTACATCATCGCCAAAAATTACTACTATATTTGAGTGTATGGGGTATAAAGCACAAAACAAAATGCAAATTTAACTTTACATTTATGCTCATATCCTATCACATCATAATTGCACTCACCTAAGCTGTTTAGTAGATCTATGAGGTATTTAAAGTAATGTTCAGTAAACTCAGAATATGCTGCCCTGTGTGTGTATACGTAAGAAATAACCATTTCGGGCCATTATATGATTTGTATACTGCATTTTTTAGCAGTTTCTTTCTATGTGATCACTAGAAATGTAGACAGATTTCTGCAGTTTGTGAGAGAGAATGATCAAGTGGGGAGAGAAGTGACTAGTAAGTGGAGAAAGAGGCATTTCTCTCTAATAAGATATGGTATCTTCACTTGTACTAGTGATTTATGAAATAAAATGTAATTCGTTTTTAACTTGATAAATGAGTTGTATATCAGGATCCAGAAAAAATGCTTAAAAGGGTTGTCCGAAACTAAGTGAATTTCATACTATATGTCTAACTATTGGATTATGTCACTCACACTGCTTCTATCGCCGCCCCCTCATGACGTCTCAATTCAGTGATCGAGGCGGCAGAGACTGAAGATGTGAAGATGTCGGGCAGTGTAAGAGAAGCTGTGGTCACTTCTGCATCACTGCTACTGAAACAGGACATTATCAGGGGAGAGCGGAGACAGACACTGTAGTAAGTGACAGCAGCGCCGCCCCTTGATGATGCTTCATTTCAAGGTGGAAAAGGAAGCCGTGGGAGTGATATCAGCCCCAGCCCTGCAATGATGATCTGTTTGAGAAGCACCAGCGCATGCTGGGAGACTCAAATCATCATCGGAAGATGAATAAAAACAGACCACGTTAGAATACAGAGGGAAGGGAATTTTTAATTGAAGCACATTAGAAAAGTGGTTAGATTATTAAATTAAATACTTAGCTATATAGCAATAATTTCACTTAGTATCAGACTACACCTTTAACTTGCTTGAAGCACAGTACAAGCCATTGAGAATGGTTGCGGATTCAAAATATCACAATGTGCTAAGTGTCAAGGTAACAATTGCTACATCTGTATGGTTTAAGGTTCCAATATATATCAGCGCAAAGTCAGTGAAAACCACCAGTTTCACGAGTATTACTTTAGAGAAATTACCTTTAAATAATGTCTACTAACATTTGATTGCTCTATCCTTCTCTAAATCACTCACCCGCGTTTGTAAATCTCTAAAATCATATGGGAAATTTCCTAAAATAGAAAAAAAGGCGTTTTAATTAAAAATCTGCTAATCATTAAGGATTTAACTGGTACAGACTTGAGCTAAACATCCCATGACTTTAATCTCATACGATTATCAAAATATAAATTCTCACGCAGGCAAGGAGCTCCTGCAACTACACACTTGGAAAGATACATTTATATAGTTTCTCTGACATTCATAAGCATAATGAAATGTTTGAATGGAGTCTGTCTGCACCAACCACGAGGGGAATCTTAGGCGTTTACTGCATGCCACTTACCCACTGAACTCCATAATAAAATAGTATACAGTGAATCCCCTTCTAGTTCTGACTACTGGCAAGTTATTTTAGGTCTTTCACAATTTTGTGTCTAGTTCTGAATAGAAACTTCCACTAACTGATGCTCTCATAACAAGTGTTTCATAGAATTTGAATTTTCCCCTGAATTTTCTTACCTGGTGGGCCAGGGGGGCCAACATCTCCTTGATCACCTTTTGTTCCTGGAAATCCTCTCTCCCCTTTCTGACCTATAATAATACAATAAAAGAGTTTGCCAAACAGTCTAAACATTATATTACAACAGCTCAAAGCAATGATTAGGTAAAACCCTACCTGAAAAAGTTTTCACATGACTATCATGCTTTCTAGAACAAATGCTTAAAAGGTAACTAAACTTTTTTTTTTAGTTAAATTACCCTCCAGGCATTGCAAATATGATTTTTTTTTTGGTAATATACTTCAGTACCCTATTTTGCTACTTTCTCCCCCTATCACTACGCTGCAATGGTGTTTCAGTGCCCAGTTCATACTCCTTTTTTCCCCTAAATAAGCATTGTTTGGTGTCATAAGTTCCGTCCGTAACAGTCCAATCTATCGAAATATAAAATTAATTTATCTGTACCGTAATAAGGTAAACACCATAAAGAGAAAAAAAATCAAAATGCCAGAGTTTTTTTTTTTTTTTTTGGAAGCCGGACCAGCCTAAAAAAATACAAAAAAAAACTTCCACCAAAATATTAAATGGACCCTAAATTGGCATCAATAAAAATGTCAGCTTGCCTTGCAAAGAACAAGCCCTCGCACATCTCAATCGACTGAAAAGAGGGATTTTTGGTACTCACCGTAAAATCTCTTTCTTGGAGCCTTCATCGGGGAACACAGGACCATGGGTGTATGCTGTTGTCGCTAGGAGGTTGACACTAGGCAAAAAAAGAAATAGCTCCTCCTCCACAGTATACACCCGCCTACAGGCACCAAGCTGACCAGTTAGTGGCTAAAGCAGTAGGAGGAACTTAAAACAATTAACTATGCAATGCCCAAAGGGGCACAACCGTGAAAACTAAATTAGATGCCCAACAGGGCCAACGGTACCTATGCCCAAAATCAGGGAGGGTGCTGTCCCCCCCCAATGAAGGCTCCAAGAAAGAGATTTTACGGCGAGTACCAAAAATCCCTCTTTCTTTATCGCTTCATTGGGGGACACAGGACCATGAGACGTCCAAAAGCAGTCCCTAGGGTGGGAGAACAAAAAGGTAGCCACAGATTAGGTCTGACTGCGGGCAACCGCTGCCTGCAGAACCTTCCGTCCAAGACTGGCATCAGTCGATGAATAAGTGTGGACCTTGTAAAACCTTGAAAAGGTGTGGAGTGAAGACCATGTTGCGGCCTTACAGATCTGAGAAGCTGAAGCCTGATGGCAAACAGCCCAAGAGGCCCCCACCACCCGGGTGGAGCGAGCCCTTACCCCCGGAGGGGGAGATTTGTCCGAGACGCGATATGCCTCCAAAGTGGTCGAACGTATCCAACGGGCGATGGTTGACTTGGAAGCAGGAAGACCCTTGCGACGCCCCTCGGGGATGACAAACAGGGCGTCCGAAAACCGAATGGAAGCCGTTCTAGAAAGGTACACACGTAGAGCTCTGACCAGATCCAGTTTGTGCAGGGATTTCTCCCGAGAGTGCACTGGGGCCGGGCAGAAGGAAGGCAAAACAATGTCCTCATTGATGTGGAAAGAGGAGACCACTTTCGGCAAAAAGGAAGGCACTGGCCTGAGCACTACCTTGTCTTGATGGAAGACCAGAAAAGGCGACCGACAAGAGAGGGCTGCGAGCTCTGCAACCCTCCTAATAGAGGTAACAGCCACCGGGAAAGCCACCTTCCAGGAGAGAAGCGAGGCTGGGATATCCTGAATGGGTTCAAATGGGGGCTGTTGAAGGACGCTCAGGACCATATTAAGGTCCCATGGATCCACCGGGGGCGATAAGGCGGCGCCAGGTGAGCCACCCCTTGTAAAAACGTCTGGACCTGAGGACGGAAAGTCAAGTTACGTTGGAATACACTGTGTTCCAAATTATTATGCAAATAATATTTTCTCAGATTTTCCCAAATTACCTATATGAATTGCAGTCATTGTAATTTTCCAGTCAAATAACTATTAGAGTACAATTGTAAGGTTTTTGTACAAACTGCCTATGATAACAGTATATTTAAAAAAAAATAAAAAACTCAAACTGCATGTTCCAAATTATTATGCACAGCAGAGTTTTCAACCTTTTCATTTTAATAAAGAACAAAAAAATGGTCAATTTTGAAATTATAAGCATTAGCAGGTTATTACAAACTGAAATCAAACAGTTTTCAACTCAAAACTTTATTCTAGGTGATGTTACATTTGCACATAGGACCCCTTGTTCGAAAGGAGCTTCTGAACTCTCTCGTCCATTGAATTTGTCAGGTTTTGGATGGTTTCTGCTTTAATTGTTTTGCATGAGGACAGAATACCCTCCCAGAGCTGTTGCTTAGATGTGAACTGCCTCCCGCCATCATAGACACTCCTTTTGATGATGCTCCAGAGGTTCTCAATGGGGTTGAGGTCAGGGGAGCATGGGTGCCACACCATAAGTTTGTCCCCTTTTATGCCCATAGCAGCCAGAGATGCAGATGTGTTATGAGCAGCATGAGACGGGGCATTATCATGCATGAAAATGATCTTGCTGCGGAATGCACGGTTCTTCTTCTTGAACCATGGAAGGAAGTGCTGTTTGAGAAACTCAACATACATTATGGAGTTCATCTTTACCCCTTCAGGGATCCTAAAAGGGCCGACAATCTCTCTCCCCATGATTCCAGCCCAAAACATTACTCCACCTCCTCCTTGTTAGCGCCGTAGCCGTGTTTGCATGGGGTGTCCATCAACCAGCCATCCTCCACTCCATCCATCTGGACCATCGAGATCATTTCATGCATGATAATGCCCCGTCTCATGCTGCACATAACACATCTGTATCTCTGGCTGCTATGGGCATAAAAGGGGACAAACTTATGGTGTGGCACCCATGCTCCCCTGACCTCAACCCCATTGAGAACCTCTGGAGCATCATCAAAAGGAGTGTCTATGATGGCGGGAGGCAGTTCACATCTAAGCAACAGCTCTGGGAGGGTATTCTGTCCTCATGCAAAGCAATTGAAGCAGAAACCATCAAAACCCTGACAAATTCAATGGACGAGAGAGTTCAGAAGCTCCTTTCGAACAAGGGGTCCTATGTGCAAATGTAACATCACCTAGAATAAAGTTTTGAGTTGAAAACTGTTTGATTTCAGTTTGTAATAACCTGCTAATGCTTATAATTTCAAAAATTACCATTTTTTTGTTCTTTATTAAAATGAAAAGGTTGAAAACTCTGCTGTGCATAATAATTTGGAACATGCATTTTGAGTGCAGTTTGAGTTTTTTCTTTTTTTAAAAATATACTGTTATCATAGGCAGTTTGTACAAAAACCTTTCAATTGTACTCTAATAGTTATTTGACTGGAAAATTACAATGACTGCAATTCATATAGGTAATTTGGGAAAATCTGAGAAAATATTATTTGAATAATAATTTGGAACACAGTGTAGAATAGACAAGGCCGAAACCTGGCCTTTAAGAGTGCTTAGAGAGAGTCCCGCTTCCAGGCCAGACTGAAGAAAAGCCAAAATGACCGGTAGCGAAAAGGACATGGGAGCTAGTCGGTCATTCTCGCAGTGACGATTAAAGGCTCTCCAGGTTCTGTGGTATATGCGCGAGGTTGCGGGTTTCCTGGCACTAATTAGGGTCTGGATGACGTCAGCAAAACCCGCCTTTTTCAGCACTGCGGCCTCAACGGCCATGCCATTAAATTCAGAGAACGAGAACTCTTATGAAGAATAGGCCCCTGAGAGAGGAGGTCGGGACGGTCCGGTAGTCTCCAGGGGGAGTCGACGAGCAGGTTTACCAGATCTGCGTACCAGATGCGTCTGGGCCAATCCGGGGCTACTAGAATTACCGGTACTCCTTCTGTCTTGATCTTTTTGACGACCCGAGGTATCAATGGTAGAGGGGGAAAAAGATAGGGCAGCTGGAACTGAGACCATGAAATGACTAGCGCGTCTTGAACGATCGCAAGAGGATCGCGGGACCGGGCTACGAAGGATGGAACCTTGTGGTTTAACCGAGACGCCATGAGGTCGACGTCTGGCGTGCCCCATCGTAAGCAAATCTAATGGATCACCTTCGGATGGAGAGACCATTCTACTGAGGCAAGGCCCTGCCGACTGAGGAAGTCGGCCGCCCAATTGTCGAGCCCCGGAATGTGGACTGCTGAGATTGCCCGAACAGTGTTCTCGGCCCAAACTAGCACTCTTGTCACCTCTTTCAAGACGGACTTGCTGCGCGTTCCTCCCTGACTGTTTATGTACGCCACCGCCGTGGCGTTGACCAATTGTACGCGGACAGGGAACCCTGCAAGAATGTCCTGCCAGTGACGCAACACCAGGTAAATTGCCCTTATCTCCAATATATTGATCGGTAGGGAGGTTTCGTGGAAACTCCAAGGGCCTTGCGCCATGTGGTGGAGGAAGACTGCCCCCCAACCGATGAGACTGGCATCGGTCGTGACCACCTGCCAGCGAAGCGGTAAGAATGACCTCCCGGGTCTGAAGGAAGAAGGACGAGTCTTCCATATTAATGACCTTCTCACAAGAAGAGGTAACCTGATGCGTCGATTTAGAGACGACGGGTTCTTGTCCCATGCCGACAGAAGGGCCAGTTGAAGAGGCCGGGTATGGAACTGGACAAACGGGACTGCTTCCATAGCTGCCACCATTTTTCCCAAGACACTCATGCATAGGCGAAGATGGCGTGGACTAGGGTCGGAAAGCAGGTGAATCCCCCGACGGAGAGAGTTTATCTTTTCCCTCGGGAGAAGGACCCGCGCATGGGTCGTGTCGAACTGCATCCCTAGAAAGGTTAAGCACTGAGATGGGACCAGGGAGGATTTGTCTGTGTTGATCAGCCAGCCTAACCGAGAGAGCGTGTTCAGGGTGATCTTGAGACTGTGGATACAGTCCCTGAACGTGGGACCCTTGATCATTAGGTCGTCGAGGTAGGGGATAATTACAAACCCCCTGGCTCGTAGAATGGCCATGACCGTCGCCATTACCTTTGTGAAAACCCTCAGGGCGGAGGCAAGCCCGAAGGGGAGAGAAGTGAACTGGTAATGTGCGTTCTGGAAGGCAAATCGAAGGAACTTCTGATGTGGTGCACAGATTGGGATATGAAGATACGCATCCTGAATGTCCACTGAACATAGATATTCCCCGGCCTCCATCGAGGCGATTACCGACCTGAGGGACTCCATTCTGAAGTGCCGTACGCGTACCTGTCGGTTTAGTTGTTTGAGGTCTAGGATCGGACATAGTGAGCAGTCCTTTTTTGGAACGACTAAAAGATTGGAGTAGAAACCTGAACACCTTTCCTGAAGAGGGACTGGAACTATAACTCCTGAGCGCAGAAGGGAGGCAATGGCCTGAAGGAAACCGGGAAGTAGAGATGGATGCGGGTGGCGGGACCTGAGAAATCATGTTCCTGGTATGGCGTTGAACTCGATCTTGTAGCCTGAGGTCACTATCTCCTTGACCCAGGCATCCTCTATTGCCGATACCCAAGGGTCTCGAAACAGAAGTAGACGGCCTCCCACCCTGGGAGAAATCCCAGGTGGGAGTGACCCGTCATGCTGAGGAAAATCTGTTGGATCGTGATCGGGATCCAAAGGGCTTGGAAGAGCGACCTTTTGCGCGCCAGTTGGGAGTGGGCCTAAAGGTAGGTTTACGTCTGTCTTGCTGTGCTGGGGTACGGTTCTGTTGAGAGGAGGGTCCTGGTTGAGCGAACCGACGAAAGGACCGGAACTGAAGGTAACGTTTCCTAGGAAAAAGGCGATTAGGTCTCGGCTGAGGAAGGGAAGTGCTCTTGCCCCCAGTGGCATCAGAGATGATCTGGTCTAATTTAGACCCAACCAGTCTGGAGCCCTGAAAAGGGAGATTTGTTAGTGATTTCTTGGAGACCAGGTCGGCGTTCCAAGCCTTCAGCCAAAGAATCCTACGTATAGCGATGATATTGCTGGAGACGCGGGCTGAACAGGTAGCGGCGTCAAGGGACGCCGTGAGCAGATATTTCCCTGCGTGGGCGATCTGATCCGCTAGGTCAGCCAGATCGTCTGGGGAAGCCCCCGTGAGGAGGCACTGCCTAAGCTGTTTGGCCCATGCGGAGACTGCTTTTGATACCCAAGTTGAGGCGAAGGACGGACAAAAGGAGGTGCCAGCAGCCTCGAAAGCTGACTTAGCCAAGGCCTCAACCTGTCTATCCGTAGTGTCCTTGAGGGAAGAACCGTCTGGAAGGGACAGTACCGTCTTAGCCGAGAGATGAGAGACAGGAGGATCCACAGAAGGGGACTCCGTCCATCTGCTGATGAGGTTGTGGTTAAAGGGGTATAGCATGTCTGTTTCTTTCCAGTGAAGAGCTTTTCTGGATGCTCCCACTGTTTCTGAAAGACACCATCAAATTCTGAATGGTTAGAAAAGGTGCGTGCCGGGCGCTTGATTCTCTTGAAGGAAAAGGAGTAGTCCTGAGAAGGGCTCTCGTCCTCTTTAACATGAAGAGTCTGGTTGACGGCCGATATAAGGCTGTCAACCATGTCCTGGATTCTAGAATATTGGTCCGTGTCGGATCCAGAGTCACAATCTGATGCCGTGTCTGATCCCGGAGCGACCTCTGGGGAAGAGGTGTGAGATGCAGGGAGCAATTTGGAGTTTGGAGAGCTGGAGGATGAACTTGTGTGAGTCCGTTTCTGAGAACGTGCCCTCGGTCAGCCCTTAGAAGGAGGGGGCAGGGGTGCCTGCGAATCATCCTTTGGAACGTTCGGAGCACTGGTGGCCGTGGATAGCATGGGCAAGCATTCTAGGACCTACACCAGAGATTGAGATACCTTGGTGAGGTCAGAGACAGACTGGGAAATAGCAACAGCCCACTCCGGAGGAGGGGGAGTTAACTCGTCCTGGGCGGCAGGGGGGTCTTGGGGTGCCAGCATGGTGGGAGGCTTGCAGGTCGAGCAGAAAGCCGTTGTCAGACCCGCGGGCCACTTAGTACTGCAAAGAGCACAGGCGTAGTATGTGACTGTGTGAGTGGGACGGACAGAAAGCTCTCTGGGTTTGGGCATATGTGCCTTAACCAGGAATACTGCAGAGGAGGGAGCCTGTGGTGTGTGTAGGTGCCAGAGTAGGGCCTACCCGGTCAGGAATGGGCACGGTCCCGTATCCCCCGTCGGAAAGTCCGGAGCCGCGGAGACAGGAGCAGGGCTGCGGTGATGAGGCAGTCAGACAGAGTGATGCTGCCGGAGCCAGAACAGAGAGCAGCGTAGAGTGGCGGAGCAGGAGCAGAGCGTGCTGCCCTGAGCAACCTAGGGGAGCCAAAGCTCCGATAGGCAGAAGGCATGGGGGCGGGCTTAAGAACTCAGCCACTGATAGGTCCCAGGGAGAACTGTGGGCGTGACGGAAGAGTCACATTGCTCCTCGGTCCTGATTGGCCGGTTTCCGGGGGGGGAATATACCCGCCGGAAAGATTAACGCCCCACCCGAGACGCCCCCCAACAGAGAAAGCGCGGGCAGATTTGCCGCGCAAAAAGGAAAGAGAAAGGGGGGGCTGTGGGGGACGCCATGCTGAGGGGGACGCCATGCTGTGCCGATGAAGATGCGAGGAGAGGGGGCGTGGCCAGGGAAGCGCTGCTGTAAGTGAGCGTCGGCGGGGATGTGATGCCCCCATTAATATCCCAGGATTTACAAGGCCCGCTGGCAGGCAACTCTGTGCCATAACCGTGAGTTCTGAGGGACCTGGGGCTGAGGAGGCAGCAGGGAGGGATTGTACCTTTGTATAAGGTCCCGATGACTCTTCTTCCTCTTTCCCTCTGAGGATGGACACAGGAGGTCCTCCGTGGATAGGAGGGATCCTGGCTCTTCCTCCTTCCCGCACTGACCGGTCCTGGACAGTGCAGGAGACGGTGTCAACCCCAGAATCTGGGAGAAGGTCACCACAGTGACCAAAGTCTCCCTCCCAGGCCGCTCCGAGGAGGGGGCTGGGGTGGGGAATAAGCAAGAACTGGCCACCGAGAATCACCCTGAGACACCTGAAGGTGACAGGGGATAGGTCTTGCCCAGCGGGTCCGAGAGTGAGCGATGTGGGAAATGCCACACTGCTCTCTCGGTCGCTTGAGAATGGGAATAACAGGGGACGCAGTGTTCCCTGTTAACCCTGAAGAGCTGTATCTGAAAAATAAAGAACAAACATTAATAAAACACAACAGGGTTGGATCAGTTAGGATCCAGTCTACCTCCTACAGACACTAAGCTTAAACTGGAGAGCTTGGTGCCTGTAGGCGGGTGCATACTGAGGAGGAGCTATTTCTTTTTTTGCCTAGTGTCAACCTCCTAGCGACAACAGCATACACCCATGGTCCTGTGTCCCCCAATGAAGCGATAAAAAAAATAAAAATGCAATGAGTCTCAGAACAAGGCAACAGACCAATTTTTTGTTTCAAATTTCTGTTTGTTTTTTTTCACCACTTAAAATAACTAAAAGAGTTTGGTTATTGCGGTAATCATACTGATCTGAAGAATCCTATCGCCAGGTTATTGTTACCGAACAATGAACCTCATAAAATCAAAACTCAAAAAACAATGGTGGAATTGTACTGGTTTCCCCATTTCACTGCACTTGGAATTTTTTTTACCTATTTTCCAGTACATTGTAGGGTCATTCAAAACTACAATTCACTCGTCTACCATAAAAAAAAAGGCCTTGTGTGGCTATGTTGAATGAAAAATAAAAAAACCTATTCTCTTGGAAGCTGGGGACCCCCCCCTGAACCCTCCCAAAAAAAGCTCAGTTGGGAAGGGGTTAAATGGAGTAAGAGTGCATGATCAACTACCGCTCCATTTGAGTGATTGGTGAGAGACCAAGAAGAGGGGCCTTGAGCAATCAGACATTTATCATCTGTCTTGTGGATGGGGAATGAATGTCTTTTTTAATGGGTTGTCCGGCCTCAGAGTGACTGCAGGCTTATACCCCATGTTACTGCAGACTTGTGAATCCTCACATTGTGCACACTGTACCTTGCAAGGACTCTCTGGTGTCGGGAGTGGCGGGCATGTGACCACAAGTATGAAATTTGCATACATGCGGTCACATGCCAACTAGATGGGAGCGGTCTCTCTTAATGCAAGTGTATTGAGCGAGGTGGACACATCTAGTCAGAATGTGGCTGGACGTTTGCAAATCGTATACTAGTGGTCACATTATCGCCGCTCCCAGACTGACTGCAGACTTGTAGCCTAAGTGCAGACAACCCTTTTTAAGTGTAACCCTCCTAATGAGACTAAAAGAATACATTTAGGAAATTCCCTACTTCTTTCTGTTTTAATCTGTGATAATCTGAAATAAACTTTAGTTACAAATAACCACATTTCAGCCCCTGGTTTAATTTTACCTGGATATCCTTGTGGCCCAACAGACCCGTGATCACTGTATCCCTGAAAGACAGCAAATGGTATGTAGAAGACATTGAAGTGTAGCCTACTAAGTACATATTAAGTAAAGGGAATTGATTCAAATTGTTTCATACGAAGGAATCAAATGTTTTAGAAAGTGCTCTGCAACAATAACAGACGTTCACCAGCATCTGGGTCTTCCATATTAATAACATATATCTGTGTATGAGATACTTACAGTGGATCCTGGAGGACCAGGTGGGCCAGGAGGTCCGGGTGGTCCCTATGAAAAGAAAAAACACTAATGTTATATATGTTCACTATTATAAGATAAAGATTTTTCCATAGAATATATAATTTTAGAAGTGTATTAATGGGTAATAACCACAAAGATGCTCTATTCCAACGCCCTTAATAGGGTCATGGTGAAAAGCCCTCCTTTGAGGGGTGAGGATAAATTATTCATTAGGGTCTTTTACAACCATCATCACCCTCGCCTGTTTTAGTGGAGCATAATTGGCTAATACTTAGTCTGAATAAACAGAGACGATACATAAAACTCACCCGTACTCCAAAACCAGTAGGGTCTGCTGGTTCACCTTTCTCTCCCTTATGTCCATTCATGCCAGGACGACCCTACAAAGAAATAGTCAGATTGCCTTAATACTTTATTATGGCTACAGTAAAATCTTACAAATGACCCCTCCTAAAAAATCAGTGGGTCTGTGGTCTCTGGAAGTGTCATATCAAAAGGTTGGGGTGTTGTACATTGGAGAAGTTGTACATTTGATGGCAAAATTGAATAGAAAAAAGGAAAAGACATAAGAAAAATTGTAACAGGTGTAGTAAACTTACAGGCCTTCCTGGGAATCCAATTTCACCTTTTGGTGCTGATGGGCCCTAAAACAACATAATGATATATTAGCACCATATCATTATTGCACTAAAATGAAGATTTTCATCTTTGGCATCATACTTACTGCAGGTCCCAAAGGTCCTTGAGGGCCTCTTGGTCCAATGTCTCCCTAAAACAAAGAACAATTTTATTAAGAAAGAAATTATTTTCTCGGCACCAATCCGGTGTTAGTACCAAAAGTCACCTCAAATCACAAGGATGAGAAACAGAAGTGCTTGGTGGGTCCAGTGGTGAGAGTGGGCCTGGGGTAAATGGAACATACTAAATTTCTCTATGGGGCCTTATGATATTTGTGTAAGATATCAGGAAAATTCCAGATTTCAAGCCCTCAGCTACCTGTGCCATGTTCTTACCTTCTCGCCTCTGTAAGATCCGGTAATTAGTGTGCCATCCGGCCCCAGCATCATTCCAGGTTCTCCCTTCTCCCCCTAGACATGAGACCACAGTCCATTATGTAACATGGCGCAATAAACAATAGACTTGAGTAAAGACAATACCTGTGATGTTTATTGCAGTCTAGGGGTTGTAAAACTTGTAAAGAATTACCAAAAATATTGTTTTTTATTCTTCCAAAAACAGTGCAATAGCTGTCCCCAGATTGAATGTGATGTTACAGTTCAGACCTATTCACTTTAATAAAGCTGAACTGCAATATCAGACACAACCAATTGATGGTTGTGTAAGGTTTGTGGATTTATTTTTTAAATCGTAAACAACTCCGTTTCAAGACAAATGGATGCAAACTAAAAAGTCTTGGTCATTCTATAATCACTTGTGAGCTGCTGCAATCGGCACAGTCTACTGTTATTTCTTCAACTATACATGTTTGTTATTACCTTAATCATACTGACCCAATAAAAGCAACCCAGTGAAAAGCATACATTTATAACAAAAACAAAATATAAAAATTCATGCTTTTTTCCATTACCCTCCGTATTTTTTTTTTAATGGAGTTGTCTGGTCACCAAATAGGTCATCAACATGAAAAAAAATTGTTGGGGGGGAGCCAACATCCAACAACCGATCAGTGGTTATAAGCATGGGTGGCTGGATGTAAACACATTGCCCGGAGCTATAATGTACAGCTCGATTCAAAGTGCAGTGTCCGCTGCCAGGTCCTGTAGAACAGTTTCATTCAGGAGAATAAGAGCTGTTCTGCAGTTCATGGAAGTGGCCACTACACAGTGAATGAAGGTGTGCATTGTAATTCTGTACAATGTTTACATTCAGCCACCCCCCAGAACAGCTGAGTTCTGGGGGATGGCTGAATGTGGTTGGGGTTGCCAAGAGTCAGACCCCCACTAGTTAGATATTGGTGATCTATTCTAAGGATAGATCATCAATATCTGGTGATCAAATGACCTCTTTAATCAATAAATGATATGTAATCCAAAATGATTAAAAAAATAAACAAAAAAGCCCTCAGAAATCTGTGTTGACAGAAGAATATAACTTGACACTGGCGGACACAAAAGCAAGTGCAAAGGAGTATTGGATTTAAGCAATAGATCTTGGAATAAAAACAAGTTTAACAATTGGATGTGTTAAAAAAAAATGTCCCTGTGCTGAGATAATCTTATAAATGTGCCCCTGCTGTGTGCTGTATAATGGCTGTATCTGACTGTGTATGGAACCATGGTCTGATCATACCACAGTCCCAGGCAGGGGGGAAGCAAAAGAGTATACAGACGATTCAGCATGGGAACGCAGCTGATTCTTTTTGTGAGGTAAAACATTTCACTGCCTGTGTTTAACCACTTCGCGCCAGAGCCTGTTTTTGCCTTCGTGACCAGGCCAATTTTTTCAATTCTGACCACTGCCAGTTTATGAAGTAATTACCCTGGAACGCTTCAACGTATTCCCCTGATTCTGAGATTGTTTATTCGTGACATATTGTACTTCATGATAGTGGTTAGAGAGATATGTCACACAAAATAGTTAATAAATAACATTTCCCACATGTCTACTTTACATCAGCACAATTTTGGAACCCAAATTTTTTTTTGTTAGGGAGCTATAAGGGTTAAAAGTTGACCAGCGATTTCTCATTTTTCCAACAAAATTTACAAAAACATTTTTTTAGGGACCACATCATATTTGAAGTCACTTTGAGGGGTCTTTATGACAGAAAATACCCAAAAGTGACACCATTATAAAAACTGCACCCCTCAAGGTGCTCAAAACCACATTCAAGAACTTTATTAACCCTTCAGGTGCTTCACAGGAATTTTTGGAATGTGGAAGAAAAAAATTAACATTTAACTTTTTTCACAAAAATGTTACTTTAGACCCAATTTTTTTATTTTCACAGGGGTAACATGAAAAAAAAAATGGACCCCAAATTTTTTTGTGCAATTTCTCTTGAGCGTGCTGATACCCCATATGTGAGGGATAACCACTGTTTGGGCGCACGGCAGGGTTCGGAAGGGAAGGAGCGCCATTAGACTTTTTGAATGTAAAATTTGTCTGAATAATTAGCGGACGCCATGTTGCGTTTGGAGAGCCCCTGATGTGCCTAAACAGTGGAAACCCCCCACAAGTGACACCATTTTGTAAACTACACCTCTCAAGGAATTCATCTAGGGAAGTAGTGAGCATTTTTTAATTTTTACATTTATACCATTGGGCAGTGAAAAAAGCATAATTATATTTTTACCACAAAAAAATGTTTTACCCTCAGATTTTACATTTTCACACAGGGCAATGGGTAAAAATGGTGCCGAAATGTGTCACACAATTTCTTCTAAAAGTGTCAATACCCCATATGTGGCTGTATCGTACCACTTAGCCATACGGTGAGATTTGAGGGGGAAGGAGCGCTATTTGACAATTGGAGAACAAATTATTGTAGAATAGGCATTTGGATTTGGGAGCACAAAATTTTCTGAATTTCTTTTGGGGGGCAAGGACCATTTTGCTTTTCCAGAGCCTTTCTGCTACCAGTAACTTGGAAGTCCCTTATATTTTTAACAGATGATGGACCTGAGTGGGGACTAGCTTTTTTTGAGGACTGAGTTGAAGCTTTTATTGGGAACATTTTACGTAACATTTATCCGGCGCTCTAGGCTGAGCACTTACATCGGGGTTTCCATCTAATTTTCCAAGTGATGTAATTCAGATGAAACCCCTGCAGGATCCATTCACTGTAATGAGGCAGCAGAGTTACTCTGGACTCCGTCTGGCCTCTGTTTAGTGGTGTCCTTTTTTTCAGAAGTGCACAAAACTGTGGCCAACCGCACTTTTATGCACGCCTAAAACAAATGACACCGTGGGATCCCAGGCTAGACGGCATCCACAGTGGCCTATATCTGCCTCATTACAGGGAATCTTCCATCATGGGTTCTGGCTGAATCACGTATTTCAGAGATTTACACGGAAACTCTGGTGTAAGTGCTCAGCGCAGAGCACAGGATAAATGTGAGCAGAGCCTTACTGGGATCTTTGGGAGACATAATAAACAAATCAGTAGCAGGTGAATAATATTTGTTTTATTTATTTTTTATGCCGTTCCTAGTGTGATATAACTGATTAGATTACTTTATTCTTCGGGTCGGTGCGATTACAGAGATACCAGATTTATATCGGGTTTTTATGACTGACAGCTGTCACACACTAAAATACGCTTTTTTTGCAAAATCTAGTTTTTGCATCACCATATTTTGAGAGCTATAATTTTTCCATATTTCGGCCGATAGAGTCATGTGACGGCTTGTTTTTTGCGGGACGAGTTGAAATTTTTATTGGAACCATTTTTGGGCACGTGACATTTTTTGATCGCTTTCTATTCCGTTTTTTGGGAGGTAAAGTTAACAAAAACAAACACTTCAGGAATTGTTTTTTGAGTTTTTTTTTATGCCGTTCTGCGTGTGGTAAAAGTGATCAGGCAGCGTTATTCTTCGGGTCAGTACGTTTACAGCGATACTACACTTACTGTATTTTTTTTATGTTTTGGCGCTTTTACACAATAAAACAATTTTATAGAAAAAAAAAATATTTTTTTTGCATTGCTTTATTCTGAGCGCTATAACTTTTTTATTTTTTGGCTGATGGAGCTGTATGGCGGCTTTTTTTTGCGGAACAAGATGACGTTTTCAGTGGTACCATTTTTATTTCTATTCTGCTTTTTGATCGCATTTTTTTCCACTTTTTGTTTGGCGATATGATGAAAAAGCATATTTTTTTGCTCCGTTTTTTATTTATTTTTATTACGGTGTGCACAGAAGGAGTTAATTAGTGTGACAGTTTTATAGCTCGGGTTGTTTCGGACGCGGCGATACCAAATATGTGTACTTTTTTTGGTTTTGTAATAATTTACGGATTTATTGGTTTAATATTTTATTTATTTATTTTTATTTATTTTGTGATTTTTTTTTTAATAGTTTAAAAACTTTTTTTTTACATTTTTACTTAGTCCCTGTATGGGACATTAATTTTTATTTTTCTGATCACTGATCTCATGTAATGTAATACACATATATTACATTATATGAGATCTTCACTGACTGTTTCAGTCAGAGTCTCCTGTCTGACTTCAGCTACATACAGGCTGAAGTCAGACAGGAAGGACACCATATATGGCAGAGCAGGAGGCGGTCATGTGACCTCCAGCTGCCATAGCAACCCCAGGTCCTCAAACGAAACGGAGGTCTTCGGAGGTAAGTAAGACGACCCCCTCTCTTCCTGCTGTCTCCTATATGCCGCGATCACTATAGATCACAGCATATAGAAGACAGCAAAGGGTTAACATCACTGGGACCTGATCTAATCAGGTCCCGATGATGTACCCTGTCAGAGCTAACGCTCTGCACCGGAATCGCAGTGCTTGCAGGACCCTGGGGGTCCTGAGCACTGCGAGACCACCCACCTTTTTTAAACGTCGGCACTGCACAGAGCCCGGCAAGCGCCGACGTTTATCTACAGTGGGCGGTCGGGAACCGGTTAAGCAATGTTTTATCTCACAGAATCATCTGTGATCCCATGCTGTAATGTCTGTATACTCTTTTGCCTCCTCCCCTGCCCAGGAGCTGTGGTATGATCAGACCATGTTCCTGCAGGGTCAGACACGGCCATTACACAGTACACAGCAGGGGAACATTTATAAGATTATCTCAGCACAGGAACATTTTTTTAAACACATCCAATTGTGGAAATTATTATTATTGAAAGATCGATTCATTAAAATGTTGATTAAAAGTAACTTTGTTCGTGGGAAAACCCTTTTAATTACCCCAACTTGGGTCCATTGAAAATAACTTTTAGAATAGGGGAAAACAACTTTAATGTTTCAGACCCCTAATGTTCACCAAGATGGACCCTGAAAACATTATACTCTACCTGAGACAGTGGAGCATAACAAGTCTCCAATTTTTCTGCAGATTTTTATTACTCTCACCTTAACACCAGGCAGTCCTGGATAACCCTGATCTCCTTGATCACCTTTGAATCCTCTGGATCCCTGAAAATGAAATATATATTGTAGTCAAGGGCAGAAAAATGGGCGCAATGTTAAAAAAACCTACATGATGTTCAACTTACTTGTTGCCCAACATCTCTTCCCTGTAAATAGATGGATAAAAGATTTTATTTTGTAGAAAAAAAAAATGTTATTTTTCACTTCATCACAAAACTATCAGTATTTCCTAACTAGCCTCCATCCTGTATTAGTTCTTCCCTAACACATTGACCATAAATCTATGTACCCACAGAGTTTTCTTAGGAGCCCTTTGGAGCAGATCCTCTTTAAAAACGGCTTAAAAACTCTGGAAGAAAAAACTCTTCTAATTCATTTATATGGGAAATCTGTTCATTTGAGGAGATTATGAGCTTTTTTTTTTTTTACTGAAGAGATTTTGAAAAAAAACGTCTGGTGGAAAAAACAAAGCCCATGGCACTTCTTCGAAGTGGAAGAAGGAAATGACGAAGTGGAAGAAGGAAATGAAGAAAAGGTCTCCAAACTAGGAACTGTCCAACCCCAATGTTTCAGGAGAAAAAAAAATCTCTTCCAAAACTGCTTCAGGAACTCCTACAAAAGACCTCTTCAAAAAAGAAGTTTCGGCTTGAAAACTCAGTATGAACATACTCTAATGACCCACATAAGGAATTTCATATTCTACACAATACAATATTTAGTTTATTTAAGGCTACTGACTTATGGAATATTCTCAAATTTGGTTTCACACCTCAAAATGAAGCTCCTAAATGTGAGAAGTACTGGTGTAGTGCCTTATTATGATCCGGACAGCCGGTAATGTGCTTCTTACCTCTTCTCCACTCACACCTCCAACTATATCCTGAAAAAAAAAAATCACATTATGATATCAGTTGACATCCAATTGTAAAAATTAGTGATGAGCAAATCTGCATTCAGCCATGAAATTAGTTTTGCATTGAATTTATTCAATGTGTTTTATTATGTTCTAGGGTCTCTCAGAACATAATAAACGGAAGGTGAAAAAAAAAATTGATACTTGCCTATTTTCTGGCCCTCACCTTGTCCACCTAGCTCGCAGTGTGGTCACTTTAGTCGAGTCTTCATTCACAGGCCACCAGTCTTCGTCATGTCACAGGTCCCACTAGGCCTTCACGTGTTGTAATGTTGCAGCTTGACACACATCATGACATTGGTCACGATGTCACGAGGACTAGTGGGCGGCAGAGGAGTCAAAAACCCAACTTGGCTGTGACAAAAAGAAGACTGGAGGCCTGTGAATAAAGATAGAACATAAACAGCCAAACATGGAGCTGCACGGACAAGGTGATGGCCAGAGAGAGGGGAACATTTTTTTTTTTTCTATCCCCTTCCTGGCTCTTTTGAATTTAGCAAAAATGATGGTAGACTGACGAAATTTTTCTGGATTCGCACAATTCGAATCATAAAAAAAATAATTCTGACATCTTAATTTTTTTATTTGTAAAATTTGAGACTTTGATTTGTCTCAAAGCGATTAACTCATCTCTAGTAAAGATGCACATACAAGCATCGGGGCGGTGAACAAATATACAGGAGTAGAGTGTAACAACCAAACCCGCCTACCCTGTTATCACTTGATCTGTAAATTATTTGACCAGGAGGTCCTGGCGGTCCCGGAAGTCCAATTCCATCATGTCCTGGTTGCCCCTGAAAACAAGATTCAGTGTTACAGTCAAGTCTATTACATGGCATTGTCACATAGGACATATATACATTGTACTTGTAGCTTTATTTGGTGGTATTAGTAATTAGTGCAGTTTAATTATTAGTATTGTATAATTCTGCATCAGTCTTAAAGTGGTATTACAGTGAGAAACTGCTGTCCTCCATCTAGAGTAGGGATGTCAAAGAAACAAACACACAGTGGACCAAAATGAAAAACTTTGTCAAAGTCGTGGGGCAACCAGTATACAGTATAATGGGCCCCACATAGTCTTCCATACAGAATAATGGGACCCACATAGCCCTCCATATAGAATAATGGGCCCCACATAGTCCTCCATATAGAATAATAGGCCTTACATAGTCCTCCATACAGAATAATGGGTCCCACATAGTCCTCCATACAGAATAATGGGTCCCACATAGTCCTCAATATAGAATAAAGGACCCCACATAGCCCTCCATACAGAATAATGGGCCCCACATAGACCTCCATACAGAATAATAGGCCTTACATAGTCCTCCATACAGAATAATGGGTCCCACATAGTCCTCCATACAGAATAATGGGTCCCACATAGTCCTCCATACAGAATAATGGGTCCCACATAGTCCTCAATATAGAATAAAGGACCCCACATAGCCCTCCATACAGAATAAAGGACCCCACATAGCCCTCCATACAGAATAATGGGCCCCACATAGTCCTCCATACAGAATAATGGGCCCCACATAGTTCTCCATACAGAATAATAGGCCTTACATAGTCCTCCATACAGAATAATGGGTCTCACATAGTCCTCCATACAGAATAATGGGACCCACATAGTCCTCAATATAGAATAAAGGACCCCACATAGCCCTCCATACTGAATAATAGGCCTTACATAGTCCTCCATACAGAATAATGGGTCCCACATAGTCCTCCATACAGAATAATGGGTCCCACATAGTCCTCCATACAGAATAATGGGTCCCACATAGTCCTCCATACAGAATAAAGGACCCCACATAGCCCTCCATACAGAATAATGGGCCCCACATAGTCCTCCATACAGAATAATGGGCCCCACATAGTCCTCCATACAGAATAATAGGCCTTACATAGTCCTCCATACAGAATAATGGGTCTCACATAGTCCTCCATACAGAATAATGGGACCCATATAGTCCTCAATATAGAATAAAGGACCCCACATAGCCCTCCATACAGAATAATGGGCCCCACATAGTCCTCCGTACAGAATAATAGGCCTTACATAGTCCTCCATACAGAATAATGGGTCCCACATAGTCCTCCATACAGAATAATGGGTCCCACATAGTCCTCCATACAGAATAATGGGTCCCACATAGTCCTCCATACAGAATAAAGGACCCCACATAGCCCTCCATACAGAATAATGGGTCCCACATAGTCCTCCATACAGAATAATGGGTCCCACATAGTCCTCCATACAGAATAATGGGCCCCACATAGTCCTCCATACAGAATAATAGGCCTTACATAGTCCTCCATACAGAATAATGGGTCTCACATAGTCCTCCATACAGAATAATGGGACCCACATAGTCCTCAATATAGAATAAAGGACCCCACATAGCCCTCCATACAGAATAATGGGCCCCACATAGTCCTCCATACAGAATAATAGGCCTTACATAGTCCTCCACACAGAATAATGGACCCCCACAAAGTCCTCCATACAGAATAATGGCCCCACATACTCCTCCATACAGAATAATGGACCCCCACAAAGTCCTCCATACAGAATAATGGCCCCACATACTCCTCCATACAGAATAATGGACCCCCATACTCCTCCATACAGAATAATGTCCCCGCATAGTCCTCCATACAGAATAGTAGGCCCCACATAGGCCTCCATAAAGAATAATGGGCCCCGCATAGGCCTCCATAAAGAATAATGGGCCCCACATAGTCCTCCATACAGAATAATAGGCCTTACATAGTCCTCCATACAGAATAATGGGTCCCACATAGTCCTCCATACACAATAATGGGTCCCACATAGTCCTCAATATAGAATAATGGGCCCCACATAGCCCTCCATACAGAATAATGGGCCCCACATAGTTCTCCATACAGAATAATAGGCCTTACATAGTCCTCCATACAGAATAATGGGTCTCACATAGTCCTCCATACAGAATAATGGGACCCACATAGTCCTCAATATAGAATAAAGGACCCCACATAGCCCTCCATACAGAATAATGGGCCCCACATAGTCCTCCATACAGAATAATAGGCCTTACATAGTCCTCCATACAGAATAATGGGTCCCACATAGTCCTCCATACAGAATAATGGGTCCCACATAGTCCTCCATACAGAATAATGGGTCCCACATAGTCCTCCATACAGAATAAAGGACCCCACATAGCCCTCCATACAGAATAATGGGCCCCACATAGTCCTCCATACAGAATAATGGGCCCCACATAGTCCTCCATACAGAATAATAGGCCTTACATAGTCCTCCATACAGAATAATGGGTCTCACATAGTCCTCCATACAGAATAATGGGACCCACATAGTCCTCAATATAGAATAAAGGACCCCACATAGCCCTCCATACAGAATAATGGGCCCCACGTAGTCCTCCATACAGAATAATAGGCCTTACATAGTCCTCCATACAGAATAATGGACCCCCACAAAGTCCTCCATACAGAATAATGGCCCCACATACTCCTCCATACAGAATAATGGACCCCCACAAAGTCCTCCATACAGAATAATGGCCCCACATACTCCTCCATACAGAATAATGGACCCCCATACTCCTCCATACAGAATAATGTCCCCACATAGTCCTCCATACAGAATAGTAGGCCCCACATAGGCCTCCATAAAGAATAATGGGCCCCACATAGGCCTCCATAAAGAATAATGGGCCCCACATAGTCCTCCATACAGAATAATAGGCCTTACATAGTCCTCCATACAGAATAATGGGTCCCACATAGTCCTCCATACACAATAATGGGTCCCACATAGTCCTCAATATAGAATAATGGGCCCCACATAGCCCTCCATACAGAATAATGGACCCCGCATAGTCCTCTATACAGAATATTGGCCCCACATAGTCCTCCATACAGAATAATGGGTCCCACATAGTGCTCAATATAGAATAATGGGCCCCACATAGCCCTCCGTATAGAATAATGGACCCCACATAGTCCTCAATATAGAATAATGGGCCCCACATAGCCCTCCATACAGAATAATGGACCCCACATAGTCCTCTAAACAGAATATTGGCCCCAAATAGTCCTCCATGCAGAATAATGGGGCCCACATAGTCCTCCATACAGTATAATGAGCCCCACATAGTCCGCCATACAGAATATTGGCCCCACATAGTCCTCCATACAGAATATTGGCCCCACATAGTCCTTCATACAGAATAATGGCCCCACATAGTCCTCCATACAGAATAATGGCCCCACATATGGGTGGCAGTTCTGGCGTCGCGGCCCAAATATAATCACCCTGCGAGCCAGATTTGGACCACGGGCCAGAGTTTGACATGTATGATACAGAGGGAAATTGAGACATCTGTGAAACAAGGTCTGTGTACGCACGGTCATGCACAGACTGGATCCGGGTTTCCCAAACCTGAACTCAACATCCTCATATATGACTATGAGGTTCTCAAGTTTGGGTCAGGAGAACTGTGACCAGTCCACGTATCCACCTTAAAAGATAGGGAGTAAATGTTTTATTGTTGGAACATCCCTTTAACATGAGGACGCCTGCTGTTTAGCTGCTACTTTTGGTTGTGTTTCGCCAAATTGTTTATATGGAAATATTTCTCAGCTCATACTCATCATTCATACTTACTTCTTCTCCTTTATCCCCCTTGTCTCCCCTAGGTCCCTGGAGTATAAGAGAATGCCTGTTAGTTGTACATTTTTTCTGGAGTTGCTTTTAAATACAGAAAATCAAGAGCTGATAAATAAAAATATATAAAATCGGGTGTCTCAAGAAAAAGTGCACTGATGTCCTGTACTTACCTCAAGACCCGGGAATCCATCTACTCCAGGTCTTCCATCCAAACCTGGAATTCCACGATCTCCCTAAGATAACAAAAAAAACAAAACCAGAGGGACATGAAAGGGAAGCAAAGGCTTTATTTTTGTTCTGGGTTCAGGTAAGTGGACATGAAGAGAAAAAGGCAAAAAAGAGTCCAGCTACTGCAAAAATATTTTTTTTTGGAAAAAACATTATTAAAAACATAATTTATTTGAATGCTCTAAAAACAAGAAAAACAGCATTAGGGCCTACGCGTTTCGAGTGCTACCACGCTTAATAATAGCCAGAAAACAAAACAGAGGGACATGAAAGGGAAGCAAAGGCTTTATTTTTGTTACCTAATGTGTTTATGTATTAAATTAAGGGAAGATTTTACATCATGTATGAACAGGACAGATTATTACCTTTAATCCTTGTTTTCCTACTTGTCCCTGTAAACAGAAAACATGTGAAATGATGGGCTGCACTAGCAATAAGGCCTGTTTCACAAATCCAACTTTCATAGTCTGGACCGGTCCAAACTCAACAACTTCACAAGCTGCCGAGTTTGGGTTAGGAGACCCATGTTGGTCCAGACTTGGATGTCCAAACTTGGACCAAAAGGTTGGAGTGTGAAACCAGCCTGATACGCATTTTCAGTTTCATTCATTCTCTCTGAATTAGGGTTTCATAGGGTTCTGGTGAGGGGTGCCAGAAGACAGCTAAAGTTTTCATAACAGCAAAAAATTCTGCAAATTACTGTCTTAAATCTGAGAGCAACGTAATGGAAGCACAGAAACCCAGATCCCAGCAAGTTGCCACTTATGGGGCTGCTTGCAGTAGTTTCAATAAAATGACTGTTTTATCAGCAGAGGAGAAAAGAGGCGCTCCCTGTGTGATACCACTACCGGTAGATGAGGATGAACTGGAGGGTTGTGTGCGGCACAACTCCAGGGAAAAGTAAACTTGCTTTGAGAGTAGGGCTGCTGCTCGGGCCGCTGAACTCACACCCGGTGGGTGGAGGACATATTAAGTGAAGTGAAGGAGAGGGCCGGTGGATCCCGGGCGATATTGCTGCCGAAAGTGATTCCAGGTGGTGAGGATGAAAAAAATATTTTTTCTTTAATTTTTTTTTTTTATCTCTAACACCTGGAATCACTTTCAGCAGCTGCAGTGCCCTGGATCCACTGCCCCTCTCCTTCCCTTTGCTTTTTATCAGCAGGAAATTATCACTAGAGGACTAGTTGTCTTGTGTGATGCAGTTGTCTTGTACCATGGGCTCTGTATAACTCCACCCCCTCCACTGATTGGCAGTTTTGAGTGTATAGGCATAAAGCTGCCAATCGGTGGTGTGGGCGGGGTTATACAGGGCTCAGCATTCAGAGAACTGCTAGATCTGCAGCAGAGAAAACAGTGATTGTATCATAACTACAGAAAAAAGCCCAGTAAGTGATACATCAGTGGAATCAGGGTCTCTGCCCCTACATTAAGCTGTTCTCAGATAACACACACAAAAACCTGGTAAAAGATTCCTTTTAAAAGGGGTATTCCCAACTAGGACATTCATGGCAAATCTAGTCTGTCATTATCATGACTACTATACAAGTGAATGAACCTCATTATTTATAGCACTTCCATAAAAAAAATAATTGTGTCACATTTTTGAATATGCAAAGTATGAGAAAGCAAAAAGTGTCATGTCCTGCAACACCAGCAGTTCACACCGATGATACCTTTATACATTTTCCCCAGTATTTCGTCAACTTTACTAGAGTTTGTAATGACCGAAGCGACACAACCCTGCAGTAAATACACCAACAACTGTATATAATTACCTGCGCACCCCGAGCTCCGTGACCACCGTAACCAAATCCAGAACCTTCCATGTCGTCCTGGAAAAAGAAGCAAATGTAAGTCATTTCTGAACTGTAAATCAGATTATATAATGTTACATGCTAACATTATTCAGCTTTTATTCCTACATAAAGTTGAACCCCTGCAAATATACAGCCATTAATATAATAGAATTCAACATGGACTCAAAGTGACTTTGCGTTGACTCTATTTTACGCAAATAATGTGTTAGTCATTGAGTCCTTGCTGTATTAGATTTTAGTTATTGATGAAGGAACAAGAACAAGCCATCGGAAGGCTCCAATTCTCTGAATTCATGTACAATTGTAGACATTTTTGCCTAGTTAAAGTATTTTTATTCCTGTGGTAGGGCTATTATCAGTCATATTATTCATGGCTTCTGTTACTTACAAATCCTACAGCTAATCCAGGTCCAGCTGGACCAGGAGGCCCTGGAGGTCCGGGTAATCCACGTGGTCCAATTGGCCCAGGAAGTCCTGCCAAGCCGATTTCTCCAGGCGTTCCTGGGATTCCAGCTTCCCCAGCGCTTCCCTATAGAAAGGCAAATGGAAAAGGAAAAGTTTTAAAGAAGAGGTACAGCTAAGAAGCATGCGCTAGTGTTGACTCAATGACTTAGTACATGAGATTATTGTGTGATCATCAAGACCACAAACCTGAATCCTGACAACCAGGATCAGCCAGCTGACACTTAACTGGTTGTCATATGACACTTGGAATTGCCGCTCCTGTGAGCGTTTCTCAAAAGGTTACAAAGGTTACATATAGGACAAGATACTATAATGTTGGCCTCCTATTTAATCAGACTTTCTTAGTCGTCTTCCAGTTCATTAGTTGCCATTTGTAGGGATTGTTTGGGTCATGGTCACACTTTCTGTTTTGCTGCCGTTTATTAAGATATTGGATGTAACCAACACTGTTTCCACTAAAGGGTCACTAGTAGGGACGAGCGGATCCATGGATGTTCGAACCCCATAGAAACCAATGAGGTTTAGTGCTGTAAAATGGCTGTTTAATGGTCGTATAGTAAGAGCTAGGGGGATGCAAAAGGTAGCAAAATGGGGGGTAAGAGCGGACAATTACCCTGCAAAAAATGTGGATAGGGAAATGCTTAAATAACATAGAATAAAAAAATAATAATCTTAAACCAGGAGGCGGAGATCCAAGTGAAGGAGTGGAGCAGTGCCTTGCATGTGTAGTTTACTGTACTTGTTAATAAATATACAGTATAAATGAAAAAAAAATGATTTGAGGGTCCCCCCCTATTTTTAATAACCAGCCAAGGGAAAGTAGACAGATGTGAGCTGGTTTTATTATGCTGGAGAAGGGCCAATATCAATTACAAGCCAAGATAAAGCAGACAGCTGGGGGCTGCACAACCACCGGATCACGGGTGGGCCAGCCAATCACAGCCATGCCAATAGTTGGCAATGCTGTGATTGCTGCGGAAGTGCCCATAGGCCAAAAACTTTATTTGGCACTGAACGAGAACAGTAAAACAGACTTCTGGCAAAAAGTCCGTGTTCAGAGTTTGGCTCTGGACACCAGGTGTCTGATACAAACCCTGAACTTTACAGTTCGGGATTGCTCATCCATAGTCACTGGAAACATTTCCTAGAATCGGATTTTTAAAAAGTAACCACATTTCCAGTAAATCTTTACGTATGTATTTTTGACCCTTTTGCAGCACAGCACAAAGTGTGAAGCTGGTATAAAGAGTTTTTTGCATCTTATAAAATGATGACATATCACTAAGATATACCATCACTTTATAATTGATAGTGACCACCACTGCCGATTATAAAGTGATGGCATATAACAGGGCAGAGAGTGATAGGACTTACAGCTTCATGTCCTACCACAGGATCCATCTGTATCACCGTCAGGTAAGCGGGTCTCACCCAGAGATTGGTGGCACCTATCAAGACGCCCAGGGCATGTGCACTGTACAAATCTTTTCCACTAGCTATGCCACTGCTACTTTTTTTTTTGTTGATATATTTTACCCCGGAGAATTTTGACCCCAAAGCCACAGTCTTTGTAGTTGGTCACTCCTCGCAACACCACTGCCCGTCTGTGCCGGGAGCTGCAGTATGACTACTCATTTGAATGAGGCTGTACTACCATTTTCCTACATTGGCAATATTGGGGGTACAGCACTAAAACAGCTTTGTGTCTCCTTCATTATCGGTATATGTGGGAATGCCATTATTTTATAAGATGGGAAAGCCAATTTAAAAACAAGTTTGATTAATTTTCCTTGTAAAACTTGGTTACTAACTTTTTTTGTGCATTTGATGTATAAATTTATGATTTATTGTAATTGTAAATATTTGATAACACATCTGTAAATTCTATCATTTTGTAACTCTCCTCTTCTAGTCTTTGTAGCCTTTTATAATCTACTATTCTAGTTGCACGGGTCACACAACAGAAACCGCTAAATCAAACATGGCAATGTACAGCACAGCAGTTCATGAAACACCACACACTACAGAACATGTCTATCCACGGGAAAACATTAAAGAGGATCGCCCCACTCTTCCTCCCAGGTTGGATTCTGTAATCACCAAATATTACAATTCTGAATTGACAAATTCCATTATTCCTCCTTGGATTGTGCGAATACTTTGAAAACCCGGTGTGACCATTCCCCCTTGTCCATACGCAGTCTCACTTTCTACACCAACTGGACAGTGTCAGAGTGTGTACGGGCACCTTTTATGTTCAAGGGGAATAGCAATTCCCAATTTATCCCTTCATTCTCAGATGGAGCGGAAAGGTCCTCGGTAACTATTACGGCAGCAGTGTTATAAATAGTACACACAAGGGTCAATCTCCTCCACATGCCGGGTCAATGTCTGTACCAACGTCTTACGTCGCATGCTGGTAGAGCCAAACACAGGTCCATACAACAACGCATGCTGGGAGTTGGTCACCCATTACCTGGATTGCTGGCTCAAGGGAGAAACGAGACAGAATCTCCCTCAAATAAGAGGGGATTGGGGACAAGGTGCTCTGCGAGACATTGGAAATAATTCCCAAAAAATAGAAGAAAATTATTAAAAAGGACTGACAATTGTTGCTAAAATATAAACATAAGTGATCAACTTACTTTTGTTCCAGGTGCTCCTGGAAGCCCAATTTCACCATCTAAACCCTGGAAAGGTGCAAAAGAAGAACTGAATAAATGAATGAATGAGTGAAGTACAATCATAATTGGCTGTTTCTATGGGGCAGATCATAAGTATGGGTGGACACATGGCTTATCCCTAGGAAAGTGAATGCTTTACTAAAGGAACCAGAAAAACTGAGCTTGTGCCCATTACCTCTAGAGTTTGGAGACAGTTTAATGTAAGATCATTTCCAGTGTGACCATAGTCATTAGCGGTTACATTTCTTCCCAGCACTGCTTTTCACACTTGTATCATTTTCCCTCCTCATTTCCAAACTTGTGTTTTAGTATAATAACATAAATCTATCTTGCCAGGATATTGAAAGCCTACCCTCTCGCCAGCAAGTCCAGGAGTCCCTGGGATTCCATCTTTTCCCGGGGGTCCCTAAATCACCGAAAAAAAAAAAAGAAGAAGAAGAAGAAAATATTAAAACATGCAGCTACTACATTTTGGTTGTAAATCAGATTTGAGATGAAAAACAAATCTAATTAATTCATGGTCTTGAACGCAGATGTTACTCACTCCAGGTTCGTATTATCGAAACGTGTGATACTCAACCTCACGGATACTCGTTTCCTTATGTCAGGACTTTTTCAATTTCGGATCATGGGCTTGGTAGATAACTGGGCATTACATGAAATCCTGGCATTGAGATGGCAGTTTTATGTTTTTCTGCCCATGACATGACATACAGTTGTCTTATCAATCCATGATCATAGGTATCACCTATTGCTTGTATCCATCCAGCTGACAATTTCATTAAAAAATTGTCTAAGGGAAGGATAAAAATAAGTTGTTCTGTCACACGAACGATGGCAGAAACAACTGTGTAGCCCTTATCTAATTGTGAACTTTATTGTTGTATTTCTTCTGATATGATGAGCTAAATGCAAACAATACATTATGCATCTATGGAGTTTTAAACATTACCGGAGGACCGGGAAAACCGGGCTTTCCATCTTGTCCAGGGCTTCCAGGTAGGCCAGGAGGACCAGGGATTCCTGTGGTGTTCATTCCAAACGTTCCTGGTACTCCTGGCAATCCAGGTACACCAGGAGGGCCAGGTGGGCCAGGGAGACCAGGTCGGCCCTGCAAAAGGAACAGGAAGGCACAAGTTTAGACATGGCTGAAAGTCAAAATTATAGCTCTAGAAGTTTACGATTGGGCACTTAATACCATGGTCAACTGTTCTACTTTTGAGGATTAGGAGTTTCATTCTTTGACATGTAAAAGTCTCATTGCAAAAGTAAAATCCCTGGATAACGTCAGAGTTAAGGCTCCTGCAGATGAAGGGATTAATTTTCGATCCGAGTGCGATCTAACAAAACATCGGATCAGACTGGGTCCAATGTTATGCTATGGGACCGTGCACATGTCCGATTTTCTTTCCTCAGACAGAGCCTGTTCAAGGAATAATCGAAACATGCCTTAGTTTGATCCGCTATTGGGACCAGACACACTGCCATGCAAGTCAATGAGTGAGTGGAAACTTGGATGACATCTGAGTGTGGTCCGACTGACAATAGAGAAGATGGAGATTTTTTTTTCTCCATCTTCTCCTCATCCGATCACACTCCGATTATACTTTGCATAATTGGTCCTATCCTCTTGGATGAGAGAACAGACGGCCATCTGCACCTGCCCTTAGACTCATATCACACCGCGTCTGGAGACCAATGCCCTTATTCAACAGACAAAAGCCAGATAAGTGTCCCTTTTAGCCTCCATCAGACTACTTTATATCCTTGAGTTTACTTTTTTTCGGAAACATAGGACGTATGTTACAGTACAAACGGAGCCTATGTCAGTATATCTATCAATGCAATGCTTGGGTTATGGATGCAAAAATTTAAGCCCTTTCTGGGGCAATTATATACACTGCTCAAAAAAATAAAGGGAACACTTAAACAACAGAATATAACTCCAAGTAAATCAAACTTCTGGAAATCAAACTGTCCACTTAGGAAGCAACACTGATTGACAATCAATTTCACATGGTGTTGTGCAAATGGAATAGACAATAGATGGAAATTATTGGCAATTATCAAGACACCCTCAATAAAGGAGTGGTTCTGCAGGTGGGGACCACAGACCACATCTCGGTACCAATGCTTTCTGGCTGATGTTTTGGTCACTTTTGAATGTTGGTTGTGATTTCACACTCGTGGTAGCATGAGACGGACTCTACAACCCACAGAATTTGCTTAGGCGGTGCAGCTCATCCAGGATGGCACATCAATGCGAGCTGTGGCAAGAAGGTTTGCTGTGTCTGTCAGCGTAGTGTCCAGAGGCTGGAGGCACTACCAGGAGACAGGCCAGTACACCAGGAGACGTGGAGGGGGTCATAGGATGGCAACAACCCAGCAGCAGGACCGCTACCTCCGCCTTTGTACAAGGAGGAACAGGAGGAGCACTGCCAGAGCCCTGCAAAATGACCTTCAGCAGGCCACAAATGTGCATGTGTCTGCACAAACGGTTAGAAACAGACTCCATGAGGGTGGTATGAGGGCCCGACATCCACAGATGGGGGTTGTGCTCACAGCCCAACACCTTGAACTCCAGGATTGGCAAAGTCGCCACTGGCGCCCTGTGCTCTTCACAGAAGAAAGCAGGTTCACACTGAGCACATGTGACAGACGTGACAGAGTCTGGAGACACCATGGAGAGTGATCTGCTGCCTGCAACATCCTTCAGCATGACCGGTTTGGCAGTGGGTCAGTAATGGCGTGGGGTGGCATTTCTTTGGCGGGCCGCACAGCCCTCCATGTGTTTGCCACAGGTAGCCTGACTGCCATTAGGTACCGAGGTGATATCCTCAGACCGCTTGTGAGACCACATGCTGGTGCGGTTGGCCCTGGGCTCCTCCTAATGCAGGACAATGCCAGACCTCATGTGGCTGGAGTGTGTCAGCAGTTCCTGAAAGATGAAGGCATTGAAGCTCTGGACTGGCCCGCCCGTTCCCCAGACCTGAATCCGATTGAGCACATCTGGGACATCATGTCTCGCTCCATCCACCAACGTCACGTTGCACCACAGACTGTCCAGGAGTTGGCGGATGCTTTAGTCCAGGTCTGGGAGGAGATCCCCAGGCATTGTAGGGAGGTCATACAGGCACGTGGAGGCCACACACAATACTGATCCTCATTTTGACTTGTTTTAAGGACATTACATCAAAGTTGGATCAGCCTGTAGTGTGTTTTTCCACTTTAATTTTGGGGGTGACTCCAAATCCAGGCCTCCATTGGTTAATAAATTTGATTTCCATTGATGATTTTTGTGTGATTTAGTTGTCAGCACATTCAACTTTGTACAGAACAAAGTTTTCAATGAGAATATTTCATTCATTCAGATCTAGGATGTGTTATTTGAGTGTTCCCTTTATTTTTTTGAGCAGTGTATATCCTACACACATTTGACATATATAGGGTTCACACGTTTGTGACGCAACACAGACATCCTGAAACAGTAAAGCAATTGCATAGCCAATATAATCTCCTGTGTGTGAAATACACATTTGTGGTTGGTAATGGCTACATTTAATATTATTATTGCAGGATTGCAAATAACTGTGATATTCCCAGAGCAGTAAAGGGACCACAAACTGGAGAAGTGTTTGACCCAAAGATAAGAAGTATACAGTGGGTACGGAAAGTATTCAGACCCCTTTAAATTTTTCACTCTTTGTTTCATTGCAGCCATTTGGTAAATTCTAAAAAGTTCATTTTTTTCTCCTTAAAGTACACTCTGCACCCCATCTTGACTGAAAAAGACCAGAAATGTAGAAATTTTTGCAAATTTATTAAAAAAGAAAAACTGAAATATCACATGGTCATAAGTATTCAGACCCTTTGCTCAGACACTCATATCTAAGTCACATGCTGTTCATTTCCTTGTGATCCTCCTTGAGATGGTTCTACTCCTTCATTGGAGTCCAGCTGTGTTTAATTAAACTGATAGGACTTGATTTGGAAAGGCACACACCTGTCTATATAAGACCTCACAGTTCACAGAGCATGTTAGACCAAATGAGAATCATAAGCTCAAAGGAACTGCCGAAGGAGCTCAGAGACAGAATTGTGGCAAGGCACAGATCTGGCCAAAGTTACAAAATAATTTCTGCATTACTCAAGGTTCCTAAGAGCACAGTGGCCTCCATAATCCTTAAATGAAAGAAGTTTGAGACCACCAGAAGTCTTCCTAGACCTGGCCATCCAGCCAAACTAAGCAATCGTGGGAGAAGAGCCTTGGTGAGAGAGGTAAAGATGAACCCCAACATCACTGTGGCTGAGCTCCAGAGATGCAGTAGGGAGATGGGAGAAAGTTCCACAAAGTCAACTATCACTGCAGCCCTCCACCAGTATGGGCCTTTATGGCAAAGTGGCCCAACGGAAGGCTCTCCTCAGTGCAAGACATATGAAAGCCCGCATAGAGTTTGCTCAAAAACAGATGAAGGACTCCCAGACTATGAGAAATAAGATTCTCTGGTCTGATGAGATGAAGATAGACCTTTTTGGTAATAATTCTAAGCGGTATGTATGGAGAAAACCAGGCACTGCTCATCACCTGCCCAATACAATCCCAACAGTGAAACATGGTAGTGGCAACATCACGCTATGGGGGGTGTTTTTCAGCTGCAGGGACAGGACGACTGGTTACAATTGAAGGAAACATGAATGCGGCCAAGTACAGAGATATCCTGGATGAAAACCTCTTCCAGAGTGCACTGGACCTCAGACTTGGCCGAAGGTTCACATCCCAACAAGACAATGACCCTAAGCACACAGCTAAAATAACAAAGGAGTGGCTTCAGAACAACTCTGTGACCATTCTTGACTGGCCCAGCCAGAGCCCTGACCTAAACCCAATTGAGCATCTCTGGAGAGACCTGAAAATATCTGTCCGCAAACATTCACCATCCAACCTGACGGAACTGGAGAGGATCTGCAAGGAAGAATTGCAGAGGATCCCCAAATCCAGGTGTGAAAAACTTGTTGCATCATTCCCAAGAAGACTCATGGTTGTACTAGCTCAAAAGGGTTCTTCTACTCCGTACTGAGCAAAGGGTCTGAATACTTCTGACCATGTGATATTTCAGTTTTTCTTTTTTAATAAATTGGCAAAAATTCTGTTTTTTTTTCAGTCAAGATGGGGTGCAGAGTGTACTTTAATGAGAAAGAAAATGAACTTTTTAGAATTTACCAAATGGCTGCAATGAAACAATGAGTGAAAAATTTAAAGGGGTCTGAATACTTTCCATACCAACTAGAATTGCAACATAATTGCTGGTATCTAAAAAATTCACTGGCACGGTTCCGGAATCAAGTACTTGCGTAAATGCTCTCCTTGGCTTCTTTCCTTTCTGCTTCTGTACTCTGACATGCAGTATTGTAATTTTTGCACGGCTTTCTAAAAAGTGATATCTCACATCTGTATTATGAGATGATTTTTTCCAATTTCTAGAGCTTAACTTGAAATTCATGATAATCTTTAGACAAAGCTTAGGATGTTCAAGTCCAAACTTGGTCTAAGAAAAGATCTAGACCAGTTGTCTCCAACCTCTGGTTCTCCATGGTTTAGCCCCTCCATACATTCTAGATAGCTCTGGGCCAACAGCTACGTCTCTTGACTCCCCCATACACAGGTGGGAGGGTCCTTACAAATTAGACTGTCAGTCGGTCCCACCGATACTGGCGTGTTTGGCAGATGCTAGTGTAGTTTGCACGGAGGCCTCTAGAGTAGGAGCAGCTTGATTCCACAGATGCCACCATTAGTTTGGGTTATTAGAGATTTGTTTCCATCATGCAGATATAAAAATGTGTCCATATTGTGCTCGTGTGAAACTTACTAATATTAATTATGTTTTAAGACAATAGCTTTTTATTCTTCCCAGCATTATTCTCCGCATCCACAACTAGACGTACAGGATACACATCTATTACTTTAGACTTACTCTGAAGTTCTCTGTGTCCCCTCCGTATCCAGAACCTTCCATGTCAATAAATGTCTAAAAATAAAGTGAAAATGTCAGTAAAAAAACCCCAAATAAACAAAAACACATCCCACAACGTCTGACAATGTAACGTGTATGGGATTGTAAGGCAGGGATCAGTATGACATTAATGCCCGAGATAAGCAGCACTAGCGCCTGGTGACGGCGTTGCTCACATTCTCACACTAAAATATCCTGTTCACATTAGCCGACTTGCAGCACTAAATAACCGTGGATCAGCTACTTCTTTGCTGAGTGGCTGTCGTTTAATAGCCACAGACAGACCCAGCTTCAAACATACACCGAATGAATGATATGTAGTTAGCGTTCAACGTTTTCGGCAGCACAGGTCCTGGTTACATAGGATAATGAGCTGCCGAGAATGATGATCTGTTGTGCAGCACAAAAGATCATTTCAGCCGATGATCAGCAGCCTATTTAGACCGCAGGATTATCAGGAAACCAGTGTTTCTAGGATGCTCGTTCACGAAAATCATGCATTGTGAGTGGACATTAAAGGGGTATTCCCATCTCCAAGATCCTATCCCAATATGTAGCAGGTGTAATAATAATATTAGCAAATACCTTCAATTAGAAATGTAGTATAGTATTTTTTATTCGCTATGTCTTTTTCCTCATGTGCAGGCATTGCAGGACCTTAGGTATCCACGGTTACGACCACTAGCAGCTAGCTAACTGTCACTTTATCAGTGGACGTAACCATGAATACCTAAGGCCCTGCAATGCCTGCACATGAGGAAAAAGACATAGCGAATCAAAAATACTATACTACATTTCTAATTGGAGGCATTTGCTAATATTTTTATTACAGCTACTACATATTGATACTACATAAGATCTGGGAGATGGGAATACCACTTTAAGTCTATCTTCATACTATACAGTCCAACGAGTTGCATAGCTGGGTCACACTTGCAACACAATTTCTGGACTTAGCAAGGTAACATATGCAAATGTGTGAAAAAAACTGTATAAAGATTGTATAACCGATTGTGCACATACATATATCTGCTGGATCAGTATATGTTAGACCATTCAGAAATACACAAGAATCAATAAAAAAAAAATGCCGAACTTTGTGGTCATAGATGATACTGAATACAAAGTTCTTAAAGAATAAAAAAAAACCTTTATTGAACAAACATTTGGTTACATGGTGGCACTGTACTAAACGGGTGCACACACATCAGATTAAAATCATAAAAATATATATATAACAAAAATATATATCTGTATAAGGTAAAAATGAATGTACGGTATATAGTATAATACACTCTGGACCAAACAAGGCAAAAGAATATTCAATGCAAGGTGCAGATATAGGTAGATAGACACCTGAGGTCTAGAAATAAAAATTCTCAAGAATAAATGGTGTATATGAAGGCAGAAACCTCAGAGTGTGACAATAAATGAGGGAATCAAACAGGTAGCTAGCATGTGCAAATAACCTGTATTCAAATCATTTATACAGTGGGGGAAATAATTAATTGATCCCTTGCTGTTTTTGTAAGTTTGTCCACTGACAAAGACATGAACAGTCTATAATTTTAAGGATAGGTTAATTTTAACATTGAGAGATAGAATATCCGAAAAAAAACAAGAAAATCACATTGTATAAATTAGATAATTTTTTTTGCATTTTGCAGTGAGAAATAAGTATTTGATCCCTCTGGCAAACAACACTTAACAATTGGTGGCAAAACCCTTGTTGGCAAGCACAGCAGTCAGACGTTTTTGTAGTTGATGATGAGGTTTGCGCACATGTCAGGAGGAAGCTTGGTCCACTCCTTTTTGCACATCATCTCTAAATCATTCAGATTCTGAGGCTGTCGCTTGGCAACTCGGAGCTTCAACTCCCTCCATAAGTTTTCTATGGGATTAAGGTCTGGAGACTGACTAGGCCACTCCATGACCTTACTGTGCTTCTTTTTGAGCCACTCCTTTGTTGCCTTGGCTGTATGTTTTGGGTCATTGTCTTGCTGGAAGACCCAGCCACGACCCATCTTCAATGCTCTTACTGAGGGAAGGAAGTTGTTGGGCAAAATCTCGCGATACATGACCCCATACATCTTCCCTTCAGTATGGTGCAGTCGTCATGTCCCCTTTGCAGAAAAGCACCCCCAAAGTATAATGTTTCCCCCACCATGCTTCACGGTTGGGACGATGTTCTTAGGGTTGTACTCATCCTTCTTCCTCCAAACACGGCGAGTTGAGTTAATGCCAAAGAGCTCAATTTTTGTCTCATCTGACCACAGCACCTTCTCCCAATAACTCACAGAATCATCCAGGTGTTCATTAGAAAATTTTGGATGGGCCTGCACATGTGCCTTCTTAAGCAGGGGGACCTTGCGGGCACTTCAGGATTTTAAACCTTTAAGGTGTAATGTGTTACCAATGGTTTTCTTGGTGACTGTGGTCCCAGCTGCCTTGAGATCATTAACAAGTTCCCCCCGTGTAGTTTTATGCTGATCTCTCACCTTCCTCATGATCAAGGATACCCCACGAGGTGAGATTTTGCATGGTGCCCCAGATCGATGTCGATTGACAGTCATTTTGTATTTCTTCCATTTTCTTACTATTGCACCAACAGTTGTCTCCTTCTCACCCAGCGTCTTACTTATGGTTTTGTAGCCCATTCCAGCTTTGTGCAGGTCTATGATCTTGTCCCTGACATCCTTAAAAAGTTCTTTGGTCTTGCCCAGGTTGTAGAGGTTAGAGTCTGACTGATTAATTGAGTCTGTGGACAGGAGTCTTTTATACAGGTGACTATGTAAGACAGCTGTCTTTAATGCAGGTAACGAGTTGATTAGGAGTGTCTAACTGGTCTGAAGGAGAAAGGACTCAATGGTTTGTAGGGGATCAAATACTTATTTCTCACTGCAAAATGCAAAAAAATGTATCTAGTTTATACAATGCGATTTTCTTGATTTCTTTTTGGATATCCTATCTCTCAATGTTAAAATTAACCTACCCTTAAAATTATAGACTGTTCATGTCTTTGTCAGTGGGCAAACTTACAAAAACAGCAAGGGATCAAATACTTATTTCCCCCACTGTATGTACGAAGAGAGCACCTAGCATAATGCTGTGGTTAATGGTAATCTGCTAAATGGAGCACATATATTAAATTATATATAAAGAAGCCATAGAGACATTACATTAAGTGGTCCAGGTAGATGAGTATGGCGCCCACTTTGACGCGCGTTTCGGTATACACCTTCATCAGATGCGATTTTTATGATTTTAATCTGATGTGTGTGCATCAGGTTCCTACAGTGCCACCATGTAACCAAATGTTTGATTAATAAAGGTTTTTTATTCTTTAAGATCTATATATTCAGTATCATCTATGACCACAAAGTTCAGCGTTTCTTTTATCGGTTCAATAGTTGGGAAACAGGTCCACTGTACGAGGAGCTGAAATGACTACTGTACCGTTTATTCAATAGATACTAACAAAGAGTCATAGTTACGGGTACCACTCCTCTTATTGGTGATTATTAGCAGCTATCTATACATGTAGATACATGGAGCTGGGGAGGATTCCCCTGTAGTCTTCTTTCGCTGCTATGAACAAAGTTTCACAAATTATTTTTGACCGATTTGGGCTCAGAGCAGCAGAACACTATCTTTGCCTTTCAGATTTTGAAAAATTTCAAACACGTTATTTGCTATACTATATTGTAAAAACGAAGAAAGTTACATTTCCCTTTAGACTGCAAAAATATATATATGATTTGTACTAATAAAATTTACTTTTAAACACTTTCTTAATCATATCCTGTCAGATCCACCATTCTTGCTTCAGGTCACATGATGCTGGGTCCTCTCTTCCAGCGATATGCCTGATCACATGTCCAATCATGTGCTGTACATTGTGCTATAATATTGCTACAGACTGTGCATGTAGAAGATGTCACTTCTAATGACATGTACATCGGGGAGGCCAAAACAGGGACAATGCTGTACAGCATGTGATCAGATAAGATGTCGGAAGAGGACACCGAGCATCCTGTGACCCATAGAGAAAACTGCAGATCTGAGCGCATATGATTAGTAAGGTATATTACAAAAATACAACATGACATAAAAAAAAACAAAACACTGCCTCGGTGTTTTAGAAAAGATACAATGGATCATATAAAGTTCCTGGATTTTTCCCCGGCCACCTATCATCCCTGATTATACACCCAAATTTCTGATAACTTTCCAGTTTGATAAAAAAAAATCTTACCAGTTTATCCATTTTAGAAGCTGGGCCAGGTGGGCCTGGAGGTCCTGGTGGTCCTGGTAGACCTCTGACACCAACTCCTTGATCACCCTAAAAAAGAAGACAACCCATATTCAGAGAGCGAAATGTCAATCCTTATTTTTTAGGTCATAGAATAAATCTATTTTATCCAATTCTTCATTTTCGTATTTCATCATTTCACTGTTTGTAAAATTGTGCTTACTTCTATAATAGTTTAGGTATGCTTAAACGGGATGTCCGCTGAAAATAAGAAATCACATATCTGCATAATGTATGAAGAAAACTTGCTAATCGGTCAAGATCCGACCTCCGGAACCGACAGGATGGGAAATGTTTCTCCCCATTACAGAATGGAGAGGCAGGTCTGATGCTCCAGTGCTGCTCTATTCATTCTCTATGGGGCTGCTGGAAAAAGATGACTGCAGCATTCAGAGTCCCACAGAGAAACAAAATGGCGTGGCGGTCGCACACTGCCGCGCCATTTTGCCAATCGGTGCGTGTCTAAGAGGTCGGAACTGTCCCTCTCTATAAGTTATCACCTATCCAGTGGATAGATAATAATTGGTAATCACCGAATAACCCCTTTAAACCCTACAAAGCCATTATGGATTTACACCAATACACAGAGTTTTACAGGAGGTGGAAATGTACCTTATCTCCCTTCTGTCCAGAATCTCCTGGTGTTCCTGGGAATCCCTGAGGTCCAACTTCACCCTAGTGAAATAAACACATATAGATATTTTAGGGAAGTTCTTGATATAAAGATTGCAATATTATTAATATGTTTAAGGCGGCAGTAATGGCCTAGCAGTGGAATATCAATATACTAGTCTCAAGTTGGAAAATTCTGTATTATTCAAAAGTTTTATGCCTCTTTTTTATGTCTCTATCAAGCTGCTTAACGTTTAACTAAAATTTATCCATAGCAAAACCAAAGAAATGAGCCGGACTATAAGCTGGTATACGAGCAAAGAGTAAGAGCTCGTTCATCTATATCACACTTTTACTTTAAAGAGGTTGTCCACTACTTTTACACTGATGGCCTATCTTTGGGATAGGCCATCAATGTCTGATTGTCCGGGGTCCTACACATCTGCCTCCTATTCAGATCAATGCAGTACTACAAGTAGACGGCCAGCTCCGCAAGCAAGTATTTCCGGCTGGTGGTTGGCGCCGCTACCGATAACAGCTGATTGGCGGGGGTGCCAGGTGTCGGACCCCGGCCGATTAGACATTGATGACCTATCCTAAGGATAAAAGTAGTGTACAACCTCTTTAAAGTACAGAGTTGTATGCGATACAGCGAGCAAAGCTAAAGTCAACACTGGTAATAATTTACCCTTAAATGAGGCACGGTTTATCACATGCAACACAAAACATAAAGGAAAGGTCACAGCAGTAATAATACAAGTGACTTACAGCTTTGCCGTCTTCTCCAGGGTCACCCTGAAATCAGAAAAAGGGTTTAGTTCTAAGTAAGAAAAGTGGTATACAAAATATATAGAAATCACACCAGGTACAGTAATAAATCTCACCCCAAAAAAACATCATTATCTGCACAGAGCTCTTCCGAATAGATACTGAAAACAGCCATCTGCACAAGGAAATTCTAAAATGCTGCACCGATCCAGCCGCAATCTACCTAATGCTACCAGCTGGAGTCAAATAGCAGGGATCGGTTATATATTTGTCATCAAAATGGTTATCCAGAACCGGACACATCCACATTGGTAGATGAGCGGTGCTGATGATGTGCTGTCAGATGAGAGATGCCAGAACACGTGCACAGCGGGCAGGAATCATGCACCCATCTGCTGGTGCCATCAGCACTGCTCCCAACCCGACGCAGAAGAGAACAGTGTCGGCAACCTCTTAGGAAAGAGGATTCCAGCTCATCAATCCTCCCAGAGGTGCACGGGCACATCAGCTTGTCAGATGTTACCGGGGAAGAGATGCACTTCCAGAGAGGACTAAAATCTTCAAATTTATTTCAGGAACATAAATATAGACAGGACAGCTCAGTCAGCAAATCTGACACGTTTTGACCAGAAGGTCATAATCATGGTTGTCTTTAATGAAATAGGTGGGAAACGCTTTGTAAATTATCATCTTTTCCATCACATGTAGACAACCTAATGGTTTTAATTTTGGTGTTTTTTTTTATTGTTACAGGGAACCTGATGACTAATGCTTCTCCTCAAACCCTGCCGCCTTCTCTCCACCCTGCTCCGCTAGTATGCAGTTCTCTCCCTATACACACAGAGAGAGACCTGTCAATCAAGCAGACCCAGGCGAGGAGAAGCCGCAGGAGCTCTGCCCCAGTAACTAATCTCCCCGTTCCTGGCTCCTGTTTAAACTATAGTCCTGATGCATCAAACAGTTTTAGCCAGTTTCCTAATGTAAAACTGCTTGCTGTTGCAAAAATTGTGTGACTTTAATTTTTTTTTTTAAATGGGTGTAGCTTAGCCAAAAGGTGTGTTTTGAAGCACTGTTGTCAAATTCATCATAATTTGCAATAAAAAAGTGGCGTAAATTACAACATACTGTAATATATTCTAGTCAAGAACCAGAGCACATTCCTTGCGGTGGTGCGCGCCTCATAAAGTGGTTTTACGGCCTTAAAAAAGATGGCCACAACTTTTTATTATGCCCCCAATGTATCCCACCGGGGCCCATAACAGTTTTTGTAAATACTTTCTGTTGCAATTACTTCCTGCGAGCGGCGCTATCCTTGGCTGCTCACAGGTATCATGTGACCCCCGCTGATGTCACATCAAGTAAGGCGTGACATCAGTGACGTGGTCCCAGCGGATGTGGATGCTTTCCCATTTAATGAGGAGAGGGAGAGCGCCCGGTGGATGCTGGGTGTAACGCGTGGGATGACCCCGCCCACAGCCCAGCATCCACCGTCGAACGCAGAAGAGAAAGACCCCCGCCTGCATCCGGAACATGACGGGACATCACCGGATGTCAGAGCCGGCTGCAGCCGGGGGTCACGTGATGCCTCTGAGCGGCCAGTGATAGCGCCGCTCACAGCCAGTAACTGCAACAGAAGGTATTTACAAAAACCTTTATGGGCCCCTGGGAAATACATTGAGGGGATAATAAAAAGTAGTGGACAACTCCTTTAAGCTACAAGTCTGCAGTCAAGCTATGTGACTGCAAACTTGTGAATTCTCACAGAACGCACACTGCGCATTGTGAGGATTCTCCAGCGATGGGAGTGAGCGGTCATGTGACCGTATGTAATTTGCATACTTTTGGGCCACATTCCAACTAGACGCATCTGGCATCACTTGCACTGATCGAGGCCGCGCACGTCTAGTTGGCATGTGACTGCGTATATGTAAGTCACATACTTGTGGTCTCGCATCCGCCTTCTTCCAGCTCTGGCGAATTCCGACAGAGTGCACTGTGCACGCTGTCAGGATTCACAAGTCTGCAGTCACAGAGTACACAAACACCAGTCTCGATGAATTGGGGCCCGTGCTTTTTCTGAAATGCTGCAGAATTTCAGGAAATTCACCCATAGATATTTGCAGCTAGGAAGCCTGTGCCTGATTCATGCTGAATACAAAGTTAAAATGTTTTAAACCAATAACTTTTTAAAACCAAGTTGGCGTATAAAACTGGTAAATATGTAAAAATGTATTTTCTGTGCATGACCTTGTGAATTCTATCACTTACAGGCTCTCCATCTTTTCCTGGAGGTCCCTGTGGACCTGAAGGTCCCCGAGGTCCTGCGACCTGCTGAACGGTGGTGCCATCACTCTTCTGTAAAACGGACTGCCCTGGAGGACCAGGAGGCCCTTGTGGACCAGGAGATCCAGGGTCTCCTTTCTGACCTTTTGCTCCAGGATATCCAAATCCTGCACCACCCTGTAGAAAGAGAATTGGATTTTAACTCGTGGACAACCAAAGTAAACTCTAAAAAAAAAACACATGTAAACGGAGGTACTTACTTTAACTCCAAGCTCGCCTTTCTGGCCCTAAAAAAATAAATCAGAAATATGTTTACTTCCATAATTTTTTTCTATTGGGCTCGATCCATCACTGCATTTTCTCCAGCGCTTTGGCGTGAATATCTCTCAATTAGTGACCTTTTGACAAACTCATCAAACGATTTACCCTTTTTTAAAGTTGTACTTTTCAGATTTTTACTTCAATGTGACTTTTCCAGATGTTTTAGACTCTATCATCAAATGTAACTTTTTTTTGAAAAAAAAAATTGCTAAATTTGTTGCAAACGTACTTCAGTCCCCTGTGGAGTGATTTTATAATTATTTTGGTGCAATTTTGCAATGTGTGTGACTTTTAAGAAGTTGCAAAAAAATTCATGAAGAATGGGCATACTCTTTAAACATGTGGCCAGATCGTTTGCACCTATGTTTTAAGTGACACAGAGAAAGCAAAAGACATTCTGAAAGACCCTGAACCAATCTTACAAAAAACTGCTTCCCTCTATCTTTAGCTTGGGACTGGTATGGGGCAAAGTAGAGGCAAGATTTAAGCTTTTCCATTCTCTATCGTAGACAGAGATGTTGAGATGGTTTCTTTTGTAGAAAGCTGCTTCCCAGCCAGAAATGAAGTTCTGTATCCCCATTCCCCATTTTTAAATGTTAACCCTTTACATATACCAGCAATGGAGTGGAAGAAAGAAGATTTTTTAACCTGTTTTTAAGAGGTTAAGCGATGAATCTAAAACTGGGGCTACATGGCAACAGTGACACAGATTTGTATTTCTTGCGACTTGAGCGTCACAGTCAGCTTGCTGGTTGCAGCATGACCACAATGACTTACATTATGGTCCAACGGCGTAGTGTACTCTTTGACGGCACAAATCGTGCAAAAATCAGTGTGCAGGGGTCACAATGATTACAATTTTCTCCCCACACTACAGCCACAGAGCTTCCCCTCTGTTCTAGTGATTGGTTGGTGTTCTACTCAATGCTATGAACCCAAATGCATTATTATTATTTTTCTTTAAGGAAATCTCCCCAAAAAACTAAATTTCTTCCAACCAAGTGCAGTGCTTATGTCCCAGGAACTAAATAATCCACCCCCACATTTACCTTGTCTCCTTTAGGGCCTACACCCGCGCTGGTGCTGTCACCAGTATCTCCTTTAGAACCTTCAGGACCTCTATCACCTCTATCACCCTTGTCACCTCGGTCTCCCTTGTCACCCTTCTGCCCAGGCCGACCTGTAAAAAAAGGTAATAATATGAATTGGAGAAGTAATACAGATCTCCTTGAGCACAGAGCTAGAAGTGAGCAAAAAAAAGTCTTTGCCGCTTTTGTACTGATTTTAAGTTATTTGAAGGGTATATCCACCCTTTGAACGCCCCTTCACAATTTATACATGGAAGTAATCTAGAAAAATGTATCGTAGCTCAGAGCTGCGTTCACAATTCTATTAATTGTCACTGATTACAGCTCTACAGACTTATGAATGCAGCAATTTAGGACAGCTGCAAAAAATATAATTCAATGTTCTGGCTGCTCGGGGCTGTTGATCACTAATAACATCGGCAGGTCCCCATTGGGTTACCAAAAACAAATCGGATCTCCTCAGACATGTCAACAAGACTAGTGTTGAGCGAATTTGTTCGGCATTTCAAATTCGGGTTCGTGTTCGGGGTTCCGGCTTGTTCGCGCCAAAAAAATCGGCTCTGCCCATGAACATCCCTGATTTGCCACACTGTCACCCATATGTTATGAAATGCCAAACAAATTCGCTCAACACTAAACAAGACCACTGAAAGTGGGTTATCTGGTGCCCACTTCAGCAGATCCTTTATGTCCTGTAAGTGTGAGCTACAATCTCCATAGATTAGACTTGTTTTTTCAGCAGACTGAATTAAAAGGGGACTTGGCGGCCAAGTCGTCATCTTGAACCTTTGTCATGTTCATGATTCAGAATGAGATATCAAAAAATATCCTGTAAGTGTAGTATGAATGTGTCCCAATACTTTTATCCATATAGTGTAAGAGCTGATAGATATGGATGATCAATAAGCAATAAATATTTGTCCCAGACGATCGGACACATTATCATGAGCAACCACTATAAGTAAAATCCGTCAGCAGTGGCACCGCAGCAATGCATAGATCCTGTTTGTTTTTTTTAAATAAAATCTTAGCAATTTACTAATTATATCAGACTGGGAAGTAACAACTAAAGAGCTTTTCTGGGTTTCAGAAATTTCTGCAGGCACTCAATGTGATTGCAGAATGCTGAAGTGTGACAGTGTGCAATGTGCGCACTGTCAGGAGTCTCCTTTATTTCCAGCATGTGTTGAGCATTCGCTTGGAAGGTCAAATAATTGTGGTCAAGTGACCGTCCACTCGCACTGGAAATAGAAGGGAATCCTGACAGTGTCCACATTGTCACAATTCGGCAACTTCCTGTCACATCAAGTGACTGCAGAAATGTATTTTGAGTCTTGAAAACTTCTTTAAAAGTGGTTGTCAAGGTTTAAAAAAAAAGCGTGCCTTTTTTTTTCATAAACAGTGCCACATCTGTCAACAGGTTGTGTGTGGTATTGCATCTCAGCTCTACTAAAGTGAAAAGGCCTGAGCTGAAATACCAGACAATCTTTAGACAATTGTGGCATTTAAAGAGCAAGTATCACCAGTCGGGCGCTGACCTTTTTATTTAATAAAAGAGTGGGCAGCATCAGAATGGTGATTTTTTTTTTTATACATATAATTTATTGTCAAAAGTGCACAGACGGAACCCTGATGCCCCCTTAAAATTCCTAGCAAAAGGTGGGTCCGAAATTTCGGTTTATAAGGTCCTGACATGCAGAGTGGGATCCCACAACCCTCCATGGCCGCTCTCCGAGGAGAAGCGTGAGATTTCATGTGTTCTCTTGAGATCTTGCTATGGTAGCATGGTGGCTCAGTGGTTACCACTATTTCTTGGCAGCGCCAGAGTCCTTGGCTAAAATCCCACCAAGACAAACATCTGCAAGGAGTTTGTATGTTTTGGGTGGGTGTTCTCCAGTTTCCAAACACCCTCTAAACGCAAAATTAGACATAGATTGTGAGCCCAATGGGGACAGTGATGATGAGGTCTGTAAAACGCTGTGGACTATGATGACGCTGTGGCATAATAATATATATATGTACACACACACACACACAGTATATTTTGAATCATCACTTTGCACACAACTTTTTCCTTACCGTCTACTTCTACCCTCTTTATAGTCTCTTCCTTTCTGATGACGATCTCTTTTTCCAGAGATGGTCTCTGTATCGGAGGTACTGTGATGGGCGCTTGTTCTTTAATTCTAGTTGGAGCCCTAGTCACCACCTAGGGAGGTTTGGAAGAAGACACATTAATAATTACATTCATTTTCTTACTCTGGAATTAGATACATTCGTCCCCAACACAGAGAACCAAGTCAATGGGGTAGACATCTTCAGCACGGTGCTGTGGGTTACGACAGTTCTTCATAATTAGAAAGACCCGTTCTATTTAACTTGAGACAATATTAAGCTAAAATATATATTCTAAAACATGTGAGAAGAGTTTCCACTACATATATAAAACTCATGGTTCCATATGAAAGGTGTCTTCATCTTTACCTTACCTCTACAACCTCTATCTCCGGAATGCCACTGCCAAAGTCTCCAGAAATCTGCAACATTAATTGTAAAAATTAATTTGCAAAATAACCACTAGATGGCACCATTAGAGAGCAGCAATTGCAGTAAATACTCACAGGAACCACTAGATGGCAGCAGTCTGCAAATTTGAATGCACTGATTGCATAAAATTAATCAATTTGATTTTTTATTTTTAGGCCATGTAAACGTGCACAGGATTTGCTGTGTAAATGTGCACAGGATTTGCTGCAGAAAACTTCTGCAGCAAATCTGGAGTAAACCTAAAGGGCATTAACAGTGACAAATGCTTATTGTGCAGATTTTATTGGGATTTTTTTTTATATTCACTTTTACTTTTTTGTTGTTTTGCTCTTCCCTGATAATTTGACAATTGTGACATGTAGGGCTGCACTTTAGTAAAAGACTCCACAGCTCTGGAACTTCACATTGGTCACATGATCCCTGTGAATAATAGAGGAAATGCCACTGCCTCTCCAAAAGCACTGCATATACAGAGATCTAAAGGGTAGAAATACTATTTAAAAAAAATATTATGCCTTCACTACTGGGCGCCCATCTGTTTCTAAGAACCGGATAACCAACCGGCCGCCTCTTAGCTGCACTTTTTTTTTTTTTTTTTACAGTGCTGCAGAGTAAAGCCCTTTAACTGCGAAAAACATTTATTATTGGTTGTTAAGGGGTAAATATATATGGGTAATGGCATAAACAGCAATTTCCTAATCTGATTTATAGTTCGACATTGGCGTAATTTATGACAGACAATGTACAAACCATCGGAACCATAGTGTCTTAAAGGAGTGTTCTGATCTTTTCTCTTCTGGAGCGCACTGCTCCCCTGTCTGATCTTTTCTCTTTAGGAGCGCACTGCTTCCCTGCCTGATCTTTTCTCTTCTGGAGCGCACTGCTCCCCTGCCTGATCTTTTCTCTTTAGGAGAGCACCGCTGCCCCGCCTGATCTTTTCTCTTTAGGAGCGCACAGCTCCCCTGCCTGATCTTTTCTCTTCAGGAAAGCACTGCTCTCCTGCCTGATCTTTTCTCTTTAGGAGCGCACCGCTGCCCCGCCTGATCTTTTCTCTTTAGGAGCGCACCGCTCCCCTGCCTGATCTTTTCTCTTCAGGAGAGCACTGCTCCCCTGCCTGATCTTTTCTCTTTAGGAGCGCACAGCTCCCCTGCCTGATCTTTTCTCTTTAGGAGCGCACAGCTCCCCTGCCTGATCTTTTCTCTTCAGGAAAGCACTGCTCCCCTGCCTGATCTTTTCTCTTCTGGAGCGCACCACTCCCCTGCCTGATCTTTTCTCTTCAGAAGCGCACTGCTCTCCTGCCTGATCTTTTCTCTTTAGGAGCGCACCGCTGTCCCGCCTGATCTTTTCTCTTTAGGAGCGCACGGCTCCCCTGCCTGATCTTTTCTCTTCAGGAGAGCACTGCTCCCCTGCCTGATCTTTTCTCTTCTGGAGCACACTGCTCCCCTGCCTGATCTTTTCTCTTCAGAAGCACACTGCTCCCCCGCCTGATCTTTTCTCTTCTGGAGCGCACTGCTCCCCTGCCTGATCTTTTCTCTTCAGGAGCACACTGCTCCCCTGCCTGATCTTTTCTCTTCAGGAGCACACTGCTCCCCTGCCTGATCTTTTCTCTTCAGGAGCACACTGCTCCCCTGCCTGATCTTTTCTCTTCAGAAGCGCACTGCTCTCCTGCCTGATCTTTTCTCTTTAGGAGCGCACCGCTCCCCCGATCTTTTCTCTTTAGGAGCGCACCGCTCCCCTGCCTGATCTCTTCTCTTCAGGAGAGCACTGCTCCCCTGCCTGATCTTTTCTCTTCAGAAGCGCACTGCTCTCCTGCCTGATTTTTTCTCTTTAGGAGAACACCGCTCCCCTGCCTGATCTTTTCTCTTCAGGAAAGCACTGCTCCCTGCCTTCTGGCTACCGGGGGTGGTGTGGTCCTGAAGATTGATAACAGGCCAGCGGCATGGCCGATTTACTGGTCTGCACTGAGTGCTCTTCAATGCTGCTATCAGAGGCATCTTTGCATGTGAGAACTGCAGGACTAAAGCTGGTAGGATCCAATGATCTAGCCAGCATCAGAGCAGCACTTACAAGCTCTAATCCACAGAACCAGCAAGAGCTGCGCTCCTTATCTAGGTATCTGGTCACTCTGAGGATTGCAAGACGGCCGGTAACCTTGACAATAAGCCGTATAGTATTACAAATTCCTCCGCTCTTGAGAAGGAAGATTATTTTTGGTAAAAGGTAAATTCTAAAGCTGCTCGTTTCTGCAAGCACCTTGCAATTTTCACCATTTAAGAACTTGAGAAAACCTCTAATGATTTGATTTTCTAGTTTAGTAATTCTCTGACTGAATATTAGCGCTCGACTGTAAACCTCCACAAGGCACACTACTGATGCAAAATAAGTAAAAATCTGTCAATCATGAATATGTGAAAATCCTTTAAGTCACAATGGGTAAGAATAACGAGGGGAACATTTCACAAAGATAGGTAACGGACTCACCCCATCTGAATCGTCTCCTTCCTCATCACATTGCATTTCTGCTGCTCTAGGATCATTTATGACTTTTAATTCTGCTATTACTCCCTGAAAACAAAAAAGGAATTGCATGAAAAAAAGGTTACCAACTTAAATCAATGTCATATATATGTACACCCACCATAGAACAGGAATATATCGACTTCTGCATTGTACATGATGTACCGATAACTCAAGACATTAGATTATATTAAGGCCTCATTCAGACATCCGATTTTCACGTATGAGTGCTATCCATGTTTTTCACGGATAGCACTCGTACTTGTCATATGACAAGGCTTGGTAAAGAGTCGATATTGACTTTTAGGATTGCTACTTCCAATAGGTGGCGCTAGAGTTCAAGTCCTCTTCCTCTCTGAAGAGACAATTTGCATATTTAATTTGCCAGAGGAGCATGCAAGGCGTTTAAGCCTCCTCATACTGGCATGCCAGACCTGGCATGTCACTCTCCATAGGGAGAAAACTTACCCCTTAGATCCAATGTTTTAAATAAAACTGCTTTGTTTTGGAAACATCTAGTTACTCAGTTTTGGTAAAACTTTGTTGATAGAGTCATGTGCATATTACATGTGTTTTTAGTGCATTTTTTTTATCTGCAGAATTTTTTCCTCATCTCATTCAAGTCTATGGGGAAAATCCACAAAAAAAGAGCATATATACCGCAAGGGCAGTTGTGTTGAGGATTTAAACAAAAACACCGCAGGTCAGATTACACAGCGTAAAAAAAAAGCACAGTGTTCGTGAGATTTCCTGTAAATCCCATTAAGTTTGCTGGAACTGTAAGATGCTGCGTTTTCTTCACAGCCTCAGAAACTCATTGTGGGAACTGAACCGAAAGAGGGAAAAGACCTACAAATGTGCACTTGTATTTTCTTTACAGCGTCTTCCACACTTGGTGATTTGGAACAAATTTTTAAGTGCTGATTTCTAAACTGATTTTCACAGCATTTCTTCATCTAAAATCCATGCATATTTTCTGCACTTATTTGTGCATTTATTGATGTGGAAACACCAAAAACTGGCCAGGTCAGTGATTAAACCCGCAAATTTAAGATTCCTCTTAAAATGAATGGGTAAAATTTGCAATGCACTTAAAAAATGCAACAAATGCAATATTTCTGCACGGAATCTTCACAAAAAAATATATATAACTGCAACATGTGAACTGCATCTTACACTTCAGTTGTGATGCTCCCCAAGCCTTATGCATTGGAGGCGAGTAGATTGGATGACGTTACAGCAATCACGGATATGTCCCTCGGCAGGTACATGGGTCGTAACTTCATAGGGAAAGCGCACCTCAATGCCTAAGTGAGCGGAGCCAGAATAACCCTTTAAATGGAGGAAGAAGTCAAAGCTGATCATTTGCCCTATAAAGGTGGGAGAGATATTGGCCACCCAAGCCTAACATCCTGTTGCCAGTCAAGCATTTCATCTATTTTCCTAATTCCAGATTATCAGATTTCTAGAAAAAGGCTAGAAATACACGTGCAATTTCACATGCAGTTTGTTGAGAATAAAAAGTCCTCCCTTTATATTTCAATCCAATTCTGGCTGCATCAAGCTACACTGCAAGTGCGGCATCAACAGGACAAAGAGAAAAAAGTCAGTTGCAGTTTTTCCAGTGCAGTCATTTATCATATAAATCAGCCGCCATTCATAAATGTGTGATAACATAAGGCAATTCATTTCCGCTGCGCTAAAACTTTGGTCATTAAAGTGAATGGATTTATTTTTTTTTTATATTTTGGATTGAATAAATCCTATTAATTTTCTTGTTGAATCTATTTTTTTTTTTACCAGAAAATGCAGTTCTAATAACAGAAAGCAAGAAAATATTTCTTGGTTTAGAGGAAACATTAAAAAAAAAAAAGTCCCAAATAACATTGACTGCTGACATATTTGCACTCCGGCTAATCTGTAATCCTATATTCTTGCCAATTTAATTTTGAGTTAAGAAAATACCACGTATTTCCAAATGAAACTTGGACAGAAAGTCCAAAATAAAAAAAAATCAACAAATCGGCTGTAATACAAACATGGACTTATCTGCTCCTTGCGGGAGATTTAACCCTGTTTATCCTACATATTACGCCCAATGCCATAAATACTACATGGTATTATAACAGTACAGTATGTAAAGTATTGTGGTACAGTACTACTCGATAAGCACTAATTGGTGACACTATTTGGGAACGTTCCCATGTGTGATATATACAGTGTATATACGGTATATACAGTGGATATATACAGTGCATATACATCCCCAGCCCTTGGAGTCCAGTAGAAAAATAAAGTTTACTGTGCAGTGCTTTTTTTTTATTCTACTTTATGTAGGAGCCCATAGTTGAGAGACATAGCCATCTGCTTACTATACCTGTCATGAGCTTTTCACAATGTATCCCTTTAATTCTGCCATCATAGGCATCTGTCACAGGCGTCCATTACATATAGATAGCCTCCGACACCCATAGACTCATGAAAAGCTACTGTAAAGCTCAGGCGCATCCATTCAATGGATGCTAATAAAAGACATCCGGCATCTATCACAGCTTTCGTTTAAAGGGGTCGTCCACTACTGGACAACCCCTCATTATTAACTGAGGGAGGTGAAAAAAAACAACAAAAAATACAATATTCACTTTCTGGACTGGCGCTGCTCCTCCATAATAAACACTGTCACCTCCCTGGTATTAACACCAGGTAGTGGCGTTATGTCAATGCTGCAGCCAATTAACAGCCACTGATTGGCTGCAGCGCTTATGTGATGTCACCCACAAGATGTTAAAGCACCACTCCAGCGTTTTTTTTGTTTTATTGCATCACTGGAGTGTTGCTACTAATGCAAAATCACTGCACCTAATATTATAATTACCAGACACAGTCTTCAGCTTTTCCCGGAGCCGCTCCTGTCCCACATCAGAGGCAACAGTCACAAGCTCTCAATGCAAGTCTATAAGAGCGAGAACGAGACTCTCATAGACTTGCACTGAAAAGTGACCTCCGTGCAGCTCCAGCAAACACTGGAATGATCTGACAGGTCACAAACTGCTGGAGGTCAATGGGAGCAGCAGCGATAGAAGGGGAAGACGGCAGCGGGTAAGTATAAGACTAAGGGCAGGGAACTTACATTAGTAGCATCACTCCAGCGCTACAATAACAAAAAAACGCTGGAGTGGTGCTTTAATGCCAGGCAACCGGCAGGTAACACAGCACAGACTATGAAGGAGCAGCACCAGTCCGGGAAGTATTGGTAGTGTTTGGTTTTTTTTTTAACCTTTCTATGTCTAGTAATAATGGGTTGTCCAGTAGTGAACCACCCCTTCACTGTATACAAATGGAGCTTTCCTGATGTATATACACTGACGAGCAAAAGGGTAACAATGTTTTGAACTTTTGACTTTCAGGCTCCATATCTCACCATCCAACTTGAGACTGCCATCATTTTATAGACAATAATCTTGGGTATCTCATACATAAATTTGACTTGCAACTATTTAGCATATGATTAGTTATGCAGATTCTTGTTATGTCAGTGCTTTGTTATTGTTTGGCTCCTAAAAATCTAAATTTTACTATTCTGTAAATCCACCTTTGAATCTGATCGAGAGCATGCCCAGAAGGAATGTTAAAAGCCAAAACATGTTTCTACCGAAATCTGATCCCAGGTCTCTTCTGCTCATTCCCAAAGTTGGTGCATACTGGTTGACTCACTTGGCCATGTATACAGCTTTTTCTTCAACTCTACCCACGAGTGTTCAATTGGGTTGAGGTCTGTGGACTGTCCACTTTTCTTGCTTTTTTGCAAAGTCGAGTAGACGCTTCTCATGACGATATTGAATTTGAGGCTTCTTTACCTTTTTTCGAGCCACCAATCGAGACTTGTATAACGTGCATCACACAATTCTTGCATGGATGTCTGTGATCTCACTATTATGAAGCATACGAGCCACCTCCACTGCAGTGTTTGTGGCGCCAGAACGGACTGACCTTGTGATGAGCCGACTTGTTGACTCCAATATTTTGCCTGGACGTCCACCTCTTGGCTTTTGAATGGATGGACGGACTTCATTTAGTCTTCTTCCAACTGTTATGGCGGTCATGTGTCACCCTGGCCTGGATGCCACAAATATAATAAAGCTGTGTCTGAGAGCAAGGGGGAGGTTCTCTGGTCAGGGGAACATTAGCATGCAATACCTCCTGTCTCAGGCCAGTAGGGGGAGCAGGCTGCCCCTATAAAAGCTGGAACTGGGGGCAGGGTTAGGGAGAACTGGACGACCTGTCTCTGGATTGAGAGGTGTCCCAGAGCAGGGAGAGACAGTTGTATTGCACACTAAGAGTACGTGTGGCGGTAGGAGAGCCACGAGCCAGGGACAAGAGGTGAAGTGCGCCTGTCCTGGCAGACAAAGAACCCAATTTACCAGACTTTTGCGTCTGAGGCTGTGAGGATTCCACATCCTACAGCAGATAACCAGTCCGCAGGGGACTGTATATTCCTTGGCCTAAGAAGCCCGGAGGTTCCGCCACACCAGAAGGGACCAGCAAAGCTGTACCAGGCCGGGAATAGAAAGGGACCCAAGTTGCAGGCCATACGGGCGAGAAGACACGGTGAGCTCGGGAACGTGGGCTGTTACCCTATAAGGAGGAAATAGCCAGAAGGAGCGCAGAGAGCACGGTAGGCCTACACCCTCACCTTGACCAGGGCCAATTTCCCGTTTGCTCTCAGACGTCCAGGCCCCCCCTCCTAGCCGGGCCTGTTTGTGGGTCAGTTCACCTGTTCTAGTAAAGACCCTGGACTGCAACCTGTTGTCTGTGTGCTCCTTGCTCCTCCAGCACTAACGGCGCTGGGACGCCCTACACCATCACCCCCATCTTCCACTATTCTGCCCTGGGGCCGCACTCTTCCCGTGGGGAGTCACACTACCCCAGCTGCATACACCATCAGCCCCAGCGGTCTGCCTTGCAGCGGCGGTTCGCACTGACCGCAATCCACGGGTGGCGTAGTCGGACATTACCAACAGTGCATGGCAGACTACCAATGGTCTGACCACCCTGAGCCACGGAACCGGGTTGCCACTACTACCCCCATTGTTTCCCGATTGCCCGGCTCCGAGTGCCCCACGGCCCAGGGGGCGAGTCAGTCACATGATGCAGTTTGGTAATTTTCTTGGCCGAGATACTGCTATCAATGAGCTGGATGATGTGGCTTCTCTTTTCTTAGGAAATCTTCTTCATGACTGCTCCTTGATTGGAACCAGTGACCTTTTGCTTGAGAATCAACCTAATAACACACCGAGCTATTAGGGAATGTGAGAACAGGTTGTAATCTGCAGAATACAGGAGGAAAAATAATACAGGAAGACAAGAATCTTCATAACTAATCAGATGCTAAATGGTTGCACGTCAAATGTATGTATGAGATCGCTAAAATGATTGTCTATAAAATGATGGTAGTCTCACAGTGGATGGTGAGATATGGAGCCTATGTGTGTGTGTGTGTGTGTAGGCCAAAAATACAATGTGAACATAGCCAAAAAATAAAATTAGACTTGTGAGTCTCGCTAGAAACCAGGCGTTAATGATCCCCATTTCTATAACGCATGGAGGAGGATATGTTATGGCTCTAAACACATGTACGATACAATAGGGAAAAAACTACAGGTAAAGATGGGGATCCTCCTTCCGTTAGCCAACATGCCCCAAAACGTTACTGTCAAACTCATCCAAGGTAGTTTTGTGGACTGGATATCCGTGTGTGTAGCCATTACAGGAGTATAACTTCCTAACAGTGTCAGCGAGGATTAGCTGTGCAGATCCATGTAAAACTATCCTGCCATAAAAGCTTTTCATGAGACTTTTAAAGCCCCATTATTTATAGGAGCGTTATCTCAGTATATTCTTAAGGATTATTCGATTTCCTAAACCTATCTGCTCATATAAATCTCCTTCCCTCACAAGCTGTGTGTACACTGGCGCTGCGCAGCTTGCAGGGCAGTAATAGTGACCTCTCCATTCCTGCTGGCGAGGACGTCGCCCTCCATGAAGTCGAAGCACTTGCCATCCCTTCAGCTGCTCGGCATCCACAACGGCCTCCCAGTACAGCGATTATCACACACATATCTTTCCATTCTCGATGCTCAATTTCGCCTTTGTCTAAGAGTCTCCTTAATTTCCAAGAGATGAAAATGTCTGCTTTGTTCACACATGGAAGACGGTAGATTCCAAGCATATTACTCACAGCTATTTTATATACATCCCCAGGACATGGACTCGGGATCCATCCATCATACAGAAAAATAGACAGTGGATCAATATGGCATTGTATGCACAAAAAATACCAAGACGGACTCTACAGAGTTAATTATACACCAGTCAATTAGTCACGTACTGGTCGCACAAAAGACAGAATTCTGGGTATTCATATTTTTGCTGTTATGTTTTGTTCACATTCACCATACAGTTTTATTGGAATTAGGGTACATCCATCTGCAATATTGTCAGTAAATGGGGAATTGATCTGGTCCCTGCAGGGAATCTAATGGTTCCAGTATACGTCTGCATCACACCATCAGAGTTCAAAGTGCAACTGTGGTTTCAGGAGAACTTTCAGCAAAATGTGTGCGTCTGTCTCTAGCTCCTCCTCCTTCCCATCTCCATAGAACTTTAAAAGCACTAACTGTCATCACCTATCTCAGTAATGGGAACATATGTCTTCACTGAATACAGAGTTTACAGAGACGCCCATCGGACCAGACAGCGCCATAAGTGAGTACAATAAAAACTTTTTTTGTGATATGCAGAGGGAATTAGGGACATACAGTACAGACCAAAAGTTTGGACACACCTTCTCATTTAAAGATTTTTCTGTATTTTCATGACTTTGAAAATTGTACATTCACACTGAAGGCATCAAAACTATGAATTAACACATGTGGAATTATATACTTCACAAAAAAGTGTGAAACAACTGAAAATATGTCTTATATTCTAGGTTCTTCAAAGTAGCCACCTTTTGCTTTGATGACTGCTTTGCACACTCTTGGCATTCTCTTGATGAGCTTCAAGAGGTAGTCACTTTTTTGTTAAGTATATAATTCCACATGTGTTAGTTCATAGTTTTGATGCCTTCAGTGTGAATGTACAATTTTCAAAGTCATGAAAACACAGAAAAATCTTTAAATGAGAAGGTGTGTCCAAACTTTTGGTCTGTACTGTATATACAGCATTCTAAAATGCTGTATACGAGGGCGTATAGGTGCTGGGCCTACTTTATATGGGAAAAACCTAGTGATTTTTAAAAAAAATCTGCAAGAGGGATGCAAACCATGTCAAAGAAGTTGCTTCAGGAAAAACACCGCTGGCGTTTTCTTGAAGATTCTTCCTGTAACAAAAAGACACCATATGCGCATACCCTAAAAAAAACGTAAAAAAAAAAAAAAAAAATAACCACCTATGTGAGACCCATAACTTTCCAAAAGGGAGTGAACCAACCTTCATTCTATCTCAGAGGGACACCAGGGAAGACTTGGGAATGGCAACAGTCTAAGCGCCCAATCATTAGGGTTGCAAACAAAGTTGCCTCCAGGCTCCGAGGCCAGAGGGGACCCAATGGCCTCATAAAAGGACACTAGTAATATCAATAGCATGTATTAGTCAGGGAAAACGGGCCATTAAAAATAGGCAGTGGGGCTAAGCAGCATTAAAGCACACTTCTACATTGGTAAACGCTCAATGTCATGTCGGATCTCATAGAACCTGGTTATATCATACACTGATAAAATATCTTGTGTATTCACAATGTGTATATGTACCGAAAACGGACAACGAAAAACTTGCTTCCAACAAAGTATCAGGTTACTAATTATTTATGCAAGTTGGATAATGGATATATACTGTGCACTGCTGATAAAAGTGAACATGATCTGCCATACTGTGAATCAATCAGCCTGACAAAATAATTGGTCACAAGGAAAAGTTTGGTCTTCGTTAAGAATATTATATCCTTAGGAAAAAAAAGCATAATAAAAACATACAGAGACTGATTCAGTCAAAAGTTAAGACTAGATGTCATAAGTTTGGATACTTTATAGCCATTTTGTTTTGTTTGGCATCGATCTATATATTGAATAAGTGCAATCAAGCAACAGGAGTTCTTGACTTTACAGCTTAGAAATTCATGCCAAATGGAAAATTGACTACTTTAACCCGTCAACAAGTGAACAGTTCCTAAAAAGCTATTTACCTGGTATCGGTCAGGATCAGCACCTCCAGCTTGGGCAACAAAAAGTCCAGAACCATCTTCCAGCTCCATCTCATCAGGAGATCTCTCAAACCGAACCCTCTCCACTTCATCACAATTCATGAATAACACGACTTCCTCTTCCTCCACACCAATGGCAAAGCGTGTCCAACGGTTAGTTATTGCTCCAATGGTGAAGGTAGCCGCAGGGTACGATATTGGAGATCCAGGCTCTGTGTAGTAGAAGATAATCTGCTGCTTACCATCTTTGACCTCCGTGAGCTTCACCCCAACATAGACAATGGACTGTGAAGCATCGGTGATGGAGAACAGTATTCCGGCCTTGGTAGTTGTTGGTTGGATGTGGAACAGAATAGAAAAGTCCCTAAACAAGGGGCTGGGGAGATGGTACTGAGCAACTTGACCAGTGTTGGCATCTTCTCCAAATACATAGCCAGGGTTCTTATCGGGACCAAAGATCTTAGTGATCTGCTCTGGTGGTGGATCTCCAATTAGTTGTAAGAGGCCAACCTCTACAGTTGTCCGGTCTGTAAAAATAACCAAAAGGAGGGAGAAAATGTACACATTAGAAGATAAATCAACAGAATTACTCTAACTGTATTACGCCTAAAATACCACATGTGAATATGACACTTATACAATGAAGAAAAAGTGGTTGCAGGCATATAAATCAACATTGCACAAAATATATAATACACAAATTTAGATAATTCAACATGTATTGTGCCCCAGAACTTTCATCCAAAAAGAAGAACTAAACACATTATAAGAAGTAATGTGCAAAAGGTTTGGTCAGGTGTGGGAAAAAATGCAGCAAAGTAAGAATGCTTTCAAAAACACAACGTAGACGAGTTAATAAATATATTCTATCAACTGAGAAAATGCAAAGTGAATGATTAAAAGAGAAATCTAAATCATACTCAATATTTAGTGTGACAGCAGTTTGTCTTGAAAGCAGCACAAATTCTTCTAGATACACATATCACTTGCTCACAGTTTTTGAAGGAACTTGGCAGAAAGGTTGTCCCAAACAACTTGGAGAACTAACCACAGATCTTCTGTAGATGTAGGCTGTGAAAATCATTCGGTCACAGACAGACTCAATGATGTTGAGATCAGGGCTCTGTGGAGGCCTTATCATCACTTCAAGAACTCCTTGCTCTTCTTTATGCTGAAGACAGTTCTTAATGACATTGGCTTTATGTTTGGTTTCATTGTCCTGCTGCAAAATAAATTTGGAGCCAATCAGACGCTTCCTGATTGTACTATATGATGGATACGTATCTGCCTGCATTTCTCAGCATTAAGGACACCATTAAATCTGTCCAAATTTCCACCTCTACTTGCTGAAATTCTGCCCTAAACCTGCATGGAACCTCTAATTTGCGGCACTGTTGCCTTCCAAAAACAAACTGCCTTCTGTTACAGCCAAATATTTCATTTTGACTTAGGAGTCCAAAGCACCTACTGCTATTTTTCTGAACTTCACTTCCTGTGTTTTTGTGCATAGTTGAGTCAGTTGGTCTTGTTTCCATCTTGAAGTTATGGCTTTTTGGCTGCAATTCTTCAATCAAGACCAATTCTGGGCAGACTTCTCTAAACAGTAGATGGGTGTAGCTGGGTCCCACCGGTTGATGCCAGATCTGAGGTGATGGCACTACTGGACATCCTCGCATTTTGAAGGGGAATAAGCATGATGTGTCTTTCATCTCCTGCACTAAGTTTCTTGGTCGACTTCTGCATCTACAGTCCTCGTTGTCCATTTTTTGTGTCCTCAATGCTGAGAAATACAGACAGATACTTATCCATCAAGTAATATCATAAGGGGGTGTCCTATTAGCTTTAAATTTATTCTAAAGCAGAATATCCCTGCATCCACAGAAGATTTGTAGTTGGTTCACCAAGATGTTTCAAAGAACTTCCCTAGCAGAGTTCCTTCAAAAACTGCATGCAAGTCTACCCAGAATGGATGTTGCTTTGAAGGCAAAAGGGTGGTCACACTAAATATGAATTTGACTTAGATTTTGCTTTTTTTTGTTCATTCACTTTGTATTTTCTTAATTGATAAAATTAATCTATTAACATTTCTCAATTGAAAGCATTCTTTACAGCATTTTTTTCCACAACTGCCTAAAATTTTTGCAAAGAACTGTACATATATTAAAAAATGTATTACGCTTGCTTGTTAGATATATATATATATATATATATATATATATATATATATCTTATCAGAGGAAAATAGATGCCCTTCTCTCCACCTAAAAGCCTCATCAGTTTACATTCTGCTGCCCATAGAAGCAGAGACACAGCTTTTGCTTTCTAGTAGTGGTTTTATTTCATCCCAAGTGCTGGATTAACAAGAACTCTGCTCAGTTTTGTAGCACTGTGTCCACATTGTGGATGAAGCTTTTGTGTACGAGCTATAGAGAGATCGGGGAGCAGGATCCTTCTTTATATGTACAGTGAATGGAAGACGTCATAACTTCTAGTCTCCACACTTTATGGAGCTGAGCTTAGAGAAAAACTGACAAAACAGAGCTAGCTGAGGGGGAGACTGTTAAAAGTCTAAGCTAGACGTAATATAATGGCTAGTTCTATACATCATGTATACACACACTTGATAGATCTGAAAAAAGTCATACAGAAGTTTTCGTACACTATGAAGCCTGGCTTCACTTGGAACTTGAATATTTTCTTTGAATTCAAAGCCATCATCATTCTCCGACTCTTCCAGTGTCACTTGGGGCCGCACTATATTCTCAAATACATTGTTACTGAAGATTAAAGGTCATGACAACACATTGTTCACTAAGGATTCGGTTACTGGAACCTACATTATTTTGAGAAGTGGCCATTCTCGGGGGAAGACATACGTGCCCTCCCTCCATGTCATCCATGGCAGTTATTAAAACTGCTTAGTGGAAACACATTTCGTCAAAAATCATTGAGATTCATTACATAGCCTAAGGTCAGAAGAGCGTATTTTCTCTTATCTGAGAGAATCGGGCTGAATATGTAAATCATACTCTGATCAGAATGTGATCATAGTGTGATCTGATTCTCTTGGATGAGAAGATGGAGAAAAAAAATGTCTCCACCGTCTCCATTCTGTCAGTCCGTGAGTCCATCCAAGTGCAGCTCGATGTTTTCCATCACCTATTTAATTTTCTATTGTACCAGAAATAGTTCTATCAATTTTTTATATATAGAGAACTAAAAGGACTGTTTAAACGACAGCATTATTTTTTTGTTCCCAGTATATTGTACAAAATCTTACACGCCGGACATAATTCTTTATGCTTCCCGATTAATGCTCTCACATATATGTCCAGACTCGGCATCCGGTTGTAATAGTACTTCACAGTATAGTTCAGTGAATCGAGCAATGATAATTTATGACTGGGAGAAGCAGAACAAAGCATTGACAGATGCATCTTTTCCCACCAAGATTTTTCCTAGATTTCTTTCCATTTTTGTCCCAGGAGATATGCCACATACAGAACTTTCATGGGAAAACTGCTGAGTCCAAGGAACAGCTGACATTTTATCAAATCTCACAACTTAATGCAACTTAACTGTGTATAAAGAGTCTTTTACTGGTACAGATGTGCTGTGTACAGCCACAACTAATCATCCTGTTACTGTAACCACTCAGCAATTTCCAAGTGAGATGCCAACATATCTCATGCCGCCTGGCTATTGCTGATGCCCGTGCTCAGACAGTTGGCGCGAAGCTATTCAAATCCTGCATTTATCCAGAAAGGGTTTTAACATTAATAATCACCACAAAAATGCCATATACTGTCCAGCACGGGAGCATCGAAACCCTGGACCGCTGTCCATCAGGTTCGAATGTAGCTAAAAGCTTGGTGTTCTCCATTCATGTGATTGGAATTGAGCTGTAATTCACTGCTGTAGGGAGTTCTCTATTGCAATTTTGGGTTTGGTATATCTTTGGGCTCCTAAAAGGATTATTATTTTATCCAAACAATTTTGTAACAAAAGCTTTAAAAAGTCTAGGTCATGACATACTACTGAAAATCTCCCTATGTCACCCACATCTGCTTTACGTACAGAAGGCATACAGAACATACCAACATTATAATGGGCAAAATTGGGACATCTAAACCCTTGGAAGCCACTCAATAAGCACCCATTTGTAGATATGTCCCAACCTTGCCTCTTTTGTGCCCCCATTTCCTAGAATGTCCCAGGAACATTATGACTGTTGGCAATTGAGGCATATATATGTATATAATGGCACCACAATGTATCCTGATCATAAAAGTTAAAGCACTTCGGCATTTTTTTTTATTTCACCACCGAAGTGGTGTCACTGATGCCCCAAGTAATATACGATACTTACCAGTCACTGTTTTATCCTCCTCCTGGTGCAGCTTTGGTCCCATGCCACCATCTTGTGACCACAGATCCTGACTGATCAGACTTGTCAGTCACAAGTTTTCAATGTAAGTCTATGAGAACCTCGTTCTGGCCTCGATTTGGCTCTCAGACATAGATTGAGAAAGGACTTCTGGTTTGCCCAGAAAACACTGGGGTGATCCTGCAAGTCACAAAAGGCAGAAAACGACCTGGAGCGGCGCCAAGAACAGAAGACGACGGCGGCTGGTAAGTATTTTACTAGGGCATGGAACATGTATTAGTGATACCACTAAAGCAGTGAAATAAAAAAAAAACACCAGAATGGTCACTTCTAAATGAAGCCAGGTAGAAATGCACCAGCACACTTTCATTTATAACTATCAATCTTGAAGAGGTGGTACCATGATGAAACATTTATTTACTGGGTTACAACATGCAAAATATAACTTTTGGAATCATTTGCAAAAAAAGTTCCTGTGTCTAAATATTGCTGGTATGTATGAAATGAGCAATGTGTTTGCATGTTTGTGGTGGTGTAACCCTTTAACTATATAGGCTAGAAGAGCCCGTGGGTGTAGTGATGATGTCCCTCATTCTAAGAAAGGTGCAAGGAATGCAGGAATACATGGGAGACCGTTCAACAACATCTGTACTCATATGGAAGCAATGAGCTTGGTAGCTAACAGTTTGTTTTAAGAGGCAATAAGCTTGATAGTTCCAACAATCTTACAAGAGGTAGCGGCTTGGTAGTACTGGTGGGCCAGTCTTTTCTACCAGAAATAAACGAAACCACCTGCAGTTTAGATTGGAGCTTTTTCCTGGCTTTTTTGTGGCTCTCCGAAACCCTGGAGAAGAGCACCTTGTATACTTAGGGCCACCACCTGCTAGCTGGCTATGACACAGGCATTTTTGTGTTTCTGCTGTGTTCTTTTCCTACTAGCTGTCTGCACAGCATGTGTGTATTATGTTGTGTGTCTATGGGGTGGAAACAGGACCTTTTACGTTTGCTACAGCACTATCAGGGAGCATGGAAGTACTTATGGTATTGACCCCTCTCTTCCCTTTGACCCAGGAATGTCACCATTAACTTCCATTAAATCTTAAATGACCCTGCACAACACTCCGCAGCAAAGCAGACCTCCTCACCGCTATAAGTGGTGTTCCACCAAGATATTATCTGATGACTGAGGTATATCTGCCACAAATGATGAGAAAGGTTTTCAATCCAGCAAAGTGAATTGAAAGAAGAAAAATTCTTAATTGTGACTTCATAAAAATAGTAGCGTGGGTATAGAAAAATAACATGTTTTGAGCCTGGCTGACTCTTAGTCTTCTACAATTAAGAGTCAGCCAGACTCGAAGCGCGTCAGTATTTTTCTATGGCTATGCTATTTTAGTGCAGTCACAATAAAGAATTTTTTGCTTTTAATTCACTTTGCTGGATTGAAAAACCTCTCTCATCACTTTGAGCAAAATGGCTTGATGTCTCACAAGCCTTATCCGTGCACAGAGAAGTGGATTGCCCAGGAACGAGATTGAACAACATACATATATTGGATGGGTTGAGCTATATCCGCAAACTTTCTTATATCAGTATATCTGCCACAAACTTGCAGTGTTACCCAAATTTGTCAAACATATTGTCACAACTTTGTTGAAGTATCCATCAAATGGCAGCAAAAAACAATAATATAGATACTAAAGTTCATACCTAAACTAAATGACTTAATACTATCTAGCAATAGCACAAAAGACATAACATAGCACGGCAGCAACGGTTCCACCAGTGAATTTAGTGAGACAGTGACCCAACCAAGTTAAATAAAACGTCCTTTATTGTCTAAAGACTGCACACAGGAAATTGCTCACCTCTGGATTGCAGCTGGGAATAAGGAAATAAAGTCCAGTGCCGCTGGCACTTGCACCCCCGTAAGTTTCTCGGATGCTATCATGGTTGCCCATGTTGCTGGCTTTGGTCTGTGTTAGCTTCACACAGCCAGGCATACGTCCACAGCGCCTTCAGCTCTGCTAGATGTGAAAATCCAAACACAAAACTGACCCACCCAAACCTTAACTGCAGGTTTAAATGAAAACCGTGGCCATGGGCCACTTGTAAGGCCCGGACTGGAGGGAGTGATCCGTCCCACTACCATCCTACAGATCTCTCCAAAAATAAAAGCCCAATACAGGTTTTCGTAAACTGACTTGCTCAAATAACTTGACCCAGTCCCCACTTACTTATATTTTGCATAGTAACCACAGCTGTGCCTGTGATTATAATGCTCTCCAGTGGTTCAGTATGCTTCTAAGAACATGGGGGATACATGATGGCCCTCGCATATGGTTCCCCTCACTGTCTCACACTAGGCACAAACATTTTTTAATGATTGCAATCATCACCAAAACATATTTTGGAAGAAAACAGGAGGAGGAAGATCTTAAATTTGGCATTTTTGACACCTTAGTATGGCAAGCAAAGTGATTTTCTTTGCGCTGAGTAGCAGTGGTGTATGGTCGTGCACCTCTATGAGGAATGAACAACAAAAAAATAAAACATCTCAAAGGATATTTGTATCCATAATTTCCCACAATATTTTAATATATGATTTAAAGTAACAGCCCTCAATGAAGATCTGGAACTATTCCCCCTACAGACCTGTAAATCTAATGGTGTGTTTACTACCCCGACTAAAATATTTTCCATATATGAAACATCTGGTTTGAGAGCTGGATCATCCTGACATCCATAACACTCGATAAATCATACACAATGCCTCATCCTCCATGGACCAGGGAACATAATACACTAAGTGAGGAAACATTATTTAGATCCTTATCATTTACCATCCTATATAACTTAATATGATGGTAACCATTTAATCAACAATATGAAAAGCTAGTATTGGTGCCACTTTGCATATTTCAAGTTAAGTTAAGTCCGTCCAGCGTCCACATGATCACATTGTTGCAATGTTTTAAGGACATGAAATAAAGGGCTTTTATAAGGATGGTATGTGCCCACGTTGCGGACCTGAAGCATATTTTTTACGCTTCTCCCTGGCGGGAAAATCGCATGCGGATATTACATGCGGTTTTCCCGCCAGGTAGAAGCGTTTGTGAGGCGTCTTTGCATGCATTTCCGCATGCGGGTTATCAAGCACTTCTCCAAGCATCACTTAGAAAAGTGCTTGACAACTTGTTCAGAATGGTAAAAAATAAAAAAATAAACTTTATACTCACCTTCTGATGCATTCTCTGCCCCGTCCGGAGTCTTGAGCGGCTCACGCTGTTGTGTGCAGGACCTGCGGTGACGTCATTGAGTCATGTGGTGGGTCACATGACTCAATGACGTGGCAGGTCCTTCAGACAACAGCGTGACGGAGGGAAAACATCAGAAGATAAGTATAAACTTTATTTTATTCTTTTTTTTACAGGTTCTTTGGTACCCAGGTCTGGATGAGAGTCTCCTCTCATCCAGACTTGGGTACCATCCGCACATTGATTCCGCTGCGCTTCCGCAAAATTAATGAACATGCTGCGGATTTTTGACCGCAGCATATACGCTGCGGAAAAATCCGCAGCATGGGCATTGACATTGCGGAATGCCATTGGGGACCATGGGGTGCGGATATACATGCGTTTTTCAAGCGTTTACGCTGCGGAAATTCCGCAGCATATACGCTTGAAAAACGCTACGTGGAATTTCCGCAGCGTAAACGCTTGAAAAACGCATGTATATCCGCACCCCATGGTCCCCAATGGCATTCCGCAATGTCAATGCCCATGCTGCGGATTTTTCCGCAGCGTATATGTTGCGGTCAAAAATCCGCAGCATGTTCATTAATTTTGCGGAAGCGCTGCGGAATCAATGTGCGGATGGTACCCAAGTCTGGATGAGAGGAGACTCTCATCCAGACCTGGGTACCAAAGAACCTGTAAAAAAAAGAATAAAATAAAGTTTATACTTATCTTCTGATGTTTTCCCTCCGTCGCGCTGTTGTCTGAAGGACCTGCCACGTCATTGAGTCATGTGACCCACCACAGGTCCTGCACACAACAGCGTGAGCCGCTCAAGCCTCCGGACGGGGCAGAGAATGCATCAGAAGGTGAGTATAAAGTTTATTTTTTTATTTTTTACCATTCTGAACAAGTTGTCAAGCACTTTTCCAAGTGATGCTTGGAGAAGTGCTTGATAACCCGCATGCGGAAATGCATGCAAAGACGCCTCACAAACGCTTCTACCTGGCGGGAAAACCGCATGTAATATCCGCATGCGATTTTCCCGCCAGGGAGAAGCGTAAAAAATATGCTTCAGGTCCGCAACGTGGGCACATAGCCTTTTTCTATTGTTCATGCATATTACAAGTTAAGGTTGTAAAATAATATGATGATATTTCAAATGAAATGCATTAGGAAATTACAGAACTAAATTTCCCAACATAAAATAACAAATATTGGAAGCCATCTCAAAATTCCATGACCTTGTTCTTATGTTTTTGCTCCTAGAACTCATTGAGATCCACAATAAGTGGTACATTAGCATACGTACACTATATGGACAAGTGTATAGGGGCACCTACATATATTACACCTACAGGACCTTTTAGGATATCTGATTCTAAATCCATAGGCAATGATATGGAGTTAGTTCCCATCTCTGTAACAACTTCCACTTTTCTGAGAGGCTTTCTACAAAATTTTGGTGATTTTTTTCCCCAGTCATCCAGAAGAGCATTCATAAGTTCAGACACTGTGTTACACGTTTGTCTCAACTCTAGGGCCAAGCTGTGCTACCTTCCTCTATGGCCACCACTCTTTGCTGTGCTCCAGGTGTGGTTTCATAAGCTATCCAGCAAACCTCACTGACATTATCTCCCAACGTCTTTTATGGTCAACGTAGACATGAATTTTCAGTAAGTAATGTGTTAGTTGCCATTTGTTTTTGGAGGTTGCCACCATCCAGTTCCTTCAGCTGCAATCATCTTTGCAAACTCCTGTGTTTTATGCAACCTGCATCTTCTACTCCTCAGACCTGCTGACTAACTTGGAACCGGCTGCAAGCATTATGAACTGTAAGGTCACTGCCCCACTATCAGTATTCGGTCAGTATTTTTTCTCAGGAGTGGGAGCCAAAACCAGGAGTGGGTGATAAATGCAGAATTGGTGACTTGTTTCTATTATACCTTTTCTCTGATTGCTCCTCACCTGGTTTTGGCTCCCATTCCTGAGAAAAAATACTGATCGAATACTGACCAAATACTGATAGTGGGCCTGTGGCCACATTACACTCCAGAAATTCCTGATCTACTTTACATCTTCAGCTCCTGCATTTGTCTACACTCCTAGCTCTGCAGCTTCTGGTGTGTCCTACTCTACTTGTTAGTCCGCTGTCCAGTATAGCCCATTGGCCATGGCACATGTCTCGCTTATCCATGTGCCATCCTGAAAATCCAGCCAACTGTGCCATCACCCTTGATCCATGGCTGGGTGACTCCACCTCATCAGGTGACCCCTAACACAAGGATGTTGGACAAGAGGGTCTGACTCTCAATCTCTGTTCTAGTTGATTCTAAAAGGTTTTTGATGAGTTTTGGGTGATCTATCAAGTTCTTCCAAAGCAAACTCCTACCTGACCATGCCTTTATGTACCTTGCTTTGTGCGTTGGGACACAGTCAGATTAGAACAGAAAAGAGCTATCCGCAAACTGTTCTCAAAAAGTTGGAAGCTACAATTGTCTATAATGTCTTGTATGCTGAAGCATTAAGATTCCCTTCACTGGGATGAAGTAACTAAACCCATAGCATTATCCTTCCTCCACCAAACTTTACAGCTGGCACTATGCAGTCAGGGAGGTAACGTTCTCCTGATGTTCACTAAAACCAGCCTCGTCCATCAGATACCTGATAGAGAAACATGATCCGTCACTCCACAAAACATGTTTCCACTGCTCCACAGTCAAGTAATGGTGGCTTTACATCACTTCATCCAACGCTTGCCATTGTTCTTGGTGATGTAAGGCTTGCATATACCATCTCAACCATAGAGACCAATGTCATTAAGCTCCTAGCACACAGTTTTTGTGCCAATGTTAATTTCAGAAGTGGTTCTGAAATTTGCAGTGAATGAGGCAGAAAACCGTTGGTGACTTTTACGCACTTTTGAGCCACAATACTTGGTGACGCTCCGTAACTTTATGTGGATTGCCACTTCACAGCTGAGTAGCTGCGGTTCTTTATGGCTTCCATTTTTCAATAATATCACTTACAGGTGATTGTGGAATATTTAGGAGGAAAGAAATGTCATGACCTGACTTGTTACACTGGTGACGTCCTACTATAGGACCACGCTGCGCTGGTATCAATGAGCTAGTTAGCAAGAGATGACAGCATAACGGGGTGCTGGATGTTATACACCAGGGGCAATGGGACTGAATGAGAAACCAGTATTCAATGTTTAAGCGGTGTATCCAAATAAATTATATGATGATTTTATTAATTTTTGCTATCAATAGAGAAGAAAAATATTTTACGAATAAAAGAATCTAAAAGCATTTATGAAATTCTTGTACCGTGTCTCATCCTCTAATGGGTGCTGTAAATACCTAAGTGCAATAACGTGATTGGGAAAGTCCTTATCATTCCTTGGCTGCGAGTGCAGAATTCACACTCCACTATGTAGATGAGATTTCAGACTACAATGCCGCTCTGTGGAGTACAGTGGAATACAGATGTCAGCAAGGCATGAACACAATTTCCAGAGGGAAAACATCCCGCACATAGCGGCCATATCAGTAACTGAACTAATTGCTGTGATAAAGAAGAAACAGCTGCCTGGAATAAGACGACAAATCTGTTTAGGGCAGAAACAACTGTTTCAAACTGGATTACATAAGGAACATGGACTGTATGTACAGTATGTGCAACGATGGGTACAGCACGATAGGGGTATTACTGTTCCACCAGAGCCAAAGCTATGAAGCTAATTTTCCCTTATCAGTGGAATGCACTGTGTCCTAATCCATTTTTAAGCATGCTACCATCCTGTGCCGCCCCGCATCTGGCAATGAATGCCAGTTTCCAAGTGCTCAAGCCTACAGCTGATAGCAGGCTGAGAACTGAGGAGTTACAGACCACTCTGCTTGCCCAGTAAAATGTCAGCTACTTCATAAGTAAAAAATCACAACTATTGCAATTCATAGCTAGAACCCATATTATAGAAATCACTAAAACTGATTTCCATGAAAGTGATTGTCCCGACTTGGGGTTCAAGTCTGCAGCCAGTCTATATGACTGCAGACTTGTGAGTCCTCACAGTCAGCACAGAGCAGAGAGCGGACAATCTGCATACTTCCGGCCACATTCCGACTAGACGTTTCCGGCCTTGCTCAATTCACTTGTATTGAGCAAGGCCGCGCACATCTAGTTTGCATGTGGCCACATGTATGCAAATTGCATACATGCGGTCATGCTCTCACCTGCTCCTCGCACCAGAGAATCCTGACAGCGTGCAGTGTGCACACTGTGAATATTCAAAAGTCTGCGGTCACAGACTGGATTTGATTTAAAGGAACAACCCCTTGTAAATAACCACCAAAAAAAAGTTTTTCAATTTTATATCCGATATCATTAAATTATAGTGGTTGCTAGCTATTTACTTTACCATTTCTTCACATGTTAAAGTTTTAAATACCTAAAGTCAATTAAAGATATATTACCGAATTGCACAAATAGCAATCTCTCAGGAGTGGGAGCCAAAACCAGGAGTGGGTGATAAATGTAGAATTGGTTATACCTTTTCTCTGATTGTTCCTCACCTGGTTTTGGCTCCCACTCCTGCGAAAAAATACTGACCGAATACTGCCCAAATACTGATAGTGGCGACGTGGCCTTACAGATACACTCTGGTAGTAACACACAGAGTATTCATACAGAATATTGATACGGTACGTAACAGATACAAACTGACCCCATTGACTAGAACGGAAGAGGAGAAAAAATTGCAAAATGCAAGTGTGAACAGAGCCCAAGAGGAATATAACGTTCCTGCCCATGCCCAGCACACCCATTAATAACATTACATCAGGGACTTTCTATTTATGCAAATTGTTACTTGTTAGATTTGCAATTGTTAGAGGAACTCGGTATTAGGTTACTCTAAATATCAAGTCTCAGTTAAAAGCTTTTGGACTCAAACCTGTGTAATACCCAACCATCACTTCCTCTTTGAACTGTCGAAACAAAGCAAACAGGCATAACTTTGATCTGCAGCTTGAGAGCCATGCCAGCCCCCCGTCACCAAGGTGGGCACAAAAATCACAAGAGCTTCTCGACTTAGGGCCGGAAGATCTGCTGTTTGTACTGATAAAGGGAGGTTTTGGCAGAGTATTCGCACACATGATGCACGAGGGTCCAAGGTCAGCTACAAATCCTTTTTAGTATTTTTTAATCATGTGCCAACATATTATCAGAAAGACCAAATCACTGGAGCAATGTCAGCTGACTATGGGTCATTTACTGTCTATACCAATGGCGCAGTACATGATGATTTACAGCAATACCTCCTGGATTACAATCTATAGGGGACAAGGGCATCATTATCTCCAATATCGCACATCTGAACAAACGGTTTATAATCTATAATGGTAAAATTACACTTTTTACGTCCCCTGAGCAGTAAATTAGCAGTGCTGCAGAAACCCACGCTACCGGCATTGTGAGATGGATTGCTGCTAGCCGTCCATTATTTCACAGGTGCTTTTTTCTGCTGACCTTCGTGTCTCGCAAAAAAATAAAAAACACCGTTCATGATTTTTTTTCCTTTACTAAAGATTGCACTGCACATGAGCTGACATGGCAGTACAGCGACACTAAGGCCATGTTCACACGTTGAGTATTTGGTGATTTTTTTACATCAGTATTTTACATCAGTAATTGTAAGCCAAAAATGGAAAATAGTGACCAAATACTGAACGTGTGAACGTGGCTTTATAGATAGGATCAGACAGACAAGCTGGGAATTGATCAGACTACAAGAGGAAGGAGTGCAGCTGCAGTCACTATTCTGCTGTTACATCATGTCTCATACTTCAGTCACCTCCAGAGCTGCAGTCACTAATCTGCTGTTTCAATCAGGTCCTATACTCCAGTCACATCCAGAGCTGTAGTAACTATTCTGCTGTTACATCATGTCTCATACTCCAGTCACCCCCAAAGCTGCAGTCACTATTCTGCTGTTGCATCATGTCTTATACTCCAGTCATATCCAGAGCTGCAGTCACTATTCTACTGTTATATAAGGTCTTATACTCCAGTCACCAGCAGAGCTGCACTGAATATTCTATGCAACATCATGTCCTATACTGGAGTCACATCCAGAGCTGCAGTCACTATTTTGCTGTTGCATCATGTCCTATACTCCAGTCACATCCAGAGCTGAGCTGCATGGCTTTTTGGTTATGCAACAAAGATTGCAGTGTTGCACTGTGAGATTTCACTTAATTATTGTGCATATAGTGATATTTCAGCATGCAAGTACAATGCAGCCTTCACCAAAAATCAAAACCTGCTTGATTTTCGCCCGTAGGTCGCTCTCTATTTTGCCATTGATCACAATGTGAATTGTCTGCGACTGCAATTTGTTCGTGACCTGGCTGCACTTTGTTGCATTCCTCTTGCCTGAGCGGATCAAAGTCGCAGCTTCCAGTCACTGCTGCTGTTTTCAAAATTGCTCCTTAATAAAAATGACTTGAATGTATGATGGACGGCTGCTTCACCTGCAAAACTCCACATTCAATCAAAATCAGCCGCTGGTTCTGTGGGCGAAACCCCTGTTCTCCCACAAAATCCTATTAGACCATTACATGACCCAGATGGTCCATCTGGCCGCACCCTTATATTTCCCCCCATTTCCTTTTTATCAGTTTAAGTAAAAATGTCATTAAATAGGTAAAAATAAAATGTTTTATAAAATATCAATATTTGGCAAAAGGGGAAATTTGCTTGAAAGTATCACTAAACTGCTATTGTTCAAATATAGGATTTCAAAAACAGTCTACAGAATAAACTAATAAATACTGTAGTCATAACTTCACCAAGAACCGGTGGTGCCTGCAGTGATTTTATCAAAACTAAAGCAAATGTAAGAAAATTGACATACTGCCCACATTCCCCCTTGAAGACACGTGTATAGTTGTAAATGTACCTTGAAGTGTAATGTGTATTATGCTATGCGTTATTCGTGATAGATTGCATTTTGCCCAACATTAGGGAGACTTAGTGTTAGTCTTTGGGACTAGCCCAGAGTGGGAGGGGGCAGGGTGAAGGGACAGAGATAGTTTCCTAACAGGAAGTTAGATTTGGCCCAACGTGCAGTAAAAGTAGACCTATGGTCTGATTAGTGAGTAGAGCCCCATGACATGGGCGTTCCTGACGAGAGTGGAGACCAAAGCAGTGGATAGCGTGATCTTGAGGAAAGAGAGAGAGGGAGAGAAGTGTCCAGAGGACAGAGTGATGAACCAAAGACAAGTCCTGGGACATGACGCCTAGCAGTATGGCCCCGAGTTTATACCTCATAGAGGTAACAGGCCAGGATGGAACAGAGAATGTGAGACAAAGAGAGTGCCCAGGACGGGAGTTCCAAGGCATCAGAAGCTGAAAAGATAAGTACCAGCCATACTGGCAAACTAGTTCCCTTTAGAGGAAAGAGAACGCGGAATCGCGGGTTGAGAATAGGACTCTCATTAACTGGACTGTAGTACTGAGCTGGACTGTGGAGAAGGCAGGTGAACTAGAGGAGACAGACACCAAGCGAGTAGAGAGAAAGAAAATGGGAATTTGTGTGAAAATGCTCCGTATTGTGAAGGCAACATTCATTAAGCTGTGTATCCGCTATCTTCTTTATATAATCTCCACCAAGTTATCGTAAAAAGTTTATTTTTGAGTGGTGGTCTCCCTCATTGAAGTCCTCGACATCTGGTCCTAGCCAACGAAAGTCATCGGTAACATGCACCCACGAAGTCCATACACCCAGCCAGGACCCCCCCTCCTCCTTTCATGTAATGTGCCGGGGCGTAAGAGAGTACCTCGCCCACGGCTACTGGTCCATGCCATGTTACACTAGCAGCCCAGTAAGTGACACATCGTTGGAATCAGGATCTCTCCCCCTACATCATGCTGGTCTCTGATTAGGTGGAAAAAAACTGGTGACAGATTCCTTTAAAAAGGTTTGGTGGTGTTAATTAAAAGGCTGCAGATAAACAGCATTAAAGCTAAAATAAATAATATATACTGTGAGGCAGTGACCGAGATCGTGTACGAGGGACGTTATATATCCCCCAGAATGTGTACAGAGACCTATTAAATCCATTGGAGTGCATTGCAGTCACAGACACAGCTGCGGCGGCAATTCAGGAATGAAGGTGAGCATTGACCTGGTTAGGCTATCTGGCTAAGGCAGATTAAGTAAAACCCGGCAGGGCCTTCATTTCTTGGAGGAGGCTACAGGAAGGCAGTGGGGCGGCCTCCTCCCTCCAACCCGGGTTTTCCAGCGGCTCTTGCCACAGGTCCTTTAAGAACCCTGCATTAAGGATTAGTGTTGTTCAGTGTTGGAACCTGCTAGGAACATAGCAGGAAAGCTTGGCGGGCCTGTGTGTAGCTGAACCTACGCCTGGGAAGGCTCTGCACCCGTCAGGCTCTGAGCGGCCCGGAGCGGCCGTTGCCCACGGCAACCGTTGTTATGGACTGATGTTAACCCGGCTGCGAACCGGAGGACTTTCTGTTTTACCCGTGAGTTGCTGAATAAAAGCTGCTTATGTTGGACTTGCTTGGGTCACTGCCTCAGTTACTGCACGGTGTGAACACCGCTACCTTACAATACCCACTGATTTCATACCCGATGCAGTGCTGCATCCCAATCCTCCCTGCTGGCCTTCTTTTTACCTTGACTGCAGCAGCGATGTTCTGTGTACCCCAGTAATGGCTGCAGCCAATCACTTATGGCACAAAACTGCTCAGGTCAGTAATTGACTGCAGTGGTCACATGTGATACATTCGACTTCACCACAGCAGTAAAGGTAAACAGAAAGACAGCAGGAGGATCAGAGATGCAGCTGTGAAATTCCAGGTATGAGTTGGATGAGTATATATTTATTTCAGCTGAATATCTGTCTATGTGAAGCTTTAAAAGTATTCTCCACTTTATCTTTTATCTCCTCCGGCACTTGCTGGTGCATCCTTCCTCACGTACCTTCAGTCCATAAAACGTCGGCCGATGGAGGGACATGCCCGTCCGCCTCCTCTAATTGAAAAATAGTTTTCCAGTGTGCAGGGTTATTCAATTGGAGGAGGCTGACGGACAGCTCTGGTCACATGTCCCTCCATTAGCGGCCATTTTGTGAACAGAAACATGATGTAGTCTATGAGGAAAGCTGCACTAGCAAGGGGGCAGAGGAGAACCTGTACGGCCAGGGCCGGCGTCAGCACCCGGCGCACCCTCGCAAATGCCGGGGCCCTGAGCAGGCAGAGGGGCCCACTGGCGGTCGCGCACCCCGCTGGGCTATGGGCGGAGGAGAGCGGTGTCAGCGCCAGCCCTTCTCCGCCGCTTGCTCAGGGCCCCGGCAGCCCGATACTTACCTCTCCCCGTGCCTCCGCAGATCCGCTGTCTTCCTGCTCTGCGCTCCCTGTGACGTCTCAGGTCAGAGGGCGCGGTGACGTCTTTTCACCGCGCCCTCCCCTGAGCCGTCACAGGGAGCGCTGAACGGGAAGACGCCGACAACGCTGGAGTCCGGAGCTGAGCAGCGAGCAGCGAGCAGCGGGCAGCGGCAGCAGGTGAGGAGAAGGGAGGTGAGTATTTGATTTTTTTTTAATGTATGGAGGCATGGGGCATTATATAGAGGGGGGGGCAGCCTGCATGGGGCATTATATAGAGGGGGGGGCAGCCTGCATGGGGCATTATATAGAGGGGGGGCAGCCTGCATGGGGCATTATATAGAGGGGGGGGCAGCCTGCATGGGGCATTATATAGAGGGGGGGCAGCCTGCATGGGGCATTATATAGAGGGGGGGGACAGCCTGCATGGGGCATTATATAGAGGGGGGGGGACATCCTGCATGGGGCATTATATAGAGGGGGGGGGGACATCCTGCATGGGGCATTATATAGAGGGGGGGGCAGCCTGCATGGGGCATTATATAGAGGGGGGGCAGCCTGCATGGGGCATTATATAGAGGGGGGGGCAGCCTGCATGGGGCATTATATAGAGGGGGGGGCAGCCTGCATGGGGCATTATATAGAGGGGGGGGACAGCCTGCATGGGGCATTATATAGAGGGGGGGGGACATCCTGCATGGGGCATTATATAGAGGGGGGGGGGGACATCCTGCATGGGGCATTATATAGAGGGGGGGGGGCGACATCCTGCATGGGGCATTATAAAGGGGGGGCAGCCTGCATAGTGCATTATGTGGGGGGGAACAGCCTGCATGGAGCATTATAAGGGGGGGCTGCCTGTATGGGGCATTATGTGGGGGGTAACAGCCTGCATGGAGCATTAAAAGGGGGGGGGCCTGTATGGGGCCTTATGTGGGGGGTAAGAGCCTGCATGGAGCATTAAAAGGGGGGGGGCTGTATGGGGCATTATGTGGGGGGTAACAGCCTGCATGGAGCATTATAAGGGGGGGACAGCCTGTATGGGGCATTATGTGGGGGGTAACAGCCTGCATGCAGCATTATATGGGGGCCAGTATCCTGTATGGAGAGTTATAAGGGGACCGGTATCCTGTATGGAGCGTTATAAGGGGACCGGTATCCTGTATGGAGCGTTATATGGGGGCCAGTATCCTGTATGGAGTTTTATAAGGGGACCAGTATCCTGTATGGAGCGTTATATGGGGGCCAGTATCCTGTATGGAGCTTTATAAGGGGACCAGTATCCTGTATGGAGCGTTATATGGGGGCCAGTATTCTGTGTGGAGCGTTATATGGGGGCCAGTATCCTGTATGAAGCGTTATATGAGGGCCAGTATTCCGTATGGAGCCTTATATGGGGGCCAGTATTCTGTGTGGAGCGATTCACCGGTTTCTGAGCTATTGTGGAATTTACAATAGATATCACTCATGTAATGTAAGAAGTGAAATCTTTGCATTGTACTAATATATATATATATATATATATATATATATATATATATATATATATATATATATATATATATATATATATATATATATATATATATATATATATATATATATATATATATATATATAATTTCTCCGCTGTATCTCTGCATCATGAATCGTGGTATGTGTTAAAGGGGCCCACTGAGACTCTTTCGCCCGGGGCCCAGAAAAACCTGGAGCCGGCCCTGTGTACTGCTATATATTAGTAAGTGCCACAACATCATGTCCACATGGCTTAAAATAAAGATAAAGTGAACAACCCCTTTAAAAGGTTCCCCACCGCTGGTGCACACACTGTTAGGATTTGGCTCAGGTTTTAAGTTCCAGTGGTCATTACATGACCGCAAGTATGCGATCTACATACCTTTGGTCTCATGTAGATTAGAGTCTCAGCCGCATCTCTCAACAGGACATTGCGACACGTGGCTGAGACTCTAGTCGGCTAGTGACCAAAAGTATGCACAGTAAATCAGATACTTAAAGTCCCGTGACAACTGCTGGGACCGGCAAGCAGAGGGGAATCCTAATAGTTTGTATATGAAGATTTCACCAAGTCTTTTACTTTTCTTAAAATTGTCCTTTCTGCAATTTGCCGACAATTCAAAAATCCATCTGCTACAATTCAACATCATATAGAAAGATCCGCCTCATTCAGTCATTTTCACATAGAAGAAAAACAGAAGGTGTTTCATCAGTATATTTTATCAGATTTTCAGCAGAGCATCAGAGCCTGGTTAGAGTTTCATCAGTTTTTCTCTGTTTACGCACTGTCTCCTATCTATTAGTCTGTGAATTTTCTTTTTCAAGGATCCATCCATAGACTTTCATTGCACAGTTTGATCCGACACCTGGATCAATATCGGACATGTTTCCACAATTTTGCACGGATCTCGTTCCGCAAAAAATGGAGGATATGTGAACAGCCCCCATAGACTACCATAGGTATGAGTGCCAGGGGTGCAACGATCGCAATCGCAGTGTGGGTGGGGGGGCCATCCGATGCCAGCGCAAATTTAAACTGGATGTGCGTCCTCGGAAGCACATTCAGCTGAAGTGTATTGCGATGCAGAGATCCACCGGGTCTGTGGGCTGCAACACAAGCTGCCGGCCAATCAGTTGACATCGGCGTTCATGTGACTGGGGGGCGCATGGCAGTGACATTATGCGCCCCCAGTCGCTTACAAGCTGAAATCAGCTGCCGTCTTCAGAAGAGGATGCCACGTGGTGGGGAAGCAGACAGAAGGTGAGTAGAATAATTTATTATTTTTCTATGCATTAAAGAACAGCAGCATAATTCTTTAATACCAGGGTGGGGGATATATATACCAGAAGAAAGGACATATTTACCAGGATGTGGGATATATATACCTGGATGAGGTCAGAAAGGGGAACATATATACCAGGATAGGGAACATATACAGGACCGCCATCAGGGTATTACTGCCCTTACTGGCGTATGGGGCCCAGTGAGCAGAGGGGGCCCGGTTGGGCCCCCGTTCTTTTGCTCACTGAGCCCCAGCCGCAGGATTCTGCAGGTTCAGTGAACGTGGACGCACGTTCACTTTAAATCTATTGCCGTGCGGGAACCTCCCCACACGGCAATAGTTAACAGCCACCTGCCAATTACAGGCCGGTGGCTGACGTCAGCACGCACATTGCTGGCGTATGACGTCACTGTAATGCGCCAGCGATCGTGCTCCCGGTGATGGGAGAGCCCAGCACCGCTGGAGAGCGGCAAGGTAAGGAGAAACTTTTTTTTTTTTTTTTTTTTTTTTTTTTAAAGCCGCACCGTGGGGGCAGAATGTGAAACATGGGAGACATGGGGGGCAGAATGGGAGACATGGGGGGAAGAATGGGAGACATGGGGGGAAGAATGGGAGACATGGGGGGAAGAATGGTAGACATGAGGGTCAGAATGGTAGACATGAGGGTCAGAATGGAAACATAGGGGCAGAATGGGAGACGTGGGGGCAAAATGGGAGACGTGGGGGCAGAATGGGAGACGTGGGGGCAGAATGGGAGACGTGGAGGCAGAATGGGAGACATGAGGGTCAGAATGGAAACATGGGGGCAGAATGGGGGAGTTTGGGGCAGAATGGGAGACACTGGGGGCAAGATGGGAACATGGGGGGGGATGGGGGACACGGGACAGAATGTGAAACATGGAGGCAGAATGGGAGACATTGAGGACATGATGGAGAGACTTGGGGGCCAGAATGGAGACATAGGGGGCAGAATGGAGACATGGGGACAGAAAGTGAAACATGGGGGCAGAATAGGAGACATTTAGGGGCAGGATGGAAATATGAGGGCAGAATGGAGGACATTGGGGCAGAATGTGAAACATGGGGCAGAATGGAAACATGGGGGGGGCAGAATGGGGGACATTGGATGCAGGATGGAAACATGGGGCAGAATGGAAACATGGGGGCAGGATGGAGACATGGGGCAAGATGTGGGATATTACTGTAGGGGCTAATTATGGATATTATTACTGCTGTGATGTATTTTATTTTTGAGGATACTGTTTTCAGTGAGGGGGTCCTGTTACTGTGCAGGGCGGCACTATGTCGCTTTTTTTTCTTCATCTGGTGTAGTGCAGAAGTTGGGGAAATATTGGGGAATGTGCTCTGGAAGCTACTCTACATAACTGTGTTATTTTATGCAGAGATGAGCCCTGGCTGGAAGAAGTGATGGTGGAAGAGGAAAAGCAAAGATGAAAGACTTCAACTAGAGACGTTACCGGTGAGTCAGTGTGTTACCTGTACACTGACACTATACACTGTATATTATGTAGAGAGCTCCTTTGTATATTAGTACTTATGGTAATATTAGTATTGTTTTTTTATTAATGATCAGTATTGTAGTATTCGGTCACTATGTGGTGGTAATATGTCATCTGGTCATGGTGTGGCGGTATTTGTCCCTTGTATGTGGCATTATTCAGTCACTATGTGGTGGTAATATGTGATCTGGTCACGGTATGGCAGTATTTCTCCCTTGTATGTGGTATTATTTGGTCACTATGTGATGGTAATATGTGATTTGGTCATGGTGTGGCAGTATTTGTCTCTTGTATGTGGTATTATTGGTCATTTTAAAAAAGGTTATGTGACACATTCCCATAAATAAAAATATACCTAAAAGAGTATTGGCTATTATAAGAAATGTTTAATAGGTTAGAGTAGAGTAGGGCCCGGCCAGAAGACTTGTCGTGATGGCGGCTTAAAAAATCTTTTGGCCAAAACAAAAGCTGCTGGCAATATATGTGATATGGTTCGATGGGAACTGTTACGGTGTGATTGGTGAGGACATGGTGCAGAAGTGGAGTTATTCCAAGAGTGGGCGGTGGGACTGTGGAAGGTTCGAGGGATGGAGGCGGAGCTGGGGTGGAGCTTGGGCGGAGTCTCAAGGGGGTTCGAAAATTTTGCCAGTATGGGGCCCCGAAATTCCTGGTGGCAGCCCTGAACATATATACCAGGAAGAAGTCCAATATGGGGGACATTACTACGTAATGGGGGAGGAGGTGCAACTTGTATGTCCTTATTGGATTTAGAATGGCTCAAACATCTAACCAACCTTTGGGAGGAAGTCAGGTTCAAATCTTACACTGGGCCCATCGGACTCTAATTACGCCACTGATGATTGCTTTTCATGAAAACACATGTAGCAATCATACGCAAAAAAAATTAAGTGGGAATGAGCCCTAAGAGATAAGTAGAATACACATAAACCAATCTACTTTGTATCATTTTTCATATTGCTACTTAGATGCTTTGTTAATTGGTTTGACCACTTGATACAAGGCAGTTATGGAATTTTTACAGTAGGAAAAGCTGAATGGAAAAAAAGGAGGCTTATGACAGCAGTGAGAACGATAACCATCTTCAAAACACTGTCACTCCCTGTAATTACATTTCAGTTAGAGGACTTTTAGGCTACGTTCACACGCTGCATCTAAAAACAGCAACAGCCCTGTGCTGCTGCGGTTTGTCCACTGCCCGGCCGGTTGTAATGACTCCACAATTTTGCAGGTGAAACAGGTATTTTCTGGCAAGATAAACTGACTGGGCAGGAAAATAATGAAAAGACTGTGGTGGTACAGGGCTATTGTGGTTTTCAGCCGCAGCATGACTGCTGCGTGTGAACGCAGCCTTATAGGAAACCACAAAGGCCATCCAGATAAAGTCAAAATACATTTCTACACAGTGGAGCCCATTTACTAATGAAAAAGTGTAAGAAAAAGAGCATCCATTACTTGCACAGGAATTATTATGAATTCTAAACACTTTTGCTCCTCATTAGATAGTTTTGAAAAATGTATGCAACAGGGATGAGGGCTAAGAGTCAGAAAAGGATCAAGATTTATAATGTTTGCCACAATTTGGGCACAAATAGTAGGCTACAACAAGAAAAGCATCCAGCATGTATCAAGTTGCACCAATTCTTTCACACAGTTTGCCACAATGATAAGTTCGGCACATCTTCTCCCCACTTTTTGAAAGCATTAATAAATCCATCCTAGCATGATCAGCTGCCAACCTAGAACTAAGTCACTTACCTGTCCACACAGAAGAATTAGAGACGTCACCTGTGGAAAAATGAATATACACACAAGGAACCCCAGAATCCACCTCGGGGAGAGAGTCGCATGATAGAGGGAGATGTGCTCCCTGCAGAAGGTCCCAGCAGGCATCCTGTAGAACCTTACAAAAGCCCCGACATGGGACTGGGGGTGACACTAAGGAGGAGGATGGATTACACCTTGGAACCAGTAGCAAACAGAAAAACCTCTCCAGGTAATGGTGACAATGAGATTTAAGAAGCCCCTCCCAATCATGCAAAGCCGCCTGAATTTCCAGCACACTGGTATGATTCAAATGATTTGGTAGCATAAAAGTTTTAATTCCCAATTTGTGGCACAAAGGCAGGTTGTCGGGGACAGGCAAGCAATGAGCATCTGATGGAGTCAAGTTGGGTGAATGAAAAGCAGTCTCTGTGCTATTATTTCTAAAAGCTGTAGAGGTAGAAGCTTTAGTGCTGGTTAGTAAATCATGATCAGAAGAATTGACATTATGATGTCCCTCTGAATATACTACATGTGTATTAGGAGCATGAATTTGGTCAGCAGTGGCAGCTATCCCAGAATGTTTACGGAGGCCAATTCTCTCATCAGACTGATTTATATCAGCGGTATTGTTATGTATATTATTTTTCTTACGTAACTCTGACTCTGAAGAATTTATCACATAATGGGATAGGCCACTGGCAGGAGAGCTGGTTATATTCATCGGAACCGCAGTGCGCATGCTGCCCATGTGCGAGTCCAGTGGGGGAAAATGCAGTGATGATCCATCTAATTCCAAGCTGAGCAATGACTCTAATTGGTCTCCCAATTGGCTGGGTCCCGAAAGAGACTTTTTGGGTGACTGTGTAGCCTGAGACTCCAATGCTGCATACACTGGAAGAGGAGAAATACCTGGTATTGTAAGATTTCTTGCACTGATGTTGAAAGTCTGATTGCTGGAACTGGAAAGCTGACCATATGTGAGAGTCTCAGTCTTGTTCTCTTCATTCTGCCCAGAAGCAGGTGGATTAACGGTGCCCGTCTCATTTAGCTGAACACTCGGGACAGTCACATTGGTCATCTCTTGCGTAGGATCAGTAGAATTCTGAATATCATTTTCAGGTTTTTCTAACCAAACGCTCATTATGCTTTGAATATTTTTAGCAACATTCAGGATTTCAGCCCCCACACCAGCAATATTCTCCTTATCCAAGTTCTGAGTGGTTGAAGCTTCAGGCACGGTGGTGGGTTCATCCTTAGAGGTAGGGGTCGCAATCTCAATATCAAAAACAATATTGGACTCTTGCTGAATAATGCTGAATAATAACGGCTCATCTGGAGGCTTTCTGAGAGGAGATTCTGTCATTGGCTGCCGATTTTTTACAGAGTCTGTTGAGGTCTTGGTGGAAGTCTGCGTTGTTGCGGTCAAAGTGCTCGGATTTGTTCTCGCAGCTGCTTGGGTGAAGGTTACAATAGATGGAGGAGGTTTGCTCTCTGCAGGTGAAGATGCTGGAGCTGTAGGCTGTGATGATGATGAGGATGGAGGTGTGAGGTCAGGTATCAATGTAGAAAATAACCTCTGCTCTGTTGAGGTCTTGGTGGAAGCAGGCGTTTGGGTGGTCAGTGTGCTCTGATTTGTTGCAGCTTCTTGGGTGAAGGTCCCATTAGATGGAGGAGGTTTGCTCTCTGCAGATGAAGATGCTGGAGCTGTAGCCTGTGACAATGAAGAGGCTGAAGGTGTGAGGTCAGGTATCAATGTAGAAAATAACTTCTTATCTGTATCCGTAGGAAAGGGCTTCTGGTCTGTAGATGTTATTTCTTCTGGAAGGCTTTTTTCTTCAGTTGCTGATGTGTTAGATAGAAGATGAGCTTCAGATGTAGACGGAGCTGCCGGACTAGTGCTAGGAAATGTGGTAGTTGCAGTTGGCTTTGCTCCCCAACCAAACCAATTAAAAATCTGTGCTTGGGATGGTGCAGGTGAGGTCACCATCAGGATAGCCACCACGGGCCAGACCCGTGCCAGAGCCATGGCAGTCAGGCTCTGATACTTTTCAGAAACTTTTGCCCGTTCACATTGATTTGTCCTCTACAGCGTGCAAACTACACATTACCCTTCAAACAAGAAGCAGAACTAGTAGAGGTGTGGCTCCAGAAATTCTAAACCAAGCCTCCTTATCAGACGCCAGCCCTTCACCGAGTGTGGAAAAGCTGAAACAACTGCACAGATCTTTACAATTGACCTCACTCTTGACAGAAATTATGGAAGAAAAAAAAAAAGTCAACAAAGGGCATATTGTTACTTGCCAAACCATGGAGATAGTATGCATGCGAACCTAAGGAGAATCCCTGTGCTGAGCACAGATAATAGACATGAAAGAGCTGTATGTTTAGCAAAACTCCGGAAAGAAATACCCTGTTCAGAAGAACACAGTAGCAACTAGTGCACATATGGATGCTGCAAGCTACACGTGCCGGCAACTGATGTTACCAAACACACAATGCAAGTTATTAAGAGTCTGAGATTCCCAGCAGTTACAAATCTCTTCCAAATTAGAATTATGCTGGATCTAAAGTAAAAGTTAATAGTGAGTGGAGGGAGGTAACGAGCGGGTCAAAGGTCTCTTCTGCTCTGTTGCTCACAAACCTCAAGCTGTGCCCTCAGCTATTTCACGAAGGAAAGAAAGGAGAATGCATATTGGCTATTAATTGCCCAATTCACTAGTCACATTCAAGGTCTAATTTTACAACCTTCCATAAGGCCACGTTCACACATTCAGTAAAATCAGGAGTGGAACAATCAGAGGAAAAGTATAATAGAAACACGTCACCACTTCTGTATTTATCACCCACTCCTGGTTTTGGCTTACAAATACTGGTATAAAATACTGACCAAATACTCAACGTGTGAACGTGACCCAAGTATGACGATTGTAAAGGGAAAAGAATGAAACCTTTATTTTGATAGAAGAGTGAATTTTTGCATTGTATCAGTCACCTTATAGTCAGATCCAAACATTTGGCTTCCAATTCCTGTCATTCACAATATCCTTTTACAGAACTGGGCACGAAATGAGACTGTCTGAAATTCCCACAGCATTAGATAAGACTCCTGCCAGAGTTCATACTTTGTCTCTCTTTATTATTCTTTGTCAGAGTCAGTGTTACCTGCTTCCCCCTTTTGAGTTTTCTAATGAAAGTTTGGGAAAACTTGCCTATACAAGACTGGAACAAATGTTAGGAATTCCCAATGTTTGTTCTTGTTTTTAAGGCTTGACTAAAGGCCAATAAAATAAAAAAAAAAAGATGCCTAGAAAAGGTTGGCACCTGAGGATCGGTGAGATAACTTGATAGCAATAAAGCTGCATTCACACGCAGTGGTCACACTGCAGCTGAAAACCACAGCGCCCTGTGCCGCTGCCGTCTTTCCACCGTGTGCCTGCGCACTAACTTAATCATCTGCCAGACCACAGGGCTGATTGAAATGGCCCCATGATTTGGCAGGTGAAACAGCTGTTTCCTTGCAAACTAAAGTGATTGTGCAGGGAAACAATGGAGACACAGCCTAAGGCTATGTGAACATGGCATCAAGAGGATTCCAAACCGAATCAGTATGAAAAAATGTTGCAAATTGGCCCCATCGCTGTGCACATGTTCCATCTAATGTCACTTCTTTTAATTGCTTTAATGTTTGGAAATCCTGAAGCAGTTAAAAGAAGTGACATGCCCATTCTTTGGACATGTGAAGATGAACACGTTTTTGGTCCAAATGCAAGCCGACAAAGCATCAGATCACACTATGATCAAAGTTAGTGTATGGGGTCGTGCACATGTCAAATATTTTCCTCGAAAAAAATCGTTGCATGCCAGAGTATGATCCGATATTGACTTGTATGGCCGAGTGCAATCCGAATGAGTTGGTGGAAAACATTGGATTGCACTCTGATGACATCTGAGTGTAGTCCGATTTCCGCACACTGACAGAATGGAGAAGATGGAGAAATTTAGTTCTCCATCTTTTCATCCGAGAGAATCGGATCACACTATATTGAAACTTGGATCAAACACTGATCAGCGTGTCATTTCCTTAATTGTCCCGATTTTCTCAGATGAGAGAATCTACGGCTGAATGCATCCGCCCTATGGGTGACTTCTGTTGCTCTATACTTCACATGTATACAGTATGAAATAAAGACCGCCGTTGGTGGAGCCACCACAAGAACGGCAGCGAAGTTGCATTAAAAAATGACATCTGATGTTTTCCTGAAGCTGCTTTGCCTAGGATGACTTGACAGCTGCGCTGGTGTATAATTTACGCCATGTGCATATAGCCTAAAAGAAGCATTGCAGGATGCATTTCATATATGACTGTTAGCCTACTATCTAAGGGTGGGGAGAAGTCTGTAGGAACAAGCTTTTTTTTTTATTTACCCAAAAAATTTGATCAACATTGCAACTCTCGCCCCCCACCAGAAATAGTGACACTAGGGCTGTATGTGGCACTGCTGCTCAGCCTCATTAAAGGGAATCTGTCACCCCCTGGCACTTATCTGACTTCTAATGTGGGCATACATCAGAAGCATCAGAAACTTGACTGAATAAAAAGACATTTCACAGCAACAAGACCTCTAATATGAGGCATATGTGGCGCCCCTGAGGGTTCGGTCACCACAGAGGTATTGCATCTCATCCAGAGGTGTGGTATCTCTCTCTCAGGTAAGGAAGGAGTATGGCTCAGGACCCTAACACTACATCCACTACACCACATTTCCGGGGGACAGGGTGAGATTGCTCCTACGGGAGAGGACAGTCCCTGATCCCTGGCTGGAGTGGGGGGGAACCACTTAGAGAGGGGGAACTGAGTAGTGGATGGGTGGAGGACGTAGATCCTGGGAGCACTGGAGTAGGAGTATAAAACAGTACTCCATCTTAGTTTAGGGAGTTCAGTCGGAGGAGTAGTGAAAAGGAGACTGGGGGCAGAGGCTCCGCACGAGCTCTGCTCCACAGGCAGGCCTAGTTAGGAGGCCTGAGCCTGAAAGGAGGGAAGAGAGGAAAGAGGGAGCAGGAAGGCTCCAGGATGAGAGGAGAAGGGACCCTAGGGGTACGGGCCGTGCAGCAAGCCACCCGTACGCCCGCCGCTACCGGGAGGTAGAGGGGTCAGGCCAGAGAAGGGGAACTGGGTCCCCCAACCAGCAGAGACTACAGGGCTCAACTGGGAACCGGAGGCTGCAGGACTTTAAGTACAGCAGGCCGTCCACACCAGCCACTAGGAAAGTAGCCACATAGGGCCCAGGGGACGGAACATACGTCGCCCGCTAAGGCCCGAGGACACTGGACAGAGGTTTCGCTAGGTGTGAGGTACAAGGAAAGAGGCCAGAGAGGAAACACAGGAGCGGGTCCTGATAAATACTCTGGAGATATCTGAGGGTCGTCCGAGACCCTCACTGCGTGAACATAGGACGCCGTGGGCCTTGCACTGGCGCCTGGAACTGGAACTGCTATAATCGTGAGTAAAGACCCTGGGACTGCACCATCTTGTCTCTGTGTTCCTTGCGGCGCCAGCACTCACAGCACTAGAACGCCCGGCACTATCACCACCATCATCTATGCACGCTGCCCTGAAGCTCCACTCATCCTGTGGGGAGTCACATCACCTTGCTGCGCACACCATCAGCTTCAGTGGACGGCTCCGCAGCGGCGGTTCCCAATAACCGCATCCCACAGGTGGCGTAGTCGGACTATATATAACAGAGACACATAGACTACCCTGGTTTGACCGCCCTGGGTCACGGACCGGGTCACTGCCATGGTGACTACAACCCCCAGCATCTACAGGCCCGGCTCCGGGTATCCCCACGGCCCAGGGGGCGCGTCACATACAGGTAAACATAGATTTACATTTCTATCACCTGTATGCCCATATAAGAGGTCTGATAAGTGCCAGGGGGTAACAGATCCCCTTTAATGATTTATTGCAAAAAGTGCATTGATTATTACATAGTAACATAGGTTTAATAAAGACCTAGGTCAATCAAGTTCAACCTTCCTACCCCAATTGCACCAATCGCTTAAACTGAGGTCTGGTCCGGGGTTGTGCAGGATCATCACAATCCTGGACCAGACCTCTCTTAGTCACAGGTAGTGATGAGCGAGCACTAAAATGCTCGGGTGCTCAAAGCTCGGGTCGAGCACATTGGAATACTCGGGTGCTCGACCCGAGCAACGAGCCTAATGTAAGTCTATGGGAAACTCGAGCATTTTTCTGGCAGTCCCCCCTGGTGGTCAGCAGAAGGTCAAAAATTGCCCAAATTGATGGGAACAGTGCTCAATTAAACATCAGGCAGGCAGAATATATAGGCAGACAGGCAGGCAGGGTATATAGGAGGGTGCATGAAAAACATAGCAGAGCACTTGGAACACACTAAGGCCCTCCGATTTTCATGCACCCGTCTCTTTAAAAAAGCTGGTCGGCAATTCATCAGCGGCATACACAGGTAATTTAGAACAGAAAGAATAAAGCATCACACATAGATTAGATAGATAGAAACATGTCAGTCACATATATAATAAGTACAGTGACAGTGTTGGTTACTGTACTTGTCATTTAGTGTTAAAATAAAGAATTAAAAAAAAAATTGGTGTGGGATCACCCGTAATTTTAGTCTCTAGCGGAGGTTAAGCAGACGGCTGGGGCAGATGTTTGAAGCCTGGGAAGGGGTAATACCCACGGAGCTTCCCAGGCTACTAATATCAGCCCCCAGCTGAATACCTAGCCTTTACTAGCTATTAAAATGGGGGACCCCCCAAAAAAATGACGTGGGGTCCCCCTATTTTAATAGCTAGCAAAGGCTAGGCAGACAGCTGGGGGCTGATATTAATAGCCCAGGAAGGGTGCCATGAATATTGGCCCCCTCCCAGGCTAGAAACACCAGCCCTCAGCTGCCCCAGAAATGGCGCATCCATAGGATGTGCCAATTCTGGCACTTAGCCTCGCTCTTCCCACTGCCCTGTAGCGGTGGCAGTGGGGTAATAGGGCTGGGGTTGATGTCAGCTTATAATGCCAGCTGACATCAAGCCCAGGTTAGTAATGGAGAGGCATCTATAAGACACCCCCATTACTAACCCCATAGTGAAAGTTAAAAAAAAACACCAACACCCAGAATAAAGTCCTTTAATGGAAATAAACACACATTCCTTTAATGTTCTAAATTAAACTCTACTTACCGTATCACCCATTCCAGCTGAAGCCAATGTCTTCTGCAATAAAAGTAAAATAATAAACCATCCTCATCCTTACCTTTCTATGGTTCCCAGGACGGCTTCAGCTCTGCTACATTGACATGACAGGCTGGATCGCAGCAGAATGCTGCCATCCAGCTTGCCATGCTGCAGACACTGAGAAGCTCCTCAGTGCCTCACTGTGACGGCATCCAGATGAGCAGAGTTCATGTCCAATTAACTCAGCTCACCTCATGCACGTCACTGACAGCGTGGGAGAATTCTCCTGCTCATGCGGTGCCGGCAAATGACGTCACGGCTTGAGCAGGGGAATTCTCCCACGCTGGGATGGCATTGAGATGGCAGGCTGGATGGTAGCAGAATGCTGCCATCCAGCTTGTCATCCTTCAGAGACACTGCGGAGGATGACACATGGCACCCTTCCTGGGCTATTAATATCAGCCCCCAGCTGTCTGCCTAGCCTTTGCTAGCTATTAAAATAGGGGGACCCCACGTCATTTTTTTTGGGGTCCCCCATTTTAATAGCCAGTAAAGGCTAGGTATTCAGCTGGGGGCTGATATTAGTAGCCTGGGAAGCTCCGTGGGTATTACCCCCTTCCCAGGCTTCAAACATCTGCCCCAGCCGTCTGCTTAACCTCCGCTAGAGCCTAAAATTACGTGGAACCCCACGCCAATTTTTTTTTTAATAAATCCTTTATTTTAACACTAAATGACAAGTACAGTAACCAACACTGTGACTGTACTTATTATATATGTGACTAACATGTTTCTATCTATCTAATCTATGTGTGATGCTCTATTCTTTCTGTTCTAAATTGTCGGGTACCGATGTATGCCGCTGATGAATTGCTGGCTTTTCATGTTTCACTGTGAGCACTGTTCCCATCGATTTGGGCAATCACTGTAATGCCACAACCACCATGGCTGTGGCATTACAGTGAGTGGCAGACAATCCCTGCATGATTGGCGCTCTAAAGAGCGCCAAACATGCAGGACGGGGACCCGAGCTCCCGCCCGAGCATCGCGCAAGTACTCGGCGAGCTCCAAGCATCTCGAGTACTGAGATGCTCGGGCGAGTACCGAGCAGTGGCGAGCATGCTCGCTCATCACTAGTCACAGGGCAATAAAACTTTCACACTCCTTATCTATGAACTGCTAAAATATTTACAGCCAGAACTGATTATCTCTCTCCCATAGTAATAGCTCTGCTTTACGTCACCTGTCTCATCTATTGCATTATTTCTGTGTCCTATTGTGTATAAATATGTGACTGTTCAGATTTTGTGTTATACTATGCTTGCTGAAGAGACCTGAGTAGTCTCGAAATCTTGCAACTTGTTTCCATCTTTTCAGTTAGCCATTAAAAGGTATCAACCACTGAGGATTCTCAAAACTAAATATTTTACAGTTTATAGACCATTCTTTGCATGTGATTGGCCATATTGTCCTCAATATTTTAGATCTTGACTAATTTTTAATAATAGCTTGCAACTTTTTCAGACAAGCATGAGGAGGTACTAAAACTTGGCAAACATTTTGAAGCTAGTTTGTGTTCAGTTATACACTTAAAGGTGTTGTTCACTACTAGGACAACCCCTTCTTGAACTAAATGTTTGGCCCCAATAAAATAAAAAAGCCTATACTAACCCCCCGTTCCAGCGGTGTCAGCACTCTCGGTCCCGAAGCCCCCATGCAGTTGTTGTGACACGTGACCACGGCGCCCAATCAGCGCTGGCGTCGCTGTCTCCGCCTTCAGACGAATCAAACAGGAAGAGGAAGTCTGGGCTGCAGCTGCTCTCTGATTTGCTCTTCGTGTTCAGTTACACAAGAGGCAGGGACAGCTCTGATTGGGCACCAGGGTCACATGTCACAAGGACAGCATGGGAGCCCTGGAGAGAGCGAGTTCAGACACTGCGGGAACAGTGCCGGCATGGGAGGTGAGTATAAGCTTCTTTACTTTATCGGGGCTAAGCGTGGGGCATGACTAGGAGTTGTCCAAAGAGTGGACAACTTCTTTAAGAGACAAGAGCAAGTAATAAAGGCTGGGTAGAATGATGCAGAATATGTTGGTGCTATTTAAAGGGGTTGCCCACTACCCCTTTACCCTTTATTTTACTACGATAAAATAAAAAAAGCCTATACTCACCTCCCATGCCAGCGGCGTTCCAGTGGTGTCAACACCGGTGCGGTTGTTGTGACACGTGGTGCCCGGCGCCTAATCAGCGCTGGTGTCACTGTCCCCACCTTCGGACAAATCGAACATGAAGAAAGTCTGGGCTACAGCTGATCTGACTTCTTCATGTTCAATTCGACAGGAGGTGGGGACAGTGACACCAGCGATTGGGCGCTGGGGTCACATGTCACAACAACAGCACGGGAAATCCGGGTAGAGTGAGTGCCGACACCGCGGGAACGGTTCCAGCACGAGAGGGAAGTTTAAGCTTTTCTATGTTATCGGGACCAAGCGTGGGGCATGAGAAGGGGTTGTCCAAGTAGTGGACAACTTCTTTTATGAACATGCACACTATTATGCCAGTACACGTCATAACTTAAAGGGGTTGCATAAATACACAGTTTCCCTTCCTCCCGACTTCCAGCATACTGTTGGTGATGCACTCCTGCTTTATCAGTGGCACCGTTATGTCGCCAGTCTAATCTGTGCACTCTCTGATGCTGCAAGCAGAGACAGCTTTACCTCTGCAGCATCAGAGGAGCACAATGGCAATGAAGTTGATCCACCCAGCTTCAAAGAAGTACCGTCAAGCTTTACGGAAAACAGCTTGTAAGCGCTTTGCTCCTTGCCTAAGAAACTGGCCACTTCTGATAGACTGCAGTGGTGTTCTGTAACTTAATTTACTTGTTACTAAAAATATTACTGTTTACAGATTTTTTTTGTCCAAGTTGCTAATCTTTACAAGCATTTTGCAATTTTACCCATTTATGGCAATAAGAATAACCCTATAACTTATCAACTGCATGTAAATGGCAAGCGGTGTAGATTTTTATGGTTCACATTACCAATATGATATTAAAGGGGTTGTCCGGGACTTTAGCATTGATGGGCCTACCCTTATCAATGTCTGATCGGTGGGGGTGCGACATCCGGCACCCCCACCGATCAGCTGTCCGGCGGCCGGATCTACACAGTTACGGAGCTGCATAGCACAGCTCCATTGAATATATAGTGGCTGCAGCTGGGTACTGCAGATCTGCCACATATTTAAATTAATAGGGACGGATGTGCAGTACCTGGTCGCGGCTATGCAGTACCCGGCAGCGGCTATTATTCCATCCACTGTGCTGTGCAGCTCTGTAACTGGGCAAAGCCGATGACACCAGGAACAGCTGATCGGCGGGGTGCTGGGTGTTGCGCCCTCACCATTCAGACATTGATGATCTATCCTAAAGATAGGCCATCAATGTTAAAGTCCCGGACAACCCCTCGAAATGGTGTGATGACCCCATTAACACTTTTCTGCCTTTTCACATTTGAATTGCAAATATCCAATAGGTTAACATTATTGATCAGGCAGAAAAAAAAAAACCTACATTTCATTGTGCAGCCCTTCCATAAAGCACACAGTATATAAAGAACTTCCATACACAGATTACGTGTTATGACTGGTAACGTGCTTAATAATTACAGCCCCATCAGGATATGTGATATGATGGCAAAACCTTAATACGGAAGAAACTGAACAATAGGGAAGGTGTAAGAAAAAGGAAACAGGAAAACAATTTATATATTACTTTACAAAAAGTGGTTTGAATGTATTCGCGTTGCGTTATCCTTAGAGGAACTGAAAGCGGATATCCTCAGCACAGGCCGATTGCTGCATTAGTGCGGTCAGAAGAACTTTATGATCGTGGCATGCAGTCACTTAGGACATGGGTATCCCCACTGTTAAGGCTGAAAGAGCAACTGGGAAACAGGATTCTGACAAATCCCACATGCCGCAACGGCTGAGACCCATTTCAGAATCAGCAATTCCTCTGGGCACTAAGAGATTCAAGTTTCATGGGAAAATAAACCACAAAGAAAATTATCCAGATGCTTTGGCAACTCCCAACATAACAGACACAGATTGCCCCATTGTCACTGTAGCCTGTAATTGAAATTCCCAAGTTTTTACAAGTTCCCAGCTGACATTACTGGAGCAAAGAGCAGAGAAATGTCAGGATGTGTATAGACATTCGGATAAACCCTGGTTTCCAATAATTCATGTTTATCTTACATCTAGATTAGGATATTTTACTACTGACGCGTCCAAGAGAACAAGAAAAACTCAGCTGGGTGTCAGCTATCGAACTATAGATTGAGAAATAGGTTTAATCCGTAACATGGGACATTTTAAGTGATATATAATAAATGAACAGATCTGTGGGCTTATAGTTGTAGCTTTGATACTGTATACAATGCGGAAAGATAATGTTTGAAAGTCTGATATTTCTATAAAGCACGATCAAGAGAGGAAAGAAATGGCTGCTTCTCTTTACAGCCTTGCATTGCATTGGCACACATACAATTAAACCGACACCTGTGGATTTCCCACCCACAGTGGATCAGTCACAAGGAATGTCTATTTCAAGTGAACTGGTCTCCTCCAAAATACTCTCTAATCTCCAGCATGCATGTCATACAGCAATAGGAGCTCTGCAAATCAATGTACAGTGTTGGGGAAAAAAAAGATTTAAAATGTTATATTATTTCAACCCCTTACTTTTAGGCATAGAAAACCTGTGGGTGATCCTTATCAGTGATTGTCAGCACTCTCAGAGGGCGTACTATCAATCAGAGTGGAACCACCCACTTAAAAAAAACAACGATCAGTCTAAGGCCGGGGTTACAGCGTATAAGACGGCCGAGTGCTATGCAATAAAACATTGCATAGCACTCGGCCCGGTGTTATTCTAGCTCAGATCAGCAATTATTTTCTCAAGCCGATTCGGCATGAGAGAACAATCGCAGCGTGCTACGATTGGCAGCGAAACCCAGCTCACACACCCATACAAGTCTATGGGTGTGTGCAAAACATCGACTGCACTCGAATGTCATCCCAGTGCAATCCGATATACGCCGAGACAAGCAATGGAGGAGATGGATAAATTACTTTCTCTGTCTCCTCCGCACTTACGCTGTGATTCTCTCATTTGAGAGGATCGCAGTACAGAGCAGACACTTGGCTCTCGCTCACATCAGAGCTGGAGCCAAGTGTCATTAGCATATCGCATCTGATGTTTTGCACATCAGATGCTATATACTCATATGATTCCAGCCTAATATACAATCTTCAACATTAACATTGCAACACCAAGAAGGAAAAGTCGTGGAATTATGGAAATCACAGGATGGATAGCCATGTTACTGTTATGCAAACAAAGAAAAAATAGAAACAATATTTTCAAAACATCATCGATTTATTCAGTATCTGAAATCAGTGCCACATGTAGAAATGCCCGTGTGACACCCCAGGGGTCTGGTTGTCACAGTGATAGAGATATTACGTCTGAGAGCAGGTGGGAGGTCCTTTGGTCAGGGATCCTGTGCATGCCACACCTCCTGCCCAGCCTTGGGAGGGGAAGAACTTCCCCTGTATAAACCCGGGGCTGAGGCAGAGTGATTGAGTCCAGGAAGAGCAGAGACAAGAGCAGCGTAGGAAGCAGCAGAGTCACAAGGAGTCAGGGGCTGGCAGCTAAAGAGCTCGCCCTGACTAAGAAGATTCTTTACCGGACCCGGAGTCCGAGGCTGTGGGGACTAACTTCTACCCAGCAGCAGAATCCGTCAGGCAGGGGATTTCAGGTCCCCTGGCCCAGAAGCCCGAAGGCCCCGAGTCACCGGCCATACGGGTGAGCACCACACGGTACACTCAGGGACGTGGGCTACTTACATCAGCTTCTAGCAAGGTAGCCAGAAGAGTACAGTCAGCTTGGGAGGCCTACAACTACGCCTGGCCAGGGGAGATCCCATCTGCTCAAGGACTGACCAGGCCCCGTTCGCTAGCAAGTACTCCGGGAGGGTCTATCGTTGTTATCAGTAAAGACCCTGAACGCTACCATACCGTCTCTGAGTGGTTCCTGCTACCCCCATCATCCACGTCGGCTGCCCTGAGGCCATACCCCTCCCGTTGGGGGTTATACTATCACGCTGCACCATCCTTCCACCGGCCTCAGCGGTCTGCCCTGCAGCAGCAGCCCCCTGGCTGCATTCAACGGGTGGCGTAGTCATCAACCGTTTTCTACCGCTAACAGACTGCCGTCCAGTTTGACTCCCTGGGCACGGACCGGGTCACCGCCACGAGACTACAACCCTAAACAGATCCGGCTCCGGGTAAGCTCCCGCGTGCGCAACGCAGCGCGACACAGGCCCAGGGGCGCGTCAACTTTGGCGTAGTCGGCAGGATCACGTGCCCGCAACCACCGGGTACTGCGTGCCTGAAAAGCAAAGACTGTTCAAACTTACCAGTGGTGAAGATTCCCGCCATCCGGCGCCATCTTCAGCCTTCTTCCCGCCATCGGTGAAGTTTCCCGCCATCCGGCGCCATCTTCAGCCTTCTTCCCGCCATCCGTGGAGTTTTCCCGCCATTGGACGCCATCTTGAGGACGCCGCGCGGGAAGAAGAGGGGCGTGGACTCCGAAAGCGCGCGAGAACTGAAGCCCCGCCTCACGTCCGGACGTTGCGTAAGGTCCTGGAAGGAGCCCAGCAGACGCCGACGTCACAGGAGCGCGACGGAAGGTCCTCAACCCTGACGATCCACTGCGGAGCCGCGGCCTACGGAAGAGGATCATCGCAAGGTAGGCCACGGTCCACTAGGGGGGAGGAAGATGTCGGATACGGAGGAGAGCTTCACTACCTCGACCCCCGCCAGCGCCACCGCTGCTGCAGTTATGCCCTTCACCATGCCATATATCCCGGGAGCAGCTTGGCTACCCCAGTACTCAGGGGAGTCACATACCCTGCATGACTTTAGAGAAAAGCTGGATAGCCTCTTCCAGGTGTACCCCCTCACAGAAGAGCAAAAAGTGAGCATCCTGGTGGCCCAACTAATCGGGGCAGCCAAAAGAGAAGTAAAATCTTGGCCACCTGGGAGGAGGACTGTCGCAGAGACACTAACCCGGCTGAGGGACACCTTCGATACCCGCACCTCAGCCGAGATCAAGCTTAGATTCTACGGGTGCAAGCAGCGAGCGCATGAGAGTATAAGGGACTATGCACTAAACCTACAAGAGGCCCTGAGGGCCATAAAGCAGACCGACCCTGATGGGGTGGGAAACGAGGACAGGCTGTTGACTGAACAATTTATAGAGGGTTTATATTGCAATGCCCACCGAACCCAGTTGCGGGCAATGGCCTTACAGGATCCCCATCTGGACTTTGCACAGTTCAAGGATAGAGCTATCCGGGTGCTCCGAGAACCAGCACCGGGTGGCGTTGTGACCCACAGGCGCCCAGCTATTACTTACCACCAGGAGGCGGCGCCCTTGTCGGCAGGGCCTGTGGGAGCTGATGCGCAGGCTTTGGACAATGACCCGGCTCCAGACCTACACCATCAGGTCCAAGAGCTAGTTAAGAGCGTTGCTGCGCTAACCCGAACTGTGCAGTCTTTACAGGTTTCCACTCCAGGGAAGATCCAGCTGGCATCCGGACCGGAGGACATCCCGTGGCGTCGACCAAGGAGGACCCCACCGGCCAGAGGAAGACCCAGTGACCGATACAGCGAGGACGGACGACCCATCTGCCGCCGCTGCAATCAACCCGGACATATGGAAAGGTACTGTTCTTTAAACGGGCACAACCTGGGGTAGAGGGCCAACCCCCAGGAAAAAGATCACCAGGCCCATCGAACTGGCGCGACAGATATGTGGGAGGACGTCCAGTCTTGCCTGTGGTACTGGATGGCATTCCCATGAGTGCCCTACTGGACACCGGGTCACAGGTCACCACCATCCCGTACGTGCTCTTCAAGCAGTACTGGAATGACTCGGATATTACCCGCTACCCTGACGACGACTTGAGTATCATCGCCAGCAATGGTCAGCCCGTGCCACAGATCGGATTTAAAGAGGTGACCATCAAAATTGGTAGAGTCGAACTGGCCGCACAGGGACTGATCATTGTAGACATTGACAAACATGAGAGTCACCCAAAGATAACTCTAGGAACTAATGTAATTGAAAATTGTCTTGCAGAGGTGATTTTCCTTTTACAGCAGGTTGCCAAGAATGCCAGCTCCGGCGAGCAGCGGGTGCTCCAGAAAGAGATCCGGGCACTGATGCAACGGCAACAAGTGGAACTCTCCGGCGGTGAGATTGGTAGCGTAAGAATGTGTGACCCTTTTCCTATTGCCATGCCCCCAAAAAGTGAAATGATGATTTGGTGCCGGGCAGCTATTGGTCTGAGAGGTAGAGATTACCAGGCAATGGTAGAACCAGTTTACTCAGATAGTAGGCCCACCATTTTGACAGCACGGGGGGTGGTCAATGTACGCCATGGGAGGGTGCCCGTTCGCATAATAAATATCGGGGAGAGGGAAGTGTACCTGCCCCGGTATGCCACGCTAGCCAAATTATATACCACTAATCAAAATTCTATACAATTTGTGGAACCCTTGCCTCCATCTCACCCGGAGGAAGGTAACGGCTCTAAGAAAGACATGGAGGACTGGTGTCAGCAACTACATCTGGGTACTGACTCCACTCCCTCACACCAGAAACAAGGAGTCTATCGGGTGGTTCAAGAGTATGAGAGAGTGTTTAGTAAACACCCGTTAGACTTCGGGCGAGTCAAGGGGGTAGAACACCGCATCCCCACGGGAGATCATCCTCCCATAAAAGAGAGGTATCGACCCGTACCCCCTGCACATTACCAACACGCCAAGGGGATGCTTAGAGACATGAAGGAGGCTGGGGTAATCCGGGATAGCTGTAGCCCCTGGGCAGCCCCACTAGTTTTAGTCAAAAAGAAAGACAACACCATGAGGATGTGTGTAGATTACCGGAAAATCAACCGTATCACACACAAGGATGCGTACCCCTTACCAAGGATAGAGGAGTCATTGGCTGCTTTAAGATCTGCTAACTTCTTCTCTACCTTGGATCTCACTAGCGGGTACTGGCAGGTTCCTGTAGCAGAGGCAGACCGGGAGAAGACTGCATTCACCACCCCGATGGGACTTAGTGAGTTCACCTGCATGCCGTTCGGACTCTGCAACGCCCCAGGAACCTTCCAACGATTAATGGAGTGCTGTCTGGGCCACAGAAACTTCGAGACGGTCCTGTTGTACCTGGACGATGTCATCGTATACTCCAAAACTTACGAGGACCACCTGAAACACCTGGCGGAGGTGTTCGAAGCTCTGGCGAGTTATGGCCTAAAGGTGAAACCCTCCAAGTGTCACCTCCTGAAACCAAAGGTGCAATACCTGGGACACGTGGTGAGCGCTGACGGAGTGGCTCCCGACCCCGATAAGATCACCGCAATTAAGGGATGGCCAAGCCCCTCCAGCGTAAAAGAAGTGCGGCAGTTCCTAGGGTTGGTAGGCTACTACCGAAGGTTTATTCCCGGTTTCACCAAAAAGGCAGCGCCTATGCAGGACCTCCTGATAGGCCAGTCCCGGAAGGCCAAGAACCAGAAGCCGCCCTTCAAATGGGAAGAGCTAGAAGAAGAGTCCTTCCGCCAGCTGAAGATGGCCCTCACGGGGGATGAAATCTTGGCGTACCCAGACTACAGCCAGCCCTTCATCCTCTACACCGACGCCAGTAACATCGGGCTAGGAGCCGTACTATCCCAGATTCAGCAGGGGAGAGAACGAGTGATCTCCTATGCCAGCCGAAAACTGCGACCCACCGAAAGGAACCCCGAGAATTACAGCTCATTTAAGCTAGAGTTCCTGGCCGTGGTATGGGCAGTCACCGAGCGCTTTAGGCATTACCTCGCTTCTTCCCGGTTCACCGTATACACGGATAACAACCCGTTGATACACCTGGACACGGCAAGACTCGGTGCCCTGGAGCAGAGGTGGATGGCCCGTCTGTCCAACTACGAGTTTACAATTAAATACCGGGCAGGGCGCTCCAATACCAACGCGGACGCCCTGTCCAGGATGCCCAACCTGCCGGACGGAGGAGAAGATCCGGAGGGACTGGAAGAAGTTGAACTCCCTGCGTTCCACCGTCATGGGACTATCCAGTATTCCCACCGGGTAAGGAGTAAGCAGGCTGCTACGTTGAACCCCTTACCTCACTACAACTGGGCGGAAACGCAAGACAGCGACCCTGCCGTCCGACTGGTGAAGGAGATGCTGACTCGCCCGGAGGCTAGCCTGGAATCAGACGCTCCAGAGGAAGCCAAACAACTATGGGCAGAGAAGAGTCGACTGTTCCTTTACAAGGGGAAGTTGTGCCGCAGAATGGTTAACTCCAGGACGCATGAACTACTCTGGCAAGTAGTGGTGCCACGAAGAGACGCAGCCATGGTGATGGAGGCATACCACGACGGAGCTGGACACTTCGGGTGGAAAAAGCTGGAGTTCCTGCTGCGCGAGCGGTTCCACTGGGTAGGCATGAGGGGAACCATCGAGAAGTGGTGCAGAGACTGTGGCCCGTGCAATCTGAGAAGGAAGGACCGGGCCAGCCAGAAGACTCCCCTGCAGTCCATCGTCACCCGGCAACCGTTGGAACTGGTGGCCTTGGATCATGTAAAACTGACCCCCAGCAGAAGTGGCTACGTCTACGCGTTAACCATCGTGGATCATTACTCCCGGTTTCTGGTTGTCGTCCCCGTCAAGGACTTAACGGCTCGAACAGCAGCTAGAGCCTTCCAGCAGCACTTTTGCCGCCCACACGGGTACCCGGACCAAGTGCTGACGGACCAGGGACCTGCCTTTGAAGCGGAGGTCTTCCAGGAATTCTGTAATCTGTATGGCTGCCGGAAGATAAGGACGACACCCTACCATCCGCAAACTAATGGACTTTGTGAAAAAATGAACCAGGTGGTAATGGATCTTCTAAAAACGTTGCCCCTGGAAGAACGCAGTCTGTGGCCTGAGAAGTTGCCCGATCTGGTGGACCTATACAACCACATCCCGGTAGGTTCCACCAACTGTACCCCGGCTTACCTAATGAGGGCAAGACCTGGTAAGTTACCTGTTGACCTGGAAATGGGAGTCCTGACGCCCGAGGACACTTCACCAGAAACAGACTGGGACACAGAGAGGCAGCAGCAGTACCGGAAAGTACAGGAGAGCGTGGAGCGAAGTCTTTGTCAGGCTAGGGAAAGACAAGAGAAGACTTACAACCAGTATGCTCCCGCTGTTCCCCTGGTACCCGGAGAGCAGGTCTTGAAGAGGAAGAGACGGCTCCACAAGTTGGACGACCAGTGGGAGAAGGACCCGTACACCGTACTGCCCTCAAGCCACGAGAACCCGAAGGTCTGTACCATCAGTAAAGACGGAGGGGAAACCACAGCCATTGTATCCCGGGACCACCTGAAGAAGTGCCCCGAACAACTGAGGAACCCTGAGGAGGAACAGGAAGACCATCGACCCGTGGAAGAAAGGGAAGATATGGTTAGTACCGTGCTCGGGGACTTCCCTCGGTCTTGGACTCAAGTCAATGGTGCAGTTGTGGTACCCGTACTCACCTTCCTCCAACCATCATCCCAAGAACCTACGGAGCAACGGGTAGAGCTGGAAGAGCAGCCGGTCCAGGAGGCAGAAGACTCCACCCAAGCGGAACGGGAGAATCCACCCTCTGCTTATAGTGAGCCTGCCGTACCCCTAGTGAGACAAAGAGCCGGTAGACAGCTGCCCAGTTTACCCTTGACAGCTCCTACACCCTGTAGTTCAGGGCCAGACAGTCAGCTCCGTAGGTCCACTAGGGCCACTAGAGGCCAGTTACCCGCACGTTGGAGGATCTAAATGTTTAAGTTGTTTTACAATGTTTACCTGTTTATTGTTGCTTGTGTGTAATTTTGTGTTTCTAGTTGTTTTTAGGAGTCTTCGGTGGATTTACCGGGAATCCTTTGTATATAGTTGGAGCGTAACCCAGGATGGACTAGAGACTGTTAAGGACTCGGGGTAGGACAGACCCCTACCTGGTTACGTCTCCCTGTGTTGGTGAAATGGACACCTTTGCTTTTCTTCAAAGACTGCACCCGGTTGCGGACATCCGTGACCATCTTATTGTGTTTCCTTATTGTATTTTATTGTTCTTTGATATACCTTGTTATATTTTTCTAAAAAATGTTTAGTCCCGGAGTACTAAATTTCACTAGGGGGGAGTGTGACACCCCAGGGGTCTGGTTGTCACAGTGATAGAGATATTACGTCTGAGAGCAGGTGGGAGGTCCTTTGGTCAGGGATCCTGTGCATGCCACACCTCCTGCCCAGCCTTGGGAGGGGAAGAACTTCCCCTGTATAAACCCGGGGCTGAGGCAGAGTGATTGAGTCCAGGAAGAGCAGAGACAAGAGCAGCGTAGGAAGCAGCAGAGTCACAAGGAGTCAGGGGCTGGCAGCTAAAGAGCTCGCCCTGACTAAGAAGATTCTTTACCGGACCCGGAGTCCGAGGCTGTGGGGACTAACTTCTACCCAGCAGCAGAATCCGTCAGGCAGGGGATTTCAGGTCCCCTGGCCCAGAAGCCCGAAGGCCCCGAGTCACCGGCCATACGGGTGAGCACCACACGGTACACTCAGGGACGTGGGCTACTTACATCAGCTTCTAGCAAGGTAGCCAGAAGAGTACAGTCAGCTTGGGAGGCCTACAACTACGCCTGGCCAGGGGAGATCCCATCTGCTCAAGGACTGACCAGGCCCCGTTCGCTAGCAAGTACTCCGGGAGGGTCTATCGTTGTTATCAGTAAAGACCCTGAACGCTACCATACCGTCTCTGAGTGGTTCCTGCTACCCCCATCATCCACGTCGGCTGCCCTGAGGCCATACCCCTCCCGTTGGGGGTTATACTATCACGCTGCACCATCCTTCCACCGGCCTCAGCGGTCTGCCCTGCAGCAGCAGCCCCCTGGCTGCATTCAACGGGTGGCGTAGTCATCAACCGTTTTCTACCGCTAACAGACTGCCGTCCAGTTTGACTCCCTGGGCACGGACCGGGTCACCGCCACGAGACTACAACCCTAAACAGATCCGGCTCCGGGTAAGCTCCCGCGTGCGCAACGCAGCGCGACACAGGCCCAGGGGCGCGTCACCCGCACTTGGCCTTGCTATCAATGAGGTTATTAAGGGTTGTCTGAGAAATGATCAGCCACTTAGCCAAATCATCAAGATCCACTGCTGGCAGCTCCCTTTGCAATTACCAATCAATGACATCAAAGATGTACTTGATGGAAGAAAAGTCGGAGATGCTGAAGTACATGCTAGCACGTTTAGGCCATGTAGGCAGCTCACAGTAGCACAAGCAACATGTCGCCTGCATTGTTGTTTTAAAAAAAGCTCCTGGGACAATTTGGAGAAATGCAGGTACCACTAGTTCCATGATTGATCCATTCTGTACCTGAAGTGAAATTGGACATTTCATACCAAGCGTAATGTGTCAAACAGTGTATACACAAGTCTTCAGAAGGTGTTTGCACATTATTGGGCCATGAGCTAGAAATCCAGCTACAGGTGTTCAACTGACCTCACGCCACTGCTCTCAATGGCTATCATGGTACAGAACAAGAAAGCAGTGGAGGTCTATCCTCTTCACAGAGGAGTCCTGGATACAAATATAACTGGAGATTGGTGTGGCAATCACATTGGCAACACCATGAAGAGTCGTACATGAGGGAATGTCACACTAGTTTTACTCCAGGAATTATAATGTGGGGTGGCATAATGTATGGTATTCTATAAGGATCAATCTAATTTTTATTCCACGTACATTAACAGCTCGGCATTACATTTGTTTTTGTAGAGGAACCAGTGTTACGGCCATTTCTCAAAAGAGTCCAAGGAGCCTTCTTTTAACACAACACCAGGCCGCATGCTGCTCGTGCTACTGTGAGCAACCTGTCTGACTTAAAAGTACTAACTTGGCCTACAGCATCTCCAGACTTGTCTCCTATTGAGCACATCTGGGAAGTAATAGGTCGGCAAGTTCAGAGAAGAGCTTCCAGGATGGTGATCGGGCTACAAACAACATCCTGTGAGGAAGGGTTAGAGGATTTGGGAATGTTTAGCTTGCAGAAGAGAAGACTGAGAGGAGACTTAATAGCGGACTACAAATATTTAAAGGGATGTTACACTGTAGAGGGATCATCCTTATTCTCATTTGCACAAAGAAAGACTAGAAGCAATGGGATGAAACTGAAAGGGAGAAGATACAGATTAGATAATATAAAAAACTTTTTGACAGTTAGGGTGATCAATGAGTGGAACAGGCGGCCACAAGAGGTGGTGAGTTCCCCTTCAATGGACGTCTTCAAACAGAGGCTGTACAGACATCTGTCTGAGATGGTTTAGTGAATCCTGCATTGAGCAGGGGGTTGGACACGATGACCCTGGAGGTCCCTTCCAACTCTAACATTCCATGATTCTTAATTGTAAGGGGAGCTGCAAGCAGCGGATCTTCATGGTTTTTTGTGCCCAAGTGCATTCAGCATGGCAGAACATTAAAAAACTCATTGATAGCAGCCAAGGTGTGCAAGTGCGGGGATTTCTGCCAGTGGTGCTCATACATGATACTGAATAAATAAAGATGAAATTTTGCTTCCATCTTTTCATCATTTGCAGAACATTAACATGTCTATCCATCCTGTGATTTCTTTAATTCCACAACTTTTCCTTCTTTCAAATGTTAAAAAATGAATAGATCTGCTTGCTATACACACACACACATGTATTAATAAATATTACATACTGTATGTCAAACCTGTCCAAGAAAATATATATGATTAATATCTAGTACAAGTCATAGCATCAAAGCCAGTCGATTAGGATGTAATAGCCAGCTGAAAAGTAACTGTTCCATGTAATGATTACAATGTAAATCATTTGCTTTTTTTTTTTTAAAGAAAACTAAAATTTGACAGCCATGACAAGATAAGTGCTGCAAGTGACAGCAGGAAAACACACATACAGATGCATCTCACTAAATTAGAATATCATCAAAAAGTTAATTTATTTCAGTTCTTCAATACGAAGAGTGAAACTCCTATATTATTTAGTCATTATAAGCAGAGTGATCTATTTCAAGTGTTTATTTCTGTTAATATTGATGATTATGGCTTACAGCCAATGAAAACTTAAAAGTCATTATCTAAGTAAATTAAAATTATTAACAAAAAACACCTGCAAAGGCTTCCTAAGCGTTTAAAAAGATCCCTTAGTCTGTTTCAGTAGGTTCCACAATTATGGGGAAGACTGCTGACTTGACAGATGTCCAGAAGGCAGTCATTGACACACTCCACAAGGTCCCAGAGTTCTAATTTTCATATGGAAATCAAGGTGCCAGAGTCTGGAGGAAGAGTGGAGAGGCCACAATCCAAGCTGCTTGAGGTCTAGTGTGAAGTTTCCAAAATCAGTGATGGTTTGGGTTGGGGAGCCATGTCATCTGCTGGTGTAGGTGCACTGTGTTTTATCAAGACCAAAGTCAGCGCAGCCATCTACCAGGAAGTTTTAGAGCAAATTTTTGTTTAAAAAACAACAGTATCACTGTGCTTGATTGGCCAGCAAACTCGCCTGACCTTAATCCCATAGAAAATCTATGGGGTATTGTCAAGAGGAAGAGGAGAGACACCAGACCCAACAATGCCGACGAGCTGAAGGCTTCTATCAAAGCAACCTGGGCTTCCATAACACCTCAGCAGTGCCACAGGATGATCGCCTCCATGCCACGCCGCATTGATGCAGTAACTGATGCAAAAGGAGCCCCGACCAAGTATTGAGTGCATTTACTGAACATACATTTCAGTAGGCCAACATTTCGGATTTTAAAAACATTTTTCAAGCTGCTGTTATAAAGTATTCTAATTTACTGAGATAATGACTTTTGTGTTTTCATTGTCTGTAAGCCATAATCATCAGCATTAACAGAAATAAACACTTGAAATAGATCACTCTGTAATGACTCTACATAATAGAAGAGAGGTTAACTACCTTGAAAATCATTAAGGAAGGTGAAGAGTTCTTAGACAGAGCAGAATTATCTCTTCATGATTCAGAAAGAGAAGAAATTCGAACTGCACCTGACGAAACAGAGGAATGGAAGCATGTGACCCAGAGAAGCAGGAGGATCGAGAGGCAGTCAGCACCCATACTGCTCAGGAACCAGTACCAGGCTCTCACGCAGGAGCACCATGAAGAAATACAGCAAAATAAGACTTTGCCAGCAATGAATAACCTTGTAAGCCCTCAGAATCCTCCTGGATGGAGAAAGAAGAATGTTGTGAAGAAAAAACGGAGAGTGGTGGTCATGGGGGATTCCCTGTTAAGAGGAACAGAGGCCGCTATCTGCAGACCAGACATAACCTCAAGAGAAATGTGCTGTCTTCCAGGAAAAAAAATTAAAGATGTGTCTGACAGGATATCAAGACTCTTCAGACCTACAGATCACTACCCATTCCTGCTAATACATGTGGGGACAAATGACACCGCAAGAAAGGACCTGGAAACCATCTGCAGAGACTTTGAAGACTTAGGCAAGAAAGTGAAAGAATTGGGAGCGCAGGTGGTCTTCTCATCCATCCTCCCAGTGGATGGCCATGGAACAATGAGGTGGAATAAGATTCTACAGGTGAACAACTGGCTACGTCGATGGTGCCGTCAACAAGGATTTGGATTTCTGGATCACGGAATGAATTACCTATACGATGGACTACTTGCTAGAGATGGGGTGCCCCTTACGAAGACTGGAAAACATGTATTTGGAAGTCGCCTTGCTACACTCATCAGGAGAGCTTTAAACTAGAACAATGTGGGAAGGGAAGCAAAAGGCCAGAAAAAGCCATACAGCTGACAAATACTATTGAGATCTCTGCTACTGGAAGTGCAAAGGAAGAACAAAGACAAAACAATTTAAATAATAAAAATATGGGAGGAAGAGAAACCAATCACAAACTAAAATGTTTTTATACAAATGCACAAAGCATGGGCAACAAACAAGGAGAATTGGAACTACTAACGCAGGAAAAGGAATATGATGTCATTGGAATCACTGAAACTTGGTGGGACGATACACATGATTGGAATAAAAGGCTAAAAGGATACAACTTATTTGCAAGAAACAGACTTGATAAACGAGGAGGAGGTGTCGCATTGTATGTTAGAAAAGCGTATATCTGCACAGAGATTGAAGCTTCAGAGACTGGGAGTTCTGTGGAAACTGTTTGGGTAAGAATACAAGGAGAGAACAACAGAAAGGACACCATTGTAGGCATTTACTACAGGCCACCTGGGCAAGCTGAAGATATGGATGAACTCTCTATGTATCAAATGACCAAGTTCTCCAAAAAATATGACGTAGTGGTCATGGGCGATTTCAACTATCCAGACATTTGTTGGGAATCTCTCTCAAGTAAAACTAACAGGTCAAGCAAATTCTTATCCTCTCTTGCTGACAACTTTATCTTCCAAAAGGTAGGGGAGAAAACAAGGGGATCTGCTACTTTGGATCTAATCCTTATAAACAGGGAGGAAATGGTTGAGGAGGTAAAGGTGGCTGGGACCCTAGGAGGCAGCGATCATGCTATTATAGAATTTTGGATAACTAGAGGAGGAAGACATGTGAAGACTCAAACTTCAAGGTTAGATTTTAGAAAGGCAGATTTTAAGAGACTCAGAAAGAGAATAGGAGGGATCCAATGGCTGGATGTCCTTAAGGACAAAAATGTCCAGGAAGGATGGGAAATTTTTAAAAATGAGATTCTCAAAGCACAATCGTTAACAATCCCGAAAAGTAGGAAGAATGGGAAGCATTTAAGGAAACCAGGATGGATGAACACAGAACTTAAACACATGCTAAAAAGAAAGAAAGAAATGTTTATTAAATGGAAAGAGGGAGGCATATCTAAAGAAGATTATAATGCAGTCTGCAGATCCTGCAGGGCACGTATCAGGTTAGCTAAAGCTGACAATGAATTAAGGCTTGCAAGAGATGTCAAAAGCAATAAAAAAGGATTTTGGGGGTATGTCAAAAGTAAAAGAAAAGTCAAAGATGCTATAGGATTTTTACAGGATGAAAATGGAGAAATGGTAAGAGAGGATGTTGAGAAGGCCGAACTTTTTAATTCCTATTTTGCATCTGTTTTCTCTCAGAAAGAAAATGTAACATCAACTGATCTTCACTGTCCTTTTAAAGGAATAGAGGAATCCAAGTTATCTGTAAACAGAAAGATTGTGAGGGAATATTTAGCTAACATAAATGAGTTCAAGTCTCCAGGTCCAGATGAATTACACCCCAGAGTACTGAAGGAGATCATAGAAGAAATTTTAGAACCACTCTCCATAATCTTTGAAAATTCTTGGAGAACAGGAGAAGTCCCAGAAGACTGGAGAAGAGAAAATGTTGTTCCTATCTTCAAAAAGGGGAAGAAGGTGGACCCAGGGAACTATAGGCTGGTGAGTCTGACTTCTATACCAGGAAAGATCTTTGAACAAATTATTAAACAACATGTATGTAAGTACATGGATAAGAATGAAGTGATTAACCAGAGTCAGCATGGGTTTGTAACTAACAAGTCATGTCAGACTAACTTAATTTCCTTCTATGACAGAATCACTGACTGGGTGGATCAGGGAAATGCTGTAGATATAGTATATCTTGACTTCAGCAAAGCATTTGACAAAGTATCTCACACCATCCTTATTGAAAAAATGACCAAGTATGCAATGGACCAGGCAACTGTTAGGTGGATTCATAACTGGCTTAGTGATCGGACTCAAAGGGTGGTTGTAAATGGCTTCACATCCAGCTGGATGAATGTCTCAAGTGGGGTACCACAGGGCTCCGTCCTGGGACCTGTATTGTTCAACATCTTTATCAATGATTTAGATCAGGGGTCTCAAACTCGGCTGGGTATATGGGCCGCACATGGAAAAAATTTGAATTTGGGGGGCCGCATTCTTTGTTCAATGTGACATTTTTAGTGATACCATTTTTTTTGTATACACCTTTTGAACATTTTTGCCGTACTTATTTTTTTATGGCTTGGGTCGTTATGGATGTGGCGATAATAAACGTGCACTTTTTTGTGTTTACTTTAGTTTACATATAAAACAGCATTTTTAGTGCCCAATATTTTTTCATGCTTTATTTTATTTTTTATTTTTTTTACAATTTTATTTCCCCCAATTGGCCACATACAGTAATATTGTCTTACAATTAGCATCATATAGTAATAATGGAAAACATCTTGTAGTAATGTTCCCCATCCAAGTCCCCATCTTGTACTAATGTGCCCCATCCAGGTCCCCATCCTGTGGCTATGTGCCCCATCCAGGTCCCCATCCTGTAGCAACGTTCCCCATCCTGGCGCCCATCTTGTACTAATGTGCCTCATCCAGGTCCCCATCTTGGGGCTATGTGCCCCATCCAGGTCCCCATCCTGTGGCAATGTTCCCCATCCAGGTCCCCATCTTGTGGCTCTGGTCCCCATCTTGTGGCTCTGTGCCCCATCCAGGTCCCCATGTTGTGGCTCTGTGCCCCATCCAGGTCCCCATGTTGTGGCTCTGTGCCCCATCCAGGTCCCCATCTTGTGGCTCTGTGCCCCATCCAGGTCCCCATCTTGTGGCTCTGTGCCCCATCCAGGTCCCCATCTTGTGGCTATGTGCCCCATCCAGGTCCCCATCTTGTGGCTATGTGCCCCATCCAGGTCCCCTCTTGTGGCTATGTGCCCCATCCAGGTCCCCATCCTGTGGCTATGTGCCCCATCCAGGTCCCCATCTTGTGGCTATGTGCCCCATCCAGGTCCCCATGTTGTGGCTCTGGTCCCCATCTTGTGGCTCTGTGCCCCATCCAGGTCCCCATCTTGTGGCTATGTGCCCCATCCAGGTCCACATCTTGAGGCTCTGTGCCCCATCCAGGTCCACATCTTGAGGCTCTGTGCCCCATCCAGGTCCCCATCCTGTGGCTATGTGCCCCATCCAGGTCCCCATCTTGTGGCTATGTGCCCCATCCAGGTCCCCATCTTGTGGCTATGTGCCCCATCCAGGTCCCCTCTTGTGGCTATGTGCCCCATCCAGGTCCCCATCCTGTGGCTATGTGCCCCATCCAGGTCCCCATCTTGTGGCTATGTGCCCCATCCAGGTCCCCATGTTGTGGCTCTGGTCCCCATCTTGTGGCTCTGTGCCCCATCCAGGTCCACATCTTGAGGCTCTGTGCCCCATCCAGGTCCACATCTTGAGGCTCTGTGCCCCATCCAGGTCCCCATCCTGTGGCTATGTGCCCCATCCAGGTCCCCATCTTGTGGCTATGTGCCCCATCCAGGTCCCCATCTTGTGGCTATGTGCCCCATCCAGGTCCCCATCTTGTGGCTATGTGCCCCATCCAGGTCCCCTCTTGTGGCTATGTGCCCCATCCAGGTCCCCATCCTGTGGCTATGTGCCCCATCCAGGTCCCCATCTTGTGGCTATGTGCCCCATCCAGGTCCCCATGTTGTGGCTCTGGTCCCCATCTTGTGGCTCTGTGCCCCATCCAGGTCCCCATCTTGTGGCTATGTGCCCCATCCAGGTCCACATCTTGAGGCTCTGTGCCCCATCCAGGTCCCCATCCTGTGGCTATGTGCCCATCCAGGTCCCCATCTTGTGGCTATGTGCCCCATCCAGGTCCCCATCTTGTGGCTATGTGCCCCATCCAGGTCCCCTCTTGTGGCTATGTGCCCCCTGTGTTGTTCTTCACACACATAAAATAGAAAAAAAAAAAGATGATTCTCACCTGTCCTCCGTTCCCTCGGCGGCCTTCCTGCAGATGTGGCCCGCAGGCACCACAGAGTCCGACCCCTTGACGATCCCGACCTGGTCCAGGAGGAGCCGCCGACAGCAGCGCTGCATTGCCGCACAGAGACTGTCTCCCAGCACAGCATTTCCAATGCCAGCCGCTGGCCAATCAGAGGCCAGCAGCTGACATCTGCATATGGCAATGACGTCATACTCGCTGCGCCGACACGCAGATATCAGCTGCTGGCCTCTGATTGGCCAGCGGCTGGCATTGGAAATGCAGTGCTGGGAAACAGTCTCCGTGTGGCAATTCAGCGCTGCTGTCGGTGGCTCCTCCTGGACCAGGTCGGGATCGTCAAGGGGTCTGTGCCTGCGGGCCGCATAAAGCAGCCTCAGGGGCCGCATGCGGCCCGCGGGCCGGGTGTTTGAGACCCCTGATTTAGATGAAGGAATTGAGGGTAAACTGATTAAATTTGCTGATGACACAAAGCTAGGAGGGATAGCTAATACTAGAGAAGAGAGAGAGAGGATTCAAAAAGACCTAAATAAACTGGAGCAGTGGGCAGCAACCAACAGAATGGTTTTTAACAGGGAAAAATGCAAAGTACTACATCTGAGCAATAAAAATGAAAAAAGCATATACAGAATGGGAGGAATAGAGCTAAGCAACAGTACATGTGAAAAAGACTTAGGTATACTAATAGATCATAGACTGAACATGAGTCAACAGTGTGATGCAGCAGCAAAAAAGGCAAATACAATTCTGGGATGTATTAACAGAAGCATACAGTCTAGATCACGTGAAGTCATTATCGGTCTTTACTCCTCTTTGGTCAGACCTCATCTGGAATACTGTGTACAGTTTTGGGCACCACATTTTAAAAAAGACATAGACAAACTGGAGCAAGTTCAGAGAAGAGCGACCAGAATGGTGACTGGTCTGCAAACCATGTCCTATGAGGAACGGTGGCAGGATTTGGGAATGTTTAGTAGTGTTGAGCCACCCCCGTAGTGTTCGGGTTCGGTTCGGTTCGTCGAACACCGGGATGTTCGAGGAACTGTTTGTCGAACTGTTCGTCGAACACCTTAGAACACCGTCGAACACCGTTAAAACCAATGGCAGGCAAACAAAAACACATAGGAACACATAGAAAACACCTTCAAAGGTCTCCAAAAGCTGACAAACTGCTCAGAAGACGCTTTCTTTAAAAAAGCCGGCCGGCAATTCAGCAGCGGCATACACCGGTACCTGACAATTTAGACATGAAGGAATAGAGCATCACACATAGAGTAGATAGATAGAAACATGTCAGTCACATATATATGAAGTACAGTGACAGTGTTGCTTACTGTACTTGTCATTTAGTGTAAAGGATTTATTAAAAAATATAATAGTGTTTTCGTGCACCGTCTCTTTAAAAAAGCCGGCCGGCAATTCAGCAGCGGTACCCGACAATTTATAACAGACAGAATAGAGCTTCACACATAGATTAGATAGATAGAAACATGTCAGTCACATATATATGAAGTACTGTGACAGTGTTGCTTACTGTACTTGTCATTTACTGCAAAGAATTTATTAAAAAAAATAATAGTGTTTTCATGCACCGTCTCTTTAAAAAAGCCGGCTGGCAATTCAGCATCTGTACCCGACAATTTAGAATAGAAGGAATAGAGAATCACACATAGATTAGATAGATAGAAACATGTCAGCCACATATATACGAAGTACAGTGACAGTGTTGCTTACTGTAATTGTCATTTAGTGTAAAGGATTTATCAAAAAAAATAATAGTGTTTTCATGCACCGTCTCTTTAAAAAAGCCGGCCGGCAATTCAGCATCTGTACCCGACAATTTATAACAGACAGAATAGAGCTTCACACATAGATTAGATAGATAGAAACATGTCAGTCACATATACAATAAGTACAGTGATAGTGTTGGTTACTGTACTTGTCATTTAGTATTAAAATAAAGGATTTATTATTAAAATAAATTGGCGTGGGGTTCCCCGTAATTTTAGTCTCTAGCGGAGGTTAAGCAGACAGCTGGGGCAGATGTTTGAAGCCTGGGAAGGGGGTAATACCCACGGAGCTTCCCAGGCTACTAATATCAGCCCCCAGCTGAATACCTAGCCTTTACTAGCTATTAAAATGGAGGACCCCCCCCAAAAAAATGACGTGGGGTCCCCCCTAATTTAATAGCTAGCAAAGGCTAGGCAGACAGCTGGGGGCTGATATTAATAGCCCAGGAAGGGAGCCATGAATATTGGCCCCCTCCCAGGCTAGATACACCAGCCGTCAGACGCCCCAGAAATGGCGCATCCATAGGATGCGCCAATTCTGGCACTTAGCCTCGCTCTTCCACGCTGCCCTGGTGCGGTGGCAGGGGGTAATAGGGTTGGGGTTGATGTCAGCTTATAATGCCAGCTGACATCAAGCCCAGGTTAGTAATGGAGAGGCGTCTATAAGACACCCCCATTACTAACCCCATAGTCAAAGTTAAAAGAAAACACAAACACCCAGAATAAAGTCCTTTAATTGAAATAAAGACACAATTCTTTATTGTTCTAAATTAAACCATACTTACCATCACGCCCATTCCAGCTGAAGCCAACGATCTCCTGCAATAAAAGAAAAATAATAAAGCAACCTCATCCTTACCTTTCCATGGTTCCCAGGACAGCTTCAGCTCTGCTACATCGAGATGACAGGCTGGACCGCAGCAGAACGCGGCCATCCAGCTTGCCATGCCGCACACACTGAGAAGCGCAGGCATGCTTGCGCTCCTCAGTGTCTGACTGTGACGGCATCCAGATGAGCCGACAATGAACTCGGCTCACCTCATGTACGTCACTGACAGCGTGGGAAAATTCTCCTGCACTCAGCGCTTCAGCGTGAGAATTTTCCCACGCTGTCAGTAACGTGCATGAGGTGAGCCGAGTTCATTGGACATGACCTCGGCTCATCTGGAAGCCGTCACAGCCAGACACTGAGTAGCGCAAGCATGCCTGCGCTTCTCAGTGTCTGCGGGATGACAGGCTGGATGGCAGCGTTCTGCTGCGGTCCAGCCTGTTATCTCGATGTAGCAGAGCTGAAGCTGTCGTGGGAGCCATGGAAAGGTAAGGATGATGTTGCTTTATTATTTTACTTTTATTGCAGGAGATCATTGGCTTCAGCTGGAATGGGCGTGGCGGTAAGTATGGTTTAATTTAGAACAATAAAGAATTGTGTGTTTATTTCAATTAAAGGACTTTTTTCTGGGTGTTTGTGTTTTTTTTAAATACTTTACTAGAAATTCATGGTGGTCATGTCTAATATTGGCGTGACCCCATGAATTTCGGGCTTAGGGCCAGCTGATAATGCCAAGCTGGCCTTAACCCCTTTATTACCCAGTGAGCCACCGCACCAGGGCCCTGGATGAGTTGGGTACAGCGCCAGAAGATGGCGCTTCTATGAACGCGCCATTTTCCGGGGCAGCTACGGACTGCAATTTGCAGCGGGTGGGGCCCAGAAAGCTTGGGCCTCCCTGCGCTGCGGATTCCAGCTCCCAGCTGCCTAGTTGTACCTGGCTGGACACAAAAATAGGGCGAAGCTCCACGTATTTTTTTTTTAAATTCATGAAATTCATGGAATAATTAAGAAAAAAAGGGCTTCCCTATATTGTTGTGTCCGGCTAGGTACAAATAGGCAGCTGGTGGTTGGGAGCAGCCCGTTCCTGCCTGCTGTACCTGACTGGACACAAATATAGGGCGAAGCCCCACATCAATTTTTTTTTCATTATTTCATGAATTTCCTGAAATAATTTAAAAAAAATTGACGTGGGGCTTCGCCCTATATTTGTGTCTAGTCAGGTACAGCAGGCAGGAACGGGCTGCCCCCAACCACCAGCTGCCTATTTGTACCTGGCCAGACACAACAATATAGGGAAGCCCTTTTTTTCTTAATTATTCCATGAATTTCATGAAATAATTTAAAAAAAAAATGCGTGGGGCTTCGCTCTATTTTTGTGCCCAGCCAGGTACAACTAGGCAGCTGGGAGCTGGAATCCGCAGCGCAGGGAGGCCCAAGCTTTCTGGGCCCCACCCGCTGCAAATTGCAGTCCGCAGCCGCCCCAGAAAATGGCGCGTTCATAGAAGCGCCATTTTCTGGCGCTGTACCCAACTCATCCAGGGCCCTGGTGCGGTGGCTCACTGGGTAATAAAGGGGTTAAGGCCAGCTTGGCATTATCAGCTGGCCCTAAGCCCGAAATTCATGGGGTCACGCCAATATTAGACATGACCACCATGAATTTCTAGTAAAGTATTTAAAAAAAACACAAACACCCAGAATAAAGTCCTTTAATTGAAATAAACACACAATTCTTTATTGTTCTAAATTAAACCATACTTACCGTCACGCCCATTCCAGCTGAAGCCAATGTCTTCTGCAATAAAAGTAAAATAATTAAGCAACCTCATCCTTACCTTTCCATGGTTCCCACGACAGCTTCAGTTCTGCTACATCGAGATGACAGGCTGGACCGCAGCAGAAAGCTGCCATCCAGCCTGTCATCCCGCGGACACTGAGAAGCGCAGGCATGCTTGCGCTCCTCAGTGTCTCGCTGTGACGGCATAAAGATGAGACAAGTTCATGTCCAATGAACTCGGCGCACCTCATGCACGTCACTGACAGCGTGGGAGAATTCTCCTGCACTCAGCACTTCAGCGTGAAAATTCTCCCACGCTGTCAGTGACGTACATGAGGTCAGCTGAGTTCATTGGACATGAATGAGCTCACCTCATGCACGTCACTGACAGCGTGGGAAAATTCTCACGCTGAAGCGCTGAGTGCAGGAGAATTTTCCCACGCTGTCAGTGACGTGCATGAGGTGAGCTCATTCATGTCCAATGAACTCAGCTGACCTCATGTACGTCACTGACAGCGTGGGAGAATTCTCACGCTGAAGTGCTGAGTGCAGGAGAATTCTCCCACGCTGTCAGTGACGTGCATGAGGTGCGCAGAGTTCATTGGACATGAACTCGTCTCATCTTTATGCCGTCACAGCCAGACACTGCAGAGCGCAAGCATGCCTGCGCTTCTCAGTGTCTGCGGGATGACAGGCTGGATGGCAGCGTTCTGCTGCGGTCCAGCCTGTTATCTCGATGTAGCAGAGCTGAAGCTGTCGTGGGAACCATGGAAAGGTAAGGATGAGGTTGCTTTATTATTTTTCTTTTATTGCAGGAGATCGTTGGCTTCAGCTGGAATGGGCGTGATGGTAAGTATGGTTTAATTTAGAACAATAAAGGATTGTGTGTTTATTTCAATTAAAGGACTTCATTCTGGGTGTTTGTGTTTTCTTTTAACTTTGACTATGGGGTTAGTAATGGGGGTGTCTTATAGACGCCTCTCCATTACTAACCTGGGCTTGATGTCAGCTGGCATTATAAGCTGACATCAACCCCAACCCTATTACCCCACTGCCACCGCTACAGGGCAGTGGGAAGAGCGAGACTAAGTGCCAGAATTGGCGCATTCTAAGGATGCGCCATTTCTGGGGCGGCTGACGGCTGGTGTTTCTAGCCTGGGAGGGGGCCAATATTCATGGCTCCCTTCCTGTGCTATTAATATCAGCCCCCAGCTGTCTGCCTAGCCTTTGCTAGCTATTAAAATAGGGGGGACCCCACGTCATTTTTTTGGGGGGTCCCCCATTTTAATAGCTAGTAAAGGCTAGGTATTCCGCTGGGGGCTGATATTAGTAGCCTGGGAAGCTCCGTGGGTATTACCCCCTTCCCAGGCTTCAAACATCTGCCCCAGCCGTCTGGTTAACCTCCGCTAGAGCCTAAAATTATGGGGATCCCCACGCCAATTTTTTTTTAAATAAATCCTTTATTTTAACACTAAATGACAAGTACAGTAATCAACACTGTCACTGTACTTCATATATATGTGACTGACATGTTTCTATCTATCTAATCTATGTGTGAAGCTCTATTCTGTCTGTTATAAATTGTCGGGTACAGATGCTGAATTGCCGGCCGGCTTTTTTAAAGAGACGGTGCATGAAAACACTATTATTTTTTTTTAATAAATCCTTTACACTAAATGACAAGTACAGTAATCAACACTGTCACTGTACTTCATATATATGTGACTGACATGTTTCTATCTATCTAATCTATGTGTGAAGCTCTATTCTGTCTGTTATAAATTGTCAGGTACCGCTGCTGAATTGCCGGCCGGCTTTTTTAAAGAGACGGTGCATGAAAACACTATTATTTTTTTTGATAAATCCTTTACACTAAATGACAAGTACAGTAAGCAACACTGTCACTGTGCTTCTTATATGTGTGACTGACATGTTTCTATCTATCTAATCTATGTGTGAAGCTCTATTCTTTCGGTTCTAAATTGTCGGGTACCGGTGTATGCCGCTGATGAATTGCCGGCTTTTCATGTTTCACTGTTGGCACTGTTCCCATCGATTTGGGCAATCACTGTAATGCCACAACCACCATGGCTGTGGCATTACAGTGAGTGGCAGACAATCCCTGCATGATTGGTGCTCTAAATAGCGCCAGACATGCAGGACACGCTTTTGGTGCACGAACAGTTATCGAACATAACCTCGAACAGCCGAATTTTTTGCAAATCGTTCGGGTTCGTCGAACAACTCAAACACCGCCCAAAACAGCTCGAATTTGAGATTGGCGAACAGTTCTAGTCGAACACCGCTCATCTCTAATGTTTAGCTTGCAAAAAAGAAGACTGAGAGGAGACTTAATAGCTGTCTACAAATATGTCAAGGCCTGTCACATTGTAGAAGGATCATCTTTATTCTCATTTGCACAAGGAAAGACTAGAAGCAATGGGATGAAACTAAATGGGAGGAGACACAGATTAGATATTAGAAAAAACTTTTTGACAGTTAGGGTGATTAATGAGTGGAACAGGCTGCCACGAGAGGTGGTGAGTTCCCCTTCAATGGACGTCTTCAAACAGAGGCTGGACAGACATCTGTCTGAGAAGATTTAGTGAATCCTGCTTTGAGCAGGGGGTTGGACCAGATGACCCAGGAGGTCCCTTCCAACTCTACCATTCTATGATTCTATGAATTTATGAATTTCACTTTTTGCATTGATAACTGAAATAAATTAACTTTTTGATGATATTCTAATTTAGTAAGATATTGGTGATATGGTCTGGTGGTTTTATAAAGCACCCTGCAAAATTAAGAATGCTGGCACATGTAGGGCATATTGAAATGGTACAGAATGATGTGTCCACCCATACAATTTCGCAAATTTAATTTAGTTAAATATTCCAATTTATCATGATACAATATAATATGAAGCCTCTGCATACTGTAATTCACATTACACCCACTTGGCAGCTACATATAACAAACATGTCCTCACAGTAAGGCAAAATCATATACGTTTTTTTTTTACCCCAAAAGGTGGTCAATATGTGCCACTCATCCTAGGATATGTCATACCAAGAGGAAAGGTAAGAAAGGTTACATTCCTAAAAAAAAAAAAAAAAAAAAAAAGCTCCAAAAAACACTTCAAGATTAAAAGGGGTATTCCCATCTCCGAGATCCTATATTTGTAGGTGTAATAATAATAATAATAATAATAATAATAATAATAATATTGTCAAATACCTCCAATTAGAAATGTTGTATAGTTCTTCTGATTTGCTATGTCGCTTAACCCATGTGCAGGGCATTGCAGTAGTTTAGGTATCCATGGTTACAACCACTAGCAACTAATTGTCACTATATGAGTGGTCGTAATCATGGATACCTAAACTACTGCAATGCCCTGCACATGGGGTAAGCAACACAGCAAATCAGAAGAGCTATACAACATTTCTAATTGGAGGTATACTGTATTCTAATAATATTATTATTATTATTATTACACCTACTACATATTGGGATAGGATCTTGGAGATGGGAATACCCCTTTAAGTTCCCGCAATGAGTTTTTGACGCTGCATATTTTTGCTGTGCAAATAAAACACGTCTTACAGTTATAGAAATCTGATGCCTACTGTGATTTATTTTTTTTACACTGCGTAAAGTGACCTGCAGTGCATGTTTGAAATCCATAACATGTCAATTTCTCTTGCGAGTACACTGAGTTTTATGTGCGGATATTCCCCATAGACTTGTACTAGACACGAAAAATCCACAGATAAAAAAATGTTCTGTCTCCACATAAGGCGATTGGAGGTGTAGCTGACTGATAAGGTGCTGTGAGATTTTCCTACCTCTGTATCCAAGATGAGGAGCAGACAGGACCAATACAGACTCAGCGCCCGTAGAGTCAAATGTAGAACCACAGCGTTGGTACAATTCAAGACTTGGTTTATTTAAACCCAGATATGTGGCGCCCCTGAGGGTTCGGTCGCCACAGAAGTACTGCACCTCACCCTGAGGTCTGGTGTCTCCCTTCTCTCAGATAAGGAGGGAGTGCTGCACCAAACCCCAACACCTACATCCAACACTACACTGCTCCAGGCCAGCAGGAGGGGCAAGACGCAATGTAGTTTTCTGCTGAGCCCTGACCCTGGCTGGGGTGGGGGGAACCCAAAGGTAGGGGGAACCAGTAGTGGGTGTGGGTGGGGGAAGTAGTTTATGGGAGCACTCATATAGTAGATATATAAAAGGTAGACATCTTAACAGTGAGTAGTAGCTGGATTCACAGTGGGAAGCGCAGGGCAGGAGGGAGTAAGACCCAGCGTGAAGTCGGTCTAAGGAGGTACATAAGAAAGTGGGGTTCCGCCAGGCACACCCGACCTGCTTGAGGAAGGACTGAGCCCCTGCCCGGTGAATGCAGTGCGACGCAGGAGGCTTGCACCAGTACAGTGCACCTGAGGACTGTCTAAGAACTGCGAGTAAATCTTGGATGACTGCACTGAGCTGCCTCCGCTTCTTTCTTTCGCCGGTGCCATTTCTCTCCCTGCACTACAACGCCCAGCGCCCCTCCATTTATTTTACACTGCCCTGAGGCCAGCTCCACCTGTGGGGAGCCGTTCCATCTCAAGCTGCCCTAACACCTGCCTCAGAGAACTGTCGCAGCGCTGGTGATCCTCACCAGACACCACAGGTGGCGTCACGACAAATCCCCTATAAATATATTCCCCTTTTTGCACTGACCGCCCTGGGTCGCGGACCGCGCCAGCCACCGTGATATCCCCCATCCGCAGCCATAAGGCCAGGCTGCCGAGTACCCCACGGCCCTGGGGGCGAGTCAGATACAGAAGTAATGCTTGTTGATATGATACTGTATCTCTCTCTGAAGCTGCTTACGTCGGTTGCTGCTGGTCAGAAATTGATAACTTCACAAGCCCAGCACAAGTGGTCCTTGTCTCTCAGCAATTGGGCTATAAAATGGCTGCCAAGAGCAATTGACCCATCAACTGCAGTGAGAAGCCACGCCCTGTTTAAACCAACTTAATTGGTTGGAACAAGAACAAGCGGTAAACAAATACTGACTAGCAGATGGCAGCGTAGCAAGAGCATACATTGAACAGGTAACAAACAAATGCAGAACTTTATTTTCTAAGATAGGCAAACCGAACAGCTGATTAGTAATTATATCTGGGGCAACAGCATAAAAAAAAACATATAATCCGCACACAACTGTATCAATAAAGATTTGTCAAGGTCAAATACCAGGAAGTATCAAAAACAAAGCAGCTTTATTTAAAACATGACATACCAACAAGAGTCAAAAAAACAGTGTCAAAAACACGATAAAAATGCAAGTAAAAAAATGCAAATAACCTAATTTAACTAACAGGTGCAGAAATTCTGCATATATGCGGGCTTACTATTACATGTCTACCTATGCTGATTCGTGACTGACCAGATATAACATATGCAGCAGATTGTTTAACTTACTCATTCCTAAAAGCCTAGCTACACTTCTATAATGGAGTGGAAAAAGTTGTTTTCCTATATTAGACCACTGTATATTGCTGGATATTAAAGTTTTTTTTTTATCATTTAAATGTTTTCTGTATAAAAATAAAAATGTGGCATCACAACTCCAGCAGCCAATCACTGGGCTTAGCGGTCATGCTGAGGTAGATGGCCTGAGTCTTCTGAGACCAGTAATTGGCTGTAGGAGTAATTTGATCACAGTAGCCCCGTCTCCAAACAAACATCGGGTGCGGCAGAAGAAAGGCAGTGCTATATCATCAGTGTTATGATCTGCAACATGTACTAAGGAAAGAAAGGGGAAAGCTGTCCCTACAGTAAGACTAAGCTGAATCCCTACGATGTAGCGGGCTGCCTGTTCCTAGCGAACAGACCCGCCTTAGTCCTCAGCTAGTCTGAAAGCAGACCTATAGCATTAAGGGAGGGGTCCCTAAAAGAACTAAAGACTGGGACAAAAATGGGACACCTCCTAAACAGAGAAGTTGTTGCAGAACACAAAAAGACAAACTGACAAAAGGTACTAGAGGTCCCAGAAGGACCAAGCGAACTGACAGAGAAGGGCACAGAAGCACCTGGCTAGAGAAACAGTCAAACACTGAAGTCCAGCACAGCCAGAAGGGCGGAGCTGGAATATAAAGGCAGGTGGTCACGTGACCGCAAAACACAAGATGGAAAAAACAAACAGGAGGGTTCTAACAATCAGGAAGTAACCAAAGCTGTGGATAAAATAAGTATCTTCATCCAAATCAAGAGCCAGTGGTGTACCGCTAGATCCCCCTGAGCCCAATATGTCAATTTCAACAGTATCTACATTCTTAGGATGCAGATACAGACAAATAAAATAGTGAAATAGGGAGTCTCAGCGCAGCACAGATCACTAGATCGAGCCTGCTACGCAGAACCTCCGTTTACGCACTGCCTAAACCGGAGCCGAGCATCAGGAAAGCTATAGCTAGGTAAGTAGTTTTTGTTTTTTTTCAATTTTGTCAGTCAGTACTTTTGGTGTTGGGAGTGAAAGCTGCAACATACTGTGAGGGGTCATCACACAGTGTGGGGGCTTGTTGGGGCATCATACTGTGTGACAGGTTCTGGTGGCCAGGGCTGTGGAGTCAGAGTCTGTGTCCATTTTGGTGGAGTCAGAGTCGTATACAATGGACCGACTCAAACTCCGAAAATATATAATAAATTGGGTACAGTAGTACAATGCAGGATGTGCTGTAAATGTTTTCATAAAAATTTGGGAAAGTTATGAAATGTCCTATAAATGTCTATCCTGTTCCTGATCTAAGGATCTCGGCTTTTAGTTGAGATGAATCTGTGCTGCACTTTATGTACATGCTCAGTAGTGAGGCCAGGCTGTGGAGTCTGAGTCGTGGAGTCGAAAGTAAGGGAAATTGAGAAGTCAGAGTGGGTGGTTTGGCGTACTGACTCCATAGCCCTGGTGGTGGCATCATATTGAATGGGGGGTTGTGGAGGCATCATATTGTGTGGGGGAATTATACTTTGTTAGGAATATGTGGGGCCATTATATTGAATTTTCTGAATGTGGTGGCAATCTTACTGTGTGGGCATCTGTAGGGCCATCATATTGTGTGTGGGGTTGTGGGATGCATCATAAGTGTGGGCGACTGTAGGATGCATCATACAGTGTGAAGAGCTGAGGGGCCATTATACTCTATGGGAGTTGTGGGGGGCATCATATTGTGTGGAAGTATTATACTGTGGGGGGATGTCAATTTGTGTGGAGAGTATCATACTGTGGGAGGTCACTGTGGGGTCCTCAATGTGTGTAAAGGAAGCATGGAGACATTATGCAGTGTTGGTGTCACGGGTGTGTCAGAGGTGACACAGTCGCCCTGCAGTGGGTTGCAGGAGATCTCTACGTTTGGCATTGCAGACAGCCTCTTAGACAAGAGGCTGTCTTTAGGACCGAGCGGCTACCTCTCTCTTGCTAATTAGCTCTCTGCCTGGGTGTATATATATCTGGTGTGTCAGAGTGAGTCGCCGGCAATATTCATTTCTACTTTTGAAGCTTAGCAGGAGCAGTACTTCGTCCACTCTGGAGCTTGAGGCCGTGTGCGCATTTGGAGTTCATCTAAAGCTAAGCCATTTCCCCTGTTTTGTCCACCCTTATTGTCTATAGAGTTTAGTGGAGGTTGACTAGTGCTCATCTACTTCCATCCCTAGCTGTAGCCATACGCCAGGGAGAGTAGGGCGAGGCACGCATGCGGCGATTGCTGAGGAGGCAATATAGAGACGTTAGGGGAGACAGGGTGACGCTAGACCAGACTAGGAGATCTCCACTTTCCCCTTTCCCTAGTGTCTGGGCTCCCTTTTCCCTCTGTGTTGCACTAAGTCTTTCCCACACCTGGCATGACAGTTGGGGGCTGTGGAGGCATCATACTTGGCTGGGGGCACTTTGGGGTCATCATACTGTGCGTGTGAGTGTGGGGTGTCATTCTGTACGAGTGGGGAGCATTTTTTTAATCAGGTAAATTTGTATTGTTTTTCAAATGAACATCAACAGAAGAAGAAAAAAAACTATCCAAATACAGACCCTCTCTCCTGATCCCACCAGTTAAACCCACCCTCACCCAACTTCCCTTTACACATATAATACAATGAAATCTTGACAGCAAAGAAAGTTTGGTATACCGTACATCCTCTGTGTGAAACTCCTCAACATAGCCCAGTATACAGATTAGACGGTCTTTAGGCATTATATACCAATTCAATAAGATTCAATACCACTACCCAGAAGGCATGTATTTGCGGACAGAGAAAAAGGATAATTCTAATGCCTGCTTTAAACAATGTGGGTGCATTTTTTTTTTTTTATACTTTATAGGGGCCATGGAAGGTTTATTACTGTGGGTGGTAATACGAAGGGGCTTTAATAGGGACATAAATACTGTATACGTGCAGCAATACATGTCCCTCTACTGTAAGTTGGGAGGTATGCCTTTCTGTAACTGTACCTATGTGTCATGACCCCACCTACTCTGCTGAATAATCTTATATTTTTTTTGTCTTTGGGTGAGGGGCAATTTGTACTTTTGCTAAGGGGTCACATGATTTCTAGTTTTTTTCCAATCAAGAGCCTTGGATAGTCAAAGGATGTCAATTAAAAAAAAAAAATAAGACAAATATGAACTTGTCACAAATTTGTACAGTTGGCAAATGTCTCAGCCAAGCAAGCGATGGTGTATGCTGAAAGCAAAGAATTCCTATATGCCATTTATGACATTTTGAAGCCAGTCATTCCTATATCGGTACTGTAAAGAGGTCCTCTCACCACAGACAACACCTTTTGTATAAGAACCATCACAGTAATCAGCTAGTTGTTGCAAGGCTTTCTCTTGGTTGGAAAGTCACGGCCATCCAGACACTATCTACAGTGATCTCTGCGGAGAATATGTAGTAATACGTGATGGCACCTGGTCTGAATAGTCATCCATCCAAGTCCACCAGTGTGGGTGCCCTTGTTCCTTAGGAACTCCTAACTATCATATCCATATACCCTAATGGGGTATTTGCTCATAGTTGTGCCTCCTTTTTTACGCATAAACATTACTATATACACTAAGATATAATGTAAAATGATAAAGTTACATTTTTTATCCGTTTCCAAATATGGCCTGTCAGCAGCATCAACGGACTAAGGGCGCAAGAGAGAGAATATGCGAACTTGCAGTACATTAATGGGGTCTTTCTTCTGGGACCACACAGAATGTAGCAAAAAATCATGTACAGCAGTCGGCATTTAGTGCATTTTTGGCAATAGAGATAACGCTGACAACACTGTGAGACCTTTGTTTCCAGATGCTGAGCTCCTACAGACAACATACCACACAAAACAATAAAAAAAGATCATGAAATTAGCACAAAAGGTGGACAATAGACCACCAGATGACTGTGGGATTGTACTAAACAAACATCACATTGTACTACAATTATGTGTTCTTACAGGAACTGTCTAGTACCCAACGCATGGTCTGCCATACAATATATAACTTTATAAAGGTCGAGATGAACAGATGATAGAACAAAGGTGAATTTACACTCCATGATTATCACAGACAAGTTTAACGATAATTTTTCTGTGTAAACAGTCTCCCGACCACTGGACGAATGAGCAGAACGTTCGTTTGCTAGGTGAAATGATCTTTCATGTTCCATCATTGTTATCGGCAGCGCATCCTCCTATGTAAATTGGACTCGCACTGACCCGGCATCTACCGCGTGCTCTCTCAATGAATGGGTGCGCAGTGGATGCCGGGTGTGACGCGATGGGGGATAACCCCGCCCACAACCTGTCACTCACCGTGGAACGCGGAACAGGAGACCCCTGGCTGCAGCCGCAAATAGTCGTGACATAAGCGGAAGCAAGAGCCGGCTGCAGCTGGGGGTCACATACTGCCTGTGCGCGGTCAGCGATAGCGCCGCGCATAGGCAGTATTGGCAACATGAGGTATTTAGGAAATTCATTAGGGGCCCCGGGGGGATACATTGGGGGGATTCTAGAATTCCCGATGCGTTAGAATCAGGCCGCCATCTAGTAGACAATATCCACCATAGGGAACTAAAATTGACATGGCTGTAACTGATGGCAGTAAGCAATAATTTACTCTTTACATTTTGACTATGCTAATCAATGACTTGTGACTGATGGAGTAAAGTACATGCAGTGTTCGGTCTTTGGAGAATACAGACGGTCCCTGCCATGTGCTGATTCTAAATTAATGGCAGTGAACTAAAAATACAATAGATTTAAGGTGGAACGTTTCTTTTTGTGGAGAGTGCCAAGTCAGCGTAAAGAGACTAATAGGCCATGCAACGCTCCTCTTGGAAGTTAAACATGTAAATAGCTCCGTTAGGGAGGAAAAGGACATGAACTCTAGAGCCACCTATTAGAAGTAGCAATCTTAAAAGTCTATATCGTCCCTTTAACGAGCCTTGCTACATGACTAAGGATAAGAAACATAACCATGATTATCAGTTGCCAGGGTTGAGTCAAAATTGGTGGGGTTCCTTGGGTAAAAAATAATGGGGTTTTCTCCCATACTAAAAGTATCATAAAACATAACTAAAGCTGGTAGATTCCACCAATGACACCAGGACCTGTGTCCACCCAACGTGTATGAAAGCTCCAATGTTCCAAGTGTCTGCATTTGGCAAAAGTTGGATTTTAGAATGTTCAATATTTTGTCCTCTTTGGAGATAAGTGGTTCCATGATTTCAGCACTGGATTGTTTTTCTATTAAGTAGAAAAGCTGAAGCTAGTCTTTCCTTCACCTGAGGCTAAAGGTTCAGCTTGTTTCCCTAGCGCTTGAAGGGGTTGTCCTCTCCTTTTTCTTTTTACATTTTTACAATGGACCCAGTGCACCGTAAAAATAAAAATAACCATTATATTCACCTACCAATCCCCCATTGCTGCCAGAGAAGACCGGTGGGAAACCTGAGCAGAAGTACAGAGGAGCATGTTGTGGTTGGAGAAGAGCATGAAGTTAATTTAATCTAATTACTGTGGATCAGACCAAGCAGCTTGTCGGTTCTTCTGTGACATATGAGCACCCAGTGCACATGCCTTGGTGGCCTCCACACCCCATCTTGGCAGTATAGGCAGACGGGTCATTGGAGCACCGAACATTGAAAACAGATTTCTAAACCACAATAATAAAATCTTTTATAAGCTGCATAATCGCCTGTTCGGTCACATATTAAAACTTTTATATTGTTTGAAGTTTTACTTTATGTTATTCAAAACACCTTGTCTGAAACTGGAAGTTCTGGGTCCATCATCTACCAGCAGTAATGACGCACATAGTCTCTGGGTGGGATATACTTGTCCTGTGCATGCGCTACAGGCGTCTCGAGATTATCTCAGATGTCTCTGCAGTCTGATCTCTTCAGCTTCATATATTTTTATTTATTTTTCTACATTGATTACCATCATGCTCAAATGTCTCCGCAATGCACCATTTTTTTTTTGTCTAGACACAAGGAGGAAAGCCTAAGGTATTGTGCTACATCCATTTCCAAGATACATGTAATTTGTAGCACGCCGAGGTGTGTTTGGTTGCAGATCAGTGAGCAAAGCTTAACTACAAACAGGCTGTTTAGGTTTCAGTGTTCTCTCAACCAGTAAGTAAAGAATTCTTTCCCAAGTCTCCCAGGAAAGTTATTCCACACGTTTAGCTGCACTAATGAAATTCTGAAAGGGCTGAAAATGCAGCTAAGCGATCATTTACATTTGACAGTTTACCAAGTGGAACACGTGCAATAAATCCTTGCTTATTCTGCTATTTACGGCTGAGAATTTGCTATACTCCACCCACAATGTCCCCGAGGGCATGCTTTAAAACTTTCTTACATTGGACCTAGGTCAAATAGGACATAAAAAAAAAAAGGTTAAGAGTTAGGGGAAAATATTGGTATATGTATGGATGGAATGGACACAGGCAGGGATTAGCAAATTGTAAAAGACTTATTAGTGGGACAAGTTTAAGGAGCCAATTTAACTTTAATGGCCAGGCATAAAAAGAATATTATTAATAAAAGATAAAAGGTCCAATCTTGTCAAATCGTTCTCATTTGGATATAAAAACTCTATTTGGACATAAAAAGGACCATGAAAGCCTAAATCACATGAACGGTTAGTAACTTTTGTAAGTAAAATTCAAAACAGAAATATGAAAAACTCTTGGAGTAAAAAGAGCATTTCATATTAGCCTATCACTATTACAAATAGCAGGTTAAATTATAACACCACATATATAATAGGATAACAGCAAAAATGTACAAAATCCAGATCTTTAAAATGTAGATTAATACTTATCACAATCATTAAAATAATACCGATCCTTATTAGTGGTAAAAATATTTCACAGATAAAATTGCCCAAGATAAGATAATAAAACACCATATAATCACCTGATAAATGCCCCAGCCTCTCCAGTCCTCCCCACTAGGTACTATTTCTTGGCAGCAGTATACAAGTGTGGTAGACGAAACATCATTGCTGCAGCCAAATGACCGATAGGGAGGACCATAGTGGCAGGAACAGCAGGGAGATTTAACAGTTGAGTATTGGGTTTTCTATTATTTTATCCCACCTCCCTCCTTCTTGATTAAATTTTGCAAATCCCAGAAAACTCCTATAATGTAATTTGTAGTTAGGTCAAGTACTCATATGCCTCTTTCACTGGGGCCAGGATCAATAGCGGACATAGAAGAAGGCCCTGTACAAGAACAATATATCTTTTTAGTCCAATAGCTCATCATAATGCACAATTCCACCTGCTTTGGAGGTGTAAATGGGCCCACATACTTCTTGGGCCCTGCACCAATGGTATGTCCGGCCCCAGCCAGAATATGCAAAGCTGTAAATTTCATATAAACCCAAGCCTGTAATCCAATAATATGATCCATTAGAAAAAAGTGCAAATTGTAAAATTGCAATCTACAATATGGTCCAATCACTAAAATGTAGTGATAAGAGTATATGGAGTTTTTGTTACTAAAAAAACTAGAAAGCCTTGTGATACTGGAAGAGATACATTGGGCAGATCTCATCCAAAGTTAAGTACTTAAATTTATGGGCAAATGAGTCAGTCAAACTTATCAAGTTTCGGTAGGACAGGATAGTTATTTAATATGTGTATTGGGGTGTAATGACTTTTCCTAAATTGCAGAGTTTGGGGAAAGGAGGATTGGGCTGTTGGATTTCAGCATGGCCCATCCTTTTCTCCTTAACGGACATAAGCCACTGGCAAAAGGTGCCTGGCACTGACGTATGGCTCATTTACACAAAACGACTGCCGATCAGCTTCATACAAGCCAATTGGAGGTTGTTTACTGGCCTGTTTAGACAGGTTGACCACAGTTGACCAAGACTGCCAGCATTCCCAATTGTTGGGAAATGGGACTCTGCTCTCTGTTTCATGTCCAGAACACATACTCGTTTAGCCAAGCCAAGTAATCGTGTATCGGGTTGGGAGGAATAGCAGTTTAGCCAAAATGGTTGATCAGCTTTCATATATTGACAGTCAAGTCAAATGACAGGATCACCGAGTGTGTCATCAGATTAAAGGGACTCTGTCAGCACAGAATGACTATTTAAACCAAGTACAGAAGCTTGGTGCTCCATAGCGTGGCCAAATATTTAAGTACACCTTAACACTTGCTTGTTTTCCATCTATCTCCACCCTTTTCTGGCTTTAACAAGTCAGAGCTGTCAAAGAAGAGAAGGAGTAGAGATAGAGGGAATATAAGTAGATGGGAAAGTTCACTGAACTGTTTGGCCACACCATAGTGTAGCGAGCATCTGTGATTGTTTTGAACAGTCATTCTGTGCTGACAGAGCCCTTTAAGACAACATAATTGATCCCTTGTAGGGGGTCAAGTCATGTGGTCACCCAGCTGATCCTATTGCCAAGACTAATTATGTGTTGTCACATTAATCCTTCTCCTACAGGAGAAATGTATAATGCATTTCCACTGATTTTACACAAGTGTGGTCCTAAAACAATCTACTTGTAGAGTTTGCACAGTTGTTGTGTATTGTCCGTCGGAGTAAATAAGACAAACGAGATAGACATCTCTAGCTTGTGTGTAGAGTAAGGCCAACAAGACCAGATGCCGCAGATGTTCCCATAACTAAAACCACAACATTTATTGAAACATCCTGATTCTGCACAAACAAATTAAAGAAAGAAAAATAAAGTGTTAAAAGATGTGAACAAGCCGGCAGTAACTTGTGTATCTCCTCGAATGGAATAACAAACAGGTATATACTGTAAAAATGCTCTGTGGATGACAATGGCAAATAATCACTCATGGAACATCTGTTCGCAACATCAAACCGGCAATTAGGTTCTTACACAGAACATAAAAGAGAAAAGCAAATCTATAAACAGCAACATCCTTTATACAAAAATTATGTATAATCTATATAATTAATAATCGGAATAGTCTTTCATGCACATTTTATTATAATCAGAACACATGTTTTCCTGTCTAATCACCATTTCCATGCTACTGTTACGGATGTTATGCAATGTTTAGATCTGACTACCTGATAAATGATACTCTGGGCATTAACACTGTTCAGGATGCACTAAAGAGGCATTATTACTTTATAAGGCTAAGTTCACATGAGTATGAATAATCATACATTCTTCATCCAGAGAAAAAAAACAGAATATTTTATCTGTATTGTCCTCCATTTGCCAGCTGTATATCCATTTTTGATATCCGTACGTATGGTATCTTTATGACATTCATTATCGATTTAACAAAAAATATATATTATACAAAGTCACATTTAGTTTCCTATGTTAATAATTACATAGGATCTGTTAAAAACAGATACCAAACAGACTATCTGTATGGCATCCATTTTTTGTGTGCACCTCCTGAAATACATAGGCGAGTCTCAACCGAAAAATGGTTGAGACTGGCGCATGTTGTGATTTTTTCTTTCCCGCGCAGAAATTTGGTCCGTGTGGAAAAAAGTTCATGTGAACTAACACATTGATTAGCATTGGCCAGTTTGCGGTCCATGTACACTTCATTTTCCACACCGAAAGCATTTGGACCGAAAATACAGGGTGGGCCATTTATATGGATACACCTAAATAAAATGGGAATGGTTGGTGATATCAACTTCCTGTTTGTGGCACATTACTATATGGGAGGGGGAAAACGTTTCCAGATTGGTGGTGACCATGGCGGCCATTTTGAAGTTGGACATTTTTGATCCAACTTTATTTTTTTCAATGGGAAGAGGGTCATGTGACACATCAAACTTATTGAGAATTTCTTAAGAAAAACAATGGTGTGCTGGGTTTTAACATAACTTTATTCTTTCATGAGTTATTTACGAGTTTCTCTTTCTTTACAGCCATTGCCATGTCGCAGAAGTTAACACGTGAGGAGCGGATAGAAATTGTGTTGATGTCTGGTGAACGCAGTACCCGGGTCATAGCAGCAGATTTCAATGCAAGACCCCCTACGAGACCACCCATCTCCCATGCTACAGTTAGCAAACTGCTTGCCAAATTTTGTGTTGGATTTGCCAAAATGTGGAAGCAAGAAAACAGTCACTAATGAAGAAACATCAGTAGCTGCCTTAGCTTCATTCAGCAAGAGCCCACAGCGTAGCACTCGCCGCATGTCACTGGAGAGTGGCATCAGCGAACATCCCTTCGGCGGATATTAGCTACTCACAAATGGCACCCTTACAAAATCCAGCTGCTGCAGCATCTCAACGAGTATGACCCAGATCGGAGCACTGAATTTGCAGAAGGGGCAAAACAAAAATTGGAACAGGACCCTCAGTTTACACAGAACATTATGTTCAATGATGAGGCAAACTTTTTTGTGAATGGTGAAGTTAACAAAACAAAACTACCGTTATTGGTCTGACACTAACCCACAGTGGATAGATCCCTCCAAGATTGTTGGAACACAAAAATTGATGGTATGGTGTGACATATGGGGTACAAAGATAGTGGGGCCATTCTTCATCAATGGAAACCTCAATGCCACTGGATATCTGAAATTGCTACATGATTATTATTATTATTATTATAGCACCATTTATTCCATGGCACTTTACATGTGAAGAAGGGGTATACATACAAGAACAATTACAATAATCTTGAACACAATGAGACGGCGACTGGTACAGGAGGAGCGAGGACCCTGCCTGCGAGGGCTCACAGTCTACAAGGGGTGGGTGAGGATACAGTAGGTGAGGGTAGAGCTGGGCGTGCAGCAGTATTGGTGGAGTGGTGGTTACTGCAGGTTGTAGGCTTGTCGGAAGAGGTGGGTCTTCCGGCTCTTTTTGAAGGTTTCCACAGTCGACGAGAGTCTGATGTGTTGGGGTAGAGAGTTCCAGAGTAGGGGGGGGAAGCACGGGAGAAATCTTGTATGCGATTGTGGGAGGAGATTAGAGGGGAGTAGAGAAGGAGATCTTGTGAGGATCGGAGGTTGCGTGCAGGTATGCAGCGTGAGACTAGGTCAGAGATATATGGAGGAGACAGGTTGTGAATGGCTTTGTATGTCATGGTTAGGGTTTTGAACTGGAGTCTCTGGGCAATGGGGAGCCAGTGAAGAGATTGACAGAGAGGAGAGGCCGGGGAATAGCGGGGGGACAGGTGGATTAGTTGGGCAGCAGAGTTTAGGATGGATTGGAGGGGTTCGAGAGTGTTAGAAGGGAGGCCACAGAGCAGGAGGTTGCAGTAGTCAAGGCGGGAGATGATGAGGGCGTACACTAGTGTTTTTGCAGATTCATGGTTGAGGAATGTGCGGATCCGAGAGATATTTTTGAGTTGGAGTCGGCAGGAAGTGGAAAGGGCTTGGATATGTGGTTTGAAGGAGAGTTCAGAGTCCAGGGTTACCCCAAGGCTGTGAGCCTGAGGGACTGGGGAGAGTGGGCAGCCATTGACTATGATGGATAGGTCAGTTGGGGGGGTTGAATGAGATGGCGGAAAGATGATGAATTCTGTTTTGTCCATGTTAAGTTTTAGAAATCTAGCAGAGGAGAAGGATGAAATAGCAGAGACATTGTGGGATTTTGGTTAGTAAGGAGGTGATATCGGGTCCAGAGAGGTAGATCTGTGTGTCATCAGCATAGAGGTGATAATGAAAGCCATGAGACTATGAGCTGTCCCAGGCCTAAGGTGTAGATGGAGAAGAGCAGGGGTCCTAGAACTGAACCTTGGGGGACACCGACAGATAGGGGGCGAGATGAGGAGGTGGTCTGTGAGTGAGAGACACTGAATGTCTTGTCTGTTAGGTATCAAGAGATCCAGGATAGGGCCAAGTCTGTGATGCCGAGAGATGAGAGAGTTTGTAGCAAGAGGGAATGGTCCACTGTGTCGAAGGCAGATGACAGGTCTAGGAGGAGGAGGACAGAGTAGTGTCGCTTAGATTTGGCGGTTAGTAGGTCATTGGTGACTTTAGTCAGTGCAGTTTCAATAGAATGGTGCGGTCGGAAACCAGATTGTAGGCGGTCGAACAGGGAGCAGGAGGAGAGGTGGGAGGACAGTTCAGAATGGACGTGTTGTTCCAGTAGTTTTGAGGCATAGGGGAGAAGTGATATGGGGCGATAGCTAGACAGAGAGGATGGGTCAAGGGAGGGCTTTTTGAGGATTGGTGTGATTGAGGCATGTTTGAAGCATGAGGGGAAGACACCAGTTGTTAGTGACAGGTTGAAGAGGTGGGCTAGGAATGGGAGGAGGATAGTAGTAATGTTTGGGATGAGGTGGGACGGGATTGGGTCAAGTTTACAGGTGCTGAGGTGTGATTTGGAGAGTAAAGAGGAAAGTTGATGATGTGTTGCCCTCTTTATGCACTGAAGATGGCATGTTCCCTGAGTTTTTCCAACAAGATGATGCACCACCACATTATGGGTGTCAGGTCCAAGCATTCCTACATGAACAGTTTCCTGGAAAGTGGATTGGTCGTCGTGGGCCAGTTGAATGGCCACCAAGGTCTCCCTATCTGACCCCCTTAGACTTTTATCTTTGGGGTCATCTGAAGGCAATTGTCTATGCTGTGAAGATATGAGATGTGCAGCATCTGAAACAACGGATACTGGAAGCCTGTGCTAGCATTTCTTCTGCATGTGTTGCTATCAGTGTGTCAAGAGTGGGAGAAGAGGGTTGCATTGACAATCCAACACAATGGGCAGCACTTTGAACACATTTTATAAGTGGTCATAAACTTGTAAATAACTCATGAAAGAATAAAGTTACGCTAAAACCAAGCACACCATTGTTTTTCTTATGAAATTCTCATTAAGTTTGATGTGTCACATGGCCCTCTTCCCAGTGAAAAAAATAAAGTTGGATCCAAAATGGCCGACTTCAAAATGTCCACCATGGTCATCACCCATCTGGAAAAGTTTTATCCCTCCCATATACTAATGTGCCACAAACAGGAAGCTGATATCACCAACCATTCCCATTTTATTTAGGTGTATCCATATAAATGGCCCACCCTGTACATTCATCTGAACGTACACCAAGCGACACGCATGGCCATTACCACTCTATAAGATTGCACTTTTGGCATTATTATTTTATAAGGGGGCAGTCAGAGCCTTAATACTTTATAATGGAGAACTTGGGGCATTATTACTTTATAATGGTGTCTAAGGGATAACATTTCTCCTTGTGTATAGTGACATGCCAGTGTAAGGCACTGCATGACCTATAAGACTCTCTTCTGGGAAATGAAACATGCAAACTGCCTCTTCAGAGGGGTAGAGGACTTGAACTCTAGTGCCACCTAGTGTAAGTAGAAATCCTAAAAGTTAATATTGACCATTTAATGAGCTTTGCCATATGACTTTGGGAAAATAAATATGCAAATTGTCTCTGAGGAGCACTGCATGGCCTATAAGTCACCTTACACTGGCATGACAGGCATGTGACACTCCACAAGGAGAAATGTTACCCCTTAAACCCCAGTCAAAGGCCTCTCATACAGCCAAATCCGATCTCTTGTTTTGCACAGAGGAGGGGTAAACACCACGGACTAAGTGTCTGCAAATTGAGATTGTGGTTTGACTTTTATCCTAAATCATTTGGGAATGCTCATTAAAGGGTCGATATTGACTTTTAGGATTGCTACTCCCAATAGGTGACACTAGAGTTCAAGTCCTCTTCCTCTCTGCAGAGGCAATTTGCATTCTTTAGAATAGGACACTTAGGGAATTATAACCTTCAGTGGTTATATTTCTTTGAGAGATATTTGCGACCAGCATTCTGTGCAGAGCTCAATGTAGTTCTCAAGGTAAAAAAAGATGGAGACCCCTGATCTATAAACTCCTGTTGGCCCACACAGAACATTACAGGGTTTTTTTTTGTTTGTCCCACATTCCGATAGAAAAACTCCACCTGCCTTCGTTTAAATTTAAAGGCACATGGAGGTTTTTTTGTATGACTCTGTATGGGGAAAAAAATCCCAGACTGTTTTATCATGCCATATTTCATGAATATTCTACTTTGCAATCATTGCTTCAAGGGAAGAAAAATGGTGTCTCATGGAGGCACCATACAGTGGTAGTGACCCCCTGTGCAACCATACGGGTTTATTGTGCTTTAAAACTTGTTTTGTTATAATTGTTTTATACTTTTATTCTATTTCTAATTTATGTATTTACTATTTATTTCCTCTAGTTACTATTTCTGTATTTTCTGCTATGTATTTGTTTTTGTGAATCTCCATTCTAACCTGGAGTTGGAAGTTAAATCCATCATTATCATGATCATTCTGTATCTCAATTAACTGGCAAATTTCCTGCCAACATAAAACAAAGAGGACATGTACATTAATGAAAGTGCTTATTATATTACAGGTGCTGTACTTAAAAATAATGACCAACTTTATAGCTTTTCGTTCACCAGCAATGTTTTGTGAGGCTTCAAGTGCAGACAGGCTCTGCCAGGCAGCACAATAAATGGCAGAATATAAAAGAAGTGGAATAATTTGGATACAGTACACTTGTCTATGTAGTTACAAAGTATGTCATATATAGGAAGTTTCAGAATTTTATTTGTTTTACTGATGAAATATTTAATGTAAATGGAAACATTAAATGAGTGATGTTCATTGTAAATCGGCTGCAGCACCAAATTTAATTTATGTTTGATTAAATTATTAATGTTACAGGATTTTGCTGTACTGAAATATTAAACTGGTGATGTGCAATATATGCCTCATGGTTCATGACAGTAGGCACTGTGCTGTGCGGATGCAGTAGATCACAAGACAATATAACTGGGAATTTAGTCTTTAGGAGGGCAAACATTTTTTCTTTTTGATTACAGTAAAGGCAAACAATAAATGTTGTAGTTGCTTTAAAAGAGGTTTTTTTACTATTAAGGGCTCATACCTACCACCGTTAAAAAAATCAGTCCGATGTTCTTCCTGAAAAGTCGGACAACGGGTCATGCGAGTACAATGTGATTTTTCTTACCTAGCATCCAAATGACATGTGAATGCAATCTGTAAGCAATGCGATTTTAAGATTAGCTTTTACATAGAGTAATTCTCTATGACATATAAGTACTTTGCGTGTGTTGCTTACTGTACATGTATTCAAGAAATAAATAAAAAAGATGGCATATGGTCCCCCGAAATTATTATTAACCAGCTGAGGGAAAGCAGAGAGCTGGGAAGGTGGTAAAAAATATGGAGCTTCCCAGGCTGTTAATATCAGCTCACAGCTGTAAATTTAGCCTTTACTGGTTATTAAAATGGGAGACTCCAAAAAAAAAAATGTTGTGGGGTTGAACCCTATAATTATTAATCAGAAAAGGCTAGGCGGACAGCTGTGGGCTGATATTAATAGGCTAGGAAGGGGCCATGGATACTGTCCCCCTCCCAGGCTAAAAATATCAGCTCTCAGCTGTGCCAGAAAGATGGGTCAATTCTGGCGCTTAGCCTCCGCTCTTCCCACTTGCCCTGGTGCAGTGGCAAGTGAGGTAATAGGGTTGGGGTTGATGTCAGCTTTGCATTGGCAGCTGATACCAAGCCCAGGGGTTAGTAATGGAGAGGCATCTATAAGATAACCCCATTACTAACCCCATAGTCCAAATGTAAATAAAAACACCCAGAATAAAGTCCTTTATTTGAAATAATGACAGACTCTGTTATTTAAATAAAGACTCCCTGTCCCTCTTCTACGCATTTATTATGGAAAAAGGAAAAATAATAAACCACCTTATGCCTCACCTGTCCGACGAGAAGATAATCTATTTATCCCTTGATGAATCTAACTCTGCTACATCTGAATGCCTTGCTGAACGGTGGCATGATGCGGCTGTTCAGCCTGGCATCCAGCAGAGACACTGAGCTGCGCGTGCTAGCGCAGTTCAGTGACTCATGGTGACGGGAATAAGGTGAGCGGAGTTCATAGCCAATGAACTCCATTCACCACAGTGACGTCAGCGCGAGCATGAGAACTTTCTGAGAGCTGATGTTTTTAGTCTGCGAGGGGGCCAATGTTCATGGCCCCTTCCTAGCCCATTATTATCAGCCCACAGCTGTCTGCCTAGCCTTTGCTGGCTATTAATTATAAAGGGGGGTCCCCCATCATTTTTGGGGGGTTCCCCCTATTTTAATGACCAGTAAAGGCTAAGTATACAGCTGTGAGCTGATATGAATAGCCTGAGAAGCTCCATGTGTATTACCCCCTTTCCCAGGCTATAAACATCAGCCCCCAGCTGTCGGCTTTCCCTCAGCTGGTTATTAAAATTTCGGGGGACGCCACGCAATTTTTTTTTTCATTTATTGAATTACATATAAATATATAAATCAATATATATATTCTATTCTGACGGGTTATACTGTGAATTTACTGTACTCGGCTGATTAAATGTTGGGTTTTCTAAGAGATGGGTGCGTAAAAATTGGACTTCACACGCAATGAAATCACAAAGTGAAGGAAGAGAGCTGTGCATCCTGAATGGCCATGGTACCCCTCACTGTTTATCAGCCACAGCTTTGTACATTTTTTTTTAGTGGCTGTGCTTGAGCACCCTAGTTGAGTGAATGGGATTGAGCTGCAATATGGCACATAGGCACTACCAAAAGGATGGTGCATGAATATTGTAGTCCTTTAACTCGCAAAGTGTTTCAAAATTCTGATAGAAAAAAAGGACAAAAAAAAGTTATTGCCTGTTTCTGTAAGAATGTATTATGTGAGGTCCCATGACATTGATTATAGAGGGCTCTCAGGAATGCATTGTGTAATTATATAGCAATCAGAATTGAATATAGATGTTATATCATTACAGGGCAAGACTAAAGCATATACTGCAAACATTTGTTATATATTATGACACAGACCTCCGTGGAGTAACTGGAAGCTCACAGATCCAAAAGCAAAATCTCCATTTGGGACCCCAACTATCACAGGTCTTGAATATTAGTATTCTCATATGAGCAAAGGGGAACTTTTGCCCCCCCCCACACACACTTCCCTCAGCTCCAGAGCCCAGGTGCAACCACATAGTGGATGACAGATAAACCTGGAGTAATGCTTTAGTCCATATGGGACTAAAAGGGTTTATTCAGCCATGACAGGTTGATTGTGAGCAGCTGAAGAGTTGGGAGAGATGGCTGCTCACCATTTCTCCACTCTTGGGTGTGGTTCACTTTGTAAAATGAGGCCAGTTTGTCTCACTGATATCTGGGCTTATGGAGGTGTGTAGACCTCCAGGATTGTGGGCCTTTACTAAAGGACTAAGAAGCTGGACTCTAACCCAGGTTGGCAAACTAGCACTATGGTATGGACTTTTTGCTTTATGTTTCACTTTGAGCCAGACAATGGCTGCATTTAAGTTTCCCTGTGATGTGGTTTATGAACACTGAAATAAACCTGCCGGACTTTTAAATAGAAACTGTTCCTGTGATATCTCATATCGCTCCCAAGTGAGTAGTATTGTTACACCCTGTACCTACCAAAGTTACCCCCTTGCAGACTATGCATTCCTATGCTGACATCTCTGATCTCTATTTTAAAGAGGCTGATCAAGCAATCAATTTTTTTTAGCTGGACAAAAAAGTTTTGCAGACAACTTTTTTTGTCCGGTTAAAAAAAAACTGATGACTGCAGCTAGATAAATTTGTTAAACCTCTGACGTCAACGTGAACAGATCAGTTTTAAGCCGTGTGCCCACCATGTGTTTTTGGTGAGTTTCTGAGGTTTCATATTTTTGCTGTTGTCGTACAGTTCCATCATAGTGGATGGGATTTATAGATTCTCATGCCCACTGTGCATTTTTTTTTTTTTTAACTCATCATAAACTGACCTGCGGCGCGCGTTTTAAATCTCTAACATGTCAATTTCTCTTGTGAGTACGCAGAGTTTTATATGCAGATTTTCCTTAGAAATGCACCCTCTGTTCAAAATGCTAACACATCCGGCTGCCACCAGAGCTTGTAAAGGATGATCGCTGGGAGTGGTGGGTGTCGGCATCCCACTCGTATGACATTGATGACCTATTGACCGGTTATCCCCCTTAATTTGTTTTATATACATGTTACAAAACTTTAATATAAACTGTTTAACAGGAAGTGTGTCTCACTTTTGTAAAGGTAAATGGTTCATGGAAATCTGCCATAAATCTTTGTCAAAAATATTCTTTAAAGGTCATCTTCGCATCCTTTACTGAAGTATGTAAGGTATTAGAAGCAACATCTGGAAGTAGGTGGTAAATATGCCAGTCTACAATCATGTTTCACAAGCAGGGGCTTGTACGCCATATTCAGGCCTGACATGATCCTTCAACCAAATATGTAAAAATGTGTTGAACGGAATCTGTAGGGAGTGCACGGAGTACGGGGCTGTATTTGGAGAGCCTCCGGGTACTATGCGGTAAGGGTGACATCATGGCACAGTCATTTTAATAGATTAGATAAACCTATCTGCATATACAATTAATCATGATTGCTATAAAAACAGAGCAATAATATAGATATTATGTTCATACTCAAGAATGTTTTTACTACCAGATAATGTTAGCCTATGCCAATTCAGAAACGTAGTCCATTGATGACATCTCAGATTTTCAGAAATTATATTCTCAATTTTTAATGCAGACAAATAAAATGTAGATTTTTTTTTTTTTATGTCTACTTCATAGTCCTTGGTTTCCCAAAAGGATCAATGACAACATTTCTAGATATGAAAATATCAGGACAAATCTAAGCACAGACCAGTTATGTAACTTGAAGCTTGGAGGTCCCAATGTAAAATCGCCAACATGGCCCCAACTATCAGGTGTCTTTTGTAGCATTGGTTATCTAATATGGACCAAAGGAGTTTTTTGCAATCCCGGTGTTGCCACCATCTCTAATATATGGGTTTGCTGCATCCTGGTAGTGCGTTAGTTCTGACCTGGGCAGGTAAACACTGTTGCCCTGTTTTTGCTATGTTTTTTTTTGCAACCTTCCCAAAAGCTCCAAGACCACATGCGACGGCAATTCCTACACCCACTATAGTTACCCCCCTGGCTCAGACCTTGCATTAATAGAAGTTATAGATAAACTAGTAGCCCGAGTTCCAAAACAAGTAAGTTTCGGTAGCTAGAAAAGTGTGCTCTACACAATAAAAACTAACTCAAATTACCCATGTATATTTACTTTCAGCCTTTTTACACAATAAACAACAAAGTTGTCATAATTAATAAATTAGTAAATGGCATTACGGAAAACAAAAATAAAGTTTAGAAGATTGCAGAGACATTCGCCAATTCATAAAGTGAATTGCCCAGGGCAGATCGCATGGAAATCTCTCTGTATGCCTTATCACATTCAGCTGATCCTGGTAAGATCTCTGCCTCAAGAACATTTCTATTCAATGATGTTACAACTAATCGTGTACCATTGCATTGAGTCCTCGTTTTGTATTCAAATTTCTCAACAACATAATAATGCTGCCCACCTTAAGTCTAAGGCAATGACTTGGCATGCCTGATGGGGTCAAGCTATTTAAAAATTCAATAGGAAAATGTTCCCTTTCATCGGCATCATCTTCAACAACAGAGTCATCGCTCCAACGTCAGCTGATGTTTTTCTCAAGACTCACCTCAACATTAAGCTCTTTATGTAGTAAGATGTCCAAAAAAGTAACCATTTGAATGTAACATGAAAGATAAGAGCATGATGTTTTGCTTTGTCCTCTTGGACCATTGTATTTGGTATTAATTTTATGCTATTCTTTGCACATCATAGACCTGAGTATTCTGTGTTATGTTGAGCTAACACTAAAAACAAATCTGGTATTTCATATTGTGACTTCCCCTTATTCGTTATCCCTACCTCCTACATGCCATTATGCATTTTGGACATTTTTTTTATGCATTCAATATTAGCCGACCTTTCTATATACCAAATTACACATTGCTTGTTCTAAGGGCTCACCAGGTTAGGTGGATCCGCTAAGCCTCAAGACATTGAGGACACGTGGAATCGTGGGGAGTAGGACTAACTAAAAAATTAGTAGCAGACAGACAAATGGAGGGGAACTGAGCAAGGATGGATGCGAGTTGAAACACAGTAGTACAGATAATGGAGCATACCAGAGAAGGAACACTAGAGTCAAAGTTCCAAGACACAAGTGTGTGTGTGTCAATGAGCCTAAAATAAGTCTGGGGAGATTATGCCATTCATCCATGCCGGGCAACCTGCAAAACCCAACGTGGAGCACAATAGAGGGCAGCAGAGCCAGGAGAAGGGAGCAGAGTCCAGGATATCGGGACAGGAGTTCAACAATTGTCTTTAGTCATTTTGTATCTGTATATAGTTATGTATGAAATTATATTTCTCTATTAACTCAATTTATAGGATACCAAACTGTAGATGGTCTTCTGGGGAGGTCTCAGATTCTCTCACCATTCTAGTTTTTCTGTATTGTTGTGTCTACTGTTCTCATGAGTAATTAGGCCCCCTTTTTTCTTTTATGTATTCTTTCTTTTTTCAATAATGAGGCTTAAGAAAAGCTCTGCTATTTTGAGCTAAAACCTCCCATGGGCTGATTAAAATCCTTTTTCTCCCCATCTGACTTTGGAGTGCTGCCCCCCATTTTTTGGATTTGTATATACCAGGTTTTGTTGATAATTCTGGGGGCTTTGCACCCATTTTTGTACGAAAAGTGCTGCTTCTAGTTTTCGCTCTCAATTTTTCAATAAAAATATTTCTATTGATACTCTGTGGGCAATTTAGTTTCTTTACTTTTGTTCAATATTAAAAGGTCTATTTACTGTATATAAGGATGAACTGAATCTGGTCGTAGACGACAATCCATCCAACAACTGCTCTCAGCACTGACTTTCCTATGAGCATACACGTTCAGCCTGGACAAAAATCTATATTAACAAATAGCGGGAGGGACATAATATTATTATAAGTTAATTTCTGGCTAGATGGAAACTTCCTTGACAGCCCCCATAGATACAAAGCTGTGGCATCCATCTATATTACATTGGCATGCATCCATAAACTCTTCATAGCCAATCAAACTTTAAATAAATAACAAAATCCAGCAATGAACCCTTTTCCTCCTCTTTGACCCCTCTCTCCAGGACTTCCATGTACTCATTATCTTTCGGTCTCATTTCTAGCGGTCATGAGAATATACTATTTGACAGAATTCAGCAGCCATTCAGCAGGAATTTCCTATACAAGGTGAGCATTATGAGGACGGCTGGCATGTGACGAAGACGTAGGTTAATTACACGGTGCTTGACCGTCTGCGGGCAATGCTTTAACTCTTTGCTTTATGGAAAGATGGGTGAAAATCAATTACAAATTCTATAGGGATTGTCATTAAATTTAGATTTTTCTTTGACATATCTGCCCGGTTATACAACAGTAGGGCAGGGGCAGGTATATCACTGCATAAATTAGCAATTTTGAGGAATCAAGTAACAGACCGAAATTAAATCCTCTTGAATTGTTCAGGATTCCTAATCAAATGTGCTTTGTCCAGAGTGGTTCTGGTTTTAATAATATTTGTATGGCCTACACTATCATCCAATAATGCCATGTCCAGCTGAATGTGAAAAGCTACGGCAATGAGTTTGCAACCTTGGAAACATCTTTATATTTGCCAAGTGTACCAAAAAAAAAAATGGACTCCTGTTTAGTAAAGAGGTTGCCTCAGTCTGCAGGAGCACACTGCTCCCCTGCCTCTCGGTTTATGCTCGCTGGAGGTCAGTGATTGACAGTTTGGACAAGAAGTATTATTGTGAAGAAGGTCAAAAGTGTGCGCATATCCAATACTTCCAGAGACAGTTTTACATGTTCAGCACCAGAGAAGCCCAGTGACACCGAAGCAGGCTAGATCCAGGGACCCTGACACCTTCGGAGCAGAACATACAGGCTCTATTGGAAAAAAAAACTTCTAAACACTGCACTTCTTGACTAGGAAAGCAGGCACAACTGATTAAAAACAATGACATTTATAAGCACATCTAGAAAAAAAAAAATAAAACTTCATGTATTTATGCTGATAAGAATAATCCTGGCCTACGCGTTTCAAACCAACATTTATATGTTAAAGTCATAGGAAACCTTGATGTGTCCTGGTATTCAGCTCACCCATGAACTGAGGATCTCCTCTGCATGGACGGTCTTGTAGTATAGCAAGGAACAATGAAGAGAAAAGGAAGGTACATCCAGCACTGGATCCTCATAAAAAATTCATCTTTATTGCAAATCCATAAAAACTCTAGACATAGAGTAATATCATTTCAGCTACATTTGTATGTGGTTCGAAACAAGAAATGCAATGAATAAGAACCACGTACACATATTGGTTCAAAACGCGTAGGAAAGGGTTACTCTCATCGGGATGTCCTAATTTTAAATAAGTGAGGTTTCATTACTTTTTTTTCTGAATGCTAATAAATATTATTGCTTTTTATTCTACATTGGAGACCAAGTGCTGGATCTAACTTTTTTTTTGCTTGGATTTATAGGTCATCCTTTTCCAATCGGAATTCCTTTCCGTGCACTCCCCAGGGATCTGGCACTGTTTATTGTAAAAAGGTTAGCTGAACATATTTTTTCCTTGTTGTTCATGTGAGCAACTGATAGACTAAAGCATTGGCCAGTAACCTTGGCAAAGAGCAGTAAAAGTTAAAAATCCCTCCTATCTTGAGAGCGGAGAGGATTTTTAAGAAAAAGTAAATATTAAAAGTTGCTTGGTTTTTTCTAGCACTTTGCAATGTTAACCATTTGCGATGATGAAGATAATCCTTTAAATGGTTAAACACAAATTCTCAAGCGAAATACAGACAGTTATTTCTAGCGGCGAAGCAGGAGGAGGACACCCACAGCAGCCATTGTTACAGCACAATTTCCCATGACACTTTGTTGCCGAGTAGGAGTTTTAGGAACATAATTGTCACCATGTTCCACAGATGTTATGGCAGATTGACAAATATAGCATTTTTATCAAAAGAAGCAGAACAAAAATACATAGCGATCCGGTCAAGTCAGCAAAAGTGAATTGTCCAGTGACCGAGTCTAGTAAATTCAGAAGCTATTAACCCAGATGGTCTGATAATCTGAATAATGGCCCCCATACACATTAGACTAACGTCGGCCGAACCCACGATATCGACAGGCTCTGTTGACAGTGTAAAGTGTATAGGGGGTCTCCAGACTTTCCCCCGACAGATGATGGAGAGGAGATTAAGGGGGGTTAGTATCAGTCGTGTCTGATTTCGGCTCTCCGATCCTTTTGTTCTCTAAGAGATAAGTCACCGCCAGAGATGTCTGACAGCGGCTCTCTCCTAGAGAACATAGGAGCTTTGGGGACAGCTATCTGCAGTGTATTGACTCCATTAGGTTGTAGATATTGCTTTCTGTAAAACCCATCAGGTTAGGGATTGCTAAAAAATTTTTTATTTATTTATTTTTTTTATTTTTTTTTTATGTATTTTGTGACTCTTTCTAATCCAGCAAGTGAATTTACCGGTATGTCTAATTTGCTACATACAGGTATATAAAACTGGGATGAAAATGGCACTCGATAGAAGACAGGGGAAATGGTTACTTCTCTTACATCATCACATCCTTTTATGTAGAAAGGAAGTTTGGCAGGATGTTCTACTACCCACTATGATGAGATTAGCTTTTAAACTACCATTAGATGCGTTTCCACATGTCCCTGTGCAGAAGTGCTAGCCCTATTTAACACTATATGAATTATTCTCTAGGGTTTCTATATCATTGTAAAGGTGACCACACACTTTAAACTTACAGGGGTTGTCCGACCGTACAAGCCAACAGTCACTCTATGTGAGTGACATACAGGGTGTGAATGCAAGTATGTGATTTGCATACACGCGGTCACGTGTAGACTAGACGTGGCACGTCTAGTCGGAATGTAGACAGAGGTATGCAAATCTCATACTTGTAGTCACATGACCACCCGCTCCCGGAGAATGCTCACAGCGCATAGTGAGTGCGATGTGAGGATTCACAAGTCTGCAGCTACAGAGAGTGACTGCAGACTTGTATCTGGAGGCCGGACAACTTCAACCAAAATGTTAATGGAGTGAAATGTAATCATTTTTCAGTAGGTTGAAAGAGAGTTGGCAGCGCTTAATTTTTTTTTTCTCTCATCAAGAAAGATCTTTCTTTAAAAGAACATACCCAGAAAGATTGTTCGTTTTTCGTCATTTATCATTGAAGCAATGGAAAGTATGTAAAACAGCAGGGAAGCAGGTGCCAATTGCTCCTCATCTATTTTCCAGTAAGTGAATCTGTGTCTCCACAAACAAAGCTAAAATGTTGGGTGTGGGCACAAGAGTCATCGTCCGCCAAATCTTGACGACAGTTAGAAAGCGGAGGTATAAAACAACCTGAAATCTTACATCAAGGTCATTCATGTTGCAGCAGGAATCCTCAATGACTGCACTTAAGCAAGTTCTACCTTGCACAGTCTATGAATGGGGAGCTGTCTGCATCTTACCAGCTGTAGGGAATAACCTCTTGTATTGTATTGTGCTTTGGATAATTAAACATTTACAGTTTGTGATCTGTGAAGTAACGCCAAAGATTTAGAAACTTGTAAAAATTTTAAAACAATTTTTTTCTTATAAAAATAAAAAATAAATGAAAGCATGTCATTGCCTATTCTATATGGTCAGAAAAATATCCTTATCAAAAAGTGCAGAATTCAAATGTTGGTGCATTCTCTCCAAAAAGAGTACAATGTGGTCACTACATTAGTAATTAGTATAAGTATTCGTAATGAGAATCTGATATGTAGAAAATGTAGAAGATATATTAGAGGAAAGTTCAAGAAAATGCTTCACCTTGAATATAAATGTGGTTGTCCCTTGTGGACAATCCGTTTCTTAGCCAGTGCAGACGAGTAATTCTAACTCTGGCAGATTTGAGGTGTCCATATTACATTTACCATGGAAAAAAATGTTCTTGGGCTAGAGAAGCTAGATCCCATGCATGCAGCTGATGGACAAAGTGGCTTCAAAGAACTTGTATAAATACCTTTCAAAAGGTTTTTTGACGGCTACCATACTGATGGCCTATTGTAAGTGTGGCTTAAAGGGGTTCTCCGGTCTTCTGATAAAAGTCTGAAGTTCTCTATGTGACTGCAGACTTCTGAATCCTGACAGTGTGTAGTGTGCACACTGTCAGGATTCACTGGTATTTCTCGGGAAGGCGGCATAGATTGACCATGGATTTTTGTCAGAAGACTGGGCAATCCTTTTAAAGGGCCCCATACACATTAGATTAATGTTGGGCAAACCCGCCAATATCAACAGGTTCGGCAGATGGGATAATGTGTATTGGGGGCACCCGGCCAACTGACGGTCGGGAGAGATGTCCATCAGACATGTTTGATTTAGGACAGCCAAACGCATTGGTCTTCCTGAGTTAAGGCGTCAACCAACGGGTCAGTCGGAGGCTTTCTCAGAGGACACTGGAGCACTCGGCTGAACGAGCACTCCTATGTATGAGAGAGTCGGCTGAGATGGCTGTCAGTCTAACAATTGGCTGAAACATCATTCAACTGACAGCCATCTAATGTGTATGTCCAGACTAAGACTGCATTCACATGTTGCGGCTGTGTTGAATTTTTTGCAAAATTTTTGAAAACTGGCATCGTCACAGATCTCTATAAAAGCCTGCTACATGGTCGAAATGTCGTCCTATGAACACTCTTTTGTGGATTATCGACCCGTGTAAGTGCACCTTTACAAATGTAGAAATCTGCACAATTTCTGTACGAATCTCATATGAAAATTGTGTGGAAATGATTTACCTGCCTGTATTCTGTCTCATTTATCAGAAAGTCGACCTGACTTGCGGACTGCCAGGTACATTTAATGGAAACAGCATCGAAAAGACAACTCCATTAAAAAGGTTTTATTTTCTAATAATTACATTGTGCTTATGCTGAAATCAAAAGTCAGTAAAACACTGTCAGAGTACAGACTGATGCGTGGACTGGTCGCGTTCTCCTGATCCAAACTTGTATATGCCTATGAGAGTGTTGAGTTCGGGTCAGATAATCCACAGCCGCTCCAGACATCGCAGTCTATGATCGGCCTGTGTTTCACAGATGTAATAGTAATAACTGCTATTTCTAAGTAAATGGTAAGGGTAACCCTTAGGCCCCCTTCACACGTGCGTATAATACCGGTACCGGAAAAAAAATAGTACTGGTGTTATCAGTGTGCCATTCATTCATTTCCAGTATGGCTTAAGAAAAATCAATTCCAAAGCTTCTCCTATACTTTGCAGTGTTAAACACGGACTGCATATGGACTGTACACTGATGCCATCCTTGTGATGTTCGTGTTTAACACTGACCCATAGATTTGTATTGGCCCTGGTCATCTGTGCAGATGGTGAAAAAGGGACATATATCCAGCACCATAGATTATAATGGGTACATATGGTATCCTTGAAAAAAAAACAGTTGCCACAGGTATCTGATGCACAGACATGTGAAGAAGGCCTTACAGGCCTAACATTTCTAACAGCGCCCCCAATTATCATGGGTCGTCATTACTATTATTTTTTTCAAATGGCCACTGGTACATTTTTGGGCCTCTCTAGGTTCCAGGGTCTGGGTGTGACTTTAACCCTTGCACCCACTATAGCTACGCCCCTGGTGATGGTCCATTTTAATGATAGCAAATCAATATTACATTCCCAGAAAAACAACAACTTTAATTGGAAATACAGATTACATAACAGATTAAACATCATTTTACCAGGGAGTCATATGTTGCATTGTTAAAGGTATTGTATGGCTTTAGAGTACAAGTCTGTACTCGCTCTATGTGAAAGCAAAATTGTGAATCCTCACAGAGCGCACAATGCGCGCTGTTAGGATTGTACGGTACTGGTTTCAAGAGAGGTGGCTGTGTGACTGCAAGTATGTGATTTGCATACATGCGGTTACATGCCGACCAGACATGCACAGCCTCGGTCATTGTAAGTAAATTCACAAAGGCCGGATACTTAAGAAGGAATATGGCCAAAAGTATGCTATTCGAATACGCACAGTCACATGACCGCTTGCACCCAGCACCGGAGAATCCTCACAGCGCGCAGTGAGCACAATGTGATGATTCATAAGTCTGCAGTCACACAGAATGACTGCAGACTTGTAGCCTAAGACCGGACAACCCCTTTAATGATACCCCCATGACCATGCATTGCAGATAAGTGAAAAAAAAATACATCCATCCTCGCAACAGACAATTGTCAAAATTGGTAGAAATTTGACAACTTGGTTAAATATTAAGGACTTTCGTTAAATTAACTCATATTTTCACTAATTGAGTTTCTTCCTCTGGATGCAGATTGTTCTAATCCAGATCTATAAATACGAGAGGACTAAAGACTATTTGCCCCTATTTATTACAGGACTATGCACAAAGATATCTCTGCAATTATTTTGAGATAAAAAAAAGAAGAAAATAAAAAAACAAAAATGAGACACAAGTGGTAGGGACGGGGACCATCCATATTTAGGTCCACCACGACATTGGATGGCTTTTGCACTTTTTGATCAAAAAAGTTTCACTAAGAGCGTTACGTTTTTAATGCATATAGCAATATTACAGTTCATGTGCTCACTGGCCGCGGTGTCCTGACGCGCGTCGTGTAGCTGTATGCTTGCCATGATTTTGATGTAATATTCCACACATAAAAAATGAATCGATGCAACAGGAAAGATTATGTTTTACGACAAGCAAAACATGCCACTTATTTCCAGGAAATAGCCCAGTAGACCAGAACGTTCCCAGCGACCTGTAGCCTTTCCCTTAGTTTATGCAATGGACGAGTTCACATCTGTTTAGAATTTGTCACATGCTTAAATGAAATGAAAAGTACAGACCACACTGTTTATGAAGAATTCACCTTTAACTTTTTTATTGGGCAAGTATGACTGAAGCAGAGCGGAGATTGTCATTTAACGCGGAAAAAAGCACCCAAAAGTATTACAATAAATGGTAACCGAACCTCTAGAGCACCTGAGAAAACAACGCGTTATACCTGCACATGGCTACATTTTACAGAATGGATTATACGAGAATGATAAAAACGTGAAGCTAAAACATTAACAGAAATGCATTGCAGAATTACAAAAAAAAAAACATTTAACCACTAAATATAACACAGATCTTCAAAAAATATGATTAACTCTATAAGCAACCACTGCAATCACACAGTCTGATACAGGCAATAAAAACTACAAGGAAGTGAAAACCTGCAAAACGTATAAAATAAAAAACTTAGAGATTAGCTATAATCAATGAATTCACTGGATCCTAGAGCAAAACTCTGAAAAACCAACAGAGCAGAATGTTACATCGCTGCCATCTAGTGGTCAAAAATGGGATTAGTCTAATTGTCTTGGGCCTCTTTCACGCAACAGTATTTTGGTCGGCATCTGTAAGCCAAAAGCAGGAATGGGTCCAAAACACAGAACATATATAATGGGAAGATGTGCAGCTCTTTGTGATCAAATACTGATGCAAAATACTGACCTAAATACTCTCATGCGGAAAGACCTTTACTTCTTGCTTCTGGATTCATTTCTAGCTTTGTCTGTGAAATATCGCATCAAAGTGACTTCTTGAAGCCACCCCACAAGTACCAAAGTGCAACTACAGTACAGATTAAAAACTATAGCCAACCTACAGAGAAAAGGCGCAAAACAAATAACTGAAGTTGGGATAAACACGTTTAGTATTTGCAGCAGATTTTTCTGTACCAAAAACCAGAGTGTTAGCAGGAAAAACGCTGCGTAAAATACTTGTATTTTTTATGCTTTTTTGCTTGCATTTTTCCACCCAAGAGTGAAAAATGCTGTAAAAACACTGAAAGAACCAACCCGCTGCAGATTTGTAAGAATGCTATAAAGGTTCAAATCTGCAAGGAAAAAGTAAGCAGCGTGTGCATGAGATTTCAGAAATGTCTTTTTTTTTTTTTTTTTTTGCTGCTACTGAACAAAAACGCTGCATTTTTTTTCCACTCAGCAAACACAGCAAAAATGCAATGTGTGAACAAACCCTTAGAGCTCATGTCCTTAGGACACAGGCAACATTATCAAGGGGACAACGGAGCCCCGAGAATACATAGTCAATGGCCCTATAGCTTCTTGAACTCAGAATTAAAGAGGTTGTCAACAACTTTTACATTGATAGCCTATCCTTAGGATACGTCATCAATGTCTGATCGTCCGGGGTCCGACACTATTCAAATCAATAGGAGGCGGATGTGCAGTACCCTGCGGCGGCCACAAGTAGACGGCCAAGCTCCGCAAGTAAGTACTTCCGGCTGATCGGTCGGACCCCGTCTGATCAGCCATTGATGACCTGTCCTAACTATAGACCATCAATATAAAAGTTGTAGACAACCTCTTTAAGTGATCAAATATTTAAAAAAAAAAAAAAAAAGTTTCATCCAGGCTGGGGCTGCACCACGGTAGGTTGTCCCACGGCCAAAGGTCTTGCCAGCTACATTGTTGCATAATGTAAGTGATTGGGGACTAATTGCTACCTGCAACAAGCCAGTTAGAAAAAAATCAGAACCAGTCGGGTTTTTGCAACTTGCTTGTTGCAGTCCCCTGCAGGTCACAGCGCCAGACATTTACTTGCATTATGCTGAGATGTAGCAGCAGCATGCAGAAATCTTTGGTTGTGTGGTCGGTATTACAGCTAAAGTCGCAGTGCAGCAGCCTCAGACCAGGATTCAAATAGATAATTAGGATTTTCCCGAAAAATACAGAAAACAATACCGAGAAACGAATAAACAAGAACCCGACCAGATTGTTCCTTTAGATTCATCCCTGATGATGGATTGCTAAATATATATATAAAAAAAAAAGGTGCAGAACCCCCTAAAAATTCTAATCTTCCTAACTCTTACAGCACAATGACAGTTTTGTCACCACATGAAAGATGATCTTACTCGTGGGTAAGTATGGGTTTTCCAAGTGGGAAATTCCCTTATACCCTTTGTATAAGCTTCATTTAATGGAACAGGCACCAACATGAGATTTTATGACACCATTCTCCAGGGGAATGCAACATTTTATGAAAATAACGGTAAAGTAAGGGGTTTACTAGAGACGGCTAATCTAGCGATCCGCTGATCACCATGAGCCTGGACCCTGAAACCACACCGGTCAGCTATAATAGCTAATCTCTGCCTGATCTTATAGTTGCACTGTGGGGAATTAATATCTAAAAATGTAATATACGGAAAAGCCAAGTGGGATATGCTTTCCTACCCCTGGCAAAAATTATGGAATCACCGGGCTCGGAGGATGTTCATTCAGTTGTTTAATGTTGTTGAATAAAAGCAGATCACAGACATGGCACAAAACTAAAGTCATTTCAAATGGCAACTTTAGGGCTTTAAGAAACACTAAAAGAAATCAAGATAGAAATGTGGTACTCAGTAAGGGTAATTTTTTCAGACCAAGCAGAGGGAAAAAATTAAGCAATCACCCTGTGAATTTTCATTTCCAAAATGAACACCTGCATCAAATTAGATCTGCTCATTAGTCTGCATCTAAAAAGGAGTAATCACACCTTGCAGAGCTGTTGCACCAAGTGGGCTGACATGAATCATGGCTCCAACACAAGAGATGTCAATTGAAACAAAGGAGAGGATTATCAAACTCTTAAAAGAAGGTAAATCATCACGCAATGCTGTAAAAGATGTTGGTTGTTCACAGTCAGCTGTGTCTAAAATCTGGACCAAATACAAACAACATGGGAAGGTTGTTAAAGGCAAACATACTGGTAGACCAAAGAAGACATCAAAGCGTCAAGACCGGAAACTTAAAGCAATATGTCTCCAAAACAGGAAATGCACAACAAAACAAATGAGGAACGAATGGGAGGAAACTGAAGTCAATGTCTGTGACCGAACTGAAAGAAACCGCCTAAAGGAAATGGGATTTACATAGAGAAAAGCTAAACATAAGCCATCATTAATACCTAAACAGAAAAAAAACAAGGTTACAATGGGCTAAGGAAAAGCAATCGTGGACTGTGGATGACTGGATGAAAGTCATATTCAGTGATGTATCGCGAATCTGCATTGGGCAAGGTGATGATGCTGGAACTTTTGTTTGGTGCCGTTCCAATGAGATTTATAAAGATGACTGCATGAAGAGAACATGCATATTTCCACAGTCATTGATGATATGGGGCTGAATGCCAGGTAAAGACACTGGGGAGATGGCTGTCATTACATCTTCAATAAATGCCCAAGTTTACATTGATATTTTGGATAGTTTTCTTATCCCATCAATTGAAAGGATGTTTGGGGATGATGACATCATTTTTCAAGATGATAATGCATCCTGCCATAGAGCAAAAACTGTGAAAACATTCCTTGAAAGAAGACACATAAGGTCAATGTCATGGCCTGCAAATAGTCCGGATCTCAATCCAATTGAAAATCTTTGGTGGAAGTTGAAGAAAATGGTCCATGACAAGGCTCCAACCTGCAAAGCTGATCTGGCAACAGCAATCAGAGAAAGTTGGAGCCAGATTGATGAAAAGTACTGTTTGTCACTCATTAAGTCCATGCCTCAGAGACTGCAAGCTGTTATTAAAGCCAGAGGTGGTGCAACCAAATACTAGTGATGTACTGGAGTGTTCTTTTGTGTGTTTGTTTTTCATGATTCCATAATTTTTTCCTCAGAATTGAGTGATTCCATATTTTTTTTCCCTCTGCTTTGTCTGAAAAAAATTACCCTTACTGAGTACAACATTTTTAATCTTGATTTCTTTTAGTGTTGTTTAAAGCCCTAAAGTTGTCATTTGAAATGACTTTAGTTTTGTGCCATGTCTGTGATCTGCTTTTTTTCAACAACATTAAACAACTGAATGAACATCCTCTGAGCCCGGTGATTCCATAATTTTTGCCAGGGGTTATACATCAGTCACACACAAATACGACCCCCTACAACATCCTCATCCTCATGCCCTAATGCAGCACATGGACAGGGGATATATTATGAGACAACCCATACAACATACTACAGCTCTGCATATAGAAATCCTGCCATACTACAGTCTACAAATATACAGCTCAAGAAATGCCAAATTAAAGTTCTGCCAACTAGTGGTGACAAGCAGTACTGCATTGCTCACATTTTTATACAGGTTCTAAGGGGTAATGTTTCTCCCAAAGAAGTCAGAAGTCTCTCACCCAGTCGAACTAGACCTTCTGCAAAACATGTAGACAACCTCAAAAATCGGACAAGCCATTTTTACGGTTAGGCTTGTCACCATGTTATTCAATGAGGCAGTACACATGTCCGATTTTTTCCTTGACCCACTTGCTGCATGCATGATTTGCCTCCAATAATTGGAACGCACTCGGCCATTCAAGTCTATGGGTCCATTGAAAAAAAAAAATCAGACCGCACTCAGATGTCATCTGAGTGCAGTTGATTTTCATGGGCAGACTGAATGGAGAAGATGGTGAAACTTTTTTTCTTTATTCTCTACATCCGAGTTGGGTCACAATTTTTTTTTTTTTTTTTTTTTATGTTTTCTCATGATCCTGTTTTTTCATTTTTTTTTTTAAAGATGTGACTACTACAAAACTGCGGGCACCACAGGCACCGGGCACCACCGGCACCGAGTTCCCACAGTCCAGCCAGTCCACAGGAGGGAGACAAAGAATAAAAATTGGTTTATGACTGGACGTCTCTTTCAACACGTTTACTTTATTACAAAAAAGGATTTTCGTCATTATAGGTTAAACATTTGCCATCCATTAGCTCAGCCGGCATGAGTTTTCCCATACCCCACTATCAATGATTAAGGCTATTCTCCAAGAACCAGACTGGAATAAATATAAAACTTTGGACAGGACGGACAGCTGGTCGGGGCAGATGCACCACTTGTGAAAAGAAGGATTAAAGACTCAGATTGAGCACAAAACACTTCAGATGTGTGGACACCGCTATAGATGGCCAATCTCCGCTTTAGATTTGAGGGTCTCTCAATGAGACGCTTTTCATCTTTAGGGCTTTACTATGTCAATATCTACACAGAGATTTGCAGTTCACACAGGGCCGGGGCCCAGGGCATGCCTACTGTTCATGGGAGATGATAAGCGAACCTTCTCACACCTTCACTAAGCAGTAATACTTTATCTCTGCAGGTGTCAGGGGGGCGCACTGGATCCTGCACCTGAATGCAAGGGCTTAAAAGAAGAATAAATCAACGACTAATGTATGTCATGATGCATTTCTACACATTCAGCTTACTTATGTCATTTATTGTGGCCTCTGACATTATTAGGGTTTTTGCACACGACATCTTTTAAACGCCAGGTGACTTTTTCAGGAGGAAGACTTTTGTAATGATGCACCATTTTTTGGCCATGTTTTGCTACGCCTTTGGCCACCGGATTTTTTTTTTTTTTTAACCTTGCATTGTATAAACTAAGAAGAATGATCAGGTCACTTCTTTGAACCTTTCCGCATCTTTGGAAATCTGAATTCAAAAGCAATATGAATGAATGAATGCAATATATATATTCAAATTTTTAAGCATTTATTTAGCGCTTTTCAGGTACGTTACGGGGCGTAGTCCCCCGAAATGTGTGTACATACTATTAGATTTGGTGCAAAACAGCCTCTTCAGTAATCTATGGCTGCTGGATGGGGGCCCCGAGAACGGCCCCTTACCGGAGCTACATCATTGGTGTGGCGTGATGCACATTTGCCGGCTAATCAAAAGAAGAGCCATCAATGCCGTCAGGTAAGAGGTAGTTCTCGGGGCTCCCATCCAGCGATCGCAGATTACTGACGAGGCCGATGGACCGGGTCCTGCAAATGTTATAAATACTGAATTATGTCATTGTTACATGTCGATCTACAAGAAATGTTCTCCTAAAGTTCCAGTCAACGGCCTAGAAAATAACTAGATATGTTTTAGCGGGCCCACTCAGCCATTTTACAGAAATGATCACCTTAGTAGCTTTTTTTCCCACTGACATGGATCTCGCTGCAAATTTGTCATGTTCGAACTTGTCTTATGGATTCTCAGGACTTCACGTTCTAGGATTACTTCTCCTGACTGCCCATTTGTTGGGAACCTATCATTTATTCTAAAGGTAACCAGTCATGTTCACTGGCTTCTTTAGGCTATGTTCACACATGTTGTGTTTTTATTACGTCACAAATCTGCAGCAAAACTGATCTCTGGCAGGAAATCAGCCGTGTCAAAAATGCTGGTTTTGCTGCGTTTTTTGATGCTTTTTTTGCGTTTTTTCAGCGTTTTTTTCACTGTCCTTCTGTCTCTATTTATGCATGTACATAAAGTTCTGTGAAAAAAAAGAATCCCATTCTATTTTGCCATCAAAAACACTGATGCAAATTTTGGTGCGTTCTTGATGCGTTTTTTCAGCGTTTTTTTCACCACCCATTACTTTCTATGGGTGAAAAAAATGCTGAAAAAACGCTGAAAGAAGTGACATGCTCTATTTTCCAAAAACCCAACCAAGGCACAAAATACGCAGCAAAAAAAAAAACAAGATGTGTGAACAGAGAATTCTGGTTTCTCATACACTTTGCTGGTACTGCAAAACGCAGCTGAAAATTTGCATAAATATCTGCAGCAAATAATGCTGAAAAACCCAACATGTGTGAACATAGCCTTTAAAAGAGTTTTCCGGTACTATGATATCTATGATCTATCCATAGGGCAGGTGCAGACGAGCGTATTTTCGGTCCGAAGTTTTGTCGGATTCCACCCCGGACCAATGTTATACTATGGGGCTGAGAACATGTGCAATATTTTCCTCGGACAGACAATCCAAGGGAAAAAAAAAAATCACTGCATGCACTAGTTTTATACAATATTCAGATCACAATGCAAGTCAATGAGTGCGTGGGAAACATCGGACTGCACTCGGATGACATCTGAGTGCCGTCCAATTTCCGAACAATCACAGAATGGAGAAGATAGAGACATTCATCATCATCATCAGAGAGAATCTTATCACACTATGCTGACACTGCGATCAAACTCTGATCTGAGTGCCATTTGCATAATTGGCCCTATTCTCTCAGATGAGAGAATCTAAATGCTGTCTACCCCTGCCCTCAGGACAGATCATCAATATTAGATGGATACCCGGCACCCCCACCAATCAGCTGTTAGCCAACTCCACGGAGGCAGGAAATACATTGTAGTAAAAGGGGCGCCGGATGTCAGACCCCCAGCGATCTGATTTTAGTCCTGTGCAACCTCCTAAATTATTGAACGCCGTGTACCCATCACTGAATGCAGAATCTACACTAAACCTCTACAAATGCATTTTAGATGCTCCTTACTGGCAGGAAATGCATTCATTTTATATAGGTTTCATGTGGAAGCATCCTAAAAATAAAGTGGCTTTTGACAATACATAAAAAGAAATCAAAGTGGGAAAAGTGACTGGAGCCCTTTAAACTTTTCCATGTGTCTTCAAATAGGATTTGTCTGTAGTTCCATACATTTTCTGTGTCTCGCCCACCCGCACCATGATGTAAACTAACTACAAAGTCAGATTAAAGCTGCATTCAGTTTACTTCTCCTTCCCATCCAAGCATGGAACATCTTATCGCTCTTTTGTAATTCTAGACCAAGAGTTGCTACTAAATAGATTTTTTTTGCAGTGTGTGAGAAAATATATAAACTGAAGATTATAAGCAAAAGGCCGATTGGCCCCAATGTGCTCCAGGCCGTCACCAACACCCTGCAATTGTCAGCCTGTGAGATAAAAGACGGGAGATAGGGCTGGAATGTAACCTTTCAGTCCTTCACCATAAATACCATTGGAATTCATTCACTGACACCTTTCACATGGAAGTCCCAGCACAGTGAGGCACATACTCACAGCCCAGACTCAACATCTGGACTGGCGTCTACTGTAAACTCCAAGGAGAAGGCTTACCTGGGAGGTGAACGCTGACAGCTGCTGCTCGAATACCACCTACTCTAACCGGAGACCCATAATTCAGGGTTTTTTCCCATGCATACTCATCCAGTGCCACCTGCTCATCCTGCTGAATGATTTTCTTTACATTCCTTCCATTCATCAATTATTTGGAAACAGAATATCAACAATTCTGAAATCATAACACCCCCTACAGACCACTGGATAGTAAAACTTCAGGATTCGCAGGTTCAGTAGCTGCTGATATTTAGGCTATGTTCATTCAAGGTGGAAGCATTGGTGGCAAGTCTTGAAGTCAATAGGCAACCATGCTGGGATCTAGTCATGTGTGCAGTGTTGGAAGGCATACAATGCCCATATGACATTATATAAAAATATAGACCGTAATCACCCAATAAATGAATATAATTTTTAAGCAAGCTTAAAAATTATCATTTTTTTGCAGCACATTGTCCTTGATACCGATAACATGATTGTATTAAAGGGTATCTATCAGCAGGATTTCATCCCCAAACTATTTATTCACATGTGCATGTAGCTCTTTTAAAGACAAGTCCAACAATACCTTTACATGGCCAGTCCATTCCTCTCTTACTGAGAAATCAGCGTTTGAATTGACCCCGTGCTGTAATATCTGTATACTCTTTTGTATCCTCCCCTGCCCAGGAGATGTGGTATGATCAGGCCATGCTCCTGTACGGTCAGACACAGCCATTACACAGGACACAGCAGGGGCACATTTATAAGATTATCTCAGCACAGGAACATTTTATTTCATCACATCCAATTGTGGAGTTTATTTTTATTCCGAGATCTATTGATTAAAATGAACTTTGTTTACGGGAAACCCCCTTGAAGGCGTTATTCAGAGGTACATATGTCTATAGCGCTATTCACATGTCCGTGTTTTTTCACGGACTTTGCGTCCATTCAAAACTCACCGAGACATGTCTATTTTTTTCCAGCACCCGTGTGACATCTGTATTTAACATTGCAAAGGATAGGAAAAGCTTTGTAATTCATTTATTTATCCATAAAAAAAAAAAAAAACCTGTTGACGCACTGATGGTAAAAATGGACTCACAGACCAAACACTGACCCAAAACACTGACGATACCGGTACCATTTTTTCACGTACGTGTTTGCACAAAATGGCAGGTGCAAAAAAAAAAGAGGAAAAAAAAATGTCTGATACTTTATTATGTTATTCCATCTTATTGACTGGTCGCTCATTCCAATACTCCCATTTAATACTAGTCATCAAAGCGTGGCCCCAAATGGCAGTGTCACAATGGCATTAAATGCGGAGCTTCCTCATGCTGCTGAGTGACGTCATTGCCCCCTCTCTACTGTAAGATCAGTATTAAGTGTCACTGAGGAATTCGGTGACCCAGCAACCTACGACCCTGCGCTTTTCTATGATACGCTTCAGTGACCAGAGCTCTGACTATTCTAAAAGAACAATTAGTTACACTGAAGTCTGCTATTCATCACTGCTGCCTGACAGCAATGGGGCCATAGGCTGGATTCAGGGTGTTGCCTATACGGCAGCAGTATATTCTCCCAAGATTTGTTCTGGTTTAATTTAAATGCCCCTAATCCCTTTTAATCCACCAAATTTGTGAAATAATGTTCAGCTCTGTGGTATAGGTGGGCGCTATATAATTAACAAGTCGTCTAATAATAATAACTGTAAAGTGCTGCGGAATATGTTGGCGCTATATAAATAAAATTTGGTGTGGACAGGTACAAATAATAAAGACATTACAGATTATCACATAATTCAGCAGATACAGGAGGAGTGGGGTCCTTCCTCGCAAGTTTACAATCTATAAAAGGTAATAAGGGGGACACAATAGGTGAAAAGTGCTTGTCATATATGGTTCAGCCATCATTATAATAAATAGGGCATTTCAGAAAAAACTGCATGATCCGGTCATCAGCCAGGATCTGTGTAATTACAGTTACCGAGATGGAGATGTGGAGACAGATGAATAAGAGGGACCAGATTCTGAGGAAAAATTAGGAGGAGAAGGAAAGAGTTAGATTAGTGAGCTGAAGTGATAGGCCTCTCTAATGGGATGAGTTTTTAAAGCACGCTTAAAAGAATGGGGGAAAAGTTTTAGTCAGACCTTCCGGGGTAGTGCATTCCGGGAAACTAGCGTAGCACGAGAAAAGTCTTGAAGGCAAAAGTGGGAGGTGTGGATTATGGAGGATGTTAGTCTTAGATCAGTTGCAGTACAGAGAGCATGGGTAGGTTAATAGAGATGAGGGAGGAGATATATGGTGGTGCAGAACCGTGGAGAGCTTTCTGGGTGAAAATAATGAGTTTACTCTATAGTGGATGGGTAACCAGTGCAATGACTGGCACATGGTGGAGGCATCGTTGTAGCTGCTGGACAGACACAGGACCCTGTTTCAATGGTGAGAAATGGTGAGAAAAGGTCGGATTCTGGAGATTTTTTTTATATGCAGGTGACATGAAAGGAATAAAGAAAAGTTCAGTGTCAAATATGACCCCAAGACAGTGAGCATTCTGATTATATGCAAAATGACAAAAATTAAATAAAACCCCCATTTTTCTTTTTAATAAAATAAGGGTACAGTTTTAGATAATAATAGAAACATATCAATCTGTTTGCAGTTAACAGCAGCAAGTAGAACAATAAGTCTATTAGTCAGAGCTTCCCTGATGACTTTGTCAGATGAAGAGTATTCCTATTGTAAGAGATCCAGGCAGACAAGTAAAGACTTGTGTAGGCCGCAGCTACATCCGTGCAGTAATGTGATACAGCGGCCCACATAGCCAAGGAAAGACCAAACAGCAGAAAACACTTAGAAATAACAAGACGAAAGACTATATGGAAACTGATCTGAATATGGGCTTTATGCATGAAGCAGCTGCAGACCTTCTATACATTAGTAAGCGATACACACTCATTTGTATTTTTTTTCCTAAGGCTTCATCTCTTCGGAATACTAATGACAGTGATCTTACTAAAGAAAACTATCAATAATATATCACGGATTTATAATATTATAGAGGGGAATAGTTCACATTAGAGTGTAATGCTCATTTTCACCACTAGATGTCAGCCGAGAGTGATTCCTCAGATGCAGGACAGAAGTCTTAACTTTAGAAGTTTCGATATACAGACATATGACCTTGTGGCTGCGATCTGCAATGATAAAACACATTTCTACATTTTTATTTCTAGTTATTTTTGTTAGGATACAGCTATTCTATTATGATTCAGCAATGTAACCTACAGTTGCAGTGGAAGAATTCTAGCTCACCGCCAATAAAGAGAAGGGAATATTGATTCCACTGAAGCTTGGGAGTTATGTAAGGAGCAACTCATTTCTTAGGACTCATGCACACAACCGATCGAACAAGTGCTTTCTGTGGTTTTGATGGATAGCACCTGTACCTGTGATAGTCTATATGGCTGTGCACATGTCCAATTTTTTTTTCTCAGACTGAATGGTCCGCGGAAGAAATCAGAGACATGTTTGATTTTGATCCAACTGTTGCATCAAAATCGGAAACGCAAGACTATGGGTCCATGATAAAAATTGGATGTCATCAGAGTACAGTCCAATTTTCAAGAACTGACAGTAAGGAGACAGTGGACAAACTTTTTTTTTTCACTCCATATCCAAGAAAAACTGATCAGAGTCTGATCAGACCATTTTTTCTCGGATGTGGAGAAAACTGTCTTGTGACCCTACGCTTACAAAAAGAATTGTCAGATCTCACTGTGCAGTTCATGGTCATTTCTTTAACTATACAATAAATATTATGTTAAAGGGGTATTCCCATCTCCAAGATCCTATCCCAATATGTAATAGGTGCAATAATAATAATATTAGCAAATACCTCCAATTAGAAATATAGTATAGTATTTTTGATTCGCTATCTCTCTTTCCTCATGTGCAGGCATCGCAGGACCTTAGGTATCCATGGTTACGACCACTGATAAAGTGGTTACCTAGTTGCTAGTGGTCGTAACCGTAGATACCTAAGGTCCTGTATTGCCTGCACATGAGGTAAGAGACACAGCGAATCAAAAATACTATACTACATTTCTAATTGGAGGTATTTGCTAATATTATTATTATTACACCTACTACATATTGGGATAGGATCTTGGAGATGGGAATACCCCTTTAAACATGTATCATTAATGGAAGGGGATACTTGCAGACTGCATTGTCCAGGACTGTTATGCTAATAGCAATGTTCACAGTGGCATAGTTTGGGACAGGGAACACATGGGAGGATGCCCTGGGCACCACATTTTATAGGGGGTTCAACATTTCACCCTTTTCCCTACCTCCTTTATCAAATGAGCATAGGTGCAGTTAAAGCCTGCCCGGCAAGATGACACAGCTCTCATTATAATGACGTCAGCTTTGTAATCTTGTTCACTCCCTAAGCAGGGCGCTACAGCCTATGAAACACTCATCTTACCTGCTGTGCTCTGCATAGGCAGCAATAATATTGAATTGCGTGCTGCACTGTTCCCTCTCTTTCCCTCTCTTGTCATTTGTAATGTCGTGAGAAGAGACAGGGACCTGTTGGGGGGGGGGCTAAAGACACTAATATATCAAATGTTACTTTTTCTAACCCTAAGTAGGGCTAGGGCAAGTATAATAAAATAGTTGTCTAAAAATGTAATTAAAAAATAAAAATTGTATTTAAAGGGAATCTGTCAGCTGCTTTTTGCTATGTAATCTGAGGACAGCCTGATCTAGTGGATTAAAACACAGATTTTAGCGATGTATGTTGAAGGTTTTATTACCAGGACATTATCGATACCAGGACTGGTGCTCAAGGCTAAAGCTGAGAAACTTTGTAGACTTCCATCTGAAATGTAGACTGCAGAAGAGTCATCAGTGTAGCTCTGCCTCTGAATACTCCTCTGTATTTTGGCATTTACTGGGCATCCTCTATAACTGAAGAAAGACGTTAATTGCCTGCACCTAGCAACTGCAACATATGCCGCTACGTCGGCCAGCAGCACAATACAGTTGTGTAAAGTACATAATGGAGAGGCAGATGTCCGTCCCAGTCCCGTCCTCTGTCACTACCACTCAATTCCCTTCTAATTAAATGTCATTTACCATTATTTTCTATGACGAGACCCAGTTTGTTTTAGAATATTTTAGCCGTCTTTATATCCATGATGACAAACACAGATGTTTGGTGCACGAGGAGCGCTCCATCTAACACCCACACGCCACTTTTAATATTTGGATTGAGGGGCTGTTTTTTTCATTTTCTTTTCTTATCTGTCAGCAACTTTTCTTGGTTGAGTACATTAGAGTCTGGCATTAAGGATCAGGACGCTCCAGGGAGGGGAACTGATGTTTGCTCCAACCAAAGCACTTTTTATTTCCAGAAATTTGTAAAACAGAAGCTATTGAACCCAGAGCAAACAGCCCCAGAGACATTATAGCCGGGATTACACTGGATGTGTGCATATTCACCATCTAAATGAGCCGCTGCTGAGAAACTCGTCCCTACAGAGGCCACCAGTCTTGGGATCGCCAATTAACATGATTTTAATCAATTAATATCACCAGGCAATATGCTGTTTACAGGCACTGTTTTTTCACGTGCATGAGCACCAACACGAAAAAATGCTCCAAATAACCTTTGCAAGAAATTCCTTTTACTATGTATATAAACCATTTTTTGCAACTGGGCTTTTTTTATTAAAAATATTAATAAATATTAAAAAATTTGAATTATTTCAGCATAAAAAATATCGCATTATTTCGCATTTACAGGCTCTTTATTCACCTGCACATTCAACTTTGTCATTTCTAGTCATAAATTTGTTGACTGAAGCTCAGAAAATGATGTTACAAACCCTTCCATCGGACTATCAGATCAAGCTCACTGACGGATACTCAGTTAACTCTTTCTGTAGCCAGCAATAGACAACGCAAAAGAGGCTATGGAAGGAAAGCGGTGCAACATTTTTAATCAAACCCAATTGCAAAATTGAATTGTAGCCCAAAATACATGCACTTAAAAGGGGCCCAAAGGGGTATGACCATAGGTAGCATGTAGGCACTGGAGATGCAGTCATTTGGCAGTTTCCACCCGGAAACCCCAATAGTTGTTAAAGAATAATTGTTGTTTTAATTTTTATTTCATGAATCAATGGTACATGTGAAAAAAAAGCAACTTTGTAATATATCTTATCAGAAAGATCTGCTTTTTTTCCTCTCCTGGGCTGATCTTTGACTTTCAGTTGATGGGTAAAGTTTGTATTCAGCGAAAAGAGATTTTCCCATTAGTGAAATAGGAGATGACAGTTGGTGATTTTTAAATTCTATGGAGAAGGAGGGGAGGGAGGAGCTAGAGGAAGACATTGTGCTGCAAGGTCTCCTGAAATGACAGTTAGTGCTCACAGAGTTCTATAGAGAACGGTAACAGTCATCTCCTAGCTCACTGAAGACAGATTTTACCTGTGAATTGAGAATTTTAAGAATGCACGATCCCTCCAGTAGGAAAAAAAATGCACATTTCTCTGATAAAGATATATTACAAAGTTCTTATTTTCAAGTGCACCATTGATGAAAAAAATAAAAATTATACCTTTATGTATGCAAACCAACGATAATGCTATTGACGTTCATTGTAAAAAAAAAAAAAACGCTGTGGTGCATGGAGGGGAGACTCATTTTTAACAGGCAGTGTGATAAAAGATTGCATCATGTCTGCTCTGGTGTTTATTCTGTAATCGTTCATTATTAGCATTATGTCTATATGCACTTCAATTATAAGAGGTCTAGAAACTGAACCAGTGACAGCAAATCAAGGTGTTAAAGTGGTGACTTATTAACAGTGACAGAAGAAAGGCTTTAGTAGAAGTCTGCTGTTTGCTGGGTGTGGTAGCAAATACTATTTCTCAAGGCAAGTTATTTCCAACCGGAATGTTCGGTAATTGTTAGAAAGACAGAGCCCCGGGCGGCTTTATCTGAGGTTGAAAGCTGCCTAACACTTCTCTATGAAAGGGCAGAATGGCTGATATTTAAAGCACTCTGGAAGAACGTTAGGATATTTTAATCATGGAGGGCATATTAGTTTATTTTTCAATGCAACAGTCTTTTATTTTATGAAGGGTGTCCCTAAAGTCTGGACACACAGGAATTCTCATTAACTCCAATTATATTTAAATTAATTAACTGTAATAAAATTTTGCAAAGCGCATCAACCTTCGCATTGCAAATAATGGAAATTATATTGAAGAATTTATTTAATATTCCAATTGAATAAAATGTTAATAAATTTCATTTCTTGCAAATATTTATTTTTTTCCTTTGAAAATATGTATTTTTGCCTATGTGTCCAGACTTTAGGGACACCCTGTACTCTGTAAGGCCACGTTCACATGCTCAGTATTTGGTCAGTACAGATTTTACCTATGTACTTGTAAGCCAAAACCCGGATTGTGTGAAAAATACAGACGTGGTGCATTTTACTTTTCCTCTGATTGTTCCACTCCTGGTTTTGGCTTACAAATGCTGATGTAAAATACTGAACATGAGAACATCACCTGAATCAGCATCTGGTAGAGTAAGAATACTGATGACTGATCATAGCACTCACTACAAGTTGTAAAAAGTACCCATATTGAACAAGCAATTAAATTTTTGCTGCACTGTATGGCAAACCAGATATATTGGCATGCAGGTCTTTAAAATATAAATCCATCGCCACCTTTATATCTTCTATCTGTTGCTGCATCCAAGTGTAATTGATGTTACCATTCATATGCAAATAAGGGGTTAAATGTTCTTGTTATGACAGAGCACTTAACTACTCTATGCTGCCCGAGGTTGTTTCCATACTCAGCACCAGCTTCTTTAGCTAGAATGATAGCTCCCTCTCTGTGTGAGGTGCCAGCCAAGGAATCAGACAGTTGAGCTATCTCAAATAAAGAGGCTGGTGCTGAGCAGGGAGACAAGCTCAGGAAGCAAAGGCTGGGGAAGTGCTCTGTCAGGCCCAGAGCACCTAACATCTTATTTGCACATGAATTAAAATGTTCCTTATTTGCGAATGCAGAAACAGACAAAATATCTAATGGTGTCGATAGATTTACATTTCAAAGACCTGCATACATATATGTTTGAGAGTGGTTGTTCTCACTGGTTGATTCCTGTGTTCTCCAGCACAGTTCTGTAATACTGCTGTGTGCATGAAATCTACACAGAAGAAAATGAAGACTAGACCCACAGTTATCGACAGGACTGACTGATCATTTAATGTGTATAAGGGGTTTCCAATTCTTCTCCAATGTAAGATCAGGAATCTTATATATCAACATGCCCAATCCAAGTGGTGTCCAGCAGTGGCTTACACCCCTCTGTCCGTCAAGAAAACATGTATCTCCAGTGGAGCACAAAGTGCAAGTGTATAGGGGAGTGTGTAAGTAATAGATGTTGGTACAACTAAGATATATGGCCATTTTGGTCTTGAGATACGAAGTAACTTCTTTTCATGCAAGTCTCAGCCCAGACACATTGTGTGGCAGAATATTATACTACAAGCGCCTACACCCCTGCCTCTAGTGTAATGAAGGACAATCTACTACTACTTGGGGTTAGGCTGTGTTCAGATGGCCATATTCAAAAATGGACCAGTTGTTTCTGCAAATTGCAGACTTCACTTGTTCCATGTGGTACTCCATGTGTGGATGAGCGCCAGAGCAGCCTCTAGATTGCATAAATCTGGTCCATAAGACAGAGCATAATGTTGCATGTGAAAAATTGGCCATGAGCAAAAGGACGACTTATAAACTCATCTGTATGAAGCGTTAATCACATCATAGACATGACGCACCCCCTGGGCCGCGTGGGGAACCCAGAACCAGGACTTTTTGTGGATGCTGGGGGTTGTAGTCTCCGTGGCGGCGACCCGGTCCCGTGGCTCAGGGTGGTCAAACCAGTGGCAGTCTATTTATGGGGTTTTTATGGTTTAATGTCAGACTACGCCACCCGTGGATTGCGGTCAGGATGAACCGCCGCTGCAGGGCAGACCGCTGAGGCTGGTGTTGTGGGTGCAGCAGAGTGTAGTACAACTCCCCACGGGAGGAGTATAGCCTCAGAGCAGTGTAGAGTGATGATGGTGGTTGTGGTGCGGGGTGTCCCAGGACTAGTAGTGCTGACGCGGTGAGAAAGCACAGAGACAAGGTGTTGCAGTTCAGGTTCTTTACTCACAGTTCTCATCCAGGTCACTTGTGCACAGGTAGGACCGCCTGAGCCGTGCTGCGTCCACCAGGCAGGGGGCTCGATCAACCCCCAGGCAATTCCGGAGTGTGGCACAGGACTCCCTTCTATCCTTTCATCAGCCGTGCCCGGCTTCTGTCCAGCTGCCTCGGGTCTTCTCCTGGGAGGACTGGATGCCCACTTCCCTGACCCTGTGTGGTGTGCCTTCCTAGTAGGTGTAGTGAGGGGTCGCACCAGTAAATGATCACAACCTCCGGTTCTTGGTTAAGGATTAGTCACCTCCACCAACTTGGGATCCGGTACCCTGTTCTGCCAACCCGTCACCCGTAATCTCCTGGGTCCTTAGAGTTCCTTCTGCCTTCGTGTCTCTGGGCCTCTCTTGGTGTTCTGTTCCTTCTTACTTTCCTTTCTGTTCTCCTCTGTTCTCTCGGGCCCCGGCCTCTACTCTAGGCCTGGCCCTGGAGCAGAGCTCCTGCAGAGCCTCTCCTCACAGACTGCACTTCTTCTCAGCACGACTGAACTCCACTGAACACTGTTCTAAGATGGTGCCCACCTCTTATACCTCCCTCTCTGTGTATGAGCCCAGGTGACTTGCAACCAATGGGCTCCTACCTATGCCCAGAAACCGTCCCCTCCTGCTCCTACATCACTGGGTTTTCCTCCCCCCTCCCCACTCCAGCCAGGGACATGGTCTATCGTGCCTGCATTACTGTACTAATGGGAGCACCGTTGAGCTGTCCCCCGGAAATGGGTTTTGTGTGATGCATGCAGCTAACTGAGTCCCGGTCCACACACCATCCTTACCCGGGAGTGGGATATCACACCTCTGGTTGAGGTGCAATACCTCTGTAGTGACCGAACCCTCGGGGGGCTACAGACACATAAGGATGGCAGCCTACTGCAAGAATTTGTTAACCAGGCCTGGAGTAAAAATAAACTACGGCTGTTCTATCGATGATCACTTTGGGGTCTTTCTACAGAAATGGAGAATGAAGTGAGCTCCTAGCAGGTACAGTAGCTGTTTGAATTCACATTTTCCAAAACTGAATTAGGACACATTGGTTCCAGCCATGTATAAATGTACAACCTGTGAATATGCAGGCACACATGATGAATGGACTGCTACAATTCACCACCAGGTTTTATCAGGAGAGATTTATGGTGTTGTACCATCTCCTAAGCATGTATCATAAATCTTAAATTCAGAGGCAGCAATAACATAAATGAGATACCTTACACAGTAGCAATGGCCTATCTAGATATTTCTTGACCTACTTTAGCTTCCAAATCTTTCTTTTGCAATCAATTTGCCCTGCTGGCCTCTAGCTCAGCCCTCAAGACTAACGACTTTTTTCCTAGTACATTGCCCCTTAAATCTCTACTCTCTGCTCCCTATACCTTCATATCATCTTCATCTATGGTAAAAGTAAAGCTGGCCACACACATACCATAGCTGATAGCCAAGCACATGATCGGTCGTCAGTTACCTCTCCCCACTCCCCCACACACATGAATGTTCGGCTTGGCCTAGTGCCCATGAGCTAGAAAAAGTGAGTAAGAGGAGAGCTAATCTCCTGATGAATAAAAGGGTCGGGAATTGAAATTTAATCTGCTTGACCAATTAACTCTCCCATCATCAGTTCTAGGAGAATTAGGAGACCCCGATACACATTAGACTATAGGCTGATCCTGAAAAGATTGTAGGGTTCAGCTGAACTGAGGTAAGTAAGAGAGTCTTAAAAGGGTTGTCCCTTTTCTTTCTTAGGCTGCGGTAGATAGTTAAAAGAAAATAAAAATCAAATTGACACCGCTGCAACCAATTAGTGAACTCAGCCAGTCTTAGCGACTTGTGCCATCTACATGGGAAGAGCCACTGAGCTCACGGATTGGCTGCAGTGCTGTCAACGCTGCAGACAAAAAGTTGAGCCCGGGGTAGCAGCCGAGACTCTTAGATGGACCCATGGGACCCATGTTTCATCACCTGTAATGATTCGAGAATAGAAGTATTCTGGATTTTCTCCAAGCATGTCTGGCGACATGTTTTTTGCTCAGGCGCCAACATTCGTGGCACCCACTGGGAATTGACCTTTGACATCAAAACACCATGAATGATACTGGAAACTGTGCCAACTGAAATGGGTAATTCATGAGCTATAACCCTGACTATGATCCAACAATCTTTCAAAATAATGGCCTCTATTTTACAGCACATTTCCTCTGAAAATGCTTCCAAAGGTCGCCCTGAATGGGGGTCATCTTCAATTGATCCTCTAGCCCATTTAAACAGTTTGGCCCAAAACTTTAATTGGTATTAGGAAGGTCCACCATCACCATATACAGCAATCATCCTTTCATGGATTCCTTTTGGCTTCTATTCTTCCTAAAAATCATGGAACGAAGCTCCAAATCCCTCACTTTCTTTGAAGAACCGCACTGTACTGCACTTGCCATCCTGTCACTTCCAGAGCCTTCATCACACTGAACTTCTACTGTGTCTTTTGTATGTGCAGACATGTCTCACCATACATAGGAAAGCTCCGCTCTCTCGCTCTCTAACACTGAAATAACATCCAGGATAACTTATGTAATTGTATATTGAGGTACAAAGAAGGAAAAGGTATTTCAGGGAAAGGTACAGGCAGTCCATCCTCTTTTGGAGGTATGGCACTTCTATATTCTTACTGCGATGTCTTGTACACAGTGGTAGTATGTAGGCCACAGGTTCTTGTTAATTGTGTATTTTACTATGGTAACAAAACGGTTTACAGTGCTTGCATTTTTCTGCAGTGGTTCATATCGAGCTTTGGACTGTAACCAGGTCTGTTTGCACACATGGGATGGAGTTATTACACATAATTAGGAATGCAGGATGGTAAAGGTGTACTATGACTCACGGGCTTGACGGGATCAGTGCACCACTAATTCTGCATTTGTGGTTGCATATTTCACCTAACAATTTTCTATCTGGAATGCAAACACAGCCCATTTGTTTTGGGCTGACAGGAACAAAATAAGTAAATAGACGGGGACGCTGGAAAGGGTAATGCTGTCCCGGCCTGAGCTGTGACACTGCATGCTCGGAGGCTCGGAGACATCCACAAGCTCTCAGTCACATAGATCTGTCACACAGAGCCATGAATGACAGCACAAAGGATTAGGGAGAGGGTAAATGACACCACCACGGCGGCCATTCAGACATGGGGGCAGGAGGCGGCGTTCAGAGGAAGTAAATTAACACCTCAAAGTTTTCCTTTCTTTGTCACCGAGATAAAGAATTTTTCCAGCTTAAAATATTTTGCAGTTTTCCTGAGACTATTATTTTCGACATTTTAGCTCACATCTATTGAACAATTCCTTTTTTTTTTGTTTTATTCTCACAGAGGAGAAGCGAATTACTAGCAGGTTAATTGGCTTCCTATGGTGACTGTGTGGTAGGGAGATTAGATTGTAAGCTCCACTAGGGAGGAAGGGGGGATGTAAATGAATACATCCTCTGTAGAGGACTCTGGAATAATAAGCACTGTATGAAAGTACTGCACTTTCTAAGAAGTTTTCACCATTTTCTAGTTCTTGGGAGCAGGGGCGCAGTTAGAGGGTTTACCTGGGCATGTGCCATGCAGTGGTGTAAGCTCAAAGGCTCCAATGTAAAATCTCCAGCTGGGCCCCCAACTTTCACAAAGAATCTGTCACCAGGTCAAAATTGAAAAACTGACCAATTTTTGTTCTCATTTTTTTCCCGCTGCTCTCTTGAGCATCTTCGTTTTTTTTTTGTTTTATTCCGACATCATTTGGCTCCAGAGATATGAGTGTTCTTATTTATGATTACCTATTATGGTCTTTATCAAAAGGGGTATGGCTCACAGGATTCCTTGGGGGTCTGTCTTCAGATTGTCACGGGTGTGTCACATGTGACAGACAGTCTCCCTGCTGTTGGTTGCAGGAGATCTCTTCGTTTGGCATTACAGGCACCTTCTTAGAAGAGGTCTCACTCTAGGACCCAGCGGCTACCTACCTCCTGCTCTAATTAACATGCTGGCCTGGGTGTTTAAATACTTTCCTTCTGCTATAGGGCGGTGCCGGTGATATTCATTTGTTCCCTGGTGAAAGCTTGGAGCGAGTACAGCCTGTTTACTTCCTCTCTGGTGCTAAGAGGATGGGTGTGTTATCTCTCTGAAGTTGGCTCAAGCTAAGTTATATTTCCCCCCGTGTCTGTCTACCCTGCTGTCTTTAGTTGTCAGTGGGGATCGACTAGTGCTTATCCCCCTCCTTTCCTAGCCAGGGCCAAGCGCTAGGGAGATACAGGGATAGGTCCTGTGCGGTGATTGGTGAGAGCCAATATAGGGACGGTAGGGGAGACAGGGTGATATCAGATCTGCCTAGGAGGTCTCCACTTCCCTCTTTCCCTAGACTCTGGGCTCCCTTTCCTTCTTACCTTTGTGTTGCACTTAGTTTTTCCCACACCTTGCATGACAGACTGCTCTGCATTATTACCGGTGAGCAAAGAAAGCCCATCTCTCTAGAGCCGCATGGCAGATTTAAAAGAAAGAAAAACTTGAATACTTGGGACAATATTCTTGGGAATTAAAGAGCAACATCTGGTCACTTTTGACTTAGTGACAGGCCCTGGGATTTTTGGGCCCCAATAGGCTCCAGAGCCAGGGTGCAACTACATCCACTATAGTTAGGAAGGTAGTGCCCACTTTGCCACGATAGACTTGCTTTAGAGTCTGAGTATGGCTTCTGGGTCAAACATAACCCAGCATGAAAAATAGGAGCTCATGGTTGCTCTATACGACACCATACAATTTCACAAAGCTTTGCTACAAATGACATATTTCCACCGCTTCCCTGTGTATTCTGTATTTTGTTTCCTTAAAAAGTTGTTCCAGACATATTGCCGTTCATTTAGTGCAAATGTTTATGGTCCTTACCAAGGGGGCATGGCTTACAGGATCCTTTTGATTGTGCCTTTAGACTACTCTGCATGACTAACCTGTGAGCACCCCCCCCTTAATAAAGGCTATAAAAATTAACACCAAATAAAAAAAGGGCCCATATCTCTAGAACTATATGGCGGATTTTAAAAAAACTAAACGGAATACTCTGGGGAATAGTGGGGATAAAATAGGAGCATTCATTCTTCACCTGGTGAAAGGTTCCCTTCAAGGCTATGTATCCACGATGAGCTTTTGATGTTGCAGATGTTCTCTACCATTTCTGCACCCATTATGTAAATTAGGTTACTTGCCTTTTTTTCATTGTGTTTGAGTGGTTTTTTTACATGCATTTTTATTGTGCTTTTTGATGCTGCGGCTTTTGTCTCTTTTTGGTATGTCATGTTTTAAGTAAAGCCACTTTGTTTTTCATAGCGCCTGGTATTTGGCTTTGACAAAAACTATACAGGCATGTGCATTTTTTACATGCGGATTTTCTGCACCTAATGCAAGTCTATGGGAAAAATCTGCACAGAAAACTCAGCGCACCTGCAAGGGAAATTAACATGCTGCGGATCTGAAAAATGCACCGCAGGTCAGTTTACTCTAAGTAAAAAAAAAAACACAGTGGGCATGAGATCTCTATAAATCCAATCCACTTAAGACACTGCGTTTTTGACGCAGCGAAAATACGCAGCATCAAAAGCTCACCAAAATCTCTTCATGGACACACAGCCTAAGGAGTACCAGCACTTTCCACGTTGCCTCAAGGGTGTAGCACTCAGCCAGCCAGACTCTGCTCTACACTGATCAGGAGCAAACACCCCAAAACAGGCTGTCTGAAGAGGAGTCTCTTGCTTGGCTTTTATCACAAGCAAGAATAGAAGGAAAGGCAGCACTCACCCAGTCTTCTTTAAAACGTTCCTTTATTTTTGTGTGCGGAGCATTTCAGCGTGCAGCATTGGACTGAGACCCCGAAGGGTATGCGGGGGGAGAGGAAAAAAGGGACAACGGCCGTTTGGCTGCCTTCTGGCGCTTCAACGGGACTTTGGACCCGTTGAAGCGCCGGAAGGCAGCCAAACGGCCGTTGTCCCTTTTTTCCTCTTCCCCCGCATACCCTTCGGGGTCTCAGTCCAATGCTGCACGCTGAAATGCTCCGCAAACAAAAATAAAGGAACGTTTTAAAGAAGACTGGGTGAGTGCTGCCTTTCCTTCTATTCTTGCTTGTGATTGAAATATTTCTTGGATGTGCACCACCGTTTAAGTTTGAAGCACACAGTCTGAATTATGCCCTGGTGATTGATCCTCTGAAAAAACAGCGTGGTGCCAGAATGTTTCTCTTGCATTTGAATTGCTTGGCTTTTATCCCTGGTCCTGCTAACCACTGAGCCACCGTGAATGCTCATATTCTTTAGAAAAAAACAAAAATAAGAAAGACTGGTAAAATTAAAGACCACTATAACAGTACCTAGACAGACACCATTATAGTAAATTGGGCCCTTCTGGTATCATTTGCAACCAATTATTAATTATTGGGGGTAGCACAGTAGCTCAGTGGTTAGTACTGCTGCATTGCAGCGCTGGGGTCCTGGAGTCAAATCCCACCAAGGGCAACATCTGCAAGGAGTTTGTATGTTCTCCCTGTGCTTGCGTGGGTTTTCTCGGGGTTCTCCGGTTTCCTCCCACATTCCAACGACATACTGATAGGGAATCTAGACTGTGAGCCCCAATGGGGACAGTGATGATGATGATATTTGTGTTGTGGAATAAATGGCGCTATATGAGTAAGCATAATAATAATAATGATTATATAAAGGATCAGTTCTCTGCGTCAAATTTTGTTTCTCTGTTCTTTGAAAGAAACAAAGAAATGGATTGCAAAAGGTTTACGTAAATCTATTAAATATGTTTTTTATTTGTTTTTAGGTTCTGGAATAGGAGCAGTATATCGTGAGTAGTGCAGCTCCTTTTAATACAAAAAGGGTTCAGTCCACAGTTTAGAAACTACTGAACTACTGCTGTATAAATCTATAAATGGTGACGAAAGGTCATATCAAACACATACACACAATACTGAATATGACTTCAGAAATGACATTAGTAACATGGGTTATGCCAACACATTGGAAATGTGGATGGTAAGTGACGATATAGGAGCTGGGCCTCTGCAGGTATCACGAGCGTCGGCTTCTTTCGTCGTCTCTGACAAAAGCCTCCAGCTGGATTTCTTGAGCAAATACAAAAGTTCAAAGCGTAACAATATAATATGCCAGACTGGAAGCACAAAACCATTTGTACACAGGCATGGCGGTAAAGGGCTGCACTTTAAAGTACTCGATTGTATTTCAAAGGGTCTGTAGTTGGCTGTGAAGTGAATTCATATTTAACCAGCAACCCTTAAGGTGAGCAAAGTCCACAGAAAATATTCTGTATTATCTTTTCTGAAGCTTTTGAAGCTATCTTGATCTAGCCCTTGGCAAAAATCCAAATATTACTATTCCTCAAGCTTCTGCAATAGATGCATTTATAAGCTAGGACTTTATCCAAGTTCCTTGGAGATTTTGCTACCCATCATTATATAAAGAAGGATTACTATAAAATAATTAGCAATTTCTTAAAACACGGCATGTTTAATCTGAGGTACTCCTTCATATACCTGGGAGACCTTGCGGAGCTGCTCTGTCTTTGGATAGTGGCCGCCGCAGGGTACTACTCATTCTTCCTCTATTCAAATCAATAGGAGGCCAGCTCCTCAAGTGAGTACTTCCGGCCGGCGAGAAAAGCTAATCAGCAGGGTTCCCGGACCCCGACCAATCAGACATTGATGACCTATCTTAAAGATCAATGCTAAAGTAGTGGACAACCTCTAAGACATTTAGCAGTATTCTTGATAATTAGAATAATTACATAAAATAAACATTATGAAATGTTTAAGAAAAGCCAATGATTCCTCCAGTCTTTGGGACATAAAGATTTAGTGGTTCGCTATAAAATAATAGCACTTTTGTATTCCCGTCAGTGCACAATAAATGTATGGGCAGGATACGTGTGGGTTGGTTTCAGAGTTGGGTTTTTGGAATGTCATAGTCAAGAAACAAATACTCTCATCAGCTGTTGACATGAAGACATTGACTTCATACCAAGATAGAAAGTGCAGCCAGTTGTGACCGTGACAGACACTCAGCCATATATAACGGACATTACTGTGACAATTGCACCTGTCAGAAGCCACCAAATGAAGGGACAGTGATGTACAGGCTGTCGAATAGACATAGTCAAAATGGGCAGTGTGGCATTATTCTCAGTAACACTATGCAAGGTTTTAGCTGGACAGAATGCTACTATAGTTGGCCTTAAAGCGAATGGGAAAAAGGACAGGAACTGTAGGGCAGAGTAACACAGGGGTCAGAAGTTTATTATTGGTGAGGAGATGGGTCAAAAGTTTGGTTATGGTCAATGTTGCAAGTAAAGCTTGGATGTTGACTTGGAAAGACACAAAGCTTTTCTTTTTCGATCACCTTTAGCCATCCCATGAGAAGACACCCACTTGTTTGCCCTGGGAATAGGGGTACAGGATTGTTTTTTGGGCATATTTATAGCTGTGACAGAATTGGCGGTGGTTTACCCATGCTCATGGAGGATGAAAGCTGATAAACATGCACACAGCACCACAGCATTGACATTAGAGGTTTTCAGAGAGGAAAAGAAGAAGTATCCAATACACGGGCATGTGGAGTGTTCCTAAAGTACATGTTTTTGTGTTTAACTAGTGGTGGAAAAATGAGAATGGTAATCCGTGCTGTCAATGTGGATGCAACATCGGCAGCGTGGACTACCACCCTCATCCTCCATTACAGGGCTGTGGAGTCGGAGTCGTGGAGTCGGAGTTGGAGTCGGATCCCATTTTGGTGGAGTCGGAGTCGGTATAAAATGAACCAACTCCGACTCCTAAAATACGTAATAAATTGGGTACAGTAGTTTAATGTGGTTTGTGGGGAATATTTTTTTCATAAGAATTTGGGAAAGTTATGAAATGTCCTATAAATGTCTGTCCTATTCCTGATCTAAGGGTCTAGACTTTTAGCTGAGATGAATCTGTGCTACAGTAAATTTATCACTTAAACATGAGCCATGTATGAGGGAATCGGAGTCGTGGAGTCGGAGTTGGTGTCATGGAAATTGAGGACTCGGAGTCAGAGGTTTGGCTTACTGACTCCACAGCCCTGCTCCATTACCATGGGAATCCAGTTCTGTAGGTGCTGCAGCAGCTGATCCATCTAGAATCCTTTGTTGTGGGTTAATACAACTCAGATAGGTAAGCAGTCCCCTCTTTCACCTAACATTATTTTCCTCCCTCGAATAAGACCCTATTGCGCTTGATGTCCCCTCCGTTTTCTGTTTAGAAACTTCTGACCATTGTCACTTCACCCTTAAGAAAATGTTTCTGTCTTTATAGAAGTAGTTTTGGTCTACGGAGGCATCTCCAGATAGTTTGGGTAATAAGGACATGTCCCTACAGTCACGGACATATAATGTGATATGTGGATATATAATAATGAGACAGGTGGGAGAAATGTACCAATACTCAATTATATGGTTTTCAACTTGTTGGTAACCCCTTAGAACTATGTTTTATTTTATGGCTAAATTTTGGCGTTACAAAGTTAAATCTTGTAGGTCTTAGCAAGATTATTTCTGGACATACTTGGTTTGTAGCTTTGTGCCTGCTTGACCAAGTAAGAAAGACCTTTAGATTCCTCAATTTCCAGTCAAGGAACTAAATAAAATCAAGTAGCTAGTCATAACCCTTTACCTCAATATGCGCCATCTTGCTATGTCATTCATTACGAAGCTTGGGAATGCCAACAAGAATCTCTGTGTTATCGTGATATTCTCCTTCCTTCAGGCAGGTATCAATTCTGACATCTAAAGTGCATGACGGATTAATATAATGGATTAACATCCAAGACAGTTACATTTGTAAGACAGTGAAGATCTTTATCCATGTGTCCATGAAGAGGAATATGAAAGACAAGCTGCATAACTTCACAAAGAAAGCTGACATAAGCTAAATATGGCAAGATTAGACAAAAGAGTCCGTGATTCCTAGGATTACAGACCAAAGTCACAAGTAACATTAGTGCCTCATTTTACTGTCACAAGTGCGATATTTGGGGGGGGGGACCCTTATGATTGTTAGAATAAAGACACAAAAGTTCTTTAGTACTCATTGACTTTTCTTGGGCAGACCACAGACCGCTAAAGATACATACATGACCTCTTTACCCTACTTCTATCCAGTCTATGGCTCATCTTTAGTGCATCACATACTGAGTCTTATCTCAGTGTACCATATACTATCCATAGCCAATCTCCAGTGCACAATATACTGTCTCTGTCCAATCCCCAGTGCACCGTGTACAGTCTATGGCCCATCTTTAGTGCATTATATATGGTCTATGTTCAGCTTTCTAACAGAATTTGTTAAAGAAGCAAGAAAATTAGAAACAAAAAGCCTGAAAGTGTTTAAAAATAAAATGCATCATAAACATTTACAAAATAAAAGTAACAAAAAACAGCAAATAGCTCCAGACTAGGAAAAAAAAGGCCTTTTTGTTTCCTTTTTCTCTTTAAATTTGTCAGCTTTTCATCAGTGCTTAGTTTTAAGTTTACAATAAAAAGCTGACCAAGCGGATATAAAGTTCCTAAATATATATTGATTTTTGGGACGTGAGTAAAGGCTCCATAATGTAAGCAAAGAATGTTTTTTTTTGTCTTTAAAACCACACACATTTATGGCAGGTCCATGGCTGTATGAAAAGCATTACATGGCCTATAAGTCTCCTTACATTGGCATGTCAGACATGTCACTTTCCACAAGGAGAGACGTTATGCATTACACCCCAGTTAAACACCTCTCGCCAAAGCTGATCTCTTGCTTTGCACTGAAGAAGGGCAACAAACCGAAACACGTGTCAGCAAACTGAGATTCTGGTTTGGCTTTTATCCTAAGTCTTGTGGCAAGGCTTGTTAAAAGGGTTGATATTAACTTTTAGGATTCCTACTTTCAATAGATGGCGCTAGAGTTCAAGTCCTCTTCCTCTCTGAAGAGGTCATTTATAGGGAACACACATACATGCATTTCTTATCTGCCAGTCACATGACTGCCTTGTTTAGTTAAAAAAAAAATCATCTTTTATAGCTTCGATCTTCCAGGCTGCCCGGAAGATAAGACTGTCTCTGGTCGTCTTTATACAAGATTTCTCCTCCTCTTCAGATGTCCCTTTGACGTCAAGTGCGCTGCCGTAAATCCCGTGCCTGCCGTCTCTCCTCTGCACTGTGGGGAATTCATCTACTGTGCGCTGGAGATCATTGGGACCGGAAGTTACAGTGACTCTCCGGCGCCTGCGCACATCAAAATTGAGGACAGCGCCCACAGAAGGGAGGAACAGAGCAGAGGAGCGACGGCAGGCAGAAAGCGCAGGTGCGGGATTTCCAGCCGCGCACATGAAGCCAAAGGGACATCTGAAGAGAAGGAGGGGGGGGAATCTTGTATAATGAAGACCGGAGGCAGTCTTATCTTCCGAGCAGCATACGCCCCAGAGCCTGGAAAATCGAACTATAAAAGATTATGTTTTACGAAACAAGGCATTATGTAAGAGGCATACAGGTATGTCAGCTGTATACGACCTGTATGCCCATATTATTAACTTGAAAAGCTCAAAAGGGTGACATATTCCCTTTAAACATGCACTGTAGACAAAACACACGTAATCTGTACCCAAAAAACGCAGTAAAAAACCATAGCAAAAAAATGGGTGTTTTGTATGTGTTTTTATTGGCATGCTAACAGGTTTTGGCTGTAGAAAAAAACGCTGTATGTGAACATAGACTGTCTGATCTCTTTTTATCCATTGACTTAACAATGGATCAGTTATAAATGGCTGAAACTTGGATGGAAAACTGAAGTGCCAAGTCTGTCTTCAGTGCATCATTAGTTTTACATGGATCCCCATAGACTTTAATGGCCGAGTCTGATCCGCAAATCTTATGAGAATAGGACCTGCTCTGAGCCTCAAGGACCGGAGACACGGATCCGTTTTTAAAACTGATGTGTATGCATCAATGGAACTCAATGGGTCAGTGTACTGTCCAGAAATAAAATCAAATAGTACTAAGATATGTCACATGGATGTGTGAATGCAGCCTCAGGCTGGACGTGCTCTACTGTATTGTAGTCTTATTTGTGCGGGAAATAGGAGAGCGAATCTGATCTAATGCAGCAAGATTAAAGTGCACGGATTACAGACTGCTTGGAGTAAATGGTGCAATGACTCAATAGCTTCTTCTCCACTGTTTTCACAAAAGAATACAATTTATCGGAGGAAATGCAGAGTGATAAAGTAAACCCTCCGCTAAATATCACCCACCTAACCCAGGAGGAAGTTCAGAAACGCCTAAATAATATCAAAATAGACAAGTCACCAGGCCCAGATGGCATACACCCCCGGGTACTAAAAGAATTAAGTAATGTGATAGACAGACCGCTGTATCTTATATTCAAGCACTCTTTATGGACAGGGACTGTCCCACTTGACTGGCGCCAAGCAAATGTGGTACCAATATTCAAAAAGGGGTCTAAAAGTGACCCTGGGAACTATAGACCAGTCAGCTTAACGTCTGTTGCGGGTAAATTGTTTGAAGGATTTCTTAGAGATGCTATTGTAGAATATCTTAATGACAATAACTGTCTAACTCCATATCAACATGGATTCATGAGGGATCGCTCCTGCCAAACAAACCTGATCGCCTTCTACGAGGAGGTGAGCTCACAGCTGGACCGGGGAGAGTCAGTGGATGTTGTAGACCTTGACTTCTCCAAAGCGTTTGATACCGTGCCACACAAAAGGTTGGTATATAAAATGAGAATGCTTGGTCTGGGGGATAATGTGTGCAAGTGGGTAAATAGCTGGCTGAGTGATAGAAAGCAGAGGGTGGTTATCAATGGAGTAAGCTCAGGGGGTGTCAGGGTTACTAGCGGGGTGCCTCAAGGGTCTGTCTTGGGCCCTATATTATTTAATAGATTTATTAATGATCTAGTGGAAGCGTTGCATAGTAAAATAGCAATATTTGCAGATGATACTAAACTTTGTAAAGTAGTTAATACAGATGAGGATAGAGCACAGCTACAGGAGGATTTAGATAAATTGGGGAGTTGGGCCAAAAAATGGCAAATGGGGTTCAATGCCGATAAATGTAAGGTCATGCACATGGGAAAGAAAAACAGCAGTCACCCATACATATTAAATGGGAAACCGTTGGGGAAATCTGACATGGAGAAGGACCTGGGCGTCTTGGTTAATAGCAAATTAAATTGGAGTGCCCAGTGTCAGGCAGCAGCTGCGAAGGCAAATAGAGTCATGGCATGCATCAGAAGAGGAATAGGGGCATATGATGAGAACATTGTTCTTCCTCTGTATAAAGCGCTGGTAAGGCCGCACTTAGAATATTGTGCACAGTTCTGGGCTCCGGTGCTCAGGAAAGACATATTGGAGCTAGAGAGGGTACAAAGGAGGGCGACTAAGGTAATAAAGGGAATGGAGGGACTAGAATACCCAGAGAGGTTGTCAAAATTAGGCCTATTTACGTTGGAAAAGAGAAGGCTTAGGGGAGACCTCATAAACATGTATAAATACATCAGGGGGCAGTACAGAGATCTCTCCCATGACCTGTTTATACCAAGGATGGTGACAAAGACGAGGGGGCACACTATGCGTCTGGAGGAAAGGAGGTTCCTGCACCAGCATAGAAGGGGATTCTTTACGGTCAGAGCCGTGAGACTCTGGAACTCTCTGGGAGAGGAAGTGGTAATGTCCAACTCACTTAATGAGTTCAAGAGAGGCCTGGACGCCTTTCTTGAGAACAATAAAATTACATCTTATGCTTAGTGATAGTTAATTAATCCAGGGATTTAATCTGACTGCCAGATTGGAGCCGGGAAGTGAATTTTTCCTCAATGATGTAAATTGGCCTATACCGCATGGGTTTTTTTTTGCCTTCCCCTGGATCAACGCTGCGGAATACCTGCAGTGCACAAGAAATAGGCTGAACTCGATGGACGCTTGTCTTTTTTCGGCCTTATAAACTATGTAACTATGTAACTATGTGACTCTTCCAACAGATTCTAGTTACCTATTGCATAAAAAGGCTTCTAGAGATGCTTGTGATTATTATACGCTGCTGTGATAAAGGGCCTCTTAGTTTGAATGGAGCTGCAGTACCAAAAAGTGGCCACTAAAAAGTGTACGGCGCTGTGCTGTTTGGCTCCATACACTGCGTACATCCGAAGCTGCAAATAGACCATTGGGGGTGCTGATTGTTGTACCCCCACCTATCTGATATTGGGATAGGTCATCAACATTGGAGTAGTGGAAAATCCCTATTATAACATTCATATACAAGAATACAGAAAGTGCTAGAAATATCCACTACGCGTATATGGAAATTCATCTTCAAGACCAGTGTTACTTTTTCTGTGTGTGCATATATTTACATGCAACCATATAATCCGGTCTTTGAATTTATAGACTTCAATATGAATAGTTGTCTATAAACTAACATCAGATATCCCAATTCCGACGGCCGGAAGTGCTCAGTTACGAAGCCGCACAGTACAGCTCCATCGACGATATAGTGGCCGATGCCAGGTACTGCACATCCGCCCACTATTCAAATCAATAGGTGGCAGAAGTGCAGTACAGGTCTGTGGCCACTATACAGTCGACTGAGCTGTGCATCTCCGTAACCCCCGTTGATCGGCGGGTGGATGTCACACCCCCACCAATCAGACATTGATGACCTATTCTAAGGATAGGCCACCAATGTTAAAGTCCCGGACAACCTCTTTAAAGTGGCTCACAATATACCATAGCCACATGGCAACAGAGTGTCAGATGAAGAATGGCAAAGTTACCAAGATGCAACTTTTAATGTTTCACCCAAGAGTAAAAGTTCAAGTCATTGACAAGGTGAATGGTAAAGCCCATTTCTTGATATGTTCATACATTTTCAGGAGGAATCACAGAGGAGCGGCAGAGTTCTAAGAAAAGATGCCTCCGAATTGTTATTCCGAGAAATACAAGTATTTATAAGATCAGTCATGTCGAGAGGGCAGACAGGTGCTCTTTAAGAACTTCATCAATCAACTCAGCCTATGCGATGGCAAAGTCTTCCCGATGACACACAATGTATATATGGTGCTTATAATCAAATGTCTCTTTTCTCTCAAGGACCAGTTGTAACATGCGAGCACTTCCAGCTGTACAGTGTGCACAGGAGTCAGCCAATGCTTACTTCAGCACTTTTACTAAACAACAAAGTTAACAAGCATTCCTTCTCCGCTCCCACGTCAGGCTAATCAAGAATAAAATGCTATTTATTATCTCATAGAACTATTGCCTAGAAACATACCAGGAGAAGATGAATCACAAGTTCCATTTTCTATGCCAGGCTGGCATTTACTTTAAAGAAGAATTCTGTGCATGACGCAAAGATCACACATAGAAGACTAGAAGTACAGGTGATCAAAAGAAAACCCATAAATCTGGGCAACATTTATCTCAATTTGGACCAACTACAAGATAAGGAGGATTTCATTTACTATCAGTTAGTCTTATCCATTTATTTAATGCATATCTGTCATCTTACCCAAAAGCAGAGTAAAAGCATGGTCTGGCTCACCTCATCCTCCATAACATGATAAAACTACTTTTAGTGCATATATTAGTCTAATATGTCCAGAAACTTGACTGCGTCTCATTCATTGTAACTTGCCATTCACTCTGTTACCTTCATCAGCATTCTGCCAGCACTATGAGTGCTGGGACTTTCTTCCCTCATTTCCTAGCCAATAGTTTGCTTACCCTGAACTAAAAACCCACCTCTCTGCTCTACATGTATGCAGTTTGACAAACAGGAGAGCAGAAGCAGTAGGATATAGACTAGCCACCCTAATGTGTATGGGGGGGTGGGCTTTATACCCAAATCGATCTTATCTAGAGTCAATAGTTAGCAAAATTGTGCATTGCCCAAACGCATCACATTATCACTGGACCTAATAATTATAAATCCACAAAAAATATGTATTAAGGTGACAGTCAGAATTTCCCCAAATTTAAAAAAAGGGGGGAATCAGACGAAACAGATTGGAACCCATCCAATCCTATTGGTTTTCTGAGATGAGATGGTTTTGGAAGAGGCTTATCTCTCTTCCTCTATATCAAATGTCATTTGGCTGAGTAGGGGAAATTATTTCTCAGAAGAACCTAAGGTCCTTATTGAAAAAGCAAATAAATAACAGACTTGGTAATTTTCATATCAGTGCTAGTTTCTTAAAGTAAAAAACGTCTTCTAGTCATGGTCCTAATTGCTGATACGGCCCAACAGCGTGGTCCCCACGGGCCGATCTGTTACCGCAGCTGCACGCTATGTTTGTGTTCACCAATGGATAAGGAACGAGAGTAAAGTTCATACAGTGTTTTGATAATACACGAAGGTTATAGGACCAATGAATCATCATTACTTCATATATTATTTCTACATGAGAAGAAAGAGAGGAAACAAAACAATACATTTTCCTGAGGATGGAGATTATGACATGAAGATGTAAGTGCCCCCACTGAGTGTCCATCGCAGCTGCACAACTTCTGCGACAAAGAAACCTAGAAAAGTGTTTATTCTCATACAGTGATCAAAAGATAACCAAGATCGCTTTCCGTATTGTCAACCATCCCTACTGTGTAAAAAGGTGATGAGATATATGATGTGCCGATACGTTATCACTGGTGGATAGTCAGTATACTATCGATGGTAAAACAAAATTAATCCAAGGTCTCGTATCACAAATACAGAAATTACTCAAAAGTGCAGATAATTCACAACATTTTGATTAACATCCCAAATGTACATACAAGGTTAATATTCTATTTGTTCGGTTTAGACAGTTCTTAAAGAGAATCAGTCAGCAAGATGTACCTTCCTAAGCCGCATATATGGGCACGCAGGTCATAGGAAGCTGAATAAAATGATACCTTGATATTTGCGATCCGATGTCTTATTCCAGAGAAATCCAAGTCTTTCATTCTATGTAAATTAGCTGTTAAGATCTATGGGCCGGACATAGATCTCCCTGAGAATCTGCCTCCAGAACTGATTTTAAGCAAAAGAAGGCGTTACCAGTGTTACCAGTACATAACACAGTATGCACCATTCACCATAGACAATGTTATCTCATCTCCTCTGCCTCACTGCAGATAATCTTTGCCTATATCAGACTCAGACCATGAGTAGAAAATACTATTAGGCTATGTGCCCACGATGCAGAAATGCTCCGGATTTTTCCTGAGCGTTTCTGCATCTCCCCTGGCAGAAAAAACGCATGCGGATTGTACATGCGGATTGTACATGCGTTTTCCTGCCAGGGATAAGCGGAAGTGAAGCATTCTTCACATGCATTTCCCCATGCGGGTTGTCAAGCACTTTCCAAGCAATTTTAGCATCACTTGGAAAGTGCTTGTCAACTTGGTCACACTATATAAATCCATGCAAACGGCATGGATTTATATAGTGAGACCCCAAAGAATGGTTAAAAATAAAAAAATAAATCTATACTTACCTTCTGATGGCCCCCGCAGTCTTGCTTCGCTCCGTCCTGGCTGCCGGCAGATCGCGGTACACTGAAGGACCTGCCGACATCAGCGTCACGCGACCCGTCACATGACTATGACGTCAGCGCAGGTCCTTCAGTCCACCGCGATCTGCCAGCATGGAAGGACGAGCGCAGCGGGGGCCGTGAGAAGGTAAATATAACATATATTTTTTATTTTATTCTTTTTTTTACAGGTTCTATGGTACCCGGGTCCAGAGGAGAGTCTCCTGTCCTCCACACCCGGGTACCATCTGCACATTGAAACGCGTGGAATGCGCATCTACATATACAGTGATGCGGATTACATGCGTTCCAATGCAAGTCAAAGGCGGCGAAAACACAGCGCATCCGCAAAATAATTGGTAGTGCTGCGTTTTTTTCCGCAATGATAATCCGCAGCGGAAATTTCCGCAGCATGTGCACAGCACATGCGGATTATCATTGGGGAACATGGCAGGCCTTCTACCAAGCGTTTTTTAAGAGTTTCTGCAGCGGAATTGCCGCTGTGGAAACGCTTAAAAAAAGCATCGTGGACACAGCCTTATACTAGTCAATAGGATCAGAGCAAGTCTATTGCTTCTGAAAAGAAAAGAAAATACATTATTTTTATACAGACAGTAATAGGAAAAATTGAAAATACAACAAAAAGGTAAAAAAATAAAATAAATAAATGCATTTAACACAAAAACCTGATTTAAACAATGGGTTCATTTGCTAACGAGAAGTCATCATTAAGTAATTGTTGTGGGCCGCCATTCAAAAATGTGACCAATTGCTAAAATTCAATCCAATTTTACACCATCCACTAAAAATCGATATCTGGGGCTAGACGTTGAGTTTGCTAGGTGTTGCTGCTAGAGATGAGCGGATCGATTCGCGGGACTCCGGTCCAGGGTCCATGTCGGTGGCACCTGGCGGCTAGAAGAGTGGCCGCAAATCTCTTACCTTTCAGCATCCCCGGCGCGTGTCATCCAATTTGTCAGGGTTGGGGCAATGTTGTGCCAGCCATGGCTAATCAAGAGCAACGCCAGGGACGCAGAAGGTAAGACATTCGCAGCCACTCTTCTAGTCGCCAGGTGCCACTGATCTGGCGCGGGACCGCAGTCCTGTGAATCAATCCGCTCGCATCTAGTCAGCGCTACATTGCAACCTAATACAAGTGAATAGGGATTGCATTGTGAATCTCAGGGTACTGTGACCACAACAAGCAAGTCACAAGAACTCGAACCCCGTCAAATGTTTTGCGATGTGCTTGTCACAGTTGCACTACCCTCCTGTCACGGGTGTGTCAGAAGTGACAGACAGTCACTCTGCAGTTGGTTGCAGAAGATCTCTTCGTTTGGCATTACAGACACCTTCTTAGCTGTCTCTCTAGGACCCAGCGGTACCTTCCTCTTGCTAATTAACACCCTGGCCTGGGTGTATAAATACTTTCACTCTGCAATAGGGAGGCGCCGGTTATACTCACATGACCTCTTGTGCAGGCTTGGAGCAAGTGCAGTACTTCTTCCTCTCTGGTGCTAAGATGACGTGTGTGCATCTCTCTGAAGTCGACTAAAGCTAAGCTTCCTTCCCTTGTTTGTTCCCCCTTGTTGTCATTAGTTGTCAGTGGGGATCGACTAGCGCTCACCATCCCCCTTCCCTAGCCAGGGCCAAACGCCAGGGAAAGACAGTGCAAAGGTTCTTCTGCGGCGATTGGTGCGGAACTAATATTAGGGGAGACAGGTTAATATAAGGTCAGCCAAGGAGGTCTCCACCACCCCCTTTCCCTAGAGTCTGGGCCCCCTTTCCTCCTTCCCTCTGTGTTGCATTTAGTCTTTCCTACACCTTGAATGACACCTCCAGGTCACAATGCGACCCCACTCACTTGCATTGTGCGGCAATATAGCAGCTACACACAATGATCTTTGGCCGTGAGACAGATTTTGTGGCCAGAATCGATATGTAGCCACAGTCCTAGCAGTATTTTTTTCAATTATGGGAGCTTATATGTGACATAATAAAGACAGAGGACATTCATCAGAGAAATTAGTCACAACCAAAAAAAGACAAAAAAAAAACATTGTACATTTTAACCATGGGAGCCTATGGAAGACTAATGGCCTACAGATGGAATTGGTGGAGGCATCTGTCACAAATATGCATTTTCTTTTATCATGTTTGTCTAACATCTTGATCCATACTTCTTAGGATATGGTTTAGAGGCAATTTAAGGAAGGACACATCTAGCACCTCCGGGCCCAAATGTTTTACAGCGAACCCCAACCCTTCAGCTGTGACTCATTTCGGCTCCTCAGTGTTTTGGCCCTGACCATATGATGCCTCTCGGCAATCACAGTGACACATGTTTAGTAAATGTAATCATTGATAAACAATAGTTTTTCAGTTGTTTGTGTATGTTTACTAGACAATAATCTGTGCGATCACTTGGAAATGAACAGATCGCCATGATTGTTGCCTTATGTAAACACATGGCTTTATTTAGGGAACACTTCTGCCAATTAGCTATCGCTTGTATGTTGGCCTATTTATTTCAACGTCCTTCTGAATTTGTTCTGCACCATTATTATGTAGTAACTTCAATACAACTGAATGGGGAACTTAGGTAAAAGACGAGGACATTGCCAAAGTGGACTCAAAACCAACAATGGTCTATGGCTGGCTACACAACATGCAAACATGCAAGTGCATCTAAAGCAAACCTGTCAGCAGGTTTTTACATATGGAAGTAGTGATATGGCTGTATAGGCTCTTGTCTCCCAATAAAAATAGCTTTTGTTGTAGAGATCAAAGATGGCAGTCATGCAGATCAGTCTAGAAGTACGTTGGGCTGGTCAGTGCACTTCCAGCATGATTTTCATATAACTTCTACACTATATTTCTCATGATGGGCACATTAGATCGCTACAAAAATAACTGGGTACAATCACCAATACAGCTATGTGTGTAAATGACAGGTTCTCTTTGAGTTGTGTAGCCTTGTGCCTGTAATTTTGGTGCACTAGTTTCAGTGAAAGTTGGATGCAGACGCTGCTTTACATCCATGTAGCACATTCCCATGCAAGATAAAGAGAAGGAGATCAATTAGCATTCACAAGGTCAATGGAGTGCAAACTGTCCATTACACCGGTTTCACGCGTCTGATATTCACAGTCCCAGTATTGACTGGCATGTGTGGATCGGCTGCAAGTCTCCTGACTCAAGCACAGCAGTCTTATACTGCATATGTCTCGAAGGCTGTTCAGTTCAGGTCAGTAGACCCACGGCCCGGTCAAGACATTGTGAACCGTGAATGTCAGATGTGAAACTCGGCTTAAAGTGAACTTGAAAGCTGATATATGCGGCCCTATCCAGATCAGGCACTGACTATATGATCTCAGCCATGTACAGGTGCTTCTCACTAAATTAGAATATCATCAAATAGTTAATTTATTTCAGTTCTTCAATACAAAAAGTGAAACTCATATTATATAGAGTCATTACAAACAGCGTGATCTATTTCAAGTGTTTATTTCTGTTAATGTTGATGATTATGGCTTACAAACAATGAAAACACAAACGTCATTATCTCAGTAAATTAGAATAATTAACAAAAAACACCTGCAAAGGCTTCCTACGCGTTTAAAAAGGTCCCATAGTCTGTTTCAGTAGGCTCCACAATCATGGGGAAGACTGCTGACTTGACAGATGTCCAGAAGGCAGTCATTGGCACACTCCACAAGGAAGGTAAGCCACAAAAGGTCATTGCTAAAGAAGCTGGCTGCTCACAGAGTGCTGTATCCAAGCATAATAATGGAAAGTTGAGTGGAAATAAAAAGTGTAGTAGAAAAAGGTGCACAGCAACCGGGATAACCGCAGCCTTGAAAAGATTGATAAGAAAAGGCCATTCAAAAATTTGGGGGAGATTCAGAAAAAGAATGGACTGCTGCTGGAGTCATTGCTTCACCACACACAGATGTATCCAGGACATGGGGTACAAGTGTCACATTCCTTGTGTCAGGCCACTCATGACCAATAGACAAAGCCAGAAGCGTCCTACCTGGGCCAAGGAGAAAAAGACCTGGACTGATGCTCAGTGGTCCAAGGTGTTGTTTTCAGATGAAAGTAAATTTTGTATTTTATTTGGAATTCAAGGTCCCAGAGTCTGGAGGAAGAGTGGAGAGGCCACAATCCAAGCTGCTGGAGGACTAGTGTGAAGCTTCCACAATCAGTGATGGTTTGGGGAGCCATGTCATCTGCTGGTGTAGGTCCACTGTGTTTTATCAAGACCAAAGTCAGCGCAGCCGTCTACCAGGAAATTTTAGAGCACTTCATGCTTCCTGCTGCTGACAAGCTTTTTGGAGATGGAAATGTCATTCTCCAGCAGGACTTGGCACCTGTCCACACTGCCAAAAGTACCAATATCTGGTTTACAAACAACAGTATCACTGTGCTTGATTGGCCAGCAAACTCGCCTGACCTTAACCCCATAGACTATGGGGTATTGTTTCTCTATGGGGTATTGTCAAGAGGAAGATGAGAGACACCAGACCCATCAATGCAGATGAGCTGAAGGCTTCTATCAAAGCAACCTGGGCTTCCATAACACCTCAGCAGTGCCACAGGCTGATCGCCTCCATGCCACATTGCCGCATTGATGCAGTAATTGATGTAAAAGGAGCCCGGGACAAGTATTGAGTGCATTTACTGAACATACATTTCAGTTCATTTCATTTAAAATCATTTTTCAAGCTGTTGTTATAAAGTATTCTAATGTACTGAGATAATGACTTTTGTGATTTCATTGGCTGTAAGCCATAATCATCAACCTTAACAGAAATAAACACTTGAAATAGATCACGCTGTTTGTAATGACTCTATATAATATATGAGTTTCACTTTTTGTATTGAAGAACTAAAATAAATTAACTTTTTGATGATATTCTAATTTTGTGAGAAGTACCTGTATGTTTGTTTGAAAGTTTTAGAGTCGAAGACATACTTTTAATACTGCCGGGGACCAAGCTGCACTGGAGACAAGTTAGAAAGGCAGGTCCCTAGCGGCTTCTCTCCTCCAGATCCACTTGAGTGACAGATCTCTCACTATACAGGGAGAGACCCATCAGTCACTGACAGAAGGTGTGGAAAAGGTCCCACAGACCCACCTTTCTGACTAGTTTCTTGTCATGGTCCCCAGCGGCTTTTAAAGTACGTTTGTCTCTGAAATGCCACAGCGTTTTAGAGTCAAACACAGCTGGCTTAACTCATACAGTCAGTGCCTGATTGGGACCAGGCAGGATGTATCAGCTGTCAGGTTCCCTTTATCAAAATATAGCCTGAAATAATCCCTGTTCCGTAGGTTGTTACTGAATGAGATAGAAATAGCAATTCTCCAGAAAAAATTGCTTTGCACGCAATTCCAACAATTTTTGTTACACCGTCTCTGAAGCTGAAGCTTTACCTTCTTCTACTTTCAGACAAAAATTGCCATTCTCAGATCGGTCATGTCTGGAAATTAGAAAGCAGACTGGATTTGTGTACAGGTCCGTGCGTTTGCCCATATTGCGGGTGAATGCAGGGGCGGTCTACCATTGTATTTTACATGCTGAGACTTTTTTCACCAGGACATCAGGTCTGCGCAGGAAATTGCTGATATTCACTAGGCACATTGGTCATTTTGCAATTTGTGTGTAGTCCGTTGTGCACACGGAACGGAACGACGTTGATGTGCAAATGTAGCCTTAGGCTGAATAACCAGACAAAGGTACTTTGTGGCCCCTGCCGACAATATTTTCACATGTATTTCAAGTTAATTACTGACCTCATATTAACTTCATACTCCTGACCCCTTGCCCCATTCCCAAGAACTGAAAACTGAGCACATGCAGCAGGGTCATTTCACCTGCTTTAATATAACTTTTCAGAGAGCGAGACCAGACAGACTTGTGATTTACCCGGCAACCAAACAAACAAAGGCACCATTCATTGCAAGGACAATGTCGGCCTTTTCCATCACGTAGAGGCAGCTGAATGAAGATTATTAGCACATTGGTGCTTATTGGGATAGATGAACCCTTAGAATTTTATTTAATTCTCACTCACCACAGATAAATGACTCAGAGACGAACTTAGAAGAAGAGAACAGGCAGATTGTAATCCTCATACAAGAGCCTTATTGAATTGTTTGGTTACCGATTAAAATTTTCCATGTCAAGATAAAATATATATAGAAAAGAGGTAAAGTTTAAGTATGTAACTACTCACATGAAAGCTTTATAAAAGCAGCATGCTAAACCGTACATAACTAAAATCATACCCTAAAAGAACAATATATAATTATATCTGTTATCTAGCATCATTCACTGATGACCTATGAGACCCCAAATAATCAGCAGAGCCATTCAACGAAGTGTTGTGCACCCCTCTTGGATTAACAAGGCAGTGGCCATACATAAAAGCGTGGCGATATCTGATACTGCAACTTAGTCCACTGACAACTGATTATGTATTGATGGCCCATTCTGTATGGCTGGTTTCATACTTCCGAAATTCACGGTCTGAGTATGATATAAGGATCGGATGGAAGTCTATTAGGATGCTGGGTTCAAGTCAGGAAATCTGCAACCGGTCCAGACATCGTGGTCTGTACTTAGACCATGGAAGTCGGAAGTGTGCAAGTGACCTAGGCAACTGAAGGGTTGTTCACATCTTCATAAAAGGAGCATGGTTGGATAGTACTTTTGCAATTTACTGTTTATTAAAAATTGCAGCCGTTTTTGACATATTAACACTTTTCCTTTGTTTACTGCTTGTTGTCTAGGAGACCGACCACCACTGCTGTCTAGTGTGTAAGCAAGCCACTAAAGAAGTCTGGAAATTAGGAGATAACAGTCCACTGCAGGGATCCAGTCAGTTTCAAAGCAGAGCTAAAAAGCTTAATAGAAAAGAGCTTGTAAGCACTGCCCTTGTTCGGCCACTTCTGCTAGACAGCAGTGGTGGTTGGTTACCTTAGCCACGAGCTGTATACAAAAAAAAAAAAGTGTTAGCATTTCAAGAATTCAAAATAGTGGAAAATGTGGGTGATCTGCACTGCTGGTTTTGTATCTACAATAAAAGGTAAAATATGCGGTATCAGGGTGTCTATGCAGTTTTATTCTCGACGCATTTTGAAGTTGACAAATTGATTTTTCAAGAGAACCACAACAGTTGTTTTTTTTGCTACAAGCTTAAATAGTTCAAAAATTCAAAAAAAAAAAAAAAAAAAAAGGAATGCCAATTGAGCAAAACGCCCATATGAGGTATGTGAGGTCCAACCATTCTGAATTTCTAATAAAGCTAGGAATGAAAAAATTGTGCAGTGAAAAAAGTGAGGTTTCACTTAAAAATATTTTCTAAAGTTACAAAAAATGTAAAAAAAACCCCAAAAAAACAACAAACTTTGAAGTGTTACCCCGGTCTGTTCAATATTTTAAGAATAGCTGAATATTGAGACACTAAGTGGCAAAAGTGCTTGTTTTACAAGAACTATCCAACATTACCCTTCAATGAAGATGGGAATAACCCATTATTAATCAAAAACTAGATGCTTTTTTTAAGAAAGGTGTTAAATAGGTCCTATACATTCATAAAATGGAGACTGCAAATTGGAAAAATTGGATCTTTCACGTCAAGTATATCATAAATTATAGCACACATTACACCCATTAGCCATCAAAGACATCATAGGTGGTATGTACATTGTATGCACATTGTACTACCACTATAAAGCACACACAAATAGTCATATTTATTTTCTCTCCTTAAGAAAGCTTCCTTTTCAAGGCTCTGCATAAGGAGCAGTCCAACATCTGCTGGGCTTTCAAGATTGTCCTTGGGAAAGAAAAGGGCACTTAGCCCAAAAGTAGTACATTTGAGCTTATCTTTGCCTTAAGTAATATCAGTAACTAAATATATGGTAGCCCTAGAGCAGTCCTGTCATATTGTTAGGGACAAAAGACTGTTTTGGTTCAGTTTTCTTTGACATCAGGATGAGTTTGACTATTCCCACACAGAAAACCATTTCTCCAATTATAAAGGATAGAAATTTAACACCTTTTAGAGTGTTATCCGTGAAAAGTAACCTACTCTTTTTATTGTGAAGGGTACATTCACAATGATACCAGACCACCATAAAATGAGTAAAAGATTTGCAAAAAATACAAAGCTTTCCAAGTCTTGTATTATAGAGTAGAAACACATCAGTCATTTGGAAGTGGCTAGGGGATAACCTCCTGATCATTGGGTGACCGAAAGCTGAGAAGCACCCCTCGATTCTGAGAACAAGGGTTCTGAAGAGCACCACGTGACTGGAGGGGTGGTCGAACATAAGCACCGCTGCTCCATTCATTATTATGGGAGTGCCGAAGAGCAGCCAAGTGCCAAATCACCGGCGGTCCCCATAGAGAATGAATGGAGAAGAGGTGCGCATGATCGACCACCACTCCAGTCACACGGCGCTCTTCAGTGCCCCAATTCTCGGGATCAGTTAGGGCAACAGTGATCTGGCCCCCAGAAATCAGGAAGCAAGATAGGGCATAACTTCCAAACTTGAGAATAACCCTATAAGTTGACCACAGACAAGAGAAAACCATCAGCTGAGCAGCTCTCTCTTTTGACTCACCCATACACATGAGTTTTCATTCGCTTTCAGCAAGGAAAAAGGAAAAAGTCGCCGACAGGCTTATCTCCTCTGAAAACAAAAGGAACAGCCATTGAAATCCCAACAGCCCCATCCTTCTCATTCCCAACTTCATCTGTCACGGGAGAGTCGTGATGCTCCCATACACGTTAGAAGGTAAGCTGGTCTCACCAAAACTGGTGGGATTAGGATGGCCAATTTTCATCTAACGCGTATATTCTTGATTCTACTTTAGGCTGAAGTAGAATCTAACCTACCAGTTCATATAGACTTCTCTCACCCTCTACAAAGGGTTTTATCACCACTCTAAGCCTTGGCCAGTCACATATTTCAATTTTGGCTTTTCAAGGTCACCAGAGGAAGAGAAGTTTAATATGATCATTGCTTACACGCCTCCATGACAATTATGACATCTTGCCAGTAGTTTCTGACGTATAGATGTCTCACTGGCCATGCAAAAAAATAATTGCTTACCTACAAATTTTTGCTTCCTTTGACCTTTCTGCTTTTTGAAGACTGGCCAAACTCGGAACCTGTATCATTGGACTAGATCAGTGTTTCCCAAACCTCATCCTCACGGCCCCCAACAGATCATGTTTTTAGGGTTTCCTTAGTATTGCACAGGTGGGAGAATCTGTGGCAGTTTCTGATGCCTTAATAATAATTCCATCACCTGTGCAATACCAAGGAAACCCTGAAAAATGAAGCGTTGGGGGCCGTGAGGACTGGAGTTTGGGAAACAATGGACTAGATGACAGAACCGTTGTGTATCACTAGCCAAAGATTATGAAAAAAATAAGAAACACATGCCATCATGTATACAAGAAAAGAAATCATGTGACTTAAGGTATTAAAAATTATTTCCTAACATTCATACTCTATCAAGCAAAAATAAAAAGCATTTAGCTTTACAAAATCCAGGGTTTGTCCTTTCAAATATTTGAAAATGTGTGGTTGGAAAAATGTGAATAACATTAATATCAGGAGTCCCGGAGAGTTCAAGTTCTGATTTTACTTGGCTAGAAAGGACATTTAACTATAATATTTTTTTTCCTAATTTCAGTCTTTAGAGACCAGTTAAGGTCTAGTCCATACACATTAAATTAATGTCGGCCAAACCCACTGATAATGACAGTATAATGTGTATCGGCGTGTCCCGACTTCTGACCCTTCCTCAACAGATGAGGTTGAGGGACATGAGGATCCAATATGCCGATCCTTTAATTCTCAGCGATATAAGCCACCACCAGAGGTCAGACAATGGTTCGCTCATAGAGAACACAGTATGAGAGAGTCGGGCAAAATAGCTGACCGTCAATGGTATCTAAAGTGATTGAGGGGCTTTAGTGAAGAAAATTAGTCCACCATTGGGTATGTGAGGGGTACCATATAGAGGAACTATCTATAGATTTAAAGTCCATTTGCAAGATTATCATGAGCGAACCTTTCTAGGAAAATTTTTCAAGCAGATCGTAAAACCCAAGTAGATAATTGCTTTAAGAACTAAAGCCGCGATAGTTAGCTCAATGTTTACATTTAATTATCATCTGATGCTTACTAAGACACTAGTCCAAAGATCTCAAAACAGACAAAGGATGAACACTACTAATATACAAATTATGAAGTATATTTGTGATAAATACTAGTGTAGGTGTCTGTATGGACTCTCTACACCATGCTATTGTTGACCTAGTAACAAGTATGTCCACAAGGTTCTCTATAGGGGAGTATATGTCAATTAAGACTGTTGTCCTTCAAAGTCGTTATCAGGGAACTAATAAAGATAAAGCATGGGGAATTAGGAAAAGAGGGGGGAGATGAGCAGAGATTTTAGAGGCCTTCAACAAGACAAAAGTAATGTTATCTAAGGAGAAAACTAAGAAAACTGCTCCTGTCGAATGAATAAAAAGTCAATAAATTGTGCTGAATTTTTCATCCAAATAGAAGTGGGTTTTCACAATCTAGATTTAGCCTTAGGCTTTAATATTGTCTCACTTTCCTGTTTGAGGAATATCAGAATACTATTAGTAACACGGCACTTGTTGGGAAAGGGGATAAAGAATATGTCATACATGTTTTTAGTACCAAAGACATAACAGTTATAGTTCTAGAAACTGTACTAAAGTGCCTGCTATTCTCATGCTGCCTGTTTGTCTTTGATGTCTCCATTTGACCACAGGAACACTGCAACAAAATCACTGTATTAAGTATTGTATGGCACAAGACCACTAATCCAAGTGATTGACTGCACCATTCACGTATGGGTAGACATAGACACCATTACTTCAGCAACGTAAACTTATTCTGACAGTGAGCACAAGAGCAGCAGGCCATTTAGGAGTGGACTATAGGCCCTTTTGTTATTTTATATGTCATACATGTCTGGCTGCTGGGTCTCCTATGACGATGGTGGAGGAGGCAAAATGATCCTAGGTTTGGAGACTCCTACGTGTTTATCAGTGGAACTTCAAAATAGGGGTCTGAAAAATTCTTCATACCATTTCACACACCGTTATATTTCTCTATTTTTCTTTGAGGCTTAATTCCTACTCCGATCTGTATTTTTGTTCACGAGGAGTATACAGTCATATATGCATACCCTACTATTAAGAAATAAAACTTTATTTTTTGGATATTGTTAGAAGTACAGATGACTAAATGTTTCCAAACAGTGGGACTGTGAGAGTTTGACCAATTAGTAAACCATGGTTATGGTGTGCATTTAGCTTAAACTTACAATTTTTTACTCCGGTGATGAAAAGTTCATTCTAGGAATCATTTTGATTTTTCAATAGGACATTGGTCTAATAACACATTTCAGCCTCAGAACCTCAGACTTTCCTCAGATTCCGAGACTGAAACTTGTAATGGTTTTATACTAAAAACAAAGACAACTACTATCTAAATCTACTCCATAAGTTTGGAACGTTCTTCATGCAACAAGCACCAAAAAATCTTGTTAGACCTTCTCTCAATATTTGGCAGTGTTACAACATGGGCTTCAATGGCTGAAGCCCAAAGTTGGACCAGAACAGCAGTAATCAAAGTGTTTATTGCAATATAGCAAGAAACACTCCAGGTGAGTGCATTTCTAAAAACACACTTATTTCAAAATTGTCTGTTATCCTGCACATAAAAGTAATTTTTATTTTAACAATGGCAGCCTATGCGCATGGATCAAACTATCACAGACCGCTCAGTGGGCATCATTTGCTTTGGTCTGCCTGTGTAGACAGGCATTTAAACGATTGCCGAAGTTTTACCGATTGGCGGTCGTATCGTGCCACCGGTGTAAACTGACTTTAAGGCCACGGCCCCACTATCAGTGTCTGGTCAGTATTCGGTCAGTATTTTTCCTCAGGAGTGGGAGTCAAAACCAGATTGTTCCTCGCCTGGTTTTGGCTCCCATTCCTGAGAAAAAATAGTGACCAAATACTGATAGTGGGGCCATGGCCTTAGATTCATAATTCCAGTTCTTTCAGCAGGAATTATCTGGAGCTCCTTTTTATCAGATGCAGGATTTGAATACGCAGCTGATAACACAGAATCCACCAATCACAACAGGTGATGTCACAGCTGACCCTGCTCCCCCTCTCCTCACAATGACCTTTATATAAGATCACTAGATTCTTCAATACAAAAGATGGTGTTGGGATCTGTTCATTGTGGCTATGTACATGTGTTGTTTCCTGAAACAAGAGGAAGTTAGTCTAAAAAAAATCCCAGTTGCGAGTGTAAAAATGCAAAATGTTTATTTTTTATTTAAAAAATATGAAAAAGACAAAAATAAAAATACATTTAATACAAAAATTTGATTTAAACAATAGGCAGTATTCTGATGATAGCTTCGCTTGAAGGCATAGCAAGAATTTCACAAAAACTCGAAAGTTCCAAAGTCATTGACCTACCGTTATAATGATGAAAGCAGCGGCCAATGATGTAAATGGTATATAAAGTTTAAAATGACGGCTGAAAAGTTTTCCAATCACTTGTGAACTCAGCAAAAAAGCCAGTCACAGTGTGTGGTCCCTGCTGTGTCATAATTAAAACTTGAGTAATTGTGAAAACTGCAAGCGCAAATTAGAGTCTGTTTTGCATACTAAATAGTAACGTCCCTTATACTTTCTTTGACAAGTCCCAGAGCATTTATTAGATCAGTAAAAGAAATCCCATCGCTAAGTATGCTGGATTTTTTTTTTTAATTTAGCAAATAGATGAATCATGAGAACATTTTAACCATTTATCGATCAGCTTTCCACCCAACATCTACATATTGGATGTCAAGTAAACATCAAATACACATCATATAGTGGGCTAGTCCTGTCGAAAATGGTGGGTTTGGGTGAACATAGTCTAATGTTTATGGCCACCTTAAGAAGTTAAGAGCCTGGTGGAAGATATAGTCAGTTCCAGACTAGTAGCAACACCTAAAATAAACCCTCTACAGAGTTATCCAGCTGACAAGTCTTTATCAAATACAACAGAGCCAAGAATTAGATAGTCAGCTGGAAATATTCCAAAGATCAAAGCCAGTTTTTAATGATTTGATGTATTACGTAATAGAAATGCTACAAATCAATAGTTGGTTGACCAATAAAACAAATGAATAGCAGAATTATATGCAATACAGTTTCTGTACCAGCTGATACTACAATTATCTGAATATGGAAACAAGCACAGTATTTGGAACATAGCAATAGCTGCAAAAATGTTGGGCACTGATTGTTGAGATCGCACCATGTGGTCCCAAGTTTATTTTGATAATGAGCTCAAAACTTTGAACTATGAGCTATTGAGTAGAGATGAGCAAAAAGATTTCCAGGACCTGGTCCAGTGACTGCAACAGTAGTCCTTGGCCACCTTACCAGAGCCCTGCAAACCTACTCCTACCTGCTGGGATTCCTAACGTCTCTTCTGATTAATATAACCATGCTCGCATCATGCTGATGGCGTAACACGCTGGGCTTACTCATAAGAAGAGGCTCCGGTATAAATCCGCGCTGCCTAATATTCCAGGACGTATTAGGAGACCGAAAAGGAATAAATGCGCTTTTTATTCGTCAACGCGTTTCAAAGTACACATCGAAACACGTTGACGAACCCTTGCGGGGTTGTGACTTTCACAACCCCACAAGGTAGATGAGCACTCTCTGCTTTTTAGCTTTCCTTTTTAACCCGGATAAGACTTTATTGCGCTCATTATCTTTCAGTTTCTATCTATTCGACAGGTAGGAGGAGGTTCACAAATCTTTTTGCTCTGCTCTACCACTGATTTTTTTGGGCACCAGAAACACAGACAGGGAAAAGGACACACATGAAAAGATATTGCACTCAGTATAAACACTTTTTTATGCAAAGCAATTTCTGCCATTGGAAATATATAATTTTCTTTGCTTTTCTCAGAAAATAACTCATTAAACACTTAGAAGCAAGTAAAACGTTTAAGCAAGGGCTAGAAGTATTTTGTCTGATGAGGCAAATATTTAACTGTTTTTAGTACCATAGAAATAACATTTAGAATTATAGAAACTGTACTAAAGTGCCTGGTATTCTCGTGCTTCCTGTTTGTCTTTGATGTCCCTGTTTGCCCATATGACCGCTGAAACCAATCACTGGATTATGTATTATATGACACAAGACCACTAATCCAAGTGATTGATTGCACCATTCACATAGAGGTAGACACAGACACTATTGCTTCAAAAAAGTAAACATAGACTGACAGGTAGCACAAGAGCAGCAGGCCATTTAGGAGGGAAATATAGGCCCTTTTGTAATTTTATACCATTTCCTCATTTCTGTATAGATCTAAGAAAACCCTTTTATTACTTACAGATGATCTGGTGCTGAATTTTGTAACTTGGGTCACCTATTTACTAAGACAATTTTGACCACACTGTATATGGTAAGGTTTAGTGATAAGCGAGCGTGCTCGTTCAACCCTTTCGCGGAGCACGCTCGGGGGCTTTCCGAGTATCTTCGTCGTGCTCGTATATTAAGTTGGAGTCCCTACGCCTGAATGTTTAATGGCTGTTAGTCAGCCTCAACAAATACAGAGATTGCCTGTTTGTTAGGGAATCCTCACATGTGTTGAGGCTGACTAACAGTCATAAATCATGCAGACGCAGGGACTCTAACTTAATATACGAGCACGCCGAAGATACTCGGAAAGCACCCGAGCATGATCGGCGAAAGGGTTAAACGAGCTCGCTCGCTCATTACTAGTAAGGTTTTCTAATGTCAAGCAACTGAATATCCCCCGGCACTCATGCAAATCAGAAAGCTTTGGCTATAATATTTATTCTATATATATCACTGCTCCAGGACATTTTGCCATCTGAGTGTTACATTTTTTACTTAAATTATAATTTGTGCAAATTCCTCAAATAATGGAAAAGTTCTGCTAAAAATAAAACAAATAAAAAAGTGACTAAAACCCTGGGAACATGGATCTACAAAAGAACTCAAATTCATCGAAATGTTGACTATAAATATATGTATGACTGGATCTCTATCTCTGTGAGACTCATCTGTCTCAGGGTTCTTAACCTTTTCTTGGATGAAAACCAACTGACGTCTGAGAATCCCTTTCTGCATCCTTATTGTGCACAGTTAATAACATGCTTCCTTTATCTGCTTTTAGAGTTTAAAGTTGCTCCATGGATGGATGCCAAAGAAACTAATTTGTCAGCAAGAGGTGCCATACAATCGCTGGCACTGACAAACTTCCAGGGACCTTGTTAATCTGTTAACTTCACCACCAAGTAATCAACAAGCTTATAATGTGAGCATCTCCTTATCTGTGAGCTTTTTCATTTTGTGTAGGTGTACATTAAAATAAAACCTAAACTTTTATGATTCATTCTTTGAAGAATATATTTTAGAGTCCGTTAATCACTTTCCCTGGCAATGCATGAACCATAAGGACAATGTCAATTCCAATTAATGACCTATAAGGTGTTTCTGGAAATTATCATAAGTCACATGACAATGCTTGTTAAAGGATCAGGCATTATAGGGTATCTACCTACAATAGGTGTCACTAGACTGACAGCTTTCTTCCTATTAACGGGATAGCTAATTTGCAAACCCTTTTCCCAGGGAATATTTCCCGGCTGCTTAGTCTCCCTACTTGGAATTGGTGGTCTCCACAAGGAGAAAACATCGCACCCTTGAAGCCTAGGGAAATAGAAAAAAAAATCCCTTTGACCCTAACGAGAATATCAATTCTATAAAAGACAAACAATAATTAGCGACCCTTCTTGGAGATTCGCATTGGGGCTCATAAGCTTCAATTTACGCCAGTGATTAAAAGATCAGTAGTCATGCAAATCTTGTTTTTCTTCAAGGAAATATACTTCCTCTTTGCTTACTTTCTCTTTTTTTTTTTTTAACAATTCTTCTAATACTAATTCAACATCAGAAAAGTAGGCGATAGAGTTGTCTGGTTGCTCCCCTCGCTCACTTGCATACATTCTCAATAATCCAAAGTACATGTTTACACAGACTCTTCAAAGAAAGGTTTTCTTGGAGGCTGGACATTGCCCCACATGCTTGATTGCCATTTAATGTCTTAACTACTGATAGGTCTGAGCTCAGCTTCTAGAATTCGGGCATTCTGTACAGAGGGCTTATCTGGTTGTAAATTGAATTAAACGCTTAAGGCCCCCATATACATTAAACTAGTGTCGTCCAAACCCACCAATATCGGCGGGTTCAGCCGATGGTCTAATGTGCATGGGGGCACCTGAAGACTGATCGTTGCAAAATATGTCAATTGGGCTTGTCCAATTTCGGAGTGTTGATCGCACTGTTCTCCTAGAGATAAGCTGCACGCCGACATGTCAGCTGGTGACTTTCTCATGGAGAACACAGGAGCGCTTAGCCCAACAACTTCTGTGTGTGGGAGAGTCAGCTGAGATGGCTGTTGGGCAAACAATCTGCAGAAGCATCGTTTGGCTGACAGCCATCTAGTGTGTATGGCTTGATAGGAGTTTTTTGAGGGGTTCAAAAATCATGGTTCAATCAGGTTTTTCAATCAGAAACCTCTTTAGGAAAAGATCCTTTTTGTAGAGTTTTTGGAAGAGTTTGAACCGGTTTTGAAGAGGTTTTCAAAATTTTTAAAAGAGGTTTCTCCTGGAGCGTTATCTTTTGTAGCCTTTTGATTGGACAGTGCTTAATTTGGAGAGGTTTCCTTCATGATCAGCATCAAAGAAATGACATTCACTTTTTTCCCACCCAGCATTTTTCAAAAGTTCTTCTGGTAAAAAAAAGCCTCACAGGAACAGCCAAGTGGATTTCCTATTGAAATGAATTACAAGAGTTTTCAAAGCGTTTTTGAGGAGAATTTGAGAGGATCACCTCCAAACAACTCCTCAAAATACTCAATGTGAACATAAACTTAGATAGTAGTCCATGAATTTTTAATTCACATACTTGGTTGTGAAACTCCGAGATAATGAAAAAAAGGGTCCATCAAATAAGAAGCCACAATGAAGAGCTGAAGAGCTCACCCAGCACTGAATGGAGAATGGGAAGCAGGGCAGGCAGTACAAAAGCCTTACTTAACAAAGACAGATGAAGTAGATGATGCTATTATCTGTATTCCAAACTTTTCCCTTCAGTATGGAGGGGACAGGTTTACAATTCTTCACATTCTTCACTCCACAGGCCATGTCACAGCCTGTACCTCCTCCAGGAATGCTTACTCAGGAATCCAGTTTGATAATTGCAGATTAACAAAAAAAAGGAAAAACCACATCAAAAGACATTTTCAAGTGAGCATATCTGTGTGTGGACTCCATTTCCGAAAGTCTTTACCTCCACTCTCCAATCACACAGAGAAGTTGTGGCTAATAAATATGGGACAAATGATTACATGACGAGGGTCATAACAAATACAATGACGATGAGATTAGTCCAGATTTGGGAACACTGGTGTCTGGGTTAAATCCAGCTGCTTGAATCAAAGACCTACCACACAACAACTACTTTGAATTAATTAGTGCTAATTAAGGGTTTAAGGAGACCGAAAGCTGGTGACGGCAATACCCAGGACCAGGTGCTACACAAGATATAGCCACCCTCTAGTAAGGCCTATTAACATGTAACTGTATTGGGAGCTCTATAGGTCTGTTTCTTCCAATTGTTTCACAGAATATTAAGCCGCATGCTATATATCAACTTAAGGATTTGGAACTGTTGCCCATACACAGTGCCAAGTTGGCAAACCCAATTTTGGCAGGACAACTCTCATACATGGATCTATCGACTCTCCCCATATATTAGGGGAGAGAAGGATCGGTTCTGTTAAATTTTAATGCCCAATTCTTTTGTTCTCAAGAAAGATAAGGCCTACTACTCTGTCTGGCTAACAGGTATTGAAGGTGCAAGTGGATTTCCACCTTCACAGTTTGCATCCTCCAAAATTTCTTTACTAATTGAGGAAATACTTTTGAAGTGTATACCGTACAGATAACTTTTGCAGGAACTTGATAATGGCCTACTGGACCTAGTGATACATCCAAACCTGGGTTTGCTAAATGGTCCTAACTAGCCTTTAATTAAAGGCAGTTATCAACCTTTGGATAAGTGCATTAGTCCTCTTTTTTTAAAAGTAGACTTTTTTTTTTTTTTTTTTTTTAAGGCCCCCTATAGACATTAAACAAAAGTCAGCCGAACCCACCAATATATTGGTAGGTTCAGCTGAAAGTCTAATGTATACTGGGCCTCCCTACTCTTCCCTGGTGGAATCGGCTGACATCTATTGTGTATGGGAGCCTTTAAGGCAAATAAATAGACCTCCCACATATACAGTATTATATATATATATATATAATTATTTCTGTAGCGCCAACATATTCCGTAGCACTTTACATTTTAGACGGGACTTGTACAGACAATAAAAGACATTACAGAATAACAATAAATCACATAAATAAGCAGATACCAGGAGTGAGGACCCTGCTTGCAAGCTTACAATCTATGAGGAAATAGTGAGTGGGAGGTTCGGATTATTGAGGATGTTAATCTTAGATCATTAGCAGAATAGAGGGCACGTGTAGGGTGGTAGACTGAGACGAGGGAGGAGATGTAGGGCGGTGCTGAAGCGTGGAGCACTTTGTGGATGAGGGTGATGCGTTTATATTGAACTCTGTAACGGTAACCAGTGCAACGACTGGCACAGGGTGGAGGCATTGGTGTAGCGGTTGGCGAGGAATATGATCCTGGCTGCTGCATTTAGGACAGATTAGAGAGGGGAGAGTTTAGTAAGAGGGAGTCCGATTAGTAGAGAGTTGCAGTAGTCCAGATGAGAATGAATCAGTAAGGTAAGAGTTTTTGCAGAGTCAAAGGTAAGAAAAGGTCGAATTCTAGAAATGTTTTTGAGGTGTAGATGACATGAGCGGGCAAGTGATTGGATCTGGGGAGAGACCGAAAGATCAGAATCAAGTATGACCCCAAGACAGCTGGGGAGTAATGGTGGAGCCACACACGGAGATGGCAATATTGGGCATAGGTAGGTTAGTGGAGGGAGGAAACACAAGGAGTTCAGTTTTTGACAGTTTCAGATAGAGGGAAGACATGATGTTAGAGATGGCGGAAAGACAATCACTGGTGTTTTGTAATAATTCAGGGGTGAGGTCAGGAAACGATGTGTATAATTTTGTGTCATCAGCATAGAGATGGTATTGAAAGCCAAATCTACTGATTGTTTGTCCAATAGGGGTGGTGTAGAAGGAGAAAAGGAGGGGACCTGGGACTGATTCTTGAGAAACCCCGACAGTAAGGGGAAAAGGGGAGGAAGAGGAGCCAGCAAAAGATACAGTGAAGGAGAAGTCAGATAGGTAGAAGAACCAGGAGAGAACAGTGTCCTTGAGCCCGATAGGCCAGAGCATTGTGAGGAGGAGCTGGTGATCCACAGTGTCGAATGCTGCAGAAGAGATCCAGGAGGATCAGCCGGGAGTAGTGACCATTAGATTTAGTTATTAGTAGATCATTAGAGACTTTAGTGAGGGCATATATATACAGTGCCTACAAGTAGTATTCAACCCCCTGCAGATTTAGCTGGTTGACACATGCGGAATTAACTTGGCATTGTGACATTTGTACTGTAGATCAGCCTGGAAGTGGGAAATGCACTGCAGCAAATTATGTTTGTTTGTTTTTTTTTGTTTGTTTTTTTAAAACGTTAAAAGTTAATTCAGAGTGTCATTTATTATTCAACCCCTCAAACCACAAGAATTCTGTTTGGTCCCCCTAAAGTATTAAGAAGTATTTCAGGCACCAAGAATAATGAGCTTCACATGTGTGGATTAAAGATCTCTTTTGCCAGGATTTCTGACTATTTAAGACCCTCCCCAAACTTGTGAACAGCACTCAGACATGGTCAACATGGGAAAGACAAAGGAGCATTCCAAGGCCATCAGAGACAAGATCGTGGAGGGTCACAAGGCTGGCAAGGGGTACAAAACCCTTTCCAAGGAGTTGGGCCTACCTGTCTCCACTGTTGGGAGCATCATCCGTAAGTGGAAGGCTTATGGAACTACTGTTAGCCTTCCACGGCCTGGACAGCCTTTGAAAGTGTCCTCCCGTGCCGAGGCCAGGCTTGTCCGAAGAGTCAAGGCAAACCCAAGGACAACAAGGAAGGAGCTCCGGGAAGATCTCATGGCAGTGGGGACATTGGTTTCAGTCAATACCATAAGTAACGTACTCCACCGCAATGGTCTCCGTTCCAGACGAACCCGTAAGGTACCTTTACTTTCAAAGCGTCATGTCAAGGCTCGTCTACAGTTTGCTCATGATCACTTGGAGGACTCTGAGACAGACTGGTTCAAGGTTCTATGGTCTGATGAGACCAAGATCGAGATCTTTGGTGCCAACCACACACGTGACGTTTGGAGACTGGATGGCACTGCATACGACCCCAAGAATACCATCCCTACAGTCAAGCATGGTGGTGGCAGCATCATGCTGTGGGGCTGTTTCTCAGCCAAGGGGCCTGGCCATCTGGTCCGCATCCATGGGAAGATGGATAGCACGGCCTACCTGGAGATTTTGGCCAAGAACCTCCGCTCCTCCATCAAGGATCTTAAGATGGGTCGTAATTTCATCTTCCAACAAGACAACGACCCAAAGCACACAGCCAAGAAAACCAAGGCCTGGTTCAAGAGGGAAAAAGTCAAGGTGTTGGAGTGGCCTAGTCAGTCTCCTGACCTTAACCCAATTGAAAACTTGTGGAAGGAGCTCAAGAATAAAGTCCACATGAGACACCCAAAGAACCTAGATAACTTGGAGAAGATCTGCATGGAGGAGTGGGCCAAGATAACTCCACAGACCTGTGCCGGCCTGATCAGGTCTTATAAAAGACGATTATTAGCTGTAATTGCAAACAAGGGTTATTCCACAAAATATTAAACATAGGGGTTGTATAATAATTGACCCACACTTTTATGTTTAAAATTTAATAAAATTCAACTGAGCAACATAACTTTTTGGTTTGTAAGATTTATGCTTCTGTTCATAAAACCTACTCTCGTTTGCAGTTTGAAGGCTCTAACTTATTTGCATCTTATCAAACCAGCTAAATCTGCAGGGGGTTGAATACTACTTGTAGGCACTGTATATATATATATATATATAAATATATATATATATATATATATATATATATATATATAGATAAAAACCTGAAGTCTCAAACTCTATGTCACAACATATTCCTGTGTGGGGTCTTTCCTGCCTCTGTGACGTAATCATTGAACACATCAGAAGTATTTTGCAGTAAACATAGAATGAAATACATCAGAGTGATAGATCACACAAAGGTAAACTCCACTAGACTAGCAAACTGTAAGCTAACACTTGCCACTCCTCGGTGTGAATTTAGCAGAATATTTTACCTTCCCTTCCAGACAGCTTGCTTGATGACTAAGCCGCTAAAGTTGTCTGCTCTTATTATATGCCATAAATCCACTGCTAACTCATAAACTATGATCCAAGCATAGTGCTGCAAATCCTTGGCTCATTCCGTACTAATTTTGCTCCCATTCAACCATTTTATGGGTCTGTTTCAAACCTTCGACTGTTTTATGTTGGAGATCTAAAAGATGTTAAAATCAATAAGCCGTGAGCCATTGTACAAGATTGGTAGCCTACTTAAATAGTAACGATGGCCTCTCTCCATGTTGTGGTAAACGTTCTGGTGCATATAATTCAGGTGGTCGCGTGGCTTTAACAAGGTGCTCAAAAGGAAACTATTTCAAGGAATAGAATTTAGGGCTAGGAAGGCATGAGCTGTATAACATGTAGTGCAAATAGTTTATCATCATTGTGGGTGGGCTAAGGTCATATAGCCATTAAGTAATAAGTAATTAATCTGTGTTGTATGTTTTCATTAAAGAAGCACTCCCATTAACATTTTTATGGCCTAAATGTATATGTAGTGTAGGTGCGTTAATATACTCATTGATTGCCATCTTCTCTAATTTCCAGCGCCGCTCCGGTTCTGTTCCGAGTCACATGATGACTACTCTGACTTGCCAGATCTCACTGGGGTCTATGTATGAGCCGGAAGATGCTATTACAATATAAGTGTATGGAACCTCATTCCGATGCTCCATAGACTTACATTGTGAAAGTGACTTCTGTCTCACGCATAGACCCCAGTGAGATCCAGAGTGTCAGAACTTCAATCTCGCAACCCACAAGAGGATCGGAGCGGTGCTGGGAACCGGAGAAGATTCTGGTCGGTGAGTATTTTAATGCACCTACACTACATGTACATTCCCACAGGTTTAGCCTCTAAAAATTGTTAATATTAGTGCATCTTTAAAGTTGCAGGAGAACTGAATGACTCCAATAACAGCAGCTCGTTATTAACTAATTTAAATATTATAACTACATCTACGGTTCAATCAGGCAGCTCATTCCAACAACAAATGTGGCATTAGACTTAGGGTAAATGCACGCATTGAGCAGATAATGCAGATTTTGTAGCGGAAATTCACCCTTAAATAGAAAAACGGAGAAAAGCACACATTGATCTACTACACACTGGTTTTAAAATGGTTTGACCGGTGGTCATTGTAGCCTTGTTTCATACTATGTTATTTTTGGTCGGGAATTCCCATGTCAGCCATTCATGGATTTGATGAGAATGCCTGTCTATATGCAGCAGCCAGAAGCGACCAGGATTACGGGAACACCAGGGTGAGATGTTCCACTTGGTTTCTGTAGGTTCCATCACTTCCATGGGAGCTACAGAAACAGCGCAGCTTAGCCCTCTTGGATATTTTTTATATTCCCAGCCACTTTTGGCTATATAAACATATAGCGGGGGAGAACACACCTTTAAACCAATTTAACTAAACTAACTAGGGTGTCCGGCACAAATGTCCGGTCCCGATCATAAATTTCCTCTGCTTTGCACAAAATTGCCAAAGGGAAACTGATCACATTTTTCTATGGGATCAGATTTAGGTCTCTTGCCAACAACTTCAGTGTCAGAAAAGAAAAATGTTGCACACGCCATTTCTCTGTCTATCAATGGATCTTGGACCACTATACAAAGCACACAACTTTGATTGGACACAACTGCCATAAATTAAAAGGATTATTTCCAAAATATTAAGTCATCCCCTACGCACACCTCCTCTCCGTTCAAGATGAGAGAGCCCTTTCCCGGGATCCAGAACCCCATTCTTGGGATTCTGGGTGTTCCAGAGGTAGGACCCCCAACGATTATTAATTGTCTGCTATCTCATGGATAGAGGATAATTTAATAATCTGGGATTAATTCTTTAAACCAGCCTAAATTTTTGCAATACCATACAAAGGCATAATTGGCAATGGTGCATAATAAATACTATCATAAGAAACATAACATCAAAATATTGTTTAGAAATAAGAGCTAAAAACTAGACTTGCCTTCTATCGATGATAAAATATAGTCTGTATTTAGAGGGAACCTTTCACCAAGTTTTCCCCATATAAACTAAATCCTAATCCTCCTGTGCTGTCTGCTAATACCACACGGTACACAGTCTGACAGGGGCCGCCGGACTGTGCTCGGCACTGCCTCTATCATCGCAATCGGCTCTGATTGACGTGGCTGCCGTCTCCTACGTCATCCACAGTCTGTTGTGTCCTCACAGCTCTTGTTCTCTACTGTGTAAGCTTGAGCGTTGAACAGATTGTGCATGATGTAGGAGATGTCAGCCACGTCAATCAGGGCAGACAATTGCGGGGATAGAGGAAGCGCTAAGCACGGAACAGCGACACCCATCGGGCCAAACGGTACTGCTTAGCATGAACAGGTTGCTGGATAGCTACTAAAGACAACTTAAAGGTGGGGAACTTAGTTTATTTAGGGAAAAATTGGTGACAGGTTGCCTTTAACTGTCAGGTTTACATGGATTCTTGAGTTTACAAGTCTACAAAGTGCTGCAGATTATATCTGATTCAGTAGGAAACATTACCCCAGAATACTCCATTATCTCAACAGATCAATCATAAAGTACGGATGGGCAGAGGTATAGGGGAATTATACAGCCGATGATTATGCACAATCTGCAAAATAATTACTATACAGAATACAAATATACATGTTATTAAATGGTTGCCAAATAGCTGTGATACCACTTACATCTATGGGAAACAAAAGGATTGGTCAGAAAATAAGTCCTCCAATCAGATCTTTGGTTTCCTATACAAGAAGTTTACCAAATATTGAATTGTTGGTAGATCACTTCACAACTAGCAAGGTTACTCTACAAAAATCTAATATTTATATCAAAAAGTTGTTCTCAAAAAGACAAGTTATCCCCTATCCGATAGGAGAAACTTGTGGATTGTTGGGGTCTGAACCAGTGGAACCTTCCATTGATCCCAAGATCGGGGCTCTGAAACCGAGTTTTGAATGGAGATGAACATGCTCGACCTCAGCTCCATTCATTGTTTATAGGGCTGCAGGAGAAAGTTGAGAACTGTGCTCAGCTATTTCCAGCAGTCCTACAAAAAAATGAATGTAGTGGAGGTCGGACATGTACATTTCCGCTCCATTGAAGACGGGGCTGAAACCCGATTTCTGGATTCCAGAGCCCTGATCTTGGGGTCGTTGGGGTCCAGCGGTCGGATCCTCAGTGATCAGCATGTTGTCCCCTATCCTATGGATTGGGTTTTAACTTCCTTTTTTAGGAATAACTCTTTAAAAACAGATACTGTAGACTTTGGGAGAAAAGCTAGATCACTCATTGAGGCAATTTGATTCATAGAATTTCCATAGATGTAAATAAAAGCCGGCAACATTTCCTAGCTGTGTGATCTTGGGATTTTTATGGGCATCTACTGTAAATAATTACTATATCGTCAGTGGTGTCACTTGAAGCTCATGGGCCCTAAGGCAAAAGCTCCAATGGGGCCCTCAATTATTACAAGTTTTTAATAGTAATGATCTTTTCATATAGACCAAAGAGACTTTTTGGGCCCAAGGTGCAATTGCAACCCCTGCCCCTACTATTACCCCTGGATAAAGTAATGTAGGAAACCAAAAATTACTTTAGTTATAGACTATGACATATAGCAATGCCTGCTTAGCATATAAAGAGATTTGCACGCCATCATCACACAGAAAGGCATACAATTAAATACATAGCCTGTCGAAAAGTGCCACCTATTGGTCAGAATATAATGATAATGCCTATATATGTTATTTAATATGGTTTGAACTTGGTGTGGTATTAGAACTGTATCCATTTGACCACAGTAAATGATTAATTTTCTTGGGTTGAGTATCTACATCATACATTAGTTAGTTCATGCTTCCTAGGGCATTAAATTCTGAACTCATTTTCAAGCAAGTCGCCCCCTACTGGTCGAGTATAATTCGCATATCACAAATCTGGTCAAATTAATACTGCAGCTAGAATAGAATAAATTGCCCGTGACCGGGTGTTACTGCACACTCCTCCATTACTGCTCAGGAATATAATAAAAGGAAAAGCAAGTAATCTAATCTGTCTACAAAGGCCTTTCACCAGCGAGGATCTTGGCTTTCAATGCAAATGTTATATTAAGTTTAACACATTTTTCGTAGCAAGAATAAGCATGTTCCAAACACGCCACGAACAAAGTGATGTTGAGTTTAGGGATTTATGGATGGCTTCTTAGCTGCCAGCTCAACATATGTCATGTAGCAAGGAACCACATAAAAGTGGCCGATGTGCAGAAGAAGACCCAAAAATTCAGGATGGTGCCCATTTGTCTTGGTCACCCATCCAACAAGTGAACGCAAAACTTGACCCAGGTCATAAAAATACACAAAAAGTACATTATATTGAGACATTTACTGAAGTTGAACTTGTGTGTCATTTGGTAAAATAACAGAACCGGCTAAACAGGTGAAGTGGTGGCGTTTTGCAGCCAGCGAACACCCAGGGAGAGGGGGCATCACATGAGTGTCACCCCACCCCCACCACTTCTTTCAGCGTCCCACACCATCACCTCCCCTAATCCTTCAATAACTCCTTGAAGTTTCTATGTACTTCACCAGACATTCAAAAGCAAGAAAGAAAAAAAAAAAAGCCTAGAGTGAATAAAGAGCCTGAAATGTGGACTAAGGGCTCTCCTTACCTTTGTCTTGGCCAGAGACCAGAAGGGTCAGATATGCAGCATAGAGCAGCAAGAACTTCTTACACCTGCAAGAAGGAAATGTCTTAAGGAATTGTGACATGTAAATGGGCAGAACATGACCCGATGCCGCTCATAGGGACACAGTACAGCAAAAGAGGCTCATACAAAGGAATCCTAACAATAAGTGCACAGACATGGACTACAAGGACTTGTGCACAAAGTAGCATGGAAGTTACAAGATGCCAGGCAGGAGGCACACAGCAGTGTCAGCTCTGGGCACAGCACACCTGAACACTGCAGCCCATCATACACCAGCAGGAAACATACAAAGTAACTTCAGACAATCAGCAATGAGCTCTGCTACAATGAGAGTATGCAGCTCCTTACCTGAGGATCATCTCCAGGGTGTCAGGTCAGGGGATCTTGGAGGAGTCCTGCAGCAACCACACACTCTCTGCACTGCACACACTCACTCACACCCGGCTGTTCACTGCTTTGTGATAAGGCTGGAGGGTGCAGGGCATTGGAGCTACTGTCTGCAGGGTCCTAGCGCCCACTCCTCCTGCCTTCATCTACATAAGGCAGAGCTGATTAGTGCATTCTTTACACTAGCTGTCAGTATTTGCTCTGCACAGGAGCTGTGAACAGGTCAGTAGATGTGGAAGATCATTTGTTAGGACACAGGAAACAAAACAAAAATTAGCATGATAAATACAGTATTGAGTAAAGTACTGGAATTGTATCTGATGTAGGTAAAGTTCTAAACTAATATTAATATAGGAAATAGCATGAAAAATAGTAAAGTACTGGAATTGTATCTAATGTAGGTATTATTATTATTATTCTAATATAAAATAATTCATTTTAAATAATAGAAAAAAATGAAATTGTATCCAATGTAGATATAGGTCTAATATAAAATAATACATTATAAACCATATAAAAATAGCATGATAAATAGTAAAGTACTGTAATTGTATCTAATGTAGATATGGTTCTAATATAAAATACATTATAAATAATAACTAACATGATATATAGTGAGTAAAGTACTGGGATTGTATATAATGTATATATAGGTATAAAATAATATTAATATAAGAAATAGCATAATAAATAGTGAGTAAAGTATTGGAATTGTATCTATTGTATAGTTCTAATATAAAATAATTAGTGTTGAGCGAGGATGCTCGACACTGCTCGGTACTCGCCCGAGCATCTCACTACTCAGGATGTTCGTCGAGCACCGAGCATTTCCGGGTTACTCGGGCGGGAGCTCGGGTCTCCGCCCTGCACGTTTGGCGCTCTTTACAGAGCCAATCAACATGCGGGGATTACCAGCCAGTCACTGTAATGCCGCAGCCATGTTGTTTGTGGGCATTACAGTGATTGGCTGGCCGCACAGCGTCACCTCAAGTATTTAAAACCGGGCGCCGCCATCTTGGACACAGTCGCTCCGGATCAGCCAGTGTAGGGTCAGTGCTGCTGAGTTAGGGAGAGATATATAGTGCGAAATAGGTAGTGTAGGGTCTCTAAAGCCTGCAAAATCAAACAAACAGTCCTTCTCAGGACTAATATCCATCCAAGATATCAGGCAGGCAGGCAGGCTGTATAGGAGACGCAGTGGTTATACCAACAAACACTGCATTACAGTCCTGTGTGCTCCTGCTGGTCGAATTACTAGACTTATCCCCCGGTCTCAGGAGCCAGGAAAAATCCTTTTTTTTTTCATCTAAATCCTGTATTTTTTTTTCCCTCAGTCAGACTGTACAAATACGCGTCTTATTAACCTTTTGGTATCCCCACCCCCCCCCCAAAAAAAAAATTGAGTGTGTCTGTGACTGTTCAGACACCAATATATCTGTTTAAAAGAGTCTGGTGTAGGCCAGATAACTAGAACTGTAGTTTTGCAGTTCCACGGTTCAAATCACTGTATTATCCTGCTTTTGGCCTTTTTTCCGTAAAAAAAAACAGTAAGGCTATGTGCCCACGATTCAGAAATGCTCAGGATTTATTCCTGAGCGTTTCTGCATCTCCCTGTCAGAAATAAACTCATGCGGATTGTACATGCGGATTGTACATGTGGATTGTACATGCGTTTTCCTGCCAGGGACAAGCGGATGTGAAGCGTTCTTCACTTGCATTTCCGCATGCGGATTGACAAGCGCTTTCCAGGCGATTTTGGCATCACTTGGAAAGTGCTTGTCAACTTGGTCACACTATATAAATCCATGCAAATGGCATGGATTTATATAGTGTGACCGAAAGAATGTAAAAAAAATAAATAAATAAATCTATACTTGCCTTCCGATGGCCCGCGCTGTCTTGCTTCACCGTCCCGGCTGCCGGCAGCGGTACACTGAAGGACCTGCCGACGTCAGCGTCACGTGACCCGTCACATGACTATGACGTCAGCGCAGGTCCTTCAGTACATCGCGAACTGTCGGCATGCGAGGAGAAGTGCAGCGGGGGCCGCCAGAAGGTAAGTACAGTGGCATGTTAAAGTTTGGGCACCCCTGGTCAAAATTACTGTTATTGTGAACAGTTAAGCAATTTGAAAATGAAATGATCTCTAAAAGGCCTGAAGTTAAAGATGACACATTTTCTGTGTATTGTAGGCAAAAAAAATATGTATATTTCTATCTTTTACATTTTATAAATTACAAAAAGGAAAATGGGCCGAAGCAAAAGTTTGGGCACCCTGCATGGTTAGTACCTAGTAGCCCCCCTTTTGCAAGTATCGCAGCTTGTAAACGCTTTTTGTAGCCAGCCAAGAGTCTTTCAATTCTTGTTTGAGGGATTTTCATCCATTCTTCCTTGGAAAATTCTTCCAGTTCTGTGAGATTCCTGGGTCGCCTTGCATGCACTTCTATTTTGAGGTTGAGCCACATATTTTCAGTGCTGTTCAGATCAGGGGACTGTGAGGGCCATTGTAAAACCTTCAGCTTGCGCCTTTTGAGGTCGTCTATTGTGAATTTTGACGTGTGTTTAGGATCATTATCCATTTGTAGAAGCCATCTTCTTTTAAACTTCAGCTTTTTTACAGATGGTGTTATGTTTGCATCAAGAACTTGTGGAAATTTAATTGAATCTATTCTTCCCTCTACCTGTGAAATGTTCCCCGTGCCATTGGTTGCAACACAACCCAAAAGAATTATTGATCCACCTCCATGCTTAATGGTTGGATAGATGTTCTTTCCTGAAATTCTGTGCCCTTTTTCTCCACATTTACCTTTGATCATTGTGGCCAAAGAGTTCTATTTTAATCTCATTGGTCCACAAGGCTTGTTTCCAAAATGCATCAGGCTTGTTTCGATGTTCTTTTGCAAACTTCTGAGGCTCAATTTTATTGTGAGGACGCAGGAGAGGTTTTCTTCTGACAACTCTTCCATTAAGGCCATATTTCTGCACATGTCTCTGAACAGTAGAACAATGTACCACAACTCCAGAGTCTGCTAAATCTTTCTGAAGGTCTTTTGCAGTCAAGCGGAGGTTATGATTTGCCTCTCTAGTAATCCTACGAGCAGCTCTCACTGACATTTTTCCTGGTCTTCAAGACCTTATCTTGACCTCCACTGTTCCTGTTAACTGCCATTTCTAAATTACATTTAGAACTAAGGAAAGGGCAACTTGAAAACGCTTTGCTATCTTCTTATAGCCTTCTCCTGCTTTGAGGGCCTCCACCATTTTCATTTTCAGAGTGCAAGCCAGCAGCTTAGAAGAACCTATGGCTTCTGTGGCTTCTGTTCTTTGGCACAAGGTTAGAGGAGGCTGGGTTTTTTGCATCACCTGGCCTTTCCTAACGATGATATTGATAGTGATGAAGTCATAACCCTAAAAGGCTAATTAAGGTCTGGAACCTTGGTCAAAGTTATCTGAGCACATAAATCTGCAAGGGTGCCCAAACTTTTGCATTGGTCGATTTACCTTTTTGTAATTTATAAAATGTAAAAAATTACAATATAAATATATTTTGCCTAAAATACAAAGGAAATGTGTCATATTTAATTTTAGGCCTTTTAGAGATCACTTAATCTAAAACTTGCTTAACTGTTCACAATAACTGTAATTTTGACCAGGGGTGCCCAAACTTTTACATGCCACTGTATATATTTATTTTTTATTTTATTCTTTTTTTTTTACAGTTTCTATGGTACCCGGGTCTAAATACAATATTTCTTATATATTCATGTATGGAGTGCCGAAGTTCTTTTTGCAATTGAGATTACTTTTTTCTTCAGAGCACCCGAATAGACCAGTGAGCGACTCCTCTCTTTCTTCTATTAATCATTTTTGGGATCCCGCTCCTGGAGCATTGCAGCAGGTACGTGTTCACACTATTAGAAGTTTGACAGCCTTTTTTCTGACCATGTGTCCCTCCCATTCAGTCACAGGTGGTTTTAACTAGCTCTACCAGCCCATACATTGTAGGTTAAAAGCCCAAGCAGAGACATATTGTCCATACAGGCTTACAGCCCAAGAGTGGCATATCCAGTGGTAGCGTAGCGTAGTTTCCCATCATACGAAGGTGACCTTGTCGTGGTTGATGGGCACACATAAATTGGCCAAATTATGCGCAAAAAACCTTCATTTTTCAAAGTGACATTAGTCTAGATACAATATTTCTTATATATTCATGTATGGAGTGCCGAAGTTCTTTTTGCAATTGAGATTACTTTTTTCTTCAGAGCACCCGAATAGACCAGTGAGCGACCCCTCTCTTTCTTCTACAAAGGAAATGTGTCATATTTAATTTTAGGCCTTTTAGAGATCACTTAATCTAAAACTTGCTTAACTGTTCACAATAACAGTAATTTTGACCAGGGGTGCCCAAACTTTTACATGACACTGTATATACGGTATTTATTTTTTATTTTATTCTTTTTTTTTTTACAGTTTTTATGGTACCCGGGTCCGGAGGAGAGTCTTCTCTTCTCTAGACCTGGGTACCATCCGCACATTAGAATGCATGAAATGCGCATCTACATATACAGTGATGCGTAATCCATGCGATCTAATGCAAGTCAATGGCGGCGAAAACGCAGCACTTCCCAAAATAATTGGTAGTGCTGCGTTTTTTTCCACAATGATAATCTGCTGCGGAAATTTCTGCAGCATGTGCACAGCACATGCGGATTATCATTGGGGAACATGGCAAGCCTTCTACCATGCATTTTTTAAGCGTTTTTGCCGCTGCGGAAACGCTTAAAAAATGCATCGTGGGCACACAGCCTAATAGTGTCTCGCTGACTGTTCAGACACAAATATATCTGTTTAAAAGATTCTGGTGTAGGCCAGATAACTATAACTGTGGTTTTGCAGTTCCACGGTTCAAATCTCTGTATTATCCACCTTTCTGCCTTTTTTACATAAAAAAAAAAAAATTGAGTGTCTCGCTCAGTGTTCAGACACAAATATATCTGTTTAAAAGATTCCGGTGTAGGCCAGAGAAATAGAACTGTGGCTTTCCTCTTCCACTGTTCTAATCTCCTTTTCATTACCCTTTTTCCATTGATAGTGCGAGTGTAAGCTATTTTACTTCATTTACAATGGGCAAGGTGCGTGGCAAGGGACGTGGAACTGGACGTTCTGGTGATGGTGCGTGTAGAGGACGGGGCCGTGGCCAAGGTGAAAATGTGCCACAACCAACAGCCACATCTTCTCGCTCCCACTTCTTGACCGAATTACTAGGGAAGCACACTACAACACCAGTATTGCGAACTGATCAGTGAGAACAGGTTATTAATTGGATAGCAGATAATACTTCCAGTTACCTGGGCACCACCACCTTTGGTCTGTCTTCCACACGGTCAAGTTTTAGTAGCCGTGAGTCTCGACCACATACTCCTCCTCACCCTGATGCTCCTTCCTCCCACCATGCCGAGTGTCGTCAGACATCAACTGATCCCACAGTTGGACACTCTGAAGAGCTGTTCACTGGTCCATTTCCATATTTGTGCCCCTCGCCTGCTCCGCCTGAAGTGGTGGAAGAGGAGATCCCATGTAGCGATGCCAAAATATTTGAACAGCCACGGCCACAGGAAGTCGACGCTGGCAATTTGTCACAAGAGGTGGACGATGACGAGACACAATTGCCACGAAGTCAGGAGGAGGATCGTGGTGCGGAAGTGGAAGAGGAGGAGGTGGTGGATGATCTAGTAACTGACCCAACGTGGCAAGAGGACACGCAGAGCGAGGCCAGTAGCACACAGGGGGAGGGAGGCCGAGTACCCCAACAGGCAGGAAGAAGCAGTGTGGTGGCCGCACACAGAAGGCGGGCAACAGCTCCTCGTAACACCAACACGGGGGACATTGCCAGTACAACCGGTAGGTCTTCCAGAGTCTGGAATTTTTTTAAAGACTCTGCTGATAACCCCAAAAAGGCCATTTGTACCACCTGCCATGCCAGCATCAGCAGGGGTGACAAAACTACCAGCTTGACCACCACCAGCATGATCAGGCACATGTCAGCAAAGCACCCGACTTTGTGGGGTGAACCCCAGGGTCCACGACCAGTGTCAGTGGGTGTCACCACTGCTTCTTCCACTGTTCTGCGTGTAAGAGAACCTCCTGTTGTGCGTGCAAGGCAATCCCCTGTCCATACTGCATGCAAAGATGCCCCCTCCCCTCAGTCTTCACTTGTTATGGCAGTTTCTCAAGAAACAGCATCAACGTCCACGTCCCACCGCAGCGTTCAGTTGTCCATATCCCAGAGCTTTGAACGAAAGCGCAAATTCGCAGCCAGCGCCCCACAGGCCACAGTCCTAAATTCTCACATTTCACGACTGCTTGCGTTGGAAATGCTGCCTTTTAGGCTGGTGGAGACGGAATCCTTCCGCAACGTTATGACGGTGGCCGTCCCTCAGTACTCGGTCCCCAGCCGACACTATTTTGTCCGGTGTGCCATCCCCGCACTACACAAGCACGTGTCCCAAAACATCTGCCGTGCCCTCAACAACGCAGTTACTAGGAGAGTCCACCTGACAACGGACACGTAGACAAGTGCTTGTGGCCAGGGACGGTACATCTCCCTGACTGCACACTGGGTAAACATAGTGGAAGCCGGGACCCAGTCGGACCTTGGGACGGAACACATCCTCCCCACACCGAGGATTGCGGGCCCTATGTCAGTCAGAGTTGCCCCCACAGTGTACAGCTCCTGCGACTCATCCTCCTCCTCATGTTCAGCCTCCATCTCAGATATCACCACATCAGTTACAAGCTGGAAGCATTGCAGTACTGCCTCAGCCAAGCGGCAACAGGCTGTGCTGAAACTCATAAGCTTAGGTGATAAACCTCACACTGCTTGTGAGTTGTGGACAGCTGTGAAAGAGCAGGCAGATCTGTGGCTGAGACCGCTGAACCTACATCCAAGCATGGTTGTGTGTGACAATGGCCTTAACCTGGTGGCGGCTCTGAGGCGAGGCGAGATCACACACGTACCATGCCTGGCTCATGTGCTTAACCTCGTGGTTCAGTGGTTTCTTAAATCGTACCCTGAGTTGCCAGATCTGCTTGTCAAAGTACGCCGCCTGTCAGCTCATTTTCGCAAGTCGGCTACAGCTTCCGCCGCCCTTGCTGTGTTGCAGCAGCGTTTGCAGCTTCCGGCACACTGGTGTGTGATGTCCCCACACGTTGGAACTCTACCCTCCACATGTTGCAAAGGATTTGTGAGCAGAAGAGAGCAGTTGTGGAGTACCAGCTGCAACAAGGCCGTCGATATTCATGTCAGTGTCCACACATAAGACCTCAGGAGTGGACCTGGATGTCTGACATATGTACCATCCTGACAAACTTTGAGGAGTCCACCAAGATGGTGAGTGGCGATCATGCCATCATTAGCGTCAGCATCCCACTTGTCTGTCTTTTGCAACGCTCTATGCTGAGAATTAAAGAGGAGGCATTGCAGCCAGAGTATGATGAGATGGATCAAGAAGCCGTAACGGGCGATTACACACAGCCCAGCCTCATCTCATCTCAACGTGCATTGGGGGACAATGAGGGAGAGGAGGAGGAGGAAGAACAGGAGCTGGAATCATGCGCTGTAGACGGTAGTACCTGTACAACTGTCATACCGTCGGTTCAGCGTGGGTGGCCTGAGGACAGGGGGGGGGGGGAGGAGGAGGAGAGCATGGTCAGTCGTCATCTTGGTGAGGACACGGAAGTCTTGCCCGTTACCAGTCTTGCACGCATGGCTGACTTTATGTTACGCTGCCTTAACCGTGACCCTCGCGTTGTCAAAATGTTGGGTGACAGTCATTACTGGTTGGTGACACTTTTAGACCCCCGTTACAAGGAGAACTTTCACTCTCTTATTCCTGAGGTGGAGAGGTCTACAAAAATGGGGCAGTACCAGAAGGCCCTTGCTGCAGAACTGTTAAAAAAATTCCCATCTGAACACTCTAGCGGCAGAGGTCACAGTTCATTGCCCAACCAAGGTGTACAGGCAAGAGAGACTCAACTCCAATCCAGCAGAGGCAGGGGAACACTTTCAACGTTCTGGGACAGTTTTCTGAGACCCGCCCAGCTTACAGGCCCTGAGGCGCGGGATACTCTCACAAGGAGTGGAAAGTTTCAAAAGATGGTGAGGGAGTACTTGCCGACCGTACCTGCGTCCTCCGTGATTCCTCTGTGCCTTTTAATTATTGGGTATCCAAGCTGGACACTTGGAATGAACTCGCTCTGTACGCCTTGGAGGTCCTGGCCTGCCCTGCCGCTAGCGTGTTATTGGAGCGTGTTTTTAGTGCCGCTGGGGGAATTATAACTGATAAGCGCACTCGCCTGTCAACTGACAATGCTGACAAGCTGACCCTTATCAAAATAAACAAGGGCTGGATTGGGCCAGACTTCTCATCACCACCAAATGACAGCAGAGTAACATAAAGTCAAATCCACTGTGTTATTTCGGGAGGTGTATTCCCATGCACCGCTTCACACCCACACATGGGTATACGCTTCCTCGTTTCGGCTGTATTTTGCTCTTCTCCTTATCCTCAGCCTCCACCACCACTATACCACCAGGGTGACCGTGGTCCGTGTTGCCAGCATTGCAAGTTCCTCCGTCCTAATTTTTGGAAGCTTTTGCTTGGAAGGCATAGGCAAAGACTATGGGAGACCCACTCCCCAATAATGGGAATAATGTTTTTAATATCCTGTACTGCATGGCTCTTGTTTGCCAGCATTGCAAGTTCCTCCGTCCTAATTTTTGGCAGCTTTTGCTTGGAAGGCATAGGCAAAGACTATGGGAGACCCACTCCCCAATAATGGGAATAATGTTTTTAAGATTCTGTACTGTATGGCTCTTGTAAGGGGCATGAAAGCCGTCTTGTTAAACCACTCTGAACTCCACAGCTGTTCCAAGGGGCATTAAAACCGTCTTGTTAAGCTACTCTGACCCCCACCACTCTTCCAAGAGGCATTAAAACCGTCTTGTTAAGCTACTGTGACCTCCACCACTCTTCCAAGGGGCATTAAAACCGTCTTGTTAAGCTACTGTGACCTCCACCACTCTTTCAAGGGGCATTAAAACCGTCTTGTTAGACCACTCTGAACTCTGCAGCTCTTCCAAGGGGCATTAAAACCGTCTTGTTAAGCTACTGTGACCTCCACTACTCTTCCAAGGGGCATTGATATTGTCTTTTTATTCCACTGTTACCTCCACCACTCTTCCAAGGGGCATTAAAACTGTCTTGTTAAGCTACTGTGACCTCCACGTCTTTTCCAAAGGGCATTAAAACCATCTTGTTAAGCTACTGTGACCTCCACCACTCTTCCAAGGGGCATTAAAACCGTCTTGTTAACCCTCCGTCACATACAATATCGGTTCTAACGAGTTCACATACAATGTGACTGTCAGGCGCAGGCTAGACAAATACCTATAATATCTAATGTTTGCAATTTCTGTGCTCTAAAAGTGATCAGTGACCTTCATAGGGATGTAATAAAAGAGACTACACATAATCAGGTGCAAAATAAAAACATTTACTTAACATAAAACTAATAACTCTGAAATACAAACATTTCAAAACTCCCGCCAAATAGTCCCCAGTTCGACTCTGTCAAAAAACTCTACAAAGAAAATTTATGGAAACAAACTTAATTTTAAGGTACCTTAAGTACTATTAAACACATATTCAATCAGAATTAGATCCTGAAGTTTCCCCAGAAAAATTACACTTGCAGAGCAAAGAGCAAGAATTACACATCATTTTTGCATGTGTCAGGCAGATTGCATTATGACATTTGTGACATTCATAATTAGAAAGCCTTCTGATTCCGCTTTCCGTGGTGCAGGTGGTGCATCTCCTTCTTTTGGGAGGTGGTGCAGGTGGTGAATTTTCACTATCATCTTCTGGGCGGAATCTTGTGAGCTGAACTTGAAGGCGAGAGGGGATACCGATTGTTTTCATACTTCTCCTGCGTAGCTCTCCAAGCACTAGTTCATGGGCCAATTTTTTCAGATAGAATCGTCTACGGAGTGGTTCAAGCTTGTTTTCAAGGTAAATGACTTGTGAATTTATACCACCCAAATTCAACATAGCAAAAAATATGACCATTGGCCAGCGTTTGGTGTTTCTGCTGACGTTGAAAGTTGAGCACATCTGATCAGCTGTATCAACACCCCCTGTGGTTGCATTATAAAATGTAATTATCTCCGGGTTTTTTTGTGCCTCAGTCCCAGGATCGATGGCATCATCATCATGAAGTGTTGATAGAAGAAGTACAATTTTTTTGCTTGTGGTACATAGGAAACCAAAACCTTTCCATTATGGAATGCAAACATACTGCTGTACTGTTGTCTCCCTTTCACACTTACAAACTGTGTAGGCAATTCTTTTTTATTTTTTCTTACAGTTCCGACATATGAAAGCTTCTGCATTTTCAGATAATCAAACAGATCACAATTTGAAAACCAATTGTCAGCTGTTATATTGCGACCCGATCCAAATAAGGGCTCAGCCAGTCTTTTTACAACATCACTGGGTTTGTTGCTGACACAGTAAGGACCTTCTGGTTGTTTTCCTGCATAAACTTTCAGGTTGTAAGTGTAGGTCTTACTGGCATCAACAAGGGCATACATTTTTATTCCATATTTGTTAGGCTTTGATGGAATATATTGACGAAAGGCACATTTACCACGAAAACCAGGGAGCATTTTGTCAATAGTGAGATTCTCCCCAGGGCAATAGCTTTTTTTACAGTTTTCAACAAATTTTTGGAATATATCACGAATTGGAGCAAGTCGGTCATGTGTTTTACGTTCGGTTCGGGTAGTTCTGTCGTCAAACCGAAGGCAACGAATTAGAAGCGTGAATCTGTTTATGGACATTACAAGGCCAAATTTTTCAACTCCATCCCCATCTTTACTCCAAAGTTCCTCCAAACTTTGTCTATTTGCCCTATAAGCTCCTGCAAGGTATAATAATCCAAAAAAAGCACGCAGTTCTATTTCATCTGTGGCCTTGATGGTTCTGTTGCAGATGAACTTGTCCTTTATAATGTCTATATATTGGTTGGTATATGTGACAATAGAGTCCAGAATGTCATCTGTGAATAAACTATTCCAGCATTCAACTGCAGTTTTTGCATTACTTGCAGTTCCTATAACTGCAGGAAGGTGAGTAATAATGTTTTGAGGTTCCCTACGTTTTTTCTGGAGTGGCTTCTTGTTCCATTGTTTTTTTTTTATCTTTTCCCATATAATAAGATTCTACATCTTCATCCTCATCACTGTCACCATCTTGCTCTGTTTCAGAATCCACTTCACATACTTCCACCTCATCATGAGAATCAATCTCACTTTCCTCTCCTAAATCCTCGTTCAGTGTGGGGTCTGCATCATCTAACAGCATGTTTGTTACTTCCTCAACATCAAGGTTTTTTGATAAATTGTACATTTTCCTCTCCATTTCAGCCGATAATCTGAAGCAAGAGAAGGAATATGTGTTAGGGAACTACTGTATATGCCTGAGCAGCACACTTTCTTTTTTAATCTGCCTTATTTCTATGAAATATCCCCACACTTTGTGCTATACATTCATAAAACAAGCTAAATAAACAATTGTGATGGATAAAAACATAAAATACCAACCTTATTGAGTGTGACGTGTTCACATACAATGAGCCTGAGAGATTAGCGCAGTTATATCTGTCCTCCTGAAGCTCTGCAATCCAACTGTGGTATGAGGTTTCACAGAGCTGCTAGAGACAGGAGACTACCTGGAGGGAGGGGATTTCCTCACAATCTGGTGAGGAAGGAGAAATGAAAGTAAAAGAGATGTGCCTGTCAGGCCTATTGTATGTGATGGAGGGTTAAGCTACTGTGACCTCCACCACTCTTCCAAGGGGTATTGATATTGTCTTTTTATTCCACTGCGACCTCCACCACTCTTCCAAGGGGCATTAAAACTGTCTTGTTAAGCTACTGTGACCTCCACCACTCTTCCAAGGGGCATTAAAACTGTCTTGTTAAGCTACTGTGACCTCCACGTCTCTTCCAAGGGGCATTAAAACCGTCTTGTTAAGCTACTGTGACCTCCACCACTCTTCCAAGGGGTATTAAAACCATCTTGTTAAGCTACTGTGACCTCCACCACTCTTCCAAGGGGCATTGATATTGTCTTTTTATTCCACTGCGACCTCCACCACTCTTCCAAGGGGCATTAAAACTATCTTGTTAAGCTACTGTGACCTCCACGTCTCTTCCAAGGGGCATTAAAACCGTCTTGTTAAGCTACTGTGACCTCCACCACTCTTCCAAGGGGTATTAAAACCGTCTTGTTAAACCACTCTGAACTCCACAGCTCTTCCAAGGGGCATTAAAACCGTCTTGTTAAGCTACTGTGACCTCCACCACTCTTCCAAGGGATATTGATATTGTCTTTTTATTCCACTGCGACCTCCACCACTCTTCCAAGGGGCATTAAAACTGTCATGTTAAGCTACTGTGACCTCCACCACTCTTCCAAGGGGCATTAAAACTGTCTTGTTAAGCTACTGTGACCTCCACGTCTCTTCCAAGGGGCATTAAAACCGTCTTGTTAAGCTACTGTGACCTCCACGTCTCTTCCAAGGGGCATTAAAACCGTCTTGTTAAGCTACTGTGACCTCCACCACTTTTCCAAGGGGCATTAAAACCATCTTGTTAAGCTACTGTGACCTCCACGTCTCTTCCAAGGGGCATTAAAACCGTCTTGTTAAGCTACTGTGATCTCCACCACTGTTCCAAGGGGCATTAAAACCGTCTTGTTAAACCACTCTGAACTCCACAGCCCTCCAAGGGGCATTAAAACCGTCTTGTTAAGCTACTGTGACCTCCGCCACTCTTCCAAGGGGTATTGATATTGTCTTTTTATTCCACTGCGACCTCCACCACTCTTCCAAGGGGCATTAAAACTGTCATGTTAAGCTACTGTGACCTCCACCACTCTTCCAAGGGGCATTAAAACCGTCTTGTTAAACCACTCTGAACTCCACAGCTCTTCCAAGGGGCATTAAAACCGTCTTGTTAAGTTACTGTGACCTCCACCACTTTTCCAAGGGCATTGATATTGTCTTTTTATTCCACTGTGACCTCCACCACTCTTCCAAGGGGCATTAAAACTGTCTTGCTAAGCTACTGTGACCTCCACGTCTCTTCCAAGGGGCATTAAAACCGTCTTGTTAAGCTACTGTGACCTCCACCACTCTTCCAAGGGGCATTAAACCGTCTTGTTAAACTACTGGGACCTCCACCACTCTTCCAAGGGTCATTGATATTGTCTTTTTATTCCACTGCGACCTCCACCACTCTTCCAAGGGGCATTAAAACCGTGTTGTTAAGCTACTGTGACCTCCACGTCTCTTCCAATGGGCATTAAAGCTGTCTTGTTAAGCTACTGTGACCTCCACGTCTCTTCCAAGGGGCATTAAAACTGTCTTGTTAAGCAAGTGTGACCTCCACCACTCTTCCAAGGGGCATTAAAACCATCTTGTTAAACCACTCTGAACTCCACAGCTCTTCCAAGGGGCATTAAAACCGTCTTGCTAAGCTACTGTGACCTCCATGTCTCTTCCAAGGGTCATTGATATTGTCTTTTTATTCCTCTGCGACCTCCACAAGTCTTCCAAGGGGCATTAAAACTGTCTTGCTAAGCTACTGTGACCTCCATGTCTCTTCCAAGGGGCATTAAAACCATCTTGTTAAGCTACTGTGACCTCCACAACTCTTCCAAGGGGTATTGATATTGTCTTTTTATTCCACTGTGACCTCCACCAATCTTCCAAGGGGCATTAAAACTGTCTTGTTAAGCTACTGTGACCTCCACCACTCTTCCAAGGCGCATTGAAACAGTCTTGTTAAGCTACTGTGACCTCCTCGTCTCTTCCAAGGGGCATTAAAACCGTCTTGTTAAGCTACTGTGACCTCCACCACTCTTCCAAGGGGCATTGATATTGTCTTTTTATTCCACTGCGACCTCCACCAGTCTTCCAAGGGGCATTAAAACTGTCTTATTAAGCTACTGTGACCTCCACGTTTCTTCCAAGGGGCATTAAAACCGTCTTGTTAAGCTACTGTGACCTCCACCACTCTTCCAATGGGCATTGATATTGTCTTTTTATTCCACTGCGACCTCCACCACTCTTCCACGGGGCATTAAAACTGTCTTGTTAAGCTACTGTGACCTCCACGTCTCCTCCAAGGGGCATTAAAACTGTCTTGTTAAACCACTCTGAACTCCACAGCTCTTCCAAGGGGCATTGAAATGTTGTTTTTAATTACCTCTAACCTCCACGACTCTTCCAACGGGCATTGCATTTCCTCCTAATTTTAGTCAGCTTTTGCTTTTCAATGCATAGACGAACACTAAGGGAGACCCACTCCCCAATAATGGGTAGAAGGTTTTTAGTACGCTGTAATCCACGTCTGTTTTAAGGGGCATTGCAGCTTCTCATAATTTTTGGAAAGCCTTTTATTCACTGCTTAGGCCAACAGTGTACAGGAGACCCAGTTGCTATGAATGGAAAAAACGGTTTAGCTAAGGCCCTCTGACCTCCATGTCACTTCCAAGGGGCATTGGAGTGCCTCGAAATTTTTGGTAGGCATTGCACTCACTGTATGCCCTATAACTGTGTAGCCGAACCGCTCCTTTTGGTACAGAAACATATCCTAAAAGACATGTGTGGTTGACTGGCCTGATATTGATGTGAATGGTCCCTGTTCCTCCTGCTCTTTCTCCTTTGCCACCACCTCATCCATCATTCATCACCTGAAGCTTTGTTTTAATGGGAGTCATAGAACTGGGATAGTAGCAGGAAAACCTCCAGAAATCCTCAGAGAAGGTAGGATATGTGCCAAAACGCTGACCACCTCAGGCCTAGCCGCTACTACATACATGCGCTTGCATTCCAAGGAACAGAAAGCTAAGGAGATGCATGGCCTCATGATCATGAATAATTTACTCGTTGTGTAGGAGGCCGACCACTGCTGCTGTCTACCTTCTGAACTTTGTGTTGAAGCCTGATTGACCCAGGACCCGCAATCCTCTATGTCTGGAGGACGTGTTGCATCCCAGTGTCCAACTGTGTCCTGGCTTCCACAATATTAACCCAGTATGAAGGCGTCAGTCAGATGGACCATCCCTGGCCACATTCACTTGTCCACGTGTTTGTGGTTAGGCTGTCCTTCAAATAGGGGTGGCTGGGGACCGAGTATGTACACCCGGCCGCCCCCTGGCGGCTGGGGACCAAGCGTGGACACCCGGCTGCCGGGCGGCTGGGGACTGAGTATGGATACCAGGCCGCCGACGCAGCCATGATGTGGTGGCCAGATTCCTCCTCCACATGCCTAAAAGGCCCAATTTCAAGTGCAAGCAAGCAAGCATTATGGTATTGAAGCCTGGGGGAGGAATGGGGGAGGTACAATTGAACACTGCCCTGGGACTAGGACTTGCTTGGGGATAGTTGCAAGTCTGCATCTTCTGATGCGGCAAGGATCACTTCTGATGGGCACACTTTTAGGCAGTGAGCTGGGTGTCAGAGATGCTTCCAGGGGTCTTTCCCATGCTGTTCCCATGTCTTTTCAGCACTGTATGCATGTGTCACAGAGCACATGGCCAGATAAGGTTGTAAAATGTTAAAATGACATTTCCCGGTGAATGCATTTGTCACGGTTGAAAGCAATACAAAAGTGCAAAAATGCATAAAAAATGCTACTTGTGAACATAGCCCAAGGTGTGGAGGAGTATTTTTGTTTTTGGTTATTTATTTTACCTTATACAGAAGTCTTTACCCTGGAAAGGAAGTTCCTTAACATATTTCACAGGAAAACCGTTTCAGTTTCGTTTTTGAGCGTTTTATTGTGAGCCCGTAAAAGTGGTTTAATACCTCTGACCACGTTGTTGACAGCAGTGACCTGGGAGTCAGAAATGCTTCCTGGGGCGATCCCCATGCTGTCCCCATGTCATTTGAACACTGTCACTATCGTTCTGGGCACTTTCTAGGCTTTCTACAGACTGCCGGGGGTGCCGCCGCAAAAATGCTCGGGTCTCCCATAGACTAACATTGGGCTCGTTGCTCGGGTCGAGCACCCGAGTATCACGGTGAGCTCGGCCCGAGCTTCAAGCTTGTGCTCGCTCAACACTAAAAATAATACTTTATAAGTAATATACAGTGGGTACGGAAAGTATTCAGACCCCTTTAAATTTTTCACTCTTTGTTTCATTGCAGGAAATTTGGTAAATTCTAAAAAGTTCATTTTTTTCTCATTAAAGTCCACTCTGCACCCCATCTTGACTGAAAAAAAAACAGAAATGTAGAAATTAGATATCCAAGTATATAAATACACATGAAAACTAGGATTTCTTACACAGCAAACCATTACCCTAGAGCTACACGGCTACGTGTGTCACGCGACAGAAATTCTCAGACAAGTCACGCGACCAAAAACATTTGTACAACTTGCTGTCATGTAAATATTTTACAACTGGGATTTTTCTATAAAAAAAAATCTGATCAAACCGCAGATACGTCGCATGTGACTTGCATTGAAGTCTATGGCAAGTAAGTCGTAACCAACCTATGACAGAGAATCCAACACATCCGGAAATATCTGAGACTTTGTGTCGCAGTTGTGTAACACAGGTACTTTAGATGCAGTGACACAGAAACACAGAGCAGCCAGTACAGGGTTAATAAACAAGGGGGATTTACTGTAACAGGGTCAATTTCCACGCAGGGAGTAACAGGGGAAATATGGGGACAACAAGGGGAGTAGCAGGTAACAGACTATAAACAACAATTCACAGTTGGGCTAGATGTAGCAAAGTCGACACGGTTGTAATCGGCAGTTTTACACTTAGCTGACTCTTGTTCCCCACAAGACCGTTGCCGGCTGATGCCGGTGTTGTTTTCTTCTGGCTTCCCCGCCTAAACAATGCTCCGTCTTCTGGCGGCAGCGGGCGGTCTCCGGTTTGACCCGCTGAGCCTCTAGTCCATAACACTGCACCTCACTTGCTCGGCTCCACGTCTTCTGGTGGCAGCGGGCGGTCTCCGGTTTAACCCGCTGAGCCCCTAGTCCATAACAGTGCACTTCACTTGCTCGGCTCCAAGGACCCAGCGTCTGTTCTCCCTCTAGTAGGGCTTGTCTCCCACTGTCAACTCCCTGCTTTCCCGTGCAAAATTCCTTTTTCTCCCTCTTCCTAGACACGCTTCGAGCTCCCCAGTCACCTAACCCCTGAGCTCTAACTCTGGACACGCCCCCAGCTTTCCGGTTATCTGACTCCTGTGTTCCCAGTCTGTCTTCCCCCTGCAACCAGAGGCACGGCCCCGGCAGTTCCGGATCCCTTGTTCTGAAAGTACTTACACCCCGTCTTCCCCCTTTACAGTTGCATGAGGTCGCAATGTGACACCATGGGAGATCAATATCGATGTGATTTTGCAATGCGACTGCCTTTTTTTCAGGTACTGATATATGTATACACACACCTACATACACTGTTCAAAAAAATAAAGGGATCACTTAAACAACAGAATATAACTCCAAGTAAATCAAACTTCTGTGAAATCAAATTGTCCACTTAGGAAGCAACACTGATTGACAATCAATTTCACATGCTGTTGTGCAAATGGGATAGACAATAGATGGAAATTATTGGCAATTATCAAGACACCCTCAATAAAGGAGTGGTTCTGCAGGTGGGGACCACCAGCTGATCAACGGGGGGGTGTCGGGTGTTGGACTCTGGCCGATCAGACACTGATGACGTATCCTAAGGATAGGTCATCAATGAAAAAGTAGTGGACAACCTCTTTAAGCACAGATTAATAACTGGAAGCTCTTGGACTCCATGCAAAATCTGTAACAAGGCACTTGCCTACAATGCACAATTTATGATACTGGTGTTTTCAGATTTGACAGAGGGGCATTTGTACCTACTTCTGCTGGACCCTGCTACAGCTATGTCCTTATTATAGCTGTCATACTTGTTGGAACAATACTTTAAAGGTGCTCCGCCATCCTCGGGAAGTGTGTATAAAACATGTTCATGAAAAAACTGTACCAGTGTCAGTGTTTTCCATCAGTGTGTCATCCATGTGTCCCTTTTTACCATCACTATCATCAGTGTTTTTCACAGATGAAGAAAGAAATAAAATTCTCTTATACTTTGCAATGTTAAACACGGATGCCATCCGTGTGCTGTACGTGTTTTTCAAGGACCCATAGACTTATATTGGCCCTTGTCTTCCGCGCTGCCAGAAAAAAACGGACATGTCTCTGTGTGTGTTGTATGCACACATGGTCCATGTGAAGACACATATACGTGTGTAGCTCTATAGATTATATTGGGTACGTATGGCATCCGAAAAAAAAAAAAAAGGATACCACATGTAATGGAGAGACGGATATGTGAAGGGGGCCATAATAAAATATTTAAACAAGGAGCGAGGTGACTGGGAAGGCAAGGCACTGGGACGGGTCCACGCCAGCTTCTCCGCCCTCAGCTCTGTATGACTGACAAGCATCTCCCTGCGTTTCATGCTGCTCATGGTTCGGGCATCACAAATTACTAAACTATCTTTTATTTCAGTTAAAAAAATATTGATACTGATGGATGATGGCGTCATGGGATTTGTCACATGTTCTCATAAGCCACATTTCTGTCCCCAGAGTAACAAGATCGGTGACAATTTCATAGACATATCAATGAGAGCCAGAAGTCACTTTTTATACAGGAGCTTCTGTCACATTGTGATTTATGTTTGTTGGATGCAAATGTTCTCCTGGGGTCATGAATGCCACAAACTAATGTTTGACTGCTAACATTCTGCCAAAGTATTTTTGGAAACGATAAACACCCAACAAATTCCACATAAAGGAACCCGTGTGACTCCATCATAAAGGTGCATTTAAACTGCGTGATTCTCGGGAAGACGCGTTCCTGGGAATGTAACATGTTGACATGTCTTTTTAGTAATGAGTTCATATTACTGACAGTATAAATTTCTCCTGCAATGACTTAGTCTGGCCATTAGGGGTCAGCAAGGAACAAGTAAAGAAAAAGCCCGGGGATCTGTAAAAAAGCCCGGGAAACTCAGAACCAGGAAGTCCTCCGAGGAGACGAGACATGTCTAATACCCATGGGGACGTTTGGGAGCTTGTACAGACTGCAGCCAGACGGTGTGTCCAAGAAGACTACTTCTGAGTAACTGAGATATGTGACTGGTCACCAACTGTATAGTCAGTTAGGGAAAGCTAGTTAGTGATTCCAGTAGTGCTGAGAACTGCCTAGTGTATATCACTGTTGATGGACTGATCAGGCTTGATCCAGAGATTGTGAAGGATCTGGTATACTAAGACTCTGTGTACGTGGATTCTACAAAGGAGCCCTGTTGTGAACTACACTTTGAGACTGAGATTGATTCTAATTCCTGCTTACACCTGAATGTGCTGAAGAGCTTGGTGAGAAGGAGAAGCTGATCAAACCCTGTGGCCAGAGATCAGGGTCTAATAAAAGGTTTCGTTTGTTAACTGTTTATATATGTATTAAGTCTGAGAGCTTTTGACTCGCACAGGGGGATATGGGGACTCGGTACCCGGGCCTTTACCTTCTGTGGGATGTCACGGCAGTCGGCTCCCGGGCCCGTACTCTGGGGTCACCCTTTAAAAGAGGTTTTGGTTGACAGTTTGTCTCGTGACGCCACCTGTGGTTTCTGGTAATAGGTACCAGCGCTGCTGCAGACCTCCGGGGGTGATGGGATGGCAGCTTGGATATTTCTGCTCCCCACAGGCGGAGCGGGCCCCCGGGGCAGGGTTGATGGAAGGCATGCTGGTGAGAGATGTAGTGTAGGAGGGATGATGGCGCAGCGGCAATAACCGACAGAGACAGTGAAGTGCAGTCCTCTGATTTTACTCACAGTTGACAAGTTCCTCAGGTTACACTGCACAGGTTACTGCTTCCCGCGTCGTGCTGCGTTCACCAAGCAGGGGTTCAGAAGTCCCTCTGGCAATTCGAGAGTACTTATCGGGACCCCCTTCTATATGTTCCTTTCCTCAGCCGACTTCCCCCGCTGGGTCTCTCCCTCCTGCCCTGTGCCTCACAAACTGAGTCCCAAGAAGGCGTCCTCGGATCCCTCAGGGTCACCTGGAATTCCTTGATCCTACACGGTTACCTTTCTTGGCTACTCGAATGTAAGTCTGGCAACTGCACCATAAAGGTCAGAAGCCTCCGGTTTCCTAGCCGAGACCTGAAGTGACACGACTAGCCCAGGGACCGGTTCCCTTCTTGCAGCCTGGTCCCTCCGACACTTGGCAGATTAGGGCGTACGGGTGGCTTCCTGCTCCTTCCGTACCCCTGGGACCCCTTCAGTTACCGGAGCCTTCCTCCTCTGCTCCCCTCTTCTTCTCTCCTCTGCTGGGCCTCATTCACTAGGCCCACTCTGGAGCAGAGCTCCTGAAGAGCCCCTGCTCCTCTCACTAGACTCAGAACTCTCACTCCACTTACTGACCCCACTAACTAAGATGGCTCCCCTTTTTATATTCCTAACAAATGCTCCCCTAAACTCCTTCCTCCACTCACACCCACTACTTGGTTCCCCCTCACTCTGGTTCCCCCCACTCCAGCCAGGAACAGGGCTCAGCAGAACACAGTGCATCTTGCCCTTCCAGCCGGCCTGGAGCAGTGTAGTGTTGGATGCAGGTGTTAGGATCCCGGGCTGCACTCCTTTCCTTACCAGAGAGTGAAGCACCACCAGTTGTAGTACCTCTGTGGCGACTGAACCCTCAGGGGCGCCACACTCCCCCTTGGTAAAACACAGCACGTCCGCGGGCTGGAACAGAGCAAAAACAGGGTATTTTAGACACACAAAAATTTTTAGAATGCATTCACATAGAAGATTATAAACAAACTCGTCCATTTATGGGAGGCACATTTTCTTAAACGTTACTGGTTACTTTTATCAAACATTATAAAACTAGAACATTTCTTGTATAAAACATTTTCAGCCGGCTACAGCGCGATCCAGGTGTCCATTCTTTCTCAGCAAGGTGCAATATCAGCAGCATGAGGGACTCGTCCGAAAACCCTCAACGTAGGCCCTGGGCATAGGCGATCCAGGTCATGGACCACGTCTTCGGCCACGCCAAACGGGTTTTTGTTCTGAGGTCTGTGGTTGTATATATAAAACCGGTGGTTGTATATATAAAACCGATAAAGGGCACTTTAAGAAGCGCAAACTATCTACAGGTGTAAGTCTTTGGCTGCTCACAGTCCTCAGCCTGTCAGTCTTTTTTACAATGACGGGTAACTGGGTAAACACATATAAAACTTGTACACACAAAACTTTTTCTTTTTGTACCCTCCCGGGCAACTATATACAATTCAAGTTCAGTTCCATCTACTGCGCTCAGTAGTGGTGCTCCCTCCGGGGAAGTTCCTGTCCACCATAGGCTGGCCCAGCCGGGTCGTCAGCGCTATAAAGTGAGGGATTGCTTTGCTTCTCCACCCTGTGGACACTTAGGGCATACCAGCCCCTCTCTCCTCGATGCCTGGTGTAGGATACATAGTCACCAGGGTATAGGTCCCGATCCGGGTGTCCTTCTTTTAGGTGAGACTCCACGTCTCTACTATTGACGAACAGGTCCGTCTCGGCCTGGGGATTCCGGATGAACCCCCATCCTGCATCCAAGTTGAATTTTACCACGGTACCTTCAACTCTGGGACTGTGGGTCTGTCTGTCCTTGCGGGCCCGGGCATTCTCCTCCATGTTCCGAGCCTCTAGCCGCTCCCAGCGCACCCGCCGGATGTGCCGCTCCTTCTCTAGCTGCGCCAGCTCTCTCCTGCAGTGTTCCACTCTGCGTGCAGCTTCTGCTCTCGTCTCCTGGGAGAACCCCATGAGGTCTCCCCCAGGGTTTTCCCACACAATCTGGTCTTCATCGCTTCGTTAGACGGCGGAGGGTTCAGGAGTGGGTAATAGTGGGGGCCGTCGGTCCTCCACCTCTGCGGACCAATCCCATGGTCGGTGACCATACACCCACTCGGGTGTCGGGGGAGGCGGTTCCTTTAAGGGGCCCAGGAGCGGGCCAGTGCTACTGGCGTCCGAAGCTGACGGTTCGGGACTCTGAAGTACATCTAGGGCGTGCGCGCCCGGGGATGGGTAACTGGGAAGGAAGGCCCGGAACAGGTCCAGGTCTTCCTTGCTCGGAGGCGGAGGGCCTTGCATGGATGTCAGGAGCGGGCCTGCGTCAGTAGCGCCCGAGGTTGATGGTTCTGCCGGGGGGCCCAGGAGTAGGTCAGCGCTTCCAGCGCCCAGGACAGGGAGACTGCTCCTACCTGCTCCCGCGGCCGCTCCTGTGCTGCGTCCTGCCTCCTGGCACTGGTCCGGCTCCGCCAAGGCTGGGGCGCTGCCTGATCCTTGCAGCGCTGGTTGCCACCTAACCGCCAGCCTCTCCATCATCTCCTTCGTCCAGCCGGCGATGGCGTCTTGCTGGGCCCTCTCCATTCTCCGGCTCAGGTCCTCCATCCCGGTGTAGAGGAACTCCGCATCCTCCCGGGACAGCTGGGAAACCATCTCCTCCAGGGTGAGGGATGCCTCATGTCGCAGCAGGCCTCTGGCAGGGACTCCTGATGCACTTCCCTTCATGTTGCCTGCCGGGTGTGGTCTGTCTAGACACTGTCTCCACTGTTTTTATCCTCCTCCTCTCCCCTTTCTGGGGCGGTCCCATGTCTGCTTGCTGTCGGTCACAGCTGGGGGCGTCTTCCTCACCTTGATGGACACATCTATGTGTACGGCTACAGTTGCAGGGGGCGGGTTGAGCTTTTGGCGCCACTCTGGGACCCGGCCCACGATGGGAGGCTCTGTATTGTTGTCCTTGATCACGCCCATAGTGGCGCCCGTTCTTCTGGGGCGGGCGCCTCATTCAGTATTAAACAGTGCAATTACGGCACACAGTACCCGGTGGCAACGAGCACGAAATCCTGTTCGTGACGCCAGGAAGAGTGTGACTCGCCCAGGGGAATATGGGGACTCGGTACCCGGGCCTTTACCTTCTGTGGGATGTCACGGCAGTCGGCTCCCGGGCCCGTACTCTGGGGTCACTCTTTAAAAGGGGTTTTGGTTGACAGTTTGTCTCGTGACGCCACCTGTGGTTTCTGGTAATAGGTACCAGTGCTGCTGCAGACCTCCGGGGTTGATGGGATGGCAGCTTGGATGTTTCTGCTCCCCACAGGCGGAGCGGGCCCCCGGGGCAGGGTTGATGGAAGGGATGCTGGTGAGAGATGTAGTGTAGGAGGGATGATGGCGCAGCGGCAATAACCGACAGAGACAGTAAAGTGCAGTCCTCTGATTTTACTCACAGTTGACAAGTTCCTCAGGTTACACTGCACAGGTTACCGCTTTCTGCGTCGTGCTGCGTTCACCAAGCAGGGGTTCAGAAGTCCCTCTGGTAATTCGAGAGTACTTATCGGGACCCCCTTCTATATGTTCCTTTCCTCAGCCGACTTCCCGCGCTGGGTCTCTCTCTCCTGCCCTGTGCCTCACAAACTGAGTCCCAAGAAGGCGTCCTCGGATCCCTCAGGGTCACCTGGAATTCCTTGATCCTACACGGTTACCTTTCTTGGCTACTCGAATGTAAGTCTGGCAACTGCACAATAAAGGTCAGAAGCCTCCGGTTTCCTAGCCGAGACCTGAAGCGTCACGACTAGCCCAGGGACCGGTTCACTTCTTGCAGCCTGGTCCCTCCGACACTTGGCAGATTAGGGCGTACGGGTGGCTTCCTGCTCCTTCCGTACTCCTGGGACCCCTTCAGTTACCGGAGCCTTCCTCCTCTGCTCCCCTCTTCTTCTCTCCTCTGCTGGGCCTCATTCACTAGGCCCACTCTGGAGCAGAGCTCCTGAAGAGCCCTTGCTCCTCTCCACTCAGAACTCTCACTCCACTTACTGACCCCACTAACTAAGATGGCTCCCCTTTTTATACTCCTAACAAATGCTCCCCTAAACTCCTTCCTCCACCCACACCCACTGCTTGGTTCCCCCTCACTCTTGTTCCCCCCACTCCAGCCAGGGACAGGGCTCAGCAGAACACAGTGCATCTTGCCCTTCCAGCCGACCTGGAGCAGTGTAGTGTTGGATGCAGGTGTTAGGGTCCCGGGCTGCACTCCTTTCCTTACCAGAGAGTGAGGCACCACCAGTTGTAGTACCTCTGTGGCGACTGAACCCTCAGGGGCGCCACACTTTCTCTTTGCTCTTGTAGGAAGAGAAGCTGTACACTGTATAGGTAACGCTTTTGGTTAAATATACATATGAGTGTTCTCTAAGGGGAAAACAAGGGTACCCAGATCCCATTGTATTAGTGTGGGAGGAGGGTGTAAGGTTATATTCCTGGGAGGACCACGTGCCACATCCGCGGTAACATCCTGGGTAGGCCCTGTACTGAATAAAATGGGAGCGGAATAGCCCAGGGGTAGTTTAGCTCATTCCCGCGAGATTGGCACTTGGGCTCTCTCGGGCTGCATAACTTGTATTTTGTGTTAGTGGCTGTTGTAGCCCATATTTTGTAGAATCGTTTAACCCTGTCATTTGTGTGACCAGTATAAAGAAAGTTATTTGCCACTATACGAGGTCGGAGTCGCAGCGCCGTATCCCTTACACACATTCGACCGGCGTTCCGGTCGTTACAGGAACACTCATTTCTGTGCAGTGAAAATAGACTGACAATCACACGATGAACGAGCAAAACGCTTGTTTGTCAGGCGAAATGATCTTTTGTGCTGTACATTATTCTGTGTATACAGGACTTGTGCTGCCAAGAGCAATGGCAGCCTATGCATATAGAACAATCTATGATTGATCATTCTATGCACATATGAAGCGCGGTCTGCTGGCCTAAACTGGCTATTAAACTGCCACCGACTGTCAAGCATTTTGCCAACCACCAGTCATTTAATACAGCACATCAGTTGTAAATGCCTCAGTCCATACATCTGACGCGCCCCTGGGCCTGTGTCGCGCTGCGTTGCGCATGCGGGAGCTTACCCGGAGCCGGATCTCTTGAGGGTTGTAGTCTCGTGGCGGTGATCCGGTCCGTGCCCAGGGAGTCAGACTAAGTGGCGCTGTATTAGCGGTAGATGTTGGACGACTACGCCACCCGTTGAGTACAGCTAAGGAGCTGCTGCTGCAGGGCAGACCGCTGAGGCCGGTGGTAGGATTGTGCAGCGTGATAGTATAACCCCCAACGGGAGGGGTATGGCCTCAGGGCAGCCGACGTGGATGATGGGGGTAGCAGGAACCACTCAGAGACGGTACGGTGTAGTTCAGGGTCTTTACTGGTGACAACGATAGACCCTCCCGGAGTACTGGCTAGCGATTGGGGCCTGGTCAGTCCTTGAGCAGATGGGATCTCCCCTGGCCAGGCGGAGTTGTAGGCCTCCCAAACTAACGATACTCTTCTGGCTACCTTGCTAGAAGCGGGTATAAGTAGCCCACGTCCCTGAGTGTACCGTGTGGTGCTCACCCGTATGGCCGGTGACTCGGGGCCTTCTAGTAGCTTCCGCTCCACGACGGCGGTGCTGGTCCCACGCGTGTGACCGTGCTTTCGGGTTTCTGGGCCAGAGGACCTGCAATCCCCTGCCGGTCGGTTTCTGCTGCTGGATAGGAGTTAGTCCCCACAGCCTCGGACTCCGGGTCCGGTGATAACTTCTCAGTCAGGGCGAGCTCTGCAGCTGCCAGCCCCTGACTCCTTGTAGCACTGCTCCCACAGAGCTCCTGATGTTCTTTCCTATATCTGCTTCTCTTCTCTGTCTCTACTTCTTCTCTACTCACTAACCCTGCTTCAGCCCTAGGTTTATATAGGGGAAGTTCTTCCCCTCCCAGGACTGGGCAGGAGGTGTGGCATGCACAGGATCCCTGACCAAGAGACCTCCCACCTGCTCTCAGACATAACATTGCCTTTACTGTGGAAACCAGACCCCTGGGGTGCCACACATCCATCATTCACAGTCCGAATGTCTGACTGTAGGTCTCCTGACCCAAACACAATAGCCTCATACATGCCTATAAGGCTTTTGCATTCAAATCAGGAGACCCATGGCTGGTCCTGACAACTGGTCTGCACTTGGATCATGAAAGTCAGTCGTGTCAAACCAGCCTTATGCTAGGCTCACATAACTGTATTTTCTTTCATCCAAGAGAATTGGGTCGATTATGCTAATCATATTCTGATCAGAGTTTAATCAGTGTGATTCGATTCTTTCAGCTGAGGAGAAGATGGAAAAAAAATCTCCATCTTCTCCATTCTGTCAGTCCATGAAAAGTGTGCCCTATAGACTAACACTGCTCTTAGTGTGATTCAGTGTTTTGTCAGATCGCACTCTGACCGAAAATATGGTCGTCTGCACGTTCCATAAAGGGTACGTTCCCACAATGAGCTTTTGGTGAGTTTTGATGTTGCAGATTTTCTGCAACATTTCTGCACCCAAAAAGTAATTTAGGATAGCATAATTACTTAATAACATCATCGGAAACGCTGGACTATGTCGGACCTGCGTGGGACCTTCTTTTTATAATAAATTTGGGAATGAGGGACAATGTCTTGTTTTTATTTCTCTTTTCATGTTTTTCAGGTTTCCATTTGTGGACTACGGCGGATTCCCTGAACTACGTTGGATTCCCTGAACTACGTCGGACCTGCATGTTTTTTTTTAAATAAATTGGTGAACCAGGGAAAAAGTTGGGGAGTGTTTATTACTGGGTTAGTAATGGGGGTGTCTGATAGACACCTCTCCATTACTAACACCATGGATTGATGCCAGCTGTGTTTTTGGACAATTCACATCTGACATCAACCTCAAGCCCCATTACTTCCCAGCCTGATAATATCAGCTTACAGCTATCTGCTCTACCTTTGCTGGTTTCATAAAATAGGGGGGACCCCAAGTCGTTTATTTCATTCATTTATTTTTTTATTTCTTAATTAGGTTAAACAAGCCTTTTAAAGCTGTACAACGAACAACATATGAAAAGCACTAAAGGCTGTAATTTTATAATATGTAGGGGGTTGTGAAATTATATATCTGTAGGATATCTATCTACAGTTAGGTCCATATATATTTGGACAGAGACAACATTTTTCTAATTTTGGTTCTAGACAACAAAACAATTCAGATGCAGTTGAAGTTCAGACTTTCAGCTTTCATTTGAGGGTATCCACATTATAATTGGATGAAGGGTTTAGAAGTTTCAGCTCCTTAACATTTGCCACCCTGTTTTTAAAGGGACCAAAAGTAATTGGACATATTAAATAATTGTAAATAAAATGTTCATTTCTAGTATTTGGTTGAAAACCCTTTGCTGGCAATGACTGCCTGAAGTCTTGAACTCATGGACATCACCAGAAGCTGTGTTTCCTCCTTTTTGATGCTCTGCCAGGCCTTCACTGCGGTGGTTTTCAGTTGCTGTTTGTTTGTGGGCCTTTCTGTCTGAAGTTTAGTCTATAACAAGTGAAATGCATGCTCAATTGGGTTGAGATCAGGTGACTGACTTGGCCATTCAAGAATATTCCACTTCTTTGCTTTAATAAACTCCTGGGTTGCTTTGGCTTTATGTTTTGGGTCATTGTCCATCTGTAGTATGAAACGACGACCAATCAGTTTGGCTGCATTTGGCTGGATCTGAGCACACAGTATGGCTCTGAATACATCAGAATTCATTCGGCTGCTTCTGTCCTGTGTCACATCATAAATAAACACTAGTGACCCAGTGCCACTGGCAGCCATGTATGCCCAAGCCATCACACTGCCTCCGCCGTGTTTTACAGATGATGTGGTATGCTTTGGATCATGAGCTGTACCACGCCTTCGCCATACTTTTCTCTTTCCATCATTCTGGTAGAGGTTGATCTTGGTTTCATCTGTCCAAAGAATGTTCTTCCAGAACTGTGCTGGCTTTTTTAGATGTTTTTTAGCAATGTCCAGTCTAGCCTTTTTATTCTTGATGCTTATGAGTGGCTTGCACCGTGCAGTGAACCCTCTGTATTTACTTTCATGCAGTCTTGTCTTTATGGTAGATTTGGATATTGATACACCTACCTCCTGGAGAGTGTTGTTCACTTGGTTGGCTGTTGTGAAGCGGTTTCTGTTGTCTTCCGTGGGCGCCCAGGTCTTTTTGCATTGATGAGTTCACCAGTGCTTTCTTTCTTTCTCAGGATGTACCAAACTGTAGATTTGGCCACTCCTAATATTGTAGCAATTTCTCGGATGTGTTTTTTCTGTTTTTGCAGCTTAAGGATGGCTTGTTTCACCTGCATGGAGAGCTCCTTTGACCGCATGTTTACTTCACAGTAAAACCTTCCAAATGCAAGCACCACACCTCAAATCAACTCCAGGCCTTTTATCTGCTTAATTGAGAATGACATAATGAAGGGATTGCCCACACCTGTCCATGAAATAGCCTTGGAGTCAATTGTCCAGTTACTTTTGGTCCCTTTAAAAACAGGATGGCACATGTTAAGGAGCTGAAACTCTTAAACCCTTCATCCAATTATAATGTGGATACCCTCAAATGAAAGCTGAAAGTCTGAACTTCAACTGCATCTGAATTGTTTTGTTTAAAATTCATTGTGGTAATGTCTAGAACCAAAATTAGAAAAATGTTGTCTCTGTCCAAATATATATGGATCTAACTGTATCTATCTAATATCTATTTATTATCTATCTTCTGTAATATTTTTCTATCATCTATCTATATCTTTATATGAGATTGCTTTATTAATTTTGACAACTAGCTTTAAGTTGCATAGAGTATTATAGTAGTTAAAAGATGATATAAAAAAAAAAAAGGAAGTCATACAGATCGCATATGGATCGGAGCTGAGAAGATAATTGCACACTCCCATTGCACTCGTGTGACAAAAGGTAAACCATACAGATTTCATTCATCAAACTTTTCTGGATGAAAATGGGATCAATTTTTTTATACGCTAATGTGAGCGAACCCTAATAGTGAAAAAGGTGGATACACAACATGAGATATGCAATTAACATACTGTATTTACTGCACTTTTTTGTTATCACAAAATTATTTTATCATTGTGGTGAATATACCAAGGATGAAACTTGGTCTGTGATAAAGTGCAGTAAATATTTTAATGACATAGTTCCTGTTATACATCCACTTTTTACTATTACAGAAACAAGAAAGAAGTCAGTAATATATGTAGCCGGAGAAGGGTTGGCTGTTAGTTGTGGGTGATGGTGCTTGGCATGGGTGATTAGTTGTGGGTGACACCCGGTCAAATGACACTTCTAATTTTTTCAGCATCCAACTGTATCAGCAGACAAAAAGGGGGCACTATTACTTTCTAGGGTGAATTCAGGAGCAATATTACTTTTTTGAGGGGGCACTTAAGTGGCATGATTACTTTTTAGTAGGGCATTATTACTTTTTTTAAGGGTACATAACCTTCAAAGATGCACAGAGGGGGCATTATTACATTATTACTGTTTAGGAACAAACTTACTTTCTAGAAGTCATTATTACTGTCTAGAAGGCAAAGAGATTGCAATATTACTGTGAAGAGCACTATTACTGTTTGAGGCACAATATGGTGCACTGCTTGGCACTGTTTTTTGGGGGTACACTACCTGGCACAATTGGTGTCGGGATGTTTTCTTGGAACACTGAGTGTTGAGAAAATCTGAAAATTACCTTAAATGGAACCTGTCAGCAGGTTTTTAAATCTCAAAGTATCGTCATCACAGTAAAGTACCTGTAACGATGATTACCTCCATACCTTTATTTTATAAGTCCGTGTCTCTGTTATCTCAGAATTAGCAAATTGTTATGTACATGTGGCGACCCTGACGGTTCAGTCGCCACAGAGGTACTGCACCTCACCTAGAGGTGTGGTGTCTCCTCTCTGGTAAGGAGGGAGTGCTGCCCGTAACCCCAACACCCACATTCAACACTACACTGCTCCAGGCCGGCTGGAAGGGCAAGATGCATGTGCACAGTGCTGAGCCCTGTCCCTGGCTGGAGTGGCAGGAACCCAAAGGTAGGGGGAACCAGTAGTGGGTGTGGGTGGAGGAAGCAGTTTAGGGGGGCACCATTGTAGGAGATATAAAAAGGGAAGCCATCTTAGGGTGGCAGTTCAGTAGGTCAGACAGTGAGAGAAGTCAGTCTGGGAGCAGAGTCTCTTTAGGAGCTCTGCTCCACAAATAGGGCCTAGTCCTAGAGGCCCAGGAGGGGAGGAGTGGAGTAGTCTCCGATCTAAAGAAGGGATCCCAAGGGGTACGGCGAGTGCGGGACGGCACCCGTACGCCCCAAATCTGTCAGAAGACAGAGGCATCGTAGGCCGCAAGAAGGGGACCGGCTCCTGGACCAGTCGTGTAACTCCAAGTCTCGGCTGGAAAAACCGGAGGCTTCTGGCTTATATAGTCAGTTGCCAAAAGCCTCATTCTAATCTCCACGAGGGTCAAGCAGGTCTGGGAACTCCAGTAAGACAGGAGGGACTTCAGAGCTCCCGAGCGGGATTGAGAGTGGGGAAGCGCAGGGCAGGAGGGAGAAGACTCAGCGTGAAGACGGTCTAGCAAGGAACACCAGAAAGCGGGGTTCCGTCAGGTGCTCCTAATTTGCCTGAGGAAGAGCTGAACCCCTACCTGGTGAACGCAGCGCGACGTGGGAGGCTGGCACCCGTACAGTGCACCAGTGGAACTGTCATAAGAACTGTGAGTAAAGACTCGGATGACTGCACTGTACTGCATTCGTCCATTCTTTCATCTGCACCATCTTTCCCCCTGCACTACAACGCCCAGCGCAACCAACAACACCTACACTGCACTGGAGCTAGCTCTTCCTGTGGAGAGCCACACCATCCCTGCTGCATGAACATCAGCTTCAGAGGACTGCTCCGCAGCGGCGGCTCCCTTTGGCAGCATTCCACAGGTGGTGTCACGAACTTTTCAAATCCCCTATAAATAAAACCCCCTTTTTGTTGACCGCCCTGGGCCACGGACCGGGCCAGCCACCGTGATATCCCCCCCCACCACATCCACAGGCCCGGCTGCCGAGTACCCCACGGCTCTGGGGGCGCGTCATACATGCGCAAATTGTTTGCATGTGCAAGGGGCTCGGCCTGCACTTACAACTCTTCGGCCTCTTTGTCCTCACTGCGCTGGCCTCCTGCCAGTGATTGACAGGTTACTTATTCCTTGTGATCTGCTTCCCTTGCAGACAGCTCATGCAGACGCCATCATTCCCGGAGGCAGCAATGTCCTGATGACCTTGTGACAGCTGGACTATCCATTTATGCATGCACTACCCACGGGAATGACGACGCCTGCACGAGTTGTCTGCCCTGGGAGCAAGTCACAGAGAAGAGTGAATGTCAATCACTGGCAGGAGGCCGCGAGAAGAAAGAGGCCGGAGAAGCCAGAGAGATTTCAAGGCAGGTCAAGCCCCTGCACTTGTGAGCTCATTTGCATAAGGAATTAGCCCAAGGATTATGCGTAAACGGAGACTTATAAAATAAAGGTATGAAAGTAATCATCACTTAACTGTGATGTCGTTACTTTGGGGTCTAAAAGCCTGATGACAGTTTCCCTTTAAAGGGAACCTGTCAACAGAAAGATTTTTTATTACCTGCAGATATGGGGTTGATCTGCAGGTTAATAGTGTTATTAGCCCGCCCGGCGACTGCACTTACTCGAACGCTGCAGGCAGAAAATTAACTTTATTCCCCCCCGGCAGTGTTCCGGTTTCAGTCACGGGGGCAGTGTCGGCACTGGTTCAGTCACTGCTCTGTGTCTATGGAGCAGCGGCTGTAACCGCGCCCCAGCCCTGACTGACAGCCGGCACTAATGCAGAGTCAGTGTCATTCAAGGATGGGGGCACGGTTACAACCCCTGCTCTATACACTCAGAGCGGTGACTGAACCAGCACTGGCGCCGCCCCAGTGACTGAAACCAGAATGCTGCCAGGGAGAATAAAGTTCATTTTCTCCCCGCAACATTTGGGTAAGTGCAGGCACCGGGCAAGTTCATAATGCTGTTAACCTGCAGATTAAACCCGTATCTGCAGGTTAATAGTGTTTTTTTTCTGGTGCCAGGTTCCCTTTAAGAGAACCTGTTAATGCTCCCAATGTGTCTGTTCTGGAAATAAGTGTTTCCCAAAAAATAATGCATCTTTCTTTAGACCTCTGTGTTGTGTTATTTCTGTATTATTCCTATAAAAAATTAATGAATGAAATGACAATTGGGTTGTCAATATACCTATAAATTTCATAGAGGAAGGACAGAAGAACAACACAATACTCACTTTAAAAAAAAAAAAAGATGCTTTTGTGTGGTTATTTCATAGGAAATACGAGTATTTCTAAAATACTCGTATCATTCTATTAGGGATTTCTGAGTTAATAGAGAAGGTTCCTCTGTTCGAGATCCTTAGCAGAGGGCAGTGATTGATCATAAGGAAAGTATTTCACTTTGCAGGACCCGTCTTGTCCTGCATTACTAAGACAACCTAATGATTCGACTGTGCAATGCTTAAAAGTGTTGTCTGGGCTTGTGACATTGATGACCTATAGGATAGGATAACCCTATAGGATAGGTCATCAATATCAGATCAGTGGAGGTCTGACACCCGATACCCCCACTGGTGTCAACCAGATGTAAACAGTGAGTGGAAAACAGCTCATCAGTGGGGACAGCGCCACCACCAGGGCCGGGCAGTCTGTACTGCTTTATGTGGCCTTCATTAGACCAGGGATCCATACATTAGATGCATCTTTACATGACACACCGGCACCACTGTGTCTACAGCTACTTTCACACGACCGTATTTCCAGTCTGAGCGCTGTTAGTGTAAAAAAACTGACCTTGCACAGACAGCACCAGGATCAATGTTATTCAATTTGGCTGTTAAGTTTAACATTTAGTATTTTTTTTTACACGAATCGAATGTCAATATGAAAAAATTGCTGGATGCACTATTCTCTTTCTTATTTCGAATGAGACTTCCCAATTCAAGTCTTTGGGTGTGCACAAAATAAATCAGATCCCATGTAAATTGATCATATGGGTAAATTGCAATTCTTAACACTGGAATCTGTATTTGGTCTTGTAATTTTTTTTAACTACTGTTGTATTGTATAGATGCCATACACATGATAATACCGATGAAAAATCGTCCATTTTTCCTGAATGAAAACCAGACAAATTTTTTAGATATTCATCTGAACTTAACCTAAGGAGGTAGGAGTCTTTTATAAATCTTCACACATATATCGTATTTTGCAGACTATACGCCCCAAATTTTGGGGAGGAAAATAGGAATTTTTTTTTTAATAAAATGTTGGTGCGTCTCATAGTCCTCTTTTATGGTAGCTTCCCGGGGGATGGGAGTCTTTGCTTGAGCGGGGTCCCAGGAGACAGGGTCACTGCTGCAGGAAGCTGGCGGCAGCAGGAGAGGGGCGATGCTTCATGCCCTGGGCTGGGAGGAGGGGGTCAGAGGCTGCGGCGGGCTCTGGAGTTGCAGAAAATGCAAGCGGAGTCCCCGAGCTTCCCATCCTTTTCACTGCAGTGGACTTCGGGAAAATGGCCACCGGAGACAGCGCATGCGCAGAATGAGATCTCAAGAGACAAAATCGCGGCAGTTGAGATCTCAATCTGCGCATGCTCAGCCTTCGGCAGCCATTTTTCCTGAAGTCCACCGCAGTGAAAAGGATGGAAAATGCAAGGACTCCACTGACATTTTGGAAAGCCTGGGGCCCACAACAGCCTCGCACAGCTGAACACCCCCTCCTCCGAGCCCGTGACCTACATAATCGCCCCACTCCTGATGACAAAACCTGCAGAGTGCCTAAACATCTCACTGTAAAGCTGGCCATGCACATTGCATGGCTGTCTGCTGAAAAGATGCTTCAGCCAATCGTTCAGCCGACAACTATCTCAGCCGCCTCTCCTATACTCTCTTGGCTGAGTACCCCTGTGTTCTCTATGAGAAATCCGCCAGCTGACATGTCTTATCTCTGGAAGAACAATACGATCGGCTGTCCAAAATCGTACATGCCTTATCGATATCTCCCTTGACGATTAGTCTGCCAAACCTGTCGTTATCAGTGGGTTCAGCTAACATTAGTCTGATGGCGGGTCTGGGTGGGAGTGTTGAACTCTCACTGATCTCCTATGGATAGGTCAATATCATAAGTCAAGTCAACCTGTTTAATTAATCATATGGTGATGCAGCAATTAACTTGAACAGTTACTGCGTGGATTTCCGACCGCACCATTCTACTGAAACGGCACTGACTAAAGTCACCAACGACCTACTAACCGCCAAATCTAAGCGACACTACTCCGTCCTCCTCCTCCTAGACCTGTCATCTGCCTTCGACACAGTGGACCATTCCCTCTTACTACAAACTCTTTCATCTCTCGGCATCAAAGACTTGGCCCTATCCTGGATCTCCTCATACCTAACAGACAGGACATTCAGTGTCTCCCACTCACGCACCACCTTCTCATCTCGCCCCCTATCTGTCGGTGTCCCCCAAGGTTCAGTCCTAGGACCCCTGCTCTTCTCCATCTACACCTTAGGCCTGGGACAGCTCATAGAGTCTCATGGCTTTCATTATCACCTCTATGCTGATGACACACAGATCTACCTCTCTGGACCCGATATCTCCTCCCTACTAACCAAAATCCCACAATGTCTGTCCGCTATTTCATCCTTCTTCTCTGCTAGATTTCTAAAACTTAACATGGACAAAACAGAATTCATCATCTTTCCGCATTCTCATTCAACCCCCCCAACTGACCTATCTATCAATGTCACTGGCTGTCCACTCTCCCGAGTCCCTCAAGCTCGCTGCCTTGGAGTAACCCTGGACTCTGATCTCTCCTTCAAACCAGATATCCAAGCCCTTTCCACTTCCTACCGACTCCAACTCAAAAATATCTCCCGGATCCGCACATTCCTCAACCATGAATCTGCAAAAACACTAGTGCACGCCCTCATCATCTCCCGCCTCGACTACTGCAACCTCCTGCTCTGTGGCCTCCCTTCTACCACTCTTGCACCCCTCCAATCTATCCTAAACTCTGCTGCTCGACTAATCCACCTGTCCCCCCGCTATTTCCCGGCCTCTCCTCTCTGTCAATCTCTTCACTGGCTCCCCATTCCTCAGAGAATCCAGTTCAAAACCCTAACCATGGCATACAAAGGCATTCACAACCTGTCTCCTCCATATATCTCTACCCTAGTCTCCCGTTACATACCCGCATGCAACCTCCGATCCTCACAAGATCTCCTTCTCTTCTCCCCTCTTATCTCCTCCTCCCACAATCGCATACAAGATTTCTCCCGTGCTTCCCCCCTACTCTGGAACGCTCTACCCCAACACATCAGACTCTCGTCGACCGTGGAAACCTTCCACCTCTCCCGACAAGCCTACAACCTGCAGTAACCACCGCTGCATGACCAGCTCTACCCTCACCTAATGTATCCTCACCCATCCCTTGTAGATTGTGAGCCCTCGCGGGCAGGGTCCTCGCTCCTCCTGTACCAGTCGCTGTCACATTGTGTTCAAGATTATGGTACTTGTTTTTGCTATGTATACCCCTTTTCACATGTAAAGCGCCATGGAATAAATGGCGCTATAATAATAAATAATAATAATAATTTCCCACAAAGTACCACTGATTACTGGCAGTCTTATAAGGGGACATACCTGTTACTCTATATGCCATAAATGTCCAAGTTGGGAAAACCCTTTTAAAGTTGATATGCTGTTAATATTCAGGGTATGACATAAATATCTGATAGGTGCAAATCTCAGCTCTAGCATCAATGTCTAGGATCTGTTTTTTGCTTACTGGATCTGTTTCAAATGGCAGAAAAAGGATAGCTAATTATTTAACTGAACCATTTTCCATAGACTTTAATGTTAAAAAAAAACGGATCCAGTTGAAATCCGTTTTCTTTTTAGCTGGACAGAAAAGTTGTGTCTGTAGAACTTTTTCGTCAACGGATTGGTGCTGGATCTGTTCTAAAGGATGATTACTGGACATGGGAATATAGCCTAGGGCTGTCACAATATCCAAGAAAATAATGAGTAAAAAAAGTGACCGAGAATGCTGCGCTCATGTACAATTTACTTTTATTGTTGGGCAGAACGGTGGCTCAGTGGTTAGCACTATTTTGCAGCGCTGGTGTCCTGGGTTCAAATCCCACCAAGGACAACATCTGCAAGGAGTTTGTATGTTCTCCCTGTGTTTGTGTGGGTTCCTCCGGTTCTCCGGTTTCCTCCCACTCTCCAAAGACATACTGATAGAGAATGTAGATTGTGAGCCTCAATGGGGACAGTGCCGATAATGTCTGTAAATTGTCTGAATTGTAAAGCGCTGTGGAATATGTTGGCGCTATATAAATAAAAAGATTATTATTATTACTGTTTCCCCCATAGAAGTAAAGTGATATCCTGTGGATATTCTAAAAATTATCAAATTGGAAAATACCTAATTGTAAGGTTTGGTTGGTCATGACAATAATATGTTCAAGCATCCATGAGAAACAGCATGTGGGTGACCAGTAGCATTGCTTATAGGGGAGGACACGGAAGCACCATATGGCTGCTCACAGAGTGCCTATAGGTTTGCGGTAAAGACTAGTATGGACTCCAAGTCATACAAGAGGTTAGAGGTGTCTATTATATGCAACGTCCAGGACAGCTTTGAATTTTATGCACTTGGAATAGTTAATATTTCACATAAAACAAGGTTATCTATTTGCTTAACCAGGAGAACTCACTCAGGCATTTGCCTACAAGACTCCCTGAAAGCTTGGCAGGCGGTCATGTCTGACCCAGGACACACTAACAAACTGGATACATTTGTTGTACAATAGGAAGAGAGGAGGGTTCAATAAACAATGTGAAGAGAAATCAAAAGAGCTGGAGAATGCTGGGAGGAGAAGAAGACATGGTCCACTGCACACTACTCACTGCAGAGCAATTACAGCCATAGCCAAAATGAACTGATGTCAAATTCCAGCCTGAAAACCAGTTCAGAACGTCATAAATCCAGGACACAAAATGGAAAACCCAAGATTAAACCTGTTACAATAATATAATAATATCATACACAGCAGATGCCATTTACAGAAGTCTGAACTTGAGTCTCCTTTTCATATGTTTGTTTAATACACTGGTTCCATGAAAAAAAAAAAAAAGGGATTTGGAAATTTACTGGGATTGTCATTTTACATTATAAAGACAAGATGTTTTACCATCAAATGGGATTAATTTATTGATTAACTGTAAAGATAGACATAGAAGTATCACATAAATAGTGACTGAGGGACTTTTAATTACAATGAACGTCAGTCATCTCTTCCATGGATAAAATACGATTAGCACCTGCTTTGAATTTAACTTGGGTATTTCCCCGAGTAACCCCTCTATGACTATGACAAATAGCCCAGTCATTAGTTATACTTACAACAACAAGTGCAAAGTTAGCTCAGCCATTGTTAGAGAAATTCCTTATTTCACAGTGGAGGTCATCCATTGTAGCATACTGTTAATGAAATCTTTGTAGCAGCTCCTAGTCACTGAGCGCAGAGCCTACACCAGGGGTATCAGTTGTCATCATACAATAGGCACTACCAGATCAGCTCTAAGTATGGATGCAAAGGCCAAGGAGAATTTGACCCTAAGCATGCGGATATTTCTTGCTTGGTATAGGAATACATTTTATTTTCTAATTTAAATTTAAAGGGCTTTTCTCAAGATTAAAGGGGTGGTCTGAAACTAACATATTGTTTAATCCTAAATGTCTAGCTATTTATTGTCATAACCTAATCTATTTTCTAATATACATTAATGAAAAATGCCCTATTGGTCCCTCAGTAAAGCCCCCGTCTCACATAGCGAGATCGCTGCTGTGTCACGGTTTTGGTGACGCAACAGCGACCTCACCAGCGATGTCGCTATGTGTGACACTTTGCAGCGATCAGGACCCTGCTGTGAGGTCGCTGATCGCTGCAAAGTGTCCTGGACCATTTTTTGGTCGTTGCTCTCCCGCTGGTCAGCACACATCACTGTGTGTGACCAGGGGGAGCAGCGATCAGGCTGGTAATCATGATAAACATCGGGTTACTAGGGGCACACGCGCCCCTAGTAACCCGTTGTTTATCATGGTTACCACTCTGCTACAGTGAGCGGGAGGTTACCGCTCACATTAGCAGGCTCGTAACCATGATAAACAACGGGTTACTAGGTGCGCGTGTGCCCCTAGTAACCCGATGTTTATCATGGTTACGAGTCTGCTAAAGTGAGCGGTAACCTCCCGCTCACTGTAGCAGAGTGGTAACCATGATAAACAACGGGTTACTAGGTGCGCGTGTGCCCCTAGTAACCCGATGTTTATCATGGTTACCAACCTGCTCCTGCTTCAGCAGGCTGATAAAGAGGAGCAGGACATCGTGGAAAGATTCTTTCCACGATGTCGCTGCTCCCCTGATCGTTGGTGAGCCTGCCTGTTTGACAGCTCACCAGCGACCACATAGTGACGCAGCAACGATCCCTGACAGGTCGTATCGTTGTCGGGATCGTTGCAGCGTCGCTAAGTGTGACGGGGCCTTAAGCTATTTAACTGCTTTATTTTCATCGAGATGAACCAAAAATCTCTAACATTGATTGAGACCGAAATTGAGCAACTACAGCTCATACTGAAGAAGGAGATGTCTAATGAGTCTTTAAAAAAATTGAATGAAGACATTGAAATTCTAGCTCAGGAACTGGCTAATGAGGTCCAGACGTTTAAATCTAAGAAATTTTCACGTGACTTGCAAGACAAACAATTACAACGTATGTACAAATGGGGACATTCAAATAGACGGTCTCGCCCTCAACAGAGAGGAGGCTCTCTTTCCAGATCAAGATCAACGTCCATGTCATCCACTACGTCTGTGGAGGACCCTCACGAAAAAACGCAATTTGTGGATAATCCGAGTGCTCTGGGACAAAATCCTAGAAGGGTCCAGACTCGACAGACTAGCAAAAATAAAGGTCCATCGCAACAACGGGTGAGTGGGTCCCGGGGGGAGTTACAGGTTGTCAATTTGTCCTCCCATGTTCTCTCTGCAGAGCAGTTGGAGGTTCTAAGCAAGGGATTGTCTTTCTCCCCCACTAATGGCTTTAATTATTTTACAGCTTTAAAGGACCTTCACCTTTTTACACGTAAACTCATCGTCCATAAATTACACTCTAGGAGCATGGCACCTTGTGAATCCTGGAGTTCTGCGGAGCAGGAGGCAATTTCAAATTTGGAGGAACTGTTACAGGAGCAAGGATCTTTCCAACGAGGTGGGTTACCCCCATGTGCAAGACCTAAATCTACACGCTTTCCCCCTTTGTCCTTGTGCCCGGCTGTGGAAATTTTTTCTAGGCTTGTATCTGAGGACTTTGGAAGGTTGTCTACCTCCAGGAGATTTGATAATCTTACAGCATCTCAACGGAAAGCAATCAGTACTTTGCAGTCCTATAGTGACATTGTAATCAAAGCAGCGGACAAAGGGGGAAATATTGTGATTTGGCCTTGCACGAAATATGAGAAAGAAGCATTCCGACAACTAAAGGATGCTAATACCTACTCTAAACTCTGTTACAACCCTACCACCTCCTTCTCCGCAGCACTCCAGGTGATTTTGGCCAATGCCTGTGAGGGTGGGGTTATAGATAGGAAACCGGTGGAGGCCCTGACTGTCCGATTTCCAAAAACACCGACCTTTTACCTTTTACCCAAGATCCACAAGGGCCCCGTCGACCCGTCGGGACGTCCGATCGTGTCAGGTCTGGGTGGCCTATGTGAACCCATATGCAGATTTATCGATTTTTATTTGAAGCCAATTGTTGAGACCCTGCCCTCGTACATCAGGGACACGGCGGACGTCCTTACGCGGGTCGATGGCGTCCTTTTGGATAGTGGGGTACTGCTTGTTACAGCAGATGTGGAAAGTCTGTACACCTGCATTGAGCATGCCACTGGTCTGGAATCGGTCCGCCTTTTCCTCGGGGCGTCCGACTTGGGCGGCCCTTTGTGTGGGTTAATCATCGAGCTCTTGCAATTTGTCCTGACCCATAATTATTTTTTGTTTAAAGATGCAGTATATCTGCAAAGGCGGGGCACAGCGATGGGGGCGGCCTGCGTGCCCTCGTACGCTAACCTTTTCCTAGGGGCATGGGAGAGGCATATTTTTGGCGATGAGGGCGCGGGGGCCACGGACCAAATTTTATGCTGGCTCCACTATATTGACGATATTTTGTTTTTCTGGCAAGGGACGGTGCAACAGCTCGATGAATTTATGGTTCAACTGAACCAGAATACATGGGGCATTAAACTGACATACAGGTCTCACACCACCAAAATCGACTTCCTGGATGTCGAGCTGGAGGTTGATGATGGGAGGTGCCTCCAGACCGACATTTTTAGGAAATCTACGTCAGTTAATGCCCTAATACACGCCGACACGGCACACCATCCCACCACTATAAGGGCCGTCCCCGTCGGGCAATTCCTGAGGGCGAGGCGGATTTGCTCCTCTGACCTTAAATTCGAGCGTCAGGCCGTTGACTTGAGGCTCAGATTTAAACAACGAGGGTACAGCAACAGATGTATCAAGCATGGATATGATAGGGCCAGACGGACCCCACGTAACAACTTACTATACTCAAACGTTATTAAAGGGTCGGAGACCGGACAAGTAAAAATTCGGTATATTTCTAATTACAACCATGAGTGGGAAAATATGAGGAAGATCATGACCAAGCACTGGGACATCTTGGCAACCGACCCCTCCCTGGGACCAATCCTTGGGGATCGTCCCCTTATGACACTGAGACGGGCCAAAAATCTTAAAGACCTCCTAGTATCGAGCCACTATGTTCCGACACAACCAAATCTTTTTGGCTCTCGTGGACCGACCCTTGGAACCTTTCCCTGCGGTCGTTGTCTTGCCTGCACCAATGTCGCGCGCTGCAACACGTTTACGTCCTCAGATGGCAACAGACTCTTTAAAATAAGACACTACATTTCATGTGGCACTAGCAATGTCATCTATTATGTCATGTGTGATTGCCCTCTAATCTATATTGGACTTACATCTAGGGAACTGAGAATACGTGTGCGTGAGCATGTGCGCGACATTGGTGCGGCCAAGACAGCGACTGATGTTAATGAACTTAAAAGCATTCCTAGGCACTTTAGGGCTGTCCATAATTGCGACCCTCGCTGTTTCAAAGTGCGGGGGATAGACGTGATTCGCTTGGGTGCACGGGGCGGCAATGTCAAAATGGTTTTGGCGCAGGTTGAAGCTAAGTGGATAGTGACACTTGGGACATTGTCGCCCCGTGGACTAAATGAGTCCCTCTCTTTTTCCTCCTTTTTGTGATGTTAGGTTATTTTTGGTTGATTCTAATTCATACAATGATCCTCTCCTTGTCACCCTCACTGTGTCCGAGGGATATATATGTTTAGTCTGGGGTTATTTTTTTTTTTTTTTTTTGTTTTGGTTTTAATTTAATTCTTGTTTTTAAATTGTATATATTTTTCAGCTTTTTTTCAGATAATATATAACTCCTCTCTTTGCACCTTATTGGATCAATCTTTATTTACTCAAAATGACTGTGTGATACAGATGTTCCATAGAAATTAAGGATGGGATGACAGAAATATGGAAAAAGACAAAGAAAAGGGCCTGATGGACAAATTGTCATGGATATGGTGTCATGATATGAAATTCCCTGTTTAATTCCTGCTCTGTCTTTCTTAGTTCTGTGTATATGTAATTTTCATGCGTGCACTGCTGCCCTGGGACGTGGTGCGCATGCGCTGGCCTCCCTGCTGTTGGGCACGCCTCCGGCTGTCTATATGACGTCCGCGCACGGTCGGGCACCTCCGCTCTTTGAGCGGCGTGCCCGCGCGTGCACGGTGGTTTCTTGATGGCCTGGGGGCGTGGTCTGGCGCGGGCTGCGGCGGGCGCATGCGCCAGCTTCGCGTCGCTAGGGCACCAGTGCACGCCCCCATCACACGTGAGACCGGTCACGTGAGCGTTCACGTGACCGGCGCTAATGATTCAAAAAGGGTGTCTGTTTCCCATCATTGTCACCGCCCCTTGAGAAAGCGGCCTTAGTTGCCGCGAAACGCGCGTCGGGGACGCACGTGGTTTGTCCGAAAGCCCACTGACCGCCCACCACCACCCCTGGTAAGAATGATATCTCCCCCACGTCTATCTTGAGTGACATACCCCCTCTGGCACTTTGTCTTAACATGTTTAAGAGGTCACTCTCCCCTCCTTTCATTTTGTAGGAGTGGGGGATTGGGGGAAGGGAGGGAATGTGTGGAGATGCTCTTCTATCTGTCCAACCCTATATTTTATATTAACATGCATGCTGCACTTTAATTGATAGGCTTGTCTTTGATGCTTGTTCTCTTTTTTCAGTATACTATAGAGTGCGCCACTAGGTGCTTAGCTTATCGACAGCTTATCAATCTTGATATTACATTGTACTCTATTTAGATAAATTATAGGCTTATTATTCATACAATTTTCACTCTACTGGTTGAGAATCTTAGGTGCAGCGGTTTTTCTACTTTGATGGAAAAACCCTTTTTTCCAGTTATAGAGTTGTGTCTATTTTTGATTGAGCATCTAATATTGAGGCAGGTCTGTTTTGGCTTATTTGGATATTTCATTGTCCACCTTGCTTTTCACTTGCTCTTTATTAATTTTCCTTTTTTTGATTACAACACTTGTCTTAATTAATTGTTAATAAAATATGTGTCTCTTTTTAAACCATGATGACTCTGTTTTTCTCCTAGTAAAAAAATGTTGCCTTTGAGTCGGTATTTGAGGGTGTCGGGGGGGATTTTGTTCCCTTGCCCACACTCAACTTCTAATACTTGGGCTATTTTTCTAATTTTATTTTAATCTTTACTTACTTCCTGTTTGATGTTGCTTTGTTTACGAACCGATAGTACATGTTTGGATACTCAAACGAGCTGCCATCAGGGGGAAGAGGTTGCGGTCACTGCCACAGCCTCGGGCCGTGCCATAAAACGAAGCGTCATCAGTGACGTCCGTTTCAGAGGATGGGCTAGTCCCTGCGCTACTGAGTAAACGTTGGCTGTCAATTTTCAGACAGAAAATTTTCTCCTAATCCCCTAATGCCGTGCATGGTCCTCCCTCCCCCATTGCATCTACCTCACTCTCTGTGTTTGAACCAGCCACAGGAGAAGAAGTGATCAGGCTCCTTGCATCTTCTCACCCTACTACCTACACCAGTAACCCTATTCCCTCACATATCCTTCAGTCACTTTCCCCGGCTGTCACCACTTACCTAACTAAAATATTTAACCTCTCTCTCTCATCTGGTATCTTTCCATCCTCATTAAAATGCTCCAGCATACATCCATTACTTAAAAAAACATTCCTTGACCAAAACTGTGCTGCAAACTACAGACCTGTGTCTAATCTTCCCTACATCTCTAAAATTCTGGAACGCTTGGTCTACTCCCATCCGTCTAATCCGCTTTCTCTCAGATAACTTTCTTCTTGACCCTGTACAATCCAGTTTCCACTCTTTACACTTCACTGAAACTGCCCTCACTAAAGTCTCTAATGATCTACTAACAGCTAATTCTAATGGTCACTACTCCCTGCTGATTCTCCTGGATCTCTCTGCAGCTTTCGACACTGTGGATCACCAGCTTCTCTCACGATGCTCCGCTGTATCGGTGTCAAGAACACCATTCTCTCCTGGTTCTCCTCCTACCTCTCTAACTGCTTCTTCACTGTATCTTTTGCTGGCTCCTCTTCCTCTCTTTTTCCCCTTACTGTCAGGGTTCATCTAGGATCAGTCCTAGTCCCCCTCCTCTTCTCCTGATACACCGCTCCTATTGGACAAACAGTCAGTAGATTTGGTTTTCAGTACCATCTCTATGCTGCTAACACCCAATTATACACCTCATCTCCTGACCTCACCCCTGAATTATTACAAAACACTAGTGACTGTCTTTCCGCTGTTTCTAACATCATGTCCTGCCTCTATCAGAAATTGAACCCGTCAAAAACTGAACTTGTGTTTCCTCCCTCCACTAACCTACCTATGCCCGATATTGCCATTTCCGTGTGTGGCTCCATCATTACTCCCCAGCAACATGCCCGCTGTCTATGGGTCATAGATGATTCAGATCTTTCATTTACTCCTTACATCCGATCACTCGCCCGCTCATGTCATCTACACCTCAAAAACATTTCTAGAATTATTTTCTTACCTTTGACTCTGCAAAATCTCTTACTGTAGCTCTGATTCATTCTCGTGTGGACTACTACAACTCTCTACTAAACGGTCTCCTTCTTACTGAACTCTACCCTCTACAATCTGTCCTAAATACAGCAGCCAGGATCGTATTCCTCGCCCACCGCTACACTGATACCTCCACCCTGTGCCAGTCATTGCACTGGTTACCCATCCGCTACAGAGTACAATATAAACTCATCACTCTCACCCACAAAGTGGTCCATGCTTCAGCACCACCCTACATCTCCTCCCTCGTCTCAGTCTACCAACCTACCCATGCCCTCTGTTGTGTTAATGACCTAAGACTAACATCCTCAATAATCTGATCCTCTCACTCCCATCTCCAAGACTTCTCAAGTGCTGCGCCATTTCTTTGGAACACACTACCAAGGACAATTAGATTAATCCCCAATACCCATAGTTTTAAGTGTGCCCTAAAAACGCATTTCCTTAGATTGGCCTATCACCTCACCTCTAACTAGCTAACTGTAACATACCTGGTGGCGTTCTTACATAGTGCTCCATCCCCCACTATGCAAGATCGCAAACTTGATCACCAGTCCAGTCTTCTAGCCTGGCTTCTTTCCATGCTGTCTGCTTGCCTCTGTTCTGGCTGCTTAAGGGCGGCGCCCGATCTCTTCCTGCTTCTTGTAGCTGCTGTGGGCACACCCCTAATGCGTCCTCAGCCTATTGCTGTCCATCACTGGATATTTAAACCAGCTTCACCTGGAAGCTGGTGCCTGAGCAACGTGTTCATTCAGTGTGCTCCTTCACTCTGAATGTGCCAGGTCCTATTCTGTGTTTTCTTGCCTGCCTGCCTGCCTTCCTGGAGGCTGTATTTCCAGGCCTGTCTGAACACGATCCTAGCCTGTTCATCCCGCCCTCTGGGGGCCGCATACCCAGACTCGCTCCTGTATTTGTTGCAGTAACAGTTCCTGTCTGAACTGTCTCCTAACCTGCTTCCTGTTTTTCTCTATGTCCGTACCTTCCCTTTCTCCTGCATTGTCTGAACCAGTACTTGGCTTTACCTTGGCTCGTTCCTGTATTTTGTTGCAGTAACAGTTCCTCTCTGAACTGTCTCCTAACCTGCTTCCTGTTTCTCTCTATGTCCGTACCTTCCCTTTCTCCTGCATTGTCTGAACCAGCACTTGGCTTTACCTTGGCTCGTTCCTGTATTTGTTGCAGTAACAGTTCCTGTCTAAACTGTCTCCTAACCTGTTTCCTGTTTTTCTCTATGTCCGTACCTTCCCTTTTTCTGCAGAGTCTGAACCTGCTCCTAACGCCTACTCATTGTCGCTGTACTTCCGTTTGTGAGTTTAGAGTCCACTTGCTACTTCATTGCAAGTATCTTGTGTGTATCTGGTTCTGCCTTTCCCTTCCAGTCTGTTCCGTGTGAACAGAGCCCTGTCCCCTCTGCTCTGCCTTGCTCGCCGCTCCGGCGGTATCTGCCCGCTCTGCCTTGTTCGCCGCTCCGGCGGTTTCTGCCCGCTCTGCCTTGTTCGCCGCTCCGAAGGTTCTTGCCTGCTCTGCCTTGCTCACCACTCCGGCGGTTCTTGCCTGCTCTGCCTTGCTCACTGCTCCGCGTGGTTCTTGCCTGCTCTGCCTTGCTCACCGCTCCGGTGGTTCTTGCCTGCTGTGCCTTGCTCACCGCTCCGCGCGGTTCTTGCCTGCTCTGCCTTGCTCACCACTCCGGCGGTTCTTGCCTGCTCTGCCTTGCTCACCGCTCCGCGCGGTTCTTGCCTGCTCTGCCTTGCTCACCGCTCCGGCGGTTCTTGCCTGCTGTGCCTTGCTCACCGCTCCGGCGGTTCTTGCCTGCTCTGCCTTGCTCACCACTCCGGCGGTTCTTACCTGCTCTGCCTTGCTCACCACTCCGGCGGTTCTTACCTGCTCTGCCTTGCTCACCGCTCCGGCGGTTCTTGCCTGCTCTGCCTTGCTCACCGCTCCGGCGGTTCTTGCCTGCTCTGCCTTGCTCACCGCTCCGGCGGTTCTTGCCTGCCCTGCCTTGCTCACCGCTCTGGCGGTTCTTGCCTGCTCTGCCTTGCTCACCGCTCCGGCGGTTCTTGCCTGCTCTGCCTTGCTCACCGCTCCGGCGGTTTCTTGCCTGCTCTGCCTTGCTCACCGCTCCGGCAGTTTCTTGCCTGCTCTGTCTTGCTCACTGCTCCGGCGGTTTCTGCCCGCTCTGCCTTGCTCACTGCTCCGGCGGTTCTTGCCTGCTCTGCCTTTGCTTACTGTTCCAGGCGGTCTCGCTCTGCTCTGCCTTTGCTCACCGCTCCAGGCGGTCTCGCTCTGCTCTGCCTTTGCTCACCACTCCAGGCGGTCTCGCTCTGCTCTGCCTTTGTTCACCGCTCCAGGCGGTCTCGCACTGCTCTGCTCTTGTTCACCGCTCCAGGCGGCCTCGCCCTGCTCTGCTCTTGTTCACCGCTCTGGCGATCTCGCTCTGCTCTGCTTGTCTACCGCATCTGCGGTTCTGTTCCTGAGTCCCAGTCTGTACTGGACCTTATCCAGTCTGTGCTCCAACCTGCTAGTGCCTCCCTGTCGGCACTCCAGCCGTGCTTGCCAGTACCCCCTGCCTGCATACCAGTCGTGCTTACCAGTGCCCGCCTGTCTGCATACCAGCCGTGCCTGCCTATACCCACCAGTCAGTGTGCCAGCCTAACCTGACTGTTCCTGTATTCCCCAGTGTGGGTCAACAGCCGTGCCCGGGGTCTGACCTGGAGTCGCACCTGGTCCCTCTGCTCGGTTCCTCCCTGGTGCACAGGCATCGTATGCCGTCGTGCGACCTTGGTCGGATCGGGTAGATACTTAGTTACGCCCCTCCAGGCACTCTTCGGTTCATGGTCCAGTGGAATCACTAAACACTCACACGCCAGTCAGTCCAGGCGTGTGCATAACAGTTTGCTCAGGCCATGGTTCCCGTTGAGCCCCACAGCCTTTCGCCCTCAGAGACCTTTTTGAATCCGGGTCCGGCAAATACGTGCATCAAGAAATTTTTTTTTTTCCTCTAGCCGAGGTCCAGGCGAGTTACGCATCCATCCAGTTGGAGCTTTCTGTACCCGTTCCCGCGGATCCGCCACGGTACTATGGGGATCCAAAACTAAGCCGTGCGTTTGTATGGCAATGCATGCTGCAGTTCCAGTTCTATGCTCCCGATTTTCCTACCGACCGGATTAAAGTGGGATTTATTATGTCCTACCTGGCGGGTGATGCCTTGAAATGGATCACCCTCATATGGGAAGCACAGGATCCCATCGTCCTTGACCTGCAGGCCTTCCTGGGGGCCTTTCTAATGGTCTTCGATGACCCTAATCCTGGGGCCTCTGCTGAAGCTTCCCTTCCCAGTGTTCCGGAGCAGCCCCGATGGGTGATGTGTGTGGGTAGCTCACCAGTTCTCCTGCCCGAAGAGACTGCTGCCCACCCAGAAGCCGGACTGAAGATGTTCCCAAAGCTGGGACTCTCCATCTTTAGTGAATCTGGTGATACGTCCATCGAGGCGGAGGATGCTCCCAAGTCTCTGCACCCCTCTGACCAGGCAGAGGACCTCCAGTTGCCTCCTGATTCCTCCGGGTTACCACTTGATGGCATATGGAGAGAGACTTTCCTACACCCGGTACCCGATACTTCGCCCGCTCCGTCCAGTGCGCTCGACAAAGGGTACTCCAAAGCAGTGGTTACCCCCAAGTCTCTGCACTCCTCCAACCAGGCGGGGGACCTCCAGCTCTCTCCTGAACCCTCCGGGATGCTACCTGATAGCAAATGGACAGACTTTCTTACACTCTGTACCTGGTGCTTCGCCCACTTCATCCAGTGAGCAGGACCAAGTGCTGTCCGAAGCTATGGTTACCCCTGAGTCTCTGCACCCCTCCAACCAGCCAGAGGACCTCCAGTTGTCTCCTGCATTCACCGGGGTGCTATCTGATAATAAATGGAGAGAGACTTTTCTGTGTGCTGTTCCCGGGACTTCACCCATTTATTCTGTTGCTAAGGATGGCTTGATGGGAGGAAGCATCCTAGCTACCAAGATAATGAGACCAGGTTCGTTTCCTCTGGTGGACAGAAGAGGTAGTCCTCTTGAAGAGAAGGATTAGCCTCCAAATTCTCTGCAGAACACCCTTGCAGGCTTGAAGAAGAGGGGGGGTACTGTAACATACCTGGTGGCGTTCTTGCATATTGCTCCATCCCCCACTATGCAAGATCGCAAATTTGATCACCAGTCCAGTCTGCTAGCCTGGCTTCTTTCCATGCTGTCTGCTTGCCCCTGTTATGGCTGCTTAAGGGCGGCGCCCGATCTCTTCCTGCTTCTTGTAGCTACTGTGGGCACACCCCTAATGCGTCCTCAGCCTATTGCTGTCCATCACTGGATATTTAAACCAGCTTCACCTGGAAGCTGGTGCCTGAGCAACGTGTTCATTCAGTGTGCTCCTTCACTCTGAATGTGCCAGGTCCTATTCTGTGTTTTCTTGCCTGCCTGCCTTCCTGGAGGCTGTATTTCCAGGCCTGTCTGAACACGCTCCCAGCCTGTTCGTCCCACCCTCTGGAGGCCGCATACCCAGACTCGCTCCTGTATTTGTTGCAGTAGCAGTTCCTGTCTGAACTGTCTTCTAACCTGCTTCCTGATTTTCTCTTTGTCCGTACCTTCCCTTTCTCCTGCATTGTCTGAACCAGTACTTGGCTTTACTTTGGCTCGTTCCTGTATTTTGTTGCAGTAACAGTTCCTGTCTGAACTGTCTCCTAACCTGTTTCTTGTTTTTCTCTATGTCCGTACCGTCCCTTTTTCTGCAGAGTCTGAACCTGCTCCTAACTCCTACTCGTTGTTGCTCTACTTCCGTTTGTGAGTTTAGAGTCCACTCGCTACTTCATTGCAAGAATCTTGTGTGTATGTGGTTCTGCCTTTCCCTCCAGTCTGTTCCGTGTGAACAGAGCCCTGTCCCCTCTGCTATGCCTTGTTCGCCGCTCCGGCGGTTTCTGCCCGCGCTGCCTTGTTCGCCGCTCCGGTGGTTCTTGCCTGCTCTGCCTTGCTCACTGCTCCGGCGGTTCTTGCCTGCTCTGCCTTGCTCACTGCTCCGGCGGTTCTTGCCTGCTCTGCCTTTGCTCACCGCTCCAGGTGGTCTCGCTCTGCTCTGCCTTTGCTCACCGCTCCAGGTGGTTTCGCTCTGCTCTGCCTTTGCTCACCGTTCCAGGCGGTCTCACTCTGCTCTGCCTTTGCTCACCGCTCCAGGCAGTCTCGCTCTGCCCTGCCTTTGCTCACTGCTCCAGGCGGCCTCGCCCTGCTCTGCTCTTGTTCACCGCTCCGGCGGTCTCACTCTGCTCTGCTTGTGTGCCGCATCTGCGGTTCTGTTCCTGAGTCCCAGTCTGTACTGGACCTTATCCAGTCTGTGCTCCAACCTGCTTGTGCCTCCCTGTCGGCACTCCAGCCGTGCTTGCCAGTACCCCCTGCCTGCATACCAGTCATGCTTACCAGTGCCCGCCTGTCTGCATACCAGCTGTGCCTGCCTATACCCACCAGTCAGTGTGCCAGCCTAACCTGACTGTTTCTGTATTCACCGGTGTGGGTCAATAGCCGTGTCCGGGGTCTGACCTGGAGTCGCACCTGGTCCCTCTGCTCGGTTCCTCCCTGGTGCACAGGCGTCGTATGCAGTCGTGCGACCTTGGTTGGATCGGGTAGATACTTAGTTACGCCCCTCCAGGCACTCTCCGGTTCATGGTCCAGTGGAATCACTAAACACGCACACGCCAGTCAGTCCGGGCGTGTGTATAACACTAACTATCCCTGTATTTCCTATACGAAATTTCCTTCCAAATCAGGACCCTCATACCATCTTTTCACACACCCCCATGTACTTAATAGACCTCTGTGTCTGTACTTGTTCACATACTGGTTGGTGACTGGTTCATTCAGCGTTATGTGATTACTCTATTTATTACATTGATCGTTGATCGTATAATACAAGCAATTATTACCATCCACCTTTTGTGTCTCCCTACTTCCTCATAGATTGTAAGCTTGCAAGCAGGGCCTTCACTCCTCCTGGTATCTGTTAATTTATGGGATTATTGTTATTCTGTAATGTCTTTTATTGTCTGTACAATTCCCCTCTAAAATATAAAGTGCTGCGGAATATGTTGGCACTAGTGATGAGCGAGCACTAAAATGGTCGGGTACTCGTTGCTCGGGTCGAGCAAATTGGAATACTCGGGTGCTCGACCCGAGCAACGAGCCCAATGTAAGTCTATGGGAAACTCGAGCATTTTTCAGGCGGCTGACCCCGGCGGTCTGCAGAGGGCCTAAAAATTGCCCAAATCGATGGGAACAGTGCTCAAATGACATGGGAACAGCATCGGGAAGACCCCTGGAAGCATTTCTGACTCCCAGGTCACTGCTGTCAGCAACGTGGTCAGAGTATTACGCCACTATTACTGACTCACAATAAAACATACAAAAACAAAACAAAAATGTATTTTCCTGGGAAATATATTAAGGTACATCCTTTCCAGGGTAATGACTTGTATATAAGGCAAAATAAATAACGAAAACCAAAAATACTCCTCCACACCTTGGGCTATGTTCACACGTAGCGTTTTTGATGCATTTTTGCACTTTTGCATTGCTTTCAACAAAGACAAATGCATTCACTGGGAAATGTCATTTTAACATTTTACAACCTTATCTGGCCATGTGGTGTGTGACACATGCATACAGTGCTGAAAAGACATGGAAACAGCACGGGGAAGACCCCTGGAAGCATCTCTGACTCCCAGGTCACTGCCTAAAAGTGTGCCCATTATAAGTGATCCTTGGCGCATGCGAAGATGCCTCCCGCCATGCACCTGTCGTTGCAGACTTCCAACAATCACCATCCACGTCCTTGTCCCAGTGCAGCGTTCAGTTGTCCCTACCCCATTCCTTGGAATGCAAGCGCAAGTATGCAGCCAGCCACCCACCCACAGGCTGCAATACTATACTGCCAAATTTTTGCCAGCTGCTTGCACTTGAAATGTGGCCTTTTAGGCTCGTGGAAGGGGAAGCTTTTCATAACCTCATGCCGGCGGCGGCCGGGTGTCCATACTTGGTCCCCAGCCGTCATCTCCCCGTCATCTCCACCTTCCACAAGCACGGGTCCCACAACATTACCCGTGCCTTCCCCAGTGCACTTACTGGGAAGGACCGCCTAACCACAAACACGTGGACAGGTGAATGTGGCCAGGGACAGTTGAGCCAGTCCACAGCTTTTTTTGCTGAGTTGTATTTCACCACAGCCATATTCTTTAGCTTGGTGAAAGGACTTGGGAAACCATATCTACCCAGCTTTCATTTCTCCCAGGAAGTCCTGTAAAGCTGCTTTCACTTGAAATGTGGCCTTTTAGGCTTGTGGAGGCTGAAGCTTTTCATAAACTCATGCCAGCGGCGGCCGGATGTCCATACTCGGTCCCCAGCCGCCACTTTTCTCCCGGTATCGTCTCCGCCTTCCACAAGCACGGGTCCCATAACATTACCCGTGTCCTCCCCAGTGCACTTACTGGGAAGGACCACCTAACCATAAACACGTGGACAGGTGAATGTGGCCAGGGACGGTACAGAGCCAGTCCACAGCTTTTTTTGCTGAGTTGTATTTCACCACAGCCATATTCTTTAGCTTGGTGAAAGGACTTGGGAAACCATATCTACCCAGCTGTCATTTCTCCCAGGAAGTCCTCTAAAGCTGCTTTCACTTGAAATGTGGCCTTTTAGGCTTGTGGAGGCGGATGCTTTTCATAACCTCATGTCGGTGGCGGCTGGGTGTCCATACTCTGTCCCCAGCCGCCACTTTTCTCCCGGTATCGTCTCCGCCTTCCACAAGCACGGGTCCCACAACATTACCCGTGCCCTCCCTAGTGCACTCACTGGGAAGGACCGCCGAAGCACAAACACGTGGACAGGTGAATGTGGCCAGGGATGGTACCGAGCCAGTCCACAGCTTTTTTTGATGAGAGTTGTATTTAGCTCGGTGAAAGGACTGGCATAGAGGGAAACCGTATCTACTCCGGCTGTCATTTCTCCGTCGCCAGGTTCCACCCATTGTCACACACGACTATGCCTGGCTGTATGTTCAGCAGTGAGAGCCACAGATCAGGCTGCAGTGTTACAGCTTTCAACAACTCTGCAGCGCTGGGCGGTTTGTCAATTAAGCATTAAGCATGTTATCCTCAGCACAGCCTGTTGCCGCTTGGCCAAGGTAGTGCTGCAGTGCTGTCAGCTTGTGACTGATGTGGTCATTTCGGAAATGGAGGAGGAGGTGCAGGAGCTGAACAATGTGATTACATTAAGGTTAAATTGGTGACGCTGTTTTTTTATACTAAAGAAGATCCTATTGTTTTGGTTTTTTTACGTTATTTTTTAAGACAAATGCATTCACTGGGAAATATCATTTTAACATTTAAAACCTTATCTGGCAATGTGGTGTGTGACACATCATCAGACACATCCTGCTTTATTTATGATGGAGGGACTCTGAAAGTCATAAAGCCTATTTTTATAGGGACATCAGACGGCCCTTACTATTCTTAAAAGGCCAGCAGTCGGCCCTCGCTATTGTTAGAGAACCATCAACCGACTATGCTTTACTGTTCCCATTATTAACAAGTGGGTCTCCTATACTGTTATTGCATATCCAGTGACTGCAAGGGCTGCCAAAAATTTGGACGCAACCCAATACCCTTTTGAAGAGACATAGAGGAGGGCCTCAGGAAAAAAAATGTTTCCATTATAAAGGAGTGGGTCTCCTATAGTGGTAATGCCCATGCTGTGATTACAAGGGCTGCCAAAATTTGGGAAAAACCGCACTAAATATTTAAAGACACATAGAGCAAATTCAGTAACAACAAATTCCCATTAGAAAGGAGAGAGTCTGATATACAGTTATAGGGTATGCAGTGAGTCCAACGGCTGACCAGTTTTAGGAAAAACCCCACTAAGAATTTAAAGACACATAGAGCAGGGCCACAGTAACGACAAATTCCCATAAGAAAGGAGAGAGTCTGCTATACAGTTATAGGGTATGCAGTGAGTCCAAAGGCTGACCAATGTTAGGAAAATCCCCACTAAGAATTTAAAAACACATAGAGCAGGGCCACAGTAACGACAAATTTCCATTAGAAAGGAGAGAGTCTGCTTTACAGTTATAGGGTATGCTGTGAGTCCAAAGGCTGACCAATTTTAGGAAAAACCCCACTAAGAATTTAAAGACACACAGAGCTGGGCCACAGTAACAAGGTACGACATGTTCCCATTAGAAAGGAGAAATGGCAGTATTTTCTGACAACGTATATGTGATCCGTTTGACGGAGAAAACTCAGTTTTAAATAGCTGGATTTCTAGCACTGTAATATGGAAAGGACCTGGCTTTATTCTGCAGTGCCAACAAGCAAATAGCGCAGAAAACGGTGTTCTCTGGATTGCTTTTTAAGCAAATAATGAGGATTAAGATCCAAAGAAAAGTATTCCTGGCCCCTGAGACCTGGGCCTTTGTATAGAAATATCTAACAGCAGCAGAAGGCAGAATTGAAATGGAGCTTCTTGTGCTATATGCACTGCAGTCTGCTATATACCCTGCCTGCCTGCCTATATACACTGCCTGCCTGATATCTCTGCAAATGGATTAGTTAGTCCTCAAAAGGACCGTTTGTTAAGATGGACATGTGTAATGTACGGTTTTTCTCCCTACACTACCTAATACACAAGCAAATCTCTCCCTGACGCAGCAGCACCTCTCCCTACACTGTCTGATTCCGGAGTGACTGTGACGAACATGGCGGTGCCAGGTCTGATATAGACCCAATGATGCTATGCGGCCAGCCAATCACTGTAATGCCACAACCAACATGGCTACGGTATTACAGTGAGTGGCAGGCAATCCCTGCATGTTCATTGGCTCTGTAAAGAGTGCAAAACATGCAGGGAGGAGACCCGAACTCCCGCCGAGCAACCTCGGAAATACTCGGAGATGCTCTGGCGAGCACCGAGCAGTAGCGAGCATGCTCGCTCATCACTAGTTGGCACTATAGAAATAAAAATTATTATTTTTAATTCCGATGTATTCTCTGTAGGATCTTGTCACTGTGCAATATGCAATATTCACAGTGACAGTGCGCTAAATCACCAGCTCTGATGAGAAGTGATGAGAGTGCACTGTCAGTGCACATTGAAAGGAGAGGACGAGCAAGCCGGAAAGCAGTGATCAGTCCCGCCCACCAAACAGACATCACTTGCAAGGCAAGGCTGGTCTATGCTTTCCTGCACACTGAATATTTGTCTTACAGGGCGCACTGACAGTGCGATCTTTTGCCAGCTCCTTACTTCTTATCAGAGCTGGCAAGCAAGCGCACTGTTACTCTGCATATTGCACAGTGGCAAGAATCTACTGAGCATATGTCGGAATTGACAACCGACTCAGCAGACTGTCCCTCTGCTTGGAGCCACAGCAATCAGCTGTATTCATTTGAGAAACTTGGAAGCACATTTTCAGACTCCATACTGCGCCACACAGTCAACACAGACAATACTCCGTACCCATTCAGATCAGCATGCTTTCTGTAAAATGCTGGACAGAACAAATCTTCCATACAGAGATACTGTCTTTGTAGCTGTTCTACACTCTGGTCAAGAAATGATGATCCTGAACAGAAAATCACCCTGTCAGCAATTGGAAAAACATGGATGGTTTGCCCACCAACAATTGTGTTTTGGTTTTTCAGCCATGTTTAATTTAGAATTACATAATAAGGTACGTTGTAAATTAAAATAGAATTTCAAAATTAGATAAACCCTGGCTGGAACATAGCTGAACACTGGTAGGAACATCATAAATGAGGTTGCCCTTTAAACAACAACCAGCCTAGTCACAAAATAGGTGATTAACTTCTAAAGAGGGAACTGAGGGAGCTACCAATATAACTATGGGATCACCGTTCACACACTAAACAACATGACATTATATGATCAGAGAAAAAGACAGCGTGTTTAAGAATGATCGGGATCACCATTAAATGATTAATATAATAGTTATAGGGAAAATATATATTTTTGTACCGTCTTAGCCAGTAGATAGAAAAATATTTAGATTTGAGAGTCCTCAGTGGTTTATACCTTTTAATGGCTAACTAAAAAGATGGTAACAAGTTGCAAGCTTTCAAGACTACTCAGGCCTCTTCATCAGGCATAGTATAACACAAAATCTGAACAGTCAGATCTAAGGAGTGTGAAAGTTTTATTATCCAGTGATCGAGGTCTGGTCCAGGGTTGTGATGACCCCACAGGTTTGACGGGCACATTCCTTAGTTGATGTAGAATGACATAAATCCATGCGACACATTCATTCCTGCTCTGAAGGTGTCAAAGGTAACCATGAGTTTATATTCCCAAACTTTTCTGTTTCTCTGAGATTTGAAATTACCTTTTAATACCAATAATTTCATGTCTGTGATGCTGTGATCAGGGAAACAAAAATGCTTGCCCACAGGTAGCTCTATTCTTTTTTTCTTTTATTGTGTGGCCATGAGTATTCATTCTTCTCCTAAGTTTTTGCTGTGTCTCCCCTACATATGTGTCACCCCAGGCCAGGATGCCACAAATATTAAAGGCTGTGTCTGAGAGCAGGAGGGAGGTTCCCTGGTTAGGGACCATTAGCATGCAGCACCTCCTGTCCCAGGCCAGTAGGGGGAGCAGGCTGCCCCTATAAAAGCTGGAACTGGGGCAGGGTTAGAGAGACCAGAACCCACTTCTGAAGTGTCCAGAAGGGTTCTCAGAGACGAGGGACAGGTCAGCTGCAGCTGAGGAGTCCGTGAGGCAGAGGAGAGACTGCGAGCCAGGGACAGAGGCGACGAGAGCTGGTCCTGGCTGAGAGAACTACACTACCGGACATTGGGGTCCGAGGCTGTCAGGGTTGCAAGCCCAGCAGCAGAGAACCAACCCGCGAGGGATTTCAGGTCCCTTGGCCTAAGAAGCCTGGAGGCTCCGCCACACAGAGGGACCAGTACAGCACGAGGAAGCAAAAGGTACCTAAGGCCCGAGTCGCAAGCCATACAGGCGAAGTACACGGCCAGCTCAGGAACGTGGGCTATTACACCACAAAAAGGGGGATAGTCAGCAAGAGCAGAGAGAGAACGGTAGGCCTACACACTCACCCTGACCAGTGGGGCTCGCCCGAGTGCTCTCAGACACGCAGGCCCATTCCTACCCGGTACTCCTGTTGGGTCAGTAGTAATACCTACAATAAAGAAACTGGACTGTTTGAAACGGACTCTGAACTCTTATTACTGCGGCCTGCACTATCACCCCCAGCGTTCACATACCCTGCCCTGAGGCTACACTCTTCCCGTGGGGAGTTATCCTATCCCTGTGCTGCACACCAACATCAGCCTCAGCAGTCTGCCTTGCAGCGGCGGTCATCCCTGACCGCAATCCACGGGTGGCGTAGTCGGACATTCATAACTCTACAAATAGACCGCCACAGCATTTGGTCTGACCACCCTGAGCCACGGGATCGGGTTGCCACTACTACCCCCATCATCGCACTGAAGCCCGGTTCCGGGTACCCCACGGCCCAGGGGGAGAGTCACATACTGACCCCCAGATGGACATTTGGTGCATATAATTAAGTACACTACATTAGATGTGATACAGCTGAAAGTACCTGGGATCTTGTACTCCTTAAGTGAATTGGGGATATTTATCTTGCCTGTGGTCATTATAAGTGGACAGGTTTTACATTTTTTTGGTTGCAAGGAAAGGTACCTGTAGCTGGTGGAGATGACAGGGAGCTTCTGGCAATGATGCTACTTAAATTTGGGGGCTGCCTGAAACACAGAAGTGGGGGGGTCTGGAAATATGGATTGTAGTCGGGCGTCTTTTTGGAGTTAGGGTTACAGTTTCCGTGCAGCTCTCTTTAGCACCTCCAGATTTGGATAATAGGTGAGTGCTAGAGGAACCCAGTTGCTTTCCTGTTTAGTCTTGTAATGTAGGAGATGATTCCTTGATATTCTGGTGGCTCTTGTAATCTGGTTCTCAGTTGTTCTTGGATGGTAGCCCTGATTCAAAAAGGTCTTTCTGAGGCCTCCAAGTTGTTTGTCTCTATCCATAGGGTTGGAACATATCTGACTGTATCTGATGGCTTGGCTGTAGACAATGGAGTTTTTATGTGTTTTGGATGGAAACTGTCCAATTTAAGGTATGTTGGACGGTCGATTGGCTTCCAGTACAGGGATGTCTCTATTTCATTGTTCTGTAGCTTGATGATGGTGTCCAAAAAGTTAATTTCAGTACAGCAGTAGTTGAGTGTTAGGTTGGTAGGATGAAATTGATTAAAGTGTTCATGGAACGTCGTCAGCTGTTGCTCAGACTCTGTCCAGATGATTAAAATATCGTCAATGTAACGACAGTAGGCCAGAGACCTGATGGGACACGAGGACAAACAGTCACTTTCAAGCTTGGCCTTTATCAAATTCAAAGTAATTGTGGCTGAGGATGAATTTTGTAAGTTTCACCACAGAATCAGCATGAATTCCTGTATTTTTCATGAAGATTTTGCAGGCATTTAATCCATCCTTGTGTGGGATATTAGAGTACAAAGATTCCACATCCATGGTGGCCAGGATGGTTCCTTCTGGTAGAGGATATATTGCTGCTAGTTTATTCAGTAGGTCCAATGTGTCCTGAATGTAGCTGGGTGTACTCTTTACCAGGGGTTTAAGAACACCCTCTATGCATCCATAAACTTGCTCAGTAAGGGTGCCCACACATGAAATAATTGGTCTTCCTGGATTTCCAGATTTGTGGATTTTGGGAAGCATATATAATGTCACTATTCTTGGACTCTCTGGTAACAGGTCATCGGCTCTTATTGATTCATCAGGCAGACAAGATACCAACTTGTTTAGTTCTTTGTAATAGCCCTGTGTAGGGTCAGACTCCAATTTTTTGTAGTAGCGTGTGTCCGTCAGTTGTCCGTTTGCTTCCTTCATGTAGTCTGATGTGTTCATCATCACTATTGCACCAAACTTGTCAGCAGGTTTAATGATGATTTCTTCCATCCAAAACACATAAAAAACTCCATTGTCTACAGCCAAGCCATCAGATACAATCGAATATAGAAAGCAGAAAAATCCAGCTCACAGATAAAGTCCAAAAAAGTGCATTTTATTTTCCAAGGTACATGAAGCAAAGATTAAAATTGTGTGTTCACAAAAAAAGAGAATGCAGTCATCTTTTGACGCGTTTCGAGTGGCAAGCTCTCTTTGTCAAAGAATAATTAGGTATACTCTGGTACACTCTATGCAGAGTTGAAGTGGGCATGAGGTCTCAGAAAAAATGTATTAGGCACACATTGGCACCAAACGATCCTGACCGCAGGTGATGATTTACTTCTAATTATTTTGAATATATACAGGGTGGTCCAAAAGTAGGTGGCCAGAAAATAATAACATTTATTTTGATTTATATATAAAATTATATTTACTAACTCAAGCATAACATTGACAATTACATTTTATTCTGAACAATACAAAAGCCCTTAAATTTTATCAACGTAGGTGCTCAAACTGTTTTCCATTACAATTTGCACAGCTTTGAAGTCTGCCTCCTACGCTTTGACAAACTTTTTTGCACAAGTCTCTTTGGGTATTAACTTCTTGAAATGCATCTCTTATGTAATTTTTCAAATCACTGACACTTTTTGGTTTTCGACTATAAACTTTGTCCTTGAGTACTCCCCAAAAGAAAAAATCCATTGGGGTTAAGTCTGGTGAACGTGCCGGTCAATCAAGTGGGCCTCTTCGGCCATTCCATTTATTAGGAAATGTTTCATCAAGATACTCGCGGACTACTCTTGAATAATGTGGAGGGGCCCCATCTTGTTGGAAATAAAGGTCATTTGAATTAGGCTGTTTCTGTAACTGGGGAACAACTTGATTCATTAGAATTTCGAGATACTTATCTCCTGTGACTGTTCCATCAAAAAATATTGGTCCTAAAACACCAAAACTTGAAATACCACCCCAAACATTGACACCAGGCTCATTTAGTTGTTGCTCTAATGTTAAATGCATGTTCTCATTATACCAGTAAATACAATTAAGTCTGTTAATATGGCCGGATAATTTGATAGAAGCTTCATCACTCCACATAATGTTATCTAAAATTACTGGATTTTCTTCAGTTTCGTTAAGCATAATCTCACTAAATTGCAGCCGCCTGTTTGGATCATCCTCCAATAAACCATGAATTAGACGTGGACGATATGCTTTCCACCCAATAGATTTCAGGATTCGCATGATAGAAGCTCGTGAAATTCCCAATTCCAAAGAGGCTCTTCTGGTGACTTTTTTGGACTCTGAACTAATGTTTCAGCAACAAGTTGTTTATTATCTTCTGTACAGACTGTTTTGGGTCGACCAGTTTTTGGAGCATTAAGGACTGAGCCAGTGGCATTGAATTTGTCACGAATGCGGTAAATGGTTTGTCTCATTGGGACTTGAGTACCAAATGTTTCAACCCAATTTGCGGTTTCAGCATTTTGAGATTTCCAATACTCTGTTAAAATCCATTTTCTTTGATCTGTATTTAAATTATTTGCCATTATGTGTTATCTGAATTATCTGAAAAGAAAACAGATTTGGGGGAGATCTATCTGTGAAAACTAGATCTGTGAAACTGTCTCAGTTGCCCTTAGCAACCAATCAGATTCCACCTTTCATTTTCCAAAGAGTCTGTGACGAATGAAAAGTGGAATCTGATTGGTTGCTAAGGGCAACTGAGCCAGTTTCACTTTACACCATGTTTGATAAATCTCCCTCTTCTTAACTGTGGCGCCCCTGCGGGTTCAGTCGCCACAGAGGTACTGCATCTCACCCAGAGGTGTGGTATCCCATTCTCAGGTAAGGATAGAGTGCTGCCCGGGACTCTAACACCTGCATCCAACACATCCACTTCAGTAGGGCAGGGCGAGATTGCTCCTAAGGGAGAGCACAGTCCATGGTCTCTGGCTGGAGTGGAGGGGAACCAAGGGAGGGGGAACCATGTAGTGGGTGTGGGTGGAGGGAGCAGGTCAGGGGAGCACATGAAAGGAAGCTGTATAAAAGGGGAGCCATCTTGAGAGTTCAGAGAGATCAGTCAGAGGAGGAGAAGTGAAAGGAGCAGAGGCTCTGCAGGAGCTCTGCTCGGGAGGCGGGCCTAGCCCGAGAGGTCTAGGACCGAGAGAGGAGAGGGAGCAGGAGAAAGGCTCCAGGAACAGAAGGGAACCCAGGGGTACGGGAAGTGCTGGAGGCCACCCGTACGCCAGAATCTGCCAGGCGGTGGAGGGATCGAGCCGCAGAGGGGACCGGCCTCTAAACTAGTGGAGAACTACATGGCTCAGCTAGGAACCGGAGGCTGCTGTACTTGTAAGGTGCAGTGGCCACAACCACAATTATATCGCTGAAAAGGTGGCCACAGAGGGTCCAGGGGACTGCAGGTCGCCCGACAAAACCCGAGGCTACCTTATTGGGACACTGATTGTGAGGCGCAGGGCAGGTGGGCGAGAGCCCGCGCAGGAAGATGACTGAGGAAGGCACATAGAAAGGGGTCCTGTCAGGCACTCTTGAATTACCTGAGGGATTGCTGAACCCCTGCCTGGTGAACGCAGCACGACTTGGAAGGTTGTAGTCTGGAACCTGTAACCTGAGGAACTTAACAACTGTGAGTAAACTCGGAAGACTGCACCCCACTGTCTCTGTGATTATTACCTGCGCCATCACCCCTGCACTACAATGCCCAGCATCACCTATTACATCTACACTGCCCTGGAGCTAAGCTATACCTGTGGAGAGCTACACCAGCTTTGCTGCACTAACATCAGCTCCAGAGGACCTGCTCCACAGCGGCGGCTCCCTTTAGCCGCATACCACAGGTGGCGTCACGAACTTTGTACATAAAAACTACAAAATCCCCCTTTTTACTGACCGCCCTGGGTCATGGACCGGGTCACCGCCACTGTGACATCTCCCCTAGCAACAACCGGCCCGGCACCGAGTACCCCACGGCCCAGGGGGCGCGTCATCTTTGGCGTCACGAACAGGATATGAACCCACCCGTTATCACCGGGTATTGTGCGCCTAGAAACTGTGTTTTATAGTGAATGTGGTGCCCGCCCCAGAAGAACGGGAACTATTATGTGCGAGCCAAAAGACAACAAGAGACCGCCTCCCATCGTGGGCCGGGTCCCAGAATATCGCCAAAAATGGAGCACGCCCCAAGCAGCAGTGACCATGAACGTGGATGTGTCCATCAAGGTGGGGGAGCTGCCCACAGGTGTGGCCGACAGCAAGCAGCCATGGGACCGCCCCCGAAAAGGGAGAGGAAAAAAAGAAGAAGACTGGGAGACAGGGTGTTGACAGACCACACCTGGCAGGCAAGATGGAAGGAGGTGAGCCTGGTACTCCGGCCTGCATCCTGCAGCAAGATGAGACACCTCTTACCTTGGGAGAGGTGATCAGTAAGCTGTTCCTGGAGGACGCGGAGTTCCTCCACGCCGAGATGTGTGAGCTAAGTCGGCGGGTGGGAGAGGCCCAGCAAACACCCATCGCCGGCTGGAAGAGAGAGGTGCTGGAGAAGATGAGAGCGAGACGGCAGCAAGCACCGGAGTCCACTGGCAGCGCCCCAGCCCCGGCGGAGCCTAATCAGGACCTGGAGGCGGAGAGCAGCCCAGGAGCGGCCGCGGGAGCAGGTAGGAAGAGTTTCCTTGTCCCGGGCGCAGACCGCGCTGACTTTCTCCTGGGCCCCCTGGCGGTGCCTCCATACCCGGGCACGCACGCTCCCGACTTGCTCCAAAGCCCAGAGTCTCCTACACCGGGTGCTTGCTCCGCCGACCACCAGCTCCTCGATTCCTCGGCGGAACCTCTGTACCTGGGCGCCTGCTCCGCAATCCTCTGGCAGGATCCCCATAATACCCGGGCGCCTGTTCAACTGACCTGCTCCTGGGCCCCCTACCGGAGCCACAAGCCGCCGCACCTGAGTGGGCATACTGAGGCCCCACTTATGACTGGTCCACCAGGAATGCCGACCAGGGGGGACTCCCTCTGACGCCCACACCTGCACCCCCGGTCGCCTGCCCAGGAGGAGAGGAGTTACGGTGGGATGACCGGGAAGGGGACCTCATGGGGTTCCCGCGGGAGACGCAGGCCCAGGCCCTCCGGAGGGAAGAGCACTACAGGAGGGAGCTCCTGCAGTTGGAAAAGGAGCGATATAACCGGCAGGTGCGGTGGGAGCACATGGAGGTCCGAAACATGGCGGCCAAGACCCGCCAGGTAAAGTCCACCACACCCAGTCCCCGTCTGGAGGGGATAGTGGTTAAATTTGACTTGGACGCTGGATGGGGCTTTGTACGGGAGCCCCACACTGATAGGGACGTATTCGTTAACCAGTGGGATGTAGAACCCCACCTCCAACAGGGGCATCCTGGCCGGGACCTATACCCCGGCGACTACGTCACCTTTACACGCCACAAGGGCGAGCGCGGATGGTATGCCCTCCAGGTGTACCGGGTGGCAAGAAGAAGAGACATGTCCCCGCAGCCCCAGGCTGGAGACCCGGCTGGGTCAGCCTGTAAAAATCAGGAGTTTCCTCCCCGGAGGGAGCCTCACTGTTAAACTGTTTGTTTTGCAGGAGCTCTGCTCGGGAGGCGGGCCTAACCCGAGAGGCCCAGGACTGAGAGAGGAGAGGGAGCAGGAGATAGGCTCCAGGAACAGAAGGGATCCCAGTGGTACGGGAAGTGCTGGAGGCCACCCGTACGCCTGAATCTGCCAGGCGGTGGAGGGATCGAGCCGCAGAGGGGACCGACCCCTAAACTAGTGGAGAACTACAAGGCTCAGCTAGGAACCGGAGGCTGCTGTACTTGTAACGTGCAGTGGCCACCACCACAATTATATCGCCGAAAAGGTGGCCACAGAGGGTCCAGGGGACTGCAGGTCACCCGACAAGACCCGAGGCTACCGGATTGGGACACTGATTGTGAGGTGCAGGGCAGGAGGGTGAGAGCCAGCACAGGAAGACGACTGAGGAAGGCACATAGAAAGGGGTCCTGTCAGGCACTCTTGAATTACCTGAGGGATTGCTGAACCCCTGCCTGGTGAAGGCAGTACGACATGGGAGGTTGTAGTCTGTAACCTGAGGAACTTAACAGCTGTGAGTAAACTCAGAAGACTGCACCCCACTGTCTCAACGCCCAGCATCACCTATTACATCTATACTGCCCTGGAACTAAGCTCCACCTGTGGAGAGCCACACCAGCTTTGCTGCACTAACATCAGCTCCAGAGGACCTGCTCCGCAGCGGCTGCTCCCTTTAGCCGCATACCACAGGTGGTGTCACGAACTTTGTACATAAAAACTATAAAATCCCCCTTTTTACTGACCGCCCTGGGTCACGGACCGGGTCACCGCCACTGTGACATCTCCCCTAGCAACGACCGGCCCGGCACCGAGTACCCCACGGCCCAGGGGGCGCGTCATAACCTTATTACACTTTCTGTCCACCTACTTTTGGACCACCCTGTATATATCGTATAAGACATTGAGTTCTTCATACTCATCCACTTCTCTTGAAGAAGCCACGCTACAGTGGCGGAACGCATGTGGCATCATTCCTCCCATTATGGACCACATGCAGGTTTAAATGATCCGTCTTAACCCGTTTTCTGAGACCTCATGACCACTTCAACTCTGCATAGAGTGTACCAGAGTATACCTAATTACCCTTTGTGGCAGTATCATATAGCTTAGCTTAGGTCTGGTATTACGTATATCCTTACTGCGTTAGTGCACTATCATCTATTTTAAAGTGTCACTAGTAGTGTTGAGCCACCCCGTAGTGTTCGGGTTCGGTTCGGTTCGTCGAACACCGGGATGTTCGAGGAACTGTTCGTCGAACTGTTCGTCGAACACCTTAGAACACCGTCGAACACCGTTAAAACCAATGGCAGGCAAACAAAAACACATAGAAACACATAGAAAACACCTGCAAAGGTGTCCAAAAGCTGACAAACTGCTCAGAAGACACTCTCTTCAAAAAAGCCGGCCGGCAAATTCAGCAGCGGCATACACCGGTACCCGACAATTTAGACAAGAAGGAATAGAGCATCACACATAGATTAGATAGATAGAAACATGTCAGTCACACATATAAGAAGCACAGTGACAGTGTTGGTTACTGCACTTGTCATTTAGTGTAAAGGATTTATTAAAAAAAATATTAGTGTTTTCATGCACCGTCTCTTTAAAAAAGCCGGCCGGCAATTCAGCATCTGTACCCGACAATTTAGAACAGAAAGAATAGAGCTTCACACATAGATTAGATAGATAGAAACATGTCAGTCACATATATAATAAGTACAGTGACAGTGCTGCTTACTGTACTTGTCATTTAGTGTAAAGGATTTATTTAAAAAAATAATAGTGTTTTCATGCACCGTCTCTTTAAAAAAGCCGGCCGGCAATTCAGCAGCGGTACCCGACAATTTAGAACAGAAAGATAGAGCATCACACATAGATTAGATAGATAGAAACATGTCAGTCACATATATATGAAGTACAGTGATAGTGTTGGTTACTGTACTTGTCATTTAGTATTAAAATAAAGGATTTATTATTAAAAAAATTGGCGTGGGGTTCCCCTTAATTTTAGGCTCTAGCGGAGGTTAAGCAGACGGCTGGGGCAGATGTTTGAAGCCTGGGAAGGGGGTAATACCCACGGAGCTTCCCAGGCTACTAATATCAGCCCCCAGCTGAATACATAGCCTTTACTAGCTATTAAAATGGGGGACCCCCCAAAAAAAATGACGTGGGGTCCCCCCTAATTTAATAGCTAGCAAAGGCTAGGCAGACAGCTGGGGGCTGATATTAATAGCCCAGGAAGGGAGCCATGAATATTGGCCCCCTCCCAGGCTAGAAACACCAGCCGTCAGCCGCCCCAGAAATGGCGCATTCATAGGATGCGCCAATTCTGGCACTTAGCCTCGCTCTTCCACGCTGCCCTGGTGCGGTGGCAGGGGGTAATAGGGTTGGGGTTGATGTCAGCTTATAATGCCAGCTGACATCAAGCCCAGGTTAGTAATGGAGAGGCGTCTATAAGACACCCCCATTACTAACCCCATAGTCAAAGTTAAAAAAAACACAAACACCCAGAATAAAGTCCTTTAATTGAAATAAAGACACAATCCTTTATTGTTCTAAATTAAACCATACTTACCATCACGCCCATTCCAGCTGAAGCCAACGATCTCCTGCAATAAAAGAAAAATAATAAAGCAACCTCATCCTTACCTTTCCATGGTTCCCACGACAGCTTCAGCTCTGCTACATCGAGATGACAGGCTGGACCGCAGCAGAACGCTGCCATCCAGCCTGTCATCCCGCAGACACTGAGAAGCGCAGGCTTGCTTGCGCTGCTCAGCGTCTCTCTGTGACGACATCCAGATGAGCCGAGTTCATGTCCAATGAACTCGGCTCACCTCATGCACGTCACTGACAGCGTGGGAAAATTCTCACGCTGAAGCGCTGATTGCAGGAGAATTTTCCCACGCTGTCAGTGACGTGCAGGAGGTGAGCTGAGTTCATTGGACATGAGCTCACCTCATGCACATCACTGACAGCGTGGGAGAATTCTCCTGCACTCAGCACTTCAGCGTGAGAATTTTCCCACGCTGTCAGTGACGTGCATGAGGTGAGCCGAGTTCATTGGACATGACCTCGGCTCATCTGGATGCCGTCACAGCGAGACAGTGAGGAGCGCAAGCATGCCTGCGCTTCTCAGTGTCTGCGGGATGACAGACTGGATGGCAGCGTTCTGCTGCGGTCCAGCCAGTCATCTCGATGTAGCAGAGCTGAAGCTGTCGTGGGAACCATGGAAAGGTAAGGATGAGGTTGGTTTATTATTTTTCTTTTATTGCAGGAGATCGTTGGCTTCAGCTGGAATGGGTGTGATGGTAAGTATGGTTTAATTTAGAACAATAAAGAATTGTGTCTTTATTTCAATTAAAGGACTTTTTTCTGGGTGTTGTGTTTTTTTTAAATACTTTACTAGAAATTCATGGCGGTCATGTCTAATACTGGCGTGACCCCATGAATTTTGGGCTTGGGGCCAGCTGATAATACCAAGCTGGCCCTAACCCCTTTATTACCCAGTGAGCCACCGCATCAGGGCCCTGGATGAGTTGGGTACAGCGCCAGAAGATGGCGCTTCTATGAACGCGCCATTTTCCGGGGTGGCTGCGGACTGCAATTTGTAGCGGGGGGGGGGGCCCAGAAAGCTTGGGCCTCCCTGCGCTGCAGATTCCAGCCCCCAGCTGCCTAGTTGTACCTGGCTGGACACAAAAATAGGGCGAAGCCCCACGTACTTTTTTTTTAATTATTTCATGAAATTCATGAAATAATTAAGAAAAAAAGGCCTTCCCTATATTGTTGTGTCCGGCCAGGTACAAATAGGCAGCTGGTGGTTGGGGGCAGCCCGTTCCTGCCTGCTGTACCTGGCTGGACACAAATATAGTGCGAAGCCCCACTTCAATTTTTTTTAATTATTTCATGAAATTCATGAAATAATTAAGAAAAAAAGGGCTTCCCTATATTGTTGTGTCCGGCCAGGTACAAATAGGCAGCTGGTGGATGGGGGCAGCCCGTTCCTGCCTGCTGTACCTGGCTGGACACAAATATAGTGCGAAGCCCCACTTCAATTTTTTTAAATTATTTCAGGAAATTCATGAAATAATTTAAAAAAAATTGACGTGGGGCTTCGCACTATATTTGTGTCCAGCCAGGTACAGCAGGCAGGAACGGGCTGCCCCCAACCACAGGCTGCCTATTTGTACCTGGCCGGACACAACAATATAGGGAAGCCCTTTTTTTCTTAATTATTTCATGAAATAATTTAAAGAAAATTGACGTGGGGCTTCGCCCTGTTTTTGTGTCCAGCCAGGTACAACTAGGCAGCTGGGGGCTGGAATCCGCAGCGCAGGGAGGCCCAAGCTTTCTGGGCCACCCCCGCTGCAAATTGCAGTCCGCAGCCACCCCGGAAAATGGCGCGTTCATAGAAGCGCCATCTTCTGGCGCTGTACCCAACTCATCCAGGGCCCTGATGCGGTGGCTCACTGGGTAATAAAGGGGTTAGGGCCAGCTTGGCATTATCAGCTGGCCCTAAGCCCGAAATTCATGGGGTCACGCCAATATTAGACATGACCACCATGAATTTCTAGTAAAGTATTTAAAAAAAACACAACACCCAGAAAAAAGTCCTTTAATTGAAATAAACACACAATTCTTTATTGTTCTAAATTAAACCATACTTACCATCACGCCCATTCCAGCTGAAGCCAACGATCTCCTGAAATAAAAGAAAAATAATAAAGCAACATCATCCTTACCTTTCCATGGTTCCCATGACAGCTTCAGCTCTGCTACATCGAGATGACAGGCTGGACCGCTGCAGAACGCTGCCATCCAGCCTGTCATCCCGCAGACACTGAGAAGCGCAGGCTTGCTTGCGCTCCACAGTGTCTCTCTGTGAGGGCATCCAGATGAGCCGAGTTAATGTCCAATGAACTCGGCTCACCTCATGCACGTCACTGACAGCGTGGGAAAATTCTCCTGCACTCAGCGCTTCAGCGTGGGAGAATTCTCACACTGAAGCGCTGAGTGCAGGAGAATTCTCCCACGCTGTCAGTGACGTGCAGGAGGTGAGCTGAGTTCATTGGACATGAGCTCACCTTATGCACGTCACTGACAGCGTGGGAAAATTCTCCTGCACTCAGCGCTTCAGCGGGAGAATTCTCACGCTGAAGCGCTGAGTGCAGGAGAATTCTCCCACGCTGTCAGTGACGTGCAGGAGGTGAGCTGAGTTCATTGGACATGAGCTCACCTTATGCACGTCACTGACAGCGTGGGAGAATTCTCCTGCACTCACCGCTTCAGCTTGAGAATTTTCCCACGCTGTCAGTGACGTGCATGAGGTGAGCCGAGTTCATTGGACATGAACTCGGCTCATCTGGATGTCGTCACAGAGAGACGCTGAGCAGCGCAAGCAAGCCTGCGCTTCTCAGTGTCTGCGGGATGAGAGGCTGGATGGCAGCGTTCTGCTGCGGTCCAGCCTGTCATCTCGATGTAGCAGAGCTGAAGCTGTCGTGGGAACCATGGAAAGGTAAGGATGAGGTTGCTTTATTATTTTTCTTTTATTGCAGGAGATCGTTGGCTTCAGCTGGAATGGGCGTGACGGTAAGTATGGTTTAATTTAGAACAATAAAGGATTGTGTCTTTATTTCAATTAAAGGACTTTATTCTGGGTGTTTGTGCTTTTTTTAACTTTGACTATGGGGTTAGTAATGGGGGTGTCTTATAGACGCCTCTCCATTACTAACCTGGGCTTGATGTCAGCTGGCATTATAAGCTGACATCAACCCCAACCCTATTACCCCCTGCCACCGCACCAGGGCAGCGTGGAAGAGCGAGGCTAAGTGCCAGAATTGGCGCAACCTATGAATGCGCCATTTCTGGGGCGGCTGACGGCTGGTGTTTCTAGCCTGGGAGGGGGCCAATATTCATGGCTCCCTTCCTGGGCTATTAATATCAGCCCCCAGCTGTCTGCCTAGCCTTTGCTAGCTATTAAATTAGGGGGGACCCCACGTCATTTTTTTTGGGGGGTCCCCCATTTTAATAGCTAGTAAAGGCTATGTATTCAGCTGGGGGCTGATATTAGTAGCCTGGGAAGCTCCGTGGGTATTACCCCCTTCCCAGGCTTCAAACATCTGCCCCAGCCGTCTGCTTAACCTCCGCTAGAGCCTAAAATTAAGGGGAACCCCACGCCAATTTTTTTAATAATAAATCCTTTATTTTAATACTAAATGACAAGTACAGTAACCAACACTATCACTGTACTTCATATATATGTGACTGACATGTTTCTATCTATCTAATCTATGTGTGAAGCTCTATTCTGTCTGTTATAAATTGTCGGGTACCGCTGCTGAATTGCCGGCCGGCTTTTTTAAAGAGACGGTGCATGAAAACACTATTATTTTTTTTGATAAATCCTTTACACTAAATGACAAGTACAGTAAGCAACACTGTCACTGTACTTCGTATATATGTGGCTGACATGTTTCTATCTATCTAATCTATGTATGATGCTCTATTCTGTCTGTTATAAATTGTCGGGTACCGCTGCTGAATTGCCAGCCGGCTTTTTTAAAGAGACAGTGCATGAAAACACTATTATTTTTTTAAATAAATCCTTTACACTAAATGACAAGTACAGTAAGCAGCACTGTCACTGTACTTCATATATATGTGACTGACATGTTTCTATCTATCTAATCTATGTGTGAAGCTCTATTCTGTCTGTTATAAATTGTCGGGTACCGCTGCTGAATTGCCGGCCGGCTTTTTTAAAGAGACGGTGCATGAAAACACTATTATTTTTTTTGATAAATCCTTTACGCTAAATGACAAGTACAGTAAGCAGCACTTTCACTGTACTTCGTATATATGTGGCTGACATGTTTATATCTATCTAATCTATGTGTGATGTCCTATTCTTTCGGTTCTAAATTGTCGGGTACAGGTGTATGCCGCTGCTGAATTGCCGGCTTTTCATGTTTCACTGTTGGCACTGTTCCCATCGATTTGGGCAATCACTGTAATGCCACAACCACCATGGCTGTGGCATTACAGTGAGTGGCAGACAATCCCTGCATGATTGGTGCTCTAAATAGCGCCAGACATGCAGGACACGCTTTTGGTGCACGAACAGTTATCGAACATAACCTCGAACAGCCGAATTTTTTGCAAATCGTTCGGGTTCGTCGAACAACTCGAACACCGCCCAAAACAGCTCGAATTTGAGATTGGCGAACAGTTCTAGTCGAACACCGCTCATCTCTCGTCACTAGTACATTCTTGGTATGATTATATATTTTTTGCGTGGATCAGCATACTGTGCAGAGCACTGTGGGTATTATTATTAACCCTTCATCGTCATTTAGATTTATATATTTATTCCTGCAACTTTGTGTTTTTGTGGTTTGGAGGAAAATAATTAGCCGCTACATGGACTTATCAATGGATTATACAGCCATTCTGAGTTGTTTTTAAATGTGTGATTTCTCATTGTTTAATAAAATTCTATACCTGTTATATTATTCTTTTAATGGTGATCCTGATCATTCTTATACACACTGTCTTTTTCTCTGATCATATAAAATAAGTGGTTAATATATGATTGATGGGGGTATGAACGTTGGGACCCCCAGTAATTTTCTTTAGATCTATGGAAGCGGAAATGCATGATTGTGACCACTGCTTCCCCCTATATTGAATTGAGCAGTTGTTATGTATTGCTCTTTTCACAGAATGGACTACTAGGAGAACAAAGTCCCCTATGTAAATGGAGCAGGTTATTTATGGACAAACCCTTTAATCTATGTATCGGTCCCTTCCATGGTAGCAGATCAATGTCATTTTTCCCTACGGACATGTTGACACCTGCCAAGGGTGAGAAGTGACTACTTATCATACAGATGAAGGAATCTCCGTACATGGGTGATGATGTCCACATGGCTTTCAGGAATATATACTGTAATTGAAGCACAACAGTGATTTTGTGGCATTGTGCAATGTGTGCCTAATACATTTTTTTCCATCAACAGTGTCAGCATGACCTGTGCAAACTCATATATATATCTATGATTTACTGAGCAAACATCCTCATTACATCATATGATTACCATTGCGCTGGTATTATTTGATAGAGAGCGGTCCACCACTGTCATTATTCTAGAAAACTGACTTGATTAATCTTATCTCAGTTCATGATAAGGACAGGATCAGACAGAGATAGTTAAAACACAGAGACCATCTGTCTGAGCCCGTCCCTATTAATACAATCTCTCAAAATAATCAGTATTGAGCTCATGGCCGAATATAGAGGATTCTGTTATAGAATCTTTACTGTTCATCAATACCGAATTAGTTCTCAGATGACTCCTCATGGTATGACTGCTATCGCCGGACTTATGTACCACGTCATTTGCAGACGTTCAGCTGCCCCTCTCTGTCAACACTTCCACAGACTTCCTCCAATTGCATCCAAAGATACACTTGACTCTTAGGGCTCATTCAGATATCAGTGATTTGTTTCAAAAGCAAAATACGGTCTGAGTTTAATCAGTGATTCGATTTTTATCGGAGTTTGGTCAGTGTGTCTTTTTTTACCGACAGAGTTGGTTGAGTTGTTCTCGTAAGAAAAATAAGATGAAAATAAAAAGTTGATGGCGGTTTCTCAAGCTTTTCCCATCAAACAGTCCATGAAAAATGGATAACACTTTCACTGATCCAAAGACTAACTGGCGAGTTTGGTCTGAAATTCACATCAAAATTAGACATATCTCTGTGATTTTGTTTGGATCACTCAGTCTTCAGAAATAGATGGACATGTGAAAAGTCTGTTAGACTATAATAGGTACGAGTTCTATCTGTGAAAAACATGGATAGAACTTGTACGAGAAAAACTGACATCTGAATGAGCTCTTATACTGTAGGCAGTAAACTGTAAATGTGGCGCCCCTGGTGGTTCAGTCGCCACAGAGGTACTGCACCTCACCCAGAGGTGTGGTGTCTCCTTCTCTCAGGTAAGGAGGGAGTGCTGCCCGGAACCCCAACACCCGCATTCAACACTACACTACTCCAGGCCGGCTGGAAGGGCATTATGCACTGTGTCCTGCTGAGCCCTGTCCCTGGCTGGAGTGGGGGGAACCAAAGAGAGGGGGAACCAGTAGTGGGTGAGGGTGGAGGATGTAGAGTAGGGGAGCACCATTATAGGAGGTATATAAAGGGAAGCCATTTTAGGGTGGCAGGACAGAGAGTGAGTGTGGATTCAGTGAAAGGAGAGGAGGGGAGCAGAGTCTCTTCAGGAGCTCTGCTCCAGAAAGGGGCCTAGTAATAGAGACCCAGGAGGGGAGCAGAGGAGAAAGACTCCGTTAACAGAAGGGATCCCAGGGGGTACGATGAGTGCAGGACGGCACCCATACGCCCGAATCTGCCAAATGTCAGAGGGATCAGGCCGCAAGAAGGGAACCAGTCCCTGGACCAGCCGTGTTACTCCAGGTCTCGGCTGGAAAACCGGAGCCTTCTGCACTTCCATGGTGCAGTTGCCACAGTCTCACCCTAGTCACCGTGAAGGGCATCAAGTAGGTCCGGGAACTCCAGGTTGCCCAGAGGGACTTCAGAGCACCCGATCGGGACTGTGTGTGGGGAAGTGCAGAGCAGGAGGGAGAAGACCCGGCGCGAGAAGTCGGTCTAGTAAGGAACATAAAGAAAGCGGGGTTCCGTCAAGCGCTCCTGATATACTTGAGAAAGTGCTGGACCCCTTGTCTGGTAGACGCAGTGCGACGCGGGAGGCTGACACCCGTACAGTGTACCTGAGGAACTTGAACAGAACTGTGAGTAAACTAGGATGACTGCACTCCACTGCCTCCGTCAATTATTTCCGCTGCGCCATCTCTCCTGCACCACAAGCCCCAGCATCACCATTATCTATACTACACTGCCCTGGGGCCCGCTCCACCTGTGGGGAGCCGTTCCAACCCAGCTGCCCTATCAACCGCCCCAGAGGTCTGAAGCAGCGCTGGTACCTATTACCAGAAACCACAGGTGGCGTGACGAACACTTCCTAAGAACTACAAATCCCATATAAATATCCCCTTTTGTTGACTGCCCTGGGCCACGGACCGGGCCGCCGCCACTGTGACATATCCCTTCCCCTGCATCTATAGGCCCGGCACGGAGTATCCCACGGCCCTGGGGGCGCGTCATAAATACTGTGCTTCATTTTCATAGAAGCTCAATTTATATTACTCCAACCATGGATAGAATTGAGATTAGGTACAAGAACCTTGTGCCTACGTGCAACCCAGAAATGGCACATGATTCTTAGAGTCAGTGATGGGCCATGGTTCATGTGAGTGCAGGAGCAGTAGTCAACATACATACTGTATACCTGCATTAAAGCCCTATGCTACCACACTTGATCGAGGAACCACACTTAGCTAGATCTGGTAGAAGTTTGGGCTATCATGTGCTTGCCTGTCTCTGTATATCTTTATGGACTTTATAGATGATATTAAGAAGCATGAAGACACTTTGTAGTGGGCACTGTGCTGGAGCACGATTAAGCAATCATGCCTCCGTTCATCATGTGTGACGCTCTCAGCCCTCCCTGGGAGATGGGGATACTCGGAGCAGGGTCAGTGTAGATATCTCAGGGTTGCAGTCGTGGCCACATAAAAGATTTAATGGGCTTTCAGGGTTGAGTGGTAATTTTCCTACTACGCCACCTACGGTTTCCGGTGATAGACACCAGCGTTGCTTCAGTCCACTGAGGCCGGTGTTTAAAGGCAGCTTGGATGGGAAGGCTCCCCGCAGGCAGAGCAGGCCTCAGGGCAGTGTGATGAGGAATGGTGGGTGCAGTGCCGCGCAGGAAATAACAGGCTGAAGCGGGGTGTGAAGTCATCCAGGGTTTTTACTCACATTCAGATGTACTTTAGCCGCAAAGCTTCCCTCTGCTCCTCGTGGCGTGCTGCGGCCACCAGGAAGGGGGTCCAGCACTTTCCACATAGATCAGGAGCACCTGTCGAGACCCCTCTGGTGTGTGTGTTCCTCTCCTTGGTGAGTTCTCCCACTAAGTCTTCACTTGACTGTTTCTGTGGTTAGAACTAGGTGTAAGGCCGGGTCCCACTGGATGAACGCAGGTAGAGAGGTACAGGTGGCGTATGCCGCTCCGTCCGTATTCCTCCTGGGATCCACTAAGCCTCCGGGCTTTTCTGACTGAAACATGAAGTAACAAAGTCAGATATTGGGGGCCGTTCACCCCTCTTGCAGCAGGAGTCCCTCTGGCTATGCCAGAGTAAGAAATACATGTGGCGTGTGCCGCCCCGTCTGCATCCCCCTGGGATCCTTTTGCCTGTGGAGCTTGTCTCCTCTGTTCCCCTCCAGGCCTTCTTAGGTAGGGACCTTGACCGGGTAGAGGCAGTTGTTAACTCTGACCCGCTCCTCGCCTCAAGGCCAGAGAACAAGGACTGTGTATCTTCAATAGGCTGCAGGTTCTAACAGAAGGCCACAATCAGCGATGAAGATCACAATCAAAGACCTTGAACCTAATATGGCTGTAGATTAAATATGAATGAATCAGTGTAACCTAAAAGTGTGTTCTCCACCCTCACCCACTACATGGTTCCCCCTAACTTTGGTTCCCCCCATCTCCTATATCCCGGGCCGGGGCAGCACCCTGGTGCATTTAGGCCCCCCTACAGGACAGGAGTGGTGTGGTGTTGAATGGTGAAGTAGGGTCCTGAGAAGTGCTCCATCCTTACCTGGAAGAGGAGATACCACACCTCTACTGAGGTGCAGTACCCCTGTGGCGACTGAACCCTCAGGGGCGCCACATTCCCCCCTGGTGAAACACAGCACGTCCGCGGGCTGAAAAAGAGTAAAAGTGGTACAGACAGTTCAAATTTTTGCATAACAATAACAATCTTCCCTTTATGGGAGGTAAGTACACTTTAACGTTGCATGGTATATATATAAATATAATATAGTATAAATGTAGAAAAACAGTAAAGAGACATTATGCATGTAGACAGATCAATAGGAAATATTGTAGAGAAGTGTCAGTTCAGCAGCATGAGGGACCTGTCCCAAACCCTCAACGTAGGCCCTGGGGTGGCTGCAGGGCATAAAGATCCCGAGTTGGACCTCCAGGAGAGCCACTCCAGACAGGTTTTGCTTCTGAGGTCTGAGGTAGAAGTAGAAGCGGTTTGCATAAAACCAATAGGGAGCACCTAAATAGATGCAGAACTATTTACAATTGGGAGTCTGTCTGCTGCTAGTGTCCGCAGGGACAAATGTCTCTTCAAACGTAAATCCGGGTGTATAAAAGAAAAACAAAACAGTTCACTCAACTGTTCTCACAACAGGGAGTTGCATCTCCCAGGGCTGCTCAGAAGCGGTATCCCCACTTGGGAAAAGGCTCGTTTTTGCCGACTGAGCCTGACCGGTCCTCTGTGGGCAGGTGAGTGGAGGCATCCCCTTTGAACACCCTATGGACGTCCAGGGCGTACCACCCACGCTCCCCGTAGTGGCGGGTGTAGGACACCAAGTCGCCCGGGTAGAGGTTCCGGTCAGGGTGGCCTTGCTCCAGCAGCGGCTCGACGTCCCGCCGATTCACAAAGACGTCTTGGTGGAACTTGGGGCTGCAAATAAAGCCCCATCCGGCCTCCTGGTGGAATCGGACAATCAGGCCTTCCTCCCGGGGTCTTGGACGGGCGGCCTCTGCCTGGCGGGCCCGCGACTTTGCAGCCTTGGTTCGCACCTCCAGGTGCTCGCAGCGGACCTCCTTCTGGCGTCGCTCCTTGTCAAATTGGAGGAGCTGCTCTCGGCACGTCTCCTCCCTCCTCCGCGCTTCAGCCCGGGTCTCCCGGGGGAAGCCCATCAGGTCGCCCCCCTGGTTGTCCCAGACATACTCGTCTGCCGGCGGGCAGGTGACTGAAGGTGCAGGGAGCGTCAAGAGCGGAGGCTGCTGCGGACCCTCTGCTAATATGGACCAGTCTGGGTTGGGGCAGGTGGATTCCCCATAAAACTCAGGACTCCCTGGGCCAGGAGCCGGGACGCATAGCAGGTCTCTGGTGACGGTGGTGGCTTGGGCCTCAGCCTCCAGAGCCGATAGCTGCTCCCAGATAATGGCGCCCGGGGACAGGGGTGCCGGCATGATGCTTAGGAGCGGTACAGTGCGTCACGCGCCCGGGATAAGGGTTTCCGCCTTACCCGCTCCTGGGTTGCGCACGGCCTCCTGGGCTTCCTCCGACTGGGCTGCGGCCTCCACGGACAGACATGAGGAGCTCTGGCGGCGGGCCCGGATCCTCTGCAGCACCTTCTCTCTCCACTCTGCGGCAACCAATCTCTGGGCCTCTTCGACCCTCCGGGTCAGGTCCTGGGTTTCTCCTCGGAGGAAGTCGGCCTCCTCCGGGGTCAGGTGTATACCCTTCATGCCGAGGAAGGTGGCAGCTTGTGGAACAGCGTCGGAGGCCTCGGAGGACTTCTCTTCTGCTGCGTGCATCTTGGCTGCAAGGTGCGTTTTCTGTCTCCTCCTTTTTCGGCGGTTCCAAGGCGGCTGGCTGACTGGCACTCCCAGGGACGTCCCATCCGTTTTGACGGACACCACTGCGCGGACCGTCTCTGCTGGAAGGGGTGGTCTGCATTTTTTGCGCCATTGGGGAGCCAGGTCCACGATGGGAGGACTTTGGTAGCTGTCGTTTTGGCACATAATGGCGTCCATTCTTCTTGGGCGGCGCCACCATAAGTGTAAACATCAGTCTTTTAGTGTAAAGGCGCACAGCACCCGGCGGCAATGGGGATTTGTTTTCCGTTGCTGCGGGCACGCAATCCTGCCGACTACGCCAAGTTGTGTGACGCTCTCAGCCCTCCCTGGGAGATGGGGATACTCGGAGCCGGGTCAGTGTAGGTGTCTCGGGGTTGCAGTCGTGGCCCGGACCCGGTCCGTGCCCAGGGCTGTCACATAAAAGATTTAATGGGCTTTCAGGGTTGAGTGGTATTTTCCGATTACGCCACCTATGGTTTCCGGTGATGGACACCAGCGCTGCTTCAGTCCACTGAGGCCGGTGTTACAGGCAGCTAAGATGGGACGGCTCCCCGCAGGCGGAGCGGACCTCAGGGCAGTGTGAGGAAGGATGGTGGGTGCAGTGCCGCGCAGGAAATAACAGGCTGAAGCCGGGTGTGAAGTCATCCAGGGTTTTTACTCACATTCAGATGTACTTTAGCCACAAAGCTTCCTTCTGCTCCTCGCGGCGTGCTGCGGCCACCAGGAAGGCGGTCCAGCACTTTCCAGATAGATCAGGAGCACCTGTCGAGACCCCTCTGGTGTGTGTGTTCCTCTCCTTGGTGAGTTCTCCCACTAAGTCTTCACTTGACTGTTTGTGTGGTTAGAACTAGGTGTAAGGCCGGGTCCCACTGGATGAATGCAGGTAGAGAGGTACAGGTGGCGTATGCTGCTCCGTCCGTATCCCTCCTGGGATCCACTAAGCCTCCGGGCTTTTCTGACTGAGACGTGAAGTAACAAAGTCGGATATCGGGGGCCGGTCACCCCTCTTGCAGCAGGAGTCCCTCTGGCTATGCCAGAGTAAGAAATACAGGTGGCGTGTGCCGCTCCGTCTGCATCCCCCTGGGATCCTTTTGCCTGTGGAGCTTGTCTCCTCTGCTCCCCTCCAGGCCTTCTTAGGTAGGGACCTTGACCGGGTAGAGGCAGTGGTTAGCTCTGACCCGCTCCTCGCCTCAAGGCCAGAGAATGAGGACCGTGTATCTTCAATAGGCTGCAGGTTCTAACAGAAGGCTACAATCAGTGATGAAGATCACAATCAAAGACCTTGAACCTAAGATGGCTGTAGATTAAATATGAATGAATCAGTGTAACCTAAAAGTGTGTTCTCCACCCTCACCCACTACATGGTTCCCCCTAACTTTGGTTCCCCCCATCTCCTATATCCCGGGCCGGGGCAGCACCCTGGTGCATTTAGGCCCCCCTACAGGACAGGAGTGGTGTGATGTTGAATGGTGAAGTAGGGTCCTGAGAAGTGCTCCATCCTTACCTCGAAGAGGAGATTCCACACCTCTACTGAGGTGCAATACCCCTGTGGCGACTGAACCCTCAGGGGCGCCACAATCACAAGAGTAGAAACTTTCCTTGTCAACATATTTAAGATCGTACTGTTGTCCTGATAAGGAGATCAATATGATCTTGAAAAGCATTGACAGCAAATAAAGTTTCTACTCTTCCTAAGATCAGTTGCATTATTGGCAAATTGTGTTCCAGCATAGCTATGACCACAAAACTTATTTTTCTTTCTTCGTATCATTCTTTGATGTCCGTGTGTAACGGGTCTGGGAGGCGGAACCTCTGAGCTACTATACAAGGGGGCGGTCCTTGTAAGGGAGCGGGTGGCGTCCAGGGAAGACGGGCAGGCAGTCACAGCAGGTGACCGGGGGACAGTCTCTGAGTGAACGGGCTGGAGGTCACGGCAAGTGACCGGGGCAGTCTCTGGATGAACGGGCAGGAGGTCACGGCAAGTGACCGGGGCAGTCTCTGGATGAACGGGCAGGAGATCACGGCAAATGACCGGGGCAGTCTCTGGATGAACGGGCAGGAGATCACGGCAAGTGACCAGGGCAGTCTCTGGGTAAAGGGTAGGTACGACCTGTGATGGCAGAGCCTCCAGGTAGGCTAGCAGGCAGACGGTAGATGTGAGCTCCCAGGTGAGCAAGCGAGAGTCTCTAGAATGGCAGGTGGTCACAGCACGTGACGGCGGAGCCTCCAGGTAGGCTAGCAGGCAGATAACAGGTGTGCGCTCCCAGGTGAGTGGGCAGGAGTCTCTGGAATGGCAGGTGGTCACAGCACGTGACGGCGGAGCCTCCAGGTAGGCTAGCAGGCAGGTAGCAGATGTGCGCTCCCAGGTGAGCGGGCAAGCTGGTCCATAGACAGACTGACAGGAGTTGGAGGGCAGACCGTCGGACCTCAGGCTAGCAGGCAGGTAGCAGAGGAGCGCTCCCAGGTGAGCGGGCAAGCTGGTCCTTAGACAGACTGACAGGAGTCGGTAGGCAGACCGTCGGACCTCAGGCTAGCAGGCAGGTAAGCAGAATATCAGGCAGGAATCAGACAGCAAACTGGCAGGAATCTGGCAGGTAACTGGCAACGGGACCTGAGGGCTGAAGCAGAGTAGTGAACAGTGCAACAACATTGCTCGGGCACCTCCATTTTGGAGGAGGTGCCTTATATATGGTGAAGTCCTGCGGCCATTGGCCGGGGACTCCTTAGGACGGCGCGCGCGGCCCCTTTAAGAGGGAGGGAGCGCGCGCGCCCTAAGCACAGTGGCCGGGAAGGAGCGCGCGCTGCCAGCAGAGCGGGAGGAGGACGCCGGGCTCGGAGCAGAGGGGTGAGGGGAACAGCGTCCCTGCCTAGCAGAGGGCAGGGACGCCGGCGCTACAGTACCACCCCCCCTTTAGGCCCCCCCTTTTTTAGGCCAGAGAGAAATTTAGCTAGGATGAGAGGGGCATGGATGTTCTCCCGGGGCTCCCACGTTCTCTCTTCAGGACCAAACCCCTTCCAATCTACTAGAAAAAAGGTCTTCCCTCTTACCCTTTTGGTGGCCAGAATGTTCTCTACCTCAAATTCGTTTTCAGCGGAAACCGGAGCAGGAGGCGTACCTGTAGACTTGGAAAAAGAGTTATGTACCACAGGTTTGAGGACAGATACATGGAAGGAGTTAGGGATCCGCAAGTTGGCCGGGAGTTTCAATTTATAGGCCACCGGGTTGATCTGACTGATGACCTCCAGAGGACCGATGAACCGAGGCCCTAACTTATAGGAAGGAATCTTGAGCCGGACATACTTGGACGAGAGCCAGACCTTATCTCCTGGACGGAATTGAGGAGGATCCAGACGTTTTTTGTCAGCATGTCTTTTCATACGCTCGGATGACAGAAGGAGTGCGGATCGGGTACTCTCCCATATGGAGGAAAATTTGTTAACAAGAGATTCTGCAGCCGGATTGTCCACCGAGGTGGAGACGGGAAATGGGATCTGAGGATGCTGACCGAAGACAACAAAAAACGGGGATTTGGAGGAAGATTCGCTCTCGTGATTGTTGTAAGAAAATTCGGCCCATGGCAGGAGATCCACCCAGTCTGAATGGTGGGCATTAACGAAGTGCCGGAGGTAACTGGTCAGGTTCTGATTGATCCGCTCCACTTGACCATTAGACTGTGGGTGGTAAGCGGAGGAGAAGTCCAGGGTGACGTCTAGCAGTTTACAAGTGGCTCTCCAGAAGCGTGAGGTGAACTGTACTCCACGATCCGACACGATGTGGAGGGGCAGGCCATGAAGACGGAAGATGTGGCGGATAAAGTCTTTAGCCAGCTCGGGTGCAGACGGGAGGCCTGGCAGGGGAACGAAATGAGCCATCTTGGAAAAGCGGTCAGCGACCACCCAAATGACCATACAACCGGCAGAGATGGGGAGATCAGTTATAAAGTCCATTGCTATATGCTGCCAGGGGGCAGCAGGTACTGGGAGCGGAAGGAGGCGACCGGCTGGCAGATGTCTCGGAACCTTGTTGCGGGCGCAGGACACACAGGCAGAAACAAAGTCTATTACGTCCTTGTGCAGGGTAGGCCACCAATAGTGCCGGGTAATAAGCTGGAGGGTCTTTTTCTGACCGGCGTGGCCAGCTAGATTAGACGAGTGACCCCAGTGTAGGATCTTCTCCCGATCAGGTACTGATACGAACGTCTTACCGGGAGGGAGACGATTTAGACTCACGGGAGCCACCTGCATTACTCTGGCGGGATCGATGATGTGTTTCGGTTCCTCCTTGAGATCAGACACCAGAAAGGATCGGGACAAGGCGTCCGCCTTGATGTTTTTGTCAGCCGGGCGAAAATGAAGAATAAAATCAAAGCGAGCAAAAAACAAGGACCACCGAGCTTGGCGCGGGTTAAGTCTCTGGGCATGCTGGAGGTAAGCCAAGTTCTTGTGGTCAGTTTAAATTATTACCGGGTGAAGAGCCCCTTCGAGCAGGTAACGCCACTCCTCCAATGCCAGCTTGATGGCCAATAACTCTCGATCTCCAATGGAATAGTTGCGCTCAGAAGAGGAGAAGAGTTTGGAGAAGAAGCCACAAGTTACCATTCTCCCGGAAGATGATTTTTGGGTAAGTACCGCTCCGGCTCCAGAGGAGGAGGCGTCAACTTCCAGGAAGAACTGCTTGTTGCCATCTGGGCGATGCAGCACCGGGGCGGAAGAGAAGGCCTGTTTTAAGGAAAGAAAGGCCTCCTCTGCTTCGGGCGGCCACTCTCTGGGATTAGTGCCCTTACGGGTGAGCGCGGAGATTGGGGCAGTCCGGGAAGGGAAGTGCGGAATGAAGAGGCGGTAGTAGTTGGCGAAGCCCAGGAACCGCTGAATGGCCTTCAACCCCTCCGGTCGGGGCCATTTCTCGATGGCAGACAGTTTCTCTGGATCCATTCGAAGGCCGGTCTGAGAAATAATGTAGCCCAAAAACGGAAGCGAGGTCTGCTCAAAGAGGCACTTCTCATATTTAGCGAAGAGGTGATTCTGCCTGAGCCTGAGCAGGACCTGACGAACGTCTCTCCGGTGAGTCTGGAGATCCGGAGAGAAGACCAAGATGTCGTCCAGGTACACCACTACGCAGGAGTAGAGAAGGTCCCGGAAGATGTCATTGACCAACTCTTGAAAGACGGCAGGAGCGTTACAGAGACCAAAGGGCATTACCAGATATTCATAGTGGCCGTCCCGGGTGTTGAATGCAGTCTTCCATTCATCCCCTTGACGGATACGGACCAGGTTGTACGCCCCACGGAGGTCCAGTTTGGTGAAGACTCTAGCCCCCCTCAGACGATCAAATAATTCTGGAATGAGCGGAAGGGGGTACTTATTCTTCACCGTGATCTGGTTAAGGCCTCTATAGTCTATACAGGGACGGAGAGAGCCGTCCTTCTTTTTTACGAAAAAGAAGCCTGCTCCCGCCGGGGAGGTAGATTTCCGGATGAATCCCCTGGCCAAATTCTCCTCAATATATTCGGACATCGACCGGGTCTCAGCAGCGGACAATGGGTAAATACGCCCACGGGGAGGCGTAGTACCGGGTAACAGGACGATAGGACAGTCGTATGGTCTATGAGGGGGTAATGTCTTTGCCTCCTTTTTATTAAAGACATCAGCAAATGACCAATAGGGAATCGGAAGTCCAGGTAGATTAGTTGGGGTAGGAGAAGGACGGGCGGGATGAACAGGAACCAAACAAGTCTTATGACAGTCCTGTCCCCAGCGAAGGACTTCTCCGGTCTGCCAGTCAAGCACGGGTGCATGTCTCTGGAGCCAAGGTAGACCTAGTAAGAGGGCGTGAGAGAGTCCAGGCAGAACATGAAAAGAGATGCTCTCAGAATGCAGCATTCCCACCTGCAGAGTTACGGATTCGGTGATGAGTTGGATGGGACGTGGTAAGAGGCCCCCATCCACAGCAGCGACAGATAATGGTATAGCCAGAGGTTTGGTGGGAATGCGGCATTTTTCTACCAGGACCTGTGAAATAAGATTCCCGGCCGCTCCAGAGTCAAGTTGGGCTAGTTCGAAAAAACGATTCTCCCCGCAGATAATTGAGACTGACAGCAGCAGAGATGGAGAGGATTTATTCTTGTCTAGGTCGACCTCTCTGAGCGAACCTAGACACAGGCGTTTCCCGACCTCTCCGGGCAGGTACGGATCCGGTGCTCCTTACTGCCACAGTAGAAGCAGCTCCCCTCGGCACGGCGTAAGTCCTGACGGGTTTTGACCATCTTGGTCTGGTCGACCTGCATAGGCTCAGGAGAGTGTACCTGGGGAGAAACGGAGGGAGTGACGGATTTCTGAAAAGTAGGAGCTAGACGTGGAAACCTCCTTTCACGGGTGACTTCTTTGGCACGCTCCTGGAACCGTAGGTCAATCCGGGTGCCAAGAGTTATTAGGTCATCGAGAGTGGTAGAAATGTCTCGACCGGCAAGTTCATCTTTAATACGGGCGGACAGACCCTCCCAGAAGACAGATACCAGAGCGTCGTTATCCCAGGCCAGCTCCGAGGCAAGGGTACGGAACCGTATGGCATATTGGCCCACGGTGAGACTTCCCTGACGGAGGCGTAGCAGAGATGACGCAGATGAGGTCTTCCGTCCAGGTTCGTCGAAGACTTTCCGGAAAGCCGTGAGAAAGGCAGGCAAGTCGGACACCAGGGGGTCTCCTCTCTCCCATAGAGGATTTAGCCAGGCCAGGGCCTCCCCGGTGAGATGGGACATGATGAAGGCAATTTTGGACCGGTCGGAGTTAAACTGGTGGGACAGGAGTTCAAAGTGCAGGGTGCACTGATTTATAAAGCCCCGAGCCTGAGCGGAGTCGCCTCCGAAGCGAGGAGGTGCGGAAAGCCGGGGTCCGGGGTAGGATACCATAGTATTGGTGGGCAGCGGAGCTGCCGGATTGCAAGTCATGGCTCTGGCGGTGGTTGCTGGTGGAGCAGTCAGAGTGTCCAGGCGAGTATTGACATTCCGCAGGTGACCCAGGATGGACTCCTGTTGGGACCTCTGACGGGACAGTTCATGACACAGGTCCGAGAGTGAGGGAGCTTGGGTGCCACCGGGTTCCATGGCCCGAGCAAACTGTAACGGGTCTGGGAGGCGGAACCTCTGAGCTACTATACAAGGGGGCGGTCCTTGTAAGGGAGCGGGTGGCGACCAGGGAAGACGGGCAGGCAGTCACAGCAGGTGACCGGGACAGTCTCTGAGTGAACGGGCTGGAGGTCACGGCAAGTGACCGGGGCAGTCTCTGGATGAATGGGCAGGAGGTCACGGCAAGTGACCGGGGCAGTCTCTGGATGAACGGGCAGGAGATCACGGCAAATGACCGGGGCAGTCTCTGGATGAACGGGCAGGAGGTCACGGCAAGTGACCGGGGCAGTCTCTGGATGAACGGGCAGGAGATCACGCAAGTGACCAGGGCAGTCTCTGGGTAAAGGGTAGGTACGACCTGTGATGGCAGAGCCTCCAGGTAGGCTAGCAGGCAGACGGTAGATGTGAGCTCCCAGGTGAGCAAGCGAGAGTCTCTAGAATGGCAGGTGGTCACAGCACGTGACGGCGGAGCCTCCAGGTAGGCTAGCAGGCAGGTAACAGGTGTGCGCTCCCAGGTGAGCGGACAGGAGTCTCTGGAATGGCAGGTGGTCACAGCACGTGACGGCGGAGCCTCCAGGTAGGCTAGCAGGCAGGTAGCAGATGTGCGCTCCCAGGTGAGCGGGCAAGCTGGTCCATAGACAGACCGACAGGAGTTGGAGGGCAGACCGTCGGACCTCAGGCTAGCAGGCAGGTAGCAGAGGAGCGCTCCCAGGTGAGCGGGCAAGCTGGTCCTTAGACAGACTGACAGGAGTCGGTAGGCAGACCGTCGGACCTCAGGCTAGCAGGCAGGTAAGCAGAATATCAGGCAGGAATCAGACAGCAAACTGGCAGGAATCTGGCAGGTAACTGGCAACGGGACCTGAGGGCTGAAGCAGAGTAGTGAACAGTGCAACAACATTGCTCGGGCACCTCCATTTTGGAGGAGGTGCCTTATATATGGTGAAGTCCTCCGGCCATTGGCTGGGGACTCCTTAGGACGGCGCGCGCGGCCCCCTTAAGAGGGAGGGAGCGCGCTCGCCCTAAGCACAGTGGCCGGGAAGGAGCGCGCGCTGCCAGCAGAGCGGAAGGAGGACGCCGGGCTCGGAGCAGAGGGGTGAGGGGAACAGCGTCCCTGCCTAGCAGAGGGCAGGGACGCCGGCGCTACACCGTGGTTATATGAGAACACTGCTGAGATTGATAAAAATAAGATGTTTGGCCCTAAGTACAACACCCAAAGGTAAACAGATCCAAACCTGGGGGATCCCACAATGGGGACCATTATCTCGGTCTACACCAATTTCCTCCCAGGGTTGCCCCATGTAGCTCTGTCTTCATTTCTTCTTTTTTCTTTAGTTTATCCTATCTGTATATATTTTTTACCTCTTCTTCTTCTTTTTTTGGAAGTTGCAGATAAAGTAACAAAGGAATGTTCTGTCGTGCAAGAACTCAGTCTATAATGTTCCTCATCAATATTTTTAACTTATTTCAGGTTAACTGAGGTGTGTTTGTTTTTCAGTTTTATTTTATTAATGAAATGGGCCCAAGGCACTAGATATTTTGTGCCTATAGTCTTTTAAGATAAAAATCTAATACTGCAGCACAAGACCTGCTAACGTTTCCAAAGAATGTACATTTTCAAGGGACTTTTTCCAGTGTTCTAACTTTTAAAGGTAAAAAAAACATGTTTATAAAGGGGGTTGCCCCTGTATACAGTTTAGTAAAAAAAAAGAAAAGGGCTGTAGTCCTCATCTTTGGGTTCACTAGTGAGTGTTCGCCACAGTTCCCGATGTCTGTCTTTGGCTACGGGGCTGATATCACATCAACAGCATGGCAGCTAATCAACGAGCTTAACGGCTCTACTAGTGTAAATGGAACGCCACTCTAAGAATCACTGAGACGACGTGATGTCAGCGCCACAGCGGCAGAGATTCACCTGTGGAGCCGAGAATAGTGAATACTGTGTCGTTGGTTTACCCAGGTAGTCAATATATCTGTGATCGGGGTTAAAGTGAAGAACAAAAGGGTCCTTTAAGGCCCCCATACATATTTGACCAAACTTGGTTGAACCGGTCAATATTGGCGGGATTGTGCCAGCCAACAGCCTAATGTGTATGGAGCCCTGCTGACTCTTCACCTGACAAATGACGTTGGGGGAGAGAAGAGTCCTGCCTGCTGAATTTCAGCGGTTGATCCTTTTGCCCTCCCTTGCGGTAAGCCTCGGCCAGAGGAATCTCAAAGGAGATCTCTCATAAAGAACATAAGAGCGTTCGGTCAAACTGATTACCCCTGTACATGGGGGAGTCAAGAGAAATAGCTACCGAAAGCTATCTCGTATGTATGGAGCTTTTAGACTCCAGAATCCGGTCAGGGCCAAACCAGTTGCTTTAGAAGACATCCCCCCTGGTCATTGAGTTCCATAACAAAACCTACTGTAATCACACCATTATAATCAGTAAGACTAAGGCTTAATTGTATTAGTCTGTTAGAATATTTACACCCTCATATCAAAATCGGAAGGACCAACCATCAGTCTAAAGTGTATGGTGGCCACCCAACTCTCCCTTGCCAGATGATATCAGAGCAGCTTTGCTAACCAGCCAGAAATTCCTGGACAGTCTGTAAAAATAGGGCACTTTTTAGCTCTGTCTATAAAAAAGTTTGAAGTGTCCATTATTTTTTTGAGGCTGAATAAAGCTGATGTCTTCATATCAGAGTTATGGGCTGTAGACATGTATCACTTATAGTCATAATGATTTATTATGGTTTTCCAATGGGTTCAAAAAAAATATTGTCTGTCAGTGATTTTTTGATAAGCTGTCCAGAAAAAAATAAAAAGTCAATTTGGCAACCTTGCATCAGAGGAGAGAAGGACCGGACCTGTTGGATTTCCAATCTTTTTGTTCTTCAGGAGAAAGCCACCATCATAGGAGTCTTACATTGTCTTTCTCATAGCTCTCGGCCAATATGAGCTTTTCTGTGAATGCAACAAATTGAGAGCGCGTCGGTCTTTACTTAAAAATATACAATTACCAAGGTGTGCAGAATATAGAAATTCCGCTTCAGTTTTCTCAGGTTTCCATTTATTTATTCCAATTTTCTAGCAAGATGGGTTTACAATTTCATATTATTATTATTTACAATAATTGGAATGAAAATGACATTTTGTTAGTTTGAGCGCCTTTGTTTTCTGTTCAGTTGGCCTTTTGGGACTTGAACAACAATAATATCACTCTAAAGGAATGCTTTATAGAACAATAATCATACAGTATATTAGGGATATGTCAGAATACAAACATTTCCACTTTCTACCGAAAACAATTCTTCCATTGTAATATCCTAATATATTGTTCAGAGTGTTAGTGATGTAACATACTGCTTCCTACGTTTGCCTGCAAAATAGATCTATCTTATTTATTTTCCATTTTACAGATGGAAGATACAGAAATGTTTTAACTGTAATATTACAATCATTTCCTTTATTATTTTCTCGATTATTGATATAAATATAAGGTTTGCATTTGTTGTATATACGTGACTTAATATTTAAAAGAGAATATGTCAGCAGGGTTTTGCAATTTAATTTGAGAGCAGGATAATGTTGTGGTAAAGAGCTCAGTTCCAGGGAAGTTTCACTTGCTCAGCAGCTTGATATAGTTTCAAAACAATCAGTGTTTTATCAGCAGGATATTATCATTAGAGGACTAGGTCTCACATGCAAACCAGTCCAGCTAAATTGTATAACCCCCCATCCATTACTGATTGGCAGATTGCTGTCAATGTATTTTATACACATGAAGCAGTCAATCAGGGGTATGGGCAGGTTATATACAGTTCAGCATTCATAGCACTGCTACATTTACTGCAGAAAAAACAGGGATTTTATCAAAACTGCACGAATCATGCTTTTTGGCAAGAGTTTAACTTATATTGGGATAGCCCCCTGATACACTTGACATATTCCTTAGAAAGATTCATATTTTTTATTGGGTTTTATGCTATTTTATGGTGCCTGTAGTATAAGAGAACACTGGAGGCTGTATTTTTGCTTAACAGCCAATAAAAGTATGCAATCAAAAAAAGGCGGTTTTTAGTATACTTCAAGCCCAAAGGGGTCTATTGCCATATTTAAAGAAGCACTTCCATCAAAATTTTTATCCTCTTAATATAATGCAATCATCATATTATACAGCACTGTGCAGTAGCGTAGCTACTGGGGGGGCAGAGGGTTCGGTCGCCCGGGGCACCATGCTCAGGGGGCCCACCACGGGGCACCCACCCGGAGCTACGCTACCCTTAACTATATCGGAGTGCACAGCGCTCCGATATAATTAAGCTAGGGCTGCGCAGCGTGCGACTCTACCCCAGCTCCCTACCCCATGTACTCAGATGTATTCACGTTCTTTTGACGTGAATACATCTGAGGAACTCCGCAGCGCTGGGAGGAGGGAAGTGCTCATCAGCTCCGCGCCCCGATGTGCAGTGGAGTGATGAGGTCGCACACTGCTGACCTCATCACTCTGCTGCTGTGATCAGTGAGCCACAGAACGGCAAAGGAAGGACGCGCCGGTGCTTGCGATATTATGGGGTTGGGGAAAATTGTGTGAGGGAGTAGCGTGGGGGTGGGTGGGCCATATGGAGATGTTTTGGGACAGTATGGAGAGGAGTGAGCATGGGGGATAATATGGAGGAGTGGGGGGACCATTTGAAGAAGTGGGGGACATTATGGACAGGTGGGGGGGTGTATGGAGAAATGGATGTTCAATATGAAGAAGGGGTGTGGGGGGGATAGGGGGAAATGGTATGGAGAGGTGGAAGCATAGGGCATAATATGGGGGAACAGGATGGAAAATTAGGAGTATCTGAGGACCATATGTAGAAGTGGGTGTGTGGGGGAGATTGTATGGAGAAGTGGGTGTACAGTATAGAGAAGTGGGAGCATAGGGACAATATGGAGAAATGGGGGTACAGGATGGACAACTGGAAGTGTGTGGAGACCATATGGAGAAGTGGAAGTGTGAGGGGATTGTATGGAGAAGAGGGGAACAGTATGTAGAGATGGAGGCATGGGAGGACAGTATGGAGAGGCGAGAGCGTGGGAGAGAATGTGGAGAAGTGGGGGAACAATCTACAGATGGGAGCGTGGCGGGACAGTATGGAGAGGTGAGAGCTTTGGGAACAATATAGGGAAGTGAGGACATAATATTTAGAGATGGGACCGTGGGCGGACATTATGGAGAGGTGAGAGCTTTGGGGACAATAAGGAGATGTGGGGGTACAGTATGGAGAAGTTGGATTCATGTACTGACAGTGGATCTGGTAATGGATTCATGTACTGACCGTGGTCCTGCTCGTGTACAAATGTACCAATCCATAACCGATCAGAGGTCGTCACCCAGCTGAGGCGGTCACCTTTCTGCCACTGGTTCCCTACTGTGGCTGTCACCCTGCTGCCGCCGTCACCCTGCTGCCGAAGTGGGAAAGGTAAGTGCCTTATAGAGCCAAAGGCTATAGAGACTTTTATTGTATATGAGGGAAGTTAATGTGAAGGCACAGTATCTTGTGGGCAGTATGCAGAGGAGGGAAAGTGTGGCTGTAGTGCTGTACTTATCTACTGAGGGTGGTTTTGGCACTGCACTAATTTACCAATAGTGGTTCTGGTGCTGTATTCATGTACTGACGGTGGTTCTGTGTATATGGGAGCTGTGGGCCCACCATACTGCACATAGGAAAGCTGTGGGGCATTATATTGTGTATAAAGGAGCTATGGGCCCACCATACTGTATATAGTGGTGCTATATATTGGGGACCAAGTGGACATTATTAAATGTCTAGTGGGCACTTAAGAAGCATTATTGTCATACAGGCACTCAAAGTATTGTAACCATCAAAGGGGCAAAAAGTGGCACTTTCCTAGGGTATTTGCACAGGGCATTAATCTTTTCAAGGGAGCAATTTTACCATCTAGAGGGCACAAATGAGGCATTATTACATTTAAGGGACATAGTGGTGGGTATTATTATGTGGGGCAGTAAGAGGATCCCTGCTTTTGTACCACGCAGCAGGTGCAGTAATAGGGACACATACGGCAGCAGCGGCTCAGTATTTGGGTATCAGCAGGATGAGGAGTTTGTGCAGGTTGGGAATAGATAGAGACAGGGCTGGTAATGTGAGAAGTCAAATGTGTTTTTGTTGTAATCTGTGCAGATGAGTCCTGGCCGGAAGAAGTTGTCGTGACGGTCTGGGCCAGATGGAAAAGATGGGAAAATGAACTACTCCACCACAAATAACGTCAACTATAAGTTACTATGTATACCTGTACTGTTATTACTTGTATGGACTGCAGGAATGATATCTTCCACTGTTGGTCTTTGTGTAGAGATTTATTTTCAGTAACAGCGAGGTCATCTGCTGAGGTTCCTCTACACTGTGTTCCAAATTATTATGCAAATAATATTTTCTCAGATTTTCCCAAATTACCTATATGAATTGCAGTCATTGTAATTTTCCAGTCAAATAACTATTAGAGTACAATTGAAAGGTTTTTGTACAAACTGCCTATGATAACAGTATATTTTTTAAAAAATAAAAAACTCAAACTGCACTCTAAATGCATGTTCCAAATTATTATGCACAGCAGAGTTTTCAACCTTTTCATTTTAATAAAGAACAAAAAAATGGTCATTTTTGAAATTATAAGCATTAGCAGGTTATTACAAACTGAAATCAAACAGTTTTCAACTCAAAACTTTATTCTAGGTGATGTTACATTTGCACATAGGACCCCTTGTTCGAAAGGAGCTTCTGAACTCTCTCATCCATTGAATTTGTCAGGTTTTGGATGGTTTCTGCTTTAATTGTTTTGCATGAGGACAGAATACCCTCCCAGAGCTGTTGCTTAGATGTGAACTGCCTCCCGCCATCATAGACACTCCTTTTGATGATGCTCCAGAGGTTCTCAATGGGATTGAGGTCAGGGGAGCATGGGTGCTACACCATAAGTTTGTCCCCTTTTATGCCCATAGCAGCCAGAGATGCAGATGTGTTATGTGCAGCATGAGACGGGGCATTATCATGCATGAAATGATCTCGATGGTCCAGATGGATGGAGTGGAGGATGGCTGGTTGATGGACACCCCATGCAAACACGGCTACGGTGCTAACAAGGAGGAGGTGGAGTAATGTTTTGGGCTGGAATCATGGGGAGAGAGATTGTCGGCCCTTTTAGGATCCCTGAAGGGGTAAAGATGAACTCCATAATGTATGTTGAGTTTCTCAAACAGCACTTCCTTCCATGGTTCATGAAGAAGAACCGTGCATTCCGCAGCAAGATCATTTTCATGCATGATAATGCCCCGTCTCATGCTCATAGTACCTGTAAAAAAAAAAAAAGAATTTAAAATAAAAAAATACATTATACTTACCTTCTGATGGCCCCCGGTCTCTATAACGATGCGTCCTGGCTTCCCGGCAGCTCGCGATGGTCTAAAAGGACCTTCCATGACGTCATTTAGTCATGTGACAGGTCACGCGACTTCTGACGGCGTTCGTGTGACCTGTCACATGACTAAATGACGTCACCGCAGGTCCTTTTAGACCACCACGAGCTACCCAACACACCGGATGCACCGGAGGAGACCGGGGGGCCATCGAAAAGTGAGTAAAATGTTTATTTTTTACCATTCTTTTACTATAACTTGGTCACACTATATAAATCCATGCCGTTTGCATGGATTTATATAGTGTGACCAAGTTGCCAAGCACTTTCCAAATTATGCTAAAATCGCTTGGAAAGCGCTTGACAACCCACATGTGGAAATGCATGTGAAGAACACTTAATACGACGCCTTCCCTGGGCTTTTGGGGGGTTACTCGGAGCCGGGTCAGTGTAGGGGTTGCGGGGAATGCAGTCGTGGCCTCGACCTGTTCCGTGCCCAGGGCTGTCACATAAAAATATTGGGCTTTCAAGGATAAGTGGTATTTCGACTACGCCACCTGCGGTTCCTGGTGATGGCCACCAGCGCTGCGTCAGTCCTCTGGGGCCGGTGCTCTAGCAGCACAGTTGGTACTACTCCCCACAGGCGGAGTAGGCCTCAGGGCAGCGGGGAGGAGGACTATGTGGAAGAATGGTGGGTGCAGTGCCGCACAGGAATAAACAAGCGGAGGCGGTGTATGAAGTCATCCGGGTCTTTACTCACTTTAGATGAACTTTCAGCCGCAAAGCTTCTCTCTACTATACACGGCGTACTGCGGCCACCGGGAAGAGGGTTCAGCACTTCCCAGGTAGATCAAGAGCACCTGTCGAGACCCCGCTGGTGTGTGTTCCTCTCCTTGGTAAGTTCTCCCACTAAGTCTTCTCCTGACTGTGTGTGGTACGAACGTGGTGTAAGGCCGGGTCCCACTGGGTAAACGCAGTTTAAGAGATACAGGTGGCGACTCCGCTCCGTCCGTATCCCCCTGGGATCCACTAAGCCTCCGGGCTTTTCTGACTGAGATGTGAAGTAACAAAGTCAGATGTTGGGGGCCGGTTACCCCTTTTGCAGCAGGAATCCCTCTGGCTAGGCCAGAGTAAAGAATACAGGTGGCGACTCCGCTCCGTCCATACCCCCTGGGATCCTTTTGCCTGTGGAGCCTATCTCCTCTGCTCCCCTCCAAGGCCTTCTTAGGACAGGACCCTGACCGGGTAGAGACAGTGGTTAACTCTGACCCGCTCCTCGTCTCAAGGCCAGAGTACGAGGACCGCGAATCTTCAGCCAGCTACAGCCTCTTGCTGGACCCCGACAGAAGACCCTCAATCAAAGACCTTGAACCCAAGATGGCCGTAGATTAAATATGAATCAATAAGTGTTTCCTAAAAGTGTGTCCTCCACCCTAGCCCACTACTAGGTTCCCCCTATCTTTGGTTCCCCCCCCCATCTCCTCTATCCCGGACCGGGGCAGCACCCTGGTGCACTTAGGCCCCCTACAGGACAGGAGTGGTGTAGTGTTGAATGGTGAAGTGGGGTCCTGAGAAATGCTCCATCCTTACCTGGAAGAGGAGATACCACACCTTTATCTGAGGTGCAGTACCCCTGTGGCGACTGAACCCTCAGGGGCGCCACACTTAACATCCGCATGTCCCTGGCAGGAAAATGCATGTACAAGCCGCATGTGTTTTTTCTGTCAGGGAGATGCAGAAACGCTCAGGAAAAATCCGGAGCATTTCTGCATCGTGGGCACATAGCCTAAATCTTTTTTGATGTTTTGATTTTCTTTGTGGTTTTCCAAAGTGAAATACTAGGGTACATGTTACAAGTTGCTACTCAGCTCAGACAGTGTGAAAATCTAGGTGCCTGGAAATCACTAGTAAAAATTCATAGTACCCATGAGGCTTTAGGTCTAGAGCTTATGGTTTGCAATACACGTATATTTTATTTCCAGTCAAATTTAATATACGGTATATTACTGTAGGGACAATAATAAAAAAATAGCAGGAAACATTGGAATTTATGGCTCCCTGGGACAGCAGACAATACATCCTTTAAAGCTCCCATGCTGACAGTTTGTTCACTAATTACAGTAATTACAATGAGTTGAGCAATAGAAATAGAGATTTCATAAGCAAGACACAGAACATGGGTAACAAGAATTCATTTATACAATGGTATATCCAGTAACGAGCCCAGGATTGTTACATACAGATCAATTCTGGATTACAGTATTTTATTTATTCGTTGACTTATTTTATAATTGAGATATAGAAACACAAATATTTCTAAATTCAGAATCTTAATGGTCTGTGCACACTGGGGGTGTACAGATCCCTTCTGAATTCCTATGTTTCCCCCGGTAAAATATTAACACTCATACTAACTTCCAATGCCGGCTCCATTCCAGTGGTGTCAGCAGTATAAGTAAGTATAAGGCTATGTGCCCACGATGCAGAAATGCTCTGGATTTTTCCAGAGCGTTTCTGCATCTCCCTGGCAGAAAAAACGCATGCAGATTTTACATGCAGATTGTACATGTGTTTTTCCTGCCAGGGACAAGCGTAAGTGAAGCGTTCTTCACATGCATTTCCGCATGCGGGTTATCAAGCGCTTTCCAATCGATTTTAGCATCACTTGGAAAAGTGCTTGACAACTTGGTCACACTATATAAATCTATGCAACCGGCATGGATTTATATAGTGTGACTAAGTTATAGTAAAAGAATGGTAAAAAATAAACATTATACTTACCTTCTGATGGCCCCCGGTCTCAATGGGTGCATCTAGTGTGTTGGGCGGCCTCGCTGTGGTCTAAAAGGACCTGTGGTGACATCACTTAGTCATGTGACAGGTCACACGCCCGCCGACGTCAGCGGTCGCGTGACCTGTCACATGACTAAATGACATCATGGAAGGTCCTTTCAGACCATCGTGAGCTGCCAGGACGCTCACCGAGGGCCATCAGAAGTTAAGCATAATGTATTTTTTTATTTTAAATTCTTTTTTTTTTACAGGTTCTATGGCACCTGGGTCCGGATGAGAGTCTCCTCTTCTCCAGACCCGGGTACCATCCGCACATTGAATCGCTTAATATCCGCATGTGCACATGTAGTGATGCAGATATTTTGCGATTCAATGCAAGTCAATGGCGGCGAAAACGCTGCGATTACGCAAAATAATTGGTAGTGCTGCGGATTTTTCCGCAATGATAATCCGCAGCGGAAATTTCCGCAGCATGTGCACGGCACATGCGGATTATCATTGGGGAACATGGCAGACCTTCTACCACGCATTTTTTAAGCGTTTCTGCGGCACAATTGCCGCTGTGGAGACGCTTAAAAAACGCATAGTGGGCACACAGCCTTAGTGTTATTATTTTACTGGGAGGAAATATAGGGATTCAGAAGGGGTTGTCCGAGTAGTGGACAACCACTTTAAGAAAGCAGTATTGTGCCAATTTATGTTGTAGATATCATCCCAGTTTTTACCCTTTGCAAAGCAAAGGCGCAGCAGCCTGCAGAGGTGCAAAGCATTTTCCGATCTATGCAACTGGTGTAATCCAGCTTGTTGCATGGAGGCAGGGAGTCACGTTGCAGACACCCATAGTGGCAAGTAGGACATGTAGATGTCAAGATTCGCATTGAGGATAACTGACTTTGATGGAACCCCAAATGTACTATGAGATCCACAAACCTGGTCAGCTCAGCATTAGGCTTTGTTCACATTAGATTTGAAAACTCTTTTCATATTCATCATTGCGAAATCGGACAGAAGTGCCATGCACCATATTGGAAACTCAACAAACCCCATTATAGGCATGGGGATTTGCTGCTTCTGGTTCTTCTTTTTGTATTCAGATTACTTTCCCTGGATTTAAGTCTGAATCCCCAAAGCAAGTGTTATGTTATAAATAATTCCCTGTATGCAAATGGTGAACCTTCACATGCCAAACCCCCTTTATGCGCAAGGTGGGGGGATTTCCCATTGAGAAACTCAAAGGTAGTGCCAGGAGGATACTGTTGCTGGCCGCTCTACAAGTACTGACTCCAAGAGCTACTAGCATGAGATGGCATGGGTCTGCAATATTACAAGAGTAACACAAGGAGGTCAAGAAAATATAAAATAAAAATGCCTCCTTATAGTATATGTGCATTTGTGTACATGTCTTTGTTGCTATATGTTTGTATAGATGTACTGTATGCCTGCATGTGTGTACAGTAGTGTTTGATACACCTTGTATATTGTCAGTAAAGATTGCAATGCAACATTTGTCAGTAAGGTCTGACATACAATTGAAACCAGAAGTTTACATCCATTATATAAAAAAACACATATACATGTTTTTCTCAATATATGACATGAAATCAGAATAAACCTTTCCTGTTTTAGGTCAATTAGGATTACCATAATTTTTAATAATTGCCAAATGCCAGAATAATGAGAAAGAGAGAATGTTTTAAAGTATTTTTATTACTTACTGCAAAGTCAAAAATTTACATACACTAAGATTATTATGCTTTTAAACAATTCTGGACTGCCAATATGATGATGTCGTGTGTTTGGAAGCTTCTGATAGTTTTTTTGGCAACATCTGAGTTAATTAGAGACACATCTGTGGATGTATTTTAATGCACACCTGAAACCCACTGCTTCTTTGTGTAGCATCATGGGAAAGTCTAAAGAAATCAGCCAAGATATCAGGAAGAGAATTGTGGACTTGCACAAGTCAGGCTCATCATTGGGTACAATTTCAAGATACCTGAAGGTGCCTTGTTCATCTGTACATACAATTATATGCAAGTACAAACAAGATAGGAATGTCCAGAGATCATACCACTCAGGAAAGAGACGGGTTCTGTGTCCCAGGGATGAATGTGTTTTGGTCCAACATGTGCATATCAACCCACGGACAAAAGCAAAAGACCTTGTGAAGATGATGGCGGAAGCTGGTAAGATTGTGTCAATATCCACAGTGAAACGAGTACTGTATCAACATGGGCTGAAGGGCCACTCTGCCAGGAAGAAACCATTACTCCAAAAGAAACATAAAAAAGCCAGATTAATGTTTGCAAATGCACACAGGAACAAAGACCTTAATTTTTCGAAACACGTGCTGTGGTCTGATGAAACAAAAATGTAACTGTTTGAACATAATGACCATTGTTACGTTTAGAGGATAAAGGGAGAAGATTGGAAGCCTAAGAACACCATCCCAACTGTGAACATACGGGGGTGACAGCATCATGTTGTGGGGTTGTTTTGCTGCAGGAAAGACTGGTGCACTTCACAAAATAGATGCCATCATGAGAAAAGAAGATTATGTGGCAATACTGAAGCAACATCTCAAGACATCAACCAGGAAATTAAAGCTTGGGTGGAAATGGGTCTTCCAAATGGACAATGACCCGAAGCATACTGCCAAAATGGTAACAAAGTGGCTTAAGGATAATAAAGTCAATGTTTTGGAGTGGCCATGACAAAGCCCTGATCTCAATCCTACTGAAAATTTATGGGCAAAACTGAAAAGGCAGGTGCGAGCAAGGCGACCTACAAACCTGGATCCGTTACACCAGTTTTGTCAGGAGGAATGGGCCCAAATTCCGACCAACCATTCTGAGAAGCTTGTGGAAGGATATCCCAAATGTTTGACCCAAATCATTCAGTTTAAGGTCAATGGTGCCAAATACTAATGAAATGTATGCAAACTTTTGACTTTGCAGTAAGTAATAAAAATGCCTTAAAACATCTCTCTCTCTCATTATTCTGGCATTTGGCAAATATTAAAAATTATGGTAATCCTAATTTGCCTAAAACGGGAAAGGTTTATTCTGATATCATGTCAGATATTGAGAAAACCATGCATATGTATCTTTTTATATAGTGTATATAAACTTCTGGTTTCAACTGTATATAAGTCTTGGATTAGCATAGAGTAGTTTGTGAAACTTGATGTGTACTGTTGTATTGAGCTTTTATTGCCATAGCTGGAGCATTATTTTGTGACTCGCTTCAGCTATAACTTTATATACAGTACAGACCAAAAGTTTGGACACACCTTCTCATTTAAAGATTTTTCTGTATTTTCATGACTTTGAAAATTGTACATTCTCACTGAAGGCATCAAAACTATGAATTAACACATGTGAAATTATATACTTAACAAAAAAGTGTGAAACAACTGAAAATATGTCTTATATTCTAGGTTCTTCAAAGTAGCCACCTTTTGCTTTGATGACTGCTTTGCACACTCTTGGCATTCTCTTGATGAGCTTCAAGAGGTAGTCACCGGAAATGGTCTTCCAACAATCTTGAAGGAGTTCCCAGAGATGCTTAGCACTTGTTGGCCCTTTCGCCTTCACTCTGCGGTCCAGCTCACTCCAAACCATCTCGATTGGGTTCAGGTCTGGTGACTGTGGAGGCCAGGTCATCTGGCGTAGCACCCCATTACTCTCCTTCTTGGTCAAATAGCCCTTACACAGCCTGGAGGTGTGTTTGGGGTCATTGTCCTGTTGAAAAATAAATGATGGTCCAACTAAAAGCAAACCAGATGGAATAGGATGCCGCTGCAAGATGCTGTGGTAACCATGCTGGTTCAGTATGCCTTCAATTTTGAATAAATCCCCAACAGTGTCACCAGCAAAGCACCCCCACACAATCACACCTCCTCCTCCGTGCTTCACGGTGGGAACCAGGAATGTAGAGTCCATCCGTTTACCTTTTCTGAGTCGCACAAAGACACGGTCGTTGGAACCAAAGATCTCAAATTTGGACTCATCAGACCAAAGCACAGATTTCCACTGGTATAATGTCCATTCCTTGTATTCTTTAGCCCAAACAAGTCTCTTCTGCTTGCTGCCTGTCCTTAGCAGTGGTTTCCTAGCAGCTATTTTACCATGAAAACCTGCTGCACAGTCTCCTCTTAACAGTTGTTGTAGTGATGTGTATGTGACGCGCCCCCTGGGCTGTGTGTGGGGGAATACCTGGAGCCGGGTCTCTGTGTAATGTCAGGGGTTGTAGTCTCTGTGGCGGCGACCCTGTCCCGTGGCTCAGGGTGGTCAAACCAGTGGCAGATCTGTTTACTTGGTTTTTAATGTTGAAATGTCCGACTACGCCACCCGTGGATTGCGGCCACTGAGAACTGCCGCTGCGGGGCAGACCGCTGAGGCTGATGTTGTGTGCGCAGCAGAGGGTAGTATAACTCCCCACGGGAGGAGTATAGCCTCAGGGCAGCGTGTGTAGATGGTGAGGGTTGTAGTGCATGGGCGCAGCAGAAATGACTCAGAGTCCGTGCAGTGCAGTTCAGGGTCTTTACTGTTGGTAATGAAGAAGGCCCTGCCGGGAGTACTGGCTAACATTAGAGGCCTGGTCAGTCTGAGCGAACAAGAGCCCCCCTGGCCAGGTGGAGGTGTAGGCCTTCCCGTTTGACTGCACTCTTCCTGGCTACCCTGCTGTAGTCATGTAGTAGCCCACGTCCCTGAGTGTACCGTGTGGTGCTCACCCGTATGGCTGGTGACTTGGGGACTTTGATACCTTACGCTCCTCGATGGCGGTGCCGGTCCCTTGCGTGTGACTGAGCTTAGGGCTTTCTATGGCCACAGGACCTGAAATCCCCTGCCAGGTGGTTTCTGCTGCTGGATGTGGATATCCTCACTGCCTCGGACTCCGGTGTCCGGTTCTCTGCCTCTTTGGCCAGGACGAGCTCTGCTAGCTCCAGTCCCTGGCCTTCAGCTCCTGTCTCCTACAGAGCTCCTTGCTGCTCCTCTGTCCCTTCCTCTGGACTAGAATTCGACTCTGCTCTGCTCTACTCTACTCTACTCTGCTAACCCCACCCCAGATCCAGTTTATAAAGGGCAGGTTCCTCACCTCCCTGGACTGGGGCAGGAGGCGTTGCATGCAATAGTGCTCCTGACCAGGAAAACCCATGCTCGCTCTCAGACATGGTATTTCTACCACTGTGGCAACCAGACCCCCTGGGGTGCCACATTCCCCCCCTGGTAAATTTTAGTACTCCGGGACTAAACAAATTTTATAAAAACATACATAACAGGGTATAAGCAATAACACATCAACATATGTACAAGGAGTTCAGTCTTTATAGGTCACGGAGCTTCCGTAACCAGGTGTCCATGTCACCCAAGATGTATTTTGAGGGACCCGTCCCAAACCCTTCACGTAGGCCCTGGGGTGGCTACATGGCATCGATGATCCGGCGTTGGACCACGTCTTCAGCCACCTCCACGAGTTTTTGTTCTGTGGCCTGGCATAAAAGGGGCACTTAACAGGTGCAACTATTTACAAGGTACAGTTCTGGTTATTCATTGTCGATAACCTGTCAGTCCATAGACCCTGTCGGGTAACTTGAGAAACATAATTATTATTCATGCAACAAACATAAAACATTTCAACATTTGCTATATACAGGTAGATATCACTTTTTTTTCTAGATTCTCCAGCGAGCGGGCTTCTGACCTCTAGTGCTCCTGGTGGACCTACGTAACACACTATCTGGTGGTGTTCTTTCTGGGTCCCCTATTTCCACCCCTTGTGTAGTGGGCTCGCTAGTGTCTGCATTACAGGTGTTTGGAGATGTTACGGGTAGGTTGGGCAGCTTTCTGCGTACTCTTTGGCTTACTATGGGCATGGCAGGCTCACTACTAGCAGAGGGTTGATTCTCCTGGGCTGCTGGTATGGAATCTTCTGCCTCCGTTGCCGGTTGCTCTCCCAACACTACTTGCTCTTTGTAACATACCTGGCGGCGTCCTTGCATAGTGGTCCATCTCCCACTGTGCAAGAGCGCGCACTTGATCTCCAGTCCAGACTGCCACTCTGGCTTCTTTCCATGTTGTCTGCTTTGCTTTGCTCTGGCTGCTTAGGGCGACGCCCGCCGAACTTCCTGTTTCTTGTAGCTGCTGCTGACACTCCCTTGATGCGTCCTCAGCCTATTGCTGTCTGTCACCTGGTATTTAACCCAGCTCCTCCTTGGAATCCAGGCCTGAGCATCTTGTTCTGTCAGTTGGCTTCTGGTCGCTGACATGCCAGGTCCTGTCTATGTTTCCTGCCTATCGGTGTCAGTTCCCGTGTCTGAACTGTGTCCTGTCTGTGTATTCTAGCCAGCTGTCTGTCTGCCTTCCTGAGGCTGTATTTCCAGGCCTGTCTGAACACGCTCCTAGCCTGTTTGTCTCGCCCTCTGGGGGCCGCATACCCAGACTCGCTCCGGTATTTTTTGCAGTACAGTTCCTGTCTGAACTGTCTCTTAGTTTCCTACCTGTTTTGCCTTTATGTCCGTTTGTTCCTTTTTTCTGCAGTTTCTGAACCAGCACTTGGCTTTACCTAGGCTCGTTCCTGCATTTTGTTGCAGTAACTGTTCTTGTCGGAACTGTCTCCTAGCTTCTTACCTGTTTTGTCTTTATGTCCGTTTGTTCCCTTTTTCTGCAGTGTCTGAACCAGCATTTGGCTTAACCTAGGCTCGTTCCTGCATTTTGCTGCAGTAACTGTTCTTGTCTGAACTGTCTCCTAGCTTCTTACCTGTTTTGTCTTTATGTCCGTTTGCTCCCTTTTTCTGTAGAGTCTGAACCTGCACCTAACTTCTACTCATTGTCATTGTACTTCCGTTTGTGAGTTGGAGTCCTTTCGCTACTTCTTTGCAAGTACCTTGTGTGTATCTGGTTCTGCCTTTCTTTTCCAGTCTGTTCCATGTGAACAGAGCTCTGTCCCCTTTGCTTTGTCTTTGTTTACCTCTTCGGCGTTTTTTCTCTGCTCAGCCCTGTCCACCGCGTCTGCGGTTTCGCTCTGCTTAGCCTTGTCCACCGCGTCTGCGGTTTCGCTCTGCTCTGCCTTGTCCACCGCGTCTGTGGTTTCGCTTTGCTCAGCCTTGTCCACCGCGTCTGCGGTTTTGCTTTGCTCAGCCTTGTCCACCGCGTCAGCGGTTTTGCTTTGCTCAGCCTTGTCCACCGCGTCTGCGGTTTTGCTCTGCTCAGCTTTGTCTACCGCGTCTGCGGTTTCGCTCTGCTCAGCCTTGTCTACCGCGTCTGTGGTTCTGCTCTGCTCAGCCTTGTCTACCGCGTCTGCGGTTTTGCTCTGCTCAGCTTTGTCCACCGCGTCTGCGGTTTCGCTCTGCTCAGCCCTGTGTACCGCGTCTGCGGTTTCGCTCTGCTCAGCCTTGTCTACCGCACCTGCGGTTTAGCTTTGCTCTGTTTGATTACCGCATCTGCGGCTCTGAACTCGTCTCCCAGTCTGTACTGGACCCTACCCAGCCTGCGCTCTAGCCTGCCTGCTCCTGTATTCCCCGGTGTGGGTCAACAGCCGTGTCCGGAGTCTGACCTGGAGTAGACCCTGGTCCCTCCCTGGTGCACTGGCGTCGTATGCCGTCGTGCGACCTTGGTCGGATCGAGCAGATACTTAGTTACGCCCCTCCAGGCACTCTCCGGTTCATGGCACATTGGAACCACTAAACACGCACATGCCAGTCAGTCCGGGCGTGTGCATTACACTCTTCTGTAGGCCCTTGAGGGGCTGGCTGGAGAAAGGTAAGGACGGGTACCACAATAGCGTTGTTAATTTGTGTTCAGGACCGGGGAAATTCTCCGAGTACTGTATTGACCATTTCTTCCCTTTCCTCTGCGGGTTGAGGGCTATCTTGGTCTTCATCAGTGTTTTGCAGTTGCTCGGGACACTTCTTCAGGTGGTCTCTGGAGACAGTGGCTGTGGTCTCTCCTCCATCCTTACTGATAATGCATACTTTCGGATTTTCATGACTTGACGGCAGTACTGTGTACGGGTCTTTCTCCCACTGGTCATCCAACTTATGGAGCCGCCTCTTCCTCTTCAAGACCTGCTCTCCAGGAGTCAGGGGAACAGCGGGAGCATGCTGGTTGTAAGTCCTCTCTTGCCTTTCTCTTGCTTGAGACAGACTTCTCTCAACACTCTCCTGCACTTTCCTGTACTGCTGCTGCCGTTCTGTATCCCAATCTGCCTCTGGCGAGGTGTCCTCGGGTGTCAGGACTCCCATATCCAGGTCAATAGGCAGCTTACCAGGTCTTACTCTCATTAGGTAAGCCGGGGTGCAGTTGGTGGAATTTACTGGGATGTGGTTATACAAGTCCACCAGATCAGGCAGTTTTTCAGGCCACAGACTGCGTTCTTCCAGGGGCAACATTTTCAGCAAGTCTATCACCACCTGGTTCATCTTCTCGCACAATTCGTTGGTTTGGGGGAGATATGGCGTTGTCCTTATCTTCTTGCAGCCATACAGGTTGCAGAACTCCTGGAAGACCTCCGCTTCGAAGGCTGGACCTTGGTCAGTCAACACTTGCTCCGGATACCCGTGTGGACTGCAGAAGTGCTGCTGGAAGGCTCTAGCTGCTGTCTGAGCTGTTAAGTCATTGACAGGGACCACCACCAGGAACCGGGAGTAGTGGTCTATGATGGTGAGGGCGTAGATGTACCCGGACCTACTTGGAGCCAGCTTCACTTGGTCCAAGGCTACCAGTTCTAGTGGCTGCTTAGTGATGATGGGCTGCAGGGGAGTCTTCTGGCTGGCACGGTCCTTTCTTCTCAGGTTGCACGGGCCACAGTCTCTGCACCATCTCTCAATGGCCCCTCTCATGCCTACCCAGAAGAACCATTCACGCAACAGGAACTCCAACTTTTTCCATCCAAAGTGCCCTGCTCCGTCGTGGTATGCCTCCAGGACCATAGCCGCGTCTCGTCTTGGGACCACTACCTGCCAGGTCAGCTCATGTGTCCGGGAGTTGACAATTCTCCGGCACAGCTTCCCTTTGTAGAAAAACAGTTTACTCTTCTCCTTCCACAGCTATTTGGTCTCTTCCGGAGCGTCTGGGTCAAGGCGGGCATCAGCCTGTGTCAGCATCTCTTTTACCAGGCAGACTGCTGGGTTACTGTCTTGCTTCTCCGCCCAGCTGTAGTGTGGTAAGGGGTTGAACGTGGCAGAGTGCTAGTCCCTTACACAGTGTGAACACTGGGTAATCCCATGATGGTGGAACGCAGGGAGTTCAATCTCTTCCAGTTCTTCTGGATCTTCCCCTCCATCCGGCAAGTTCGGCATCCTGGACAGGGCGTCTGCGTTGGCATTTGTGCGTCCCGCCCGGTATTTGATGGTGAACTCATAGTTGGACAGCCGGGCCATCCATCTTTGCTCCAGGGCACCAAGTCTTTCAGTGTCCAGATGTGTCAACGGGTTGTTGTCCGTGTACACAGTGAACTTGGCAGAGGCAAGGTAATGTTTGAAACGTTCCGTCACTGCCCACATCACTGCCAGGAACTCTAGCTTGAAGGAGCTATAATTCTCAGGGTTTCTCTCTGTGGGCCGTAGTTTTCGGCTGGCGTAAGCAATTACCCGCTCTCTGCCCTGCTGGATCTGGGATAGTACGGCTCCCAGCCCCACGTTACTGGCGTCTGTGTGGAGGATGAAAGGCTGGCCGTAATCAGGGTAAGCCAGGATCTCATCCCCCGTGACGGCCATCTTCAGCTGGCGTAAAGACTCCTCTTCCAGCGTGTCCCACCTGAAGGGCGGCTTCTGATTCTTGGTCTTTGACTGACCTAACTGGAGGTCTTGCATAGGGGCTGCCATTTTGGTGAACTCAGAGATGAATCTTCAGTAGTAGCCTACCAACCCGAGGAACTGCCGCACTTCCTTTATGCTGGAGGGTCTTGGCCAGTCCTTAATCACTGTGATCTTATCAGGGTCTGGAGCTACTCCGTCAGCACTCACCACATGTCCCAGGTATTGCACCTTTGGTTTCAGTAGATGACACTTGGAGGGTTTCACCTTTAGGCCGTAGCCTGCCAGGGCGTCAAACACCTCTGCCAGGTGTTTCAGATGGTCCTCATATGTTTTGGAATACACGATGACATCCAGGTATAGCAGGACCGTCTCGAAATTCCTGTGCCCCAGGCAGCACTCCATCAACCGCTGGAAGGTTCCTGTTGCGTTGCAGAGCCCGAACGGCATACAGTTAAATTCGCTGAGACCCATCGCGGTGGTGAACGCGGTCTTCTCCTTGTCGGCCTCTGCTACAGGAACCTGCCAGTACCCGCTAGTAAGATCCAAAGTGGAGAAGAAGTTAGCAGACTTTAATGCAGCTAAAGATTCCTCTATCCTAGGTAACGGGTACGCATCTTTGTGTGTAATACGGTTGACCTTTCTGTAATCTACACACATTCTCATGGTGCCATCTTTCTTTTTCACAAGAACTAGTGGAGCTGCCCAGGGGCTACAGCTGTCCCTGATTACCCCAGCCTCCTTAATTTCTTGCAACATTCCCTTGGCATTCGGATAGTGTGCAGGGGGTACAGGTCGGTATCTTTCATTTATGGGTGTATGGTCTCCTGTGGGGATGTGGTGTTCTACCCCCTTTACTTGCCCAAAGTCTAGCGGGTGTTTGCTAAAGACTCTTTCGTACTCCTGCACCACCTGGTAGACTCCGTTTTTGGTGTGAGGGAGTGGAGTCGGTGCCCACACGCAGCTTCTGACACCAGTCCTCCATTTGTTTCTGGGAGCCGTTACCCTCCTCTGGTTGAGATGGAGGCAAGGGTTCCACGGCCTTTACAGAGTTTTGGTTAACGGTGAACAATTTGGCTAGAGTGGCATACCGGGGCAAGTATACTTCTCTTTCCTCAATGTTTAGGATGCGGACGGGTACCCTCCCATGGCGTACATCGACCACCCCCCATGCTGTCAAAATGGTGGGCCTACTGTCTGAGTAGACGGGTTCTACCATGGCTTGGTAGTCCCTTCCTCTTAACCCGATTGCAGTCCGGCACCAGATCATCATCTCACTTTTTGAGGGCATGGCGATAGGGAACGGGTCACTCATCCTAACACTACCAATCTCACCACCAGACAGTTCTACCTGTTGCCTTTTCATCAGGGCTCTGATCTCTTTTTGTAGGACACGCTGCTGGCTGGAGCTGGCGTTCACCGCAACCTGCTGTAATATGACAATTGTCTCTGCAAGACAATTTTCAATAACATTAGTACCCAAGGTTATCTTAGGGTGGCTTTCACGACGGTCAATGTCCACAATAATCAGTCCTTGCGCTGGCAGTTCAACTTTACCCATTTTGATGGTCACCTCCTTGAATCCCACCTGCGGTACGGGCTGACCATTGCTGGCGATGATGCTCAAATCGTTATCTGGGTAGCGGGTAATATCTGAGTCATTCCAGTACCGCTTAAAAAGCACATAGGGGATGGTGGTTACCTGTGACCCGGTGTCCAGTAGTGCACTCATAGGAATGCCATCCAGCACCACAGGCAAGACCGGTCATCCTCCTACGTACTTATCACGCCAGCTCGATGGGCCTGATGGTCTTATGCCTAGGGGTCGGCCCTCTGCCCCAGGTTGGGCCCGTTTAAATGACAGTACCTTGCCATATGTCCTGGTTGGTTGCAGCAGCGGCAGATGGGTTGTCCGTCCTGGTCGTAGCGGTCGCTGGGCCTTCCTCTGGACGATGGGATCATCCTCTGCCGGCGCCAAGGGACGTCCTCCGGACTGGAAGCCTGCTGGATCTTTCCTGGGGGAGACACCTGTAAAGACTGCACAGTTCTGGTTAGCGCGGCAACGCTTTTGGTCAGCTCTTGGACCTGATGGTGCAGGTCAATAGCCGGAGCTTTGTCCAAAGCCTGTGCATCAGCTCCCACAGGCTCTGCAGACAAGGGCGCCGCCTCCTGGTGATAGGTAATAGCAGGGCGCCTGTGGGTTACAGCGCCACCTGCTGCCGGTTCTCGGAGCACCCGGATGGCCCTGTCTTTAAGCTGCGCAAAGTCCAAATCAGGGTTCTGCAAGGCCATTACACGCAACTGGGTTCGGTGGGCGCTGGACTATAGACCCTCAATGATCTGTTCAGTAAACAGCTTATCCTCATTCCGCACGCTGTCAGGGTCTGCCTGCTTAATGGCTCTCAGGGCCTCCTGCAAACTCAAAGCATAGTCCCGTATACTGTCTTGTGCCCTCTGTTTGCATCCATAAAATTTTAATTTGATCTCTGCTGAGGTGCGGGTATCAAAAGTGTCCTTTAGACGGGCCAGTATTTCCTTTACAGTCCCCTTTTCCCTGGCTGACCAGGACTTCACTTCTCTTTGGGCTGCTCCGATTAACTGGCCTATCAGGATGCTCACTTTTTGTTCCTCGGACAGGGGGTATACTTTGAATAGGCTATTCAGTCTTTCTTTAAAGTCGCTCAGGGTATGCGACTCCCCTGAGTACTGGGGTAACCATGCCGCTCCGGGGATATACGGCATTCCTGGTGTCTTCCTCCCCCCTAGTTAACCGTGGCCTACCTTCCGTTGCTTCTTCTCCGTAGGCCGCGGCTCCGCAGGCGATCGTCGGGGTTGAGGACCTTGCGTCGCGCGCTGGTGACGTCAGCGTCCGCTGGGCTCCTTCCAGGACCTTGCGCAGCGTCAGCACGTATGGCAGGGCTTCAGCTCTCGCACGCTTTTGGCGTCCATGCCCCTCTTCTTCCCGCGCGGCGTCCCTGAAGTATCACAGTCTTTCTTCAGGCACGCAGTACCCGGTGGTTGCGGGCATGAAATCCTGCCGACTACGCCAAAGTTGACGCGCCCCCTGGGCCGTGTGTGGGGGAATACCCGGAGCCGGGTCTCTGTGTAATGTCAGGGGTTGTAGTCTCAGTGGAGGCGACCCAGTCCCATGGCTCAGGGTGGTCAAACCAGTGGCGGATCTGTTTACTTGGTTTTTAACGTTGAAATGTCCGACTACGCCACCCGTGGATTGCTGTCACTGAGAACCGCCGCTGCGGGGCAGACCGCTGAGGCTGATGTTGGGTGCGCAGCAGAGAGTAGCATAACTCCCCACGGGAGGAGTATAGCCTCAGGGCAGCATGTGTAGATGGTGAGGGTTGTAGTGCATGGGCGCAGCAGAAATGACTCAGAGTCCGTGCAGCGCAGTTCAGGGTCTTTACTGTTGGTAATGAAGAAGGCCCTGCCGGGAGTACTGGCTAACATTAGAGGCCTGGTCAGTCTGTGAGCGAACAAGAGTCCCCCTGGCCAGGTGGAGGTGTAGGCCTTCCCGTCTGACTGCACTCTTCCTGGCTACCCTGCTGTAGTCGTGTAGTAGCCCATGTCCCTGAGTGTACCGTGTGGTGCTCACCCATATGGCTGGTGACTTGGGGCCTTTGGTACCTTCCGATCCTCGATGGCGGTGCTGGTCCCTTGCGTGTGACTGAGCCTCCAGGCTTTCTTTGGCCAGAGGACCTGAAATCCCCTGCCAGGTGGTTTCTGCTGCTGGATGTGGATATCCTCACAGCCTCGGACTCCGGTGTCCGGTTCTCTGCGTCTTCGGCCAGGACGAGCTCTGCTAGCTCCAGTCCCTGACCTTCAGCTCCTGTCTTCTACAGAGCTCCTTGCTGCTCCTCTGTCCCTTCCTCTGGACTAGAACTCGACTCTGCTCTGCTCTACTCTACTCTGCTAACCCCGCCCCAGATCCAGTTTATAAAGGGCAGGTTCCTGCCCTCCCTGGACTGGGGCAGGAGGTGTTGCGTGCAATTGTGCTCCTGACCAGGAAAACCCATGCTCGCTCTCAGACATGGTATTTCTACCACTGTGGCAACCAGACCCCCTGGGGTGCCACATCTGCTGCTAGAACTCTGTGTGGCATTGACCTGGTCTCTAATCTGAGCAGCTGTTAACCTGCGATTTCTGAGGCTGTTCACTCAGATAAACTTGTGCTCAGAAGCAGAGGTGACTATCGGTATTTCTTTCCTGGGGCGGTTCTCATGTGAGCCAGTTTCTTTGTAGCGCTTGATGGTTTTTGCAACTGCACTTGGGAACACTTTCAAAGTTTGCCCAATTTTTTGGACTGACTGACCATCATTTCTTAAAGTAATAATGGCCACTCTTTTTTCTATACTTAGCTACTTTTTTCTTGCCATAATACAAATTCGAACAGTCTATTCAGTAGGACTATCAGCTGTGTATCCACCAGACTTCTGCACAACACAACTGATGGTCCCAACCCCATTTATAAGGCAAGAAATCCCACTTATTAAACCTGACAGGGCACACCTGTGAAGTGAAAACCATTTCCAGTGACTACCTCTTGAAGCTCATCAAGAGAATGCCAAGGGTGTGCAAAGCAGTCATCAAAGCAAAAGGTGGCTACTTTGCAGAACCTAGAATATAAGACATATTTTCAGTTGTTTCACACTTTTTTGTTAAGTATATAATTCCACTTGTTAATTCATAGTTTTGATGCTTTCAGTGTGAATGTACAATTTTCATAGTCATGAAAATACAGAAAAATCTTTAAATGAGAAGGTGTGTCCAAACTTTTGGTCTGTACTGTATATATGTTATTAGTATTGTCTTTGTAAATACTGTTATTCTCACTCCCCGGCATATAATCCCTTTGTACATAATAAAGCTGGAGTTTTGTTTCAGCCTTCTCATCTGCTGTGCCGTACTTGAATCCTGCCTTGCGGTGTTCTTTGGACACCGCTACATTAGCATTTCTAAATTTGCACATGCATGCACTGGATCTGTCCAGTTGATTCAACCAGTTCTACTACGAAGAATTTGTGGCATTGCTTTATGTATTGCCTCTTGTTTCTATATTTATGGACTGTCATCTACCACAACATAGAATAATGGTATAGGGTATACTATGTGGTCTGATATATTGATTTGGGGGATTTCTTACTTCAATGTTATATGTTATGTGATCATGACTCCTGTGTTCAGACATTAGTTGATATTGGTTGAGGCGGCTACTTAGCTATTATATACACCTTTTCGGTAGCCAGTACGTGAGTGGTTCTTCACTGCTTGTATATTAATTTTTATTTTGTTTTTTTTTATCTATTTTCTATGTTATGTATGTGATGTATTGAATAAAGTGGTACTTTTTTTTATTACTTATGGCAGTTTACTCCACTTTTTGTGTAGGACAAAAATTTAACAAAGATGGAACTGCAATAATCTTAAAGAAGTCATCCATGCCATGGAAGTTAACACCTAAACAGGAGCGTCTTTTGATGAGAAGGGTTGAAGAAAATGGACATGCAAGTTCACAGCAGATAGCTAATGAAGTAGAAAGCAAAACCGGGGTGAGTATATCCCTTGATACAATACGGCGTGCACTGCGGAGGAATGGCATGCATGGGTGTTGAACATGAAAGAAGCCTCTCCTAAAGCCCATGCACAAGGAAAGCCCGCCTACAATTTGCCAGAACCCATGCTGAAAAATATGAAGACTGCTGGAACTCTTTACTCTGGAGTGATGAGACTAAGATAAATGTTTTTGGAACTGATAGCTTCAAAATTGTATGGCTTCGCAAAGATGATTCGTACAAAGAAAAATGCATGATGCCTACCGTGAAACATGGTGGTGTCAGCGTCCTTATGTCGGGCTGCTTGAGCGTTGTTGGTGTCGGGGAGCTATATTTCATTAATGGCATCATGAATTCACAGATGTACTGCTCTATATTGAAAGAGAAGATACTACCATCACTCCGTGCCCTTGGTAGATGTGCACTTTTCCAACATGTCAATGATCCAACACACACATCTGTTGCATTTCTGAAGAAGAATTTGGTGAAAGTAATTCAGTGGCCAAGTGTCACCTGATCAAAGCCCAATCGCACACCTATGGGGAATTCTGAAGAGACAAGTTCATCATCACACTTCATCCAGCATCCAGGCTCTAAAAGAGGTCGTTCTCGAAAAATGGAAAAAGATAGATGTTGCAATATGCCACCAACTTGTTCATTCTATGCCTAGAAGACTTCGTGCTGTCCTTAAAAAACATGGAGCACATACAAAATACTAGATGTAGTAGTTTTTGATATGGGGTGTATTCATTTTTGCATCAACCTTACTTTCATGTTATGGATCAAAAAAATGTTCTATGAAGCTCAGTCTTGTCAAAATGTTGGAAATTGTTCTTGTGTTCAGAGAGATATTGATTGAAATCTTACTTTTCAAAGTGGGTGTTCTCATTTATTCTGAGCACTGTATATCACAGAAGGGCAAAGAGTGTGATGGTGAGTGGAAAATGCCACCGGTAAAGTTTACAAAGCCAGACAAAATCCTCAGCTGCAACAGTAAGGCTTTGTGCATTCAGCTGTCGAGTTTTCAGAGGCATAGTCGCTTCAGCAAAATTCTAGATGTTGTTTTCCTGAAGTGGCTGTTCCAGTGGTTTTGCCGTCATTTTGTTGCGTCTCTTGCGCTATACTATCATGTACATAGAGCGGGGGGCTTCCACTAGGAAGAATGAATATGTAACTTCTTTAAATTGCTTCAAGGTTTCCGAACCCTGAAGTGGTTAAAAGAAGTGACATACTGTAAGATGGATCATGTGCACAGCAATGTTGTTTTGACATTGCTGTGCATCATGTTCATTTTATGGGACACGTTTGCGGTGCTTTTTCAGGCGGATTCAGTGTGCACATAACCTAAATGTTCAATTTCACAAGTGAAGCATTATGTAATTTGGTGCAGGGCAATAGCCGTGGGCGAGGTAGTCGTCTTCCACGCCCCAGCAAGCTACATGAAAATAGGGGTCCTGGCTTGGTATGTAGACTTTGGCTATCTCAGTGATTCACCTCTGCAGACCACATGGTGCCATTATTCTCGGCTGGCCAGGACCAGTTGTTACGGAGATAATCGAGGGAGACCAGAGCTCAAAATTAAACTTTTTTTACTGAAGAATAACTTAGTAGGAACTATATACAGCAGATATTAGGTATGAATCTTCATAGATGTTTCTTTAGTAACACACAACATCACACGTTTCCTTCCCTTCTGAAACTGCTCTGCTCTTCTCAGTGCCTCTCTCTAATTTAGGTACAGCCCAGCAAACTATTTTGTGAGCTTCTATCTTCCTCAACAACATTACTAAAGTCCAATTAGCAAAAGTCATAGACTCCATTCTATTGCAATGCATCTCTCTTTCTCCTTAGGAATGTATGTGTGTCCCAATATGGCGACCACTTGGAAGACTGTCTAACTTGTCTTCCTTTTGCTCCCCTTCATTATAATCTCCTGTAGGCTGTTACCTCTCATTTCTAAGATTTCACACCATCCCATTGAGCTTTCTGGTTTAGGCTTCAGTCCGTGTTCCTTCTTTCCATTCTTATCGAATCTCCTGTCTATAAACCGCCTTCTCATTGTGTCTTTATTCTCCTCTGAATCTTACTATCTGTCTCGCAGGTCTCCCTCTTGCCACAGGAACACCCACTAGATGCAGTTCTGCTAATTAGCGAGACCTCAGGTCTTCTACAGCTGCCAGCTCAGCCCTATCTAACCAAATACTATGAAGTTGTCCTCTGCCTTCCCACATAGCCACTTCTATTCTGGGCTAGTCCCAACTAACTCTTCTGTTTCCCAACTGTGTGCATGCAAATTTCTAAACAGACAAATCACATTCAAACACTTTGTAAGGCACCATATCACAACACATGTCTTCAAGGGGGGTTGTAGCAACATCTCCACTTGACGCGCCCCCTGGGACATATTCCTTTTTGAGGGGAATACCCGGCACCGGATCAGATAGGGGGTTGTAGTCTCCGAGCGGCTGTGACCCGGCCCGTGCCCAAGGCGTCAAACTCAGTGTTATGTGGCAGTCCTACAGATGTTATTAAGAGTTCTTTTGTGTCGACTACGCCACCCGTTGTGATGCGGTCACTGTGGCCGCCGCTGCAGCAGGGTCCGCTGAGGCTGATGGTGGGTGCGCAGCTTGGTGGGATAACCCCCAACGGGAGGGGTATAGCCTCAGGGGGGACAGGTGCAGAGGATGGGGGTTGTGGTGGTGCAGTGCAGACGGCAATGAAGACAGAGTCGGGTTGTGCAGTTAAGGGTGTTTACTTACTGCAGATGTTGTACTGGTCACTCCAGCTTCGAGTGACCACCCGAGCCGTGCTGCGTCCACCAGGTCCTGGATCCAGCCAACCCCCAAACAAGTCCGGAGCGTGGCCCTGAGCTCTCCTTCTGTCCCGTTCTCTGGCCGTCCCCACCAGTGATCCACCTAGGTCCAGCTCCCTCGGGCCTTCTGTTGGGACACCCTTGGCCTTGGGTTCCCTGACCCTTCATGTGGTGTGCCTTCGGGGTGGATGTGATGGGTGGCCGTGGCAGATGCTGCCCACGGCCTCCGGTCTCTGGCTAGGGTGTGTTTTCTGCCCCCGCCAGTTTGGGATCCGGTATCCTGTGCCGACTCTTCACCCGGGGATTTAAGTTGGGTTCTTGGAGTCCTCTTTTCTGTTTCCCCCTCTGGGTCTCTCTTCTCCTCTCTCACTCTGGGTCTCTCTTCTCCTCTGCTTGCTGACTTGTTCTCTGCATCTGACCCTGATCTTAGTTGGTGCCCACCTTATATACACCCTCTATGTGTGAGCTCAGGTGACCAGCACCCAATGAGCTCCTATCTTTACCCAGGCTGCTCCCCCTATCTGCCCCTACACTACTTGGGATGTACCACCCCCCTCCCACTCCAGCCAGGAACAGACTCGGTCGTACCTGCACATTTCTAAGTGGGAGTACCGTCGGCCTGTTCCCCGGAAATGGGATGTGTGTAGTGCATGCAGCCTACCGAGCTCAGTTCCACTCTCCATCCTTGCCCGGGAGTGGAATATCACACCTCTGGGTTGAGGTGCAATACCCCTGTAGCAGCCGAATCCTCAGGGTGCTACATTCCCCCCTGGTAAATCACAGCACGTCCTCGGGCTGTAAGACATAAACACCAAACATACTTTTTTTTTTTTTTTTTTTTTTTTTCATAAACATATAAAACATCATATATTATCAGCATAAACTTTTCATATAAAACTTATCATAAATAACACTCTTGTTCCTCCGGCCACGGTGCAACTTGTGACCGGGTAAAGTACAACAGTCTCTTGAAGAAACACGGTTTCCTATAAAACCGGTAGGGGGCGCTTTAGGAAGCGCAACTATATACAAAGGGAATATGGCCGCTCTCAGTCCTCGGCCAGGTATTAGGAACCAGGGACACACGGGCATCAGTTCAATTGGCTGGTCCCAACGGGGACTATATTTTAGCTAGAACAGTTCTTATACCCTAACGGGTAACTTTATACAGTCTCTCTCTACCGTACTTCAACGACGGCGTCCTCTTGCTCCTTCTTTAGATTCTTCAGACCCGTCCGGGTCCTCTTGCTCCTCCTCACACCGCAGCTCCTCCTCCGTCAGGCGATGCACATGGAGGGCGTAGGGTCCTTTGGCACACTTGTGCCGGGTGAAGGTGACCTCGTCCCCTACATACAGGTCACGACCTCTGTGTCCCTCCGGCAGATGGCTTTCTACGTCTCTGCGGGTCACAAAGACGTCGCCGGGGGTATGATGGTCTCTAATAAAGCCCCATCCGTGCTGCATGTTGAATTTTATCACAGTCCCGGTGGAAGGGGGACCATGAGCTGCACGGGGATTCCTCCTGGTCCGGCTCTTCTGCTCCGCGCTCCTTATCTGCGCTTGCTGTTCCCGGACCCGCCTCTCTCTCCGCTCCCTCTCGAAGACCTCGAGCTGCTGCCGGCAGCACTCTGCACGCTCTGCTGCGGCCGCCCTGGTTTCCTGAGTGAACCCCATTAGGTCTTCTCCGGTGGGGTCCCACTCAAATTGGGCCTCTTCAAGCGGGGGCGAGATCCGTGCCACGGGCTTCGGAGCCGGAATCAGGGGCTCACACAAGGGCCCTAGTCTCTGCTGCCGTTCCAGCTCATGGAATTCTTCGGGCCAGATGAAGGGCCGCCCGTCCGGCCATGTGAGCTGGCTGAACAAGTCCTCCCCCAGGTGTGGCACCCTTGGTTTTACGGGCGCGGGCGCGGTGGTGGTGGCGCCCGGGTTGCCCAGGCCTTGCGGCCAGGCCTGGGGCACCTGGAAGGTGAAGGGCACCGTTAGGACGGCGGCGCCCTGGGCTACCTGGCCTTGCGGCCAGGCCGGAGGCTCCGCGGAGGTAGGGGGCGCTGTTGGTGATGCGGCGCCCGGGGGTACTAGGCCTTGCGACCAGGCTGGTGGTATTTCCTGCTTTGTCACGCTCCGGGTCGAGGCGCGTGACGTCACAGGGGTCGCTGCGGCGGCTTCCGGTCGGGGCTTAGTCCATAGCGGTGACATGGCGGCTACGGGCACAGCAGGGGGACTTTCGGGCTCTGCGACGGGGAGCTGGGGCAGGTGGGCGGTTTCCCGGCTTGGGGTATAGGCGTCCCCTTTACCTGCCTCCATGCGTTCGGCTCCCTTCTCGGCGCCGTCTCCGGCCTTGGGTCCTCCCGCGCCATCCTCAGAGGCGGTCTGTCTCCTCATCTTGGCTGGCGTGCTCCGGGTCTTGGTTTGCTGGGCCATCTCTCGGCTCCACTCCGCCAATGTCTCTCGCTGTACCCGGGCCATCCTCCGTGCGAGGCCCTCCAGGGCAGTCTGTGCACACTCCCGGTCTCGGGGGAGCTGTGCAAGGACCTCCACTAGGCCTAGTGGGGTCGTGGTTTCTAGCAGGCTCCTGACCAACGGGTCGGTGCTGCTCTGCTCTTCTTCCAGCAGGCTCCTGGCCAGCGGGCCGGTGCTGCTCTGCTCTCCTTCCTCGGTCTCTAGCAGACTCCTGGCCAGCGGGCCGGTGCTGTTCTGCTTTCTCTCCATCTCCGGGCAAGCTCCTCCGCCACTCCTCTCCAGGCTTCTTGCTTCCGGGTGCGCTCGCTCCAGACTCCTCCAGGCGGCACCCATCTTCGTTCTTTTCTTTCATCTCCTCCCACTTCGAGGGCGGTCCCGGGGCAACTCGGTGACTGTCAGCTCCAGGGGTAGTTCTTTCACGCTGACAGACACCTCCAGCATCACAGTCTCTGTTGGTGGGGGTGGTTTCCACTTTTGGCGCCATTTTCTGTCCTGGCCCACGATGGGAGGCGGCCTCTTGCCCTCCTTTGGCACGCCCATAATGGCGTCCGCTGCTCTTCCAAGGCGGGAAATCTGCGGATTTGGCGGGAAACGTCGCCCAGTGGCGGGAAACTCTGCAGATGGCGGGAACAAGCTGGAAATGGCGGACAATCGGCGGGAAACGACCTGTGATGGGGTCCGATGGCGTGGACCCTCCGGAACCGGCGGGAGACTTCTTTCTGAGGTAAACTTGCACTTTTCTTCAGGCACGCAGTACCCGGTTGTTGCGGGCACGTAATCCTGCCGACTACGCCAAAGTTGACGCGCCCCCTGGGACATATTCCTTTTTGAGGGGAATACCCGGCACCGGATCAGATGGGGGGTTGTAGTCTCCGAGCGGCTGTGACCCGGCCCGTGCCCAAGGCGTCAAACTCAGTGTTATGTGGCAGTCCTACAGATGTTATTAAGAGTTCTTTTGTGTCGACTACGCCATCCGTTGTGATGCGGTCACTGTGGCCGCCGCTGCAGCAGGGTCCGCTGAGGCTGATGGTGGGTGCGCAGCTTGGTGGGATAACCCCCAACGGGAGGGGTATAGCCTCAGGGGGGACAGGTGCAGAGGATGGGGGTTGTGGTGGTGCAGTGCAGACGGCAATGAAGACAGAGTCGGGTTGTGCAGTTAAGGGTGTTTACTTACTGCAGATGTTGTACTGGTCACTCCAGCTTCGAGTGACCACCCGAGCCGTGCTGCGTCCACCAGGTCCTGGATCCAGCCAACCCCCAAACAAGTCCGGAGCGTGGCCCTGAGCTCTCCTTCTGTCCCGTTCTCTGGCCGTCCCCACCAGTGATCCACCTAGGTCCAGCTCCCTCGGGCCTTCTGTTGGGACACCCTTGGCCTTGGGTTCCCTGACCCTTCATGTGGTGTGCCTTCGGGGTGGATGTGATGGGTGGCCGTGGCAGATGCTGCCCACGGCCTCCGGTCTCTGGCTAGGGTGTGTTTTCTGCCCCCGCCAGTTTGGGATCCGGTACCCTGTGCCGACTCTTCACCCGGGGATTTAAGTTGGGTTCTTGGAGTCCTCTTTTCTGTTTCCCCCTCTGGGTCTCTCTTCTCCTCTCTCACTCTGGGTCTCTCTTCTCCTCTGCTTGCTGACTTGTTCTCTGCATCTGACCCTGATCTTAGTTGGTGCCCACCTTATATACACCCTCTATGTGTGAGCTCAGGTGACCAGCACCCAATGAGCTCCTATCTTTACCCAGGCTGCTCCCCCTATCTGCCCCTACACTACTTGGGATGTACCACCCCCCTCCCACTCCAGCCAGGAACAGACTCGGTCGTACCTGCACATTTCTAAGTGGGAGTACCGTCGGCCTGTTCCCCGGAAATGGGATGTGTGTAGTGCATGCAGCCTACCGAGCTCAGTTCCACTCTCCATCCTTGCCCGGGAGTGGAATATCACACCTCTGGGTTGAGGTGCAATACCCCTGTAGCAGCCGAATCCTCAGGGTGCTACATTCCCCCCTGGTAAATCACAGCACGTCCTCGGGCTGTAAGACATAAACACCAAACATACTTTTTTTTTTTTTTTTTTTTTTTCATAAACATATAAAACATCATATATTATCAGCATAAACTTTTCATATAAAACTTATCATAAATAACACTCTTGTTCCTCCGGCCACGGTGCAACTTGTGACCGGGTAAAGTGCAACAGTCTCTTGAAGAAACACGGTTTCCTATAAAACCGGTAGGGGGCGCTTTAGGAAGCGCAACTATATACAAAGGGAATATGGCCGCTCTCAGTCCTCGGCCAGGTATTAGGAACCAGGGACACACGGGCATCAGTTCAATTGGCTGGTCCTAACGGGGACTATATTTTAACTAGAACAGTTCTTATACCCTAACGGGTAACTTTATACAGTCTCTCTCTACCGTACTTCAACGACGGCGTCCTCTTGCTCCTTCTTTAGATTCTTCAGACCCGTCCGGGTCCTCTTGCTCCTCCTCACACCGCAGCTCCTCCTCCGTCAGGCGATGCACATGGAGGGCGTAGGGTCCTTTGGCACACTTGTGCCGGGTGAAGGTGACCGCGTCCCCTACATACAGGTCACGACCTCTGTGTCCCTCCGGCAGATGGCTTTCTACGTCTCTGCGGGTCACAAAGACGTCGCCGGGGGTATGATGGTCTCTAATAAAGCCCCATCCGTGCTGCATGTTGAATTTTATCACAGTCCCGGTGGAAGGGGGACCATGAGCTGCACGGGGATTCCTCCTGGTCCGGCTCTTCTGCTCCGCGCTCCTTATCTGCGCTTGCTGTTCCCGGACCCGCCTCTCTCTCCGCTCCCTCTCGAAGACCTCGAGCTGCTGCCGGCAGCACTCTGCACGCTCTGCTGCGGCCGCCCTGGTTTCCTGAGTGAACCCCATTAGGTCTTCTCCGGTGGGGTCCCACTCAAATTGGGCCTCTTCAAGCGGGGGCGAGATCCGTGCCACGGGCTTCGGAGCCGGAATCAGGGGCTCACACAAGGGCCCTAGTCTCTGCTGCCGTTCCAGCTCATGGAATTCTTCGGGACAGATGAAGGGCCGCCCGTCCGGCCATGTGAGCTGGCTGAACAAGTCCTCCCCCAGGTGTGGCACCCTCGGTTTTACGGGCGCGGGCGCGGTGGTGGTGGCGCCCGGGTTGCCCAGGCCTTGCGGCCAGGCCTGGGGCACCTGGAAGGTGAAGGGCACCGTTAGGACGGCGGCGCCCTGGGCTACCTGGCCTTGCGGCCAGGCCGGAGGCTCCGCGGAGGTAGGGGGCGCTGTTGGTGATGCGGCGCCCGGGGGTACTAGGCCTTGCGACCAGGCTGGTGGTATTTCCTGCTTTGTCACGCTCCGGGTCGAGGCGCGTGACGTCACAGGGGTCGCTGCGGCGGCTTCCGGTCGGGGCTTAGTCCATAGCGGTGACATGGCGGCTACGGGCACAGCAGGGGGACTTTCGGGCTCTGCGACGGGGAGCTGGGGCAGGTGGGCGGTTTCCCGGCTTGGGGTATAGGCGTCCCCTTTACCTGCCTCCATGCGTTCGGCTCCCTTCTCGGCGCCGTCTCCGGCCTTGGGTCCTCCCGCGCCATCCTCAGAGGCGGTCTGTCTCCTCATCTTGGCTGGCGTGCTCCGGGTCTTGGTTTGCTGGGCCATCTCTCGGCTCCACTCCGCCAATGTCTCTCGCTGTACCCGGGCCATCCTCCGTGCGAGGCCCTCCAGGGCAGTCTGTGCACACTCCCGGTCTCGGGGGAGCTGTGCAAGGACCTCCACTAGGCCTAGTGGGGTCGTGGTTTCTAGCAGGCTCCTGACCAACGGGTCGGTGCTGCTCTGCTCTTCTTCCAGCAGGCTCCTGGCCAGCGGGCCGGTGCTGCTCTGCTCTCCTTCCTCGGTCTCTAGCAGACTCCTGGCCAGCGGGCCGGTGCTGTTCTGCTTTCTCTCCATCTCCAGGCAAGCTCCTCCGCCACTCCTCTCCAGGCTTCTTGCCTCCGGGTGCGCTCGCTCCAGACTCCTCCAGGCGGCACCCATCTTCGTTCTTTTCTTTCATCTCCTCCCACTTCGAGGGCGGTCCCGGGGCAACTCGGTGACTGTCAGCTCCAGGGGTAGTTCTTTCACGCTGACAGACACCTCCAGCATCACAGTCTCTGTTGGTGGGGGTGGTTTCCACTTTTGGCGCCATTTTCTGTCCTGGCCCACGATGGGAGGCGGCCTCTTGCCCACCTTTGGCACGCCCATAATGGCGTCCGCTGCTCTTCCAAGGCGGGAAATCTGCGGATTTGGCGGGAAGCGTCGCCCAGTGGCGGGAAACTCTGCAGATGGCGGGAACAAGCTGGAAATGGCGGACAATCGGCGGGAAACGACCTGTGATGGGGTCCGATGGCGTGGACCCTCCGGAACCGGCGGGAGACTTCTTTCTGAGGTAAACTTGCACTTTTCTTCAGGCACGCAGTACCCGGTTGTTGCGGGCACGTAATCCTGCCGACTACGCCAAAGTTGACGCGCCCCCTGGGACATATTCCTTTTTGAGGGGAATACCCGGCACCGGATCAGATGGGGGGTTGTAGTCTCCGAGCGGCTGTGACCCGGCCCGTGCCCAAGGCGTCAAACTCAGTGTTATGTGGCAGTCCTACAGATGTTATTAAGAGTTCTTTTGTGTCGACTACGCCATCCGTTGTGATGCGGTCACTGTGGCCGCCGCTGCAGCAGGGTCCGCTGAGGCTGATGGTGGGTGCGCAGCTTGGTGGGATAACCCCCAACGGGAGGGGTATAGCCTCAGGGGGGACAGGTGCAGAGGATGGGGGTTGTGGTGGTGCAGTGCAGACGGCAATGAAGACAGAGTCGGGTTGTGCAGTTAAGGGTGTTTACTTACTGCAGATGTTGTACTGGTCACTCCAGCTTCGAGTGACCACCCGAGCCGTGCTGCGTCCACCAGGTCCTGGATCCAGCCAACCCCCAAACAAGTCCGGAGCGTGGCCCTGAGCTCTCCTTCTGTCCCGTTCTCTGGCCGTCCCCACCAGTGATCCACCTAGGTCCAGCTCCCTCGGGCCTTCTGTTGGGACACCCTTGGCCTTGGGTTCCCTGACCCTTCATGTGGTGTGCCTTCGGGGTGGATGTGATGGGTGGCCGTGGCAGATGCTGCCCACGGCCTCCGGTCTCTGGCTAGGGTGTGTTTTCTGCCCCCGCCAGTTTGGGATCCGGTACCCTGTGCCGACTCTTCACCCGGGGATTTAAGTTGGGTTCTTGGAGTCCTCTTTTCTGTTTCCCCCTCTGGGTCTCTCTTCTCCTCTCTCACTCTGGGTCTCTCTTCTCCTCTGCTTGCTGACTTGTTCTCTGCATCTGACCCTGATCTTAGTTGGTGCCCACCTTATATACACCCTCTATGTGTGAGCTCAGGTGACCAGCACCCAATGAGCTCCTATCTTTACCCAGGCTGCTCCCCCTATCTGCCCCTACACTACTTGGGATGTACCACCCCCCTCCCACTCCAGCCAGGAACAGACTCGGTCGTACCTGCACATTTCTAAGTGGGAGTACCGTCGGCCTGTTCCCCGGAAATGGGATGTGTGTAGTGCATGCAGCCTACCGAGCTCAGTTCCACTCTCCATCCTTGCCCGGGAGTGGAATATCACACCTCTGGGTTGAGGTGCAATACCCCTGTAGCAGCCGAATCCTCAGGGTGCTACACACTTCCTTACAATTACATTCAAATCAATGGATTGTCTGTGAAATACAAGGCAGGACAGGACCACCCAAGCAAAATATTCTTCTGTATCTTTAACTGCTTTTGAATGAGTTTACTAAATTATACAACTTCTTTAACTGACATTAATTTTACAAGGGGGAAAGAGAGGGCACTTTTGAGGACTCTCTTCATTGAAGACTGCAGACAAACCTCTCACCTAACAAGTCTCCTCAGTACAATTACAGCTGATCGGAGGGGGGGGGGTCTGAATGGATTTATATAGATCATCCTTTATCCATGACAGTTTCTTTTGATAGAACACAGAAGTTTTCAGTCGCAGAAGAGATCAAAACCTAATTTCCTAGCTGTTTATTTTCCCATTACAGGTGCTACTATTGCTGTTTGGCACGTTATCAAGTTTAAGCTTCAGGGTTTAGATTATATCTTAGTAAATAAAAAAATACTGTAATTCTTCAAGTATTATCAGTCTACAGATGGTCTGATTAATTTATCTAGCAAACACAGAAAGATGTTTGATGATTAGATTTAATTTTTCAGATTATAATGTAATGCAGGTACCGAAATGCAACGCACAGAGACACAAGGCGAGAACAGTCAGAGATGTTTGTAAACAGTTTTATACAACAGGTATACTGAAACAAGGGATTAGCAACAAGGGTAATGAACAGTGGTTTGAAATATCAGAAAAATACGAAATTTCTCAAAGTAAGGCGCAGTCTCTTAAAATAAGGCGCAGTCTCTTAAAGTAAGGTGATGCCCTCAAGCATGAGAAGCACCACACAAGTTCTTTAACCGTGAATTTGGCCCTAGCGGGGGTCACCGGTTATTCCCGCTAGGCCATGAGTCTCTTTCCGGATGAATTCAATTAAATCACGTTGTGCTACTTTAGCCCCAACCGTTCCCCTCCCAACCTGAGTACTTAAACCCAATTGTCCCCGGTATCGTGGGTGAGCAGTGGAAGTGACGGCCCTGCTCACGTATGCAGCTCCTCTCTGCTTGGCTGTTGGGGGCAGTCTCTCGAGCCTTGAATAGGTGGGGTCCAGGCCTCGTCTGTCGGCGGCCGACGTCGGGTTCCGCGAACTCACTCAGCACCGCGATCAGGTTCCTAGTATCCTCAGCAGGCACAGCACTCGAGTCACAACTGTGAGGGATCCGGAGCTCTTTTACCGGTGCCCGGCTGGAGCACCTCTCAGGCCTCTGGATTTGGCCTGTCACGCGGGGTTTCTCAGGACGCAGGGAGCACGTCTGCTCCTCTCTGCTGCTTGGCGCCAAAGACCCCTCAGGTTTGGCGCGCTGGCCTCTTATCTCTCTCAACTCCTTCCTGGAAGTCACCTGATCGGGTCCAGCCTCTGAATCTGCCCTCCCTGCAACTTCCTTTGTATATTTTGGTTCCGCTTGACTGTCTCTGGCCAGTAGATGGCAGTCTCGCTCCATCCTTGAAACGTCATGTTGAAGTTCTTTTACAAGCTTTTTTGCTCGTTCTACAATAAGATGCACTTTTTTTCCTCCAAAATTTTGGAGGAAAGGAGGGCGTGCGTCTTATAGTCCGAATATATACACTGCTCAAAAAAATAAAGGGAACACTTAAACAACAGAATATAACTCCAAGTAAATCAAACTTCTGTGCAATCAAACTGTCCACTAGGAAGCAACACTGATTGACAATTTCACATGCTGTTGTGCAAATGGAATAGACAATAGATGGAAATTATTGGCAATTATCAAGACACCCTCAATAAAGGAGTGGTTCTGCAGGTGGAGACCACAGACCACATCTTAGTACCAAAGCTTTCTGGCTGATGTTTTGGTCACTTTTGAATGTTGGTTGTGCTTTCACACCCGTGGTAACATGAGACGGACTCTACAACCCACAGAAGTTGCTCAGGTAGTGCAGCTCATCCAGGATATCACATCAATGCGGGCTGTGGCAAAAAGGTTTGCTGTGTCTGTCAGCGTAGTGTCCAGAGGCTAGAGGCGCTACCAGGAGACAGGCCAGTACACCAGGAGACGTGGAGGGGTCGTAGGAGGGCAGCAACCCAGCAGCAGGACCTCTACCTCTGCCTTTGTGCAAGGAGGAACAGGAGGAGCACTGCCAGAGCCCTGCAAAATGACCTCCAGCAGGCCACAAATGTGCATGTGTGTGCACAAATGGTTAGAAACCGACTCCATGAGGGTGGTATGAGGGCCCGACGTCCACAGATGGGGGTTGTGCTCACAGCCCAACACCGTGCAGGACGCTTGGCATTTGCCACAGAACACCAGGATTGGCCAAGTCGCCACTGGCGCCCTGTGCTCTTCACAGATGAAAGCAGGTTCACACTGAGCACATGTGACAGAGTCTGGAGACGCCATGGAGAGTGATCTACTGCCTGCAACATCCTTCAGTATGACCGGTTTGGCAGTGGGTCAGTAATGGTGGGGGGTGGCATTTCTTTGGAGGGCCGCACAGCCCTCTATGTGCTCGCCAGAGGTAGCCTGACTGCTATTAGGTACCGAGATGAGATCCTCAGACCCCTTGTGACACCATATGCTGGTGTGGTTGGCCCTGGGTTCCTCCTAATGCAGGACAATGCCAGACCTCATGTGGCTGGAGTGTGTCTGCAGTTCCTGCAAGATGAAGGCATTGAAGCTATGGACTGGCCCGCCCGTTCCCCAGACCTGAATCCAATTGAGCACATCTGGGACATCATGTCTCTCTCCATCCACCAACGTCACGTTGCACCACAGACTGTCCAGGAGTTGGTGAATGCTTTAGTCCAGGTCTGGGAGGAGATCCCACAGGAGACCATCCGCAACCTCATCAGGAGCATGCCCAGGCGTTGTAGGGAGGTCATACAGGCACATGGAGGCCACACACAATACTGAGCCTCATTGTGACTTGTTTTAAGGACATTACATCAAAGTTGGATCAGCCTGTAGTGTGTTTTTCCACTTTAATTTTGGGGGTGACTCTAAATCCAGGCCTCCATTGGTTAATAAATTTGATTTCCATTGATGATTTTTGTGTGATTTTGTTGTCAGCACATTCAACTTTGTACAGAACAAAGTATTCATGAGTTTATTTCATTCATTCAGATCTAGGATGTGTTATTTGAGTGTTCCCTTTATTTTTTTGAGCAGTGTACTATGACTATGGTTGGTGGGGCATTTGGGGGGAGCGGCAGCGGGGGATGAGAGGAGCACAGGAGGCAGCAACCACCTGCTGCAGCCTACACTGTGCCCGCTACTAAAGGAAATGAATATTCATTGCTCCCCACACCGATGGACATGGAGAGCAGTGAATATTAATTTCCTTTAATAGCGCCCACACTGTACCTGCAGCGCGGCTCCTGCTGCGCTTGCTGGTCATGTGTGCCCATATTAAAGACCATGATTATTCACTACAATCCACTCCCATGCACACAGTCCCGGCACTGGCGAGCAGTGACTACTCTGGCAGACCATCTCATAGTGTGAGGGCGCATGACAGTGACGCCATGCGCAGCTCACACAGTAAGATCAGTGTCAGCAACAGAGTGGGACGCAGGGCTGGAGCAGAGAGGAGGTGAGTATAATTGTTTAGATTTTTTTGTGTGAAGCATGATGGGGATCAGGGGGTGCCAAGCATACCAGGATGGAGGGGTGCCAAGCATACCAGGAAGAGGGATGAGGGGGGCTATAAATACCAGGATGAGGGAGGAGGGGAGCCAAGCATACCAGGAAGAAGGTTGAGGAGGGGTGCCATACGTACTAGGAAGAGGGATGAAGAGTGCCATACATACCAGAAAGAGGAATGATGGGGGACATGCATACCAGGATGAGGGGTGCCATACATACCAGGAAGAGGGGTGCCAAGCATACCAGGAAGAGGGATGAGGGGTGCCATACATACCAGGATGAGGGATGAGGGGTGCCAAGCATACCAGGAAGAGGGATGAGGGGGGCCATGCATACCAGGAAGAGGGATGAGGGGGGCCATGCATGCCAGGATGAGGGTGGCAATGCATACTTGGATGAGGGATGAGGGGTTCCATGCATACCAGGATGAGGGATGGGGGGGTGCCATAAATACCAGGAAGAGGGATGAAGAATGCCATACATACCGGGATGAAGGGTGCCATGCATACTAGGAATGAGGGATGAGGGGTGCCATGCATACCAGGATGAGGGGTGTCATGCATACCAGGATGAGGTGTGCCTTGCATACCAGTATGGGGAGTGGGGGGTGCCATGCATACCAGGATGGGCGATTGTGGTGTTATGCATACCAGGATGGGGGATTGGGGTGCCATGCATACCAGGATGGGGGGATTGGGGTGCCATACATACCAGTATGGGAGATTGGGGTGCCATGCATATCAGGATGGGGATGAGGGCCACGTATAACAGGATGAGGAGGCCATATATACCAAGATGGGTGGGGGGATATTAACAGAATTGGGGGACATTACCCCTATAACAGTGTCAGCAGCTGACCCCCTCCCACTTAACAGTGCATCATGACCACATTTTTTGCTTACATTTTTTTTCTATTTTCCTCCTCTAAAACCTATGTGCGTCTTATAGTCCGGTGCATCTTATAGTCCGAAAAAATATGGTATACAGAGTGCACTTAAGGTTTTTTTTAAAGGTAACCTTTCATGAGGATTTATTAACTTAAACTAATGACATGTATGTATAGGCACTTTCACTTTGATTAAATTCATATCTTGATTGTAAAAATCTGTATTACCATTTCTGAGAACTTCAACGTTGATATTGTATACAAATAAGCCACAAATGCTTTGGGGTGGGACATTGCACTTGCAGCTCTCTCTCTCTCTCGCTATTCCCTGCCCACCACCTGCCTTCTGTGTCTGACTGACAGGTCATTCTTATTTCAGTGTCCTGCTGTCCATGAAATAGGGAGGGTTGGAGAACTGCAAGACCAATATCTGACCCTGCTGCACTTGTGCCCCAATTGCATATAATTTTGACGCTGGTTTTCTCAGAAATGGCAAAACAGATTTGTAAAATCAAGGTATGGATTTCAACTTCTGTAAATACTGTACATGCCAAGAGTTTGAGGTATAAAATCCTAATGACAGGTTCCATTTAAAGGGAAGCTATCATCAGAAAATGACCCATTGTTTACACACATAGACAAATTTGCTGGTAACCTTCTGTTAAAGTAAGAAAACGGACTAGGTCACTGAAATAATTGGAAACTGACAAAAGTAACTTTCAATTGAATTTTACTGAATATCTACTAATAGTGTTGAGCATTCCGATACTGAAATATCGGGTATCGACCGATAATCGCAGTATCGGAGTTCCAATACTGAGTTCCGATACTTTTAGAATATCGAATACCGGAATCGGAAGTTCCCATAATGCAATGAGCCAGTTTGATTTTATTCAGCCAATGAGGATCCTAAGAAGTGTGGGCACATCCTGTTAGGCATGTTAGGCATGTTAACTAATGGCATGGCTGTGATTGGCTGCTGAAATGATGTCATGATGCACTATAAAAGCCGCCGCCATTTTGGGTTCACTCTGCTGTGAATTCAGTTAAGGACAGGACGCTGCTGTTCTGAGGGACAGTTTGAGCTAGCGATTTGCTTTATTGTGCTTTACCCAGGCTACTTTATAAACCGCTGTGCGAGAAGCTTTCTTTTGCCTTGCAGCGCTAGTGCACAGTTCTCTGCACTGTTCGCGGCTGTCTGCGAGGTCTCTGTGTGTGAGTGCAGCTCACGCTGTAGTGTGTTCTGCAGCCACGTCCGGTTGTAGTGCACTCAGTGTGTGTCACTGCCTCATACATTGTCCTTTTTTGCATTAGTGCAGCTCATTTTTCCTGATTTCTCCTATTAGTGTGGTTCCATCCATATCCAGCTAGATTGCTTCCAAATACACTATATAGGAGTAGATAGAGAAGCTTTCTTTTGCCTTGCAGTGCTAGTGCACAGTTCTCTGCACTGTTCACGGCTGTCTGCGAGGTCTCTGTGTGTGAGTGCAGCTCACGCTGTAGTGTGTTCTGCAACCACGTCCGGTTGTAGTCCGCTCAGCGTGGGTCACTGCCTCATACATTGTCCTTTTTTGCATTAGTGCTGCTCATTTTTCCTGATTTCTCCTATTAGGTGGCTCCATCCGTATCCAGCTAGATTGCTTGCAAACAAACTATATAGGAGTAGATAGAGGAGCCTTTCTGCAGCCTTGTGCCCTGCAGCCCCAGCCAGATTAGTATTAGCCTATTTTTTGTAGCCTCATCTATTGCATTGTAGGTTACCTTCCTGCATTGTAATAGCTACAAATTTTGTGATACTATCGGTTTTACATCTTTGGGCACATCCAGTGTCTTTTTGTGAAAAAAAAACGTAAATAAAGTTCACCAAACACTTTACAGTTGTGTAGGCCACATTAGCTCATATTAAAGTCTAGTCCACACTTTATAAAATTAGTGCTTCTTATACCTGTTAGCAGCTGTTCAGGAATAAGCACACTAAGCCCTTAGTACTTTTCTGCCTATCTTTATCAGTCTACCAAGATGAAGAAGGCAGGGAGTAAGGCATGTGGTCGTGGGCGTGGAGTTTCTGCAGGGAGAGGACGTGGGGATTCTGTGCCTGCTGCGGGCACCAGTGACTCAGCATCCCCCAGTTTTACCAGGGAACAGTCCTTTATGCGCAGCTTTGTAGGAGCTCACCGTACCCCACTGCTGTGGGAGGACCAAATTGAAGCCGTTGTCGGATGGATGGCAGCTAACGCATCGACTTCAATTAGTTCCAGATCCCCTCAGGTCCTGAGCACTGAAGAGCACCCATCTGTCTCTTCACCACCTGCCAAATTGCCCAGGCAGTCAGAGAGCCCTGGACAGGAGCCATCTCTACTTCTGTTCTCTGAATCTCTTGGCTTGGAAAGAGGGGGCCAGCCAAGCAGAATTCTAGAATTTGAAGAAGAGGTAGTATGCAGTGATACACAACCGCTTTGTCTCTCAGAATCTGAAGAGGCGGGTGGGTCAGTGCCTATGGTCAGCACACCTCAGTACGCATCTGATGATGAGACTCAGGTGCCACTTTCTGGTGCGTACTGTGCTCTCGAGACTACCCAGGAGAAGCAGTTGTTTGAAGAGGGTAGTGTAGATGATGAGGTCCTTGACCCATCATGGAATGAGGTACAGGAAGGTGGTGGGAGCAGCTCTGAGGAAGAGATTCCCCAAACTGCCCAAAAAGGAGGGAGAGGGAGGGGGCAGACTTGGTTGCCTGTAGCCTCCACTTCGGCACCCATTAGGAGCATGCATCTTCCAAAACCCAAAACGGGCGCTCCCAAGACTTGCAGTGCCTGGTCCTTTTTTGACACAGTTGCAGATGACATTTGCTTTGTCAAATGCAAGCTGTGTAATCAGAAAGTGAAAAGAGGGAAAAGTGTCAGCAACCTCAATACCACAAATATGTGGAAACATGTGCGGACCAAGCACGTGATGGAGTTACAAAGACACACTGAAGACCTAGGCCAACCTACAGCGCCACCTACCACCTCTTCAGCTCGTGTTGTAGCCTCTTCCTCCGGCTCACACACAGCTGGTTCGGCCTCCTCACAGGATCGCCATGGAAGAACCTCTGGCACTGTTGTACAGAGACACAGTGTCATTCCACCCACAGCACCACGTTCCCTGTCATCCTCACACTCCCAGGCCAGTCTACAGCCATTGTTAGCACAGGCATGGGAGAAAAGGCGCCCATAGTCGGCAAACCACCCCCTAGCACAGGCTCTGAATGCTGGCATTGCAAAACTACTGTCCCTTGAAATGCTATCATTCAGGCTGGTGGAGACTGACACCTTCCGTAACTTGATGGCATTGGCTGTCCCACAATACAACGTGCCCAGAAGCTTTTATTTCAACAAGCAAGCCATCCCTGCCCTGCAAAAACATGTGGAGGGATAAATTAAACATACGCGACAAAACGCCGTCAGTAGCAATGTCCACCTGACCACCGATGCGTGGACCAGTAAGCATGGACAGGGACGATACCTTTCCCTCACTGCCCATTGGGTAAATGTTGTGGAGTTGGGTACAGATCTTGAGAGTGGCGCTGTACGTGTTCTGCCAACTCCAAGGATCGCAGGAATCCAGTCTGTACACATTGACTCCTCGTCATACTCCACTTCCTCTGAATCAGCGCTTCAGGAGCCGTCACGGTCTACCTCCACATCGACCCGTGAATGGTTACCTGTTACGACCGATATGAGCACAGTATTGAAATTAATTTCTTTGGGGAATCGAAGCCACACAGCGCAGGAGCTCTGGAATGCCATCAAACAGCAGAGCAATGTGTGGTTTGTGCCAGCGAATCTCCAGCCAGGCATGGTAGTGTGTGACAATGGCCGAAATCTGGTGGCAGCTCTGGGCCTAGGCAACCTCACTCACATCCCATGTCTGGCACATGTGCTCAACTTGGTCGTGCAGAGTTTTTTGAGGGACTATCCGGATCTTGATGAACTGCTGCACAAGGTCCGCATAGAGTGCGCTCACTTTGGGCGCTCCAGCATCGCAAGATCGCGCATTGCAGCTCTGCAGCGCCGATTACGCCTTCTGGAACATCGCATCATATGTGACCTACACACCAGGTGGAATTCAACGTTACATATGTTGGAGAGGTTATGTGAGCAGCAGGCAGCAGTAATGGAGTACCAGCTGCAGCAGGCGCAAACAAGTCGCACTGTGTGCCATTCACACTTCACCACCACTGAGTGGGCCTCTATGAAGGACATCTGCCACGTTTTGCGTGCCTTCGATTATTCCATGCGGATGGCGAGTGCAGATGATGCACTAGTCAGCATGACTATCCCCCTTATCTGCCTGCTTGAAAAAACACTGCAAGCACTAAGGGAGGAGGTTTTGGAAGAGGTGGAGGATGAGGAGTCACAAATGCCATCTGCTTCTCTACAGCGTGCGCAACGTGGTTCCTCACAAAGGCCTAGGCAGGGGACACTTGGTGAGGAGGATGAGGAGGAGTCAATGGAGGAGGAAGACATCTGTCCAGAGGAGGGAGGTACACAATGCTCTAGTAGTCAGTATCTAGAGTGAGGGTGGGGTGATGCAGAGCAGGCAGAGATCACGCCTCAAGCCGGGGACAGCGTTTCTTGGCCAGTTGGCAGTCTGCAGCACATAGCTGATTTCATGCTGCAGTGCCTGAGAAACAACCGCCGCATCGCCCACATTCTCAACACGGCTGATTATTGGGTGTCCACCCTCCTAGATCCTCGCTACCGGGACAACTTACAAAGCCTCATAACACCGTTGAACCGGGAGTGTAAAATGCGGGAGTACCAAGACACACTGGTGCATTCCATCATGTTCTCCATTCCACCCGAGAGCAGTGCTGCTAGTGCTTTACAAAGCAGCTCAGTGCGTCGAGGCTGTGGAGGAAGCTCTGCACAAAGAGGGAGCAGAAGCAGCGCCTCAGCACAAGGCAAGACCAGTATGGCCCAAATGTTGCACAGTTTTGTGTCCCCGCCACAAATGTCTACACCATCACAGACGGCTCCAGTCAGCAGGAGGCAACGTTTCCGTCAGATGGTGACAGACTACACGTCTTGCCCTCTCAGTGTACTCCCAGACGGCTCTTCCCCCTTCAAGTTTTGGGTCTCTAAGCTGGATACATGGCCAGAGCTTAGCCAGTATGCACTGGAGGTGCTGGCTTGCCATGCTGCTAGTGTATTATCGAAACGCGTCTTTAGTGCCGCAGGTGGTGTACTAACAGACCGTCGCATCCGAATATCCTCCGATAACGTTGACCGGCTTACTTTTCTGAAAATGAACAAGGCCTGGATCTCGCATGAATTTGCCAGTCCTCTTCCAGATTAAATAATTGGTTGTCAACAGTATCCCGGTCTCCAGTTGGGTTCATGTTTCTACCACCTGAACTGTAATTCCTGGGCTCCAACACCGCCAGTTGCTGCTCAGAAGTGCCGTCTGCACAGTCAACACTTGCTCCAGTGTTATTGGGATTCAGTAACTTCAGCTGATCCCCTGCTGTGTGTCCGGCAATTTCTCCTGCTCTGTCCACATTGACACTACTACTGATTTTACACTTGCTCCAATTAGGCCTCTGGCTCCTCTCTGTTTTCAGTATTTACCCTGGGCTCCAACACCGCCAGTTGCTGCTCAGAAGTGCCGTCTGCACAGTCAACACTTGCTCCAGTGTTATTGGGGTTCAGTAACGTCAGCTGATCCCCTGCTGTGTGTCTGGCAATTTCTCCTGCTCTGTCCACATTGACACAACTACTGATTTTACACTTGCTCCAATTAGGCCTCTGGCTCCTCTCTGTTTTTAGTATTTACCCTGGGCTCCAACACCGCCAGTTGCTGCTCAGAAGTGCCGTCTGCACAGTCAACACTTGCTCCAGTGTTATTGGGCTTCAGTAACGTCAGCTGATCCCCTGGTGTGTGTCCGGCAATTTCTCCTGCTCTGTCCACATTGACACTACTACTGATTTTAAACTTGCTCCAATTAGGCCTCTGGCTCCACTCTGTTTTTAGTATTTACCCTGGGTTCCAACACCACCAGCAGTTTCCCAGCAGTGTCTTTGGCATGGGTACTCCCTCCTGCCCAGCCTGGTTCCAGCACGCCAGCTGTTTCCGGGTAGTGTCAACGTCACTTTGCCTCCAATACGTTGTCCTGTCGTGTTGCGCTTGGATTAGCCGACTCTATGGTGCCTGCAGTTTAGGTGACTCCTATGTGGGCTGCGGGATCTGGCAATGAAGGCTGGTTCCATAGTGCCAATAGGACAAGCACTCCCTGTAGGACTGTGGGTTTCGGTAACTGCGGCCGTCTCGCGGCCTTGCAACTTTTTTTTTCATGTGTACCTTCTGCTGCCTATCTGAGTTCCAGTACCATTAGCTGGTTCTTTGGAAGTCAATCTTGAATATGTCCCCCTGGGTTCCAGTAACATCAGCTGCTTCCAGGCAGTGCCTTTGGCTTAGGTGCCTCCTTCTCGGTATCCGAGTTCCACCAACGTCTGCTGGTCCTTGGTAGTGCTTTCTGGCACAGGTACCTCCTGCTTAGTAACCGGGTTCCAGTACCATCAGCTGGTCCTCGGTAGTTCCATTGGCTCTTGTACCTTTTGCTACCCATCTGGGTTCCAGTACCGTCAGCTGGTTCTCGGCAGTTCCTCAGCCTTCTTGTACCTTCTGCTACATTTCCAAGTTCAAGCTTTTTGAAGTGGTTTTTGGTAATCACTCTGGATCTCCCTGACGACGACGACCCTGAAGACCACCCCGAAGAAGACGAGGACCCCGAAGACGACGACCCTGAAGAAGACGACCCTGAATACCACCCCGAAGAAGACAAGGTCCCCGAAGACGACGACCCTGAATATGACGACCCTCTAGACCACCCCGAAGAAGACGAGGACCCCGAAGACGACGACCCTGAAGACGACGACCCTGAAGACCACCCCGAAGAAGACGAGGACTCCGAAGACGAGGACCCTGAAGACAACGACCCTGAAGACCACCCCAAAGAAGACGAGGACCCCGAAGACGACGACCCTGAAGACGACGACCCTGAAGACCACCCCGAAGATGACGAGGACCCCGAAGACGACGACCCTGAAGACGACGACCCTGAAGACCACCCCGAAGAAGACGACAACCTCGATGACGACGACCCTGAAGACGACGACCCTGAAGACCACCCCGAAGAACACGAGGACCCCGAAGACGACGACCCTGAAGACGACGACCCTGAAGACCACCCCGAAGAAGACGAGAACCCCGAAGACGACGACCCTGAAGACGACAACCCTGAAGACCACCCCGAAGAAGACGACGACCCCGAAGACGACGACCCTGAAGACGACGACCCTGAAGACCACCCCAAAGAAGACGACGACCCTGAAGACAACGACCCTGAAGACCACCCCAAAGAAGACCAAGAAGATGACCCTGAAGAAGATGACCAAGAGGACAAAGAACAAGACAACCACCAAGATACAGAAGAACAAGAGACAGAAGACCAAGAAGCAGAAGAACAAGAAGCTGCAGAACAAAAAGCAGAAGAACATTAAGCATAAGACTAAAAAACAGAGCAAAAGATATTATCTAAATTATAAGCAGAAGAAGACTAAGCAGTGTATGGGGGTGAGTCTGTTCCTCCTCGTGGTGCCCCTGGAAAATACCTGCTGCTGCAGGCCAAACTGAAAGCGGACAAATCCTGTTGTAAATCTTTTGTGACAGGCAGAACGGAAGGTGTAATCTTCAAATTTTTATAGATAACAACTACAGGAATGCCTGTCACAGATAAGAATATGATGAAGAAGAAGAATATGAAGAAGATGAAGAAGTAGAATATGAAGAAGAACAATAGTTGAATAAGAAGAATATGAAGAATGTAAAAAAAAAGAATAATAGGAAGAAAGTGAAGAAGAAGAAGATGAATAAGGTGAAGAAGAAGTTGATGAAAAAGATGCTGCTGCTGAGGATGATGAAGGAGAAAGTGTGGGAGAAGTAAAAAAGAAGGTGAAGAGCATGGAAGTAGTGAAACATAAATATCTGACAAAATATAAAAAAGCTTAACATAGTCAATATCTTTGTAACTCCGAACGTCTTAAAAAAAATATTAATTCCCGCTATTCCATTTGATTGGGCTAAACCTCTATGCATTTAATGTCTCCTCCACCTCCCCCAATACATTCTACATTATTCTTAGTTGTTTTCCTTCATGTAGAATTAACCTACAAGGAAAGAAAGGGTTTATTTTCATTACGATATTTGTGTCCCATTGACTTGCATTGGCTTCTGGTATCGGAATCGGCGATATCCGATATTTTTTGGGTATTGGTCCGATCCCATCCGATATTTCCCAATATCGGAAGGTATCGCTCAACACTATCTACTAATGAAAATCAGACATTGCTTTTGATTTGTGATACTAAAACGAAAATTTGAAAAACAAACTAATGAAACTGCCTGGATATAAATGATGATACTCTTAACTTAATATTTTGTTGCACAACCTTTTGAGGCAATCACTGCAAACAATCCATTTCTGCAGCTCTCAATGAGACTTTTGCACTTGTCTACTGATATTTTGGTCCATTTGACGCACCCCCTGGACCGTGGGGTGCTCGGTAGCCGGGCCGGTCGTTGGGGCTGGGGATGTCACAGTGGCAGTGACCCTCTCCGTGACCCAGGACAGTCAATGAAAAGGGGAATGATTTAATAAAGGGGATTTAAAGTTCTTTTAATGTTCATGACGCCACCTGTGGTATGCGGCTAAAGGGAGCCGCCGCTGCGGAGCAGGTCCTCTGGAGCTGGTGTGAATGCAGCAAAGTTGGTTTAGCTCTCCACAGGTAGAGCTTAGCTCCAGGGCTGTGTAGATGTTGTAGATGTTGAGGTAGCGGTTGTGGTGCAGTGTAGTGCAGGGGGTGATGGCGCAGCAGTAATAATTCACAGAGACAGTGGGGTGCAGTCTTCGGATTTACTCACAGTTCTCACTTTGCTCCTGGTTACAACTGCAGATCATAACTTCCCACATCGTGCTGCGTTCACAAGGCAGGGGTTCAGCAATCCCGCAGGTATTTCAAGAGTGCCTGACAGGACCCCGTTCTATATGCCCTTGACTCACCCCCAGAGCCGTGGGATACTCGGCAGCCGGGCCTATGGATGCTTGTGGGGGATATCACGGTGACTGGCCCAGTCCTTGGCCCAGGGCGGTCAATCAAAAAGGAAGGGGAGTTTGGGTTTATATGGAATTTTGGAATAGTTCGTGACGCCACCTGTGGAATGTGGCCAAAGGGAGCCGCCGCTGCGAAGCAGTCCTCTGGAGCCGATGTTACTGCAGCAGGGAAGGTGTGGCTCTCCTCAGGAAGAGCTAGCTCCTTGGCAGTGACGGAACCCCACTTTCTTGTGTTCCTCTCTCTAGACCGTCTTCACGCTGGGTCTTCTCCCTCCTGCCCTGCGCTTCCCCACTCTCAGTCCCGCTCGGGTGCTCTGAAGTCCCTCCTGTCTAACTGGAGTTCCCGGACCTGCTTGACCCGCACGGAGATTAGAATGAGGCTTTGGCAACTGGACTATGTAAGCCAGAAGCCTCCGGTTTTTCCAGCCGAGACCTGGAGTAACACGGCTGGTCCAGGGTCCCGTCCCCTTCTTGCGGCCTACGATCCCTCTGTCTTCTGACAGATTCGGGGCGTACGGGTGCCGTCCTGCACTCGCCATACCCCCTGGTATCCCTTTAATAGAACGGAGCCTACTCCTCTGCTCCCCTCCTGGGCCTCTAGGACTGGGCCCTACTTGTGGAGCAGAGCTCCTAAAGAGACTCTGCTCCCAGACTGTCTTCACTCTCTCCTCTGAACTAACCTTCTGCCACCCTAAGATGGCTTCCCTTTTTATACCTCACTCTATGGTGCTCCCCTAAACTGCTTCCTCCACCCACACCCACTACTGGTTCCCCCTACCTTTGGGTTCACCCCACTCCAGCCAGGGACAGGGCTCAGCACTGCGCATACATCTTGCCCTTCCAGCCGGCCTAGAGCAGTGTAGTGTTGAATGTGAGTGTTGGGGTTCCGGGCAGCACTCCCTCCTTACCTGAGAGAAGGAGATACCACACGTCTGGGTGAGGTGCAGTACCTCTGTGGCGACTGAACCCTCAGGGGCGCCACACTCCCCCCTGGTAAAACACAGCACGTCCGCGGGCTGGAACAGAGCAAAACACGGTAAATTAGACATGCAAAAATTTTAAGAATGCATTTGCATCTAAGATAATAAAACTTTCTTCCCTTTATGGGAGGCACATCACTTTAACGTTACAGGTTATATTTATCAAACATTATAAAACACTTTTCATAACGTTTTGTAGCAGGGTGTCCTTTTTACTGGTAAACGAGTGCAAATGTAGCAGCATGAGGGACCTGTCCGCAAATCCTCAACGTAGGCCCTGGGCGTGGCTACAGGGCATAGGTGATCCTGGTGCTGGACCATGTCTTCCGCCACGCCAAACGGGTTTTTCTTCTGAGGTCACTTGATTGCACTTATAAAACCAATAGGAAGCACTTTAAGAAGTGCAGAACTATGTACACAATCAGTTTTTGGCTGTTCACAGTCCCCAGCCTGGAGTCTGTATACCCTGACGGGTAATTATGCAAACACTAGAACAAACATTATTTCAAACTTCAAGTTACTATACCCTTACGGGTGACTATATACATTTTAGTCCCACCTACTATACTAGTAGTGGGGTTCCCGCCTGGGGTACTTCTGATTTTTGCTGGACCCAGCCGGGTCATCAGCTATGTCCTGCGGGCGTGTGTCCTCGATCACACGGTACACTTGGAGGGCATACCACCCGCGTTCCCCGTGGTGTCGTGTATAGGTGACACGGTCACCGGGGTACAAGTTCCGGTCGGGATGGCCCTGCTCCAGATCGGGCTCAACATCCCGCCGATTTACGAAAATGTCTCTGTCGAACTGGGGAAGCCATTTTGCTCCAGGGATGTACGGCAGGGCCATGGGCATGACTGGAATCGCGACCCCTGCTGGTGGGGCGTCAGCTCCGGCCTGTGCAGCGCCGGGCGCAGGTTGGGCATCAGGAGAGTTAACCGGTGTTCCGGGGGCTTGCTGGTCGTCAGCCATGGTTGCGCCCCCCCTAGTACACCATAGCCTACCTTCTTTACTTGGATCGGGTAGGCCGCAGCTCCGCAGGCGACGGTCTCCTTCCAGGACCTTGCGTCTCCCTCGCGGCTGATGTCAGAGCATGCGCTTGACAACGGTCTTCTTCTAGGACCTGACGCTTCCTGGTTCAGCGTCAAGGCGCGTGGCGGGGCCTGGGCTTCGCGCGCTTCCAGCGGTTACGCCTCTAAGATTCCTGCGGTTACGCCCCTCTTGTTCCCGCACGGCGATAGGAAAATGGCGGATAATGGCAGGAAACCTCGGGAATGGCGGGAAATCTTCCCCACAGTAAGTGATACAGTTTTTTAAGGCGCACAGTACACGGTGGCAACGGGCACGGAATCCTGTTCGTTGCAAAGGGCACTAAATCCTGTTCGTGACGCCAAAGATGACTCGCCCCCCAGAGCCGTGGGGTACTCGGCAGCCGGGCCTATGGATGCTGGTGGGGGATATCACGGTGGCTGGCCCGGTCCATGGCCCAGGGCGGTCAACCAAAAAGGAAGGGGGGTTTGGGTTTATATGGTATTTTGGAATAGTTTGTGACGCCACCTGTGGAATGCGGCCAAAGGGAGCCGCCGCTGCGGAGCAGTCCTCTGGAGCCGATGTTGTGGCTCTCCACAGGAAGAGCTAGCTCCAGGGCAGTGTAGGTGTTGGTTGCGCTGGGCGTTGTAGTGCAGGGGGAAGATGGCACAGCTAAAATAATGGACGGAGGCAGTACGGTGCAGTCAGCCGAGTCTTTACTCGCAGTTGTTAAGTTCCTCAGGTTGTACTGTCCAGCTTACAGCCTCCCACGTCGCGCTGCGTTCACCAGACTGGGGGTTCAGCTCTTCCTCAAGCAATTTAGGAGCACCTGACGGAACCTCACCTTCTTGTGTTCCTCTCTCTAGACCGTCTTCACGCTGGGTCTTCTCCCTCCTGCTCTGCACTTCCCCACTCCAGCCAGGGACAGGGCTCAGCACTGCGCATACATCTTGCCCTTCCAGCCGGCCTGGAGCAGTGTAGTGTTGAATGTGAGTGTTGGGGTTCCAGGCAGCACTCCCTCCTTACCTGAGAGAAGGAGATACCACACCTCTGGGTGAGGTGCAGTACCTCTGTGGTGACTGAACCCTCAGGGGCGCCACACCCTTCTCAGCCATGTTCCTGCACTGGCCCTCACCCTTCTTGCCCTGCGCTTCGCAAGCAATGTCCCAAGCCGGTATCCTCGGATCTTTGTGGGCAACCTGGAGTTCCCTGGATCCTATGTGGTCACCTTTTTGGTGACTTGAGTGTGGATGTGGCAACTGCAACCTGAAAGTACAGAAGCCTCCGGTTTCCTGTTGAACTCTGTAATTCTCACTGATTATTGGCCGGTCCCCTCTGCGGCTCGATCCCTCCGCTGCCTGGCAGATTCGGGCGTACGGGTGGCCTCCAGCACTGCCCGTACCCCTGGGATCCCTTCTTCGTTCCTGGAGCCTTCCTCCTGCTCCTCTCCTGCTCAGTCTGTCCTGGGCCTCTCTGGCTAGGCCCTCATCCTGAGCTGAGCTCCTGCAGAGCTCCTGCTCCCTCTACTTCTCCTCTCAGACAGCTCTGACTGACTGACCTGTCCTTTCAAGATGGCTTCTCTCTATATACTATCCCTAACAAGTGCTCCCCTGAACTTCTTCCTCCACCCACACCCACTACATGGTTCCCCCTACTTTGGTTCCCCCCACTCCAGCCAGGGACAGGGTTCAGCAGGGAAGCGACGCATCTTGTCCCTCCTGCTGGTCTGGAGTAGTGTAGTGTTGGATGCAGGTATTAGGGTCCGGGGCAGCACTCTATCCTTACCTGAGAGTGAGATACCACACCTCTGGGTGAGATGCAGTACCTCTGTAGCGACTGAACCCGCAGGGGCGCCACACATTCATTGTGAGCAAACTGCCCCCACTGTCTCTGGTGTGAAGGCTCCTTCTCCAAGCTGCATTTTTCAGCTCCTTCCACAGATGTTCAATAGGATTTAAATCACGGCTCATAGAAGCCACTTCAGAAGAGTCCAATGCTTTATTCTTAGCCATTCTTGGATGTTTTTAGCTACATTTTGAGTGATTGTCCTGTTAGGGGACCCATGACTTGTGACTCAGACCAAGCTTTTTGACACTGGGCAGCACATTTCGCTCCAGAATGCTTTGATATTCTTGAGATTTTATTATTCTAGCACAGATTCAAGACATTTTGTGCCAAAACATAACTGAACCTCCTTCGTGTTTCAGTAGGTAAAATGTTCTTTTCTTGATATGCTTCATTTTTGCATCTGTAAACATAGAGATGATGTGACTTGCCAAAAAGCTCCAGTTTTGTCTCATATCTCCAAAGGACATTCTCCCAGTAGGTTTGTGGCTTGTCTATATGCTTTTTGGAAAATTCCACTGTTGCTTTGTGTGATTTACTTCAACAAAGGTTTCCTCCTCGGTCATCCACTTTGGCAAAGACAGCGTTGGATGGTGTGATTTGACACTGATGTACTTTGACCTTGGAGTTCACCTCTAATCTCTTTGAAAGTTGTTTTAGGCTCTTTGGTTACTCTTTACATCATTCGTCTCTTCAATTTGTCATCAGTTTTTCTCTTGTATATGACACGGGTGTACTGTGACAGAGAGGAGCTAAAAGACCGCAGCACATGATTCCTCCTACTCCTGCACTGATTAGAAGCATGTCACCTTCATATTAAACAGTGCAGCTTTATTTTAGCAGTGAATGGGTTAATCTGCTTAGCTGAGAGCTCTTGGAAGCTTACCTGCATTAAGGCTCTCAGCTGTTCACTGTTAGCCACTCCCCTCTCCTATATATAGTGGACTCTGACTAGCAGTCATTGCCAGAGCTAGCTTCATGTTGCATCGCTTGACGAGTTTGGAAGAGAGTTATTTGAGAACGTGTTTGGTGGATTTATCTAAGACTGTTGAGTGGTTCTGGTTGTGTGTTAATCCCCTCCTTCTCCCACTTTGGCTTTTCCCCATCCTCCACTCCCTGGTGTTTTCCTCTGTTGTTTGTGTGAGTATATTTGTATGATTGGTATTTTCCTTTATCTCTGTTTGTATTACCTTGTTAGTCTGGTTGGTGTATTGCCATACAATACTACTCCCCTCTTCCCTGGGTAGGGGAGGGAACAGACTGAGGGTAGATTCTGGAGCTCAGAAAAGGTATGTGGCCCCAGCGTCTTCACCTTCAGAAGTAATCTGGGAAACAAAGCTAGTTAGGATGCCCCTAGCGTTAGGGACAGGGAAGAGGCCACTGGTCCCGAGATACCTGACAACAGAGTTGTGACAGTATCCACATCAAGGGAGGTTGGCTACAGTCCGATAGACTTTAAACTTCTGAATAATATGTGCAACTGCAGTAACAGAAACATGAAGCTGTTTGGAGATGGTCGTATAGCCTTCACTTTTAACATGTTTGTCTATAATATTCTTTATAATCTCCTGAGACAATGCTCTCCTTAGCTTTCTTTGGTCTTTGTTCAGTGTGGTACACATCATGATACCAAACAGCACAGTTACTACTTTTCCCTCTTTAAATAAGCAGACTGACTGATCTCAAATTTGTATTGGAGCGTCTAATGAGCATGTGAAAAGGTCATTGTGACAGGAGGATGAGCAGGGTCAGCTGTGACATCACTTTTTGTGATTTGTAGATCCTGTGTTAGCAGCTGTGAATTGAGGTGTTACCTGTCATTGTAATCCTGTCTGTGATGATAAAGAACCTTGATGAAAAATCTTTAAGGAAGAAGTTGGGGTTTGAAAAGCCCAGACAAAACTAAACAAAAGACAGGCGGATAGGCAGTAATATTTTGGGAACTAGGTTTCTCAGCTAACTAGCTCAGGAAGCTGGTCTCTGGTGGCTTCTCCCTTCCTGCTCCCCTAGACAGACAGGTCTCTCCTTATTAGTGTGTAATGAGAGAGCGAGGAGCAGAGAATCCACCAAGGACTAGAAATCCAAGATGCATAGTTTTCTTCTTGCTTCTCTGAGATCCAGAAGTGTTTAAGAGTAAAACATAGAAGAATGCAGCATTAATCTATGGCCTCGTTCCTTTTAACACAATATGTGAAGAGTCACATTTATACATGACCGGAATAAGACAAGTGGTGTAAAGCAGAACTATCAGTATGAGGAAGAGGAAACATTTGTTGCAGTAAATAGTACAGCAGTTCATACATAAGAAGTGGGAAAGTTTTATTGTCAACTGATTGACGTCTGGTCCATGGTTGTGATGCTCTCACAAGCTTTGAGAAGCACATGACTAATTGATGTATAATCACATAAATCCGTAGGACATGTTCATTTCTGCTTTAAGTGTGTCAAAGGTCGTCATGAGTTTGTATTTCCAGATTCTTCTGCTTCTTTGCGGGATTTGAAGTTACCTTTCAATACTAATATTTGCATGTACGTGATGTTGTGATCAATGACACAAAAATGCTTGGTCACAAGATTAAACTGTCTTTTTTTCTTCTGTTGTGTGAATCTGAGAATTCAGCTTCATTTTATGCTTTTGCCGTTTCTTCTGCATAAAGACTCCCAGGCGGACAATTGGCATATGATTAGGTAGACCACATTCGCTGTTGTTCAGCTGAACATACCTGGAATCTAGTAGACCTGCTGTGTGTTGGGAATCCTTATCTTGTACCATTTTGGGATACATACAAAGTTTTGATAACTTTTTTTTTTTTGAAGGGGGGGCAGTGGCTGAAATACACTAGTTCTGGTGTTTCGATTTTTAATTCCATTTCGCGGTTCAATTATTGGATAAATATTTTTATATTTTGTCAAATAGAAGTAGGTGGCGCTAGATGGTCTATCTAGTTTCACTTGCTGCAAGTCAAACGACAAACCACAAGTTGTTGGAAAAAAAAATCAAGATAGAATAAAATATGACTTGCGCTAGTGGCTACAAATAAGTAGGAGGGCAGGTGAATGAAAAAATGGCTGAACCAAGGTGTGTAAAAAATAGAAATAAGTTTATTTGGGGTATTGTTACATAAAATAGGGGGAAGGGGAAGAATCAAAGCTTGAAAAAGCTATATTAAAATATTAAAATGTTGCTAGAAACACTCCGGTAATATTAGAGAAAGCTTGATGGGAGCTGTGGTCTGGGTCCATCCCTGGGTGAGAGGTTTGAGCTTAGTTCCAGGTGGGGCCCTATAGCAATAAGGGAAATATAGAGGTTAGGGGGGTGGGATACTCACCGGGTTCGGTGGAAGGTAAGGATACTTACCTGGGGTGGAGGTTGTTTGGAGGAGGTCCAATGTGTGGAAAAGGTCAATTGGTGGGTAGTAGCTGTAAGGGAAGAGGGCATAAAATAAGTATAAGAAAAAGTATTCCCAGAGGAGGATAGTCTGGGTGGTGGTAATTACCTGTTGCAGGTGTAGGCAACTCCTGATGGGTACTTGATGGAGCGAGTCCTGGTAATGGCGGAGTCTGTGGCGTACTACAGTTAGAGGTTAATAAAATGGGAATATATTTAGGCTACTGAGTGGTAGAATTCCTATTTTTAAATTAGAGATGAATAATGAGAGCGGTGACAGGTAGGTCATGGCGGATTGCTGTAATCCTTAAGGGTTAGCACTATAATGCTGCTGCTTTAGCTCCAGAGTAGGTGGAGGATGACTCCAATGTTTCCTGGTCTGGGGGTTCATTGGAGTAGTTAATGAGCTTCTTAGTGCTCCCTGATGGTGATGATATAGTACCAGAGTGGTACTGGTAAGGCCCGTCTCTCGGCTGTTGTGGTGGTAAGCCCAAATACTGGTAGGTAGCTTAGTGGGGCTGCTTGCCCATATGTACTGGTACAGGCGTGGGCTGGTAAGTAAGAGATCTTAAACTTACAGTTCCATTGTACCCGTCTCCTGAATCCTCATAGAGCGGCGGTGTTGTTATGATCTGCTACAAGCACTAAGGAAAGAAAGGAGATCTGTCCCTACAATAGAACTAATGTAACGGGGAACCTAATCCTGCGATCAGACCCGCTAAAGTTCTCGGCTAGTCTGTACGAAGACCTATAGATGCAAGGGAGGGATCCCTACAAGAACTAGGGACTGGGATAAAGTTGGGCACCTCCTAGCAGAAATTGTAGCAGTAAAAGACAAACACACAACATAGAACATAAAGGTCCGAAGACCAAGCTAAACTGACTGAGAAAGGTAACTAAGCACCAGGCTAACTTAAGAGTAGAAATACAATGAAGTCCAGCAAGGCCAGGAGGGCGGAGCAGGATTAAATAGGCAAACAAGGTCATGTGACCAGCAAGATAGAAAAAACCTAACAAGAGAGTTCTAACAGTACCCCCTCTTCTATGAGGATCCTCCGGATCCCCTAGGCCCAGGCTTATCAGGAAACCTCTTGTGAAACGCTCTGACAAGTCTGGAAGCAGAAACATCATCCGCCCTCACCCATGAGTTATCCTCGGGTCCGAAACCCTTCCAAGCGACGAGATACTGCAAACTCCCTCTATACCGTCTAGAATTTAGGATGCGGGAAATTTCGTATTCCCCGTCCTCCACCACCGGAGGAACAGTGGCAGAGACGTCTCCATCCGACACATAAGCTCTTTTCAACAGAGAAACATGAAAGACCGGATTAATCTTCCAGGAGGTAGGAACCTCCAACCTAACAGCAGATTGGTTAACTACCTGAAGCACCATAAAGGGCCCTGCAAACTTGGGACCCAATTTTTTAGAAGGAATCCTCAACCGCAGATTCTTAGAGGACAACCAAACCATGTCACCAATAGCAAACAAAACCTCTTGCCGTTTCCTATCAAAGTACCTCTTAGATTTTTTGTTAGCCTCCTGAAGATTATCATGCACAACCGTCCAAACTCTCTCCAAGTCACCGGAAAAACTCTCCTCCTCAGGCACAGCCGATACCAATTTGGAGAATGACCCAAAAGACGGATGTCTCCCAGAACAACAAAAAAAAGGCGAACAACCAGCAGAAGAGGATGTATGGTTGTTAAGAGCAAACTCAGCAAGTGGCAGAAACTCAGACCACCCCTCCTGATTGTCTGCCACAAAACAACGCAAGAACTGCTCAACATCCTGATTCTTCCTTTCTGTCTGGCCATTAGACTCAGGATGATATCCGGATGAAAACGACAAATGAACTCCCAACCTGTCATAAAAAGCATGCCAAAAACGAGCCACGAACTGAGGTCCCCTATCCGAAACAATGTCAGTAGGAACGCCATGTAGTCTGACAAGTTCCTTGACAAAGGCCTTAGCGAGTGTCTTAGCGCAGGGCAGTTTGATGAAAGGAACCAAGTGACACATCTTGCTAAAACGGTCCACGACCACCCAGATGACTGTGAAACCCTCAGAGGGGGGGGGGGTCAGTAATAAAGTCCATAGCCAGATGTGTCCAAGGTGCACTAGGAACCTCCAGAGGGCAAAGCAACCCCGCTGCAGGAGTATGTGAAGACTTAGATCTAGCACACACCGTACATTGACGCACCCACTTAATGACTTCCTTCTGCCATCCAGGCCACCAAAAACTGCGACCCACAAGTCTCTTGGTCTCAGAAATTCCTGGATGACCTGCCAACCGAGACTCATGACACTCAACAAACAAATCTCTCCTAAAGGTCCTAGGCACAAACAACCTCCCATGGGGAGTGTTAGATGGGGCATTCTAGCGCTTGGCAGCATCAAGATAGATCAGATTTTTATGATCAGTGAAAACCTGAATGGGAAATTCAGCACCTTCCAAGAAATGACGCCAGTGTTCAAATGCGAGTTTAATAGCCAGCAATTCCCGATTACCAATATCGTAATTAAGTTCAGTCTCAGAAATTTTTTTTGAAAAAAAAGCACAGGGATGTACTCCATCCTTGTTTTTCTGAGACAACACCGCACTGACCCCCACCGAAGAAGCATCAACCTCAACCAAAAACGCCTTAGTCACATCAGGCTGCATAAGGATGGGAGCAGAGCTGAACCTCTCCTTTAGAAACACAAAAGCTTCAATGGCCTCAGTAGTCCACTGAACCGCATTAGCACCTTTCCTGGTGAGATCGGTCAGTGGTTTGACAATAATAGAAACATTTTTAATGAATTTTCTGTAATAATTGGCGAAACCCAAAAACCTCTGTATCGATTTCAAACCAATAGGCCTAGGCCATTCCTGAACCGCCTGAACCTTCACAGGGTCCATCTCAAAGCCCTCGCTGGAGATAATGTAGCCCAAAAAACTAATTCTCTGTACAGCAAACTCACATTTCTCCAGCTTAGCAAAAAGCGAATTGTCAATTAATAACTGTAATACCTCACATACGCTCCGCCAATGAGACTCCAGATCAGGCGAATAAATCAAAATGTCATCCAAATACACAACCACATTTTTGCCGATCAAAGGTCTAAGGATGTCATTAATAAGATTCTGAAAAAAATGCTGGAGCATTGGTAAGACCAAAAGGCATAACCAGGTTCTCAAAATGACCCACAGGAGTGTTAAAAGCAGTCTTCCATTCATCACCCTCCTTCATGCGCAACAAATTGTATGCCCCCCGGAGATCAATTTTAGAGAACCACTTGGCCCCCACTAACTGGTTAAACAAATCAGGAATCAATGGCAGTGGGTAAGGATTGCATACAGTAATTTTATTAATCTCACGAAAATCCAGACAAGGACGTAAACCGCCGTCCTTTTTTTTAACAAAAAAAAATCCAACAGCCCAGGAGACTTGGAAGGCCTAATGTGACCGGCGGCCAAGCTTGTCTGTATGTATTCCTCCAAAGCCTTTCACTCAGGAATAGTAAGATTAAATAAACGACTTTTAGGAAGAGTCGCTCCAGGGACAAATTCAATGGTACAATCATAGTCTCTATGGGGAGGCAATATTTGTGACTCCTCCTCAGAAAAAACTCTCCAAAAATCCTGAATAGGTGCAGGTAATTCCCCTTTTTCCACCGCAGCAATACGTCCATTACAACACTTGTCATAACACTTAGGGCTCCAGGACTTAATTTCATTGGTAGACCAACCAAGTACAGGATTGTGCAATTTTAACCAGGGTAACCCCAAAATTACTGGAGAAGGCAAATTATTTAATACCACCAAATCCAAATTTTCTTGGTGAATACCATTAATAGTAAGGGGAAATTCACAGACCTTGTGAGTAACACTCTTCAAGGGGGAGCCATCGACAGAAACCACAGCAATAGGGGATGACAAAGGTTTGGGTTTTAATTTAAGTTTTTCCAAGAATCCCCCATCAATCACATTCAGAGTGGAACCACAATCCACAAATATCCGAAATTCAATTAATTCTTCCTGAGCAGCAGTAGTAGTAGAAAGAAATACCCCGTTAGAATTTAAACAGGCAATACGGGCGTAACTGACCTTTTTTTTTTCTTTGTTCATACGAAGCACACAGTTCTTAATAAAATGGTCAGATTTCCAGCAATAAAAGCACAAACCTTCAGAAGATCTGCGGTCTTTTTCCTGAGAGCGGGGTGCCATCGCCCCAATCTCCATCGGCTCTCCAATGTCAGTACAGACCCTCTCAAGACTCGGAGCTGACATGGCAGAGGATTTACTTTCATTAACCCTTGCACGCAGTCTCCTGTCCACCCGTATAGCTAATTGCATAGCCTCCTGCAAGTTTCCAGGTGTGGGATAAGCAATCAGCAAATCCTTAACCCTTTCACCTAGCCCCGCAAGAAACAAACTTTTCAAAGCTGAATCGTTCCACCCCACCTGGGCAGACCACCGATGGAAGTGAGAACAATATTTTTCCACATTACCTGATCCCTGCCTCAAACGTCTCAATTCAGTCTCAGCTGATGAGACACGATCAGGATCATCATACAACAAACCCAAAGCAGAAAAAAAACTATCCACTGATCTAAAGCATGGATCACTAGGTTGGAGAGAAAAGGCCCATCCCTGAGGTTCTTTGCGCAAAAGTGACATTAATAATCCTATGCGCTGTGATTCATCACCAGAGGATCTGGGTCTCAAACGAAAATACAATAAATAAGCATTTTTAAAGGAAAAAAATTCCTGTTGATCACCAAAGAATAAATCAGGCAAACGTACCTTTGGCTCCACAAAATGTGCTCCAGAACAGCTACTCACGTGTTGTTGGAGCTCGGCCACCTCCAGAGAGAGTCCCTGCAGGCGTTGAGCCAAATCCTGAACCGACACCATGATGGAAACTGGAAGTCTTTCCTTAGAGATATTTTTGGGCTGGACTTACTGTTATGATCTGCTACAAGCACTAAGGAAAGAAAGGAGATCTGTCCCTACAATAGAACTAAGCTAGATCCCTACGATGTAACGGGGAACCTGATCCTGCGATCAGACCCGCTAAAGTCCTCGGCTAGTCTGTACGTAGACCTATAGATGCAAGGGAGGGATCCCTGCAAGAACTAGGGACTGGGATAAAGTTGGGCACCTCCTAGCAGAAATTGTAGCAGTAAAAGACAAACACACAACATAGAACATAAAGGTCCGAAGACCAAGCTAAACTGACTGAGAAAGGTAACTAAGCACCAGGCTAACTTAAGAGTAGAAATTACAATGAAGTCCAGCAAGGCCAGGAGGGCGGAGCAGGATTAAATAGGCAAACAAGGTCATGTGACCAGCAAGATAGAAAAACCTAACAAGAGAGTTCTAACAGGTGTTCCCGGTGGGCTCTGACTGGTAGTGTCTCCGATGAGCGGTGAGTAGATAGTGGAGGTGGGAAGGATAGAGCAGGGTCCTGGCCGGTGACTGACCTGCTCCTGGACGGCTCTCCCAGTGGTAGTAAGTCCGCGTGTCAGCGCTGGGTGTGCAGGCAGAGAGGACCTGCGTTGACTTTTTAGTCTACTTAGTGGAGTTGAATCTGAGATCTCTTACAGTGAATCTATCAGCAGGTTTTTACTATATGATATCGGCATGATGTAGGGTCAGAGATCCTGATTCCAGTGATGTGTCACTTAGTTTACAGGGTGCAGCAATTATGACACAGTTACAGTTTTCTCTGCTGCAGTTCTAGCAGAGCTCAGTTGTTGAGCTGTGTATACCCTCGCCCACACTACAGCTTTCTGTGTACAATGTATAGTGACAGAAAGCTAATCAGTGCTGGGTGTGTGGTTGGACTATGATGCACAAGGTCAGTTGTCCTGTAGGGATAATCTCCTGCTGATAAAATACTGATTGTATTGAAACAGCGAAACAAAGCTCAGTAAGTGACACATCCCTGCAATCCTGGTCTCTTCCCCTACATTATTAATGCTTTCAGATTACATATTAAAAACCTGCCAATAGATTCCCTTTAATTGTCTATACAATACACTGCAATACTTCACTATTGAATTGTATTATAACATTATCTGTTTCCTATGAAGCCAAACCTCATTCAAATGCATAATAACATGGCAGAATAATAATATGGCAGGCATGAAGGCCTTTAGAAGACTCCTGGCTGCAATGGCAACCCACAATCTTACCATACAGGGGCCGATGAGCTCACTCCAATCACATCAGTTACTTTCGGGTGCTGGCTATCTCATGCAGCTGGAAACCTTGCTGTACGGAGGGCGCTTAGCTTCTATAATATTTTTCCTGACCTTTTTATGCAAGGTCTTGCTTTATCTGTATTCTTTATTTAATTATTTTTCTTTCAAAGAGGTTTTCTAATATTGAACCAAAATTGGTTAAATTAATAAAAGAACCAGTACTCACAATATAAACCCTCTGCCGCTCTAGCACTGGCACACAGGTAGTCCCTATTTGCCTATGTTTACTTCCCTGCAACAATCACACTCCGTCTACCAACATGACCGCAGCGGCTAATTACTGGCCATGTCATAAGATATTATGCTATGACTATAATTTTTCAGGTTTCGGAAAAACTCTAATAATTTAGCCTAAATAATTTAGGTCAAGGCGATTGTTATTATTGGATTTTCAAAATTCTAGGTAGCAATGAGTCAAATAGCAAGACTACTATTTTCTAAATAGGTTTACACTATGAAGTAATATCTCCAAAAAAAATTAGACAAAATCTTCTTTGTGCTTTTGTGCTTGTACTTCCCAACACCATCTGAGATGTGATTCTGCAGAAGGTTTTTTTCTCCACCTAAATTGGTTAGTCATGGGCACAGACCTATCACCTGATGGACACCAAAGACACCTGATGGACCTCATTGACCACAAGTGAGTCTATTGGAATATCCATCATGGTGTCTGTCATTTCACCAGAGAAAAATACTGCAGCACGCTGTACTATTTTTTTCTGATTAGTATGATGGAATCTGTGGTTTGGAGATGAAGTCCTGTTTTTAATCTCTGGAAATTTCATGTTCTACCTTCCTTATGTGGATGTCAAGTTACTCCTAAACTGGATTTAGCTATAATATGTTAATATTGAGCATTTCTGAAAAGTTCTCCAAACTTGGATCCCACACACATAATTGTTGAGAATGAAAATGGCGCATTTCTGGAGATACAAACATTCGTAATCTGTCTGAAATTCTTAAGAGATACAGTAAAATAAGAAATGTTGTTGTGAACACATATCCACAAGAACATATTTATAATTTTATTTTCTAAATGGAAAGAATGGATTAACTGTTTTGCACTTACATGAAAATGAATGTTAAAAAATAAAAAGAACCGGACAATGGTTAGTTTATGATGGATGAGTTATGGTGTAGGTAGGGATGGACTCTGGGATTTGCTCACATCTAACAAAATACAGATGTGTTTAGACAATGAGCTCTATTCTGTTGGTATCCTGTCTCAACCCTCACCTGTCATATCTCATCAGACCTCCTGAACAATCTGTTCAGACGGAAACTAAAAAAGGACATTTTCGGCTTCCTCACACTAAATGTCTTATTGTTTCAATTAGTTCAACACTCAAGAGGACCTAGTATAATACATGCTGTTTGAGAATAAACTTCACGCTGCAATAAAAACAATGTTTTCTAAGTAGTAGAATGAGGATCATATGGGCCCTTTGTTAATGGACCTTGAAGACCAAACCAAAGCAAATATCCAGTTGGTTATTGCAAATTATACAACATTATTAGATTTTGGGTGATGCATACCAGCTATTTGTTTTTCCCAATGTTGGCTGTTTGCAGCTCTGAGTACAGTTAAAGGTGTTGTCAATTCACACCATATTGATGGGGTGACTGGAAGAATGGGAGCTGTTCTGCAGTACCTGGCAGCGACCGGTACACATTGAATGCAGCTTTGTTCCTTTTGCTTAAATTGGACTGCCGCCTGAGCTCTTTTCACAAAATCAGGGACCTATCCTAATGTGTTAGGTCATCAATATAGTGTGATCAGACAACCACTTTAACGCCAGAGACTGCTACACTTCATCTTCTGACTCATCATGGGTCAAGGCTGCTGCTCTTTTTCTCCTCTATGCTTTTCACTGTACCTCTACAGTCATGGCCAAAAGTATTGAGAAGGAGACAAATAATAATTTTTCCAAAGTTTACTGCTTCACTTTTTGTAATGGCAATTTGCATATACTCCTGAATGTCAAAGAGTGATCAGCTTAACAGCAATTACTGTACTTGCAAAGTCAATATTTGCCCAGAAAATGAACTTTAACCCCCAAAACACATTTCAACATCATTGCAGTCCTGCCTTAAAAGGAGCAGCTAACATCGTTTTAGTGATTGATCCATTAACACAGGTGTGGGTGTTGATGAGGACAGGGCTGGCGATCAATCAGTCATGATTAAGTAAGAATGACATCACTGGACACTTTAAAAGGAGGCTGGTTCTTGGTATCATTGTTTCTCTTCAGTTAACCATGGTTATCTCTAAAGAAACACGTGCAGCCATCATTGCACTGCACAAAAATGGCCTAACAGGGAAGAGTATCGCAGCTACAAAGATTGCACCTCAGTCAACAATCTATCGCATCATCAAGAACTTCAAGGAGAGAGCTTCCATTGCTGTCAAAAAGGCTCCAGGGCGCCCAAGAAAGACCAGCAAGCGCCAGGACCGTATCTTAAAACTGTTTCAGCTGTGGGATCGGACTACCAGCAGTGCCGAGCTTGCTCAGGAATGGCAGCAGGCTGGTGTGAGTGCTTCTGCACGCACTGTGAGGCGGAGACTCTTTGAGCAAGGGCTGGTTTCAAGGAGGGCAGCAAAGAAGCCACTTCTCTCCAGAAAAAACATCAGGGACCGACTGATATTCTGCAAAAGGTACAGGGAGTGGACTGCTGAGGACTGGGGCAAAGTCATTTTCTCTGATGAATCCCCTTTTCGATTGTTTGGGACATCTGGAAAACAGCTTATTCGGAGAAGAAGAGATGAGCTCTACCACCAGTCTTGTCTCATGCCAACTGTAAAGCATCCTGAAACCATTCATGTGTGGGGTAGCTTCTCAGCCAAGGGAATCGGCTCACTCACAGTCTTGTCTAAAAACACAGCCATGAATAAAGAATGGTACCAGAATGTCCTCCAAGAGCAACTTCTCCCAAACGTCCAAGAGCAGTTTGGCGCCCAACAATGCCTTTTCCAGCATGATGGAGCACCTTGCCATAAAGCAAAGGTGATAACTAAATGGCTCATGGAACAAAACATAGAGATTTTGGGTCCATGGCCTGGAAACTCCCCAGATCTTAATCCCATTGAGAACTTGTGGTCAATCATCAAGAGACGGGTGGACAAACAAAAACCAACAAATTCTGGCAAAATGCAAGCATTGATTATGCAAGAATGGACTGCTATCAGTCAGGATTTGGTCCAAAAGTTGATTGAGAGCATGCCAGGGAGAATTACAGAGGTCTTGAAGAAGAAGGGGTAACACTGCGAATATTGACTTGCTGCATTAACTCATTCTAACTGTCAATATAACCTATTGGTACTCATAATATGATTGCAATTATATTTCTGTATGTGATATAAACATCAGACAAACACTAATAAAAACTAGAGGCCAGCAGATCATGTGAAAATATAATTTTGGTGTCATTCTCAAAACTTTTGGCCATGACTGTACCTGTTCATATTGACATCTGTATAGATAGATAGGCAGATAGGTAGATAATTAAAGTCATTATTATTAGAACATGACACACATGTGACGTCCAACCAGGGAATGAGCAATCAAAAGAAGAGATGCCGGCAAGAAAGATGTGGTGTTCCAGTTCCCGTGCAGTGGTCAAAGGCTGACGGAATGGGACGTATGGAGGTACGGATCGATTTGCCCCAACTTTATTACATATGCAGTATATAGATATGTGACAGGTACCAGACAAAACATGGTTATAATCTATTATCATAATTGGAGGAACAAGTTGGTAACTTGGATAGCAAAAAGAAAAATTGCTGTTGACAGCATGGTAGCTTGTTAGGTGGCCCCCATTAACAGTGGATAAGAGGAAAAATCATTGGGTTTATAGGACATTAATCTAAAGTGTGTGTGGTCTTTAACTTGGAATTTTTTAAAAACTAAATCGTTGGCAGGGAATTGTAGAAAAACACAATTCTCACAATGCTCACTTGAAGTTTAAACCAACCTAACTGCAAGAGAAGGGTGATGAATCATTCGAGCACATCCATTTTTATGAGAGATAAGCCTCTGATGGAGATGTTTAGCAAAGGCCTATTCTCATCTTCCATTTCCTGATGTAAGTAAACAAGCATGTTTAACCCAGCATACATGGAGGCATCAAAAGGGAGATGTCTGTTAGACATATGAGCAAGCAGCTCTAATCTGCCTTCCAGAAGCAAAAGGTTGGAGAAAAGGGTTGAGATATCTTGTTCTTCTTCTGTTTTGTGAGAAATCATATGGACACTTCTATTTCCTCCCACAATTTTAAACCACACAAAAACAAACTTCTGCCTATCCAGCTAAGGAGTCCATTAGGAATTTTAGAAAGGGCTGGTGAAATTGTAAAGGAGTTAATCAACAAAAGGTCTGTAAAAGACAGCTAGACAGTGGGGCAGGATGGATCAAGTTGTGGCTTCTTGAAGATCAGAGTAATCCATGAATGCCTAAAAGAAACAAATAGAATGGCATCATAAAGTCAAGAGGAATGGTGGTAAAAGGAGTGCAATGAAAGGATCTAATCCTCTACACAGGATCAAACAGAGAATGCACAAGACTGAGAGTGCAACGAGGAGTTCTAGAATTACCTGGAAGGAGTGTTGTAAGACATCTGACCCAAGACTGGACTTTTAGTTAGGGCATATATGACCCCCTAACATTTTTTTTATTAATTACTCTATGCAGGAATTGATTACTGCCAATGCATTTAATTGATGCATTAGATTGGTTCAGTCAATGTAATGGGCATCTGGTTACAGGATTAGGCTTTAAGCCAGTGCAGTTATTAATGTGTTTTTTAGATGCCGTAACAGCAATGGCACTGTTATGTGACAGAAGCCCTATAAATGTATTACACTGATTCTAGAAAGGAATAATGAAATTAGAAGTCAAAGATGACATTAGTATTCTTGAAAAGCTTTTTCTATTATAGAGCAGCAAAGTTTCAAGTGCCTTTTTAGCATATTTAGGTAATTTCTCAAAAGCACCCCTAGTCCGTTGATTGATAGGGAAAATGTCTACATCTATGTTCACAGGCTGCATATATTTCTGGTGCTTGCATGGTAGAGCGGAAACTTGGTGCAAAGTGTTTGCGTTTGTGTGATCAGGATAATCCATTTTGGTCTATATATACACTGGATGACTCAGTATTGGGCTCAAGATCAACACATGCGCAAACTAATTGCCTACTCCGTTAAACAAGGACATATAGTCTGTACATTCATCAGTTTTTAGCTGTACAGACACATATGGCAAAGATTGACAGGACACCTAATCAATCCTGATATACCCAATGTAAGAAAGAAAAGAAAGAGGCGCTTCATGTGTATTACCACAATGACAAATGGATAGGCAAGGGAGGTTACCGCTCACCTTAGTGGGTTGTGTCCAAGTACAACTTTGTAAAATCCGATAAAGCACAATGGGAGGCTGCTGATCTGGTCGCTAACCCACACCGTGGTGGGGAATAAATTGGTAATGCTGCTGAAAATAGCAGTGTATTCGGGGTGATGCCAAGAAGAGTAGGACACTGGATGTGTGTCAATGTGGAAAATTTATTCATACAACGCGTTTTGGAGACGCTTCTGAAATGGGTAGAACCGTCTCTGAAACGCGTTATATGAATAAATTCTCCACATTGATGCACATCCAGTCTCCTACTCTTCTTGGCAGCACCCCAGAAACATTGGTATTTTCAACAGCTTTTCTGATTTACCCAATGGACACTTGCATATTGGAAGAGAGTTTTTTAATGTACTTTTTATAAGAAATTCGGCACTTCAAATGAAAAATATATAAAAGATTTTTTCAAGTCCAAAAAAAAAGGTTTTAACAGTTTATAGCAGGAAAAACCGATGACAGTTTTCGTCTTTTAACAGTCAACAAAAAAAACAACAAATTCTGGGACCTTTTGATCAGCACCACTCGCGAGAACCAGACGTCAGTCAGTGGATATGTGGCAGAAAAGCAACTTTATTCAGTTTCTACACAGGAGTGCTATCTTCAAATCCTAGTCCAGGGTAGAAACGCATTGTACAGAGGCTAAATAAAGTTGCTATTTTACCACATATCCACTGGCTGATATATGTTTTACTCAAGAGTAGTGTAGAAAAAAAGGTCCAGATTTGGTTTCGTTTGTTGTTTTTCCTTTAGAGTTCACTGAATTTGAGTGGCAGCAGCAGCAAACCACTTATCTCCAACTTTACGTTTTTACATTCATTACACAACCAAATAAATAAGGTGAACAATTCCTAAATTGGGTATATATAAGTCCTTGAATTGTCCGCTTTTTTATATCACTGCATAACTAGACAGTTTTATTATACAAGTGTTTGTAAATGCTTCAATGGGAGATGCAGTTGGGGATCATATACTGTAAGTATTCCCATAAGTTTGTTAGGAGTTAGCAGCAGCTGGGTGTAACTTTTTGACAAGTCTTGTTCAGTCCATGATTAATAATTAATAACATGTGTCATGGAAAATCTTTTTGAACCTTACATGTACACACGTGGTCAAAATTGTTGGTACCCCTTGTTTAATGAAAGAAAAACCCACAATAGTCACAGAAATAACTTGAATCTGACAAAAGTAATAATAAATTAAAAATCTATGAAAATGAACAAATGAAAGTCGGTCATTGCTTTTCCACCCTGCTTCCACAGAATTTAAAAAAAAATTAAACTCATGAAATAGGCCTGGACAGAAATGATGGTACCCCTGACAAAAGAGACATGTTAAATCAAGTTGTGTCTAGTAATTAGCGTCACAGGTGTCTACAATCTTGTAATCAGTCAGTGGGCCTGTATATAGGGCTACAGATACTCACTGTGCTGTTTGGTGACATGGTGTGTACCACACTCAACATGGACCAGAGGAAGCAAAGGAAAGAGTTGTCTCAGGAGATTAGAAAGAAAATTATAGACAAGCATGTTAAAAGTAAAGGTTATAAGACCATCTTCAAGCAGCTTGATGTTCCTGTGACTACAGTTGCACATATTATTCAGAAATTTAAGATCCATGGGACTGTAGCCAAAATCCCTGGACGTGGCCGCAGGAGGAAAATTGATGACAAATCAAAGAGACGGATAATAAGAATGGTAACAAAAGAGCCCAGGATAACTTCTAAAGAGATTAAAGGTGAACTTCAAGGAACATCAGTGTCAGATCGCACCATCCGTCATTGTTTGATCCAAAGTGGACTTCATGGGAGATGACCAAGGAGAACACCATTGTTGAAAAAAAATCATAAAAAAGTCAGACTGGAATTTGCCAAACTACATGTTGACAAGCCACAAAGCTTCTGGGAGAATGTCCTATGGACAGATGAGACAAAAATGGAAGTTTTTGGCAAGGCACATCAGCTCTATGTTCACAGATGGAAAAATGAAGCTTATCAAGAAAAGAACACTGTCCCTACTGTGAAACATGGTGGAGGTTCTGTTATGTTCTGGGGCTGCTTTGCTGCATCTGGCACAGCGTGTCTTGAATCTGTGCAGGGTACAATGAAATCTTAAGATTATCAAGGGATTCTAGAGAGAAATGAGCTGCCCAGTGTCAGAAAGCTTGGTCTCAGTCGCAGGTCATGGGTCTTGCAACAGGATAATGACCCAAAACACACAGCTAAAAACACCCAAGAATGGCTAAGAGGAAAACATTGGACTATTCTGAAGTGGCCTTCTATGAGCCCTGACCTAAATCCTATTGAGCATCTTTGGAAAGAGCTGAAACATGCCATCTGGAAAAGGCAACCTTCAAACACGAGACAACTGGAGCAGTTTGCTCATGAGGAGTGGGCCAAGACACCTGTCGAGAGGTGCAGAAGTCTCATTGACAGTTACAGGAATCGTTTGATTGCAGTGATTGCCTCATTAAGTTGTTCAACAAAATATTAAGTTAAGAAGAGCAATCATTTCTGTCCAGGCCTATTTCATGAGTTTAATTTGTTTAAAAATTCTGTGGAAGCAGGGGTGAAAAGCAATGTCTGACTTTCATTTGTTCATTTTCATAGATTTTTAATTTATTATTACTTTTGTCAGATTCAAGTTATTTCTGTGACCGTTGTTTATTAAATGAGGAGTACCAACAATTTTGACCACGTGTGTATCGCTACTTTTTGTTGCACTTTAATTTTCTGATCAGTTCCTTAATTATTTATTAGATGTGCAGGAGATTAGCAGTTTTGATATGGAACTCCAGAGTTACATGATAAAATTCATTCTGCTGTCATAAAACACTAGGGGGAGCTTAAGTGCTCACTGTATACTGATTTATTAGCAAGTCCAGTGTATAATCAGTATGCAGTAAACTCATTGCCTCCTACTGGTGGATGAATATTTATTAAATCAGGCTATTTTTTAGCAGGGAATTCAGAATTCTGAAAGAAAAGTAAGCAACTACAACTATTATGTGCATATTTTATTATTATTATTATTATTATTATTATTTTAGGAAATTAATCAGCATTGAAATGCTGTGTCAAATCTACAGCAAACATGCATCGAAAAAGGGGAAAGCTGAAAAAATGTAGCAAAAATGCACATTGCTGTTGTTTTCTATTGTGTATTATGATGTACTTTTTCAGTTGAAAAAATACAGTAGTTTTGCAAATGGAAACATGGCCTTTAGAAATAAACTTCTTGTTCTTTTTGGAAGACTTTTCAGCAGTCTCACTATCAGCAGAGGCAGGATTACAATGACAGGTAACACCTCGGTACACAGCTGATAATACAGGATCCATCATTCATGATAGGTGATGTCACAGCACCCCCTGTTCTCCCTTCCTTTAACGTGACCTTTGCACATGCTCCTTAAACGTTAAAATGTAAAAGATAGGGTCGAAGTTAGTCTATTGCCCCAGTGGCCCTTGGGAACATTGTAAGATTTCAAATTTTTTTAATACAGATCGTGATATATATATAAAAAGAAACAAAAAAACATTATCAAAGATTTTAAAATGTTTAAATAGTAGGTAATTTTTTGATGACACATTCCCTTTAAGCTTTTCAACTTAAGCGTCCTATTAATTTTATGTAGTAAGCGTTCATGAATGACGCATCCCCTCCAGATTAATAAACAACCTGTGAACAAGTCTGTGAACAAACTATGACTTCCCACACAGAAAGCAGCCTTATCTCATACCTGATGAGGTTGCCAAATTCCTGAGTCATTGGCATATATTATATTGTGCATTTCTTTGAACTTCCATGTTATTTATTAGGTTTGGCAGTTTTAAATAAGTGTAAATTCATCAGGATGTCTGCAATCTTCCCAAAATGAATTATCCAGGTTAATCAAGGAAACCATGTGATTCTAGAATAAGTTTACTAGACAAAATAGATCAGACAAGAATTTAAGTTTTAATTATGCATAGCTCAACACTTTATACTTATGTATACAGCTCCTCCACACTATATACTATATGTGTTTACTATACTAATATGTGGACTATATAATAATATATATAATATATAGTGAAGAGTCCACACTATATATTATATAGTATATGCACAGCTCTACAGTATATACTATCATATAGTATCCTATGACCTATGATATAGTATATTATTATTATTATTATTTATTATTATAGCGACATTAATTCCATGGCACTTTACTTGTAAAAAGGGGTATACATAGCAAACAGCAAGTGCAATGATCTTGAACAAAAACAAGTCACCGACTGATAGAGAGTACCCTGCCCACAGGGGCTCACAGTCTACAGGGGGATGGGTGAGGATACAGTAGGTGAGGGTAGAACTGGTCGTGCAGCGGTATGGTGGAACGAGGATTACTGCAGGTTGTAGGCATGTCGGAAGAGGTAGGTCTTCAGGTTCCTTTTGAAGGTTTCCATGGTAGGCGAGAGTCTGATAAATTGGGGTACAGAGTTCCAGAGAAGGAGGGATGCACAGGAGAAATCTTGTATGCGATTGTGGGAAGAGGAGATAAGAGGGGAGTAGAAAAGGAGATCTTGTGAGGATCGGAGGTTGTGTGCAGGTATGTACCAGGAGTAGTGTTGAGCATTCCGATACTGTAATATCGGGTATCGGCCGATATTCGCGGTATCGGAATTCCGATACTTAATTCCGATACTTTTACAATATCGGATACCGGAATCGGAAGTTCCCATAATGCCTGCGCTCTGCAGTGTCTGTGAAGGATGACAAGTTGGATGGCAGCGCGATCCAGCCTGTCATCAGAATGCCATCCCAGCGGGGGAGAATTCTCCTGATTGTTTAAAAGCCGGCGGGCGGTATAAAGCCGCCGGCTTTTAAACAATCACACAGCCCCATACTGCTTCCCCGCAGCCTCCCACCCCGATCCTCCGCTCCCCTCGCCACCTCCCATCCCGATCGTAAGTTAGGACCGGGCGGGGAGCGCAGCTCCAAGGAGCGGGGAGTGAAGGACCCGGGCGGGGAAGCCGGCAGTGAAAAGACTTCACCGCCGGCTTTCCCGTTCTGTGCTGCGCTTTCCCGCCGGTTATTTCAAATGAACAGCTGAGGTATCAGGTGATGCCGATCAGCTGTTCATTTGAAGTCGCCGCGTTGCCCTCAGAGGGTTCATGTGAGTTCATGCTTGACTGCATGAACTCACATGAACTTTCCCACGGCCGCACAGGTCAGCCTCACCTCCCAGACCATCAGCCCGTCATGATTAGTGTGTGTGCGGGGTGTGTGTGCGGGGTGTGTGCGCGATGTTTGTGCGGGTGTGCGCGGTGTCTGTGCGATGTGTGCGGGTGTGTGCGGTGTGTGTGCGGGTGTGTGCGTGCAGGCAGACATAGGCCGATGTGACACTACTACTCCCATCGGCCTATGTCTGTCCCCCGTCCACTCCTGCCAGCAGGATCAGCTCGATGGGAGCAGTAGTTCCCATCAGACTGATCCTGCTATTTAAATTGCCCTACTGTGTCCCCAATAAATGTTAAATACATGTCATTGGTGGCCAGTGGTTACCTAAAAGAAATTAGTTCATACATTACCTGTCCCCGCCGATCGCCACCTAAAATAAAGTAAAAAATAAAAAACGACACCTATACTCACCTAGACACCTAATTCCCCGAAGCCATCGATCTCCTGTAATAAAATATAAAATAATAAACCACAACCTTATCCTTACCCCTCCGTAGCAGTCCATGAGTGTCCCACGAAGATCTCCAGTTCAGAGCAGCCACATAGAATGTGACCGCTCTGAACCGCTGCCGCCGCTAGAATGACGGGGCCGTAAGGGTTCACCGGAGTTCAGGCAGCGCTGCTCCGGTTAGCTCCTTTACGGCCCTGCTGTATCGTGAGAAATTCCCACGGTACAGCTGTGCCGTAAAGGAGGTCTCCGGAGCTGCGCTGCCTGAATGCACTCCGGTGACATCAGTCAGTGGCTCCCGCTGCCGGGAGCGGACGTGTTCCCGGCAGCGTGAGCTTACAGCAGCCATGCACAGCTGTCACCATCTCCAGATGTGACAGCTGTGCATGGGAGATCAGCGCAGGAACGTGGACAGGTAACTATTATTTTTAGTAAACTAAGAATTAAATAAAATTGTGTGTTTTATTTCAAATAAATTATTTTTTTCTGGGTGTAGTGTGTTTTTTCTTTTTAACACTTTGTAGGTTAGTAATGGGGGTGTCTTATAGACGCCCATCATTACTAACCTGGGCTTCATGGCAGCTGGCGCTGACATGAACCCCACCACTATTACCCCCTGCCACCGCACCAGGGCAGCGTGGAAGAGCGAGGCTAAGTGCCAGAGTTGGCGCATCCTATGGATGCGCCATTTCTGGGGCGGCTGACGACTGGTGTTTCTAGCCTGGGAGGGGGCCAACATTCATGGCACCCTTCCTGGGCTATTAATATCAGCCCCCAGCTGTCTGCCTAGCCTTTGCTAGCTATTAAAATAGGGGGGACCCCACGTCATTTTTTTGGGGGGGTCCCCCATTTTAATAGCTAGTAAAGGCTAGGTATTCAGCTGGGGGCTGATATTAGTAGCCTGGGAAGCTCCGTGGGTTTTACCCCCTTCCCAGGCTTCAAACATCTGCCCCAGCCGTCTGCTTAACCTCCGCTAGAGACTAAAATTATGGGGGATCCCACGCCATTTTTTTTTTAAATAAATCCATTATTTTAACACTAAATGACATTTGAGGAGTTAATAAAGATGCAGTCCCTAAATTATTATTTATTTTTTAATTAATTTTTCCCAAAATTTTTGACGTGGGCTTCGCCATATTTTTGTATGCCAGCCAGGTACAGCATCCAGCTTCTATGAACGCGCCATTTTCCGGGGCGGCTGCGGACTGCAATTTTCAGCGGGGGGCAGAAAGCTTGGGCCTCCCTGCGCTGCAGATTCCATCCCCCAGCTCAGGGGCGGACACAGACTGTAGTGGGCCCCTGTGCAAGAAATTTTGGGGGGCCCCCCCAGCCCTTCATAAGGCAACAAAGTTATGTAAACATAACCCCCATGTGCAGCTCTCACCCCCCGTGCATCTCTCATCCCCCCCATGTGCATCTCTCATCCCCCCCATGTGCATCTCTCATCCCCCCATGTGCATCTCTCACCCCCCCATGTGCATCTCTCACCCCCCCATGTGCATCTCTGATTCCCCCCACTCCTAGTTAATTAATTGTATTTAAAAAAAATAAAACTTGTTATACTTACCCCCATGCAATCCCTGCAGAATCCTGGCGCTCGTCCACGTCGCTGCCACCAGGTTCTCCTGACGTTCGGCCATGTGACGGCGCCACATACATAGCCATCAGCTTTTGTTTTGGCCAAAAGATTTTTAAAGCCGCCACCACGATAAGGTAGACTCTTCTGGGCGGGCCCTACTCTAACCTATTATAATTTTCTTAAAATATCCAATACTCTTTTTAGATATATTTTTATTTAGTTTTCTTTAAGGGAATGTGTCATATACATTTTTTTTTTAAATGACCAATAATACCACATACAGGGAATACCGCCACACCATGACCAGACCACATATTACCACAACATAGTGACCGAATAATACCACACAGAAGGGAGAAAAACTGCCACACCATGACCAGACCACATATTACCACTACATTACTAATATTACCACCACATTACTAATATTACCATAAGTGTCATTATACACGGGAGCTCTATACATGGTATGTATAACGTAAGTGTCCAGGTAATCTAGTGATCACCAGTGAAATTATACACAGGAGCTCTGTATATAGTGTCAGTGTACAGGTAATACAGTGATCACCAGTGACATTATACACAGGAGCTCTGTATATAGTGTACAGGTAATACAGTGATCATCAGTGACATTATACACAGGAGCTCTGTATATAGTGTCAGTGTACAGGTAATACAGGGATCACCAGTGACATTATACACAGGAGCTCTGTATATAGTGTCAGTGTACAGGTAATACAGGGATCACCAGTGAAATTATACACAGGAGCTCTGTATATAGTGTCAGTGTACAGGTAATACAGTGATCACCAGTGACATTATACACAGGAGCTCTGTATATAGTGTCAGTGTACAGGTAATACAGTGATCACCAGTGACATTATACACAGTGTACATGTAATAGACTGACTCACCGGTGACGTCTCTAGGTGAAGTCCTTCATCTTCGCTTTTCTCCTTTATCCAGCACAGACCGCCATCACGTCTTCCAGCCAGGACTCGTCTCTGCATAAAATAACACAGTTATCTAGAGCACATTCCCCAACTTCTACATTACGCAGCTGAATACAGACATGCATCCACCATCAATATATGGTTAGTTATTATGCAACCTACCATTCCAAATATAAATTGTAATCCACCACTGTGCCCCCATTAACTGTAAATAGGCACTTAATATATAATTTAATTAGAACCTCTACTCTTTCCGCCAATTTGTTACCAGTCACACTCCTGCATCCGCAACGCCCCCTACTCTATACTTCCTGCTCCCCGCATTCAATATTTACATGCACCCCCTGCCCCAATTCATTATATCATGTCCGTGCTCTCCCCACCCCATCATCATTTATCATTTACTCTCCCCCACCCCACATTCGTTATGTGCAGCTCATTATCCCCCTACTCCCAATTCCCCCATGTGCAGCTCTCATCCCCCCCATGTGCACATCTCTCACCCCCTCCCCCACATGTGCCCCTCTCTCATCCACCTCCCCCACATGTGCCCCTCTCTCATCCCCCTCCACCACATGTGCACCTCTCTCATCCCCCTCCACCACATGTGCACCTCTCTCATCCCCACCCACATGTGCATCTCCCATCTCCCCCCCCCACACATGTGCATCTCCCATCTCCCCCCCACACACACACACACATGTGCATCTCCCATCTCCCCCCCCACACACACATGTGCATCTCCCATCTCCCCCCCCCACACACACACATGTGCATCTCCCATCTCCCCCCACACACACATGTGCATCTCCCATCTCCCCCCACACACACATGTGCATCTCCCATCTCCCCCCACACACACATGTGCATCTCCCATCTCCCCCCACACACACATGTGCATCTCCCATCTCCCCCCACACACACATGTGCATCTCCCATCTCCCCCCACACACACATGTGCATCTCCCATCTCCCCCCACACACACATGTGCATCTCCCATCTCCCCCCACACACATGTGCATCTCCCATCCCCCCCCACACACATGTGCATCTCCCATCTCCCCCCCACACACATGTGCATCTCCCATCTCCCCCCACACACACACACATGTGCATCTCCCATCTCCCCCCCCACACACACACATGTGCATCTCCCATCTCCCCCCCCCCCACCCCACACACACACACACACACACACATGTGCATCTCCCATCTCCCCCCCACACACACACACATGTGCATCTCCCATCTCCCCCCCACACACACACACATGTGCATCTCCCATCTCCCCCCACACACACACACATGTGCATCTCCCATCTCCCCCCCCACACACATGTGCATCTCCCATCTCCCCCCACACACACATGTGCATCTCCCATCTCCCCCCCCCACACACACGTGCATCTCCCATCTCCCCCCCCCACACACACATGTGCATCTCCCATCTCCCCCCCCACACACACATGTGCATCTCCCATCTCCCCCCCCCACACACACATGTGCATCTCCCATCTCCCCCCACACACACATGTGCATCTCCCATCTCCCCCCCCCACACATGTGCATCTCCCATCTCCCCCCCACACACACATGTGCATCTCCCATCTCCCCCCCCACACACACATGTGCATCTCCCATCTCCCCCCCCACACACACACACACATGTGCATCTCCCATCTCCCCCCACACACACACACACATGTGCATCTCCCATCTCCCCCCCACACACACACATGTGCATCTCCCATCTCCCCCCCCACACACACACATGTGCATCTCCCATCTCCCCCCCACACACACACACATGTGCATCTCCCATCTCCCCCCCCACACACACACACATGTGCATCTCCCATCTCCCCCCACACACACACATGTGCATCTCCCATCTCCCCCCCCACACACACACACGTGCATCTCCCATCTCCCCCCCCACACACACACACACATGTGCATCTCCCATCTCCCCCCCCACACACACACACATGTGCATCTCCCATCTCCCCCCCCCCACACACACACATGTGCATCTCCCATCTCCCCCCCCACACACACACACATGTGCATCTCCCATCTCCCCCCCACACACACACATGTGCATCTCCCATCTCCCCCCCACACACACACATGTGCATCTCCCATCTCCCCCCCACACACACACACATGTGCATCTCCCATCTCCCCCCCCACACACACACACACGTGCATCTCCCATCTCCCCCCCCACACACACACACACATGTGCATCTCCCATCTCCCCCCCCACACACACACACATGTGCATCTCCCATCTCCCCCCCACACACACACATGTGCATCTCCCATCTCCCCCCCCACACACACACACGTGCATCTCCCATCTCCCCCCTCACACACACACACACATGTGCATCTCCCATCTCCCCCCCCCCCACACACACACACACACACACACACACACACACACACACATGTGCATCTCCCATCTCCCCCCCACACACACACACACACACACACACACACACACACACATGTGCATCTCCCATCTCTCCACTCCTAGTTAATTGTATTTTAAAAAAAAAAAAAACTTGTTATACTTACCCCCATGCGATCCCTGCAGAATCCTGGCGCTCGTCCAAATCGCTGACAGCAGGTTCTCCTGACTTCCGGCCATGTGACGGCATCGTCACATGACCGGAAGTCAGGGGAATCATGAAGGCGCTGCTGCGACAGCGCAGCTCAGCGCTGAAATGTCCCGGACCCGGCGCATAGCATGGGGCCGGGGGCCCCATGAGGAGAGAGACGCACAAGAGGGGGGCCCCCAAGGGGGCCCCTACCGGCCGGGCCCCATACTGGAGTCAGGGCAGTCATGCCCTGATGGCGGCCCTGCTGGAGGGGCCCCCTCTCCCTCGGGGCCCCCGTTCAATGAACCGGCTGCACGGGCGGTAGTTCCGCCCCTGCCCCAGGTGCCTAGTTGTACCTGGCTGGACACAAAAATAGGGAGAAGCTCCACGTTTTTTTTTTAAAATTATTTCATGAAATTCATGGAATAATTAAGAAAAAAAGGGCTTCCCTATATTGTTGTGTTCAACCAGGTACAAATAGGCAGCTGGTGGTTGGGGGCAGCCCGTTCCTGCCTGCTGTACCTGGCTGGACACAAATATAGTGCGAAGCCCCACGTCAATTTTTTTTTAATTATTTCAGGAAATTCATGAAATAATTAAAAAAAAATTATGTGGGGCTTCGCCCTATATTTGTGTCCAGTCAGGTACAGCAGGCAGGAACGGGCTGCCCCCAACCACCAGCTGCCTATTTGTACCTAGCCGGACACAACAATATAGGGAAGCCCTTTTTTTCTTAATTATTCCATGAATTTCATGAAATAATTAAAAAAAATAATACGTGGAGCTTCGCCCTATTTTTGTGTCCAGCCAGGTACAACAAGGCAGCTGGGGGCTGGAATCCGCAGCGCAGGGAGGCCCAAGCTTTCTGGGCCCCACCCGCTGCAAATTGCAGTCCGCAGCCGCCCCGGAAAATGGCGCGTTCATAGAAGCGCCATCTTCTGGCGCTGTACCCAACTCATCCAGGGCCCTGGTGCGGTGGCTCACTGGGTAATAAAGGGGTTAAGGCCAGCTTGGCATTATCAGCTGGCCCTAAGCCCGAAATTCATGGGGTCACGCCAATATTAGACATGACCACCATGAATTTCTAGTAAAGTATTTAAAAAAAACACAAACACCCAGAAAAAAGTCCTTTAATTGAAATAAAGACACAATTCTTTATTGTTCTAAATTAAACCATACTTACAGTCACGCCCATTCCAGCTGAAGCCAACGATCTCCTGCAATAAAAGTAAAATAATAAAGCAACCTCATCCTTACCTTTCCATGGTTCCCAGGACAGCTTCAGCTCTGCTACATCGAGATGACAGGCTGGACCGCAGCAGAACGCTGCCATCCAGCCTGTCATCCCGCAGACACTGAGAAGCGCAGGCATGCTTGCGCTCCTCAGTGTCTCGCTGTGACGGCATCCAGATGAGCCGAGGTCATGTCCAATGAACTCAGCTCACCTCATGCACGTCACTGACAGCGTGGGAAAATTCTCCTGCACTCAGCGCTTCAGCGTGAGAATTTTCCCACGCTGTCAGTGACGTGCATGAGGTGCGCCGAGTTCATTGGACATGACCTCACCTCATGCACGTCACTGACAGCGTGGGAAAATTCTCACGCTGAAGCGCTGAGTGCAGGAGAATTCTCCCACGCTGTCAGTGACGTACATGAGGTGAGCCGAGTTCATTGTCGGCTCATCTGGATGCCGTCACAGCCAGACACTGAGGAGTGGAAGTATGCCTGCGCTTCTCAGTGTCTGCGGGATGACAGGCTGGATGGCAGCGTTCTGCTGCGGTCCAGCCTGTCATCTCGATGTAGCAGAGCTGGAGCCGTCGTGGGAGCCATGGAAAGGTAAGGATGAGGTTGCTTTATTATTTTTCTTTTATTGCAGGAGATCGTTGGCTTCAGCTGGAATGGGCGTGATGGTAAGTATGGTTTAATTTAGAACAATAAAGAATTGTGTCTTTATTTCAATTAAAGGACTTTTTTCTGGGTGTTTGTGTTTTTTTTAAATACTTTACTAGAAATTCATGGTGGTCATGTCTAATATTGGCGTGACCCCATGAATTTCGGGCTTAGGGCCAGCTGATAATGCCAAGCTGGCCTTAACCCCTTTATTACCCAGTGAGCCACCGCACCAGGGCCCTGGATGAGTTGGGTACAGCACCAGAAGATGGCGCTTCTATGAACGCGCCATTTTCCGGGGCGGCTGCGGACTGCAATTTGCAGCGGGTGGGGCCCAGAAAGCTTGGGCCTCCCTGCGCTGCAGATTCCAGCCCCCAGCTGCCTAGTTGTACCTGGCTGGACACAAAAATAGGGAGAAGCTCCACGTTTTTTTTTTTTAAATTCATGAAATTCATGGAATAATTAAGAAAAAAAGGGCTTCCCTATATTGTTGTGTCCGGCTAGGTACAAATAGGCAGCTGGTGGTTGGGGGCAGCCCGTTCCTGCCTGCTGTACCTGACTGGACACAAATATAGGGCGAAGCCCCACATCAATTTTTTTTAATTATTTCATGAATTTCCTGAAATGATTTAAAAAAAATTGACGTGGGGCTTCGCACTATATTTGTGTCCAGCCAGGTACAGCAGGCAGGAACGGGCTGCCCCCAACCACCAGCTGCCTATTTGTACCTGGTTGGACACAACAATATAGGGAAGCCCTTTTTTTCTTAATTATTTCATGAATTTCATGAAATAATTAAAAAAAAAAATACGTGAAGCTTCTCCCTATTTTTGTGTCCAGCCAGGTACAACTAGGCAGCTGGGGGATGGAATCTGCAGCGCAGGGAGGCCCAAGCTTTCTGCCCCCCCCCCCCCGCTGAAAATTGCAGTCCGCAGCCACCCCGGAAAATGGCGCGTTCATAGAAGCTGGATGCTGTACCTGGCTGGCATACAAAAATATGGCGAAGCCCACGTCAAAAGTTTTGGGAAAAATTAATTAAAAAATAAATAATAATTTAGGGACTGCATCTTTATTAACTCCTCAAATGTCATTTAGTGTTAAAATAAAGGATTTATTTTAAAAAAAATTGACGTGGGGCTTCGTCCTATATTTGTGTCCAGCCAGGTACAGCAGGCAGGAACAGGCTGCCCCCAACCACCAGCTGCCTATTTGTACCTGGCCGGACACAACAATATAGGGAAGCCCTTTTTTAAAAAAATTATTTCATGAAATAATTAAAAAAAAATTGACGTGGGGCTTCGCACTATATTTGTGTCCAGCCAGGTACAGCAGGCAGGAATGGGCTGCCCCCAACCACCAGCTGCCTATTTGTACCTGGTTGGACACAACAATATAGGGAAGCTCTTTTTTTCTTAATTATTCCATGAATTTCATGAAATAATTTAAAAAAAAAATGCGTGGGGCTTCGCCCTATTTTTGTGCCCAGCCAGATACAACTAGGCAGCTCGGGGCTGGAATCTGCAGCGCAGGGAGACCCAAGCTTTCTGGGCCACCCCCGCTGCAAATTGCAGTCCGCAGCCGCCCCAGAAAATGGCGCGTTCATAGAAGCGCCATCTTCTGGCGCTGTACCCAACTCATCCAGGGCCCTGGTGCGGTGGCTCACTGGGTAATAAAGGGGTTAAGGCCAGCTTGGCATTATCAGCTGGCCCTAAGCCCGAAATTCATGGGGTCACGCCAATATTAGACATGACCACCATGAATTTCTAGTAAAGTATTTAAAAAAACACAACACCCAGAAAAAAGTCCTTTAATTGAAATAAACACACAATTCTTTATTGTTCTAAATTAAACCATACTTACCATCACGCCCATTCCAGCTGAAGCCAACGATCTCCTGCAATAAAAGTAAAATAATAAAGCAACATCATCCTTACCTTTCCATGGCTCCCACGACAGCTTCAGCTCTGCTACATCGAGATGACAGGCTGGACCGCAGCAGAACGCTGCCATCCATCCTGTCATCCAGCAGACACTGAGAAGCGCAGGCATACTTCCACTCCTCAGTGTCTGGCTGTGACGGCATCCAGATGAGCCGAGGTCATGTCCAATGAACTCAGCTCACCTCATGTACGTCACTGACAGCGTGGGAAAATTCTCCTGCACTCAGCACTTCAGCGTGAGAATTTTCCCACGCTGTCAGTGACGTGCATGAGGTGAGCTGAGTTCATTGGACATGACCTCACCTCATGTATGTCACTGACAGCGTGGGAGAATTCTCACGCTGAAGCGCTGAGTGCAGGAGAATTTTCCCACGCTGTCAGTGACGTGCATGAGGTGAGCTGAGTTCATTGGACATGAACTCGACTCATCTGGATGACGTCACAGAGAGACACTGAGGAGCGCAAGCATGCCTGCTCTTCTCAGTGTCTGCGGGATGACAGGCTGGATGGCAGCGTTCTGCTGCGGTCCAGCCTGTCATCTCGATGTAGCAGAGCTGAAGCTGTCGTGGGAACCATGGAAAGGTAAGGATGAGGTTGCTTTATTATTTTACTTTTATTGCAGGAGATCGTTGGCTTCAGCTGGAATGGGCGTGATGGTAAGTATAGTTTAATTTAGAACAATAAAGAATTGTGTCTTTATTTCAATTAAAGGACTTTATTCTGGGTGTTTGTGTTTTCTTTTAACTTTGACTATGGGGTTAGTAATGGGGGTGTCTTATAGACGCCTCTCCATTACTAACCTGGGCTTGATGTCAGCTGGCATTATAAGCTGACATCAACCCCAACCCTATTACCCCCTGCCACCGCACCAGGGCAGCGTGGAAGAGCGAGGCTAAGTGCCAGAATTGGCGCATCCTATGGATGCGCCATTTCTGGGGCGGCTGACGGCTGGTGTTTCTAGCCTGGGAGGGGGCCAATATTCATGGCACCCTTCCTGGGCTATTAATATCAGCCCCCAGCTGTCTGCCTAGCCTGTGCTAGCTATTAAATTAGGGGGGACCCCACGTTATTTTTTTTGGGGGGGTTCCCCCATTTTAATAGCTAGTAAAGGCTAGGTATTCAGCTGGGGGCTGATATTAGTAGCCTGGGAAGCTCCGTGGGTATTACCCCCTTCCCAGGCTTCAAACATTTGCCCCAGCTGTCTGCTTAACCTCCGCTAGAGCCTAAAATTAAGGGGAACCCCACGCCAATTTTTTTTTAAATAAATCCTTTATTTTAACACTAAATGACAAGTACAGTAATCAACACTGTCACTGTACTTCATATATATGTGACTGACATGTTTTTATCTATCTAATCTATTTGTGATTCTCTATTCTTTCTATTCTAAATTGTCGGGTACAGATGCTGAATTGCCGGCCGGCTTTCTTAAAGAGACGGTGCATGAAAACACTATTATTTTTTTAAATAAATCCTTTACACTAAATGACAAGTACAGTAAGCAACACTGTCACTGTACTTCATATATATGTGACTGACATGTTTCTATCTATCTAATCTATGTGTGAAGCTCTATTCTGTCTGTTATAAATTGTCGGGTACCGCTGCTGAATTGCCGGCCGGCTTTTTTAAAGAGACAGTGCACGAAAACACTAATAATTTTTTTAATAAATCCTTTACACTAAATGACAAGTACAGTAAGCAACACTGTCACTGTACTTCATATATATGTGACTGACATGTTTCTATCTATCTAATCTATGTGTGATTCTCTATTCTTTCTATTCTAAATTGTCGGGTACAGATGCTGAATTGCCGGCCGGCTTTCTTAAAGAGACGGTGCATGAAAACACTATTATTTTTTTAAATAAATCCTTTACACTAAATGACAAGTACAGTAAGCAACACTGTCACTGTACTTCTTATATATGTGGCTGACATGTTTCTATCTATCTAATCTATGTGTGAAGCTCTATTCTGTCTGTTATAAATTGTCGGGTACCGCTGCTGAATTGCCGGCCGGCTTTTTTAAAGAGACGGTGCACGAAAACATTAATATTTTTTTTAATAAATCCTTTACACTAAATGACAAGTACAGTAAGCAACACTGTCACTGTACTTCTTATATATGTGACTGACATGTTTCTATCTATCTAATCTATGTGTGAAGCTCTATTCTTTCTGTTGTAAATTGTCGGGTACCGGTGTATGCCGCTGATGAATTGCCGGCTTTTCATGTCATTCTACATTATTCTTAGTTGTTTTCCTTCATGTAGAATTAACCTACAAGGAAAGAAAGGGTTTATTTTCATTCCGATATTTGTGTCCCATTGACTTGCATTGGTTTCCGGTATCGGAATCGGCGATATCCGATACTTTTTGGGTATCGGCCCGATCCAATCCGATACGATATTTCCTGATATCGGAAGGTATCGCTCAACACTAACCAGGAGACTAGGTCACAGATGTATGGAGGAGACAGGATGTGGATGGCTTTGTATGCTAAAGTTAGGGTTTTGAGTCTCGGAGCAATGGGGAGGCAGTGCAGGGATTGACAGAGGGGAGACGCTGGGGAATAGCAGGGGGATAGGTGGATTAGCTGGGCAGCAGAGTTTAGGATAGATTGGATGGGTGCAAGAGTGTTAGAAGGGAGGCCACAGAGCAGGAGGTTGCAGTAATTGAGGCGAGACATAATGAGGGCATGCACTAGTGTTTTTGCAGATTCATGGTTGAGGAATATGCAGATCCAGGAGATGTTTTTGAGTTGGAGTTGGCAAGAAGTGGAAAGGGCTTGGATATGAGGGTTGAAGGAGAGATCAGAGTCAAGGGTTACCCCGAGGCACCAAGACTGCGGGACTGGGGAGAGTGGGCAGCGATTGACTTTGATGGATAGGTCAGTTGGGGGGGGTAGAATGAGACGGTGGAAAGATGATGAATTCAGTTTTATCCATGTTACGTTTTAGAAATCTGGCAGAGAAGAAGGATGAAACAGCGGACAGACATTGTGGGAGTCTGGTTAGTAAGGAGGTGATATCAGGTCCAGAGAGCTAGATCTGTGTGTCATCAGCATAGAGGTGACACTGAAAGCCATGATACTCTATGAGCTGTCCCAGAAAGAAGGTGTAGATGGAGAAGAGCAGTGGTCCTAGAGCTGAACCTTGGGGGTCACCGACAGATATGGGGAGAGATGAGGAGGTGGTGTGTGAGTGGGAGACACTGAATGTCTGGTCTTTTAGGTATGAAGAGATCCAAGATAGGGCCAAGTCTGTGATGGCAAGAGATGAGAGAGTCTGTAGTAAGAGGGAATGGTCCACTGTGTCGAAGGCAGATGACAGGTCCAGGAGGAGGAAGACAGAGTAGTGTCACTAGGATTTGATGGTTAGTAGATCATTAGTGACTTTAGTCAGGGCAGTTTCAGTTGAATGGTGCGGTCGGAAGCCAGATTGTAAGCGGTCAAAGAAGGAGCAGGAGGAAAGGTGGGAAGACAGTTCAAAATGGACTTTTTGTTCCAGTAGTTTTGAGGCACAGAGGAGAAGTGATATGGGGCGATAGCTAGACACAGAGGATGGGTCAAGGATTGGCTTTTTGAGGATGGGTGTGATTGAGGCATGTTTGAAGCATGAGGGGAAGACACCAGTTGTTAGTGACAGGTTGAAGAGGTGAGTTAGGGTTGGGATGAAGACTGTGGTAAGGTTTGGAATAAGGTGGGACGGGATTGGGTCAAGTTCACAGGTGATGAGATATGATTTGGAAAGTAAAGAGGAAAGCTGATCTTCCGTTATGGCAGAGAAGCTGGTTTTGGAGGAGGAGAGTTGAGTAGTCAAGAGGAGGGGCTGTGGGGACTTTAGGCAAAAGCTTTGCCTTATGTTGTCAATCTTCTGCTTGAAGAATGAGGCAAAGTCTTCAGCTGAGATGAGAGGAGAGGGGCAGCTTGGGTGCGGAGGAGAGAATTGAAAGTACTGAATAGCTGTTTGGGGTTGTGAGACAGGTATGATATGAGAGATGAGAAGTAAGTTTGTTTTGCTGCAGTGAGTGTGGACTTGAAAGTAGTGAGGGACTGTTTGAATGCAATGAGGTGCTCATTGGAGTGGGACCTTTTCCATCTCTGGTTAGCAACCGCTGCAGCTATTGTGGTGTTATATAAAGCGGCAGCAGCATCTGCATTGTGCATGGAATTTATGTCTGTAAGAGGGAGAAGAGAGTCAGAGAGTGAGTGTAGGTCGAGGTGTTTGAGATTTCTGGGTGTGTAAGTTTGTGGACTGGGGATTGTGGACCTGGAGAGGAGAAGGAAGAGAATGAAAGTAGGTTGTGGTCAGAAAGAGGAAGAGGTGAGTTAAAGAGGTTAGATAGGGACAGAGGTGGATGAAGATCAGGTCCAGGGTGTGGCCATCTTTGTGAGTAGCTGCGGAATACCATTGAGTAAGGCCGAAGGAGGAAGTAAATGTTAGAAGCTTAGAGATTGCTGAGTGGGAAGTGTCAATGGGGATGTTGAAGTCACCCATGATGATTGTGGGGATGTCAGCGGAAAGGTAATGAAGTAGTCAGATGGTGAAGTGGTCGAAGAAGGTAGTGGCTGGCCCTGGGGGACAGTAAATAACAGCTGGTTGGAGGGGGAGTAGATACACACACAGTGCACCTCAAAATAGGGAAGAGTAACGGAGGGCAGCAGTGGGATATGGGAGAAGGAGCAGTTATCTGATACAAGAAAACCAATTCCTCCGCCATGCTTGCCACTGGGGCGGGGGGAGTGGGAAAGGTGGAATCCACCATACGAAAGTGCAGCTGGAGAGGCTGTGTCAGAGGGGGTGAGGCAGGTTTCGGTGATGGCGAGGAAGGAAAGTTTGTTAGTAATGAAAAGATCATGAATGTATGAAAGTTTGTTGCAGACAGAGCGATCGTTCCATAGAGCTCCTGTTAGAAAACTGGGGAAGCGGGGCCTGGCCGGATGGGTATAAAGTTAGAAAGGTTGTGGAAATTTGTGATAGATTGTGGATGAGATGTAGAAGTGACTGCGGGGATGTGGTGAAGAGGACCAGGATTTGGAGAGATATCGCCGGCATTGAGGAGGAGCACAGTAAGTGTTAGTAGGTGGAAGCAAGAGAGGGCATGAGGTGGCTGTCTGTGTTTGGAGATAGAGGATTGTATGTTGAGGAACAGGTCTGAGGAGGAGGTGAGATGGATGGGGAGGATGGATGGAGAGATGACCAGTTCCTTACTAGGTGTTGGGATTAGGGGGGCTAGTAGGAAGTCAAGGACTATAGGGGTGAGAGTGAAAACTAACAGAAACATTGTTTTCTGTGACTAAGTATCCAGTTCCCTTCAGTTCCCTTCTGGGTTCAATTCCCTTCTGATATATAGCATGTAGTGTAAAGCTATGTATATACTATATAGTGTGGAAATGTGCCTGTGTATATAGTATATAAACACACCATATACTACATATACATAGCACCTACAGTATATATGCAGTTTCACACTATATACTTTATTATGCTTTAGACATAACATTGGATATACTCAGACTCTGCTGTATGTATCACATATGATACATGAAGACTGCTGTATACATCACCTGGGATGCAATAGGACTGATATATACATCACATAGTATACACTGAGACTCTGCTGTATACATCACATAGGATACACTGAGACTGCTGTATATACATCACATAGGATACACTGAGACTCTGCTGTATACATCACATAGGCTACACTGAGACTGCTGTACAAATCACATAGGAGACACTAAGACTGCCGTATATACATCGAATTGGATACACTGAGATTGATGTCTACATCACATAGTATACATTGAGGCTGCTGCATATACATCACATGGGATACATCACAAAGTCAGAAAGTATACTATGTTACAAAAGCTTATTTTCACAATCATTTGCAAATTTTAAAAACTGTTCCTAAAATGTATTTTTTGCATTGTAGATATTTAATTTTTGTCTCATGTAAATATACAGTAGTTAGTGCATTATTTGGGTCCCAACTCCATTAAGTTCATATTCATCTTGTAATTATGTAGACAATTTGCGAGTTATATGGTGTAGGCTCAGGAACAGGTGAGTGGCTCCTGCTTCAATCTTGGCGTTTACCCCTTAGATGCCACCATCAATAGTGCTCATTTAGTGAGCAAATAGACATCAGGGGAGGTGTCCTTCTGAAGAAAACCAAAGTAAACCAAGCCGGCAAAAAAGGGAGGGTATACAATGTTAGGAGAACCAGACAGAGAAAAGTATACCCAATAAAAATTAACTTTTATTAATTACCATTAAAAGTGTCCTTAATAGTTAAACCCACAAACAGGGCTTAATAGGTTAATGCTGACAGGATTATACACTGCAATGCAAAAGTATTGAAGTGCTTTGAACAAGGTATCAAATTTATGTATCTTCAAGAATTGCTGTTTTTGGTCACTCTATCCTTCCATATGGATCAAAAAGTTAAAAAAAGCCGTAGGTACCTGAAAATTGTATCAATAAAAACTTGCTGCCATTTTTCTAAACTGTAAAAGGCCCATCAAAATGTAAAATAAAATTCTTATACTCAGCTCTCCGGTCCCTTCACATCTTGCGCCCAGTCCCAAAAGGTCATGGCGTCATGATGTCACAGAGTATGCCATGACCTTGCATGCACATGCGCGGAACCCTCCTGAGCACCATTAAACTTGGAAGTCCCAGCCAAACGTGAGAGGCCTGGGAATTTCAGAGCGAGTGGTGGCGACAAAGAGAGGACTGGACGGGTGATGGTGAGGCGTGGAGAGATCCGGAGAGGTGAGCGGTGAGGTAAGTATAAACGTTAGACCCCAGAGCATAATAAGGGACGTTAAAATTGAATTTCCCAGGAAAAAAGCGCGAACAGTCTAATTCAAATTTTGCCTTATCTGTTCATCACTAAACTGTGTACATAACATATATCACATTCAGGGCCGGCGTCAGCAACCGGCGCACACTGGAAAGCGCCGGGGGTCTTGAGCAGGCGAGGGGGCCCACTCACCATCGGGCACCCCGGAGCGCTAAGGGACCCTTGAGCGGTACGGTGCCAGCGCCCGCTCCCCCCCCCCACTTGCTCAGGGCCCCGACACCTCTCCCCGTGCGTCCGCAGCAGCTCTTCCGCGGCTGCTGCACTGTGATGTCTCAGGTCAGAGGGCGCGGTGACGTATTTACACTGCGCTCTCTCCTGAGCCGTCACAGCAGCGCAGAGCGGGAGGACGCCGGCGCGGGTGAGGGGTCCAGAGCAGCGGCAGCAGGTGAGAAGTGAGGTGAGTATTTGATTTTTTTTTATATGTATGGAGGCATGGGGCATTATATGGTGGGGGGGACAAGTGACATCATGCATAGGGCATTATATGGGGGGTAGAGGTGACATCCTGCATGGGGCATTATATGGGGGGGAGAGGTGACATCCTGCATGGGGCATTATATGGGGGGGAGGTGACATCCAGCATGGGGCACTATATGGGGGGGAGAGGAGACATCCTGCGTGGGGCATCATAAAGGGGGTGACATCCTGTATGGGGCATTATGTGGGGGCCAGTATTCTGTATGGAGCGTTATATGGGCACCAGTATTCTGCATGGAGCGATATATAGGGCCCATAATACTGTATGGAGGACTATACTGTCCAGTCTGCTCTGTGCGCTGTGAGGATTCGCCGGTTTATGAGCTATAGTAGAATTTACAATAGATATCACTCATGTAATGTAGTAAGTGAAATCTTTGCATTGTACTATATCTATATTTCTCTGTGGTATCTGTGCATCATGAATCGTGGTATGTGTTAAAGGGGCCCACTGAGACTCTTTCGCCCGGTGCCCAGAAATACCTGGAGCCGGCCCTGATCACATTCCAGCACATTTATGTATTCAGAATGTTTAATATATTTTTGCAGGACTTTTGAGAGAATTTAATTACTTACAATAATCCCTGTCCCCTTTGGGTCTTACAATCTAATTTCTCTATTTTCGGCACAAAAATACATATATGCCAAGGCCATCATCACAGGAAATAATTGACCTGTCAGTATATTTTGTAAGTGTGGAATCCTGAGTACCCAGATAAAACCTATGAAAACACATAAAAGCTCCAGGCAAATGTCATGGAGTGAAAGAGCGGTAAATGAGTACTTGTCCATCCTTTAGCGATAAGTCTACTTTTGCTGATATAGTAAATGCTTTCAAGCTCTGAAAGTTGCTTCTCAGAGACAGAAGACAAACTGATTATCTCAGTGAAATGGCTCATTCATATAGATGTACTATGGTTCCTTACAGATATATAGTGCCAAGGACAGGATCCCATCCTAGAAGACCAGATGCGAGGCTGTGGTCAAGCTTTTCTCCAGAATGGTAACCAATTTTAATCTTGGCACACAGACAAGAAAGCAACAAGAAGTTTTGGGGGCAAATTTACTGCACCGAATAGTGCAGATTTAGCTGTTAAAGCGCTGAAAAAATTTGCTGTGAAAATCTATGGATGTGGATTTCATAAAATCTCCAAACATTTTCGCCTACTCTACTTTGAAATGTTACTTCAGTTCATTGAGCTTTGTGGGAATTTGTTTGTGCACAGCTTTCTTTTGGTCCCACCACGTTGGGTTGAGGTCTGGACTTTGACTGGGCCATTGAAGCACTTTGATTCTTTTATTTTTCAGCCATTCTGATGTAGATTTGCTCAGCCAGTTTTGGCCGAGCTTTAGCTTTTGGATAGATGGGTTCACATCTAACTCTAGAATACTTTAGTATACAGAGCAGTTCATGATCGACTCAATAACTGTAGAGAGCCAGTGAGCTCACTGCTTGCCGGCAACTCTGTCGATGTGCCAACAGCGCTTCAGCCAATCCCGAACACCGGGAGCAGCGGCGCAGATTCAGTGCTTACCTGGGGATGGGTAGTAAATCATGGATTGCTTTTTTTTATTATAAACTGCTGATGTGATTTTAAGCCCATGAGGACAGTGTCCTCTCCCCTTCAGTACCAGTCTGTCAGTTTAATTTTCTGTATGAATGTAACCCTTTTCACATATACAGCATCATGGAATTAATGGTGCTTTAAAAATAAAGAATAATATTAATGGTAATAATAATATGTGTGATGCACTTATTTGATGCACAGTATGTATCCTTTTGTCTTCTCTTCACTAGCCTGATTTCAGTCCTTTATACATGATGCTGTCCCTTAAAAGTGGAAACAACCACATTTTCTCTTTGCATATTTGTTGAGTGTAATTAATAATCATTATGTCAACTCTGAAATTTTAAGTTTATAAATTCCCAGGGTTGTCTCGTGAACTGAAGTCTCTTAGTACCACCTCCGCAAATCTTATGGTGTCTGGAACCATTAGCATAACTTGACAGGTCTCTGGAGGGTAAATCGAGGGAGCGTAGTAATGAGAAAATATATTTGCTAAATTATTTTATTGTGGGAGTTTGGAAAGATACCAGATACTTGACTTAATCTCTCTTAAAACTATTGCTGTCAGAGGACCCTGTCGAACATAAAAAATCGCATGTTAATAGTTACTCTATTTTAAGGTTATATAAGCCATTTATACTTTATATGTACCGGTATATAATAAAGTGGATAAATATTCTACTTTTTTTCTTAATACTTTTTTTTTTACTTAAGGTATAATCTCTTTCTATATGTTTCCCATGATAATAAGGTCCATGTTGGACAAAGAGTAAAGGACCCCATACACGTTAGATGGCTTTCAGTCGAACAATGCTTTTCGGAGATCGTTTGGCCAACAACTATCTCATCTGTCTCCCCCATATTCAGTAGCACTCATTCTGCTGAACGCTCGTATGTTCTCTATGAGAAAGATGCCGACAGACATCTCTGCAGGTGACATCTCTGGGAAAACAAAGTAATCGGCAGTCCAAAATCGGACATGCCTAATCGACATCTCCACTAACAATCAGTTGGCTGGCAACTCCATACACATTAGAGTGTCAGCTGAACCAGTCAATATCGGCGGGTGTGGCCGACATTAGTCTAATATGTATGGGGGTTTAAGGGTAAGAAATAGTAGAAATTCTTAGATTATTTTCCATTATCATTCCTGTAGCGATTTTTAAAAGGTAGTATTGCAAGGCACATTCCTGAAACACTTGGAATCTTCACACTAGGCAGGGACTTCCGGAGGCGACTAAGCCCAGGAGGTACTGCACATGATCGGGGACCTCCCTGGCCAAGAGTATTGGTCTAGAGTGCACGTTGTAAGGTAATAATGTCATGACGTGCTCCATGATCTTATGACATATACTCCATGTCTGGACTTCCGGCTGAGACTAGCCTGGGGAAGTGTCTACGCGTGGCACTGTGATATCATGACTTGCGCTGTGACCTTATGACACGCACTCTAGGCCTGGACTTCTGTCCTCTTTCCTGGCCTATTCAATTCTGGAAATCTTGGCCTTGCATGAAGATGCCTGGGGTTTTATTATGCGGTGGCAGAAAGAAGAGGCGCTGAGGAGCATATGGGTGAGAGTGAGCAGCGGAGGTCTCCGAGAGGTGAGCAGTAAGGTAAATATTCTTTTTTGTTTTGTTTTGTTTTTTTGACCTTTTTCTGGTCCTATACAGTTCAGCAAAAAGGTGGCCAAACTGCTGCCATTTTGGCTAAATTCATGTGGAGCGAATAACAAAAATCTGCATTCTGGAGAATATGGTGTTTTTTTAAGATTCAAAGAAATTGTATACTACTTTATATTACCCCCCCAATGTATCCCCCCGGGGCCCCTAACACTTTTTGTAAATACCTTATGTTATTGCCTGTGAGCGGCGCTATCGGTGGCCACTCACAGGCATCACGTGATCCCGTGCTGATGTCACGACAAGTGAGGCGTGACTCAGTGCTGGGGTCCCCACGGTGGCTGCTGGGTTGTGGGCGGGGTTACCCCCCTGTCACACTCAGCATCCACCGGGCGGGGTTACCCCCCCCTGTCACACTCAGCATCCACCGAGCACTTTGCCAATGGATCGGGAGAGGCAGAGCGCGCGGTGGATGCCGGGTGTGACGCGGGGGAGGGTAACCCCACCCACAGCCTGGTATCCACCATGGAACGCGGAAGACAAAAACCCCCGGCTTGTCGTGACGTCAGTGGATGTCAAAGCCGGCTGCAGCCGGGGGTCACGTGATGCCTGTGAACGGCCAGTGATAGCGCCGCTCACAGGCATTATCTGCAACATAAGGTATTTACAAAAACAAGTAATACCTTCACCTCACTAAACCACTTATTCTATTCCTAATCTTTTCTGCCCCATTTTAATCCACAAACGTATTCCATCTATTTTTCCTGCCGCACTACCACTAAATCTGACACCGTGGATCCATAGGCTTTAGGGTTAGGGCCACTTTTCCAGCATCTTCACCTCTATAGCCAAAATACCCAACCTAAGCATGCATTTACATCATGCGATCTGCGGCATTAAACATCCGACGATCAATAAATACAGGATTTTGTTGGCAGCGGATACTCTCAAAGCGTGTTGACAACAGAACAAAGCTCTAATTAGTAGTGTTGAGCGAGCACTAAAATGCTCGGGTGCTCGAAGCTCGGGCCGAGCTCACCGTGATACTCGGGTGCTCGACCCGAGCAACGAGCCCAATGTTAGTCTATGGGAGACCCGAGCAATTTTGTGGTGGCACCCCCGGCAGTCTGTAGAAAGCCTAAAAAGTGCCCAAAACGATAGTGACAGTGCTCAAATGACATGGGGACAGCATGGGGATCGCCCCAGGAAGCATTTCTGACCCCCAGGTCACTGCTGTCAACAACGTGGTCAGAGGTATTAAGCCACTTTTACGGGCTCACAATAAAACGTTCAAAAACGAAACTGAAACTGCTTTCCTGTGAAATATGTTAAGGAACATCCTTTCCAGGGTAAAGACTTGTGAATAAGGTAAAATAAATAACCAAAAACAAAAATACTCCTCCACACCTTCGGCTATGTTCACAAGTAGCATTTTTTATGCGTTTTTGCACTTTTGTATTGCTTTCAACCGTGACAAATGCATTCACCGGGAAATGTCATTTTAACATTTTACAACCTTATCTGGCCATGTGCTGTGTGACACATGCATACAGTGCTGAAAAGACATGGGATCAGCATGGGGAAGACCCCTGGAAGCATCTCTGACACCTAGGTCACTGCCTAAAAGTGTGCCCATCAGAAGTGATCCTTGCTGCATCAGAAGATGCAGACTTGCAACTAACCCCGTGCAAGTCCTTGTCCCAGGGCAGTATTCAATTGTACGTCCCCCATTCCTTGCAATGCAAGTGCAAGTATGCAGCCTGCCACTCACCCACCCGCAGGCTGCAATACCATACTGCTTGCTTGTTTGCACTTGAAATTGGGCCTTTTAGGCATGTGGAGGGGGAACCTGGCCACCATGTCATGGCTGCGTTGGCGGCCTGGTATCCATACTCAGTCCCCAGCCGCCCGGCAGCCGGGTGTCCACGCTTGGTCCCCAGCCGCCAGGGGGCGTCCGGGTGTCCACGCTTGGTCCCCAGCCGCCAGGGCGCGGCCGGGTGTCCATAAACGGTCCCCAGCCGCCCCTACTTGTCCCGATGTGCCTTATACAAAAGCGCGCATACCAAAACATTACCTGTGCCCTCCCCAGTTCATTTAGTATGAAGGACAGCCTAACCACAAACACGTGGACAAGTGAATGTGGCCAGGGATGGTCCATCTCACTGACACCTTCACACTGGGTTAATATTGTGGAAGCCGGGACACAGTTGGACACTGGGATGCAACACACCTCCCGAAATAGAGGATTGCTGGTCCTGGGTCAATCAGGCTTCAACACAAAGTTCAGAAGGTAGACAGCAGCAGTGGTCGGCCTCCTACGCAACGAGTAAATTATTCATGATCATGAGGCCATCCATCTCCTTAGCTTTCTGTTCCTTGGAATGCAAGTGCATGTATGTAGTAGTGCCTAGGCATGAGGTGGTCAGCGTTTTGGCGCATATCCTATCTCCTCTGAGGATTGCTGGATGTTTTCCTGCTACTATCCCAGTTCTATGACTCCCGTTAAAACAAAGCTTCAAGTGATGAATGATGGATGAGGTGGTGGTAAAGAAGAAAGCGCAGGAGGAACAGGGACCATTCACATCAATATCAGGCCAGTCAACCACACATGTCTTGTAGGATATGTTTCTGTACCAAAAGGAGCGGTTCGTCTACACAGTTATAGGGCATACAGTGAGTGCAATGCCTACCAAAAATTTCGAGGCACTGCAATGCCCCTTGGAAGTTTCCATTTATAGCAACTGGGTCTCCTGTACACTGTTGGCCTAAGCAGTGAATGGAAGGCTTTCCAAAAATTATGAGGAACTTCAATGCCCCTTGAAACAGACGTGGATTACAGCGTACTAAAAACCTTCTACCCATTATTAGGGAGTGGGTCTCCCTTAGTGTTCGCCTATGCATTGAAAAGCAAAAGCTGACTAAAATTAGGAGGAAATGCAATGCCCGTTGGAAGAGTCGTGGAGGTTAGGGTTAATTAAAAACAACATTTCAATGCCCCTTGGAAGAGCTGTGGTGTTCAGAGTGGTTTAATAAGACGGTTTTAATGCCCCTTGGAAGAGACGTGGAGGTCACAGTAGCTTAACAAGATGGTTTTAATGCCCCTTGGAAGAGACGTGGAGTTCAGAGTGATTTAACAAGACAGTTTTAATGCTCCTTGGAAGAGACGTGGAGTTCAGAGTGGTTTAACAAGACGGTTTTAATGCCCCTTGGAAGAGACGTGGAGGTCACAGTAACTTAACAAGACGGTTTTAATGCCCCTTGGAAGAGACGTGGAGTTCAGAGTGGTTTAACAAGACGGTTTTAATGCCCCTTGGAAGTGATGTGGAGGTCACAGTAGCTTAACAAGATGGTTTTAATGCCCCTTGGAAGAGACGTGGAGGTCACAGTAGCTTAACAAGACGATTTTAATGCCCCTTGGAAGAGACGTGGATTTCAGAGTGGTTTAACAAGACGATTTTAATGCCCCTTGGAAAAGACGTGGAGTTCAGAGTGGCTTAAAAAGATGGTTTTAATGCCCCTTGGAAGTGACGTGGAGGTCACAGTAGCTTAATGAGATGGTTTTAATGCCCCTTGGAAGAGATGTGGCGTTCAGAGTGGTTTAACAAGACGGTTTTAATGCCCCTTGGAAGAGACGTGGAGGTCACAGTAGCTTAGCAAGACGGTTTTAATGCCCCTTGGAAGAGACGTGAAGGTCACAGTAGCTTAACAAGACAATTTTAATGCCCCTTGGAAGAGACGTGGAGTTCAGAGTGGTTTAACAAGACGGTTTTAATGCCCCTTGGAAAAGACGTGGAGGTCACAGTAGCTTAAAAAGATGGTTTTAATGCCCCTTGGAAGAGACATGGAGTTCAGAGTGGTTTAACAAGACAGTTTTAATGACCCTTGGAAGAGACGTGGAAGTCACAGTAGCTTAACAAAGACGATTTTAATGTTCTTTGGAAGAGACGTGGAGTTCAGAGTTGTTTACAAGACGGTTTTAATGCCCCTTGGAAGAGACGTGGAGGTCACAGTAGCTTAACAAGACGGTTTTAATGCCCCTTGGAAGAGACGTGGAGTTCAGAGTGGCTTAACAAGACGGTTTTAATGCCCCTTGGAAGAGACGTGGAGGTCACAGTAGCTTAACAAGATGGTTTTAATGCCCCTTGGAAGAGATGTGGAGGTCACAGTCGCTTAACAAGACAGTTTTAATGCCCCTTGGAAGAGACGTGGAGGTCACAGTAGCTTAACAAGATGGTTTTAATGCCCCTTGGAAGAGATGTGGAGGTCACAGTCGCTTAACAAGACAGTTTTAATGCCCCTTGGAAGAGACGTGGAGTTCAGAGTGGTTTAACAAGACTGTTTTAATGCCCCTTGGAAGAGACGTGGAGGTCACAGTAGCTTAACAAGATGGTTTTAATGCCCCTTGGAAGAGACGTGGAGTTCAGAGTGGTTTAACAAGATGGTTTTAATGCCCCTTGGTAGACACATGGAGGTCACAGTAGCTTAACGAGACGGTTTTAATGCCCCTTGGAAGAGACGTGGAGTTCAGAGTGGTTTAACAAGACTGTTTTAATGCCCCTTGGAAGAGACGTGGAGGTCACAGTAGCTTAACAAGATGGTTTTAATGCCCCTTGGAAGAGACGTGGAGTTCAGAGTGGTTTAACAAGATGGTTTTAATGCCCCTTGGTAGACACATGGAGGTCACAGTAGCTTAACGAGACGGTTTTAATGCCCCTTGGAAGAGACGTGGAGTTCAGAGTGGTTTAACAAGACGGTTTTAATGCCCCTTGGAAGAGACGTGGAGGTCACAGTAGTTTAACAAGACGGTTTTAATGCCCCTTGGAAGAGACGTGGAGTTCAGAGTGGTTTAACAAGATGGATTTAATGCCCCTTGGAAGAGACGTGGAGTTCAGAGTGGTTTAACAAGACAGTTTTAATGCCCTCTGGAAGACTCGTGGAGGTCACAGTAGCTTAACAAGACGGTTTTAATGCCCCTTGGAAGAGAAGTGGAGTTCAGAGTGGTTTAACAAGACAGTTTTAATGCCCCTTGGAAGAGACGTGGAGTTCAGAGTGGTTTAACAAGATGGTTTTAATGCCCCTTGGAAGAGACGTGGAGGTCACAGTAGCTTAATAAGACAATTTTAATGCCCCTTGCAAGAGCCATGCAGTACAGCATATTAAAAACATTATTTTCATTATTGGGGAGTGGGTCTCGCATAGTCTTTGCCTATGTCTTCCAAGCAAAAGCTGCCAAAAACTAGGATGGAGGAACTTGCAATGCCCCTTACAAGAGCCATGCAGTACAGCATATTAAAAACATTATTCCCATTTTTGGGGACTGGGTCTCCCATAGTCTTTGCCTATGCCTTCCAAGCAAAAGCTGCCAAAAATTAGGACGGAGGAACTTGCAATACCCATTACAAGAGCCATGCAGTACAGCATATTAAAAACATTATTCCCATTATTGGGGAGTGGGTCTCGCATAGTCCTTGCCTATGCCTTCCAAGCAAAAGCTGCCAAAAATTAGGACGGAGGAACTTGCAATGCTGGCAACACAGACCACGGTAACCCTGGTGGTATAGTGGTGGTGGAGGCTGAGCATAAGGAGAAGAGCAAAAAACAGCCGAAATGAGGAAGCGTATACCCATGTGTGGGTGTGAAGCGGTGCATGGGAATACACCTCCCAAAATAACACAGTGGATTTGACTTTATGTTACTCTGCTGTCATTTGGTGGTGATGAGAAGTCTGGCCCAATCCAGCCCTTGTTCATTTTGATAAGGGTCAGCTTGTCGGCATTGTCAGTTGACAGGCGAGTGCGCTTATCAGTTATAATTCCCCCAGCGGCACTAAAAACACGCTCCGATAACACGCTAGCGGCAGGGCAGGCCAGGACCTCCAAGGCGTACAGAGCGAGTTCATTCCAAGTGTCCAGCTTGGAAACCCAATAATTAAAAGGCACAGAGGAATCACGGAGGACGCTGGTACGGTCGGCAAGGTACTCCCTCACCATCTTTTGAAACTTTCCACTCCTTGTGAGAGTACCCCACGCCTCAGGGCCTGTAAGCTGGGCGGGTCTCAGAAAACTGTCCCAGAACGTTGACAGTGCTCCCCTGCCTCTGCTGGATTGGAGTTGTGTGGCACCACAGCGGTCTGGTTACCACAGTAATAGAGATATTACGTCTGAGAGCAAGTGGGAGGTTTCCTGGTCAGGAGCCCTTAAACATGCAACACCTCCTGTCCCAGACTAGATAGGGGAGGAACCTGCCCTATATAAACTGGATCTGGGGCGAGGTGAGTCAGTCAGAGCCTGGAGTTTGTTCCAGACACAGGGAAAGTAACAGCGAGGAGATCTGAAGGAGCAGGAGCTGAAGACCAGGGACTTGAGCTAAGCGGAGTTCGTCCTGGCAGAAGACACTAAGAACCGGACACAGGAGTCCGAGGCTGTGGGGACTTATATATACCCAGCAGCAGAAACCCGCCGGCAGGGGATTTCAGGTCCTCTGGCCATAGAAGCCCGGAGGCTCAGTCACGAGCAAGGGACCAGCACCGCCATCGAGGAGCGGGGGGCTATCAGAAGGCCCCAAGTCACCAGCCATACGGGTGAGCACCACACGGTACACTCAGGGACGTGGGCTACTTCCACTCGCTTACAGCAAGGTAGCCAGGAAGAGTGCAGATAGATGGGGAGGCCTACAACTCCACCTGGGCAGGGGAACTCCAGTTTGCTCACAGACTGAGCAGGCCTCTTATGCTAGCCAGTACTCCCGGGAGGGTCTGCCTTATCATCATCAGTAAAGACCCTGAACTGCACTGCAAAGCCTCTGAGTCGTTCCTGCTGCGCTCATGCACCATCACTCCCATCATCCACACTCACTACCCTGAGGCTATACTCCTCCCGTGGTGAGTTATACTACACTCTGCTGCCCTCACAACATCAGCCTCAGAGGTCTGCTCAGCAGCGGCGGTTCTTATTGACCGCAATCCACGGGTGGCGTAGTCGGACATTGCATTATACTGATACAGAGACTGCCACAATATTGGTCTGGCCATCCTGAGCCACGGGACCGGGTCGCCACTATTACTCCCAGCGTTGCCTTGAAGACCGGTCCCGGGTGCCCCACGGTCCAGGGGGCGCGTCAGTTGCGTCTCTCTCGCCTGTACACCTTGGTTGGGCAACGAACTGTGACCTCTGCCGCTAGAGTGTTCAGATGGGAATTTTTTTAACAGTTCTGCATTTTTGTAGACGTCTCCACCTCAGGAATAAGAGAGTGAATGTTCTCCTTGTAGCGGGGGTCTAAAAGTGTCACCAACCAGTAATGAATGTCACCCAACATTTTGACAACGCGAGGGTCACGGTTAAGGCAGCGCAACATAAAGTCAGCCATGCGTGCCAGACTGGTAACGGGCAAGACTTCCGTGTCCTCACCAAGATGAAGACTGACCATGCTCTCCTCCTCCTCCTCCTCCTCCCCCCTGTCCTCAGGCCACCCACGTTGAACCGACGGTATGACAGTTGTACAGGTACTACCGTCTACAGCACATGATACCAGCTCCTGTTGTTCCTCCTCCTCCTCTCCCTCATTGTCCCCCAATGCACGTAGGGATGAGATGAGGCTGGGCTGTGTGTAATCTCCCGCTACGGCTTCTTGATCCATCTCATCATACTTCGGCTGCAATGCCTCCTCTTTAATTCTCTGCAGAGAGCGTTGTAAAAGACAGACAACTGGGATGCTGACGCTAATGATGGCGTCATCGCCACTCACCATCTTGGTGGACTCCTCAAAGTTTGTGAGGATGGTACATATGTCACACATCCAGGTCCACTCCTGAGGTCTTATGTGTGGAGTCTGACCTGAATATCGACGGCCTTGTTGCAGCTGGTACTCCACAACTGCTCTCTTCTGCTCACAAATCCTTTGCAACATGTGGAGGGTAGAGTTCCAACGTGTGGGGACATCACACACCAGTCGGTGTGCCGGAAGCTGCAAACGCTGCTGCAACACAGCAAGGGCGACGGAAACTGTAGCCGACGTCCGAAAATGAGCTGACAGGCGGCGTACTTTGACGAGCAGATCTGGCAACTCGGGGTACGATTTAAGAAACCGCTGAACCACGAGGTTAAACACATGAGCCAGGCATGGTACGTGTGTGATCTCGCCTCGCCTCAGAGCCGCCACCAGGTTACGGCCATTGTCACACACGACCATGCTTGGATGTAGGTTTAGCGGTCTCAGCCACAGATCTGCCTGCTCTTTCACAGCTGTCCACAACTCACAAGCAGTGTGAGGTTTATCACCTAAGCTTATGAGTTTCAGCACAGCCTGTTGCCGCTTGGCTGAGGCAGTACTGCAGTGCTTCCAGCTTGTAACTGATGTGGTGATATCTGAGATGGAGGCTGAACATGAGGAGGAGGAGGATGATGATGCGCAGGAGCTGTACACTGTGGGGGCAACTCTGACTGACATAGGGCCCGCAATCCTCGGTGTGGGGAGGATGTGTTCCGTCCCAAGGTCCGACAGGGTCACGTCTTCCACTATGTTTACCCAGTGTGCCGTCAGGGAGATGTACCGTCCCTGGCCACAAGCACTTGTCCACGTGTCCGTTGTCAGGTGGACTTTCCTAGTAACTGCATTGTTGAGGGCACGGCAGATGTTTTGGGACACGTGCTTGTGTAGTGAGGCGATGGCACACCGGGCAAAATAGTGTCGGCTGGGGACCGAGTACCGAGGGATGGCCACCGCCATAAGGTTGCGGAAGGATTCCGTCTCCACCAGCCTAAAAAGCAGCATTTCCAACGCAAGCAGTCGTGAAATGTGCGAATTTAGGACTGTGGCCTGTGGGGCGTTGGCTGCGAATTTGCGCTTTCGTTCAAAGGTCTGGGATATGGACAATTGAACGCTGCGGTGGGACGTGGACGTTGATACTGTTTCTTGAGAAACTGCCATAACAAGGGAAGACTGAGAGGAGGGGGCATCTTTGCATCCAGTATGGACAGGGGTTCTCTTACATGGACAACAGTGGAAGAAGCAGTGGTGACACCCGCTGACACTGGTCGTGGACCCTGGGGTTCGCTCCACAAAGTTGGGTGCTTTGCTGACATGTGCCTGATCATGCTGGTGTTGGTCAGACTGGTAGTTTTGTCACCCCTGCTGATGCTGGCATGGTAGGTGGTACAAATGGCCTTTTTGGGGTTATCAGCAGAGTCTTTTAAAAAATTCCAGACTCTGGAAGACCTACCGGTTGTACTGGCAACGTCCCTCGTGTTGGTGTTACGGGGAACGGTTGCCCGCCTTCTGTCTGTGGCCACCTCACTGCTTCTTCCTACCTGTTGGGGTACTCTGCCTTCCTCCCCCTGTGTGCTGCTGGCCTCGCTCTGCGTGTCCTCCTGCCACGTTGGGTTTGTTACTAGATCATCCACCACCTCCTCCTCTTCCACTTCCGCACCACGGTCCTCCTCCTCACTTCGTGGCAATTGTGTCTCGTCATCGTCCACCTCTTGTGACAAATTGCCAGCGTCGCCTTCCTGTGGCCATGGCTGTTCAAATATTTGGCCATCGCTATATGGGATCTCCTCTTCCACCACTTCAAGCGGAGCAGGCGAGGGGCCCAAATATGGAAATGAACCAATGAATAGCTCTTCAGAGTGTCCAACTGTGGGATCAGTTGCTGTCTGACGAAACTCGGCATGGTGGGAGGAAGGAGCATCAAGGTGAGGAGGAGTATGCGGTCGAGACTCACGACTACTAACACTTGACCATGTGGAAGACAGACCAGAGGTGGTGGTGCCCAGGTGAGTGGAAGTATTATCTGCTATCCAATTAATAACCTGTTCACACTGATCAGTTCGCAATAGTGGTGCTGTTGGCTGCTTCCCTAGTAATTCGGTCAAGAACTGGGAGCGAGAAGATGTGGCTGTTGGTTGTGGCACATTTTCACCTTGGCCACGGCCCCGTCCTCTGCACGCACCATCACCAGAACATCCAGTTCCACATCCCTTGCCACTCGCCTTGCCCATTGTAAATGAAGTAAAATAGCTAACACTCGCACTATCAATGGCAAAAGGGTAATAAAAGGAGATTTGAACCGTGGAGGAGGAAAACCACAGTTCTAGTTATCTGACCTACACCAGACTCTTTTAAACAGATATGTTTGTGTCTGAACAGTCAGTGAGTCACTGAAACTGATTTTTTTTATGCAAAAAGGTGGATTACACCCAGATTTGAACCGTGGAAGAGGAAAACCACAGTTCTAGTTCTCTGGCCTACACCAGAATCTTTTAAACAGATATATTTGTGTCTGAACAGTCAGCGAGACACTCAAACTGTTTTTTTTATGGAAAAAAGGCAAAAAAGTGGATAATACAGAGATTTGAACCGTGGAACTGCAAAACCACAGTTCTAGTTATCTGGCCTACACCAGACTCTTTTAAACAGATATATTGAAGACCCACTTACATCCGATAGCTATTTTTTCCTTGTGGTAGCTCCTTAAGCTCCCATGTCTGGAGTTGGTGAAGGGACTCCATCTCTTCATTAGCGGCATTTATCCACTTCTGCTTCTCGTGGACAGGCAGTTTTTGCATCTCTTGCCATGACTGTGGCTCTGGCTCAGGAAGTTTTCTGACCATATAAGAAAGGCGTCTAGCTGGGATACCTTTGTTTGGTCTTTCTGATCTCCTGACTGGAAGTTGACTTGGTTCTTCTGTTTCTTTCTTGCTGGCTTCAGAGCTTATCCAGTCTTCAGTGTTTTCTTTTTCAGTGTTGTCTGGGTTTGGTGAATGAGATTCTTGTTCTTGTTTCTTGGCTTGAATGACTGGTGTAACTTCATGGAATTTGAGTGAAACTGAGTTCTCATCAATCACTATGTCTCTGCTGATTGTTACTGTGTTGGTCTCTGGGTGCAAGATTCTGTATCCCTTTTGAGTTTTGCTATAGCCCACCAAGAATCCTTGCTTTGCATGTGATTCCCACTTGGAACGTTTTTCTTTGGGAACATACACAAATGCTTTGCTTCGAAATATTCTTAGGTGCTTCAGATTAGGCTTCTCACAGTTCCATAGCTCATATGGAGTTTTATTTGTGGCTTTACCTGGCAGTGTGTTTTGAAGATAGCAAGCTGTCGTGATGGCTTCTCCCCAATACGTTGTAGGTAGATTCGCATCAAACAGCATACTTCTTCCACTTTCAAAGAGAGTGCGGTTCTTTCTCTCTGCAATTCCGTTCTGTTCTGGGTTGTATGGGATGGTAGTCTGGAACACAATTCCATTCTTTTTAAAAATGGTTTGCACCTTACCACTTGTATATTCAGTCCCATTATCTGCACGCAGGGCTTTTGACATTCTTTCAAATTTGTTAAATACTACGGCAAGATATTCTTCAAGTTTCTATGGAACTTCAACCTTACTGTGAAGCAGGTAGGCGACTGTATATCTGGAGTAGTCATCAATAAATGTGAGAAAATATCTCTCCTTGCTTGGAGTTTGAACACTCATTGGACCGCAAACATCTGTGTGTATCAAATCCAGTGGCTGTACAGATCTAGTGGTGTTTACTTTAGGAAATGATTTTCTGAACATTTTCCCTTTAAGTCAGCTAGTGCACTTCATCATTTGACTACATTGCTTGATTTCCACACCATTTGCAAGTTGACCTAGCTTCCTTATTGCTTCTGGGTCTCTGTGCCCAAGACGTCTGTGCCATATATGGATACAGTTCTTATGCAGATCTTGCCTAGCACTGTACACTCTTTCTTTGCATTTTAGCTGATAAAGTTCATTTTGGATTTTTCCTTCTGCAAGAGTGTGACCCTTCTTTGATATAATGCAGCTGTTATCTTTAAAAGTAACTACATTCCCTTTTTGCGTAAGCTTCAAGACTGGGAACATAGAGAACATCCTTTACTGGGATCTTTCTGCTTTGTGCTGAGGAAACTGGACAGTGTAGGTAGCCATCTCCTACTCCTTCTGAAGTCATATATTGACCATTAGCTAAGATGACCTTTTCTGACCTGCTTTCATCAAGGTCAGTGAAGAAATCCTTGCTATTCGTCATATGGCTGCTAGCACCAGAGTCTATACACCACATATGCTTTGCAGATGAGCCTGTACTGGTATTAAATGCAGTTTCAACACATGCAGACTTTTCCTCTACAGCTGTTTTCACCTTTTGATCACTGTTCTGCATTTTAAGCTGACTCATTCTTGCTTTCCAAATTCTGCAGTCTACTTTAAGGTGGCCAGGCTTTTTACAGACAAAACATTCACGAGTTTCCCTTAGATTGCTCTTATTTTTAGTCCTGTGTCTTTAATGATGTTTCTACTCTAGATTCATTACTGCTGCTTACATTGTGTGTTTTTTGCTTGAATTCATCTACAAGCTTGCCTTTGACATATTCTAGTGTGAGCTCATCATCGGGCCGTGCATCTAGTGCAGTGACTAGTATGTCATAACTTTCTGGAAGACCACTTAATAGTAGTACAGCAACATGAAAGTCTTTAATTTCTTCTCCAATGCCCCTGAGACGCTCCACAATCTCTAGGGTGTTTCTTATATAGTCCTGCATATTCTGGCCATCACTTAGCTTAGACTGATACAGTTTCCTCATGAGATAAAGCTTATTGCTGAAATTTGATCTTTCATGCACTTTCTGTAATTCATCCCACATCTCTTTTGCAGTTGCACATTTGCATATATGCACAATCTGATCATCATCTACATTGAAGGAGATAGTGCTTTGTGCTTTCTGATCCATCTCTAGCCAATCATTTGCTAATGGATGAGGCACTTGTTCCTGCGTATATTTCCACGTACCTTGTCTTATGAGCAGCATTTTCACCTCAAATTTTCAAGATTGATAATTCTGATTGGTGAGACTTTGCACTGAGAACTTGCAGTGATCCCTGCTTGTGGACATCTTCTCTGTTGCTCTGTGCTGCTTTTGCTTTGGACTTCTGTTGCTGTATTACTCTTCTGTGTCACTCCTGGGGTTCTGTGTCACGCTGGAGTTCTGTGTCACGCAGGGCCCATAACCTGTTGACAGCGGATCATTCAGGATACTTTCAAAGCGTGTTGACAACAGAACAAAGCTTTAATTAGCTATAAACAGGTACAGATATGATAGGCTTTGTGGAATCAGGAATATACATATCTTAAGTGTCTCTGTGCAGCATCAGCAGGCTGCTTCTCCTCTCATGCACAGACACAGGAAACAGAACACAGTCACATGGTCTTTTCTGTGTGTAAGCCTCTGGGAGTCTTTTTTTTTTTTTTTTAACTTTATAGACAATACACAAACCTAGCAATAGAACACTTACATGCACAGGAATGGAGTGGTTGCAATAAACATATTCCAACAGATTTGCTGATTGGTGGTCGTTAAATAGCACTCGGAGGTACACACCAGACACCACTTCGCCACTAAAAATGAAAAACCTATAAACAGACCATATCATTTATGGTCCGTAATCTCCGTACAACTAGAACAGGGTTCCCCAACTCCAGTCCTCAAGGCCCACCAACAGGTCATGTTTTCAGGATTTCCTTAGTATTGCACAGGTGATGGAATTATTGCCTGTGCAGGTGATGCAATTATCACCTGTGTAATACTAAGGAAATCCTGAAAACATGACCTGTTGGTGGGCCTTGAGGACTGGAGTTGGGGAACCCTGAACTAGAAAGACCGAAATGTAGTCTATTTTGGGAAAAGAGAGTTAAATATAGGGGGAGAAACTCCCCAAATATTAAGTACCTATTGGTAAACCCAAAATGACAGAAAGGAGAGATTTAATATAAAAATATGAATTTTTTATTGAATAATATTTCAAATATCACAAAGACAATAAATCAGAAGGGGAGGGTAGGTGAGGGAGAGGGAGGCTATAGAAGCAGTGTAAGATGGGAGCAATACTGCAAAGAGACTAACATCCCCAAATCAGCATGAGTTATATAACAGATGTAAGTATAAGCTGCAAGTCAGATGATATCCCAACCTAGGTCGTATCAGAGAATGCCTTCATGTGAGGGGCATCAATGGCAGTGAATAGATATAGTATTTAACATTCACAGCAATATCCTTATGGATCAGTGACAAAGATATAGCACATCACATAAGAAACAGATAGTGAACAGATCAGGTCATAAAAATTTCCAACCTAGGTCATGTCAAATGATGCTTACACATAAGAGGCATCAATGGCAGTAAATGGGTATAATGCTTAATATACACGGCAGTACCCTTATGAATCAGTGACAAGACAGAGATATAACACATCACATGAGAAAAGAATAGTAGACTGTCGATTCAAAGGTTATATTATAAGAATATCTCCGCTGTCGGATCGGGGGCACCGGCCCTATAAGATATCCGTTACCTTGTGCCATGTCAATATAAGCTTGAGCAGTTTGCACTGGATGCTGGGGGGTGTGGAGCAGCCTCGACGTGCGTTTCGCCCGGAAGTGCCTTCGTCAGGACAGACACAGGAAACTGAACAAAGTCACATGCACTTTTCTGTGTGTAAGCCTCTGGGAGTCTTTTGTTGTTTTTTTAACTTTATAGACAATACACAAACCTAGCAATAGAACACTTACATGCACAGGAATGGAGTTGTTGCAATAAACATATTCCAACAGATTTGCTGATTGGTGGTCGTTAAATAGAACTCGGAGGTACACACCAGACACCACTTCGCCACTAGCCTGATTCATTGGTAGGCATTTACTTCTTAATGAATCAGGCCACTCCAACCCCTCATCAATACCGTGAAAAATGCTGGTCTTGATGAATCGGCGTCTTCATTTTTGACTATAAGGTTAAGTGAAAATGTTTCTTTTACATTTTCAGTTGATATTTCAGGCTGCGTTACAAATGGCAACTTTATAAACGAAGAGAATAGCTTGGAAGTTATCCACAATACCATATAAATCAATCTTTTAATCTGTCTTCATGTCTCCTGTAAACCAGATGCTCAGACAGGATTAATGTAGTAGCTTGAAGAGGGTAGGTTGCTTTATAGGGTTTCTCCAATACAGGTGTTTAAATCAGGTGAATTTTATGAGCAGTTTGTAATATTCTTGAATTTTAAATAAATCCTACATCAAAACCTTATAAACTGAACCCTCCCTGCAAACATGCATTGATTATGTATTTAGTAATATGGACCATTTTCTCTATATGGATGTGATGTTCAACCTTATTCAGGCTGAACCAAGAAATGGAATAAATCTTCTGGAGAGATTACTTGGAAGTTTTCTGTAAGAAACAATTATTGTTCCATACAATCTAAGACAGTGAGGAATGGGAAGAATAAGTAAAGCTATAGGGGTTTCATATTGTTTTTTATTTTATAAAGTTATTATACATATACTAATGAAGTTATTTTGAAACTTCACTTTTGGTAAAAAAACATCACAAAAAAAACCAACCTTATCAACACCAGGTCAAATTACCAATGCACAAGCAGGATGCAGCAGTTCCCCATGATGAATGCAGGGGCAGCACAGGTGCAAAATACTGATGTGACTGCCACCCATGAATTGGCAGATATGTGATCAATTCACCCAACCAACAATAAAGGGCCTGGCCGCATCCTGCAAGAAATGGAAATGGGCAATAAAAAGATGAAAAATAATGTAGAAGATAAATACATTACATGAGGTATTGGTCGATATTTTGGCCAAAATACACAAGCTCGCAACCCGCGTCAAGTGTCCTCTTTACTTGCGAGTCCCTACGCTAAAATTAAAAACAGCTCACAGAAAAGGACAAGAATTCAAAAAAACATCACAGAAAAACACAGCCTTACCAACACCAGGTCAAATTACCAATGCACAAGCAGGATGCAGCAGTCCCCCATGATAAAGGCGGGGGCATGAATTAACACATGTGGAATTATATACTTAACAAAAAAGTGTGAAACAACTGAAAATATGTCTTATATTCTAGGTTCTTCAAAGTAGCCACCTTTTGCTTTGATGACTGCTTTTCACACTCTTGGCATTCTCTTGATGAGCTTCAAGAGGTAGTCACCGGAAATGGTCTTCCAACAATCTTGAAGGAGTTCCCAGAGATGCTTAGCACTTGTTGGCCCTTTTGCTTTCACTCTGCGGTCCAACTCACCCCAAACCATCTCGATTGGGACTGTGGAGGCCAGGTCATCTGGCGTAGCACTCCATCACTCTCCCTCTTGGTCAAATAGCCCTTACACAGCCTGGAGGTGTGTTTGGGGTCATTGTTCTGTTGAAAAATAAATGACGGTCCAACTAAACGCAAACCGGATGGAATAGCATGCCGCTGCAAGATGCTGTGGTAGCCATTCTGGTTCAGCATGCCTTCAGTTTTGAATAAATCCCCAACAGTGTCATCAGCAAAGCACCCCACACCATCACACCTCCTCCTCCATACTTCACGGTGGGAACCAGGCATGTAGAGTCCATCCGTTCACCTTTTCTGCGTCGCACAAAGACACGGTGGTTGGAACCAAAGATCTCAAATTTGGACTCATTAGACCAAAGCACAGATTTCCACTGGTCTAATGTCCATTCCTTTTGTTCTTTAGCCCAAACAAGTCTCTTCGGCTTGTTGCCTGTCCTTAGCAGTGGTTTCCTAGCAGCTATTTTACCATGAAGGCCTGCTGCACAAAGTCTCCTCTTAACAGTTGTTGTAGAGATGTGTCTGCTGCTAGAACTCTGTATGGCATTGACCTGGTCTCTAATCTGAGCTGCTGTTAACCTGCGATTTCTGAGGCTGGTGACTCCGATAAACTTATCCTTAGAAGCAGAGGTGACTCTTGGTCTTCCTTTCCTGGGGCGGTCCTCATGTGAGCCAGTTTCTTTGAAGCGCTTGATGGTTTTTGCAACCGCACTTGGGGACACTTTCAAAGTTTGCCCAATTTTTCGCACTGACTGACTTTCATTTCTTAAAGTAATGATGGCCACTCATTTTTCTTTACTTAGCTGCTTTTTTCTTGCCATAATACAAATTCTAACAGTCTATTCAGTAGGACTATCAGCTGTGTATCCAACAGACTTCTGCACAACACAACTGATGGTCCCATCCCCATTTATAAGGCAAGAAATCCCACTTATTAAACCTGACAGGGCACACCTGTGAAGTGAAAACCATTTCCGGTGACTACCTCTTGAAGCTCATCAAGAGAATGCCAAGAGTGTGCAAAGCAGTCATCAAAGCAAAAGGTGGCTACTTTGAAGAACCTAGAATATAAGACATATTTTCAGTTGTTTCACACTTTTTTGTTAAGTATATAATTCCACATGTGTTAATTCATAGTTTTGATGCCTTCAGTGTGAATGTACAATTTTCATAGTTATGAAAATACAGAAAAATCTTTAAATGAGAAGGTGTGTCCAAACTTTTGGTCTGTGCTGTATATAGTGCTGGATAGCCCGCTCGATTTTAAATGATGGGTGGCATTAATAGGCTGTAAGACAGACACTGTGCATCACACGTATCTGTGTGACTTGAGTCCTATACTAGCTGCAGTTGTGTGCATTTATAATACTACACAGCCACTCACATATCAGCCAATTCATGGAGGTGGTGGCTGTCACATCAGTATTTCGCACCTGTGCTGCCCCCGGCTTTATCATGGGGAATTTGACCTGGTATTGGTAAGGCTGTTTTTTTCTGTGATGTTTTTTTGAATTCATGTCCTTTTCTGTGAGCTGTTTTCACTTTTGGTATCAGAACCAAAACTAACAAAAACCTCTCCACCACCATTCAAATAATTTCACTTCACTTCACTTTCAGTATTTGGTGAAATTTTTCCATCAGTATTTGTAAGCCAATACCAGGTGAGGAACAATCACAGAAAAAGTATAATAGAAACACGTCACCACTTCTGTATTTATCACCCACTCCTGGTTTTGGCTTACAAATACTGAGGTAAAAAACTCACAAAATACTCAATGTGTGAATGTGTTCTTAAATTGCTTGTGTTTCTTCATTGCGTTTTTGAGTGCATTTTTTATAAATGTGTTTGTATCACGTTTTTTCAGCTACATTTTTTGCCTTTTTGGTATGTTTTTTTTTTAAAATAAAGCTGCTTTGTTTTGGAAACTCCTTGATGCTTGGCTTTGGTAAAAGTTTATTGATAAAGTTATATGTGGTTTACATGCATTTTCAGTGTGTTTTTTATCTGCGGAATTTCCTCATCTCATTCAAGTCTGACATGTACCGGAATAGAATGCAGAATATCTGTAATTTCTATTCTGCATTCTATTCCGGTACGTGTCACACGGACAGCACACAGATGATGCACATGTACTCACAGATGCCACACGGATGCTGCACACTTAACACAAGTATTTCACACAGACACGCAACCCTGATAACAGCGATACTGTTTTTTCTAGTACCGGTAAAATCAGGACGTGTGAAGGGGGTCTTAAAGAAGAAAAAATTGTGCATCTTGCATGGAGTTTTGAGCAGAATCACTGCATCACCTTCATTGCTTACAGACAGAGCAGCTTTGCCTGGTACTACAGCTTATCAAGTATTGATGGCCTATCTGCAGAATTTTTAAGTTCCAACGAACCACTTCAGGTCTGCAGGGAACAGAAATTTTCCCCATCTTACACTATATGCACAAAAGAATTGGGACATGCCCACATTGGATATAGAATGGGATTTTATAAAATCTCCTGTAAGTGCAAAGCCGTTAAAATGGAGTTGGTGACCCTGTTGCAACTGTGGCACCTTCCACTCTTCTGGACAACTTTCTACAAAATGTTGGCGTGTCTTTTGGAGAATTGTTCCCAACTAATCCAGAAGAGTTATTGTAAGTTCAGACACTGTGTTACACACTTGTCTCTACTCCAGGGCCGGGCTTTGCCGTCTACCCCTATGGCCGCCTTTGCTGTGCTCTATGTCGTGTTTCATAAATTGTCTGGCGAGTTGGCTGGGCTTATAATCAGTGTTCTAGTTCTTCCCAAAGGTATCTTTAAAAATGATAATATCATACATAGAAGGAGGCGGTCTGCATTACAGTGAAATTTTTTCTCAAACAGGATGTATGAATTCATGATATAAAGGTACACATAGGTACAGCATGGGTGCATAGGCAACATATCATGGATCTGTAATATGGTGGTACTTATGATGTGTATTGAAAACTGTAAAAGCATACTATTCACCATACTCCAGAGCAAGGGTGCACAATTGTAAAGCGCTGCGGAATATGTTGGCGCTATATAAATAAAAATTATTATTATTATTATTATAACCTGATGCCAGAGGGCCACATACGGCCTGTGATCCCATTCTGTGCGGCCCCTATCATTCTGGATATAGAAATGCTTGTCGGCTACACGTGTAGCTGCCACCTGTACAAGAAAAAGCACACGCAGCTCAGGATAAGATACACTCTGGTACTAAGGACCTCTGGTTCCCAGATGAATTAAGGAACCCTTGACCCATTTTTCGCACTCCACAAAGAATTATGTGAGTTGAAGTAAGTTTTCTAAGCCTGTGGGGCTTTGCCATTATCATTCATTTACCTTTAGAAATGCTGGCTTGTTAACACAATTTCCATGATCTATGATGGATAGAGCCTCCTCCTCTCTAGAGTGGTAATTGAGGAATGAAAGGGTCCCCCATCCTCCTAATAGGTGACAAGCTTGAGTGAGGAAAGAGCACCTTTCAGACATTTATTGCATATACTTTTTATATTCCATAAATGTCTAAAATTGAAATACCCCATTAAGGGGGTTGGTCACATTAACTTTACTTTATCAAATGTATTAATGACATTTAGATATTACAGGTTTTCCTCCTGCACTTGTCAGTACTGCATTTTCTCACACACTGTATAGTTCTTCTGTACTCAAAATGGCCGCTAGTGGAGGGGCATGTGACCAGACTGGTCCATTAGCCTTCTTCAATTGAAAGACACTGTAAATGTAAAATGTTTGTCAATTGGAGGAGTCTGATGGACCCGTCTAGTTACATGTCCCTCCATCCACTGCCATTTTAAGAACATGAGTGCTGTGCAAGCTATGAGGAAAACTACACCCACAAGCTGGCGGCACTCCCCATAGGTGAAGAACCTGTAGTGCCTATATACTAGTGAGTGTTATAAAATCATGTTGAAATAAAAAAAAGTGACCAAACCCTTTAAGTTTCATTGAGGCTCTTGTGAGTGGTTCAATGCAAATTTGGCACTTAATTCAGAAAAGGTTGTGTACTTCTACTCGGACTATGTAACTGACCACTAGACCAAGTGAATAAGTTGCAATTATGCAGAAACAGCAGGTAGAGTAATCGTTAGCCATTTGTTTCATATCTGAGGATAACTTTATAGTTGCATTAGGTGTGGCAGATATTCATGCTTCACTTCCTACGATAGGAAACCTGCTCCAGGTGTCTGTGATATAAAAATCACCTTAGACTGAAAAAGCTTTACACTTTTCGTACTTGGAAAAGACCTGGAGGCTAGAGGCCCACGTGTAGACAGAGCGAGTTCCAGAGATGAGGTCAGATCTTTGCCTGGACATGCCTAGCTAGAATGAAGGTGATTTTTCCAGCTTGCTATAGTCTGCTTAGAATAACATTAACCAATCAAACCTGCTTGAAATGTATAAAGTCATATACAAATATCTGGCTATCCAGCTGACAAGCTGAATTTCTAGACTGAATTTTCTCAGAAGTTAATTGTTGCATCTTGTTGAATAGACCCTTCTTTACATAACAAAGCGGATTATGGTCAATGACCCTGAGCTGATCCTGCAGTGCCAGATCATTGAGAAAAAACTCTTGGTATTAGCTCAGCTAATATTAAAGTCCATCCCAGGATCCCACACACATATACAACTTTCTTTGGGTATTTCCTCTACTACTTGAAAAGGTCAAACTTCAAAAGGAAGAAGGGTCAAACACTAAGACTACGTGCCATTAAGAGCTCTTCCCAAAAAGTCCAGAATCCTGAAAATCCTGCTATCCAATTTGCGTTCTATTTTTTTTTAAGATTTAATTATGACTGTGTTCTTTTTATGATTTACTTTTTGTGTTTTTTTTTATTTCATTTATGACCTTTGAGAACTTTGGCAGAATACTTATCACTTGTGATATTAAATAATGCATTCCTTACGGACAAGTCCTGTTTTTGACTGCACTTTGGAAAATTACTGTAAATTAATCTTGAGCTGTCAATCTTTGATGACTTTTTTTGACACTCACCTCATCCTGTCACTTCTGTGTTATTGAGGACCCAATGGTAAGGTCGGACATGACCTGTTGATTCTTTGATGTCTATATTATCTGAGAGAGGATGGTGCACAGTATTAGTGCATTTAAAAGAGTACATTTTGGGGCTGTCATTTTGGAATGCCGATCAACTATATACAATCTTTTCAGCGCTTGGTTATCAATCTATTTACACAGGCCAACGAACAATGATGGGGGGCTGAACAATCGGTAATACAATTGCTCTGTTCCCATGGATTATTATATTATCAGCATCACAAGGGGCAATGTGCTGCTAAATTTTTTTTCCGACATAAACCAACCATACAATAAACTGATAAATGAACGTTTTGCTTGTTTGATGTTTTGCTCGTTTGGCATTGTGCTCCCCGCCATGTTTACATGGATAGATAATTGGGAAAGCTTGTTCACCAATTTCTACTCATCTACATGAACCATTGATGTTATATCCCACACTGTAGATAGGATCACCAAATGAATTTAAAATCAGAAGTACAATTAATGGCTTGGTTACGCCCTCTTTTATTTAATATAAGCTCTGGAGGCAGATTCTCAGGGAGATCTTTATCCGGCCCACAGCTCATTTACATATTAAGAAAAACGTTGATTTCTTTGGAATAAAACATTGGATCGCAGAAATCAAGATATCATTTTATTCTACTTTCTATGACCTGCATGACTATGTAGATAGCTTATGTCAGGACTCGAACCCAGCAGCTCTTGTACACCAGGCGGCAGCTCTTCCCTCTGAACTATTCTGCTTGCTGGACAGTTCCTGGCTAACTAGATTCTAGTACCTATGTTGTTCCTGAGCGGCTCCACCCTGTCTTGCTCCTGATTGGCTTAATCCTGTGAGTTCCTGATTGCACACCCTATTTAATCCTGGCCTGGCACCTCCTCCTTGAGAGATTATTGAACGCCTAGCCTCTAGTCAAGCTCTCACTTCTCCTGCTGCTTCATACAAACATTATACTGCTTACCTGTGTACCGATTCCTGGTTTCTCCTAACTGCGCTACCTTCTAAACCCTTCAGCATTATACTGCCTACCTGTGTACCACTTCCTGGTTTCTCTTGACTACACTACCTGCTAAATCCTTCAAGATTATACTGCTTACCTGTGTACAGACTCCTGCTTCTCCTGACTACGCTACCTGCTAAATCTTTCAAGATTATACTGCTTACCTGTGTACAGACTCCTGGCTTCTCCTGATTACGCTACCTGCTAAATCCTTAAAGATTATACTGCTTACCTGTGTACCGATTCCTGGCTTCTCCTGACTACGCTACCTGCTAAATCCTTAAAGATTATACTGCTTACCTGTGTACTGATTCCTGGCTTCTCCTGACTACGCTACCTGCTAAATCCTTCAACATTATACTGCTTACTTGTGTAAAGACTCCTGGCTTCTCCTGACTGTGCTACCTGCTAAATCCTTCAAGATTATACTGCTTACCTGTGTACCGATTCCTGGCTTCTCCTGACTATGCTACCTGCTAAATCCTTCAGCATTATACTGCTTATCTGTGTACAGACTCCTGGCTTCTCCTGACTACGCTACCTGCTAAATCCTTCAAAATTATACTGCTTACCTGTGTACTGATTCCTGGCTTCTCCTGACTACGCTACCTGCTAAATCCTTCAACATTATACTGCTTACTTGTGTACAGACTCCTGGCTTCTCCTGACTGTGCTACCTGCTAAATCCTTCAAGATTATACTGCTTACCTGTGTACCGATTCCTGGCTTCTCCTGACTATGCTACCTGCTAAATCCTTCAACATTACACTGCTTATCTGTGTACAGACTCCTGGCTTCTCCTGACTATGCTACCTGCTAAATACTTCAAGATTATACTGCTTACCTGTGTACCAATTCCTGGCTTCTCCTGACTACCAAACCACTGATTTTGTGGTAATAAGGGTCCCAGAAATTATGGAAATATTTATTACGTTTCTTGTGGACAAGTACTATTTGATCTGAATACCTTTAAAAAAGTCAGACAAATTAGGATTTTAATAATCAAAGTCTATACAAAACATGGCAGAACTAATGACAAAGAAGAGCCAAAGGATTAGACCTCTGCTTGTTGCTGCTGGATGGAGATGCAAAGATTAAGAAATTAGCTGGAAGGAGAGAAACGGAAGAATTATGTTAAAATAGGGGGGTGGGTATTTAGAGGATACTAACCCTGTGCTGCCTTAGGTACTATAAATGCTAGGAATGTCCCTGAAGCTAATAACATTCAAGACATATTTAAAGAACACCTTTAGAATAACAGCATTAATGGTTTTGTAGGCATACACAAAGGCTGAAGATATCTGAGGTGAGCTGATAATATGGGGACATTGTATTCATCATATTGTCCTGCTCCAAAATCACTATACTAAATAATGTAAATACCAGCATGGAACGCTGGCGGTGACTATGAGCCAGACGGTACACAGACACTGTTGGCGATCTATTCTAGAACATATTTACCAGCATGTCTGATGAGAATAACTATGCAGTATTGCATTTAGTGAGTGTAGCTGGTATTAAACACACTGCTAGGGTCCCCTTCAGTATTTCAAAGTGACCTTCCTGTTTTGTGATCAGAGAAATACCTGCTATAGTAAAAGTGTGACATAACCAATAATCAGGGATGTAAGATAAAATCCAGATAATTCTGGAAGTCTCTGCCAACTCCAAAGTGGTGTCTGTCCTGTTCCGAAATCCAAACACCACTGTAGCCTGTAATTAGCTGTAGCGGCCAGGTGACTAGAAGAGCACGCGATCGGAGAAACATCCAATGATGTGCTCTTCTAGTCGCCTGAACTCTGCAGTCAACCGCAATGGTGCGGGAACTTCCAAATGGGGCAGACATTGCTTCTGGAGCTGGCAAAGACCTTCTCAGTGGGTGCTGGAAGGTAAGTATGCCTAGGTTTATCATTTTTAATTAATCCACGGCTGCAGGGTTTTGTTTACATGTGATTTATTCTTATCATTGAATTTTGTTGGTCCTGCCAACAAAATGAAAAAATTAAGTATAAAATAAAGAAATAACCATTACTTACCAATTGAATTCTCTAATCTCCAGTAACGCTGCTCTGGTGCGCTACTTTGCCCTACTCCAAACTGAACTACCATCAACATGATACGATCTGTTACAGTAGGATCCTGTGGTAGACTACAGGGCCACAAGCTCCTGTTGGCCTACAGCCTACTAGACATCAGTGTCCCCACTGCATTGCACCATCTGTGCCATACCAGTCTGTATGCAGCAGGGCTGAGGAGTCGGAGTCGGTGTCCATTTTTATGGAGTCGGAGTCGGTATAAAATGAACCGACTCCGACTCCTAAAATATATAATAAATTGGGTACAGTACTTAAGTGCAGAACGTGCTGTAAATTTTTTTCTAAGAATTTGGGAAAGTTGTAAAATGTCCTATAAATGTCTGTTCTATTCCTGATCTAAGGATCTCAGGTTATAGTTGAGATGAATCTGTGCTGCACTTTATGTACATGCTCAGTAGTGAGGCAGGGCTGTTGAGTCGAAGTCGGGAGTCAGAGTCAAGGAAATTGAGGAGTCGGAGTTTTGGCTTACCGACTCCACAACACTGGTATGCAGGGGAGAAAAGGACTTGGTTGCTAAGATTAGGTGAATACAAATAGTATGAACTATTTTTTTTTGGCGGGTGGCAGAAATGTGTATCATTATTTCTTTTGCATGTGCTCTCAAGTAACATTATTTATTTAAAGGGCACTTAGAGGGCATTATTACTGGGTTATTGGTTCAATACCGTGCCTTGCCCTGTGGACTGGTAACCCATGCTGTGCCACTGACCCTTTAAAGGGGTTGTCCAGCCTTAGTCTACAAGTCTGCAGTCACTCTATGTTACCGCAATTATGTGATTTGCATACTTCCGGCCACATTCCGACTAGACACGTCCGGCTTTACTCAGTACACTTACATTGAGTGAAGCCATGCACGTCTAGTCAGCATGTGACATGCTGCATATCTGTTCAAATAAGTCTATAGTTTCATACTATTTTTTATTTCCTGTAACTGAAAATATTCTTTTCCATTCCCTTTATTTGAATTAGGAGATAAACACCAAAGTATTGTTTTCATTTACTGATACAAATTTACTTTTTACTAATTTGTTTACAAGATGAGGTAAATGGGAGCAGGTGAGGGTTTTCATAGTGAACATTGTTCTCCAGAGACAGAGCTTTATGTGTTTAGTATATTACTCACTGCTTCCACTGCAGAGATGGTGCCAAGCTTCCACCCAGTAACACACTTCTCGGGGATGATTTATTAGGGTTTTGGCATTTTTTTCTGTACAGAAAAGTGTTGATGAACAATAGCAGGCACAATTTAGTATTGTTCAGTAGCAATTGGTCTACCTGCTTTTAGGTATGTAAGAAGTAATAAATCTGCCTCATAACTTTGATCAACCTCGTACAGCTTAATCTCTGCATGACTGGTTGAGAGTAATATCAAAAATCTTTTTTTATTCTATTTTTTTAGTTATAAATATTAAAAATGACCATGGAATTTTGGATTAAAATCATGTGGTAAACTGGGGACTTTTTTTTTTTTTACAATGTTGGGTAGGTTCACACGAGCGTATGAAAAATCAGTCCGAGTTCTAGAAAAGTTGTTTTCTCATTCATATACAATCTGTGTTTTACAGCAGAAGCTATTAATCATTTACAAGATCATTTACAGTTTTCTATGTTACAGAACTGCAATGTATCCGTAAAAACTGGATACTAAACTGTGGCTCCATATGGTACCCAATTTTTTTTTGCACACTTATAGACTTGAATGGGTGAGTCCCGTCCAATTTACTGAAGAAACTAGTGCATGCTGCGATTTTTTCAACACGCAGGCTTGGTCAGTGAAAAAAAATCAATCATCTGTACTGCCCCATTGAATAATATTGATCTGAGTGCTGTACGTTTTTTTAAACAGACAGGACTTTGACCGAAAATACGGTGATATAAACAAGCTCTTTGTATGATCTTTTCTCTAGGGACATAACTATAGTGGGTGAAGGAAGTTGTAGTCGCACTCGGGTCCTGGAGCATAGAGGGCCTTAAAAGGTCCCTTTTCCCCATATGAGAAGTCCAATACTTTTTAAAACCTGAGATTTGGGGTCCCTGTTGGAGATTTAGGCTATGTGCCCACGATGCAGAAATGCTCCGGATTTTTTCTGAGCGTTTCTGCATCTCCCTGGCAGAAAAAACGCATGCGGATTGTACATGCGGATTGTACATGCGGATTGTACATGGGTTTTTCCTGCCAGGGACATGCGGATGTGAAGCGTTCTTCACATGCATTTCCGCATGCGGGTTATCAAGCGCTTTCCAAGCAAATTTAGCATCACTTGGAAAGTGCTTGACAACTTGGTCACATTATATAAATTCATGCAACCGGCATGGATTTATATAGTGTGACCGTAAAAGAATGGTAAAAAATAAATATCATACTTACCTTCTGATGGCCCCCGGTGTCCTTATCCGATCCGTCCTGGCTTGCTGGCAGCTCGCGATGGTCTAAAAGGACCTGCCATGACGTCATTTTAGTCATGTGACGGGTCATGCGACCGCTGACGTCGGCAGTCGCGTGATCAATCACATGACTAAATGACGTCATGGCAGGTCCTTTAAGACCATCGCGAGCTGCCGGCAAGCCAGGACAGATCGGATAAGGACACCGGGGGCCATCAGAAGGTAAGTATAATGTATATTTTTTTATTTTATTCTTTTTTTTACAGGTACTATGGTACCCGGGTCTGGAGGAGAGTCTCCTCTTCTCCAAACCCGGGTACCATCCACACATTGAATCCGCATGATATCCGCATGTGCATATGTAGTGATGCGGTTCTGCAAAATAATTGATAGTGCTGCGGATTTTTCCGCAATGATAATCCGCAGCGGAAATTTCCGCAGCATGTGCACAGCACATGCGGATTATCATTGGGGAACATGGCCGACCTTCTACCAAGCGTTTCTTAAGCGTTTCTGCAGCGGAATTGCCGCTGTGGAAATGCTTAAAAAACGCATAGTAGGCATACAGCCTTAGCATTGGGACCCAAAAGCTTGAAGTTACACCTCCTCTCTTCTCTATTGTTTTATATTATTAGTAGAGATACAGTATGTGCATGTTGAAAAAAGCATATATGGCCTGCATATATAGCTCATACTTTAACGTTTTCTCCACAAGGAGAAACATTACCCCTTAGACCTCAGTCTAGAGCCTCTCACCTAGCCAAATCAGTTCTCATACTTTGCACTGACGAGGGCCAACAGCCCGAAACACTGTGTCTGCAAATTGAGATTCTGATTTGGCTATTATTCTAAGTCACATTGCACAACTCGTTAAAGGCTTGATTGTGACTTGTAGGATTGCTGCTTCCAATAGGTGGCGCTATAGAGTTCAAGTCCTCTTTTTCTCCGAAGAAGCAATTTGCATACTTTATTTTAGGCACTTTTAATGTGTTATTATTCTTTTAGGGTATGAATTAAAATGGCAACTTATGATTTTGATTGCAATTTAATTAAGAAAACGTTATTGAGTCAATATTGCATGACAGCTGAGTTCAGATAAGTTTTATTTTGAGACATGTTACTTGCTCCCTGAAAACAAAAAAGATTTGCTTGTAGTAATGTATCTGATTGCATTATATACTGTATATTTTTTCCCATTTATAGACTAAGTTCAGATTTTCCATGTCTGCTGTTAAAAGGCTTGTAGGCTCTTCTTGGGTCAAACTTTTTCCACTAATGTCTCTTGGTTTGAATGTTTCTTATACACTGTGTGCAGAATTATTAGGCAAGTTGTATTTTGCAGGATTATTTTTATTATTGATCAACAACTATGTTCTCAATCAACCCAAAAGACTCATAAATATTGAAGCTTAATATTTTTGGAAGTTGGAGTGGTTTTTTTTAGATTTGGCTTTCTTAGGAGGTTATCTGTTTTTGCAGGTAACTATTACTGTGCATAATTATTAGGCAACTTAATAAAAACCAAATATAATCCCATCTCACTTGTTTATTTTCACCAGGTAAACCAATATCCGTGCACACAATTTAGAAATAAACATTTCTAACATGCAAAAACAAAAAACAAAAAAATTAGTGATGAATATAGCCACCTTTCTTTATGATGACACTCAACAGCCTTCCATCCATAGATTCTGTCAGTTGCTTGATCTGTTTTCGATCAACATTGCGAGCAGCAGCCACCACAGCCTCCCAGACACTGCTCCCAGAGGTGTACTGTTTTCCCTCCCTGTAGATCTCACATTTTATGATGGACCACAGGTTCTCTATGGGGTTGAGATCAGGTGAACAAGGGGGCCATGTCATTACTTTTTCTTCTTTTAGACCTTTACTGGCCAGCCACGCTGTGAAGTAGTTGGATGCATGTGATGGAGCATTGTCCTGCATGAAAATCATGTTTTTCTTGAACGATACCGACTTCTTCCTGTACCATTGCTTGAAGAAGTTGTCTTCCAGAAACTGGCAGTAGGTCTGGGAGTTGAGCTTCACTCCATCCTCAACCCGAAAAAGTCCCACAAGTTCATCTTTGATGATACCAGCCCACACCAGTACCCCACCTCCACCTTGCTGGCATCTGAGTCGGAGTGGAGCTCTCTGCCCTTTATTGATCCAGCCTCTGGCCCATCCATCTGGCCCATCAAGAGTCACTCTCATTTCATCAGTCCATAAAACCTTTGAAAAATCAGTCTTAAGATATTTTTTGGCCCATTCTTGACGTTTTATCTTATGCTTCTTGTTCAACGGTGGTCGTTTTTCAGCCTTCCTTACCTTGGCCATGTCCCTGAGTATCTCACACCTTGTGCTTTTTGATACTCCAGTAACGTTGCAGCTCTGAAATATGGCAAAACTGGTGGCGAATGGCATCTTGGCAGCTTCACGCTTGATTTTACTCAATTCATGGGCAGTTATTTTGCGCCTTTTTTGGCCAACACGTTTCTTGCGACCCTGTTGGCTATTTGCCATGAAACGCTTGATTGTTTGGTGATCACGCTTCCAAAGTTTGGAAATTTCAAGACTGGTGCATCCCTCTGCAAGACATCTCACAATTTTGGACTTTTCAGAGCCCGTCAAATCTCTCTTCTGACCCATTTTGCCAAAGGAAAGGAAGTTGCCTAATAATTATGCACACCTTATATAGGGTGTTGATGTTATTAGACAACACCCCTCCTCATTACAGAGATGCACATCACCAGATTTACTTAATTGGTAGTTGGCTCTCAAGCCTATGCAGCTTGGAGTAGGACAACATGTATAAAAAGTATCAAGTGATCAAAATACGCATTTGCCTAATAATTCTGCACGCGGTGTACACTGCTCAAAAAAATAAAGGGAACACTCAAATAACACATCCTACATCTGAATGAATGAAATATTCTCATTGAATACTTTGTTCTGTACAAAGTTGAATGTGCTGACAACAAAATCACACAAAAATCATCAATGGAAATCAAATTTATTAACTGGATTTGGAGTCACCCCCAAAATTAAAGTGGAAAAACACACTACAGGCTGACCCAACTTTGATGTAATGTCCTTAAAACAAGTCAAAATGAGGCTCAGTATTGTGCGTGGCCTCCACGTGCCTGTATGACCTCCCTACAACGCCTGCGCATGCTCCTGATGAGGTTGCGGATGGTCTCCTGTGGGATCTCCTCCCAGACCTGGACTAAAGCATCCGCCAACTCCTGGACAGTCTGTGGTGCAACGTGATGTTGGTGGACGGAGCGAGACATGATGTCCCAGATGTGCTCAATCAGATTCATGTCTGGGGAACGGGCGGGCCAGTCCATAGCTTCAATGCCTTCATCTCGCAGGAACTGCTGACACACTCCAGCCACATGAGATCTGGCATTGTCCTGCATTAGGAGGAACCCAGGGCCAACCGCACCAGCATATGGTCTCACAAGGGGTCTGAGGATCTCATCTCAGTACCTAATGGCAGTCAGGCTACCTCTGGCGAGCACATGGAGGGCTGTGCGGCCCTCCAAAGAAATGCCACCCCACACCATTATTGACCCACTGCCAAACTGGTCATGCTGAAGGATGTTGCAGGCAGCAGATCGCTCTCCACGGCGTCTCCAGACTCTGTCACGTCTGTCACATGTGCTCAGTGTGAACCTGCTTTCATCTGTGAAGAGCACAGGGCGCCAGTGGCGACTTTGCTAATCCTGGCGTTCTGTGGCAAATGCCAAGCGTCCTGCATGGTGTTGGACTGTGAGCACAACCCCCATCTGTGGACGTCGGGCCCTCATACCACCCTCATGGAGTCGGTTTCTAACCTTTTGTGCAGACACATGCACATTTGTGGCCTGTTGCTCCTGTTCCTCCTTGCACAATGGCGGAGGTAGCAGTCCTGCTGCTGGGTTGTTGCCATCCTATGGCCTCCTCCACGTCTCCTGGTGTACTGGCCTGTCTCCTGGTAGCGCCTCCAGCCTCTGGACACTACGCTGACAGACACAGCAAACCTTCTTGCCACAGCTCGCATTGATGTGCCATCCTGGATGAGATGCACTACTTGAGCAACTTCTGTGGGTTGTAGAGTCCGTCTCATGCTACCACGAGTGTGAAATCACAACCAACATTCAAAAGTGACCAAAACATTAGCCAGAAAGCATTGGTACTGAGATGTGGTCTGTGGTCCCCACCTGCAGAACCACTCCTTTATTGAGTGGGTCTTGATAATTGCCAATAATTTCCACCTATTGTCTATTCCATTTGCACAACAGCATGTGAAATTGATTGTCAATCAGTGTTGCTTCCTAAGTGGACAGTTTGATTTCACAGAAGTTTGATTTACTTGGAGTTATATTCTGCTGTTTAAGTGTTCCCTTTATTTTTTTGAGCAGTGTATATTTTCCCTCTGCTTTTTTCACATAAATGGGTCTACCTCAATTTCTTTCCACAAAGTTGGAAGCATAAAATTGTCCAATATCTTGGAACGTTGAAGCATTAAGATTTCCCTTCACTGGAACCAATGAGCTTCACCAGCCATTGAAAAACAGCCCCATAGCGTTATCCCTCCTCCACCAAACTTTACAGTCGGCACAATGCAGTCAGGCAGGTAATGTTCTCCTGCCATTAACCAAACTCAGACTAGTCCATCACATGCCAGACTGAGAAACATGATCCTAAATGCCACAGATCACATTTCAACCGCTCCAGAGCCAGTGATGGCGTGATTAACATCTCTCCATCTGACACTTGCTATTGTGCTCAGTGATGTAAGGCTTGCATGCAGCTGCTCGGTCTTGGAAACCCATGCTATAAAGCCCCCAGCATAGGTTTATGTGCTGATGTTAAAGGGGTTATCCACTGCTCAGACAACCCCTTCTCAATCACAGCTTCCCCCAACTAAAATAATAATACCTGTCCTCAAATCCGGGTGCCGGCGCCGTTCCAGCGGTGTCAGCATTGGCTCTCCCGGGGCTCACCTTATATAACAATGTGGCCCTGTGGCCAATCAACCCTGGCTTTACTCTCCCCTCCTTTAGGCATAACTAACATCTGGAAAAAGTCAGAGATACAGCTGCCCTCTTACTTCCTCCAGATGTCAGTTATATCTTAAGGAGGGGAGTGTGAAGCCAGTACTGATTGGCCACAGGGATCTCGTGACATAATTATGTCATGTGAGCATCGGGAGAGCCAGTGCTGACATTGCTTGAATGCTACTGGCTCCAGTGGTGAGTATAGTTGTTATTATTTTACTTAGAGGAAACAGTGTGATTGAGAAGGGGTTGTCCGAGTAGTGGACAACCCCTTTAATACTTCACATTTAAAGCGCCATGGAATAAATGGTGCTATAATAATAAATAATAATAATACCACTGGTTTCAGTGAGATCTTTACAACGAGCCATTCCATCACAAATGTTAGTGAAGGCAGATGGAATTGTGGTAATGTGACTGAATAAGAAACCTGAATTCAATGATTAAGATGTGTGTCCCAATACTTTTGTCCATATGTTGTATACTCTGATTCCATAACTCTGGAGTTATAAAAACAGTCTAGTTTGTGGTGCTTCACCTGGATCCAGATGGAGTTATTCCCATCTCGGCCATAAAAGCTGAAATAGCAGTAATCCTTTCAAGAGGACCTGTGACCAGATCAAAAGTCTCTCTTGAGTTTTCTGTATTTTGATTCTTTTTTTTTTTTTTAATCCGCCAAATGGTTCCAGAAATATGGACCTTTTATTTATTACTAATTTTTATGGTCTTTACTAAGGGGGTGGTGCTCAAAGGGTAATAATGCAGAGCGGCTTAAATACACGCCCCTAGAGAATCCTGTGAAGCACACCTCCTTGTTAACGACCATAAAAACTAGCACTAAATAAAAAGGCCAATATCTCTAGAATCCTATGGTAGATTTATAAAACAAAAATAAATGGAATACTCTGTGAAGCATCAGAATTGTACTTTTCATTGCCTGCCTTCTTTAGCTACCTTTAAGAAGTGATAAAGCTGGAATAAACATTTTATTGATGTAAAGTAGTAGGTTTTTTCTTTTTATTTTCTTTATTTTAAATATACAATAAAAATGAATTCAGGAAATGTTTATGACACCAATGAGAGAACAATATTAATTATTACGAATGTCTCTTGAAATATTTTACAGAAGAATAAAAAGAGACCAGTAAGCATAGCACAGACTGCCCTCTAGAGGTAAGTTTTTGTAAAATAATTATTAAAGCACTTGGTGAACATTACTCCTAATTTAATTTCATAACTTCAAATAATAACTACTGATCACCAATAACATTTATTTTTTACTTAGCCATGGGGTCACCTTAAAGAAGTTGTCCGCTACTTGGACAACCCCTTCTCATACCCCATGCTTCGCCCCGATAAAATAAAAAAAGCCTCTACTCGCCTCCCGTGCCGGCGCCGTTCCAGTGATGTCAGCACTCGCGGTCCCGGGGCTCTTGTGCGGTGAAATGACACGTGATGCCCGGCGCCCAATCTGCGCTGGCGTCACTGTACCCACCTTCATACGAATTGAACATGAAGAGGAAGTCCGTGATCGGCTGCAGCCCTAACTTTTTAATCAAAAGCAGACACTCGGTCCACAAAAAGTCAGGAATATGTGAATGGCCCCATAGATTATCACAGGTACGAGTCCTGTCCGTGAAAACCACGAATAACACTCATATGAGAACATAAAACTTCTGGATGAGCCCTAACACTGATTATGCCCCTAATTAGTTAATAAGGACCTGTTGGCTCCTGTTGTTTTAGTAAATTCATCTTTTCCTAGAGCTTGTGTGCCGTTCTGCTAGTCGTTCTAGAAACGGACAGAGCGATGTCGCACATTACACCACTGCTCCCATAGAAGTGGATGGAGCGGTGTCACAGGTTATATCACTGCTCACATAGAAGTGAATGGAGCAGGGTCACACATTACACCACTGCTCCCATAAAAGTAGATCGAGCAGGGGGTCACTCAATACACCACTGCTCCCATAGAAGTGGATGGAGCGGTGTCACAGGTTATATCACTGCTCACATAGAAGTGAATGGAGCGGGGGTCACATATTACACCACTGCTCCCATAGAAGTAGATCGAGCAGGGGGTCACTCATTACACCACTGCTCCCATAGAAGTGGATGGAGCGGTGTCACAGGTTATATCACTGCTCACATAGAAGTGGATGGAGCGGTGTCACATATTACACCACTGCTGCTCCCATAGAAGTGGATGGAGTGGTGTCACACATTACACCACTGTTCTCACATAAGTTAATAGAGTAGGGGACACACACATTACACTGCTGCTCCCATAGAAGTGAATGGAGTAGGGGGTCACTAAACCACTGCTCCCATAGAAGTGGACAGAGCGGTATCACACATTACAGCACAGGTCTCATAGAAGTGGATGGAGCAGGGGGTCATACATTACACCACTTCTCCCATTTGCAAACACCCAGAAGGGGAGGAGACATCACACACGTGAGGAGATCGCGCCTACTTTTACTGCAGTCGTAATGTGAGCTAGCAGTACACTAATTTTCATGGCAAATTTCAGCAACTGCTCCCCCTAGTGTTTACAAGTGGAAAATATCAAAACTTTTTAAATTATTTTTCATATTTTACTCTAATGAAAACTAATGTTAATATTTAAAAAAAATAAAAGATTGACAGCTTACATGTTTTCAATTGTTGAAAAAAAAAATTGATGGCACATTCGTTTTTATAACTTGGACCCCTAATGTTCTGATGAGATATTTAATGAAATTTAAATCCCTTTGTGTGTAATAGTAAAGCCGTGCCCCCACAAATGATCTCCACAGCTTCAGATTATAAGCAGAATTACAACACGCACATATGAAATACACTGAAGAGAAATAAGAGCTATCTGTCCCTTTAAATTCAGTGTGTTACTTGACACTGGTCAGCAGCCAATAGGATCGCTGGATTTGAATTTGAAAAAAGTCAACTGTCAATCATCCTCAGTCTGTTACAGGACAGTGAGCGGTGAGGATGGATGTCGGTGAGTGCTCCCATCCCATCATCTGATGGCACTGATTTCACTCAAATTCAAAACAGGAGGGAACACAACGGCTGTCGTCACCTGCCCCTAGGGGGTGCTATCAGCATAATAATGTATATACCTGCTGGTGCACTGTGCTCCCCCTAGTGGCTGCAGGAAAACAGAATTGTATGATAAGGTCACACAGAACACTGATGACAATATTATTTATTGAGGGAATTTTTATGCCTCTATTTTCAATGGGATTAGTGTGCTGGCACTGATAATGGGGCTAAGGCTTTATGAGCTGTTAATGAGGCCAATTTGGCTGTTATTTATAGGAGGTTACCTGTACTTGTGGGCATGAAGAACGGAGAAATACATGTATGCCTTATATCGTTATTTAGGGGGCACCAGTACAATCCAGTGCACCATGTGTTTAACATGTGGTGTTACCGATACTGGTGCCTCTGCTATGAGGAGATTATACAAGCAGCCAGTAAGGGCGATGTTCCATGCTTTCATATTGCCTACATGTCTGAGTGTAATGTGGGTCCGATACCCGGGGGGACGTTCACTATGAATATGTGTGGAAAGCTGCGGTGTTTGTGTTTTTATCAGATCTGTGACTAAATCTTTTTTGTATTCACAGCTTTTCCTATGACTTTTACAGAAGAGGATAGATACAGGACGGCAGCGAGCCGCAGATCTCTGCGGGTCAGCAGCTTTATTATAACCGGACACTCGTCCATCCTATTCTCCATCCTTGATTAATGATAATTAGACCCTCATCGGATTCTGTTTTCTTTAGGACATCTACCTCAGCCAGGAATGTGTCTTTGGACCTGGATATTTCTCATGTGAGATTATTTTTTAAATAAAAATAATTTCCAGATAATCTGAAAATATTGTGCCATTCCTTTAATCCAACATTTGATAATCCAGAGCATCGATTAGTTCAGTGCAGAATTGAAACACAATGTAGATTGAGCAGAAAGTCAGTTAGAAAATAGTTTTCAATAGTAAATTGTATGCTTTCTATGGCGGGAATAATTAAGAATCCAGGAGGTCACGTTGATGTTGGACTAAACAAATTTACCTGTAATTTACAGATTTGATGCCTCTGGACATTGTATGATTGATCCTATTATCTGCTTTTGTTTTCTTTCTAGCTTGTCCCAGAACAAAAGAAGAAAGAGATCAACAACTTCTGATTTACTGCACCAGATTCCTGCCATCGCTGATCTTCAGCATGGATGTCACTGATCATATCGCAGATTATGTTCTGTCCATAGATGTAAAAGAACCTTTCAATAGACAATTGACTGAATCTATTATTTTCTTAGCGACTCATGCCAACCAGCCGTGAAGCTCAGAAGAAATATCTGCCATTTCCTTTGGATGAAGAAAAACCTGAGCCAACATCAATGATGCCAGAGGAGCCGAAAGAAGAGGAGATGAAGGAGGCAATGAAGTATTGGGAGGTAGAAGAAATGGAAGTAGATGAGGCAGAAGACACCAAAAGGAAAGAAGAAGATAAGGCAGAAGACACCAAGGGGAAAGAAGAAGATAAGGCAAAAGACACCAAGGGGAAAGAAGATGATAAGGCAGAAGACACCAAGGGGAAAGAAGAAGATAAGGCAGAAGACACCAAGGGGAAAGAAGAAGATAAGGCAGAAGACACCAAGGCGAAAGAAGAAGATGATGCAGGAGACACCAAGGGGAAAGAAGCTGAGAAAAAATCAGAAGCAAAAGAAGAAAAGAAGAGCAACTGGGCCAGAAGAGTTGAGAACCAACCGTCAGGAAGACACAAGATCCGCCATCAGTCCATCCTCAAATACATCAATACCAACCTCAGAGGAAGGAGGAACATCATCTGGACCATCCTCCTCAAACCAATGAGACGATGATGGACTCTACAGAACCAACATTCCAGCTGTATTACCATCGACAGCTTCAAATATAATACTAATAAAAAGAGTAGACATAAAGTAGTAATTATTAGAATAAAAAGCTCAAAAATGTAGTAAAATCATTATAAAGACTTTTATAATATTAGGAGCAGTAATAGAGTATGTGATATAATAATAGCAGTAACTGTAAGATTAATTGTATAATAAAGGTAGAGACTAGAGATGAGAGTTGTTCTACTCGAACTGTTCGCCAATCTCAAATTCGAGCTGTTTTGGGCGGTGTTCGAGCCGTTCGGCGAACACGAACAATTTGAGAAAAATTCGGCTGTTCGAGGTTATGTTCGATAACTGTTCGTGCACCAAAATCATAACTGGATTTTTTCTCAGTAATGATGAAAATTAATGTTAATACGCAGTTTGAGTGTACAGCGGGGTGGGGGGAGGGGTAGGGGATGGATCTCTGCAGGAACAATGAAGATCTCCATTTTTTTTTCTCTTTCCCGCATTTACAGTGGGGAGGTGCAATCTGTCAGCCTATCAGCAGCGCACACACGGAGCGAAGTGCTTTTTTTCACACAAGCAAGGGCATGTGTCATTGGCAGTGTATGTCACATGTCCTTGCCCTATAAGACCAAGCCATTTTCCCCGTCGCCACCATTTTCTCACTGCTGCAGCTGCGTGTTAGACGGCACCGCTGTTGCTGTGTGCGCTATACCTTGTTAATTTCAAGCCAATTTTCGCACAAATATACAGATAGCTTGGGAGTAGGGAATAGTTGTGATTGCAGTCCTTTTAAGGACTAGGTTACAGCATTTCCTGCGACTTTTATCAGGCAGGTCTGTGCTCTTAAATAGATAGGTTGTGGGAGTAAAGACTAATTGTAATTGGAGTCCTTTTCAGGACTAGGTTACATCAGTTCCTATCAGTTTTTGCCAGGCAGGTCTGTGCCAGTGCTGTGCAAGTTTTTTTCACAGCATTTGGCTGAATCTAGCAAAGCTAATCCTTTTTGGCCTATTGCAGAGTGTGTTAGTCAGTGGAGTAGCCTATCTGTGTTGCAAGATATACCACCTGTGTATAGAATACCAATTTTTTTACTGCACCTAGTGAAGTAAAATCTTTTGGGCATAGCATCATTCTATTAGTCCATCTATACTGACCTCCATCAGGTTGCAAACTGAATCTAATTTTTTTCTGCATCTAGCTCTGAAAAAATATTGGGCTTCTAGCTGTGTGTGGGTCTTGTTCTATTAATCCATCTATACTGACCTCCATCAGGTTGCAAACTGAATATAATTTTTTTCTGCATCTAGCTCTGAAAAAATATTGGGCTTCTAGCTGTGTGTGGGTCTTGTTCTATTAATCCATCTATACTGACCTCCATCAGGTTGCAAACTGAATATAATTTTTTTCTGCATCTACCTCTGAAAAAATATTGGGCTTCTAGCTGTGTGTGGGTCTTGTTCTATTAATCCATCTATACTGACCTCCATCAGGTTGCAAACTGAATATAATTTTTTTCTGCATCTAGCTCTGAAAAAATTTTGGGCTTCTAGCTGTGTGTGGGTCTTGTTCTATTAATCCATCTATACTGACCTCCATCAGGTTGCAAACTGAATATAATTTTTTTCTGCATCTAGCTCTGAAAAAATATTTGGCCTTCTAACAGTGTGTGGGACTTGTTCTATTAGTCCACCTATACTGACCTCCATCAGGTTGCAAACTGAATATATTTTTTTCTGCATCTACCTCTGAAAAAATATTGGGCTTCTAGCTGTGTGTGGGACTTGTTGTATTAGTCCATCTATACTGACCTCCATCAGGTTGCAAACTGAATATATTTTTTTCTGCATCTACCTCTGAAAAAATATTGGGCTTCTAGCTGTGTGTGGGTCTTGTTCTATTAATCCATCTATACTGACCTCCATCAGGTTCCAAACTGAATATAATTTTTTTCTGCATCTAGCTCTGAAAAAATATTTGGCCTTCTAGTAGTGTGTCGGACTTTCTCTATTAGTCCATCTATACTGACCTCCATCAGGTTGCAAATTAAAAATAATTTTTATCTGCATCTACAGTACCTCTGAAAAAATATTTGGGCTTCTAGCTGTGTGTGGGACTTGTTGTATTAGTCCATCTATACTGACCTCCATCAGGTTGCAAACTGAATATATTTTTTTCTGCATCTACCTCTGAAAAAATATTGGGCTTCTAGCTGTGTGTGGGACTTGTTGTATTAGTCCATCTATACTGACCTCCATCAGGTTGCAAACTGAATATATTTTTTTCTGCATCTACCTCTGAAAAAATATTGGGCTTCTAGCTGTGTGTGGGACTTGTTGTATTAGTCCATCTATACTGACCTCCATCAGGTTGCAAACTGAATATATTTTTTTCTGCATCTACCTCTGAAAAAATATTGGGCTTCTAGCTGTGTGTGGGACTTGTTGTATTAGTCCATCTATACTGACCTCCATCAGGTTGCAAACTGAATATAATTTTTTTCTGCATCTAGCTCTGAAAAAATATTGGGCTTCTAGCTGTGTGTGGGTCTTGTTCTATTAATCCATCTATACTGACCTCCATCAGGTTGCAAACTGAATATAATTTTTATCTACATCTACCTCTGAAAAAATATTGGGCTTCTAGCTGTGTGTGGGTCTTGTTCTATTAATCCATCTATACTGACCTCCATCAGGTTGCAAACTGAATATAATTTTTTTCTGCATCTAGCTCTGAAAAAATATTGGGCTTCTAGCTGTGTGTGGGTCTTGTTCTATTAATCCATCTATACTGACCTCCATCAGGTTGCAAACTGAATATAATTTTTTTCTGCATCTAGCTCTGAAAAAATATTTGGCCTTCTAGCAGTGTGTGGGACTTGTTCTATTAGTCCACCTATACTGACCTCCATCAGGTTGCAAACTGAATATATTTTTTTCTGCATCTACCTCTGAAAAAATATTGGGCTTCTAGCTGTGTGTGGGACTTGTTGTATTAGTCCATCTATACTGACCTCCATCAGGTTGCAAACTGAATATATTTTTTTCTGCATCTACCTCTGAAAAAATATTGGGCTTCTAGCTGTGTGTGGGTCTTGTTCTATTAATCCATCTATACTGACCTCCATCAGGTTGCAAACTGAATATAATTTTTTTCTGCATCTAGCTCTGAAAAAATATTTGGCCTTCTAGTAGTGTGTCGGACTTTCTCTATTAGTCCATCTATACTGACCTCCATCAGGTTGCAAATTAAAAATAATTTTTATCTGCATCTACAGTACCTCTGAAAAAATATTTGGGCTTCTAGCTGTGTGTGGGACTTGTTGTATTAGTCCATCTATACTGACCTCCATCAGGTTGCAAACTGAATATATTTTTTTCTGCATCTACCTCTGAAAAAATATTGGGCTTCTAGCTGTGTGTGGGACTTGTTGTATTAGTCCATCTATACTGACCTCCATCAGGTTGCAAACTGAATATATTTTTTTCTGCATCTACCTCTGAAAAAATATTGGGCTTCTAGCTGTGTGTGGGACTTGTTGTATTAGTCCATCTATACTGACCTCCATCAGGTTGCAAACTGAATATATTTTTTTCTGCATCTACCTCTGAAAAAATATTGGGCTTCTAGCTGTGTGTGGGACTTGTTGTATTAGTCCATCTATACTGACCTCCATCAGGTTGCAAACTGAATATATTTTTTTCTGCATCTAGCTCTGAAAAAATATTGGGCTTCTAGCTGTGTGTGGGACTTGTTGTATTAGGCCATCTATACTGACCTCCATCAGGTTGCAAACTGAATATATTTTTTTCTGCATCTACCTCTGAAAAAATATTTGGGCTTCTAGCTGTGTGTGGGTCTTGTTCTATTAATCCATCTATACTGACCTCCATCAGGTTGCAAACTGAATATAATTTTTTTCTGCATCTAGCTCTGAAAAAATATTGGGCTTCTAGCTGTGTGTGGGTCTTGTTCTATTAATCCATCTATACTGACCTCCATCAGGTTGCAAACTGAATATAATTTTTTTCTGCATCTAGCTCTGAAAAAATATTTGGCCTTCTAGCAGTGTGTGGGACTTGTTCTATTAGTCCACCTATACTGACCTCCATCAGGTTGCAAACTGAATATATTTTTTTCTGCATCTACCTCTGAAAAAATATTGGGCTTCTAGCTGTGTGTGGGTCTTGTTCTATTAATCCATCTATACAGACCTCCATCAGGTTGCAAACTGAATATAATTTTTTTCTGCATCTAGCTCTGAAAAAATATTTGGCCTTCTAGTAGTGTGTCGGACTTTCTCTATTAGTCCATCTATACTGACCTCCATCAGGTTGCAAATTAAAAATAATTTTTATCTGCATCTACAGTACCTCTGAAAAAATATTTGGGCTTCTAGCTGTGTGTGGGACTTGTTGTATTAGTCCATCTATACTGACCTCCATCAGGTTGCAAACTGAATATATTTTTTTCTGCATCTACCTCTGAAAAAATATTGGGCTTCTAGCTGTGTGTGGGACTTGTTGTATTAGTCCATCTATACTGACCTCCATCAGGTTGCAAATTGAATATAATTTTTTTCTGCATCTAACCCAGCCAATAGTTTTGGCCTAATACCACAGTTTGGCCACTCAGCTCTGCTCGGTTACCATCCATTGTTTTTTTGTGCAAACAACTCCAGAGTTGTGAATTAGTTAACCACCAAAATGAGTGGAAAAAGGCCTGCTGCTGGTGGAAAGGGGAATAGGCGTGTTGGGAAGGGGAAAAAAGGTTGTGTCCGTGGGGTAGGTGTTAAAGCAACAGTAACATCTGCAGAAGAAAGACCATCTTCCAGCCAAACTAAAATGTCTACTTCTTTTAGCGGACAATGTGATAAGATCCCTTTCTTACGGCCACGCCAATCGCTACAAATTCCAGATGAGGCACAAAAACAGCAGGTGCTTCAACGGATATCAAGTGCTCCTTTAAGTGGGCTCTCCTCCACATCAACTTCAACATCACAAATACTCCAGTCCTCAAAGGTGTCACCCAAATCGCACTTGCTTCCTCACAGCTCCCAAATCTCCAGCTGCCCGTCTGAGTATGAGGTAGAACAGATGGTTGAGTCTGCAGAGCTGTTTACTCATACTATAGCCTGGGAATCAGAGGTCGACTCCAGTGCTTCTGTGAATCCAGACGAGGAAATGATCTGCACTGATGCCCAGAATCTTTATGAGTCGGATCCAGGACCAGACGCAGAAGGTTCTGACCATAATGTAGACCCTCATTCCCAAACTGTAACTCCTGTTGGTGGAGACAATGAGGAAGACGATGATAAGACTCAAATACCTGATTGGAGCGACAACTTTAGTTTTTTGTCAGGGCAGGAACAGGTTGGCTCTGAGGACGACGGGTGTGATAACACACAGGGTGATGATGATGAGGTTGGAGATCCCACTGACTGTCAACCCACAGTCAGCCAAGAGATGAGGTCAGCAGAGGAGGTGGAGGAAGATGCTAGTGACGACGAGGTCAAGTTGCGCCTTCCTGGACAGAGACGTAGTACTGGAAGCACGTCAACAACTGCATCCTCAAACACAACTCTGCCTCTCACCACAAGTCGTGGTGGCTCTTCAGGTCGCATGGGTGCTAAGCCTTGCATAGCCTGGGCATTTTTTCAGATCGATAAAGATGACCCAACTCGTGTTATCTGTAACATTTGTCAGCAAAAGCTAAGTAGAGGCCAAAAAATACATAGTTTGAGTACTTCATGCATGAACCAGCACATGGACATGAAGCATAAGTTGCAGTGGGAAGCTCAGTGTGCTACAATGCGGCCTAGCCGGCCGGGCCAACCACCGTCTGCCATATCTTGTGCATCCGCGGCCTCTTCATCCTCTGTGACTGGGGGGACAGCAGTCACACCTGTTTTGGGGCGCAGACCTGCCACCTCTTTACCCGCAACAGCCAGCGTGATTGGCAGGTCATCATTTTCTTTGGAGGTGGGAACACCAGCTGGTGTTGAGCGCTGTCCGACATCGATAGCACCACCTTTGGATCAAGGCAACCTAACATGTCCGCCTGCATCTTCCTCACAGACCGGCAGTTTGCCGGGGACACCCTTATCAACCCCGTCTAAGCACAATAGCCAGCCCTCGGTCCCTCAGATGTGGACAAGTAAAAGACCATTTCCTCCTAGCCATGAGAAAGCTAAGAGGTTGAATTTCACCATCTGCAAGCTCTTGGCTACAGAAATGCTGCCTTTCCGCCTGGTGGACACAGAGGATTTTCGAGACCTTATGTCCGTCGCAGTGCCCCAGTACCAGATGCCCAGTCGGCACTACTTCTCAAAGAAAGGTGTGCCTGCGCTCCACCAGCATGTCGCACACAACATCACCGCTTCTTTGAGAAACTCTGTGTGTGACAGGGTGCATTTCACCACAGACACTTGGACGAGTAGGCATGGACAGGGGCGTTACATGTCGCTGACTGGGCACTGGGTAACTATGGTGACAGCAGGACAAGGGGCTGCTGTCCAAGTCTTGCCGTCCCCACGAGTTGTGCGTCAATCCTCTTTATGTCAAAGTTCCTCCACTGCTTCTGCCTCCTCAACCTCCTCTCGGTCTTCCACCTGCACCCAAAGCCTGTCTGGTCATGCCACAAGCTTTCTAACTGCGCAGAAGGGATCCTGCACACCTCCTTACTATGCTGGCAGTAGGGCTCAACGTCATCAGGCGGTTTTTACATTGAAATGTCTGGGAAATGTGAGTCACACAGCTGAGGAGTTGTGGTCAGCTCTTTAGAACCAATTTCATGAATGGTTGTCTCCACTGGACCTGAAACCAGGGAAGGCCGTGTGCGACAATGCTGCAAACCTGGGTGCGGCCCTTCGCCGGGGCAATGTCACACACGTGCCTTGTATGGCTCACGTGTTGAACCTGGTTGTCCAGCAATTTTTAGCCCACTATCCCAGACTAGATGGCCTTCTGCAGAGGGCACGGTCGCTGTGTGCTCACTTCCGCCGTTCGCATCCCGCAGCTCAGCGACTTACATCTCTACAGAAGTCGTTGGGCCTGCCACTTCACCGGCTAAAATGCGATGTGCCTACTCGGTGGAATTCAACTCTGCACATGTTGCAGCGACTGTGGCAGCACCGACAAGCCCTGGTGCAATACGTTCTGACGTATAGCCTGGGCCAACGAGATTCAGAGGTGGGGCAAATCACGCTGGAGGAGTGGTCTCAGATCAGGGACCTATGCACCCTTCTGCACAGTTTTGAAATGGCGACGAAGATGTTTAGTGCTGACGATGCCATTATCAGCATGACTATTCCGGTGATTTACATGCTGGAGCACATGTTAAACAGAATTCGGAGTCAGGTGGTGGCACAAGAGGAGGTGGAGGAAGTAGAGGAGGAGGAGTTGTATGCGGAAGGGCTAACATCTGCAAGGTCCAGACGGTCGGCAGCACCAAGGCGGCAGGCATGTGAGGGTGGGGGAGATGGTTTTACCAGGGCGCATGGTAGCAGCCAAACTAGTGAGGAAGGTGCAGGAGCCCAGGAAGAAGTGGAGGACGAACTGATGGAAGACTCATCAGATGAGGGAGACCTTGATCACATTTCTGTTGTGCGAGGTTGGGGGGAGAGGACAGAGGAAGGAAGCATGATTGTTACCTCGCCACCAACACAACAGGGACTTGGTGCTCCTGGATGCGCAACACACATGAGTGCCTTCTTGCTGCACTACCTGCAACATGACCCTCGAATTGTGAGAATTAGAAATAATCCTGACTACTGGGTTGCCACACTGTTAGATCCCCGGTACAAAAGTAAATTTGCAGAAATTATTCCTGCCATAGAAAGGGATGCACGCATGCAGGAGTATCAGCAGAGACTGTTGCAGAATCTTACATGTGCTTTTCCACAAAATACCAGTGGTGCACGTAGTGAATCTCACAGTTCCAACTTGCCAACCGTGGGACCGTCAAGTGTTCAGCACTCAAACCGTAACAGAACCACAGTATCTGCTAGTAACATCAATTTTGCGGAATCATTTCACCACTTTTTTAGCCCATCCTTTGCAAGGCCACAGGAGACAAGAAGTCTGACACATAGTCAACGCCTAGAGACGATGGTACAGGAGTATCTCCAAGTAAACATTGAAGCCACGACTGTGTCACTGGACCCTTGCTCTTTTTGGGCTTCCAATCTGGATAAATGGCCGGAGCTAGCCACTTACGCCTTGGAGATCTTGTCATGCCCCGCAGCCAGCGTTCTGTCTGAACGTGTGTTCAGCGCTGCTGGTGGTGTGCTGACAGATAAGCGCACGCGGCTCTCCACTGATAATGTAGACAGACTCACGTTCATAAAGATGAACAAATCATGGATCCGAAACGACTTTTCTACCCCTGTGTCATCCTGGGGAGAGTAAAAGCTTGATGATTGGTTAAAATCACCCTACCAACCGTTTTAAGCTTTCAAATTACTAATCATGTTTATCTGTATCTTGACTGGAAAATAATTTGGGCTTTGTAGCAGTGTGCAGCACTGATCCTATTAGGCCATCTATACTAAAGCTTCACCAGATTTAAAATTAAAAATAATTTTTAGCTGCATCTAGCCCGGAAAATAATTTTGGGGCTCCGAGATGCGCAAGACACATAAGTGCCTTCTTGCTGCACTACCTGCAGCATGACCCTCATATTGTCAGAATTCGAAGTAATCATGACTACTGGGTTGCCACACTCTTAGATCCCCCAAACTTTTCGATCAACCTTTTCATTTTAATAAAGACCAAAAAAATGGTCATTTTTGAAATTATAAGCATTAGCAGGTTGTTAGAAACTGAAATCAAACAGTTTTCAACTCAAAACTTTATTCTAGGTGATGTTACATTTTCACATAGGACCCCTTGTTCGAAAGGAGCTTCTGAACTCTCTCGTCCATTGAATTTGTCAGGTTTTGGATGGTTTCTGCTTCAATTGTTTTGCATGAGGACAGAATACCCTCCCAGAGCTGTTGCTTAGATGTGAACTGCCTCCCGCCATCATAGACACTCCTTTTAATGATGCTCCAAAGGTTCTGAATGGGGTAGAGGTCAGGGGAGCATGGGGGTCACACCATAAGTTTGTCCCCTTTTATGCCCATATCAGCCAGAGATGCAGATGTTTTATGTGCAGCATGAGATGGTGCATTATCATGCAGAAAAATGATCTTGCTGTGAAATACACGGTTCTTCTTCTTGAACCATGGCAGGAAGTGCTGTTTGAGAAAATCCACATACATTATGGAGTTCATCTTTAGCGCCTTCAGGGATCCTAAAGGGGCCGACAATCTCTCTCCCCATGATTCCAGCCCAAAACATTACTCCACCTCCTCCTTGTTGGCGCTGTAGCCGTGTTTGCGTGGGGTGTCCATCAACCAGCCATCCTCCACTCCATCCATCTGGACCATCGAGCGCTGCACGGCACTCATCCGTGAACAAAACTGTTTTGAAATCAGTCTTCATGTAATGTTTGGCCCACTGGAGCCGTTTCTGCTTGTGTGAAGTGGATAGAGGAGGTCGACAGGATGTCGTATGCACAGCTGCAAACCTCTGAAGGACCCTGCATCTTGTTGTTCGGGGGACGTTGGAGGCACAAGCAGCTTCAAAAACTTGTCTGCTGCTATGACAAGGCTTTTTTGCCGCTGCTCTTTCAACCTGACGTAATTGCCTGTAGGAAAGAGTCCTCAATTTGCCCTTATCAGCACGCACACGTGTGTACTGTGAATCAGCTACATACTTCTTGATTGCCAAGACACTTCATCCTGATCATCGCACAATGTTGATTGTAGTCATGCCTTGACCTAAACACTCCACAATTTGTTGCTGTTAGAACCTTGCTGTTAGGTTTTTTTTCCTTTGCTGGTCACATGACCTTGTTGGCCTATTTAATCCTGCTCCGCCCTTCTGGCTTTGCTGGACTGCATTGTATATCTACTTTCTAGCTAGCCTGTGCTCTGTATCTAACTCTGTTAGTTTGCTTGGTCTACGGACCTCTATGTTCTATCTATTTTGTTTGTTCGTCTGTCTGCTACTATTTCTGTTAGGAGGTGTCCCATATTCCTCCCAGTCCTTAGTACTTGTAGGGATTCCCTCCCCACATCTATAGGTCTCCGTACAGACTAGATTAGGACTTTAGCAGGTCTGATCGCAGGATCAGGTTCCCTGTTACATCGTAGGGATTCAGCTGAGTCCTATAGTAGGGACAGATCTCCTCTCTTTCCTTAGCTTTGGTAGCAGAACATAACAGTAAGTCCAGCCAGCAAATTCTCTAAGGAAAGATTTTTCTGTTCCATCATGGTGTCGGTTCAGGATTTGGCTCATCGCCTGCAGGGACTCTCTCTGGAGGTGGCCGAGCTCCGTCAGCACGTGAGTAACTGTCCTGGAGCACATTTCTTGGAGCCTAAGGTATGTTTGCCGGATTTATTTTTTGGTGAACACCGAGAATTTTTTTCATTTAAAAATGCTTGCTTATTGTATTTTCGTTTGAGACCTAAGTCCTCTGGGGATGAATCCCAGCGCGTAGGGTTCATAATGTCACTTTTGCGCAAAGAGCCTCAGGAGTGGGCCTTTTCTTTGCAACCTAGTGATTCATGCTTCAGATCAGTGGATAGTTTTTTTTCTGCTTTGGGACTATTATATGATGATCCTGACCGTGTCGCATCAGCTGAGACTGAGTTGAGACGTTTAAAACAAGGATCAGGTAATGTGGAAAAATATTGTACACATTTTCGTCGTTGGTCCACTCAAACAGGGTGGAACGATTCTGCTCTGAAAAGTCTATTTCTTGCTGGGCTCAGTGAAAGGGTTAAAGACCTGCTAATTGCTTATCCTACACCTGAGGATTTGCAACAGGTTATGCAATTAGCTATACGGTTGGATAGAAGACTGCGTGCTAGGGTTAATGAGAGCAAATCCTCTGCTATGTCAGTTTCTGGTTATGATAATGTGTGTACTAACAGTGGTGAACCGATGGAGATTGGATCGGTGGCACCTCGCTCTCAAGAAAAAGACCGTCGTTTTTCGGAAGGCTTGTGTTTCTATTGCGGAAAATCTGGTCATTTGATTAAAGGCTGTGAGCTTCGTATGAAGAAAGAAAAAAAAATGGTCAGTCACGCCCGTATTGCCTGTTTAAATTCCAAGGGTATATTTTTAGCTGCTTCCACGATTGCTCAGGAAAAATTAATGGAATTTCGGGTGTTTGTTGATTGCGGGTCTACACTGAATGTAATTGATGGGGGATTCGTGGAAAAACTCAATTTAAAACCTGAACCTTTATCATCCCCCATTGCTGTGGTTTCTGTGGATGGTTCCCCTTTGAAGAATATTACTCTCAAGGTCAGTGAATTTCCTCTCACTATTAATGGTGTTCACCATGAGAAATTGGATTTGGTAGTGTTGAATAACTTGCCTTCTCCAGTAATATTGGGTTTGCCCTGGTTAAAATTTCACAATCCTGTACTGGATTGGTCTACCAGTGAAATTAAATCCTGGAGCCATAAATGTTATGACAAGTGTTGTAACGGGCGTATTGCAGCTTTGGATAGGGGAGAATTGCCTGTTCCTATTCAGGATTTTTGGAGAGTTTTTTCTGAGAAAGAATCGCAGGTTTTGCCTCCCCATAGAGACTATGATTGTTCTATTGAATTTGTCCCTGGAGCGACTCTTCCTAAGAGTCGTTTATTTAACCTTACTATTCCTGAGAGGAAGGCTTTGGAGGAATACATACAGACAAGCTTGGCCGCCGGTCACATTAGGCCCTCTAAGTCTCCTGTGGCGGTTGGATTTTTTTTTGTAAAAAAAAGGACGGCGGTTTACGTCCTTGTCTGGATTTTCGTGAGATTAACAAAATTACGGTACGCAATCCTTACCCACTGCCATTGATTCCTGATCTGTTTAACCAGTTATTGGGGGCCAAGTGGTTCTCTAAAATTGACCTTAAGGGGGCATACAATCTGTTGCGCATGAAGGAGGGTGATGAATGGAAGACTGCTTTTAACACTCCTGTGGGTCATTTTGAGAATCTGGTTATGCCTTTTGGTCTTACTAATGCTCCTGCATTTTTTCAGAATCTGATTAATGACATCCTTAGACCTTTGATCGGTAAAAATGTGGTTGTGTATTTGGATGACATTTTGATTTATTCGCCAGATCTGGAGTCTCATTGGCGGAGCGTGCGTGAGGTATTACAGTTATTAATGGACAATTCGCTTTTTGCTAAGCTGGAGAAATGTGAGTTCGCTGTACAGAGAATTAGTTTTTTGGGCTACATTATCTCCAGCAAAGGTTTTGAGATGGATCCGGTTAAGGTTCAGGCTGTGCAGGAATGGCCTAGGCCTATTGGTTTGAAATCGATACAGAGGTTTTTGGGTTTCGCCAATTACTATAGAAAATTCATAAAAAAATTTTCTAGTATTGTCAAACCTCTGACTGATCTCACCAGGAAAGGTGCTGATGCGGTTCAGTGGTCTTCTGAGGCCATTGAAGCTTTTGTGTATCTCAAAGAGAGGTTCACCTCTGCTCCCATCCTTATGCAGCCTGATGTTACTAGGCCGTTTTTGGTTGAGGTTGATGCTTCCTCTGTGGGGGTTGGCGCAGTATTGTCTCAGGATAACGGGGATGGATTACATCCCTGTGCCTTTTTTTCAAAAAAATTTTCGGAGACTGAATTGAATTACGATATTGGTAATCGGGAATTATTGGCTATTAAACTCGCATTTGAACACTGGCGCCACTTCTTGGAAGGTGCGGAATTTCCCGTTCAGGTTCTTACGGATCATAAAAATCTGATATATCTTGATGCTGCCAAGCGCCTGAATGCCCGTCAGGCTAGGTGGGCACTGTTTTTCTCGCGGTTTAATTTCTCCGTTACTTACATCCCTGGTACTAAGAATGTTAAGGCGGATGCCTTGTCTCGCAGTTTTTCTCCCATAGTCGGTGCTGAGAAAGAGGAAAACATTTTACAAGAAGGTGTTGTGATAGCTGCTTTAGACTCCGTTTTGGAAGATGAGATTCTTAAAGCTCAGGAGAATGCCCCATCTAACACTCCTCATGGGAGGTTGTTTGTGCCTGGGACCTTTAGGAGAGATTTGTTTGTTGAGTGTCACGAATCTCGGTTGGCAGGTCATCCCGGAATCTCTGAGACCAAGAGACTGGTGGGTCGCAGTTTTTGGTGGCCTGGATGGCAGAAGGAAGTCATTAAGTGGGTGCGCCAATGTACTATATGTGCTAGATCTAAGTCCTCACATACTCCTGCTGCGGGGTTGCTTTGTCCTTTGGAGGTCCCCAGTGCTCCTTGGACACATTTGGCTATGGACTTTATAACTGACCTTCCCCCCTCTGAGGGTTTTACTGTCATCTGGGTGGTCGTGGACCGTTTTAGCAAGATGTGTCACTTGGTTCCCTTCGTCAAACTGCCCTGCGCTAAAACTCTCGCTAAGGCCTTTGTCAAGGAAATTGTCAGACTTCATGGCGTTCCTACTGACATTGTTTCTGATAGGGGTCCTCAGTTCGTGGCTCGTTTTTGGCGTGCCTTTTGTGACAGGTTGGGAATTCATTTGTCGTTTTCGTCCGGATATCATCCTGAATCTAATGGCCAGACAGAAAGGAAAAACCAGGATGTTGAGCAGTTCTTGCGTTGTTTTGTGGCAGACAATCAAGAGGGGTGGTCTGAGTTTCTGCCACTTGCCGAATTTGCTCTGAACAATCATACATCTTCTTCTGCTGGTTGTTCGCCTTTTTTTTGTTGTTCTGGGAGACATCCGTCGTTTGGGTCGTTCTCCAAGTTGGGTTCTGCCGTGCCTGAGGAGGAGAATTTTTCCGGTGATTTGGAAAGAGTTTGGACGGATGTGCGTGGTAATCTTCAGGAGGCCAACAGAAAATCTAAAGACTACTTTGATAGGAAACGACAGGAGGTTTTGTTCGCTGTTGGTGACATGGTTTGGTTGTCCTCTAGGAATCTGCGGTTGAGGATTCCTTCTAAGAAATTGGGTCCCAAGTTTGTAGGGCCCTTTAAGGTGCTTCAGGTTGTCAACCAATCTGCTGTTAGGTTGGAGGTTCCTACCTCCTGGAGAATTAATCCGGTCTTTCATGTCTCTCTGTTAAAAAAAGCTGTTGTGTCGGATGGTGACGCCTCTGCCTCTGTTCCTCCGGTGGTGGAGGACGGGGAATATGAAATTTCTCGCATCCTTGACTCTAGACGGTATAGAGGTAGTTTGCAGTATCTTGTGGCCTGGAAAGGTTTCGGACCCGAGGATAACTCTTGGGTGAGGTCAGATGATGTTTCCGCGTCCAGACTTATCAGAGCGTTTCACAGGAGATTTCCTGATAAGCCTGGTCCTAGGGGATCCGGAGGATCCTCTTAGAAGGGGGGGTACTGTTAGAACCTTGCTGTTAGGTTTTTTTTCCTTTGCTGGTCACATGACCTTGTTGGCCTATTTAATCCTGCTCCGCCCTTCTGGCTTTGCTGGACTGCATTGTATATCTACTTTCTAGCTAGCCTGTGCTCTGTATCTAACTCTGTTAGTTTGCTTGGTCTACGGACCTCTATGTTCTATCTATTTTGTTTGTTCGTCTGTCTGCTACTATTTCTGTTAGGAGGTGTCCCATATTCCTCCCAGTCCTTAGTACTTGTAGGGATTCCCTCCCCACATCTATAGGTCTCCGTACAGACTAGATTAGGACTTTAGCAGGTCTGATCGCAGGATCAGGTTCCCTGTTACATCGTAGGGATTCAGCTGAGTCCTATAGTAGGGACAGATCTCCTCTCTTTCCTTAGCTTTGGTAGCAGAACATAACAGTTGCTTCTCAGCAGCCGACACATCCTTTTTCTTTCCCATTTTGGCAGAAAATGTAGGCTGCTTAATAATGTGAGAGAGCCTTCTTAAGTAGTCTTGCCTTTCATTGGACACACCTGCCAAACTAATTAGCACAGGTGTCTGCAATTGCTTACAGTGATATAAAGAGCCCTGACACACATCACCATCAATGAGTTTAACTGACAAACAAACAAATTCTTCCCTTATCACTCCTAAACACTTTTTGCATAATAATTTGGAACGCAGTGTACATGTGCTTTTCCACAAAACACCAGCGGTTCACGTAGTGAATCTTACAGTTCTAACTTGCCAACCGTGGTCTGTATGGAGTTGTTCAATAAAGGGCCCAAAATTAAGATAACATAGATGGGAGAGGTCTCTATGAATAGGAATTCCTAAGTATTTGATACCCTGTGAGGGACAGGCAAAGGGAAAGTTGGACTGGATGGAATCCTATATGGATTTGGGGAGGGAGACATCGAGGGCCTCAGACTTCGCTGCATTGATTTTAAAATTTGACCATGTAACAAAGTGATCTATTTCAGCCATAACAGCAGGGATGGATATATGTGATTGAGTGATATATACTAGGACATCATCAGCAAATAGAGAGCACTTGTACTCGGTGCCTCCCACCTCAATCCACCTAATATTGGGGTTATGGCGAATTGATGAGAGCAGGTGCTCCGTCACTAGGATGTATAAGAGAGGGGACAGAGGACATCCCTGCCTTGTCCCATTGGTGATTGTGAAAGGTGATGAAAATGTTCTGACGCACCCCCTGGGCCTTGGGACACCCGGAGCCGGACCCTTTTTGGTGGATGCTGGTGGTTGTAGTCTTCGTGGCGGCGACCCGGTTCCGTGGCTCAGGGCGGTCAAACCAGTGGCGGAACTATTTATGTGGTTTTGATGTTTAAATGTCCGACTACGCCACCCGTGGATTGCGGTCAGAGTGAACCGCTGCTACAGGGCAGACCGCTGAGGCTGGTGTTGTGGGTGCAGCAGAGCGTAGCATAACTCCCCACGGGAGGAGTATAGCCTCAGGGCAGTGTATGCGGAGGATGGGGGTGATGGTGCAGGGCAGCAGCAGTAACGACACGGAGTCAGTGATGCAGTCCAGGGCCTTTACTCACAGTTCTTATTATCCAGACCACGTCTGCAGGTAACGGCTGCCCACGTCGTACTGTGCTCACCAGGTGAGGGGCTCAGACAACTCCCAGATAACTTTGGAGCACTTCACAGGACCCCCTTTGTGTGTCCTTTGTTTGGCCTTTCTTACCAACACTTCTGTCCGGCTGCCTCGGGCCTTCTCTTGGTAAACTTGGCGCCAGTTTCCCTGACCCTATGTGGTGCCTTCCTAGCGGGTGTAGCGAGGGGCTGCGCCACATAAAATGTCAGAGCCTCCGGTTTCTAGCTGAGGGTCGTTTCCTGCCTCCACTAGTTCGGGGACCGGTCTCCCCCTTTGGCCTGACCCCTCCACGCAGGTGGATTCGGGCGTGCGGTGGCGACTCGCCCGTCCGCACCCCTGGGATCCCTTCATTCCTCGTTCCTGGAGCCTTCTCCGCTCCTCTTCCTTCCTTCTCCCTCTTCCAGGCCTGGGCCTCTGTTACTAGGCCCGCCTCCGGAGCAGAGCTCATGCAGAGCCCCTGCTCCCTGCCACTTCTGCTCAGACTTCTCTGCACTGAACTAAGATGGTGCCCACCTTTTATACTCCCTTCTCAATGCACCCAGGAACTGCTTCCTCCCTGCTCCTGCACTACAGGGTTCCCCTTCCTCAGTGTTCCCTCCCCCCACTCCAGCCAGGGACAGGGACTGTCGTGCCCATCTCAGGGGCATATTGGTCGCCCTGCCCCACGGCAATGTGGTGTAATGCATGCAGGTGTCGGGTCCTGATCCACACTCCATCCTTACCTGAGAGTGAGATATCACACCTCTGGGTGAGGTGCAATACGTCTGTAGCAACCGAGCCCTCAGGGTGCTACAGTTCCATTTATCTTCAGCCTAGGTGACGTATTGCGATACAGGGCCGTGATTTTGGCTATAAAAGGGTCCCCTAGACCCCTACCCCAAGCTTTTTAAGAGAATCATATATGGCGTGCCAGGAGACTCTATGGAATGCTTTCTCAGCATCCAACGAGAGTATCTAATTACAAATTTTTAACTGCATCTAGCCCAGGAAATACTTTGTGCCTAGTAGCAGTGTCTGCTAGTCAGCGGATTATCCCGGCTGTTAAGCAAGCTACACCACCTGTAGTTTGGACGCTTAATTTTTTCAAAGGAAATGATTCGGGACCATGGGATACTTAGTGAAGAGCATCAGGAGGCACCCCAAGGCATAGGGGCTGGGACTGGCAGTAGGATGCCTTGCGGTGGACAGCCGAGCTCGATCCTTATAAAAGCTTTTTAACTGCAGCAGCTTTAGTGGACGCTACTGGAGCTGGAATTACGCGGCTGCTGGCATGAGACTTGCCCTCCAATAGATCCTTGAAAATGGATTTAAAGTGTATTCATTCAAATTAGAGAGACAATTTAAATTAAAAAGCTTAGAGCTGCCTCCACCACAGGGGGGCTCGCTCGACCCACCAGCGGACAGGCACCAGTATTGGGAGAGGGGGGCTGGCCGTCAGGGTTCACCGCGGCTCTGGCACAAACCCGGCGACACGGAGGTGGCACGGGCAGGAGCGGACTGGCCGTGTCGGCTTCTCACTTTTTGGATTTTAGAAGGGCATGACATGCCTATATCTGTGTCTCCCCCTCCTTTTACTCCTCCACCTCTTTTATTTTCGCATGACTATATGTACTTGTCACTTTTCCATGTGTTAGTTATGTCTTCTGAGCAGTTTGTCAGCTTTTGGACACCTTTGAAGGTGTTTTCTATGTGTTTCTATGTGTTTTTGTTTGCTTGCCATTGGTTTTAATGGTGTTCGAAGGTGTTCGACGAACAGTTCGACGAACAGTTCGGCGAACACACGGGTGTTCGACGAACCGAACCGAACTCGAACACTACGGGGGTGGCTCAACACTAGTAGAGACATAAAAATAACATCAGCAGGTTTGATCCAGGGTTCTAGGACTGATCGCCTTTTCCCGGGGTCAAGAAGGAATTTCCCCCCTGAGACATTAATTGGCTGAATGTGTCCAGGGGTTTTTGCCTTCTTCTGGATCAACAGCTTTAGGAATAAGGACCTAGGTATTAGTAAGATTTATAGTAGAATTATCACTAGTGGAATAATAATATAATATAGTTTAAAGTGTAATATTATTGGTCATAAAACAGTAATAATTTCACTAGTAGAGTAATAATATAATTATACTACAATATTAAAAATAAAATATTAATATTTATTAACATTTGAATAGGTATTAGGAAATTTGATCCAGGGTTCTAGGACTGATCGCCTTTTCCCGGGGTCAAGAAGGAATTTTTCCCCTATGACATAAATTGGCCGAATGTGTCTAGGTTTTTTTTGCCTTCTTCTGGATCAATAGCAATTAGTAGGATCTAATTAATAGTAAATAGAGAAATAATAGAAATATTAGTAACAATAATCATAATATTAGTAACAGTGAGTAAAAAAAAAATAGAAATAAATATTTAAAAAAAAATAGTGATAGTAATAAAATAACAATATAAATTATAATAGTATAGCATTATTAGAAATAGTATAATAATAGCATAGTACATTATTAGGCATCAGCTGGTTTGATCCAGAGTTTTAGGACTGACTGCTTGTTCCCGGGATCAAGAAGGAATTTTTCCCCTTGACACAAATTGGCTTAATGTGTCCAGGGGTTTTTGCCTTCTTCTGGATCAACAGCTTTAATTCTAGGGATCCCATCGTACTAGAGTAATACTAAGAATAGCAATAATAAGTATAACAATATTGTGATAGTAATGAATAGATTATGAGGATAATAATGAGAATAGTATAAATACAATAAATAGGTTAGTTTGTTAGTGTAGGGCCTCATCTGATGAGGTCGCCTTGTCGTTGGCAGATGGGCTTGAACAATTTGATCAGAATGTGCACTAAGAACCTCAAATTTATCCGTTTAATAAATAAGGAAGTAATAAATGACATAATATTATAAATATAACTTTGTGTCGCCTTCTTTATTTTCCTGTAATAAAGAAAATCAGGAAATCTAGCACATTAGCAGACATTTGTATCTCTGTGTCGTAATCGGGGTCATTTAAAAATACCACACATCCCACAAAAAAGACTTGATACGGTTTTGTCAAGGGAAAAATAAAAAAATTCTGGCACTTGGAAGAAAGGTAGGGGAAAACGCAAACCATAAAACGAAAATTGTCTGCGAAGCTGAGTGGTAAAGAGGTTGTCCGTTGTTGGGACAAAAATCTACTGGCACTCAACGTGACTGCAGGCTGCTGAATCATAACAGTGTGTGGTGTGCATGCTGTCATGATTCCCCGATATTGCCGTTGTGAGCAGGTGATCATGTGATTGTGTGTGTCAGACTGGGGTGCCAAGGGACCGTCAGTAACAAACTCCAGGGTTCCACTTTTCAGCTACACGCAAATGTGACATTATCCTCAATCACTAATTTATATAACAACGAACTGGGTAAAATATTAAATGAATAAGATGCTGCCTTTATCTGTACATAGTGATTTGAGTATATAGTGCCAAGTACTGCACATTTCAGAGGGTAGTCGTCCACTCTTGCACAGAGGCCCACCGGAGGATTCTCCTGTTATCTTGTGGGCCAGTCCAAGCCTGAAAATTGCTCATTTTGCATTTATACCAGTTAATTATTCTATTTTCTCTGCTGTATGTAGAAACAGGAAAAATCTTGTCCCTGCATTTATTACTTCCATCTTCAACTCCTGACCCAGCAGCTCCACTCCTCCCTCTGCAAGGGACTTTTATAGTGACTCATGACTTATACAGAGAAAATTGACCTTCTGCTTCTACACATAGAGCTTAGGAGGATTTAGCTAGTCAGTTTATAATCACATGATGTCATAGGTCTAATGGGAAACAAGAGAATTAGCTTGGTAGAAAGGCAAAATGAGCAATTGTAAGCACACAGTGCTGTATAATATGATGACTGCAATATATTAAAAGGACATCAATTTTGATGGGAGGAGGAGTGCTTCTTTAATATAGAATATTGTTAGACGTGTAATAAGATGTGTCTGTGTATTATGCAGCCCAGATAAAGAAGGAAGGTGCAGGTTGCTCTAAAAGGGTTAACCTGCAAGAAGTGGTCATAGCTGCTACTCTATAATGAAGAAGTAATCATATTACATTGCTTCATACATCACTGCATTCAGCATGAACAGGAACTCAAATCACCCAGTAAGTCTCACACAGATATCAAGATAGTGAGACAGTGGAGAGACAGTTTTAACTGAAATGAACCTCCATCTTTCTTTTAAAGGGCCAGAGCTTTTGTTAAATTAGAGAGTACATTTTTTAATTTTCCTAATTATACATGTTAGAGAAAAGATTGTACACAGTTCTCCTTTTATCTCAAGATCTTTCTGTGGAAGTCATAGATTCCTTTGAAAAAGGAAAAAAGTGTCTTATCTTTGTACATTGGAGAACTAGACGAAATATACGTTTAACCCCATTACGTTCAATGACAGGGATAGTCCGTCATGGCTAATGCAAGTTCCCACACCAGAATTGGGTATCCCCATCATGCATTTAAATTGTCACTGCATGTAAACACACAGTGACAGTTCCGTGCCGATAGCTGTCGGCCCGACCATTGCCATGGTGACCCGGGGTCGTCATGACAACCCCTGGCTCACCAAGCTACGGAAAGCTCCTGAGACCATGCTCACAGCATGGTCTCAGCATGGTCTCAGCAGTATTCTGCACAGGTATAATGCACTGCAATGCTAGAGCATTACAATACATTATACCTGTGTAAAAAGTGAAAGTCCAATAGTGGGACTAAGTAAAAAAGTTTAAAAAAGTAAAAAAAAAAAAAAAAGTAAAAATAAAAAAGAAATGTTAAAAACTAATAAAAAAATGACACTAATAAATACACATTTTTATGTAAAAAAATGAAAATAGACAAAAAAAAGTATCAGCACATCCAGAATGACCTGATCTATAAACGTGTCACACTAGTTAACCCCTTCAATAAACGGCATAAAAAAAACAAACAAAAATAACCATGGGAAATAATGCTTTTTCATCATATCGCTGGAAAAACGTGATCAAAAAGACGAATTTAAATAAAAATGGTATTGCTGTCCTGCAAAAATCAAGCAGCCTTATAGCTCTATCAGCCGAAAAATTAAAAAGTTACAGCTCTCAGCATACAGCGATGCAAAGATAATAAAAACTTTTACAGAAAAAATAATTATGTAAAAGAGCAAAAACTTTAAAAAAATAACATAAATGAGGTATCGCTATAATTGTACTGACAAGAAGAATAAAGCTGCCTTATCAATTTTACCACACGAGTAATGACATAAAAAAAAACAACAAAAAAAAACAATTACTGAATTGCTGGTTTTTCTTCATTCTGCCTCCCCAAAAATCAGAATTGAAAGCAATCAAAAAATGTAATTTTCCCAAAAATGGTACCAATAAAAACGTCAACTTGTCTCGCAAAAAAACAAGCTGTCACATGACTCTGTCAGCCGAAATATGGAAAAATTATAGCTCTCAAAATATGGAGATGCAAAAACTAGCCTTTTAGTGTGTGACAGTTGCCAAACATAAAAACCCCATATAAATCTGGTATTGCTGTAATCGCACCGACCTGAAGAATAAAGTCGCCTAATCACTTATACCACACCAAGAACGGTGTAAAAAAATAAACTTTAGGGTTAGAGTTGTGGTATGGTTAGGATTCTTCACATAGTAACATAGTAACATAGTTTGTAAAGCCGAATAAAGACTTGCGTCCATCAAGTTCGACCTGTTAATTTTTAATTCCTAAAGTTGATCCAGAGGAGGGCAAAAACCCCAAATGATTTAGCCAATCTTCACCTGTGGAAAAATTCCCTCCCGACTCTGAAACCAGCAGTCAGAATAAATCCCTGTATCAACATACTATTTTATTCTATTTTTAAGTATACGCTGAAATCTGCCTGGTATCTAGAAATGCATCCAGTCCGCGCTTGAACTGGTGTAGTGAATCCGACATTACCGTCTCCTCACTCAGTGAATTCCATATTCTCACTGCTCTTACCGTAAAGAACCCCTTCCTATGCTGATGCTGAAACCTTCTCTCTTCTAGTTTTAGTGAATGCCCTCTTGTTACCGTAATATCCCTCCTTTTGAACAAATCCCTGGAAAGGTCTCTATACTGTCCCCTAACATATTTGTACACATTAATTATGTCCCCCCTCAACCTTCTCTTTTCCAGGCTGAATAGTCCTAGTTTTGCCAACCTCTCTGGGTATTGCAGTCCCTCCATTCCCTTTATTAATTTTGTTGCCCTTCCTTGTACCTTTTCAAGCTCATTTATATCCTTTCTATATATTGGGGCCCATAACTGAGCACAGTATTCCAAGTGTGGTCTGACCAGTGCTTTGTACAGTGGAAGAACAATGTTCTCATCCTTTGCAGCTATACCTCTTCTGATACATCCCATTACCCTGTTTGCCCTTACAGCAGCGGCCTGACTTTGGGCACTCCAATTTAGTTTGCTATCAATTAAGATGCCCAAGTCCTTCGCCATCTCTGAATTCCCCAATGATTTCCCATTCAGTGAGTACTGGTGACTTCCATTTTTCCTTCCCATATGTATGACCTTACATTTCTCCTCATTAAACCTCATTTGCCATTTAATGCTCCACCTACCCAGCTTATCCAAATCCCTCTGTAGGTCTGCACTGTCCTCTTTTGTATTAATTGTTTTACATAACTTTGTGTCATCTGCAAATATTGACATTTTACTATTTATCCCGTTGACTATGTCGTTAATAAAGATATTAAATAACATTGGGCCTAGTACAGACCCCTGTGGTACCCCACTAGTGACGCTTACCCAATCTGAGTATATTCCATTTATAACTACCCTGTGCCTTCTATCCTTTAGCCAGTTAGCTACCCACTTGCAGACATTTTCCCCCAGACCCATTATTCTCATTTTGTATACCAACCTATTATGTGGCACGCTATCGAACGCTTTTGAGAAGTCGAGATACACGACATCCACTGGTTCCCCCTGATCTAGTCGAGAGCTAACCTCCTCGTAGAAGTCAATCAGGTTTGTTTGGCAGGAGCGATTCCTCATGAATCCATGTTGGTTCGGGGTTAATAGATTATTAGCTCTGTAATTGCCTCTTTAATGAAACTCTCAAAAATTTTGCCCACAACAGACGTCAGACTCACCGGCCGATAGTTTCCGGCGTCACTTTTTGCTCCCTTTTTGAATATTGGTACTACATTCGCCTGTCCCCAATCAAGTGGTACAGACCCAGTCTCAACAGAGTCCTTAAATATAAGATATAACGGTCTGTCTATCACATTACTTAGTTCCCTTAGTACCCGTGGGTGTATGCCATCAGGTCCTGGTGATTTGTTTATTTTAATGTTACTGAGGCGTTTCTGTACCCCAGCTTGGGTTAGATTTGTCATACTTAGTGGAGGATTAAGCTTGTCACTTCTCATTTCTCCTGTTAGTTCTATTTCCTTTGTGAAAGTTGTCGAAAAAAAATTATTTAATAGATTAGCTTTATCCTCATCTTTCTCTATGATTTTGCCTTCATCACTTTTTATCGGTCCAATATTATCCGATTTAATCCTTTTACTATTTATATATGTAAAGAACAGTTTGGGATTTGATATACTTTCCCTAGCAATACGTCTCTCTGTTTCCTCCTTCGCTATTTTTATTTGTTTTTTACAGGTTCTCGTTTTTTCCTTGTAACACATTAGTGCCTCCTTACTGTTTTCCTGTTTTAATCTGTTGAATGCCTCTTTTTGCTATTTAACGCCCCTTTTACGTTCTTGTTCAGCCATATTGGTTTCCTCTTATTTCTGGCCCTTTTATTCCCATACGGTATATACCACTCGCTCTGAGTATTCAGAATTCTTTTGAAGGTTTCCCATTTACTATTCGTATCCCTTTGATTAAGAACTTTGTCCCAGTCTATAAGTTGAAGGTTTTCTTTCAGCTGATCAAACTTCGCCCTCCTAAAGTCTAATGTTTTTGTTGTTCCCTTATTGATAACCCTACTGAAGGGCATTTTGAAATTGATAATATTATGATCGCTATTACCTAGGTGCCCCCCTATCTGTACCTCAGTTATTCTATCAGGCCTATTAGTCAATATTAAGTCCAACACGGCCTTCCCTCTCGTTGGTTCCTGCACTAGTTGGGAGAGATAATTATCCTTAATATTGGTCAAAAACCTTTTTCCTTTCTGAGATCTACAGGTTTCTGTTTCCCAGTCAATATCCGGGTAGTTGAAGTCCCCCATAACAATCACTTCATTATGTTTTGGTACTTTGTCTAATTGTCCTTATAGCAGATTCTCATTCTCCTCTGTTATATTGGGTGGCTTATAGCAGACCCCTAGTAATATTTTATTATTATTTTTTGCCCCCTCTATCTCTACCCACATGGACTCGACCCCCTCTTCTCCCTCTCCTATATCTTCCCTTAGTCTGGGCTTTAGACATGACTTTACATATAAGCAGACTCCTCCGCCTTTCCCCTGTTTCCGGTCCCTTCTAAATAAACTATAATCTAATAAATTTACCGCCCAGTCGTAGCTATCTTCTAGCCAAGTCTCTGTTATACCTACGATGTCATACCTCTCCTCCGATATAAGCGCCTGCAGCTCATCCGCCTTATTGGTCAGGCTTCTTGCGTTGGTCAGCATGCAAGATAAAATTTTGGGGTTATTTAGCATCCTATTCTTCTCTAACGATCTAACTGTACTATCCCCACCCCCCTCTCCACCCTCATTATATTCACTTCTCCCCGTCCCCCTTGCTTGCCTCACATCCCACCTATTTCCTTGGTTCCCCCCCCGTCTATAGTTTAAATACTCCTCCAACCAATTAGCCATCTTCTTCCCCAGCACCGCTGCACCCTCCCCATTGAGGTGCAGCCCGTCCCTACGGTAGAGCCTGTAGCCGACCGCGAAGTCGGCCCAGTTCTCCATGAACCCAAACCCTTCTGCCTTACACCAACTCTTTAGCCACTTATTCACCTCCCTAACTTCCCGTTGGCGCTCCTGTGTGGCTCGCGGGATTGGTAGTATTTCTGAGAAAACTACCTTGGAGGTCCTTGCCCTAAGCTTCCTACCTAGATCCCTGAAATCATTTTTAAGGACCCTCCATCTACCACTCACTTTGTCATTGGTGCCAATGTGGACCATGACCGCTGGGTCTTCGCCAGCCCCTCCCAGTAACCTGTCAACCCGATCCGCGATGTGCCGGACTCGAGCGCCAGGGAGGCAGCACACCGTTCGGCGATCCCGGTCTTTGTGACAGATTGCCCTATCTGTCCCCCTAATAATAGAGTCACCCACTACCAAGACCTGTCTAGCCTGCCCTACACTTCCCCCCTCCCCCTCATTACTGGAGCATACACTCCCCCGGCGGTCAGAGGACCTGTCGTGCTCCAATAATGCCGGTTCTGAACCAGCCTTCCTATACTTCTTCCCTCTATCCCTCCTAACTGTTATCCAGCTCCCTGCCTGTTCAGCCTGCACTTCCCCACTATGCTGCACCCCCAGTGTTGACCCATTGAGTGTCTGCTCGGTGAGCAGCAAACTCTGTTCCATGTTGTCGATGCTCCTCAGTATCGCTATCTGAGCACTTAGATCCAGGATTTGGGCTTCCAAGTGCACGATATGCTCACATCTCTTGCAGCAGTATGGATCCTTGAGCGGTAGCTTACGGAATGCATACATTGCGCAAGATGTACACTGCACGGCTCCGGCCAACATGGACGCCATTCTAAATATGGGGATACAGTCGGTATATATATACAAGTACAAAACACAATTATTTATATATAGGTGTATGGACGGGGATCAATTAGGGATGTGCAAGTGTATCGATTAGATATCGGCGCGGGATCAGTTAAGTATGGATGGGGGATCAATTAAGTATCAATTAAGTATGGACGGGGGAATCAGCTGAGTGGGTCAGGTGGATTAATTAAGTATGGACGGTGTGTCAATTAACTATGGACTGGGGATCAATAAATGTGGACTGGGGAAATAATTAATTGTGGACTGGGGAATCAATTAATTAATTATGGACAGGGGGTTAATTAAATATGGATGAGGGATAAGGCAAATAAATAGGTATGGACGTGTGTCAATTAACTATGAACTGGGGATCAATAAATATGGACTGGGGAAATAATTAATTGTGGACTGGGGAATCAATCAATTAATTATGGACAGAGGGTTAAATAAATATGGATGGAGGATACGGCAAATAAATAGGGACTGCGGATCAGTAAAAGTGGACAGGGGGAATCTATTAAATAGGACAAGGGGGATCAATTGTTTATGGGCTGGGGGGTCAATCAGTTAAATGTGGTCAGGGGGATCACTTTAATATGGACGGGGGGTGGTCGGGGGTCAATTAAATGAGGACGGGGGGGTCAATTTAAATGTGGTCAGGGGGATCAGTTAAATATGGACGGGGGTGATCAGGGGGATCAATTAAAATATGGACGGGGGTGATCTATTAAATATGGACGGGGGTGATCACTTAAATTAAATATGGACTTGGGGGATGCAAATACAATTACAATACAAATACAAATACAATACAGTACAGTACACACTCGGGTTCAGTAGGGCCGGTTATCGCGGCCTCCTGCCCCTCACTCATCTCCTCAAGGGACGCTGCACGCTATCACAGCGCGCTCGTCCCTCCGGTTGCCTCTTACCGGTCCTCCTGGTCACCTCCTGGTCACCACCACCTGGCGCCCTCCGCCGTCCGCTATCACAGCGCTCTCTTGCGCTCGTCCCTCCGGTCGCCTCCTACCGGTCCTCCCGGTCCACTCGGTCACCTCCGCCTGGCTACCTCGCCGGAGGGCCGCGAGCCGAGTCGGACCACGCCGCACGCCTCACGCAGCTCACCACAGCCACACCACACGCGCTCTCTCACTTCCGGTCGCGCGCTCTCTCACTTCCGGTCGCACGCTCTCTCACTTCCGGTCACACTTCCTGAGTTCCGGTCACACTTCGGAGTTCCGGTCACACTTCCCCATGTTCCCCACACTTCCACATGCTGTTGATTTGTTCACTCTGCCTTCCAAAGATCGCAGTAAGGCTCGGCTCACATCTATCCTGTGCCCTGAGCTGAGCGCTTCCAGCGGGGTTTCAGTGTAAATCTCTGAAATACATAATTCAGATCTAACCCCTGGTGGAAGATTCCCTATAATGAGGCAGATGGAGGCACTGTAGACGTCATCTGACCTATGATCCGGTGGTGTCCATCTTTTTAGGCGTAGATAAAAGCGCGGTCAGACACAGTTTTGTGCACCTCTGGAAAGAAGCACAATGTTGAACAGAGGACAGATGGAGTCCAGAGTAACTCTGCTGCCTCATTATAGTGAATGGATCTCTCGAGGGTTTCATCTCAATCACGTAATTCGGAGATCTAGATGGAAACCCCAAAGTAAGTGCTCAGCGTAGAATACAGGATAAATGTGATCGCAAATGTTATGTAAAATGTTCCCAATAAAAGCTTCACATAAAAATCCCCCACTCTGGTCCATCTGTTAATGTAAATATAGGGAGCTTCCACGTTACTGGTAGTACGAAGGCTCTGGAAAAGGGAAATGGCTCCTCGCCCCCCCAAAAGAAATTCAGCAAATTCTGTGCTCCCAAATCCAAATTTCCCCCTCCCTTCTGAGCACCACAGTGTGTCTAAACCACATTTAGCGTCCACATGTTGGCAGGGGTATAATTTCCAAAATGGGGTTACTTGAGGGGGGATTCTGCTCTTCTAGCAATTGGGGGCTCTGTATATGGAGTCCATAAAGTATTCTAGGAAAATCTGCGCTCCAGCAGGCAAACAGCGCTCCGTCCCTCCGGAGTCTCAGCATGTGGCTAGGCAGTACTGTACAGCCACATGTGGGGTATTGCCACATTTATCAGAAATTATGTGACTCATTTTATTGCCATTTTTTTACCAATTTCCCTGTGTCAAAATGTAAAATCTGGGGCTAAAACAAAATTTTTGTGGTAAAAATGTAATTATTTTTTCTTCACTGCCTAATGGTATAAAATTCTGTGATACACTTGTGGTGTCAATATGATCACTACACCCTTAGATTAATTCATTGATAGGTGTAGTTTGTAAAATTTGGTCACTTATTGGGGATTCTGCTGTTCTGGCACCTCAGGGGCTCTACCAATGTAATATGGCACCCTCAAACCATTCTAGCAAAATTTGAACTCCAATATGGCGCTTCTTCCCTTCTGAGCTTTGTACTGTGCCTCAAAAGTAGTTTTCAACCATACATGGGGTGTTGGTCAACTCAGGAGAAATTGAACAGCAAATTTTGAGGTCCATTTTCTCCTGTTACCCTTGTGAAAATAAAATATTTGGGTCTAAAAGATCATTTTTGTGGAAAAATGTTTTTTTTTTTTTTTTTCACGGTTCTACGGTATAAACTTCTGTGAATCACCTGAGGGTTCAAGGTGCTCACCACACATCTTGATAAGTTGCTTGAGGGGTCTAGTTTAGAAAAGGGATCACTTGTGGGGGTTTTCCACTGTTTAGGCACCTAAGGAGCTCTCCAAACACGACATGGCGGCGCTCTCTATTCCAGCCAATTTTGCGCTCAAAAAATCAAACGGTGCTCCTTCCCTTCCAAGCCCTGCTGTGCGCCCAAACAGTAGTTTACCTCCACACTTGGGTTATCGGCGTACTCAGCAGAAATTGCACAAGAACTTTTGGCATCAATTTTCTCCTTGTGAAAATAAAAAATTTGGGGCTAAAAGATCAACTTTTATTAGATTTTTTATTTTGACGGCTCTACGTTATAAACTTCTGTGAAGCACCTGGTGTTCACTACAAAATAAATACATTCCTTGAGGGGTCTAGTTTCCAAAATGGGGTCACTTGTGGCATGTTTCCACTGTTTAGGCACATCAGGGGCTCTCCAAATGTGACATGGTGTCCGCTCTCGATTCCAGCCAATTTTGCGTTCAAAAAGTCAAACGATGCTCCTTCTCTTCCGAGCATTGCCGTGCACCCAAACAGGGATATTCCCCCACATATGGGCTACCGGCGTACTCACGAGACATTGCACAACAAATTTGGGGGTTCATTTTCTCCTGTTACCTTTGTGAAAATAAAAAAAATTGGATCTAAAATAATTTTTTTGTGAAAAAAACTTAAATGTTAATTTTTTCCTTCCACATTGCTTCAGTTCCTGTGAAGCACCTGAAGGTTTAATAAACTTCTTGAATGTGGTTTTGAGCACCTTGAGGGGTGCAGTTTTTAGAGTGGTGACACTTTTGGGTTTATAGATGCCTCAAAGTCACTTCCTAACAAAAAAAAATTATGTTTCAACAAATGTGCTGATGTAAAGTAGACATGTGGGAAATGTTATTTATTAACTTTTTTTGTGTGACACATCTCTTTGATTTAAGGGCATAAAAATTCAAAGTTTGAAAATTGTGAAATTTTTTACATTTTCACCAAATTTCAGTTTTTTTCACAAATAAACGCAAGTCTTATCAAAAAACTTTTACCTCTATCATGAAGTACAATATGTCACGAAAAAACTTTCTCAGAATCAGTGGGATCCATTGAAGTGTTCCAGAATTATTACCTCAAAGTGACAGTGATCAAATTTAAAAAATGTGGGCCTGGTCATCAACTTACAAAGTGGCATGGTCCTTAACGGGTTAAACATGTTATTCTTGTATGTTTATGAGTGATGAGCAAGCGTGCTCAAAACTGTTCAATATTCAATCAAGCATCGGGGTGCTCGGGCATGCTCGGTACTTGATCGAGTATCACGGGTGCTCGAATGCCATGCTCAAGTCCCCGCCCCACATGTTTGGTACCTGTAAGACATGTTGGCTACTAGCATTACTGTGATTGGCCGGTGGCATCTCGTCATGGGGTCTTATATAAGACCCGGTGACATGATGCTCAGCACACTCATGAGGAAGCAGTTCAGGGAAAGTTGTTATAGGAGGGAGAGCTTAGATTAGAGCAAGCCATCTAGGCAGGGTCTAAATATTTTTCTTTCTCTAGTAAAACTGCTGTTGTCTGATTAAATAGAGGAATAGTCTTGGCTAACAGGCATCTAGGCAGAGTTGTGAAGAATATTCTAGAACAATCACATGTGCCCTGGTTGTCAGGTTTCCAGGCCCAGCGCAACCCGACTTCCAACTGTAAGAGAGAAGGGGTATTTTAATACCGAGTTGTGGAAGAACTATATGTCCCGGCTCTTCACAAAATGGATTTTCTAGCTCAGGGGGAGATAGCGAATGCCAGACTACATCCTAGCCCAATCTAGCATGTAGGGACACGTCCCAGCCTTTTGGAATCTCCTAAAACCAGTGTGTTTGGTTTCCACATCTAGCAGTGGCCCAGCCGGGTCCATTGACACCAGAACCGGTTCCCTGGGACCTTCCAATAAGGAGGTATGGACCACTTTAGTTCTTGGAGTCTCTTAGCTAGGAAGGAACAGGGTTGGAGATTTGGGGTTGAGCCGGGGGGCGGGAGTGGGAGTTCCCAGAGAGTTTTAACCCCTTAAGCCCCGCGGGTGGTTTGCACGTTAATGACCGGGCCAATTTTTACAATTCTGACCACTGTCACTTTATGAGGTAATTACTCTGGAACGCTTCAACGGATCCCCCTGATTCTGAGATTGTTTTTTCGCGACATATTGTACTTCGTGATTGTGGAAAAATTTCTTCGATATCACTTGTGTTTATTTGTGAAAAAAACGGAAATTTGGCGAAAATTTTGAAAATTTTGCAATTTTCAAAATTTGAATTTTTAAGCCCTGAAATCAGAGCGATATGTCACACAAAAGAGTTAATAAATAACATTTCCCACATGTCTACTTTACATCAGCACAGTTTGGAACCAAAATTTTTTTTTGTTAGGGAGCTATAAGGGTTAAAAGTTGACCAGCGATTTCTCATTTTTCCAACAAAATTTACAAAACCATTTTTTTAGGGACCACATCACATTTGAAGTCACTTGGAGAGGTCTTTATGACAGAAAATACCCAAAAGTGACACCATTCTAAAAACTGCACCCTCAAGGTGCTCAAAACCACATTCAAGAACTTTATTAACCTTTCAGGTGCTTCACAGGAATTTTTTGAATGTGGAAGAAAAAAATGAACAGTTAACTTTTTTCACAAAAATGTTATTTTAGACCCAATTTTTTTTATTTTCACAGGGGTAACAAGAAAAAATGGACCCCAAAATTTGTTGTGCAATTTCCCCTGGGCACGCAGATACCCAATATTTGGGGAAAAAACACTGTTTGGGCGCACGGCAGGGCTCGGAAGGGAAGGAGCGCCATTTGACTTTTTGATTGTAAAATTAGCTTGAATAATTAGCGGACGCCATGTTGTGTTTGGAGAGCCCCTGTGTGCCCAAACTTTGGAGCTCCCCCACAAGTGACCCCATTTTGGAAACTAGACCCCCCAAGGCACCTTTATAAATGCATAGTGAGCACTTGGAACCCCCAGGTGCTTCACAAATTGATTCGTAAAAATGAAAAAGTGAAAAAAAAAAACACTTTTTCATTTTTACGAATCAATTTGTGAAGCACCTAGGGGTTCCAAGTGCTCACTATGCATCTAGATAGGTGCCTTGGGGGGTCTAGTTCCAAAATGGGGTCACTTGTGGGGGAGCTCCAATGTTTGGGCACACAGGGACTCTCTAAATGCAACATGGTATCCGCTAACAAATTGAATGGAAAATCGGCTCAAATTGTTAGCGGACACCACATTGCGTTTGGAGAGCCCCTCTGTGCCCAAACTTTGGAGCTCCCCCACAAGTGACCCCATTTTGGAAACTAGACCCCCCAAGGCACCTTTCTAGATGCATAGTGAGCACTTGGAACCCCCAGGTGCTTCACAAATTGATTCGTAAAAATGAAAAAGTGAAAAAAAAAACACTTTTTCATTTTTACGAATCAATTTGTGAAGCACCTAGGGGTTCCAAGTGCTCACTATGCATCTAGATAGGTGCCTTGGGGGGGTCTAGTTTCCAAAATGGGGTCACTTGTGGGGGAGCTCCAATGTTTGGGCACACAGGGACTCTCTAAATGCAACATGGTATCTGCTAACAAATTGAATGGAAAATCGGCTCAAATTGTTAGCGGACACCACATTGCGTTTGGAGAGCCCCTCTGTGCCCAAACTTTGGAGCTCCCCCACAAGTGACCCCATTTTGGAAACTAGACCCCCCAAGGCACCTTTCTAGATGCATAGTGAGAACTTGGAACCCCCAGGTGCTTCACAAATTGATTCGTAAAAATGAAAAAGTGAAAAAAAAAACACTTTTTCATTTTTACGAATCAATTTGTGAAGCACCTAGGGGTTCCAAGTGCTCACAATGCATCTAGATAGGTGCCTTGGGGGGGTCTAGTTTCCAAAATGGGGTCACTTGTGGGGGAGCTCCAATGTTTGGGCACACAGGGACTCTCTAAATGCAACATGGTATCCGCTAACAAATTGAATGGAAAATCGGCTCAAATTGTTAGCGGACACCACATTGCGTTTGGAGAGCCCCTCTGTGCCCAAACTTTGGAGCTCCCCCACAAGTGACCCCATTTTGGAAACTAGACCCCCCAAGGCACCTTTCTAGATGCATAGTGAGCACTTGGAACCCCCAGGTGCTTCACAAATTGATTCGTAAAAATGAAAAAGTGAAAAAAAAAACACTTTTTTATTTTTATGAATCAATTTGAGAAGCACCTGGGGTTCCAAGTGCTCACTATGAATCTAGATAGGTGCCTTGGGGGGTCTAGTTTCCAAAATGGGGTCACTTGTGGGGGAGCTCCAAAGTTTGGGTACACAGGGACTCTCCAAACGCAATGTGATATCCGCTAACAAATTGAGCCGACAATTTGTTAGCGGATATCATGTTGCATTTGGAGAGTCCCTGTGTGCCCAAACATTGGAGCTCCCCCACAAGTGACCCCATTTTGGAAACTAGACCCCCCCAAGGCACCTATCTAGATGCATAGTGAGCACTTGGAACCCCAAGTGCTTCACAAATTGATTCACAAAAATGAAAAAGTGTTTTTTTTTTCACTTTTTCATTTTTATGAATCAATTTGTGAAGCACCTGGGGATTCCAAGTGCTCACTATGCATCTAGATAGGTGCCTTGGGGGGTCTAGTTTCCAAAATGGGGTCACTTGTGGGGGAGCTCCAATGTTTGGGCACACAGGGGCTCTCCAAACGCAACATGGCGTCCGCTAACAATTTGAGCCGATTTTCCATTCAATTTGTTAGCGGACACCATGTCGCATTTGGAGAGCCCGTGATGTGCCTAAACAGTGGAGCTCCCCCACAAGTGTCCCCATTTTGGAAACTATACCCCTCAAGGATTTTATTAAGGTGTATAGTGAACATTTTGAACCCAGAGGTACGGCACAGAATTTGTTTACATTAGGTCATCATATTGAATAAGTTGTCATTATTCTTGAGCGCAAGTGCTCGCTACTTGAGTTTGCATCGGGTACTCAGGTATGCACCATGTAAAGCGTGTGCTCGAGTGACATGCTCGAGTCCCTGCTCCGCATGTTTCACGGTTATTAGACACCCCAAAAAAAACATGCAGGGATCGCTCGTGCATGGCAGGCAATCCCCGTAAAGTTTTTTGGCCGCGAAGCATATGGGGCAGAGACTCGAGCATGTCACTCAAATACCCACGATACTCAATGCATACCAGAGCACCCGATGCAAACTCAAGTAGCGAGCACTTGCTCTCAACACTAGTCGCCATATCGTCATCTTTTTTTCTTACTTTTGAAAAAAATCCCAACCCCAGCCCTAACCCTAGCACAACCCTAACCATAGCACAACCCTAGCCCTAGCACAACCCTAGCCCTAGCACAACCCTAACCCCAGCACAACCCTAGCCCCAGCACAACCCTAGCCCCAGCACAACCCTAGCCCCAAACCCAGCCCTAACCCTAGCCCAATCCTAACCCAAGAGTTTATTTTTGACGCTGTTCCTTGTGCGGTATAAGTGATTAGACGACTTTATTCTTCGGGTCGGTGTGATTACAGCAATGCCAGAATCATATGGGGTTTTTATGACTGACAGCTGTCACACACTAAAAGACGCATTTTTTGTAAAATCTAGTTTTTGCATCGCCATATTTTGAGAGCTATAATTTTTCCAGATTTTGGCAGACAGTCATGTGACGGCTCGTTTTTTGCGGGATGACTTGACGTTGTTATTGGTGCCATTTTCAGGCACGTGACATTTTTTGATCGCTTTCTATTCCGATTTTTGGGAGTCAGAATAAACAAAAACCAACAATTCAGGAATTGTTTTTTTTTTTTTATTCTGTTCCGCGTGTGGTTAAATTGATGAGGTAGCTTTATTCTTCGGGTCAGTACGTTTACAGCGGTACCACATTTGTATCATTTTTCTATGTTTTGGCGCTTATACACAATAAAAGCTATTTTATAGAAAAAAATATTTTTTAGCATCGCTTTATTCTGAGAGCTATAACTTTTTTATTTTTCGGCTGATGGAGCTGTATGGCAGCTTGTTTTTTGCGGGACGAGATGATGTTTTCAGCGGTATCATTTTTATTTATATGCGTCTTTTTGATCGCGTGTTATTCCACTTTTTGTTTGGTGATAAAGCATTGTTTTTTGCTTCGTTTTTTTTTTTTTTTTTTACCGTGTTCACTGAAGGGGTTAACTAGTGGGACAGTTTTATAGGTCAGGTTGTTCCGGACGCGGCGATACCAAATATGTGTAGTTTTATTTATTTATTTTTTTTTTTTTATAATAATATTTATTGATGGGTACATTATATTTTTATTTTTGGTGGATTATTTTTTTTATTTTTTTTTAATATTTTTGCAAAATTTTTTTTTTTTTTTTTCCACTTTCACACAGTTTATACACTTTATTACTTTGTCCCACTCTGGGACTTTCACTTTTTTTTCTCTAATCGCCTGCATGGCACAGGAATGCAGCACCATCCCTATGCTATGCAAGCTGTCAGAAATGCACAGTGTGAAGATTGCTTGGAGATGCACTGCGCATGTCCAAGCAATCTTCCTGCTGTCTGGTGACCCGGATGTTGTCATGACGACATCGGGTCGTCATGGCAACACCCGGGAAGCCTTTGCAGACTGCGCTGGAAGCAGGAAGAGGAGGTGAGTATCGGCGATCACCTCCGCTTGCCCCCGCAATGCCGCGATCGACTTCGATCGACTTCGATCGCAGCATCGCGGGGGTTAATGTGCTGGGAGCGGTGCAGGACCGCTCCCTGCACATAGTACCGGGTGTCAGCTGTGACAATCAGCTGACACCCGGCGGCGATCGCGCCCGCACAGCCTGTGTGCGCGCGCGATCGCCATGACGTACTAATACGGGTCTGGCTCTTAAGTCCCAGGGCACAGACGCGTATTAGTACGGCAAATGTTGTTAAGGGGTTAAGGTCTCCGTAGCCAAAAGCCTATTGTCTTTTCCTGGGAAAGCTCATGACTTCAAGAGGTGTGGGAGAAGTCCAGCAATCAAGCAGGGCCCACAACCTTCCCCATGTGGCTGCCCATCCCCCGAGCCATGCTTTCCATCTACTGGTAACTGACTTTAAGATCTGTTATGCTTGATGTCCCATGCTTTTGTATTTGTAACTCTGTCCACTGTATATGTATAACCTTGTGTATATAGTAGATTTTTTAGTGAGCCCTTATGGCGCTTAAATAGATAATTTAATCTTGGGCTGTTTTGGATCTCGATCCACGAACCCTACGTCTGTTGTTCGGTCCAATGAACGTGCTACCGGGCTGGTTTCTAGCCTGATATAAGTCTTTTATATCAAATAGAAACTGGTGGCAACTCTATCCAGGCCAACAAGGCTTTGCTTCACTGGAGTAGTGAAAGAGCCTCTCAGCCTCTCAGGAGTGTGGGAGAGTGTGGGGCCACGTCAGCGTCTGAGTGGACCACCTTGTCCCACTCCCTGGTGCCTCTCTGTACCCGTGTGGACAGGAGGTGACGGTGTAGAACTGTGCTTATCTGACCCTACGAGTCCTTGAGGGGGTGCGGAACGTCACGTTGGTGCAAAGGGTAGATCTGTATCACATGCTCCGTCTGGCATAGTGTGACGTCATGCAGGTGGCGGGGTGTGGATCCACCGGAAGAAGCGGCGACAATGGGATTCTGCTGGGCCCCCCTGGTGCCATTTCTTCACAAGGGTTTAATATTGATATTCCAGTACTCGTATACCAAAGCTGCATCATTCAAATAACAGTCCTTGTCAGGGCTAAATATTTTCCTTTTTGTAGTAAAACCACTTTTACCTGCATTCAGTGGAAGGAAAGTTTAGGATTAGAGGCATCTAGGAAGGGTTTAATATTGCAATTGCAGTACTTGTCTACCGCTGCTGCACTGTTAAAACAATAGTCCTTGTCAGGGCTAAATATTTTCATTTCTCCAGTAAAACTGCTGTTACCCTGCTGTTATCTTCATTCAGTGGAGGGAAAGTTTTGGATTAGAGTCATCTAGGCAGGGTGTAATATTGCTATTGCAGTACTTGTCTACCACTGCTGCTGCAGTGTTAAAACAACAGTCCTTCTCAGGGCTAAACCTGCCTAACTAATTTAAAATACCCAAGGCGTACGGTAAAGGATGGGGAAGTGGACATGCTGCTGATGGTGCACGCAGAGGCCGAGACAGTGGGCAAGGTGAAACTGTGCCTGCTGCGGGAGCATAACAAACATGCACATCCACAAGACCTTACTTCCTGTCCCACTTTGAAGGTGGGCACGGGACACCATTCCTGAAGCCAGAACAGTGCGAACAGGTGGTCAGTTGGATAGCAGATAATGCTTTCGGTATGTTTCCCAGCACCACACGGTCCAGTCTCACTAGCCAAGAGTCTAAACCACATAATCCTCACCTTGGTCCTCCTTCCTCCCACCATGGCAAGTCCTAGGAGACAAGTGTTCCCACACTCGGACACTCCGAGGAGCTCTTTATAATTCTATTTATTGATTGTGGCCTCTCGCCCTGCAAGTTTCAAAAGGGATATGAGGAGCTCGTGTGTAGTGATGCCCAATTATTTGAGCAGCCACGGTCAGAAGAAGACAATGGTGTGAAACGGCAATTAGTGTCTCAAGAAGTAGATGATGAAGATTATTAGAAGACACAGGTGCCAACAAGAGATGTTAAGTCAACAAGTCAGGAGGACCAGAGTTCAGAAGTGGAAGACGAGGTGGTGGATGATGAAGTCACTGACCCAACATGGGAAGGTGCCATGCAGAGCAATGCCAGCAGAAGGATAGGAATTCGCAGCACTGCAACAGGCAAGAAGAGGCAGTAGGGTGGCCAGAGGGATTAGGCAGGCAACTGTTGTCCAGAGCACCCCACGTGGCAAGTTCCCAAGCCAAGGGTTAGGTGTTCCCCAGTCTGGCAATTTTTTAAAGAAAGTGCGGACAATAAAAGAATACTCATTTGCAACCTGTGCTGTACCAAGATCAGCAAGGGCCTGACCACTACCAGCCTAACCACCACCAGCATGCTTAAGCACATGTCTTCAAAGCACCTGACTAGGTGGGCCGAATGCCTGGGTTCACAATCAGTGTCTGCAGGTCATACCACTGCTTCTTCCGCTGTGCTAAGTGCTTGCCAATCCCCTGTCCAGGACGCAGGCACGGATGCCTCCTGCCCTGCACCTGTTGTTGCACATTTGCAAGCACCATCAGCAACCACATCCAATTCTTTGTCCCAACGCAGTGTTAAGCTGTCCCTACCCCAGGCCTTGGAACGGAAAAGAAAATACCCTGCCACCCACCCACAGGCCCAAACACTAAATGGTCACATTTCCAGACTGTTTGCCTTGGAAATGTTGCCATTTAGGCTTGTGGACACTGAAGCTTTCTTGAAACCTCATTGTATTGGCCATCCCTCGGTACTTAGTCCCCAGCTGCCACTATTTTTCACAGTTGTCAATCCCATCTTACACCAGCATGTGTCCAATAACATCACCAGTGCCCAGTTACTGGGAAGGTCCACTTAATGACCGATACGTGGACAAGTGCTTGTGGCCAGGGACGCTATATTTCCCTGACGGCACACTGGGTGAACCTTGTGGAAGCAGGGACTGAGTCAGCACACCGCCGCAGAGTTGTGGAAAGGAATAACATACAAGACAGATCTGTGGCTCTCCGGTCAGCCTCCACACATAACATCTGACTAGTGGGCATGGATGTGTGAAATCTTTGAGGTTCTACAAAACTTTGAGGAATCAACCAAGATCGTAAGCGGCGATGACGCCATAATTAGTCTAACCATTCAGCTACTCAAACACACGCTGCTCACAATTAAAGAGGAAGCTTTGCATGTAAACCAGGTGGAGATGGAGGAAGAAAGTAGACAGGCTGATACTACCCAGCCCAGCCTCATATCATCTTCTCAGCATGGATTGGGTGATAATGAGGAGGAGGAGGCTGAGGAGGAGGAACAGGAGTTGGTTGCCTGTGCTACAGGGGGAGGAGGAGGAGAGTTGTCCTCATGGTGGGGACAGGAAAGTCTTGCCTGTTGGGAGTCTGGCTCACATGGCTGTCTTAGCCATGCTCCTCGCGTTATACTCATTTTGGCGAACAATGATTACTGGTTGTTTACCATTCTCGACCCACGCTACAATAAGAACTTTCCATCTCATCTTCCTGAGGCGGAGAAAGCTAGTAAAATGGTGCAATACTAGAAGGCCCTAGTGGAACAATAACTACAAAAAGTCCCATCTGACAACGTTGGCGGCAGAGTTCATAGATCCTTGGGCAACCAAGGAGTACAGGCAAGAGAGACACACACCAGATGCAGCAGAGGCAGGGGAACACTATCAAAGGTCAGGGGCAGTTTCATTTCCTTCATGCAAGCTTTCCTTCACTTGAGGAAGGAACGAATGCTGCTAATCATCCAACATGTTTCAGAGAAAATTAAATTACCTCCTTCATCAAGGGTGAAGTTTTTGTGTTTTGAATAACGTCACCCAGGCACAGGAAGGCAGACCTCTGCATACTAGTGTGAGAACAGACGTGACCGGCCAGCGCGCTTTCAACACAAGCGGTGAAGGATTAAGCAAGAACCCAGGACAGCTGATTTACTACCTTAGGTGTATCCAGGACACGTCCACGGTCTCCTCTCCCTACCCCTAGGATTTTTCAAGGAGGACACGTCAGATCTTGGATACACAGACATAAAGGTAGGCGTCCAACAACATTAGTTAATTGTAATGCATACATATTCCCTTTATTCTTATTTCAGTACATGTACGCAAGGTGGCAAACAGTGCACCTGTATGCAGCTCTTTTAGCAAGTCTATAAGGGAGAGCTTGTACACATCTATTTTATGTTTTAAATCATAACTTGGGATGACCGGACCCGTGGAAGTTTGGGTTCTGGTACCCGACCCAAACTTTAGTTCAAAGTTCGGTTCGGGTACCAGAACATTACCTGAACTTGAACCAGAACCCGAACCCCATTGAAAACAATTCTCTCTCTTTCAACCGGACTTCCCCCAGATTTCCGCACATTAAAACGGACTTTCAGGAGAAGTCCATGTTCAGTGTTTTGCACTGGACACTGAGGGTCCGGTACAAACGCCGAACTTGTAAATTTAGGTTCGCTCATCTCTAATCACAACCATATTGTCTCTTATTATTAGGCATCAACAAAGTGTCCAGCAATACAACAATGTAGCTGTGACATTCCTTACATTCCAGCATCCTCTTTCCCTTGGGAATTAAATAACGATGTTACTCATTTTCATTCCATGAGCGAGTTAGCTTATATCAGTAATTAGTACCTGGGGCTTCCTGAAACATCCCCCATATATTTAACCCTGACATCTATATTTATACTTATGATTAGTCCTCGAAAGGAGCATGACATGATGAAGTACTGACGTCTGTGATGTTTAGTGCCTTAGTGGATATCTTATGGTATTTTTAATAGTCAGCAATATCTTTTTACCAATTTAGTTGTATTTCACCTTCAACAGTAATCTCTGAAACTCTCTTATAAATCAATGCCAGAAATAAATAGCTTATGTGTTTCTACATAAAGCTGTGCCATGCAGCTTGCACCTAGAAGTACAGAATAGGCATTCATGCAGATGTGTACATGAGGACAAGGATATTATCTCACCTCTTTTTTTCTGATTTTCCTCTTATTCCATTTGCCATTGCCTTGCTCCTAGCTTTCAGCTTAATACATTGCTGAAAACAATAATTCTGTTATTAGTCAATGGAGACTTAGCTTTAAAGAGAACCTGTCAGTAGAGAATAAAAATGTATTTACCTTCCAAAGTCATACTGATAGGTAATTTATACTGCGAGCCCCAATGGAGACAGTGCCAATATTGTTTGCAAAGCGCTGTGGAATTAATGACGCTATTTAAGCTTGTAAAATAAATAAATAAATTTACCTGCAGCCATAGTGATAATCTGCAGGAAAATACCATGTTATCCTCATTCACATGTCTATGTGAACAAATTGTACCAGTGTCATCAGTGTTTTGCAACAGTGTGTCCATTTTTACCATTAGTTGTGGCCATCAGTATTTTTCACATATGAATAAAGAAATAAATAAATTGCAAAGCTTCTCTCATCCTTTGCAATGTTAAATATGGATAGCATATGGATGGCACATTGATGGCATCCGTGTGCTGTGCATGTTTTTTACGGACCTATAGATTTGTATAGGCATTTTTAACGCCTGCTACCAAGAAAAAAACGGACATGTCTCCTCGTGTTTTGCACGGACATATGGTTATTGAAAAAACATAGAAATATGGATAGCACCATAGAGTATATGTGAAAAAAAAAACGGATAGAACACATACGTGCAGCACACATGAGTAAGGCCTAAAACTTATGTGGCAGCTGTGACGATACAGCGTAAAATCTTAATTTTGCCAGACATTCCCTCTGATGGCAAGAGCAGTATACCTTTATTTTTATGTTGAATTTTTAACCCGTGTTCTTCTTTAGTTGATTAACACAGACCAGTTTCTGTATAACCCTGAATGTTGAACTCTATTTGTTTGGAAACAATCATGTTTACTATGCTAATGACAAATTGTACTAAAAGTCAGCTAGATGTTTATTTACTATAGACCCTGTGATATCAACTATGTAAATTGCTTAGCTCAAACAATGAGACCTGGTGAGCCATGCACATTTACTTCTTACCTGTGGCTGATGACCTTACACAGCTGTAAATATAAACAGGGATATTTGTAGTGCTGCAAGCAGAATCAAGAAGCATCAGAAAGACTTTACAAGCAGAATGAGAGACATCCTTCAGGAAAGTAGATGGATAGCATGGCATCCAAAGAGACACAGATTTGGATTTTTCATGATTCTAGTCTAAGGGTATCGCCCTGACTGGAATGATTCAGATCTGCTCCATTGACCATCAGAGAGACATGGATACATTTTGGGGAGACCAGGGTGGGACTAGGAAGTCACCTGGCCCCATGGATATGTTCTTTGGGGTTGCCAGGAGGGACCCACCGGTCACCTGGAATGCATGATGACATTCGGAAAAGCCAGATTGGAATCCGCCGGTCATCTTGCCACATGGAAACTCTCAGAGAGAGGCCAGGGTGGGACCCTCGAGTCTCCTAGCTTTGTACCTCGATGGACTGCTAGCTTCCTAAGCATGCCGCTACCTTCTCTCTGTGGGGGACCGCCGGAAGTGGGGGGCCACTGGTTGAGGTAGTCGGCCCTGGAAGTCCCCAAAGTCGCAGCTGTTCTATCCCAGGCAGGCAGAAGGGTGAGACTGTGTAATGTCGCACCATCTTTGGTATTTTCTGGGACTGTTCTATGTGTTTATTGTCTGCTTTGTGGTTCAATAAAGTATTGCCACGCTGTTTTACCCACACCCTGTGTTGTCTGAGTAGCGTTATGCCCATGAAAGACCCCGGGTCTTCACAGCAGGCTAATTGGAAGAAATTAAGTTATATTCTCCCTGCAGTCGCTCACTTCCAGTCATCGGTTCAACGTTGCTGCATTGAACACCCTGCAGTCACTCCTCCTGCTCATTCTTGACATGTATCCTGCTCCACATCATGCGTGTGCAGAGTAAGATGTCAGTCAAGGATCAATGGATGTAATTACAGCTGTACTCACGGTGTACAGATAGCTAACTGTTCACCAACTCAATCACTGGAAGTGAGTGGCTGCAGGGAGAAAATAAGTTATAACTTCATTTTGCCTCTGTAGCTGCACTTCCAATTGGGCTGCCACATTTGTCTACCTGCAGATTACCACTATAGATGCAGGTAAATACTGTTTTTTTTTGCTGACATGTTCCCTTTAATACATACCTGTGTATTAAAAGTCTCTCAAAGGCAAAGACTTGAAATAGAACAAGTTTGAAGCTGTTAGAGAGAGGATGATGCCACAAAGAGCAGCTATACAGTATGGATGTTTTACATGAGAATTCAGGATCATCTTCGATAATCGAGCTCAGAGAGCCAAAGAACAAGAATGACTTACTGCTGCTCGGGCAGACTCAGGCTGAATATTTATTGAAAAAAGTTTGATACTCCAGCAACTTGAGATAAAATCCAAAATGGATTTAATCCATGTTAAAACATATAAATGCTCCTGAACAGCACTCGAATGAACAAGAGGAAAAGCGAAGCGTTTCGATCGCAGCAGCGATCAAAGCCTTTGTCTCATCAGGATGGAGTTCCGTGCACCTATTTCTACAGTCGGTGAGCTGGCTATCTTTTCCTTTTTTTTGAATACTTATTATGTGGCTCAACAATTCATTTAAATTTTAAATTTGGGAAAATGGATAAACTTCCTCTGTAAATATAAATATTATTTCAGGGGGTTTCCATCAGCTGGACCTGTAATGATCAGCTAATTTCCTTAAGAAGAAAATATTGTTACAATTAATAATAATATTCAAAATCCATCCATTTATTTTGTGACATATTTTAATACCCAGCACAAAGAATTGCAAGATGTCTTAACAATAGGTAACAACTTTTTAAGAACATCATACAAAATGCAGTGCAATTTCTAAGCACAAAATAAGTGCACATTTTGTTAACAAATCAAAGACATATTTATAAAATAAATGACGTTTCCTATAACCGTTATCTCACATTGGAGTTTAATCACTACATATTTTGAAACCTAGAATGATACATACGTAATGAATAGACTAAAGAAAAAAAATAAGAAAATAATGCAAAATCATAGGTTTTAGTTCTTCAATGCTTTTAACCTTCACATTTCTTTGCAGTTATCAGTGTATTTTCCAGATTGACACAGAATTGTCTCAAATTAGAACCACAAATCCTTTCAACGGAGCAGTGCATAATTTGGTCAGAAAATAGAATTATAAAAGAGCTATTTTAAATAAGAATTTTTATTTTTAGATTGAAAAGGAAGCACAACTTCTATAGGGACTTGTTTTGTGAGTTAAACCCTAATCTCTGTGGTTTCAGCTTCAGAAACCCCTGGTAGACATCCTCACATTCTTTGGCAGTCACCGAAGGGGATATAGGCTGTAGTTTTAGATGCCAGATTTTTATATAAAGGTATGATCATGGAACCATGGGTGGACAAAGTGAGGGCCATAGAGGTGGACACCAGTTGGAGACCACCTTTGTGATGTCCATTTGAACGAATGTTCAGATGGACAACATAGACTGAAAACAACATATTGAGGAGGTAAAAAAAATCAATTATGTATTAGAAAATTTGTTTATTTAATTTTAAGATCAAGAATTAGAAAAGTATATAAATAAATAATAATAAATAATAATATCTGATGTTTCATATGACATGATGCATGAGTGAAAGGGAATTCATCATAAGACAAGTTGGTTTAGGTTGTGCCCTAATTAAGATAAACCACTGGGTATATTGGTAATGACTCATCTCCAAACTTTTAACAAACTTGAGTATACAGACAATTTATTTACCCCCTCCCACAAGGGAGCCATCTTAGCCAATCAGATCCACACAAATCTTGTGAAATGTAATAAAATTTCAGAGATAATGCTGTCTTAGAATATGCATTGTTTTGTTGATGATCTATCATGATGATAGGTCATCAATATAATAGTAGTGGAAAACCCTTTTATTAGGTAAGCAAACATTACTTTCTTAAAGGGTTGGTCTAGCACTTAAAATGTCCTCCTAAATATTTATCTCTACCCCCTAAACACTTTTCTAATTAGCTTTAGTATACAATACCGTACACTTCTACCTATGCAGCTATTCCCTAAATATGTTTTTTCTTACTTCACTTCCTGTGAAGGTTCATTTGAGAAAAGTCTCAAACAGGACGTCACAGGACGCTCAGGCTGCACTCCCTTCTCTGGAGCGTCTATCGTCCCTCCTGGAACAGGACGTAATTGGGGGCAGAGATGCAGTTCTTGAATCAAAAGAGATGTCAAGAATCCATGTTCATGATGATAGAAGCTGTGGGAGAGGTAAGTGCAGCACCGGCACTCTGCTTCTATCTCCTCTGCTGCTTCTAAGTGAAAGAATATGTCATCAAGGGTCAGAGATAGAAGCAGTGAGTGCCACCAGTGCCGCCCCACAGCTTCCAGAACGACTCTCAAATGAATCGTCATGAGGGGGCAGCACTAGTGTCACTCAATGCTTCCATCATCATCCCATGATGAAAATTCATTTGAGTGCGGTGCTAGAAACTGAGGGACATTGCTGGTGTCACTCTGTTTCTAAATTCACCCCCCTGACAATGTCATGTTTCATAATTAGAAGATGCGGAGGTAGAGATAGAAACAAAGTGCCGGTGCTGCACTCATATCTCCCACAGCTTTTGTGATCCGGAATCCAGGATGTTTTTGTGGGCGGTGAAAAGCAAACTGTAGCAAGAAACCGCAGTGCCACTCTGATGACGTCCTTTATCAGGAGGGGCGATAGGTGCTGCAGGGAAATGAGTACAGCCCCAGCCTCCTGTGATGTCCTTTATACGTCACAGGAAGTACAGTAAATAAAACACATTTAGGGATTAGCTAGATAGGGCAAAGTGTAGGATTTAGATAATGGACCACCCATTGAAGTAATTTTTAATACATATTTAATAATTTTGATATTTTAGAACAGATAATTAGCAAACAATATTTTAATAAATGCAATACAATGTTATTGGAAACTTATTTCTAGGTGAGGTTGTGACTCTACTGAAAAAAGACGGTAAAATTGAAACATTAGGCAAGGTTCATGATATTTTCAGGATGAATAAAATAAAATAAAGTTTCTATAACAATAACTACTAGTAATAACCTACTAAAAGTTTGAGTAACTATGTAAATATATTGTCTTGAAGCCTGTAATGTATTCCAGAGCTTTATTTCATGTTTTGCTGGCTGCCACTGGAAACAGTTGAAGTACTTGTTGTCAGACACATCCCTAACAGCTTAGCTTCTTTAACTACGACCCACAAACATATATACAGTTTTCACTATTACTTTTATGCTAATTGTCAGCAGTGAGTGTTGATATCTTGTTGTTAAAGAGAGGCTGTTATCAGAAAATGACCTTGTGCTTAAATCAGTTTTTTGTGTTAAAGGGGTTGTCTACTTTTAAGGACTTTTTTATCTAAATTAACGTGTTTGGGGCTAAAATCATTTTTGCAATTGTGTTTTATTAAAAAATGTTGCACTATTAGGTTTTTGAAGGTTCCTTGTTTCTCTACGCATTCAACTTTAATTTGGTTGTCAGTCTTAAATCAGCAGAGAGAAGCTCAGAAAGAGACAGGTAAAGAGTTAAAAACACCCCATCAGACCATCATAGCGGGCTGACTGACAAATTCCCAGTTAACTCATTCTTCAGTCAGCCATAGTATAACCCAGAGGCTGTAGAAGGCAAACGGTGCAAAATTTTTAATAAACCCCAATTGCAAAAATGATTTTTAGCCTGTATTGAAATAAAAAATAAAGGTGGACAACACCTTACCTTTTTTTTATGAAATTTTCATTGTTTTTTAGCTTGCCGTATCACTATTTATTTATTAAAATAAAATATAAAAATCATGCAACTTTCACACTGGCTTAAGGGGCTTTTTTTAAGACTAATACTTTCCGTTTTTTTCATGAAATCCACATGTACATTTGCCTCAATGAACAGACTTGCTTATACAAAGGCCATTGTGGTGTGATTGTTGTAATCCTGCCTCTGCTGATTAAGAGTCCTGCTGAAAACTCTTCCTGAAAGGGCAAAAAGTTAGAGTCGCCCTAGAAAGCCCTAGTGCCCAGTGTGAAGATTGCAAGATTACTAATCTTATTTTTTTAGTAAAGATCATTAGATATATAAAAAAGGTCTCATTTTTTTTTAAAAAAACACATGTAACACATAAATGTAATATAAACAATAGATCATTTTCTGATTTTAGCTTCCGCTTGAAATAAAAATCTGAGTTGACTCCAATCCCGCTAGTAAACAGTTTACATAATTCAATTTTAATATGCTATTCCTTAAAGAGGTTGCCCATGATTACAAGCACATTTCTGATTTCTTCCAGAAACAGCACCACCCCTGACCAAGGGTTATGGGTAATATTGCATCTCAGCTCCATTCACTTCAATAGGCCTCTGTTGCCATAAAAGTCACAAGCCATTGTTAGAGGTGACATTTCTGAAAGAAAACAGCCATATTTTTAACAACCCCTTAGGCTACATCCCCTCGATGAGCTTTTGGTGAGTTTCTGACAATGCAGATTTCCTGCACCATTTCTGAGCCCATTAAGTAAAATAGGTTACTTGCATTTTTTTTTTTAAATATGCAGCCTAAAAAACTCACCAAAAACACATCGTGGGAACATAGCCTTAAAAGGATTATTGCATGACAGTTAGTCTTCCTACATAAGATTAATGTGCAATAAACATTAAACAGCCCAAACAGTAAATTGCCATAAGCTTTGTGCAAACACTGAACAAGTAGAGGCTTTTCGAGAAGCTGTAACTTCAAATCCGTAATATCATATGTTTTCCAACACAACTTTTTCTCTGAAAGAAAATTCCCTTCATATATAAAATAGTATGGCATAGGCTTTTTTAAGGCTATAAATCTAAAAGAAAAATAACACAACTGAATTGTTTGGTTTTGACTAGTACTCTTTTAACTCTGCAGTTATGACGCGGTTGTATTGCTGTGTTAGTTATTAAACCTACATATTTTTATATGCTCAAAATATTAGCACAATGTTTAAGTTGTTATTTGTGGATATAATATTTTTACCACTTGATAAGCATTCTTCTTAGCTTCCTCTTCAGCAATGGTAACATAACAAACTGTAGTATCTATAGCTAGAGAGAAACAATTTAAAGTACCACTCCGGAATATTTTTTATTTCACCACTGGATAGGTATCAGTAATATGCAGTGGATATAAAAAGTTGATACACCCCTGTTAAAATGCTACATTTTGTAAATTAATTACTGGTTGCAGTCTTCTGCTGTTCCCAGCACAACTCCAATCCTCTTCTGCTCCACGTGACCAGAGTTGTGACTGCTTGGATCAATCCAGTGTTTGCTAGGCAAACCGGAAGTTTCTATCAGACTCAGAACAAGGATCTGATGGACTTACATTAAGAAAGATTGTAACCTTTAGCAGAGACTTTCGGCCAATCAGAGCTGCGGTCACAAGAGGGACTGGAGAGGAGCTAAAAACAGCAGAAGACGGTCACCGATAAGTATTTTACTATACACAGGGAACATATCTTACTGATACCTATCCAGTGGTGAAATAAATAAAATCTGGAGTTATACTTTAATTTTCACACAGTTTTGTACAGTATACTGCCCCTAAAAAATGTTTCTGGTTGCAATTTAGTGAAAACCCTTAGAACCCAATAGTTTGAAGGGGTTGCCTCGCCACAAATTGATAGCATTTTGCTGGGATATGCGACTAATACATCAGTGCGGATACTGGCCGCTGTGTTCTCCGTCATTTGCAAGAACTTTCTTAATATTGCTGCCACTTTGTTCTGTTGATAAGCTGGAGTCACATTTATCAGATCCCCATTGATTAGACTATATTCAAGCAACATGCCATGATTGTTTGTGCCCCTTTAACTTGTATCTTATAGCTGCTGCTCTTTACTTAGTCTATGTATCATGAGCCTCTTTATCATGACAGTGGCTTAGTAAGAAATTCTCTAAGTACACCCTCAATAGTGCACTGCACTTATAATGCTATTTCCACTTGTCTTATTAAAAAATCACTCCCATCAAAGTATTTTATCCTTTTAGGCTATGTGCCCACGATGCAGAAATGCTCCGGATTTTTCCTGAGCGTTTCTGCATCTCCCTGGCAAAAAAAAACGCATGCGGATTTTACATCCGTTTTTTCAGCCAGGGACAAGCGTTTGTCACGCGTTTTTCACATGCGACTTCGCATGCGGGTTGTCAAGCGCTTTCCAAGCGATTTTAGCATCACTTGGAAAGTGCTTGACAACTTGGTCACACTACATATATATCCATGCAACCGGCATGAATTTTATATAGTGTGATCAAGTTAGTTAAAAAAAAGAATAAAAATGGTAAAAAAAAACAAAAAAAAAATTATACTCACCTTCCGATGGCCCCCCGGTCTCCTTCTCCGATGCTTCCAGTCTCCCCGGTGTCTCACGGTGGTCTAAAAGGACTTTCCATGATGTAATTTAGTCATGTGACAGGTCACGCGACCGCCGACGTCAGCGATGGCGTGACCCGTCACATGTATAAATGACATCATGGAAGGTCCTTTTAGACCATCGTGAGCCGATGGGAAGCCAGGACGCATCACTAAGGAGACCAGGGGCGATCGGAAGGTGAGTATAATGTATTTTTTTACTTTAAATTCTTTTTTTTACAGGTACTATGGTACCCGGGTCTGGGGGAAAGTCTCCTCTTCTCCAGACCTGGGTACCTTCCGCACATTGAATCGCTTAATATCTGCATGTGCACATGTAGTCATGCTGATATTAAGCAATTCAATGCAAGTCAATGGCAGCGAAAACACAGCGATTATGCAAAATAATTGGTAGTGCTGCGGATTTTTCCGCAATGATAATCCGCAGAGGAAATTTCCGCAGCATGTGCACAGCACATGCGGCTTATCATTGGGGAACATGGCAGACCTTCTACCAAGTGTTTTTTAAGTGTTTCTGCATCAGAATTGCCGCTGCGGAAACGCTTAAAAAACGCATAGTGGGCACACAGCCTTAATGTTTTTCAATCATCATATTATATTGCACTGTGTGCTTACATTTTCTTTCTACCCAGTTAATTCTTCTCTTTTCTCTGCTCTATGTAGAAGCAGGAAGTCTCTTTTCCCTGCATGAGTCATCCTCCTCTTCAACTTCTGACCCAGCTGCTCCACTCCTCGCCCTGCCAGAAACGATTGCAGTGATGATTCATGCAGGGAAAAGAGACTTCCTATTTTTACATAGAGCTTAGAAGAATTTGGCTAATATGTTTTTAATCACGTCGTGTCATAGACCTAATGGAAAAGAGAAGAATTTACTGAGTAGAAAGGCAAAATGAGCAATTGTAAGTGCTATATAATACAATGACTGCAATATATTAAGAGGATAAAAATTTGGAAAGTAGTGCTTCTTCAATTTTATCTCTGGTTGCAAAACTTGAACTCAATGTATCCTTAATTTTGCAAGCTCTATACTCAAAAAAACTTGTGATTTAGCCTTTAAACATAACATTTACTTAGAAAAGAGAATGTAGAGGAATAAGAGTGGGCAAATGTGAGTGCATTGGTGTAAAAACTGTTGTATGTGAAGGCTGCGGAAGAGGCACAGGAAAGTGACAAAGAACAGTATTTGTTATAATGGGTACTTGTGGTGAAGAACCAAATGCATCCCTGGTGCATAAACTCGGTTCCATTGTCATTTGGTAATATGGAGTCCTTGAAATGCTTTGACTTTGTGGGCACAAAAATTGCTGCTGAGGACTTATAAGTTTGATGCTGTCAACAGAAGCAGTTGGAAAGGGACCAACTAGATGCTGGGGTAAGGCAGCTAGAGAGGAGGAACACAATGGTGGCTCTAGTGGAACTGGATGCACCGCGGCACAAGTCTGAATTGCCCTGGCTGGAAATATTAATTTAAATCTAGTGGGAAATGGAAAAGGCTGGAGTGTTGGGCCATACCTGGCACACTGATGATACTTAAGTTTCTTAGAGTATGCTTCTGGAAGAAGAGTTTGTTGGTAAGGAATAGTGACATGTGACAAGAGCTGCTCTTTGATACATTTTTTGGTAGTCACATGTGCTCCATCCATTGGCAATCTTTGACTTTCTTTATTCTCTGGTCTGTTGTGACCGGCATTATTTCTTACACCATTACAATCTTGTATTGGCCAAGTTGCTGATTGTTCTTGGAATTGTGGCAGATCATTTCTGAAAGTAATGAAATCTCCATTTAGTTTACTATCTTTCACTGAAGGTTGGATACTTTTTTCAGCTTCCGTACTGACGTCTTTAAAGGAAGAGCAAAGAGGAGGCTTATTATGTTTCAAAGCAAGCAAATTCTTACATAACTGGTCCAGCTTATTTTCCACCACTTTTTTTATTTTTACTATTTTCTTGAGAAACTCCTTCGCTCTAAGGGATTCTTTTGCTAATTTGTAGTAGTTTTCATTTAGAAATATGTTGGATTCCTGGAAAGTGGATTTATGTTTGATTAGTTTGTAGTATCTGTTTCTACATGTGTTACCTGTCCTCTTGATAATTCCTTCTGCACTTCTTATATGTACAGGTTTATACAAAATTGAAAAGTTTCTCTCCGGGAAGTAGACTCGTTGGGAAAGTGAGTCAGATCTGCAAAATCTGGGTCTCTTAAAGGACAACTGTATTTCATCTATGATAGTTCTACGGGTTCTTTTGAAAGTATAACTATGGTTTATAAAGGTTTCGTGGTTTTCGTGATTAGAGAATACTTTGTTAGAACTCCAGCTACAAAATGTGTTAGAATAAGCAATATTTTGAGAGCAATGATCTAGTCGTAAGACTTTTGATTGGTAGTTGAAAGACCTTGTGTTCTTGCTAAGTTCATTTTCTATTTGATTGGTGATACCTTTTTTCTGATCTACATTCCAAACCTCACATTCTTGTTTGATCTTTAGCGTTGGTCTTTTTAACAATTCTCTTTCTGTGAGATTACTCTCAGCATGTGGCAGTTGATGAGAAAATGTTAAATTTTTTAATGAGCAAATCGAATCTTTTGATCCAACATGTTGTTTTAAATTTTTAAAGCAATTCTGAGTATCTTCATTTACATGGCATTTTTGCCTATATCTCATTCTGGGTTCGTTGACTTTACATTTTCGTTTTCTCCCTCTTCGACGTGTGTGATAGTATTTTCTTTTGCTCTTCGTCTTCCCGAAGTCAAAATCGTTGTCCAGAAGATACTTTGAGATATTGTGCTTTTGATCCTCTTTAATGCTGCAAATTAAGCTATAACATTTCAATTTACCCGAAGCCTTTGAAATATGGTGACATGTCTTCATGGCATCATTGTTGTCTTCCGAGATGACTGTTTCACAATTCAGTTTGAGCATGGTATTTGGATCATTGTCAGAGAAAGTGCTGTCTTGGCAAACTGGTTGATCTTTTTGTTTTATTACTTTAGATGAACGAAAGTCAAAATGTAGAGGGTTACAACTGTAGGAGAGCGCCGGCTGTGTACAGGTATACTGTATCATTTCAGAAGGCCATTGAAGAATTTTTGACCCATCTCTGCTTAGCACTGGATGAAAGGCATCATTTAACCTCTTATTTGGTTTCTCATTTTTTTGTATTATGTTTTCATCTTCATTGACTGATATATTTGATACAATATCCGTGGCACATTCGTTACTATTATTGCTAGTTTTAATTTCTCCTTTTTCTAATACAGCCTGATCATCAAAAATGTTACTGGCTGTTTCTGGGCAAGGCATTTCCAATTTTAGGCATTCAATGGCCAGTTCATCATGATCAGTATTGTGGTCACCTACATTGTGTTTTGAGGGAATTAGAGTATCTGAGTTCACATGTTGTGCTTGGACCTCAAATTCTAAAGGCACTTTTATATGACAAAGATCTGAGGTTAAGAAACTTGTCAACTCCTTTTCAGGCAATTGTTTTTGATCTATATCTTGGACATCATCTCCTCTTCTAGATGATGGTTTTTCAGAACTTGACATAGATTCTCCAGCTTCATCGTTTAGACATGACACTGTGTCTAATGGCAAAGATGATTGAACACTGAATGACCCCGGTAAAAACCTGCTTCTTTTCTTCAACCCAGTTGAAATATCTTCATTGAATTCATAGAAAACTGCAGCTGAAGCTTCAAGCTTAACAGGAGTCTTTTTTGGAAAGGAAAAGGAGAAGCTTATTTTATGCTCACTGTCTTTTTGAGTCTTTGTACCATTTTCCGTGCTCTCTGAACTTGGTAAAAGAATAGAAGCCATATTTGTGCTGTTATGAATATTTGTGATAGATGCAAGCTGTGGCTTTTCTCTTTCTGCAGTGTGTACAATAGTACTTTGAAGACTTCCATGAATGTGATCGTGAACAGTCACTGTTGTTGATTTGAACATTGGACCACTTCCAGGAGCACTTTGAACAAAAAAGAGAAAACGTTATGTGTAAATCATAACTTAGTACATTTTAGATGGTATCTAATTAAGAAGAATTTAAACAATTATATATTAAGCCTACCTAAAAGTGTAACACATAGAAACAATTTACATGTACCCAGTCAAATTGTAACCACAAATGTACTAGTAGTTAGAGTTGAATCGATTCACTCTCTTGTGTCCATCGTCTAGAACAAAGGTCTGTAGCCCATGGCCGTGAGCGGAGAACCGACTCTTACCTATTGGCATCTGTGGCACATTTTTTAATTAGCCAGACTAGCTAATCAAAAGGTGAGCAGTGGTTGTTGATATGTAAAAAGCCGTTCTCCTGCTTCTGGTCAGTATCCACTGACCACTGTTGTGGTTGATGGACTGGGACATGCAAATCGATTTGCACCAACTCTACGAACAGTCATTAATGAAAGGATAGAGCTGAAGACAGAAAAGGGTTTTCTTGACTTTGCCATGTAAGGATCACTACAACTAACTTTTGAGACATGTCATAACAAATTATTTTTGCAATTGTGAGTTAAAGGAAAATATAAGCTTGTTGTATAACTTATTATATTGTCATATATATATTGTATTCTCCCTGCATTATTACTGGACATGAAAAACTGGGACTCTAAACCACAGGACACCATAGTTTGGAGCTTTAGCATTGGCTATAACTTTTAAACCATTGGACACCAAAGACCAGAGGTCTAAATTGAAGGAGAACACTAGAGAGACTTGAGTTTCTAAGCACTTTTCTATAAAGACTGTGTTTCCAGATGATACTCTAATCTAATACCGGAGATACTAGGGGTCCTGAGGTAAGAAACTTCTCACACTTCTGTCCACCCTTTCTACCTGATCTAATACTGGAGATACCAGGGGTGATGAGGTAAGAAGAGGCTGCTCACACTGCTGTCCACCCTGCCTATCTGAACTAATACTAGACATACCATGGGAGTTTAGGTAAGAAGAAACCGCTCATACTTCTGTCCACCTTGTCTTTCTGGTATAATATTGGAGATACCAAGGGTGTAACAGCCCTTATAAATGATGCACAGACATCAAGTAACAGTTTGTATATATTTCAATATTGACTCTCTTGTGTAATAACATATATATATATATATATATATATATATATATATATATATATATATACACTGTTAAGGGGACGGTTGCAAATAACTTTATTAATAATGGAAAGCAACCGAACCCGAGGTCCGCGATGCAGCCTGGAGGACTGCAGCCGAACACCTTCTGGTAAGAAGGTAAAACAACCAACTGAAATAACAATCCCTTCCGTGTTACTGCACAGCGGAACTGGAATAGGGATTCGCACTATCTCCGTTAACTGCACGAGAGATGTGCGACAAATAATGTATCCGTAGACCTGTTTACTGCACATGGACTACACAGCAGGCGCTAGAATGCGTGTGTGATTCACGCCGGCGTATACGTGCTCCCAGCCGGCGGTCTACCGGACTGAGGGGTAGCTCTCCACGTGGCTAACAGGCGGTACCGGGAATACGGAGTCTGCAGTCTGCTCGGGGTGTATAGCGACCCCTCAGCTCAATGATCAGAGCGCGCCGCCATGTTTGTGGGCGGGCTATTTAAAGATTAAGCCCTGCCCACCGTCACATTATTGGTGACGTCACCCGCGACCAATCAGGCGGTGCCAGTTCACAAGATCAGCTGACTCCCAAACCACCAATCACGGTCCGCCATGTCATGGGCATGCTCAGTGCAGTGTATCCTGGACTTAGGCTGTAGCAGCCCGGTTTCCCTCCACAACCTATACTTCATGTTGCTAGGAACAAAGACCCAAGAGACAACTTGTACATCTCGTGCACCAGCTAGGTGTTGGGACTGACAACTATGTTGAGCAGCATCTTCCCTGGCTGGACTGGAATGGGAGACCACAGAATCCACTGATGCTCCTGAACCCACTTCAGATCCAGAAAACACTGGATGCCTAACATATATATATATATATATATATATATATATATATATCACACATACAACGAACATTTCACTTTTTTATATGTGTATTTACCATATAAACTTTTGAGTAATTTCATCTTGCACCATCTCTCCCCCTGCTATTCATGGATTTTATCCAATTGTTATATTTCTTTTATAATTTATATATTTTTTTATATGATAGTCTTTTTGATCAATAAAGAAATTAATTGTTGTACACATATAGTATTAATTCTTTACTTTTTGTTTGCCTTTTAAATACATTTTTTAAATTCATCTTAACATTAGCTGTACAGAGGAGATTGTGAGAAGAATGTCTTTTTGCTTGAATTGCTGAAAAGAAGTATTGAAGATTGGGAACAAGAAGAAACTTGTTTTGGCCAAGCAACATGAGGACTAGACATTAGATCAAATCTTAAATCTATACTTTTGTCTGATGAGTCAAAATGTAAGATTTTTTGAATAAAACATGTTTTTGTGAGACGCAGAAAAGGTGAGCAGATGTTTCCTACATGTTTGGTGTGCACCGTGAAGCATGGAGGAGATGTCATGGCGTGGAGGTGCTTTGACGCTGTTGGTGATTAATTCCAAATTCAAGGCACATTTATCCAGCATGGCTACCACAACATTCTGCAACAACATGCCATCCCATCTGGTTTGCACTTGATGAGATCATCATTTGTGTTGGAACAAGACAAAAAACCCAAGCCACTACCAGGCTATGTAAGTGCTATGAGACCAAAAAGGAATGGAGGATGCATCAGATGATATGTCTTCAGGTTCGGACTGGCCATCAGAAGAGGAGAATCCTCCGGTAGGCCCCTATGAAGGAGTGCTAACGAGTAGTACTCTGACGCCCAGCTGCGCTTGGTATCACAGATCCTGGAAGAGTGCATTGATGGATTCCTCCACAAGAGGCCCCCATAAACATTCACACATCTCCACCTTCTGCCTCAGGTCAGCAGAGGGAGCCCGTTAGGGATATAAATAGGGAAGGTGGAGCCAGGCAGTGCAGTCTAGTTCAGTCTGGTTCAGCAGTTGAATCCAGTACAGTCTGAGAAGAGTTACCTCAGAGGACAGAGGCTGTTCCAGCTCCTGCAGTTGCTAACCTGCAGTGGAGCTCATCCAGTCTAGACTCAGTTGTAGCTCAGAATAGTGAGCTTAAGGTGTGCCAGCGCCATAAGATCGGTGAAGTATAGCCTAGTGAGGGCCCGAGTAGGCCGAAGGCGAGTGGAGAGTTAGTACATAGGGGGCAGAGGAGCTTATCCGGCTCACCCCAAAGCAGTTATCGGACACCGGGTTCGAGCTTACCGGGATCTCTATGACCCAGTAAGACATAACTGGAATCCCTGGAGAACTACAGGTCCCAGGATCGCTAAAGTGCTGATACGTAACAGAGCCAGGAAACACATAGGCCCCGCAAGCTGAGGAGCGTGTATTCCAAGAAAAGGCCCTACCACAAGGTCAGCCAGCGCAGGACAGAGACAAAGTTAGGCCTAGCTCCAGGCAGGTCAGAAACTTACTACGCAGAGGCAAGAAACAGGAGGCCCTACACCCACTCATTGAGGAGGATCCTGATATGCACCCTTCACCCTACAGTGCTCCGGGATGTGCCTGATTTTCCACCAGTAAAAGGTACTGAAGTGATTACCGTGTCCATCCCCGTTCTTGCTCTGACCCGGCTGGGTCTCGCCTGTCCTGCATCCCCTTCTCCGTACGCTGCCCTGAGGCCTAGCTCCACCTGTGGGGAGCTATACCATCAAGCTGCCTTAACACTGGCCTCAGTGGACTGCGCAGCGCTGGTGATTCTCACCAGAAACCACAGGTGGCGTCACGAACTCTCATAAAACTAGCAAACCTATTATCCCAGTATACAATCCCCTTTTTTAAAGCTGACCCCAGGGTACGGGCCCGGGAGCCGACCACCGCGACATCCCCAAAGGCCAGGCAAAAGGCCTGGGTACCGAGTCATCCCCATCCCCTAGACTAGTCATCTTTCCTGGCGTCACGAACAGGATTGCGTGCCAGCTGCAACGACGGAGTGTTATGCCTGTTGCCACTGAGTACTGTGTGCCTTTATTCTGAACTGTGTATTAAACTGTGGTGAAGATTGCCGCCATTGTTGGGCCGCCGAGCGAGAAGAAGGGTGTAACAACGGGAAACTGAGGGGCGTACCTGCAAAAGAGCGCGAAGCCCCAGACACGCTTCACGCCTCGACGTCAAACCAGGAAGCGCCAGGTCCTGGAAGGAGCGTCACTGAACGCCCTGACGTAGGACGCAAGCGATGCAAGGTCCTGAAGACGACTGTCACCTGCGGAGCTGCGGCCTACCGGAAGAAAAGAAAAGAAGGTAGGCCACAGTTAGCTAGGGGGGCGCCAGAATGTCCAACGAACAGCACAATGCTGGAATACCGGTTAACGGCCCTGATGTTCAACCCGCGCCCGACGCCGGGCGGGCCGAAGCGGCCGCTCCACCAGCAGCGCCTGTAACCCCTGTCATTCCAATAACTCTACCGTACATCCCTGGAGCGAAGTGGCTCCCCCAGTACAACGGCAAACCAGATACCCTGTCTGGATTCAAACGGAAGATATGCGGTATCCTGGACATGTACTCTATGACAGGCAAGCAGAAAGCCGCTGTTGTATTAGGACAACTGACTGGTGCTGCGGAACGGGAAGTGGAAACATGGTCGGCCGCAGACCAGGAGTCAGTGTCCGCAATCTTTCAAAAGCTACAGACTGTTTTTGAGGATCATACTGAGGCGGACCTCCGGATGAGGTTCTACAACTGTTCTCAACAGCCGGAGGACAATGTTCAGGACTATGCCTGGCGTCTACAGGGGGCCCTGCGAGCTCTGAAGCAGGTTAGTCCAACCAGTAACGAAAATGAAAGCAAAATGCTGAAGGAACAGTTTGTCCGGGGACTGAGGTCTCCAGAGGAGAGCAGGACTGTGCATTGGTGGTCCTTGGATCATCCAGATGCCACCTTTGACAATCTTAAGGACATGGCTATAAAAGGACTGCAGCCCTTGGAAACAAATGCCATCCAAGGTTACCAGGGTAGGGCTACCCCAGTGCCTGCTACACCCACCTTTTCTCCAGTGGCTGCTGAAGCCAAGGTTCCAGCAACGTCCCCTAGAGAGCTGGACAGTCTGCGCTCTGAAGTGTGCCAGTTGAGCAAAACCCTGACCACTGTGCTGAGTGCTCTGCAGCTGCGGACGGAGCCCGAAGAAGGAGGGAAAATCCTGTTAGCCGATAGCCCTGAGGATGTCCCCTGGATGCGAAGGAGGAGGAGGAGGCCAACACCACCCTCTACGAGGATCAGTGACCAGCGCCATCCACAGAAGGACCCTACCTGCTACCGCTGCCGCAAGACCGGACATACCGCCCAGAATTGTCCTTTAAACGAGAAAACCCTGGGGCCGAGGGCAGACACCCAGGAGTAAACTCACCAGGCCCATCAGACTGGTACAACAGGTTCGTCGGAGGAAGACCTTTCCTGTCCATTGTGTTGGAAGGGATCCCGACGCACGCTCTGCTGGACACAGGATCTCAGGTAACCATCATGCCTGATGTCCTCTACAAGAGGTTCTGGTCCATGGACGATCTAAGTCCGCCAGCTCCAAATCTTTCTGTTTATGCCTCAAATGGACTCCCCCTTAACCTAATCGGGGTTAAGAATGTGACAGTAAAAGTGGGGAGAGTGGAGCTGAAGGACTAGGGGCTAATTGTAGTAGAGACTAATCCTGATGACATCAATCCGTATATGGTACTTGGCACTAACATTGCTGGTAACTGTTTGGGAGAAGTTGTGTTCTTGCTCCAACAGATAGCTGACACTGCCAGACCAGGACAGAGGAGGGCGCTGCAGAGGGAGATCCGAGTCCTGATGTACCAACAGCAAGTAAGGTTGACAGATGATGAAATCGGTAATGTGTGGGTGACAGACCCCATACCCATTGTAATTCCCCCAATGAGTGAAATGCTTATCTGGTGTAGAGCTGCTATAGGTCTTAGAGGACAGAGCTACCAGGCAGTAGTAGAACCCCTTTGCTCCGAGCACAGACTCACGCTCTTAACCATTCTTAACCGCCAGAGGAGTGGTGGATGTACGCAATGGGAGGGTGCCCGTCCGTCTTCTCAACATTGGGGAAGATGAGGTCAGATTGCCACGTTATGCCACTGTTGCCAAATTACATGCTGTAAATAACAACTGCATTCACAAGGCGGAGTCCTTAGCCTCACCAGATGAAGTGGAGGATAATGACCCTGCAACCCAGGTGGAGGATTGGTGTCAACAGCTCCATGTTGGGACAGACACCACTCCTGCCCATCAAAAACAGGGTGTACACCGGGTGGTTCAAGAATACGCACAGGTGTTCAGTAAACATCCACTTGACTTCGGGAGGATTAAGGGGGTTCAACATCATATCTCCACAGACGACCATCCCCCAATCAAAGAACGTTACAGGCCTATACCACCAGCACACTACCAGAAGGCTAAGGAAATGCTGCACGACATGAGAAAGGCGGGGGTAGTAAGGGATAGTTGTAGTCCCTGGGCAGCTCCCCTAGTGCTAGTTAGGAAAAAGGACGGGAGCATGAGAATGTGTGTAGATTACCGTCAAGTAAATCGCATTACACATAGAGATGCATACCCTTTACCACGCATAGAGGAGTCCCTAGCTGCCCTAAATAATGCAAATTACTTTTCCACCCTTGACCTCACTAGTGGGTACTGGCAAGTAGCTGTGGCTGAGGAGGATCGGGAGAAGACGGCCTTCACTACCCCGATGGGACTTTGTGAGTTCAACAGTATGCCGTTTGGACTCTGCAATGCCCCTGGAACATTCCAGAGTTTGATGGAGTGCTGCCTGGGACACCGCAACTTCGAGACTGTGTTACTATACCTGGACGATGTGATAGTGTACTCTAAGACGTATGAGGACCACTTGAAGCACCTGGCAGAGGTATTTGAGTCACTGTCCCGGTACGGGATGAAGCTGAAGCCCTCAAAGTGCCACCTGCTCAAGAGAAAGGTACAGTACCTGGGGCACATTGTCAGTCCGGAAGGGGTAGCACCAGACCCGGAGAAGATCACTGCCATCCAGAAGTGGCCGGAGCCGAAGAACCTCAAGGAGGTGCGTCAGTTCTTGGGACTAGTAGGATACTACCGGAGGTTCGTAAAGGACTACACTAAGAAAGCAGCTCCTCTGCAAGACCTCCTGGAAGGGCAGTCCCCCAAAGGCAGAAATCCCCCATTCCATTGCAGTAAGGAGCAAGCCAAGTCGTTTCAGGAGATGAAGGAGATCCTGACAGGCGATGAGATCCTAGCCTACCCTGACTACAGCCAACCGTTCCTACTGTATACTGATGCCAGCAACGAAGGCCTGGGAGCTGTCTTAAGTCAGAAGCAGAATGGCCAAGAGAAGGTAATCGCATATGCAAGCAGGAAGCTCCGCCCGACCGAGAGGAACCCAGAGAACTATAGCTGCTTTCAGTGATGGCCCAGACCAAGGCCAGGAACTCCAACTTAAAGATTTAAGCACTACCTGGCCTCCAGTAAGTTCACTGCCTTCACTGATAACAACCCCTTGACCCATCTTGAAACAGCTAAGACCACAGGTGGCGTCAAGAACTTTCATAAAACTAACAAACCTATTATCCCAGTATACAATCCCCTTTTTTAAAGCTGACCCCAGGGTACGGGCCCGGAAGCCAACCACCTTGACATCCCCAAAGGCCAGGCAAAAGGCCCGGGTACCGAGTCATCCCCTTCCCCTGGGCTAGTCAGTACTACTACACTTGATTCACAATTTACAGAAAAGGTTATCATCTAATCATTAATTTGGGTACTAGGGTCAGGTTATTTTTGCATGTAGCTGGACAATGGGCCCCAAGAATCAATGTTACTGGGGAGGCCATTGCCACCCCAGTCTGACACGGTATGGCCTTCATAATTACCCGACCTCAACCCAATTGAGTTGGTTTAGGATGAGATGCACTGTAGACTTAATGTAATGAGCAGAACACATTCGTGGTTGTTCAAAAGCCATTTCGGGTGACTACCTGATAAATTTGCTTGACAGAATACCAAGGTTGTGTAACGCTGTCATCACAGTATAAAAGGGGGTACTTTAAGGAATCTAAGGTATTAACACATATTCCGGTTTGTTTCACACTTGTTTATTTATTTACTCCTAGTTTCCATAGGTGTCTCTTTGTGGTTTTGCTTCCTTCCGTTTGAATCTACAACGTGCACATTCCAATAAGCACATGCCAATACTCTTGTTCTTACAAAAACTGCATTCTATGTTTAAAAAAAAAAAAAAAGTTTCACATATTTATATTTCTTTATTAGTGACTTGTTTTATAATGAGACTGTATAACCATGAGATTGATCTATCAAACTGCTCAACAGTTTCTGCAGTACACACAGTAATGTCCACTAGAGGGGGCTCTGCATCTACAAATTACATAGTACTCTGCTTCTAGTGGTGGGTAAGTAGTACATAAAGGAATGCTGTCTTAATCTGCATACTGCATTATATGTAGCTATGATTACTACCTTTCCTTGTATGACCATAAAAAGAAAAATACTGATGCTTTGCTTGACTTTTGTGTGTCATTGATCCATGGAGCCATGTTAGAGACTCCTATACTGAAGAACAGATCCTAAAGCCAAACAAAACTCAAATCCAATATTTAAAGGAGTTGTCCACTATTTGGACAACCCCTTCTCATTCCTCATGTTTGGCCCCGTTAAAATAATAACGCCTACACAGGCCCGGCGTCTGCACCCGGCGTCTGCACCCGGCACACCCAGGCAAGTGCCGGGGCCCTGAGCAGGCGGGGGGGCCACTCGCCATCGGGCACCCTGCCGCGCTATGCAGGGGTGGATTAACACTAGGACTACTGGACTCGTGACCCCGCCTAGAACTACTGAAAGGAGTCATTTTGACTCCTTGCTTGTTTTCGTTTATTTTTAGAGTTTCATTTGTGGTTATTTATTAATAATTATATTTTTTGTAATGTATTATTATTGTGAGATCCAACAGTAATGCTTTTGATTGTTTTTTTTCTGCTTTTCTTATTTTTCTACAGAAAACAACAATAATTATAATAGACGTTTTTCAAATATTTTTTTTTATTCAAGTGCACACATATAAACAACAACTGAAGAACAAAAAGCAGAGAAAATGTAGGTGGAGGAGCATAAAAATGAAAATATGGCGCAGAATTCACCTTCTAAACATTTGGTGTTTCGCATTTTAGGCATTGCCTTTGATTTATGGCAGTACATTGCCCACACAAAGACTTACCACAAGTCTTACAATTTCCGACAGATCTATTTTTCTTGCACTTTTCTTTGATCTGGCAAAATTTTGTTTGAACCATCACTTCTGAGCATGTAGAAACTTGGGACGTGGAACCCTTTTCCCTATCTGTGACATAAGGACCACTCAACTCTCTCACAAGCGTTTGCAAAAATGCCTTGCGTGACATTTTTTGGTGGGTAATCTCCTTGAATATTATCCATGCATTTATACCCGCAAAGTCTAAGGCATTTTCAAATGCATGAACAGGCCATCTCCTTGTGCATGTTCGTGTGGTATATTTTCGTGCCATCTGATCCACTACATCTACTCCATATTTTGTTTCATTGTAAAACTTTACCGTTTCTGGAGTTTTTTTAGCGGAATCAGACGCAACAACAACATCTGGATGGACGGAACTCAAAATGACAACATTTTTGTTGGGCTTTCCTTGATATACTGTAAGTGTAAAATTGTCTTAATTTCTAAACACTTTAGTGTTGTACAATTCCTCTTTCATGGATTTTATTTCTTTAGGCACTTCTCGCCTTATCTTGTTCAGTGTTCCCACGATGGTTGTTCCTTTGCTTTTTAGCTGTTTAGCTAATTTTACTGAAGTAAAATAATTATCGGTTGTAACATTGCGACCTTTTTTCAAAAACGGGTCCAATAACTTCATTACCACATGGTCAGCTAAACGGTCCTCAGCACGGCGTGTGTCATCTTTGCCTAGATAAGGGAAGCCATTTGCCAGATATTTGCTCCTCTTATCAACAGCTAGCCAATATTTGTGGCCATATTTATCTGGTTTGGAAGGCATGTACTGCGTGAATGGACACCTAGTTTTGCTTGGGAAAAGTTGCTCATCCACCATTATGTATGGGCCAGGTTTGTAACACGCAATACAATTTTCAATAAACCTGTCCCACACAGTAGAAAATAGAGCAAACTTGTCCGTTTGCAGTCTCTCCGATCGAGTAGATTTCTCATCAAATCTGAGAAACCTCATAATTTCAACAAAGCGGTCCCTAGACATTGTCGCTTTGCAAAACGGTATTCCCCAGTCATTACACCAAATACTGCTAATCGAGTGACGGTTCGTGCCAGATATTCCACGGGCATAGAATATCGCAATGAATGCATCTAGCTCCTCATCAGATAGAGTAAACTGTAAATTATTGTTCCTGCATGCTTCTGCAAGCGTACAGTTCTTTATATGTGTCAATATATATGAATCAAAAAATAAACGCCATGCGCTCAAAGGACTATCGATAATGATATTTCTTCTGGCGTATCCTGTAGGGCCAGGTGCTTCTCGAAGAATATTTTGGCTGTCACGCCTACCAGGCAAGTGTTCTCCAATTTCAACAGGTTTCCATTGAATACCATCCGCTGAAACTAGTATTCCTTCAGATTCGCCTTCTCTGGTGTTTGTTGTTGCATTACCTTCGCCGCCATCGTTATCTGTTGTTCTTTCATTTCTGGGACGTTTTGCTGATTTTTTCTGTCCACGACCAGGAGGATGGTCACGAGGCAACATAACTGCATGAGCCCGATCCCCAGTTGATGTGCTTGGAATATCTGTAAAAAAGTTGATGAATATTTAGAATTTTTGTTTTGTAAGGGTCCGTGCACACTGGCTGGATTAGCGGCGGAATATCCGACCGGATATTCTCACCACAATCCGGCCCGTACCTGCCCGCTCAGGTACAGAGCGGAGTTTCATACCTGAAGCTCCGCTCCGAACCCCGGGCTGGAGCCGCTGTCTGGGACGGAGCCGTGCTCGCGCGTAAGCAAGCGCTGCTCTGTCCCTGACAGCGGCTCCAGCCCGGGGTTCGGAGCGGAGCTTCAGGCATGAGCGGGCAGGTACGGCCTGTATTGCGGCAAGAATATCCAGATGGCTATTCAGCCAGAATTCTGCTAGTGTGCACAGGCCCTAACTCAGTGTGTGGAAGAACAAATAAATACACATAACTACTTACCTTCTGGATTTGTTCCTTCTGAGTCTTCAGATTCACTTGATATGTTCTGAGGAATGAAATCTTCATCACTGTCAGAATCAAATACATGTTCCTGCAATTCGGATTCCGATTCATCCTCCGGTATGGATTGCAAAGTAGCCAGAATATCCTGAGGCTTTATCAAACGTCTTCTCTCCATATTCCTCACAAATTCCATAATTCTATATAGTTCCCTGCTGAAAAATAGAAATGAAATGAAAACTAAAAGAAATAATAACTGTTCTGCCACCTTCAAAAGTAGGTGGGCTGAATCAGTTGACAGACAGCTAAACTATTTCATAACAATTCATACCTGTATGAGTCTTCAGAGCTCGTATGTCTGCGTCTGTTCTATTTGTCTCTTCAGCTGAACTGAAAATAAAGTTACTATCCAGAATACTGTCTCCTGCTAGGACCTTAGAAAATCACCACCCTTCATTAGCATAAGATAAGAGCCTAGAGTAAACAAGCTATTTTGTTCAGCATTACACAGTAATACAAGCAGGTAAAACACAAGGAAAATGTGAAAAGTTGACATGTAAATTGAACTACATCTATATGAACATCAGGGTAAATAAGACAGAGTGAAAAAATTATGCACAAAACTTTATAGCAACATTTAGTGACAAAAGGACCTCAAAATATAGTAGGGAGTCAAAATGACTCCCTTCAGTAGTTCTTGGTAAATTTTGAAAAAAACGCGCAAATTTTTCATCAAAATTATTTATTCTCACAAAATCTTTTTTCACATCATATTTGAGGAAAAGTCACCGAGTTTCAAGCCGGAATTCTGAAAAATGTAGTCACAGAAGAGAAATAAAAAACGAAAGGAGTCAAAATGACTCCATCAGTAGTTCTAGTGTTAAGGGTAGCCAGGGCCCCCGGCAGTTCAGACTGTGTGGGCCCCCCCATGTGACAGGTCAAGTACAATAATGCGCCACTCACTGACACAAGTATATAACTTGGACAAGTGCAATTCGATAGAAAAGGTATTGCAGTTGGACCAATGTTATTCAATGAGGGCGTGCAGATCTGAGTTTTTTTTCTCAGCTGTGTGTGGTGTGAGAAATAAATCGCAGCCTGCTGTGGTTTCACTCATAAATTGGATGGGTGCAAGGAAAAAAAAATATAGAATGTCATCTAATTTTTACTGATGAACTGCAATTCTGTAACATGGACAACTGTTAATGGTCCTGTAAATGATTAATAGCTGCTGAGTAAAAAAAAAAAAATTGTACACAGATGACAAGTGAGAAAAAAATTGTCCCACTTTTCTGGATGAGAATGGGACCGATTTTTTTCACGCTGCGGCCATTTTCCATTTTTTCCTCCTCTTCTTCCCAGAGCCAAAACATTTTTATTTTTCTGTCAATATGGCCATGTGAGGGCATGTTTTTTGAGGGACAAATTGTACTTTTGAATAACACCATTAGTTTTACCATATTGTGTACTGGAAAACAGGGAAAAAATTCAAAGTGCGATGAAATTGCAAAAAAAGTACAATTACTGAATTTTTTATTTTTTAACCATGTTCACTATATAGTAAAACTGACCTGCCACTATGATTCTCCAGGTCATTACAAGTTAAATACGCTCGTGTGACCCTAGCCTTTTAGTCATAGAGGTGCGGCCGGCGTGACTTCAGTATCCCCTGAATGCATAGTGATCAGTGACTGTTACCTGCGCTGACTTAACGCCGACTCTAACAATGAGTCGGCTGTCACTCAGTGCCAGGGATGAGGCTGCAGCCGCTGCTCATTATACATTCAGGGAACACTGAAGTCACGCCGTCCACACCTCCATGACTGAAAGCTGTAAAGAGGAATAACGTTTAGCAGGGCTTCAGTGCAGTGGCCACACGGCTTCAGAACATTATTAACCTGCAGATTAACCTTATATCTGCATGTTAATAGAATTTTTGGTTTTTTAACTTGTCAGGTTCCCTTTTAAGGCTCTGTGCCCATGATCCGGACGTAGCAGCGCTTTGGATGCAGCATATTTTTGCTGCGTCCGGAAGGCGACGTTCTATTGAACGCAGGTAAATCCGCATGTGTTCACTGAACCATGGGGATTTACCGAATTCAATATATTCTAGTGGTCAAATTTCTGTTGTGGAGACTAGCGACTCCGCAAGAGAATTTGACAGGCTGCGGTTCAGAAAGACGCGCCGCGTGTCCGTGTCCATGAGTGATCCGCAGCCTCAGGTGCATGCATAGTGGACATGGGATTTCTAGAGATGCCATCCACTATGCTGTAACATCTGGACGCTGCGGGTTTGACGCTGTATAAACACGCAGCGTCAAACCCGCAGCATTTCCTGATCATGGGCACGCTAAAGAGTTTGCCTTATTTCCTAAGATAAGTTAGCATTCACTATGTGAGACTGCAGAGCATGAAATAGTAATGCTCTGTGTATAAGGGTGCATGCACACGGTAAATAAACACTGCGGATTGGACGCAGCGGACTTGTGCTGCGTGCAATCTGCAGCGGCAAGATGTTGCAGCATAGTAGATGGGATTTCTATAAATCCCATGCCCACTATGCATTCCCGTGCTCCTGTGGATCACCTGTGGAGACGGATATGTGGCGCGTTTTCGCAGACCGCAGCATATCTATTTCTCTTGTGGAGACGCTAGCTCCGCCAGAGAAATTCTACCAGTGTAATGTATAGGATGTGGTGAATCCACATGGTTCAATGAACACATGCGGATTCACCTGCATGAAGCGCTTTGGACGCAGCATCAAGTATGCTGCATTCAAAGCGCTGTCAAAAAAGGATTGTGTGCACATACCCTAAAGGTAAAAGGCCATTATTGTTGTGGATAAAATGTGGGGGAGGGAAGTGTGATTAAAACTACATGGGGCAAATGCTCCTGCACACTGTGCTGTCCACCTTCCACCTTGGAAATGTTACTTGCATAATGTATTTATATGGCACATGAAAAGATCACAGTGAAATACATCTAATCTATACTGGGCTGCCTGCAGAAATTCCTCTAGTCCCCATATCAAATTAAACAGGTGCTTCAGGCAAAGTAGAGAAGCCTGCAGTCACTCTGAGACTGCAGAAAAGATGTATGTATGTACACATGTAGCGCCCTGAGTGTTCGGTCGCTACAGAGGTATTGCATCTCAGCCAGATGTGGGATATCTCACTTCCAGGTAAGGATGGAGTGTGGATCAGGACCCTGACACCTGCATGCATTACACCACATTTCCGGGGGGGCAGGGCGACCGATATGCTCCAAGTAGAGCACGACAGTCCCTGTCCCTGGCTGGAGTGGGGGGAGGTAACACCGAGGAAGGGGGGACCCTGTAGTGCATAGGAGGGAGAGGGCGGTTCCTGGGTGCATTGAGAAGGAGGTATAAAAGGTGGGAGCCATCTTAGAGACAGGGTTCAGTCAGAGGGAAGAAGTGACAGAGCAGGGCCTCTGTGGAGCTCTGCTCCGAAGGTGGGCCTAGCCTGTGTGGCCCAGCCAGGACTGAAACAGCATGGAGAGGGAGTTCAGTCGGAGGAGAAGACGGGGAGCAGAGGCTCAGGCCGAGCTCTGCTCCGCAGGCAGGCCTGAGGGAGAGGCCGGAGCCTGGAGAAAGGAGAAGGAAGGAAGAGGAGCGGAGGAGGCTCCAGGAACGAGGAACGAAGGGACTCCAGGGGTGCAGACCGGCGAGTCGCCACCGCACGCCCGAATCTACCTGCGTAGGGGGGTCAGGCCAAAGGGGGAGACCGGTCCCCGAAACTAGTGGAGGCGGGGAACTATCCTCAGCTAGAAACCGGAGGTTGTGACATTTTATGTGCCGCAGCCCCTCGCTACACCTGCTAGGAAGGCACCACATAGGCACCGACGTTTACCTAAGAAGGCCGAGGCAGCTGGACAGAAGCGAGGTCACTGGTGAGGTATGACAGGCCAGAGAAAGGACACATAAAGGGGGTCCTGTGAAACGCTCCAAAGTTATCTGGGAGTAGGCCGAGCCTCTCACCTGGTGAGCACAGTGCGACGTGGGACGTTATGGCCAGCTGGAGTAACGTGGATAAAGAACTGTGAGTAAATACTCTGGACTGCATTACAGGACTCTGTGTCGTTACTGCTGCTCCCGTGCACCATCACCCCCAACATCCGCGCTCGCTGCTCTGAGGCTATACTCCTCCCGTGGGGAGTTATACTATCCTCTGCTGCACCCACAACACCAGCCTCAGCGGTTTGCCTTGCAGCGGCGGTTCACTCTGACCGCAATCCACGGGTGGCGTAGTCAGACATTTAATCACAAAACTCTATAAATAGACTGCCATTTGGGGTTGACCACCCTGAGCCACGGGACCGGGTCCCCGCCACGCAAAGACTACTACCCCCAGCATCCACAACGGGTCCAGTTCCGGGTATCCCCACACACACACGGGCCAGGGGGCGCGTCAACTTTTTGGTGTAGTCGGCAGGATCGAAACCAACCCGTTATCATCGGGTATTGTGTGCCTAGAGACTGTTTTACTGTATTGAATGTGGCGCCCGCCCCAGCAGAACGGACGCCATTATGTGCGCGCCGAAAGCCAACAAGAAGCTACCTCCCATCGTGGGCCAAGTCCCAGAATGGCGCCAAAGAAGGAGCCCACCCCCAACAGCCTTGAGTGCGGCTGTAGAGATGTCCATCAACGTGGGGGGGGTGCCCCTGAGAGCGATCCCGTGCAGCCTCACGGAGCTGATTGCTCAGCTCTCTGGAGAAGACCCGGAGTTCCTTCGGACTGCGCTGGAGGATCTGGACCGGAGGATGGTCCAGGCGCAGCGGGAGGCCATAGCGGGATGGAGAGAGGAGACGGCCCGGCGGGTCGTGACCCGGCAGCAAGTGACGCCGCCAGCACCGGACAGTGAGCCAGCCCCTGAGGATGAGAAGCGGAGGTCGGAAGCCGAGAGCAGCGCAGCCCTGGAAGCACGTAAGCGGGACACCCCTGCCACCAGCCCTGAAGCTACCGACCTGCATCTGGACCCCGTCGCGGAGCCAGACGTCCCGGGAGTCGCTGCACCTCCCTCGCTCCCGCTGCCGGCACCTAGGCCCCAAGCTGCGAACATGGTTGCCGGACCACGCCCCAGGCCGTGCCCCCTGACCCCGAGTGCGGTCGGAAGCGGCCCGCTCCAGGCCTGGTCGCAAGGCCTGATCTCCCCAGGTGCCTTCCAGCAGCGTGCGCCCCCGGTCCAGACACTGCCACCCCTAGGGACCGACTTATATAGACAGCTCGCCGGACCCGATGGAGAGCCGTTCCCCCTCCCAAGCGGATGGGTTCACCCTTGTCTCCGGAGGGACCTGTCCACAGGGGCCGAGGCCCCGCTTGCTCCACTCCTGCCCGCTCCACAGCCAGTCACCATCCCCCAGCTCCCGGAGGAAGAGGTCCAGATAGAGTGGGACCAGACCGGGGAGGACCTAATGGGGTTTTCACAGGAGACGCGGGCGGCCGCAGCTTGCAGGCGGGAGTTCTGCCAGCGGGAAATCAGGCAGCTGGAAAAGGAGGAGCAGACGGCACCAGAGGAGGGAGCAGCTGCAGGCCCGGAGCGCGGAGGAGAAGATGCGGACCCGCCGAAACCCCCAAGCTGCACGCGGTCCCAAAATTACCGGGACCGTGGTGAAGTTCCATCAAGAGAAGGGGTGGGGGTTCATCCGGGACCCCACCACAGACACGGACCTCTTTGTCAATAGGAGGGACGTGGAGAGTCACCTGCCCAAGGGTCACCGGGAATGAGATCTGTATCCGGGGGACTTGGTGTCCTACACCCGACATCGAGGCCTGCGAGGGTGGTACGCCCTCAATGTCCAGCGGGTAGAGGAGGAACATTACCCTGAACCTTACTACCCAGAGGACCTGGACGGGTCTGAGGAGTACGGCGAGGAGGAGGAGCGTCCACAAGGAAGACATCGCTATTGATGAGCGACAGTCTAACTGTATATAGTTACCCGCCTGGGTAGAAAAAGTTGCAGGACACGCCGTTTTACGGATTATAAGAAGTTTGCCCGGTAAGGGGTTGTTGTTCATTAGTTTGATTAAAGTTACCCGAAAAGGGTCTGTGAATTATCCGGCTGAGGACTGGGAGCAGCCAACCCCCCTTTGAACTATCCGGCTGAGGACTGGGAGCAGCCAATCCATGTAAATAGTTGCACTTCCTAAAGTGCCCTCTATTGGTTTTATAAATGTTGCAACAACAGACCTCAGAACAAAAACCCGTTTGGCGTGGCAGAAGACGTGGTCCAACGACCCATCAATGCCCTGCAGCCACGCCCAGGGCCTACGTTGAGGGTTTGCGAACGGGTCCCTCATGTTCAAAAGTTTTGCCAAGTTTGCACGTTAAGAAGAATGGACACATGGTCTCAGAAAGAACAGTGACCTGTTGAAAAGAGACTTCTCCGTTGATATGCTGCTGATGATGTTTTATATGTTTTCTACTAGAAAAGAATGTTTTATATATTGGTAAAAAGAGAAAATGTTTCCCAAAAAAGGGAAGTGATATGCAGTTGCCAGTTTTAAAAAAAAAAAAATTATATATATTTTTGCATGTCCTAATGTGCAGTGTCATTTGCTCTGTTCCAGCCCGCGGACGTGCTGTGATTTACCAGGGGGGAATGTAGCGCCCTGAGGGTTTGGTCGCTACAGAGGTATTGCATCTCAGCCAGATATGCGATATCTCACTTCCAGGTAAGGATGGAGTGTGGATCAGGACCCTGACACCTGCATGCATTACACCACATTTTCGGGGGGCAGGGCGACCGATATGCTCCAAGTAGAGCACGACAGTCCCTGTCCCTGGCTGGAGTGGGGGGAGGGAACACTGAGGAAGGGGGGACCCTGTAGTGCATAGGAGGGAGAGGGCGGTTCCTGGGTGCATTGAGAAGGAGGTATAAAAGGTGGGAGTCATCTTAAAGACAGGGTTCAGTCAGAGGGAAGAAGTGACAGAGCAGGGCCTCTGTGGAGCTCTGCTCCGGAGGCGGGCCTAGCCTGTGAGGCCCAGCCAGGACTGAAAGAGCAAGGAGAGGGAGTTCAGTCGGAGGAGAAGATGGGGAGCAGAGGCTCAGGCTGAGCTCTGCTCCGCAGGCAGGCCTGAGGGAGAGGCCGGAGCCTGGAGAAAGGAGAAGGAAGGAAGAGGAGCGGAGGAGGCTCCAGGAACGAGGAACGAAGGGACCCCAGGGGTGCAGACCGGCGATTCGCCACCGCACGCCCGAATCTACCTGCGTAGGGGGGTCAGGCCAAAGGTCCCCGAAACTAGTGGAGGCGGGGAACTACCCTCAGCTAGAAACCGGAGGTTGTGACATTTTATGTGGCGCAGCCCCTCGCTACACCTGCTAGGAAGGCACCACATAGGGTCAAGGAAGCGGCACCAACGTTTACCTGAGAAGGCCCGAGGCAGCTGGACAGAAGCGAGGTCACTGGTGAGGTATGACAGGCCAGAGAAAGGACACATAAAGGGGGTCCTGTGAAACGCTCCAAAGTTATCTGGGAGTAGGCCGAGCCCCTCACCTAGTGAGCACAGTGCGACATGGAACATTATGGCCAGCTGGAGTAACGTGGATAAAGAACTGTGAGTAAATACTCTGGACTGCATTACAGGACTCTGTGTCGTTACTGCTGCTCCCGCGCACCATCACTCCCAACATCTGCGCTCACTGCCCTGAGGCTATACTCCTCCGTGGGGAGTTATACTATCCTCTGCTGCACCCACAACACCAGCCTCAGCGGTCTGCCTTGCAGCGGCGGTTCACTCTGACCGCAATCCACGGGTGGCGTAGTCGGACATTTAATCACAAAACCCTAGAAGTAGACTGCCATTTGGGGTTGACCGCCCTGAGCCACGGGACCGGGTCCCCGCCACGCAAGAACTACTACCCCCAGCATCCACAACGGGTCCGGTTCCGGGTATCACCACACACACACGGCCCAGGGGGCGCGTCACATACACAAAGCTACATTTCCAGGGTGGACAGCACAGCATGCAGGGTCAATTGCCCCATGTAGTTTCAATACACTCCCATCCCCCACATTTTTTCCACAAGTTTTAATAATTAATATGCCCCCTTGCCTTTACATACAGAGTGCTGCTAGTCTGCCATAAAAGTAAATTTAAGCAAGTAGTAGCAGATCTAGTACCCACCTAATGACCCCGGCAGCAGCTGGTGATGTTCCCGAGGCAGGCAGGCAGGAGCAGCTTCTCCCACAGACAGTTATGGCGCGCGGACTGGCTGCAGCACCATTAGAAGCTCCTCTCCTCAGGCAGAGAGATGGTGGGCATGGCTTAGGTAGACAGGCCCACTGTTAGGTAGACACGCCCGCTCTCTGTATGCTGGCTACGTTCTGCCAGAGGTAATACAGCAGGGCGGGACCAACATCGTTTAAAGGAACTGTAGCCGCAGTGGCCCCCGTACAGATTATAATGAGGGCAATTACTTTTTGGATCATGGGGCCACCTGCAGCCTCGGGCTCCAGGTGGTAGCCTAGATTGCCCTCATTATAATCCGTCTATGGCTCTATGGGGCCCGTGAGTGGAGGAGTACAATACCAGAGCCCGCGACTGGGTCCCCCCGCTTGCTCAGGGCCCCGGCACAATACTTACCTTTTCCTGTTCCTCCACAGGTCCTGTCTCTTCCGCGTCCTGACTTGTGACATCTCTGGTCAGTGGGCGCGATGACGTCTTTACAGCGTGCCCTCTGCTGAGCAGTCACATAGCAGAGAGCGGGAAGATGGTGACGCTGAGGAGTCCGGAGGTGAGGTGAGTATTTTTTTTTTTTTTTTTTTTTTATGCATGGAGGCGTGAGGCATTATATGGGGCACAGCCTGCATGGGGCAATATATGGGACCCAGCTTGCATGGTGAATTATTTGGGGCCCAGCCTGCATGGGGAATTAAATGGGGCCCAGCCTACATGGGGCATTATATGGGGCCCATACAGCATGGAGCATTATATGGGGCCCAGCCTGCATGGAGCATTATATGGGGCCCATACAGAATGGAGCATTATATGGGGGCCAGTATCCTGTATGGAGCAATGTATGGGGTCCATTATTCTGTATGGAGCAATATATGGGGTCCATTATTCTGTATGGAGCATTATATGGGGTCCATTATTCTGTATGGAGCATTATATGAGATCCATTATTCTGTATGGAACATTTTATGGGGTCCATTATTCTGTATGGAGCATTATATGGGGTCCATTATTCTGTATGGAGCATTATATGGGGCCCATAATACTGTATGAAGGACTATACTGTCCGGTCTGCACTGTGCGCTGTGAGGATTCTCCGGTTTCTGAGCTATTGTAGAATTTACAATAAAGATCCCTCATGTAATGTAAGAAGTAAGTGAAATCTTTGGCAGTGTACTATAACTATATTCCTCTACCTTGCCTTTGCATCATGAATCATTGTATATGTTAAAGGGGCCCACTGAAACTCTTTTGCACAGGCCCATGAAAATCTGGAGCCGGCCCTGCACCTACACCCACATCCCATACCGGCGCCGTTCCAGCAGTGTCGGTGTAACACGGGTACTTTAGATGCAGCGACACAGAAACACAGAGCAGCCAATACAGGGTTAATAAACAGGGGAAGTTTATAATAACAGGTCAATCTCCACGCAGGGAGTAACAGGGGAAAATATGGGGGAAAACAAGGGAAGTAGCAGGTAAAAGTCTTTAACTGACATTTCACAGTTTAACTAGGTATAGCAGAGTCAAACCAGTTGTAATCGACAGTTTTTACACTTAGCTGACTCTTTTCCACCACAAGGCAGTTGCCAGCTGATGAAGGAGTTGATTTCTTCGGGCTTCCCCGCCCAAACAATGCTCCGTCTTCTGGCGGCAGCGGGCAGTCTCCGGTTTTGCCCGCTGAGCCCCTAGTCCATAACACGGCGCGTCACGTGCTCGGCTCCACAGACCCCGCGTCTCTTCTCCCTCTAGTCAGCTTGACTGCTCCAGTCCACTGCACTCGGCTCTTGCTCCCAGTACTGGAGCCAGGAGCCTGGACCCTCTCACACTGCTCTCCTGAGCGGGACCCTGCTCTCACTTTTCCGCGCAAAGGTCCTCGTCTCTCCCTCTTTCTAGCCACACCACCAGTTTTCCGGTCACCTGACCTCCCAGATCTCACTCTGGACCTGCCCCCAGCTTCCCAGTCACCTGACTCCTGTGCTGGAAGTCTGTCTTCCCCCTGCAACCAGAGGTTCGGCCCCGGCAGTTCCGGATCCCTTGTTCTGAAAGTACTTACACCCCGGTCTTCCCTCTTACACCGGCACTCACGTTTCCAGGGCTCACGTGAGGCTGTTATGTCACATGAGCACTGTACCCAATCAGCGCTGGTCCCCTGGTCACTGTCTCCGCCTTCGGACAAATCGAACATAAAGAGGAAGTCAGAGATCAGCTGTGGCCCTGGCTTCCTGTTGATGTTCAATACGTCCAAAGGCGGGGACAGTGATGCCAGTGCTGATTGAGCGCTGGACTCATATGACGTAACAACCTCATGTGAGCCCCGGGAATGCGAATGCCGTTACTGCTGGAACGGCGCCGACACTGGAGGTGAATATAGGTATTATTATTTTAACAGGGCCAAACATGAGGAATGAGAAGGGGTTGTCCACTTAGTGGACAACCCCTTTAACTTCAATATCAAGGTTCTTTAAAGCACTGGATTGCAGTGTTACGTAGCAAATACATGGCAGTTTAATGTGAGCTGTAGTATTTGGATCCTGCAAAATATGGAGGCACTATAAGGCTATGTCCACATGTTGAGTATTTGCAGCAGATTGTTAAATAGCAATATCCAGAGTATTGGCAGGAAAAACGCTGCATAAAATACATGCGTTTTAATGCGTTTTTGCATGCGTTTTTTTTCCACTCATTTGAATGGGTGAAAAACACTGCAAAAATGCTGAAAGAATTGACGTGCTACAGTTTAGAGCAAAATGCATTGATGGTTGAAATCTGCGAGGTAAAAATAAGCAGCATGTGCATAAAATTTTGCTGCTTTTTTTATTCCTGACATAAAAATGTACGGAAAAACATGACAAAATTGCAACGTGTGAACACATCCTAAGGTGGTATTATATTATGCCAGTATTATTGCAACTTAGCACTGCATGGCAGTAATTGTATAGCACTACAAAGGCCTACAATTCTGAGAACAACTTTCTAATTCTACATGTGTATTTTGTGCAGATTTTCACCTGCAATATATGTGCAGAAAATCTGCCATGTGATACAGTGCCAGCTAAGTAGATGAAATTTCAACAAATCTCATCTTCATGTTGGGGAGATTTTAGGCATATTATTTGCCCTGCTGTGCGAATTTTTAAATCAACAGCATTATCAGTTCTTTGTGTGTATTCAGCGTTGATTTCACTCCTTGCAAGGAAATGTGCACGAAATCCGCAGCAAAATATGCAAGTAGTGCGCTGATTTTGCTGCAGATTTTGCTGCAGATTTTGCTGCATATAAGAGCTGGAGCAGCTAGAGAAACAATCGCACCCAATATGGAACGTGTGACTTCAGCCTAAAAATGGCATACACAAGGGATTCACATTGAATTGCTGCATGATTTTGCGTATAACCTAATTTTTCTGTTATAACCAAAAGTTACATTGTTGGCACACCTGCTTAATAATAAACAACCATTATCCTTTTTCATGTATTGGCTCAGTCACATATGTTTAATAGTAGCAAAAGGATCTTCCAATTCTGGGGTTTATCTATCATTTTATAGCTCATCCTTTCATCCTTGGTTACTCACCAACTTGATTCCCTCTTATGTTCAGCCAGCTTGTGGAGCCTTTGAAGATACTTTTTTTGTTTTCTTTCATTTCTTCTTAATTTTGATGCCACATTTCGAGAGAATTCCCTCTGTTTCAGTTCTTTAAGTCTCTGTTGAGAAAGTAACAAGCCATGACAATATATAAGTTGCAGCATACATAGTTGATATGTGCAGTAATATTTACTGTATATTGATGCTAAATCAAGTGTTGGTGCAGTAGCATAAATACTTATATGTATGTGATATAGCGCTAACTGTCTGTGTTTATTTTGGGTTTATTAATGGGAGAGCCAAAGGGGTGAATATTTTTTTTTACCTAGAGATTCCAGAAATGTAAAGTTCCTGTAATTCTCTCTTTCTTAATAAATTTGGATGTGTGCCCTAGACATTGCTTGATGTCTGCAAGAAAGACCAAAAGGTGCATGGCGTCTCATAAAATATAACTTTTATTGATTCAAATAAAAAATATTAGCATGAATACAAAAACAGAGTAATCCTATGGGGGACCATTTAAATTTGATGTTGCTGTTGATTGTTGCATATGCTAAAAATCTTTTGTTATTACTACGAAGTTCTAGACTCAAAATAATAAATGCACTTCAATATCAGACTGTTTAACCATAATAGCAGATCAAAAAAATTAATTCAAGAAAGTACTTACATTACGAAGAGCTAGTGTAACCTGTGGTCCTGCGTGCCCCAACACATGTTTCGCCCAAGCTTCGTCAGGGGGCGTGCGTGTGGAACGCCCCCCTGACGAAGCTTGGGCGAAACGAGCACTGTGTTCCAATCTCGGTACGATTTATATGGCCATCTGACTGCCTAACTGCGCCCTAGTGGTGAATTATAAAACTCATGCTAGACCAATACATTTCTGAACAATTTGATGATATTATGTTTACAAAAATGATTGACATTAGAAGTAGTTTTTTTGTAAAGTTTCACACTGGCTATACCAATGGAATACTAATTATTGATCTTCTAGGGGCCAGAGTGGAGAGCAACTAAATAAGGGCTCATTATTAATTCTTTTTTTCGTGAATAGAATTTGGACCTAATACAGACTATGAGACTGCTCACATGTCTGATTTTTATTGTCAAACTGAGTGGTCAGCGCAAAATTGAAGAGATATGTCCAAATTGACCTGAGTGTTGGATCAAAATCGGCAATGCAAGTCTATGGGTCTGTGAAAAAAATTGGACAGCTCTCAAATGCCATCCAAGTATTGTCTTTTTTCCCCAGACTGATAGATAGGAGAAACTTTTTTTTGTTTTTAATCTGAGGAAAACTGATGAAACTTGGCGCAAACTGTCATTACACTTTGCTGGAACTTGGATCAAATGAAACTAGGTCTATTTTTCTCATACTTGGAAAAAATGGATGCCTGAATGAGGCTTAAGAATAACTCGTGGTCAGCCATTCATTTGAACAGCCAGAATTTTATGCAACATGTCTCCTAGTAATAGATCACCACGATCAAATCAAGGTTACTTAGCATTTTTTACATATTAAAACCACGTTCCCAATACCATCAGAAAACGATACATCTATTTTCAATAACATGTGGGCTTTTGCAGCATACTCTCACTAACACTAGCATTATCTGTGAATTTAAGGTGTTTTTTTTTCTTTTTAGTAGTTTGTTTCTGTGAAAGTGTAATTTGGCGTGGGGCGGTAGCAGTGGGCGAAGTATTTGTCTCTTACGCTCTAGCACGTTACATGAAAGTAGGGGTCCTGGCTGGGAGTGTGGACTTGTGGTGTGGGGACGCTACGCTCTTGCAGGCCACATGTAACTGATGACTTTGGTTGGGCAGGACCAGATGTTTGACAGTTCAAAGAGGGAGACCACCAGTCAAAAATAAACTTTTTACTCAACTATAACTTGGAAGGGATAATATACAGCAGATAGTGAGTATGACGCGCCCCCTGGGCCGTGGGGTACTCGGTAGCCGGGCCTGTCGATGCTGGGGGATGTAACGGTGGCAGTGACCCGGTCCGTGACCCAGGACAGGCAATTAAAGGGAATGTAAAAGGGGAATAAAGTTTTTAGAGATAATGTTTGTGACGCCACCTGTGGTATGTGGCTATATGGAGCCGCCGCTGCGGTGCAGATCCTCTGGAGCTGATGGTGATGCAGCAGAGTTGCTTCAGCTCTCCACAGGCAGAGCTAAGCCCCAGGGCAGTATATCGGAGTTTCATGAGGCAGATGTTATTGGTGCTGTGTAATGCAGGGCTGGTGATGGCGCAGCAATAATTCAAGGACACAGTGGGGTGAAGTCTTCATGTTTTACTCACAGTTGTTCATTTCTCCAGGTTACAAGGGCCAGTGTGTAACTTCCCACGTCATCCTGTGTCCTCCGGGGTAGGGATCCAACAATCTCTCAGGTACCTCAGGAGCACTTAAACGGGACCCCGTTCTATGTACCTTTCCTGGTCGTCTTCCCTGCACTGGCTCTCGCCCTCCTGCCCTGCGCCTCACAATCAGTGTTCCAAGCCAGTGGCCTCGGGCCTTGTCGGGCGATGTGCAGTCCCCTGGACCCTATGCGGCCACCTTTTCGGCGATGTAATTGTGGATTTTAGCTGCAGCACCTTGAAAATGCAGCAGCCTCCGGTTATCTAGCTGAGCCTGGTTGTTCTCCACTAGTTAGAAGCAGGTCCCCTTCTGCAGCCTGATCCCTCCACGTCCGTGTGGATTCGGGCGCACTGGTGGCTTCCTGCACTCACCGTGCCCCTGGGGTCCCCTCTGTCTTCCTCTGGAGCCATCCTCGCTGCTCCCGTCCTCTCTCAGTCTCTCCTCCTGGGCCTCTCGCACTAGGCCCGGCTCTCCTCCTCTCCTGAGCGGACCTCCTCCTGAGCTCCCACTCCCAACTGTCTCTCCTCTAAACTGTCCTTCAACTCAATGGTTGTAGATGGTTCCCCTTCTTATTATACTCCTACTAATGGTGCTCCCCTGATCTACTTCCTCCACATACACCCACTACATGGTTCCCCCTCTCTTGGTTCCCCCCCTTCCAACCAGGGACAGGGCTCAGCAGTGGATAAGTGCATCTTGCCCCTCCTGCTTGTCTGAAGTGGTGTAGTATTGGATGTGGGTTTGTGGGTCCCGGGTAGTACTCTGTCCTTACTTGAGAGTGGGGTACTTCACCTCTGGGTGAGATGCAGTACCTCTGTGGCAACTGAACCCGCAGGGGCACCACAGGTACACATCTTCTCTACTTCACCACAGCCCAGCTCAGTGCTCTAGTCCAGCTAGCAAGAGTCCTTCACTCAACCCGCATTTCTGCATCTTCTTACCCTCTAGGGAACTACAAGTGCTTCTCACTAAATTAGAATATCATCAAAAAGTTTATTTATTTCAGTTCTTCAATACAAAAAGTGAAACTCATATATTTTATAGAGTCATTACAAACAGAGTGATCTATTTCAAGTGTTTATTTCTGTTAGGGTATGTGCACACGATGCAGAAATGCTCAGGATTTTTTCCTGAGCGTTTCTGCATCTCTCTGGCAGGAAAAAACGCATGCGGATTGTACATGCGGTTTCCTGCCAGGGACATGCGGAAATGAAGCGGTCTTCACTTTCATTTCCGCATGCGGGTTGACAAGCGCTTCCCAAGCGATTTTAGCATCACTTGGAAAGTGCTTGACAACTTCACACTATATAAATCCATGCAGCCGGCATGGATTTATATAGTGTGTGATGTCAAAAAATAAATATATACTTTACCCTCTGATGGCCCCCGGTGTCCTGCTTCATCGGTCCCGGCTGCCGGCAGTGAAGACTGTAGGACCTTCCGACGTCAGCGTCACGTGACCCGTCACATGACTCTGACGTCAGCGAAGGTCCTTCTTCATTCAACCGCGAAGTGCGCGGGAAGCCGGCAGGACGCAGCGCGGGCCGTCAGAAGGTGAGAATATATATATTTTTTATTTTATTCTTTTTTTTTTAATGATACCTGGGTCTGGATGAGAGTTCTCTCCTCCACACCCGGGTACCATCCGCACATTAGACCGCATGAAAAGCACATCAACATATATAGTGATGCGGATTCCATGCGGTCTAATGCAAGTCAATGGCGGCAAAAGAGCAGCGTTTCCGCAAAATTAATTGACATGCTGCGGATTTTTGACCGCAGCGTTTACGCTGCGGAAAAATCCGCTTCATGGGCACAGCACATGCGGATTTCCATTGGGGAACATTGCTGCCCTTCTACCATGCGTTTTTCATGCGTTTCCGTGGCGTTTCCGCAACTGCAAAAACGCCGCGGAAACGCATGAAAAACGCATTGTGTGAACTCAGCCTTAATGTTGATGATTATGGCTTACAGCCAATGAAAACAAAAAAGTCATTATCTTAGTAAATTAGAATAATTAACAAAAAAACACCTGCAAAGGCTTCCTAAGCGATTGAAAAGGTCCCTTAGTCTGTTTCAGTAGGCTCCACAATCATAGGGAAGACTGCTGACTTGTCAGATGTCCAGAAGGCAGTCATTGACACACTCCACAAGGAAGGAAAGCCACAAAAGGTCATTGCTAAAGACGCTGTCTGTTCACAGAGTGCTGTATCCAAGCATATTAATGGAAAGTTGAGTGGAAGGAAAAAGTGTGGTAGAAAAAGGTGCACAAGCAACCGGGATAACCGCAGCCTTGAAAGGATTGTTAAGAAAAGGCCATTCAAAAATTTGGGGGAAGTTCACAAGGAATGGACTGCTGCTGGAGTCATTGCTTCAAGAGCCACCACACACAGATGTATTCAGGACATGGGCTACAAGTGTTGCATTCCTTGTGTCAAGCCACTCATGACTAATAGACAACACCAGAAAAGTCTTACCTGGGCCAAGGAGAAAAAGACCTGGACTGTTGCTCAGTGGTCCATGGTGTTGTTTTTAGATGAAAGTAAATTTTGCATTTCATTTGGAAATCAAGGTCCCAGAGTCTGGAGGAAGAGTGGAAAGGCCACAATCCAAGCTGCTTGAGGTCTAGTGTGAAGTTTCCACAATCAGTGATGGTTTGGGGAGCCATGTCATCTGCTGGCGTAGATCCACTGTGTTTTATCAAGACCAAAGTCAGTGTAGCCGTCTACCGGGAAATTTTAGATCACTTCATGCTTCCCTCTGCCAACAAGCTTTTTGGAGATGGAAATGTCATTCTCCAGCAGGACTTGGCACCTGTCCACACTGCCAAAAGTACCAATCCCTGGTTTTCAAACAACAGTATCACTGTGCTTGATTGGCCAGCAAACTCGCTTGACCTTAACCCCATAGAGAATCTATGGGGTATTGTCAAGAGGAAGATGAGACACCAGACCCAACAATGCAGACGAGCTGAAGGCTTCTATCAAAGCAACCTGGACTTCCATAACACCTCAGCAGTGCCACAGGCAGATCGCCTCCATGCCACGCCGCACTGATTCAGTAATTGAGGCAAAAGGAGCCCCGACCAAGTATTGAGTGCATTTACTGAACATACATTTCAGAAGGACAACATTTCAGATTTTAAAGACATTTTTCAAGTTGTTGTTATAAAGTATTCTAATTTACTGAGATTATGACCTTAGTGTTTTCATTGGCTGTAAGCCATAATCATCAACATTAACAGAAATAAACACTTGAAATAGATCACTGTTTGTAATGACTATATAATATATGAGTTTCACTTTTTGTATTGAAGAACTGAAATAAATTAACTTTTTAATGATATTCTAATTTATTGAGAAGCACTTGTATATTGCCAGTATGGCCGATATTTATCCTCTCTGTCCCTGATGCTCTGGAACTTCCTTTCTCAACTTCTGACAGGAAACTACCTTTGTAACCTCAGATTGACCCCTCCCACTCTGGGCTAGTCCCAACCATTAACTCTTACTTTCCCTAATGTCAAACAACACACATCATTAACACTGTTAAGGCATAGCACAATTCACATTACACAACATCACAATATACTTTTTCTTCAAGGTGCAACGTTGGGCAATATATCCATCTGCTTAAAAATCTGCCAATCGTGAACAGTTTGTTGATCCTACTATAGATGATTGAATCTTTTGGAATTCTAATTCATCAAGTGTGAGGAATTTTTCCCAAAGGTTTGATTTGCTGCCAAATGTTTTGTAGATAATCTCAATGCTGCAAAGCCTCCAATTGCACTAAAAAGACTTGTATAACATTTTAAGATCTCATAGGACTGTATCCAACACATTTCAAGCTCTTTAACATACCATGTGACATGATAACTGCAAGGCATTATGGGGAAACCCAGGCAGTCACGCTGGTGTCAAATGAGCTTTCCGTGGCTGATACAATTTTCTTGCAGACAACAAAAAAGCAGCCATACTTAACAACACCAGGTCACAATACCAATGCACTAACAGGTTGCAGCAGACCCCCATTGTAAAGGCGTGTTTTTGGCAATTAGCACAAATCAGCTTGGAAATTGTTTCAATTTTCATAAAACTACACAAATTCAATTTGCATCATACATATCGAAATTAGTCATCTGTTTAGTTTTTGTTTTTTTTAAATCACAAAAATTAAGTTTTGGTAGTGGTTTTAAGACTATGCACACAAGGTTATAACGGAGTTCATTCCTGCGCAGCTACAGTTCCCTTGTGTATTAACACACCTGGCTCATCACACCTGCTTCAACTGTACTACCTACTCTACTCGTTTGTCTGCCATCCTGCATACTCTGTACTTCTGGTCATTGCAATGTCACGTGTCACCTGTCAAGACCTAATCTGCTGCACCATCACCTCTGGTCCATGCTGTTTACCCTTACCAGCAAGTTAGACAATCCACCTCACAAGATGAGCCCTTAACACTGCCTAAAACAATACAATTTATGGAAAAAAATATGTGTATGGCCAGTGTCAGACTGGAATGCCAAGAGCCTACCAGTAGCCAACTCCAGGGCCCCACTTTTCAGCTACATGTAAATGTGACATTATCCTCAATCACAAATTTACAGTTAGGTCCATATATTTGGACAGAGAAAACATTTTTCTAATTTTGGTTCTAGACATTACCACAATGAATTTTAAACAAAGCAATTCAGATGCAGTTGAAGTTCAGACTTTCAGCTTTCCTTTGAGGGTATCCACATTAAAATTGGATGAAGGGTTTAGGAGTTTCATCTCCTTAACATGTGCCACCCTGTTTAAATACTACAAATTATTGTCAGAGATATGTAACTCTTGACCTATCTGGTTAAAATAAAATTTTGCATTTTTCATGGTCGGTGACCACTACGACTGCCACTTTTCTAATTAATAACCACTTTATAGCAACTCTCCCAAATGCATATCCTGTATCCAAGAGACTACTGAATTATGTGATTTAATTCATTTATGCTCATTAGCTCCTTGTATTTCATTCTTGCCAGTCACTGTGAGCAGAGTATTGAAAAGACTTTAAAGCAGATATCCATCAATGACTACTAGTTTATTATTTTTACTTTTTAAGCGACACTTAATAGGTCCACAATTTTGTGCCGAATCAATTTGTAATATATCCTGAGTGTTATTTTATACATTACACAGCTTCAAATTCCCTGTGTAGGTGGAACGTTTCTCCTTGAGGAGAGTGACATTAAAAGCCTGACATGCCAAGGTGAGGAGACTTAAGTAATATGATAAAAAACTGCAGCCACCACTAGGAGGCCATAGTGCCTACAGATGTTTACTCCTTTTATTCAAGTCAATAATAATTGTATATGTGGTAGAACCATCGAATGGTGATTGCAGGCAAAAAAAAAATGTTATATTTTATAAGGCACATTTATCTCCATGAAGTTTTTCTCTAAAGCAGGCATGTATACCCACATTTACTTTACGATACTCCTGTGTGATTTTTCTTTGGCAGTCACTATTAGGCACTGCTGGCAGAGATCCTGGGTGGCAGGTGAACAGTGCACTTGGCCACTAAGTCAGGTGGAGAGACTCTGCCTTTTAAAGTTGTCCTGTCGACCGGCAGATTACAGGAAAAAGTCATCAAGCCAATTAGTGGGACTGACCAATTATGGGAACAGGTCAGTGTACCAATCACAGTACGAGTTAGGCAACCAAACAACCTCCTTGATGCCCTATATTCGTTTTTGGTTTGTTGTACTCTGTGCCAGCTATCATATTCTATTTTTATTACCTGGTACAATCAATATTCTATACTGTTGTCTAATGATGTGACTAAGCTGATGCAGGATGTCTCTGGATGCCCACATTTTTATTTATTCCCTCAGGTCTCTTCACCAGTTGGCAACTTCTTTGTGGACACGAGCTGGGAGTTTCAGCAGCAAAGTCCAGATTCTTGTAAAAACTTAAAGGGAATCTGTCAGCCGGTTTTGAGTACCTCATCTGGGAGCAGCCTGATGTAGGCAAAGAGAAGCTGAATCCAACAATGCATCACTTAGATTACTGGGTTCAGCCGTTCTGACACAGTCAGAGCTTTTAGGTTTAGCAATACAGCAGAGCTGAGAAAGCTAACCCCTCCCACACCAGTGAAGTGCTAATCACAGCAGAGGGCATTGCCCAACTAGGAGGCACTCCCTGCTGTGTCCCAGCAATGATAAGTTCCTGGTGCTAAAAGAATCATTGCAAGCAAACAAAACCATAGAGCTTGATAAGAGAGGCATTCTGAAATCTGTGTTTTAACCCCTACTGCATGCTGTCTTCAGATTACATAGCAAAACCTGCTGACAGATTCTCTTTAAAAGTTGAAAACTAGAGATCTCCTTAGATTCTGCAAAATAGAGTCACCTCTTGCCAGTGGCCAGCGCAAAGAGTTCGGTTTAAGTTGACAGTTTCATTACACTAGACCCAAAAGTACCAGAGTCTGGAAAGTTATTTTTACCAGTCACAATTGAATTCTATAACTTTAGGATGAAGGTGGCAAGTGACTGCTTTCAGCACAGAGCCCTTATTCTGCACTGTCTTTGCCGACAGCACTTTGGATTTAACATCAAGATTAGCCTTTAATATAGTGTTCATATCTGTGTGCCCCGTGGAGAGGGAATATTTTCACAGGTCACAGATTCAAAAGACTAATATGCTACAGAATGCTGCTGGCAGGCAAAAAAGAAAGATCTGGGGTACTACTGACAAGCATATGATTTTATATCTGAGCATTAGATATTAGGTGAATAAAGTTTGATGCTCTTTTACTTTACTTTGAAGTTTAGTTTACTTTACTTTTAAGTATGATTGTCATGGGAAAAACACCTCTGTAATACAGTATTAAAGAGAAAAAACACAATGTGCCTCTGTATATTATTAATGGCACATGGAAGCAATGTATCGACCCCTAACTGATTACAAGCAGGTTCATCATAGATCTCTAATATGCAAATCCATAATATGGCATCTGGTACCCTTTTACAGTTAATTTACCCTAAATGGACTACAGTTGTCATGCTCCTGGATTTGATCCCTTAAGCTTCTGTTCTGTGGTCAGCTTCTCTTTCTGCCAAGTCACAAGAGACACCTTTCCTCTGGGTGTTTTGACTCTGCTATTCTGGCTGCAGTTTGTCTAGCCTAACACAGGTGTTTTCATTTGTCTGCCTATCACCTTTAGAGTGCAGCTTTATATTCTGTCCCACTGCTGCTGTTTCCTGCTGGTGATAGATTAATTTGGATGTTCTGACATTCTATTGATATTTTGAGCCAGTCTGTGAAATTCCAGCTAAGGATTTTTGCCTTGCTGTTTCTTTGCTATACTTTACACCTCTCTTATGTTTATCATTAGGAAGCAGGCAGTAAATTTGTTAACAGTAGTTGCTTTATTCTTTCTTTGGTATTTCGTTATTTAAGTTACTCACTCTGGGATCTTTCCTTTGTTCAGCACACTTCTTTTATAGGTAATTCACACTCTGCTCCGCCCCCAAGTTCTGTAAGAGGAATGTGAACCAACTGGACAGCGTTTTAGGCAGTTTAAGTCCGAGTTACCATCTCCTAGTCTGTGGTTAGGTCTATCTCTGAGTCAGGATATCTAGTATGTACAGGAACCGGCAGAGTCAGTTGCAGTTTTTAGTGTATAACCTATTTTTCCAAGTGAGTTGCTACACAGGCATAACAATAATATTATGATGGTGACCTAAAAGCACACATGTCAGCAGGATTGTGCTCAGTAAACCACATACACTATCAGGTGGGTGATATTACACTGATTTAAATGATACCTTGGTTGATGAAATCCATCCTGTGGTTCTTGTGTAATCTTTACTGTCAGTTTGGAGATAATGATATGCTCGTGCTTCAGGGCGGCCTGTAGGGTGGGCTCTATCTGGTGTTCTGCTTACATATTTATCTGTATGCTCTTACGACAGCTCACTGTGCGGTCATTGACCTGCCTCCTATTTTACATAATGCATCTAGTAGTGTGGGGCTGGGTAAAATTAATTTACTGTGGAAAAAAAGCCATAGTACCATGCATTGATACCAGTAAGATCCCTCATCTATCCATATTATGTATTATATATTTACATTGCTAACCCTGCTCTGGATATAAACAATCTGGACATTTGCGATTTGGATGATATATAGTGTTTTTTCCTTACAATATTTTGTTGTTTAGGAACAAACTACTTACAAATATATGGCACTATCATGGGTGCAATGTGAACACCAGCATACGCTAACCACTTACATGGAATTTGGGAGAGAGTGCGAGTGCAATATATTAATGTGTTAAAATCTGGAAAAAATGGAGTTGAATTCTCTTAACAGTAATTATTTCTATATACAGCTTACATCCAATTTTGATAAAGGGAAAATTGATTTTCTAGATGTCTCTCTAATCGTAGATGAGAGGGAGTTCATTCAAACAAAAGGTTTATAGAAAGAGTTTTTTGGTTATGCTTTGTTATCTACAACATCAGAACATATTCTTACTGTTATCTTCACAGGTCTTTTTTTGAAGGATAAAATCAACTTATTTTTCAGAAGAAAGATTTTATTAATAAACTGCGGATTAAATCCAATGTTCAGAGATTGTGGAAACAGTCGGTGGTGTATCAAACAAGGCTATTTAAAAATCTAAGACTATGAGAAGACAAGATATATGAAAAACAAAGCTGGACAAGCACATATGATGCACTGCTACAAATTATAGCTGCATTTAACCCCTTCGTGCCCAGGCTATTTTCCTTGTTTGTTTTTTTTCATTTTCGTTTTTTCCTCCCGTTCATTTGAGCCATAGCTTTTATATTTTTCTGTTCACATAACCGTATGAGATTTTGTTTTTTGCATGATAAGTTTTGCTTTTGAATGACACCATTCATTTTATCATGTGATGCACTAGACAGTCGAAAAGAAAAATTCCAAGTGTGTTAAAATTGCAAAAAAAAGTGCAATTCCGCAATTGTTTTTTTGAGCTTTTTGTTTACCATTTTTACTATACGTTAAAACTTACCTTGCAATTTGATTCTCCATGTCAGTATGATTACGCAGATACCAAACATGCATAGTTTTTTTTATTTTAGTGGTAAAATAAATTCGGCAATTGGTAAAAAAGAAAAATTCGGCCCTCTTATTGCATTTTATCGCAATGTTTCAGCAGCTAAAAGAGGTCATTCTGGTATTTGGCCATTCACTGATCGGATTAATTTTTTGTTTATTTTTATTTTTTATTTAATTCTTTATTTTAAATGGGGCAAAAGGGGTTATATGAACTCTTATATTTTTTTATATTTGTAAAAGTATTTTTTTCCAATTTTTAATGTATTGAACAGTCACCTTACTAGGGGACTTCAAGCTGCAATCATCTGATAGCTTGTACTATACACAGCAGTGCATCAGTACTGCTATGTATGGAAAAAATCACGATCTCCTATGAACGCCGGCTAAATGCTGACTTTCACAGGAGAATTGTCATGACAGCCATGGAGGTCTGCAACAGACCCCCGGCTGTCATGGCACCCCATCGACGTCCCGAAATCACATCAGTGGCGCGCTGATGGTCACGTGGAATGAAGCACTTCCCTGCCTGTATGTGTTAAATGCTGCTGTCAGAGATTGACAGTGGCATTTAACATGTTAACAGCCGCGGTCAGATATTATATAATATATAATATTATGTGCCCTTGTTTTAAGGTTTTACAATTACAACACTATTTGGAGGAGCAGAATCTCATCTAGGTCCATATGAAGAAAAATTAAAGTGGAAGGTGGACCGGTGCTGTCGGGTTTCAGTCTGGATACAAGGAGAGGTACACGTAGTGTTTTAAAAAATATTCTATTTATTTTTGAGCAATGAGTTTCAGGGACGGATTGCCAATCATCAGGCCTGGTATAAATAGAAGCACACATCACACACAGAAGAATAAAAATACATAAAAAATAATTTATGGCTGTTCATCTTTCATTTGATTCTAGCTGAATATGTCAGTTACATTCGGCAAAAGGTAGAATAGAAGCATTTTCCGATATAAACAAAAATATGTAATTTTTCAAGGTATTGGGGATTATTTCAGGGTTGGTACCAGGTTTATGTGAGCCTGAGGGAGAATAGAGTCAGGGTGGCAATTTTATCAGTTTCCTCTCTGTCTTAGTAAATAATAGAGACTTCTTTTTTTAATTGTATATTCTACGAAAAGTAGAAATGAGTGGTGTACCTCTCACTGTCTGTTATAAACTTCTATTCATTTATTGGAAAAAGTCACAGAAAAGCAAAATATAAAAGGTGCGGGGTACAAGCGAGATACGTGTAGGCCGTTTCTCTTTACTTAACATTTTGATGGTCCTGCGTGATCACACTCCTTATGAGCGTGAGAATGCGTGATCACTATGTAACCACCATTTCTGCATTTTCAATCCTCTATACAAAAAAACTCATTATACACTAATGGGTGGAGGTTGGTTATTCCGATTGGAAATGTGGGCCCTATTGGTTTTTATGACAAAAAATGACCTTAGTGTGCTCCTCTTGTAAGGTAAATGTGATCTAGATATTCTTTTATGTGTTTTTATTGAATAATGAGATAAAAAAATGTAGAGTTGATTGTTACCATGGTGACCACATATTTTCAAGCTTAATAGGGGAGCGTGATGGTGTGGCGCCCCTGCGGGTTCAGTCGCCACAGAGGTACTGCATCTCACCCAGAGGTGTGGTACCCCACTCTCAGGTAAGGAGGGAGTACTACCCGGGACCCACACACTTGCATCCAATACACTCCACTTCAGTAGGGAAGGGCGAGATTGCTCCTAAGGGAGAGCACAGTCCCTGGTCCCTAGCTGGAGGGTGGAACTATGTAGCGGGTGTGGGTGGCGGAAAAAGATCAGGGGAGCACAGGCAGAAAGAGTATAAGAAGAAGGGGAACCATCTAGAAGCAGCCAGTCCTGCTCAGGAGAGCAGTGTAGGAGGGTCCAGGCTTCTGGCTCCAGTGCTTGGAGCAGGGGTTTGAGTGGAGAGTGAGGAGTCGGGCCTAGTCTGAGAGGCCCAGGAGAGAGAGTGAGAGAGGACGGGCGCAGAGGGAAGGCTCCGGAGACAGAGGGGTTCCCAGGGGCACGGTGAGTGCAGGAAGCCACCCGTGCGCCCGAATCTACACGGACGTGGAGGGATCAGGCCGCAGAGGGGACCGGCCCCTAACTAGTGGAGAACAACAAGGCTCACCTAGCCAACCGGAGGCTGCAGCATTTGCAAGGTGTTGCAGTCAAAGTCCACAATTATATCGCTGAAAAGGTGGCCACATAGGGTCCAGGGGATTGCAAGTCGCCCGACAAGACCCGAGGCCACTGGCTTGGGACACTGATTGTGAGGGGCAGGAGGGTGAGGGCCAGCGCAGGGAAGACGACCAGGAAAGGTACATAGAACAGGGTCCCGATTAAGTGCTCCTAAGTTACCTGAGAGATTGCTGGATCCCTACCCCGGAGGACACAGGATGACGTGGGAGGTTACACACTGGCCCTTGTAACCTGGAGTCTTGAACAACTGTGAGTAAAACCTGAAGACTGCACCCCACTGTGTCCTTGAATTATTGCTGCGCCATCACCAGCCCTGCACTGCACCAACCACATCTACCTCATAAAATCACTATATCCTGCCCTGGAGCTTAGCTCTGCCTGTGGAGAGCTGAAGCAACTCTGCTGCGTCACCATCAGCTCCAGAGGATCTGCATCGCAGCGGCGGCCCCATATAGCCGCATACCACAGGTGGCATCACGAACATTAATCTTTAAAAACTTTATTCCCCTTTTACTTTTCCCCTTTAATTGACCGCCCTGGGTCACGGACCAGGTCACTGCCACCGTGACATCCGCCAGCATCAACAGGCACGGCTACCGAGTACCCCACGGCCCAGGGGGCGCGTTAATGGCATCATAAGATAAGCAGGCCCATAGTAGGGTCCAGTAATGATAAACGGATGCAGCCTACAGGCATCTTATCTTGTAGTATCCTCTGAAGTGTAAAGTGTTGAAAAATATTTTGGTGTCAAAGAATTAAAAAAGAATAGTTATTATTATTATTATCTTACATGCTCCTCGTGCCTGTTATAGTTTGCTTTTTTTGTGGACTACTTGCAATAAAAGTGGTTTGTAACACATAGCGAGTGCTGCTCATTCCTACTTTTTGGCTCATATTTGCTGTGGACTGTGATTGATGGATGGGGACCACTTTGCTTAAGCAGTGAAGATCGGTCAGTGTCCTATACACTAATCCGGAGAAGATGGTAATGGCCCGATAGTGACAAGCTCCTGTCACTTTTGTTGCGCTTCTTCAAAAAGTTTTCAAAGGTCATTGGAAATACTATTGTGCAGAGGGAAAGCTGCTTAAAGCACTATTCCAGCTTTTCTTTTTTAGTTTTACCGCTGGTGTAGTGTCACTAATGTAAGTTCCCTGCCTCAGTCTCATACTTACCAGCCCCATCTTCTTCTGTTATCTGCCCCACTCCAGTCGGTCTTCTTTATGTTCTGAGCTGCCGGATCGCTCCATTGTTTGCTGGGCGAGCTAGAATTCACAACTCAATGTAAGTCTATGAGAGCCAGAACGAGGCCAGAACAAGACTCTCATAGACTTACACTGAGAGATTGTGACCGGTACCTCTGACTTCCTTTCAGTCAGACGTTGCAGTTACAAGATTGTGGATTGTGACCGGAGTGGCGCTGGGAAGAGCTGAAGACGGCGACTGGTGAGTATAAGACTAGGACCAGGGAACGTAGATTAGTGGCACCACTCCAGCAGTACAATAAAACAAAATGATGGAGTGGTGCTTTAACTACATGAATAAGTGTGTATGTGCAGTAATTTTTAGGCAGAGGAGGTGAGGAGCACCACTGGGGGGATGCGGAGTATAAAAGGAAATGAGAAAAGAGATTAGACTGTGTGGCCTGGCAGCGCATCCCTCATCGAGAAGGGTAAATGCAGCCACACTTCACTTTGTAATGTCAGACATCTTAAAAATCCAAAACATTTCTCTCTATTTGAAAAACAGAATAGTTTTGGATTTAAGATTTTTCTGACTTTTTAAGAATATTGAATTACAGCCTGAACGTTTGAAAGAATAATCTAAGGAACGTGATGTAAAAAAAGCAAAAAACATTTTCACCTTTGCAGGAGAAGCTTCCGGAATTGTGTGGTTGCCAAGGCAACCTATCCACCTACTCTTCCAGCAGCGTCTCCCACTATTTCTTTTTAACTTGTAACAAGGGACACAACTGAATCCAAAGTTCTGGAATCAAAAACGCTGTAAAAAATTAAAGCCAGAAGCTCTTGTAGCATCATATAGTTCTTTCTTATTATATTAATCTAAGGGGAAAGTTAGATATTATATATTATGTAAATAATATTTTTTATTATTACTTTCATTGTTGTGGGAGCCGATAGCATTAATGCTTCCCTTCACTATGGTACATTACAAACTACACTGCATGTTTGCCATCCATTGTATAATTACTGACCTGATGTGCATCAGTATGAACACTGATTAGCAAGGGGTTAACTTTCTATAGTGAGTTGGACCGTAGAGTAAAGCACTTACCTGCCTCTCCCCTAACTTTTCCCCTTGAACTCTTTAAGTGAGTCTACACATTGTGGCCTGGTGTGGCCAACAACCTTGCTGATATGCAGTTTTATCTCAAATTGCCAAGGTTTCAAAATGATTGTTAATGGCCCCATCATTAAAGGAAACCTGTCAGTCAATTCATGCAGACCAAACCACGGGCAACATGAATGTTTTTCCCTGAAATCGTATAGAATGAAAGAAGCACTCCTCCTCCCATCAAAGTTTGTATCCTTTTAATATATTTTTTAATATATTTTTTCAGTCTGCATTTTTTTAGATAAAAATATGTCTCACACCGTGCATCTTAAAGGGGTTGTCCACTACTCGAACAACCCCTTCTCAATCTCTCTTTTTGCTCCCAGTAATATAATAATACCTATACTCACCTCTGATGCCAGCGTTGTTCCAGCGGTGTAGATACTGGCTCTCACAGAACTCGCATGACATTGTTATTTCACACGATCCCTGCTGCCACTTCCTCCGGATGTATGTGATACATCCAAAGGCGAAGAGAGTGAAGCCAATGCTGATTGGCCTCAGGGATCGAGTGACATAAAAAATGTCATGTGATCCCCGGGAGAGCCAGTTCCGACACCACTGGAATGGTGCCGACACTGGAGTACAAGTGTTATTGTAAGTGGTAGGGGTCCCGCTGAATGTGGCTCATAACCATGTATCAGAGCTGAAAGTGACTCTTAAGGTAAGGAAGGTTGAGAACCACTGTCTTACACTATGCTTCTTACACTATGTTACTTACACTATGCCACTTACAACATATTCTTCACACCATGCTAATAACAATATGAGCCCCATTCATTACTGCATTTGCACATGTACGGTATTTTTTGTCTTCTTTTTGATATTTTTCACTTATTTTTTATTTGCGCTTTATTCTTTTAATTTGCACCTTTCTTTTTAAACTATTTTATATTTGCTCGCCTGTTTGTTTTTTTAATGTTTGCTATTGTGGGCAAGGTTTGTAGTTTCCTGATGTCTTTTCCTAATCAAGAATTTGTGACTTTTTGAAAAGTCATAAAAGTTGTCGCAAATATACTCCAATCCATTCCTGGAATGATTTTTATGTATGGCACAAATGTTTTGCGTCATTTTGTAACATTTTGTGAAATGTGCAACTTTTTCATCTAAGAAGTCGCGAAAGAGGTTAAAGACAATAATAAAGAACATTTTTCATTTTGAGAAAGATTAATAAACTACGTGCGCCATTTTTAAGAATTTGGTGCAAAAGAGACACCAATGAATACCACAAAACCAAAAAAAAGTGACTTAAAAAATAAATAAAATGATGAATCAGGGCCCATGGGCCTTAAGCTATGCTTTTTAAATCAAGCATCTTAAAACCTGCTCCTTACACTATTTTTCTAACACTGTGCTCCTTACACCATGCTCCTTACTATGTGCCTATACTACGTTTTTTAAACCTGCTCTTTTTACATTAATCTTCTTGAAAGCTCTCATTAAAAGGGGTTTTCTCATAAAGACAACCCCTGTCCATATATTATATAGATGCCATAGAGGAGGGTCTACCGCTAAACCCACCCTCTATGAGTAAAAATGGAGAACTGTTCCGTAAGACTTGAGCTGTCCCCGTATACATTCTTATGAATGACCCATAGCATTTGTGCAACGTGTGCAGCCACACAAGGACCCTTTTTAATCTTCAAATTAGCAAGCAAGTCCTGTTACAGACACAAAGAGGGGCCCTTATACTGTTCTTGCACAGGGGCCTTCTTTCGTCTGTGTCTGCCACTGGAGTGATCCTTAGGCTATGTTCACACATCATGTTTTTTTCAGCATTTTTTATGCAGTTTTTGATGCAAATTTTCAGCTGCTTTTTGCAGCACCAGCAAAGTCTATGAGATTCCAGAATTCTCTGTTCACACATCATGTTTTTTTTTTGTTCAGGATTTTGTGCCTTACATGTTTTTTTTTTGGAAAATAGAGCATGTCACTTCTTTCAGTGTTTTTTTTCACTCATAGGAAGTAATGGGTGGTGAAAAAAACATATCAAAATTTGAATCAGTGTTTTTTCAGCAGTTTTTAATGCCAAAATAGAATGGGGTTCTTTTTTTCACAGAACTTTATGTACATGCATAAAAAGAGACAGAAGGACAGGGTAAAAAAAACGCTGAAAAAACCCATTCAAAAAAAGCACCAAAACTGCAAGAAAAATCCTGAACAAAATGCCCTTGAAGATCGGGTTTTACTGCAGAAAATTGACGCCAAAAAAAACATGATGCGTGAATATAGTGACTATCCCAGGGGATGGGGATGACTCGGTACCCGGGCCTTTGCCTTGGGGATGTCGCGGTGGTCGGCTCCCGGGCCCGTACCCTGGGGTCTCTCTTTAAAAGTGTGGATATTTATTAATTTTTAAGAAAAGTTTGTGACGCCACCTGTGGCTTCTGGTGAGAAGCACCAGCGCTGCGCAGTCCACTGAGGCCGATGATAAGGCAGCTTGATGGTATAGCTCCCCACAGGTGGAGCTAGGCCTCAGGGCAGTGTATGAAGGGGCATGCAGGACAGGCGAGACCCAGCCGGGTCCGAGCAAGAACAGGGACAGACACGATAGTCACTTCAGTACCTTTTACTGATGGAAATTCAGGCACGTCCCGGAGCACTGTAGGGTGAAGGGTGCATGTCAGGATCCTCCCCAATCAGCGGGTGTAGGGCCTCCTGTTTCTTGCCTATGCGTAGTAAGTTTCTGACCTGCCTGGAGCTAGGCCTAACTTTGTCTCTGTCCTGCGCTGGCTGACCTTGTGGTAGGGCCTTTTCTTGGAGTACACGCTCCTCAACTTGCGGGGCCTATGTGTCTCCTGGCTCTGTTACGTATCAGCACTTTAGCGATCCTGGGACTTGTAGTTCTCCAGGGATTCCGGTTCTGCCTTACTGGGTCATAGAGATCCCGGTAAACTTCGGACCCGGTGTCCGGTAACTTCTTCGGGGTGAGCCAGTTAAGCTCCTCTGCCCCCTATGAATTAACTCTCCACTCGCCTTCGGCCTACTCGGGCCCTCACTAGGCTATACACACTAACGGCAGCTTGCCGTGCTTCACCGATCTTATGGCGCCGGCACACCTAAAGCTCACTACTCTGAGCTACAACTGAGTCTGGACTGTGCTCCACTGCAGACTAACCTCTCTCAGGCTTCTTTACTGCAGGAACTCTCTCAACAGGTTTGCTCTCTATTGACTCCAGTCTAGACTAACTGCTCCTGGCTCCACCTTCCCTATTTATCTATCCCTAATGGGCTCCCTCTTGTGGTCTGAGGTGGAAGGTGAAGATGTGTGAATGGTTATGGGGGCCTCTTGTGGAGGAATCCATCAATGCACTCTTCCAGGATCAATGATACCAAGCGCAGCTGGGCGTCACATTAGCCTTAAATAATACTGCATTACACCAATTGCACATGCTTCCTTAAGCAAGATCCACTGTTTCCGAGGATCCTCTTTTGTAAGGGGTTGTCTGGTTCAAGACAAACTTTTTAATTCAGCAGTATGCATGAAAAAAAAAACAAATGGCTGTCTAATAATTCCTATAGCACATGCTTTTGAAGAAATATTTGCCATGGTAAACAGTTTAAGTTGAAGGTCATCCTAAGTAATCCTGCTGCCCTGGCACGCCGCGATCTCCTGAGATCTCTATTGAAAAACAGATGCTTACACTGCAGTTGTTCACTCGTGTTGTTCTACATCTCTCTGCATTAGTTGGGAGGATGCCCTGAGCACTTGACTTCAGTACTTTGATTCTGATTGAATTAACAGTGAGCCGGTTTACTTAGCTAAGAGTAAATAAGTAAGGAGGATTCATCATTAATCTATACATTAGGTTCTTTGCTGCCAGTATGTCAGTTGTTCTTTCGAGAAAAGAGAATTTGGCTTTTCTATTCCTCATGTTGAAAGCAAAAAATATTTGCTAGAATTCGTGATGATGACCCCTTACATAGCACTGTTCACAGACAATATACTCTCGTCTCTATCATTGTCTCTGGAATTACTTGCATTTATTGTAATTATTTATATTGCAGATATTGTCTGTAAAGCGCTGTGGAATTAATGGCACTATATAAGTGAGTAAAATAAATAAATAAATAAAATTTTGGATTTTCCTCGGCCACACATAGACGAGGGCTAGCATGATAGCAAACCCTGTTAAGTGTTTTTGGGACTGAAGTCAGAACAGAAATAACCCACAATATATACCCACTGAGAAAAACTGCTGCTAGAGGTGTCTGACAATGACTTATTATTCTGAAATAAACATGCAAGCTTGGCAGAGCATGCATGCTTATGGTGAGGTCAAATGAAATCGTTGTCAACCAAATAAGCATTTGGTCTCCAGTTATCTAATGTGTATGCTCAACTTTAGATGCATGCACATGCAATACTTTTAGAGAAGAATACCTGTGTGTTACAGCATGCGACAGAACATGTCACAATATTCTAAGGAAGAATTCCAGATGATAAGTGAGAAAAAAAGCCCTCTGTACGCCCACCCAAATGTTTGCTCCCAAATCCTTTCTAAATGTGTATGTGATGTACCATAGGTCCATTAAAATACTTACTGGTCCCCGGATCGCTTTGGTCCTTTTCTGGATCATGTGAGCGCTCCTCATTTTTGCTAGCTCAAATGACCGCTCTGCAAATAGTGCTACTTCCACTAATGTAAGCTTATGGAGCCTTAAAATAAGCCTCCATAGATTTACATTATGAAAGTGGTTTCCAGTCTGTGTGATCCGACCAGTCTGATTTGAAGTCATGTGACCTAGCTGAAGAGCGAAGCAGCACCGGCAACATAAGACGGCAAGCAGTAAAGTATTTTAATGCACCTACACTACATCACATACATATTTAAAAAGGATTAGGCAATACAATTTTTGCTAGTAGTCCTTCTTTAAACCACCATTCCAGCGTTTTTTTTTTCAGCGCTGGAGTGGCGCTTTAAATGTAAGCCCCCTGTCTCCAGTCATATGCTCACCCTCCTGCGTCGTCCCCGTTTTTCGGCACTGTTATGGTCCCACTGCACCATCTTGTGACAGTAGATTCTTACTGTCCGGAAGTCAGACACTAAGTCACAATCTCTCAATACAAGTCTATGAGAGACAGAACAAGGCCAGAACGAGGCTATCATAGACTTGTATTGAAAAGTGACCTCCACGCAGCTCCATGAAACACTGGAGTAGCTAACAGGTCACTTTTTCGCCGGAGACCAATGGGAGTGGCAGCGAAAACGGGTGAAAAGGTGAACTTACATTTAAAGCACCACTCCAGCGGTGCAGTAAAAAAAAATGCTGGAGTGGTGATGTCACAGGTGTGTCAGATGTGACAGACAGTCGCTCTGCATCTGGCTGCAGAAGGTCACTGCCTTTGGCATTGCAGACATTTTCCTAAATCCTTCTCACTTTTGGACCCAGCGGCAACTTTCCTCCTGCTCTGATTGACACACCTGGTCTGGGTGTTTATAAACTCTCAGTCTGCTGCAGGGAGTCGCTGGTGATATTCTCATTTTCCTTTGTGAAGGCTTGGAGCAATAGCAGTTGGCTAGCTTCCTCTCTGGTGCCCTTGGAGAACTTTTGGTGTTATCTCTCTGGTGTCTGCTCAAGCTAAGTTTTCCCCCTTTGTTTGTCTGCCTTGTTGTCTTTAGTTTATAGTGAGGACTGACCAGTGCTTACCTCCCCTCCCTATCAAGGGCCTAGCACTAGGGATATACAGGACTTAGGTTTCATGCTCAGCGATTGATGTGGAACCAATATAGGGACGGTAGGGTAGGCAGATCTAATGACACCCTGCCTAGGGGTCTCCACTCCCCCTTTCCCTAGTGTATGGGCTTCCTTCCCATCATTCCTTTGTGTTGCACTTAGTCTTTCCCACACTGTGAGTGACAGGTGCTTTAAGAAATCAGAAGTTCATAACAATACATTATGGGTTCTGATCATCCTATGGGTTCTGTACAACACAGATCAGTAGTATAGCTAAGTTCATGTGTCATAATAAAAACATTTTGAAATTCTAGACTGTAAAGCAGATGAAGAAATCTTACCTGTTTGTGTGCGTGATCATAAGAATTAATATGGTTATCGAATTCCTGATGTTTATAATATTGCTTATCACATAGTTCACAATAGAAATTTGCTTTCAGCGATTCCAATGCATTTCCTCTTGAATTTTCCTTTTCGGACAAGTCCTTAAAGAAAAGAAGCGAGATAATTATTGACTTGCTTAAATGAACGTTGCAACCTGTTAAGTAATTAAGCCAATGCCCTTAGACTTGTGATGTTTTTAGCAATTACAGCTTAATAGTTCTGGGCTTTTAAGTAGGATCAATCCATAAAAACACAACTTCTGTACTGGTACAAAGTATGGCTGAAAGACTACGATGACATAAAATGCAATCACATTCACTTTGACTAGTTTTGCCGGTTTCCTTCAACTCATACCACCCATCGTCCCCTCTCCACCAGCAAAAAAATGCTACAGAGACAAGGTATACTCAAGAGCTAATCAAATTCCCAAGCAAATCTCTATTTTTTTCTTGACCTGAGAATTGCATGGTCTTTGCAGATCCAATTACTTATTATGTTTACTTATATAGAGCCATCATATTCCACAGCGCTGTACAGACATCATCACTGTCCCCATTGGGGCTCACAATCTAGATTCCCTATCAGTATGTCTTTGGAGTGTGGGAGGAAACCGGAGAACCTGGAGGAAACCCACGCAACACGGGGAGAGCATACAGACTCCTTGCAGATGTTGTCCTTGGTGGGATTTAAACCCAGGATCCCAGGCTGCAAAGCTACAGTGCTGCTTCTAGATATAGATTCATTTCTATATCTAGAATCTAAATGTGGAATGTAACACTGCTCCTCTCTAACAAGTAACACCTAGCACAATCTCAATCACCAATCTTCCCATCAAGCTAATTCACCTTATAAAACTACCTCTGGAAATAGTGGCTTCAATTCTCCCAGCGCTAATAACAAGTTTAAAATATAAACTGAGAAGAAATTACTCTGAGCGAATATATAGTAAGGAGGGACCACAAGGTCTAAGATACCTGGGCCCAGTAAACTGAAGATGAGATTAAAGACTGGGGAAATTAACAATAAAAGAGAATGTGCCAGTGATAGTAAATTATCCATAGTCACATAGTTAAAGTACGTAGAATGAATGACAAAAGACATACGGTATTGTGTAAAATTTCTAAGGAGGAGTGAGCAAAAAAAAATATTCAAAGTAAGAATGCTTTTAAAATAGAAGTTTTATTATTTAGCAATTAACAAAATACAAAGTGAATGAACAAAAGGGAAATCTAAATCAAATCAATGTTTGATGTGACCGCACTTCGCCTTCAAAGCAGCATCAATTCTTTTAGGTACTTGTCACTTGCAGACAGTTTTTGAAGGGACTCAGGAGGGAGGTTGTTCCAAACATCTTGGAGAACTAACCACAGATCTTCTGTGGATGTAAATTTGTTCAAATCCTTCTGTCTCTCGTCTCTTCATGTAGTCCCAGACAAACTCGAAGATGTTGAGATCAGGGCTCTGTGAGGGCAATATCGTCACATGTTCTTTTTCACGCTGAAGATAATTTTTAATGACATTGGCTGTTTGTTTGGGCTTGTTGTCTTGCTGCAGAATAAATTTGTAACTAATCAGATAATTTTCTAATGATATTAAATGATGAAAAAGTATATGTATTCGGTAAGTAGTGCACTCCTGGGTACACGGGTACTCGGATAGGGTCCCACCTTGTAATATTTAAAGAGAAGAATCCAGCATTCCAAATCCACAGAGTATTTGAATTTATTGTATGCAGTCCATTAATATGCAAAATGTAACATTTCAGGCTATGTGACCTTTCTCACATATTCACCACGATGATTGGACATAAGGGGTGGCTTGTTAGGTACAGCGCTATAAAAATGCTACCAACGTTGCTGCGGGTAAAGCGCTTTGCATTTCTATAGCGCTATACCGCACAAGCCACACCTTAGGTCCAATCATCCTAGTGCATCTTTGAGAAAGGTCACATAGACCGAAACGTCACATTTTGCCCAATATTGGACTGTATACAATAAATTCAAATACTCTTTGGATTTGGAGTGCCTGATTCTTCTTTTCATATGCATGTCTTTATTTTTCAGCATTGAGAACACCATTAATCCTAATTAATTTCCCAACTTCATTTGCTCCATCCTTCCATTACAGCTAAGTATTTCACATTTTGACTCATCGGTCCAGAGCATTTGCTGCTATTTTTCTGTATCCCAGTTTCTATGTTTTCGCGCATAGACCACATCTAGCCACATTTCTCCGAACAGTAGATGAGTGTAGCTGGGTCCACCTGGTTGCTGTCACTTCTGAGCTGATGACACTGTTGGATATATTCCAATTTTGAAGGGAAGTAAGCGTGATGTGTCTTTCATCTGCTGCATTAAAGGGGTATTCCCATCTCCAAGATCCTATCCCAATATGTAGTAGGTGTACTACTAATAATATTAGCAAATATCTACAATTAGAAATGTAGTATAGCATTTTTGATTCGCTATCTCTCTTTCCTCATGTACAGGCATTGCAGGACCTTAGGTATCCATGGTAATGTCCACTGATAAAGTGACAGTTTGTTAGCGAGCTGCTAGTGGTTGTAACCGTGGATACCTAAGGTCCTGTATTGCCTGCACATGAGGTAAGTGGCATAGCGAATCAAAAATACTATATTACATTGGAGGTATTAGTTAATATTATTATTATTACACGTACTTCATATTGGGATAGGATCTTGGAGATAGGAATACCCCTTTAAGTCTCTTTGGCCGACTACTGCATCTACGGTCTTCAACATTGCCTATTCATTTAAAGAGCTTTAACAGCACATCTTGAAACCCCAGTCTGTTTGATATCTTTGTCTGGAAGAGAGCTTGCTGATGCAGTATGACTACCTTGTGTCTTGTTGCTGTGCTCAATCTTGCAATAGTGTATGACTTGTGACATGAAAAAAGAACAAGGAGTCCTGGAAGTGTTGACTTTCCCCCACCCAAATCATTGATCTCAACAACATCGAGTCTGTGGGGGATTACATGAAGAGACAGAAGAATTTGTGTAAGTGACATCCACAGAAGATCTGTGATTAGTTCTCTAAGAAGTGATGGGGTGGTCAAACTAAATATTGATTTGATTTAGATTTCTCTTTTACCTGGGGTATATTCCTGACAGTAAGAAATCCTAATGGATACCAACCAAATGGAGGTCAAAAAATGGCCTGTTTTTTTAGTGCACACAGTAAAGCCTGACAATGCAGTGTGAAAGAAAATTATAACCTATGTCAAGATCTAAATTATTATTGTTTATATATTGTTGGATGTTTTATCGGATATCACTCAGACCAATGTTATTTTATAGGGCAATGCTGATCAGATGACATTCACCCATTCAAGTCTATGGAAACATTGGACTGCACTCAAATGACATCCGAGTGCAGTCCAATTTCCGTGGACTGACAGAATGGAGAAAATGGAGACATTTTGTTCTCCATCTTCTCCTCACAGTGTGCTCCGACACCAGATAAAAACACATAACCATGGGCCATGTGTCATGTCATACCATGTTCTTTTAATGTTTCTTGTTAGAAGACTCCTAAAAATGCAGAGAAAAAAGCATACTGTCTATTAGATGGACACCAGTGTGTTATATTGCAAAGCATTCACTATGCAAAATGTCTAAAGGTGCATTCACACTTTGGCCATTTTGCTTTAAATGCTACCCATACTACTTAATTATAAAACGTATCTTTAGGAAATCAACATGCTTCAGTTTTCTACATTTTTTTCCATCCCATTGAACACTAAAAAAATGACTTCAATAATTTCTGCATTGCTGAATTCCATGGACCCTTTATAGATGTAAAAGTATTAGTAACTTACTTTCCAGCTTATGCTGCCATTCTCTACCTTGAAGCATGATCTAATATTGAATATCATCTGGCTACATGCCTGAAATACACTCTGTGCTACTCTAAAGTTATTCTTTCTTTTTTCATCTTACCAATTTTGATTACAGAATAGATAACTGGCACGTTGCCTTTACGCCAAAAGGTGGAGTTTTTTTTTTAGCCAAAGTCCAAAATCTCTTATTAAATATTGGCAAGTTTTCTCAATAAGATGATTAAATCTATTATTCAGCCCGGATTAGTTATGCTTTATACTTTGCAAAGCCAAAGCTATCAATCTATGCATAATAATCTAATTATAAGAATGGGAAGCATAGTGTCGGTAGAGTGGTTTATGATTTGACTGCACCATGCTGTGATGGGTGCAACATTTATAATGAAAAGTGGTTTAAAAGAGACTTAGAGAAATTAGAGGACCACAAATGGTACATCGCTAAAAACAACTGATAGGGTTAAAGGCAATGTATCAAGAGAAAATGACATTCAGTGCTCTCACAAGTTTCAGTATTAATTAATTCCAGGACTCTATAGAAAACTAGTAATGGATTCCAAAGCCTAAGAATGTCACCTAAAATAAGAAAGAACGAAGATTGAGGAAAAATATGCAGATCAGTAATATAGAAAAAGCGAGTCCTTACATGTAAAAAAGGCAAGAAGAGCAGCTGGAAGCTGTAAATCACTTCTGTGTTGCGGACAGGAGTTTCTTCAATAGAGTACAAACAGTGCAGCGTTATAATAAATCCTCACCAGGAGTAGCACATATAAAATTGCAGATTTACCCATAAATAGTGTTGAGCGATCGTGCTCGTTTAACCCTTTAAACGAGCACGCTCGGGTGCTCGCTGAGTATTTGTGGCGTGCTCGGTATCTAGGTTTGATCCGCCACGGCTGCATGTGTCACAGCTGTTAGACCGCTGCGACATATGCAGGCATTGCCTGTTTGTTAGGCAATCCCTGCATGTGTCGCAGCTGTCTAACAGCAGTGGCGGATCAAACCTAGATGCCGAGCAAGCTGAAAAATACTCGGCGAGCAGGGTTAAATGAGCACGCTCGCTCAACACTACCAATAAAGTGTCCACTGTATATTGTGTGGTTAAGTCTTCCAGGCCATCAAACATGTCGCATATCTGGACCGTCTGTGGCATTATATATTGAAAATATTGTAACCTGTGGCCATTATTACTTAAAGGAGGCTTCAGTGTTTAGTGGTTGTTTGTGACAAACCCTGTTTGAAATGCCTGCAGTATTCCATTTCTCAAACTAGACACAGTAACACACACGCACATTAGGTGCCATTTCCTATTTTCTGCAGCTAACCGTTCTGCTTTGCTGTGTAGACTGGGACAGAGTCAACATAGTTATTTTATTTTGTAGAAAAAAAGGGGCAGGGGATTATATGACAGATAAGACATGTTTTGTATTTCTGCAGGCTTTGATAATAAATTACAGTAGCACATCTCTGTGTATACCTCCTTTGGATTTCCTGGTTTCTGGAAGAATAGTGTGGCACCCCAGGGGTCTGGTTTCCCACAGTAATGTAATGTTATGTCTGAGAGCAGGTGGGAGGTCCTTTGGTCAGGGATCCTGTGCATGCCACACCTCCTGCCCAGTCTTGGGAGGGGAAGACCTTCCCCTATATAAACCCGGGGCTGAAGCAGGGTTAGTCAGTCAAGGAGAGTAGAGACAAGAAACAGCAGAAGCAATACTACTACGAGTCAGGGGCTGGCAGCTGCAGAGCTCGCCCTGACTGAGAAGCTTTCTTACCGGACCCGGCGTCCGAGGCTGTGGGGACTAACTCCTACCCAGCAGCAGAAGCCGACCGGCAGGGGATTTCAGGTCCTCAGGCCCAGAAACCCGAAGGCACGGTCACACGCGTGGGACCAGCACCGCCATCGTGGAGCGGAAGCCATTAGAAGGCCCCGAGTCACCGGCCATACGGGTGAGCACCACACGGTACACTCAGGGACGTGGGCTACTTATATCCGCTTCTAGCAAGGTAGCCAGAAGAGTACAGTCAGTTTGGGAGGCCTACAACTCCGCCTGGCCAGGGGAGATCCCATCTGCTCAAGGACTGACCAGGCCCCGTTCACTAGCAAGTACTCCGGGAGGGTCTATCGTTGTTACCAGTAAAGACCCTGAATTACACCGCACCGTCTCTGAGTGGTTCCTGCTACCCCCATCATCCACATCTGCTGCCCTGAGGCCATACCCCTCCCGTTGGGGGTTATACCATCTACGCTGCACCATCCATCCACCGGCCTCAGCGGTCTGTCCTGCAGCGGCAGCTCCATAGCTGCATTCAACGGGTGGCGTAGTCGTCCTGCATCTACTGCTGTTACATCGCCGCTCAGTTTGACTCCCTGGGCACGGACCGGGTCACCGCCACGAGACTACAACCCTCAAGAGATCCGGCTCCGGGTAAGCTCCCGCGTGCGCAACGCAGCGCGACACAGGCCCAGGGGCGCGTCAACTTTGGCGTAGTCGGCAGGATTTCGTGCCCGCAACCACCGGGTACTGCGTGCCTGAAAAAGAGACTTTTCAAACTTACCTGTGGTGAAGATTCCCGCCATCCGGCGCCATCTTCAGCCTTCTTCCCGCCATCGGTGAAGTTTCCCGCCATCCGGCGCCATCTTCTGCCTTCTTCCCGCCATCCGTGGAGTTTTCCCGCCATTGGACGCCATCTTGAGGACGCCGCGCGGGAAGAAGAGGGGCGTGGACTCCGAAAGCGTGCGAGAACTGAAGCCCCGCCTCACGTCCGGACGTTGCGTAAGGTCCTGGAAGGAGCCCAGCAGACGCCGACGTCACAGGAGCGCGACGGAAGGTCCTCAACCCTGACGATCCACTGCGGAGCTGCGGCCTACGGAAGAGGATCATCGCAAGGTAGGCCACGGTCCACTAGGGGGGAGGAAGATGTCGGATACGGAGGAGAGCTTCACTGCCTCAACCCCCGCCAGCGCTACCGCTGCTGCAGTTATGCCCTTCACCATGCCCTATATCCCGGGAGCAGCTTGGCTACCCCAGTACTCAGGGGAGTCACATACCCTGCATGACTTTAGAGAAAAGCTGGATAGCCTCTTCCAGGTGTACCCCCTCACAGAAGAGCAAAAAGTGAGCATCCTGGTGGCCCAACTAACCGGGGCAGCCAAAAGGGAAGTAAAATCCTGGCCACCTGGGAGGAAGACTGTCGCAGGGATACTAACCCGGCTGAAGGACACCTTTGATACCCGCACCTCAGCCGAGATTAAGCTTAGATTCTACGGGTGCAAGCAGCGAGCGCATGAGAGTATAAGGGACTATGCACTAAACCTACAAGAGGCCCTGAAGGCCATTAAGCAGACCGACCCTGATGGAGTGGGAAACGAGGACAGGCTGTTGACCGAACAGTTTATAGAGGGACTGTATTGTAATACCCACCGAACCCAGTTGCGGGCAATGGCCTTACAGGATCCCCATCTGGGCTTTGCACAGTTCAAGGACAGAGCCATCCGGGTGCTCCGAGAACCGGCACCGGGTGGCGTTGTGACCCACAAGCGCCCTGCTATCACTTACCACCAGGAGGCGGCGCCCTTGTCGGCAGGGCCTGTGGGAGCTGATGCGCAGGCTTTGGACAATGACCCGGCTCCAGACCTACACCATCAGGTCCAAGAGCTAGCTAAGAGCGTTGCTGCGCTAACCCGAACTGTGCAGTCTTTACAGGCTTCCACCCCAGGGAAGATCCAGCTGGCATCCGGACCGGAGGACATCCCGTGGCGTCGACCAAGGAGGACCCCACCGGCCAGAGGAAGACCCAGTGACCGATACAGCGAGGACGGACGACCCATCTGCCGCCGCTGCAATCAACCTGGACATATGGCAAGGTACTGTTCTTTAAACGGGCACAACCTGGGGTAGAGGGCCAACCCCCAGGAAAAAGATCACCAGGCCCATCGAACTGGCGCGACAGATATGTGGGAGGACGTCCAGTCTTGCCTGTGGTACTGGATGGCATTCCCATGAGTGCCCTACTGGACACCGGGTCACAGGTCACCACCATCCCGTACGTGCTCTTTAAGCAGTACTGGAATGACTCGGATATTACCCGCTACCCTGACGACGACTTGAGTATCATCGCCAGCAATGGCCAGCCCGTGCCACAGATCGGATTTAAAGAGGTGACCATCAAAATCGGTAGAGTCGAACTGGCAGCACAGGGACTGATCATTGTAGATATTGACAAACATGAGAGTCACCCAAAAATAACTCTAGGAACTAATGTAATTGAAAATTGTCTTGCAGAGGTGATTTTCCTTTTACAGCAGGTTGCCAAGAACGCCAGCTCCGGCGAGCAGCGGGTGCTCCAGAAAGAGATCCGGGCACTGATGCGACGGCAACAGGTGGAACTCTCCGGCGGTGAGATTGGTAGCGTAAGAATGTGTGACCCTTTTCCTATTGCCATGCCCCCAAAAAGTGAAATGATGATTTGGTGCCGGGCAGCTATTGGTCTGAGTGGTAGAGATTACCAGGCAATGGTAGAACCAGTTTACTCGGACAGTAGGCCCACCATTTTGACAGCACGGGGGGTGGTTGATGTACGCCATGGGAGGGTGCCCGTTCGCATAATAAATATCGGGGAGAGGGAAGTGTACCTGCCCCGGTATGCCACGCTAGCCAAATTATATACCATTAACCAAAATTCTATACAATCTGTGGAACCCTTGCCTCCATCTCACCCGGAGGAAGGTAACGGCTCTAAGAAAAACATGGAGGACTGGTGTCAGCAACTACATCTGGGTACTGACTCCACTCCCGCACACCAGAAACAAGGAGTCTATCGGGTGGTTCAGGAGTACGAGAGAGTGTTCAGTAAACACCCGTTAGACTTCGGGCGAGTCAAGGGGGTAGAACACCACATCCCCACGGGAGACCATCCTCCTATAAAAGAGAGGTATCGACCCGTACCCCCTGCCCACTACCAACACGCCAAGGGGATGCTTAGAGACATGAAGGAGGCTGGGGTGATCAGGGATAGCTGTAGCCCCTGGGCAGCTCCACTAGTCTTAGTCCGAAAGAAAGACAACACCATGAGGATGTGTGTAGATTACCGGAAAATCAATCGTATCACACACAAGGATGCGTACCCCTTACCAAGGATAGAGGAGTCATTGGCTGCTTTAAGATCTGCTAACTTCTTCTCTACCTTGGATCTCACTAGCGGGTACTGGCAGGTTCCTGTAGCAGAGGCGGACCGGGAGAAGACCGCATTCACCACCCCGATGGGACTTAGCGAGTTCACCTGCATGCCGTTCGGACTCTGCAACGCACCGGGAACCTTCCAACGACTAATGGAGTGTTGTCTGGGCCACAGAAACTTCGAGACGGTCCTGTTGTACCTGGACGATGTCATCGTACATTCCAAGACGTATGAGGACCACCTGAAACACCTGGCGGAAGTGTTCGAAGCTCTGGCGAGTTACGGCCTAAAGGTGAAACCCTCCAAGTGTCACCTCCTGAAACCAAAGGTGCAGTACCTGGGACACGTGGTGAGCGCTGACGGAGTGGCTCCCGACCCTGATAAGATCACCGCAATTAAGGAATGGCCAAGCCCCTCCAGCGTAAAAGAAGTGCGGCAGTTCCTCGGGTTGGTAGGCTACTACCGAAGGTTTATTCCCGGTTTCACCAAAAAGGCAGCACCTATGCAGGACCTCCTGATAGGCCAGTCCCGGAAGGCCAAGAACCAGAAGCCGCCCTTCAAATGGGAGGAGCTGGAAGAAGAGTCCTTCCGCCAGCTGAAGATGGCCCTCAAGGGGGACGAAATCCTGGCGTACCCGGATTATAGCCAGCCCTTTATCCTCTACACCGACGCCAGTAACATCGGGCTAGGAGCCGTACTGTCCCAGATCCAGCAGGGGAAGGAACGAGTAATCGCCTACGCCAGCCGAAAGCTGCGACCCACCGAAAGGAATCCCGAGAATTACAGCTCATTTAAGCTAGAGTTCCTGGCCGTAGTATGGGCAGTCACCGAGCGCTTTAAGCACTACCTCGCTTCTTCCCGGTTCACCGTGTACACGGATAACAACCCGTTGACACACCTGGACACGGCAAGACTCGGTGCCCTGGAGCAGAGGTGGATGGCCCGTCTGTCCAACTACGAGTTCACAATCAAATACCGGGCCGGACGCTCCAATACCAACGCGGACGCCCTGTCCAGGATGCCCAACCTGCCGGACGAAGGAGAAGATCCGGAGGGACTGGAAGAAGTTGAACTCCCTGCGTTCCACCGTCATGGGACTGTCCAGTACTCCCACCGGGTAAGGAGAAAGCAGGCTGCTACGTTGAACCCCTTACCTCACTACAACTGGGCGGAAACGCAAGACAGCGACCCTGCCGTCCGACTGGTGAAGGAGATGCTGACTCGCCCGGAGGCTTGCCTTGAACCAGACGCTCCGGAGGAAGCCAAACAACTATGGGCAGAGAGGAGTCGACTGTTCCTTTACAAAGGGAAGTTGTGCCGCAGAATGGTTAACTCACGGACGCATGAACTACTCTGGCAAGTAGTGGTGCCACGAAGAGACGCAGCCATGGTGATGGAGGCATACCACGACGGAGCTGGACACTTCGGGTGGAAGAAGCTGGAGTTCCTGCTGCGCGAGCGATTCCACTGGGTAGGCATGAGGGGAACCATTGAGAAGTGGTGCAGAGACTGTGGCCCGTGCAGCCTAAGAAGGAAGGATCGTGCCAGCCAGAAGACTCCCCTGCAGTCCATCGTCACCCGGCAACCGTTGGAACTGGTAGCCTTGGATCATGTAAAACTGACCCCAAGCAGAAGTGGCTACGTCTACGCACTAACCATCGTGGATCACTACTCCCGGTTTTTGGTTGTCGTCCCCGTCAAGGACTTAACAGCTCGAACAGCAGCTAGAGCCTTCCAGCAGCATTTCTGCCGTCCACACGGGTACCCGGACCAAGTGTTGACAGACCAGGGACCTGCCTTTGAAGCGGAGGTCTTCCAAGAATTCTGCACTCTGTATGGCTGCCGGAAGATAAGGACGACACCCTATCATCCGCAAACTAATGGACTTTGTGAGAAAATGAACCAGGTGGTAATGGATCTTCTAAAAACGTTGCCCCTGGAAGAACGCAGTCTGTGGCCTGAGAAGTTGCCCGATCTGGTGGACCTATACAACCACATCCCGGTAGGTTCCACCAACTGTACCCCGGCTTACCTAATGAGGGCAAGACCTGGTAAGTTACCTGTTGACCTGGAAATGGGAGTCCTGACACCCGAGGACACTTCACCAGAAACAGACTGGGACACAGAGAGGCAGCAGCAGTACCGGAGAGTACAGGAGAGCGTGGAGCGAAGTCTCTGTCAGGCTAGGGAAAGACAAGAGAAAACTTACAACCAGTATGCTCCCGCTGTTCCCCTGGTACCCGGAGAGCAGGTCTTGAAGAGGAAGAGACGGCTCCACAAGTTGGACGACCAGTGGGAGAAGGACCCGTACACCGTACTGCCCTCAAGCCACGAGAACCCGAAGGTTTGTACCATCAGTAAAGACGGAGGGGAAACCACAGCCATTGTATCCCGGGACCACCTGAAGAAGTGTCCCGAACAACTGAGGAACCCTGAAGAGGAACAAGAAGACCATCGACCCATAGAGGAAAGGGAAGATATGATTAGTACTGTACTCGGGGACTTCCCTCGGTCTTGGACTCAAGTCAATGGTGCAGTTGTGGTACCCGTACTCACCTTCCTCCAACCAGCATCCCAAGCACCTACGGAGCAACAGGTAGAGCTGGAAGAACAGCCGGTCCAGGAGGCAGAACACTCCACACAAGCAGAACAGGAGGATCAACCCTCTGCTTATAGTGAGCCTGCCGTACCCCTAGTGAGACAAAGAGCCGGTAGACAGCTGCCCAGTTTACCCTTGACAGCTCCTACACCCTGTAGTTCAGGGCCAGACAGTCAGCTCCGTAGGTCCACTAGGGCCACTAGAGGCCAGTTACCCGCACGCTGGAGGATTTGAAGTGTATAAATTGTTTTATTTATGTTTATCTGTGTATTGTTGCTTGTGTATAATTTTGTGTTTCCAGTTATTTTTAGGAATCCTTGGTGGATCTACCGGGAATCCTTGTACAATTAGTTGGAGCGTAACCCAGGATGGACTAGAGACTGCTAAGGACTCGGGGTAGGACAGACCCCTACCTGGTTACGTCTCCCTGTTTTGGTGAAATGGACACCTTTGTTTCTTCAAAGACTGCACCCGGTTACGGACATGCCGTGACCACCTTTATGTGTTTCTTTATTGTATTGTTATTGTTATATCTTGTTATGTTTTTCTAAAATATGTTTAGTCCCGGAGTACTAAATTTCACTAGGGGGGAATGTGGCACCCCAGGGGTCTGGTTTCCCACAGTAATGTAATGTTATGTCTGAGAGCAGGTGGGAGGTCCTTTGGTCAGGGATCCTGTGCATGCCACACCTCCTGCCCAGTCTTGGGAGGGGAAGACCTTCCCCTATATAAACCCGGGGCTGAAGCAGGGTTAGTCAGTCAAGGAGAGTAGAGACAAGAAACAGCAGAAGCAATACTACTACGAGTCAGGGGCTGGCAGCTGCAGAGCTCGCCCTGACTGAGAAGCTTTCTTACCGGACCCGGCGTCCGAGGCTGTGGGGACTAACTCCTACCCAGCAGCAGAAGCCGACCGGCAGGGGATTTCAGGTCCTCAGGCCCAGAAACCCGAAGGCACGGTCACACGCGTGGGACCAGCACCGCCATCGTGGAGCGGAAGCCATTAGAAGGCCCCGAGTCACCGGCCATACGGGTGAGCACCACACGGTACACTCAGGGACGTGGGCTACTTATATCCGCTTCTAGCAAGGTAGCCAGAAGAGTACAGTCAGTTTGGGAGGCCTACAACCCCGCCTGGCCAGGGGAGATCCCATCTGCTCAAGGACTGACCAGGCCCCGTTCACTAGCAAGTACTCCGGGAGGGTCTATCGTTGTTACCAGTAAAGACCCTGAATTACACCGCACCGTCTCTGAGTGGTTCCTGCTACCCCCATCATCCACATCTGCTGCCCTGAGGCCATACCCCTCCCGTTGGGGGTTATACCATCTACGCTGCACCATCCATCCACCGGCCTCAGCGGACTGTCCTGCAGCGGCAGCTCCATAGCTGCATTCAACGGGTGGCGTAGTCGTCCTGCATCTACTGCTGTTACATCGCCGCTCAGTTTGACTCCCTGGGCACGGACCGGGTCACCGCCACGAAACTACAACCCTCAAGAGATCCGGCTCCGGGTAAGCTCCCGCGTGCGCAACGCAGCGCGACACAGGCCCAGGGGCGCGTCAATAGCAATTCTTCATCTCTTCCTGGAGAATGTATTGATCTCTTGACATTTTATCTGCTGCTGCCATAAAACAAGCACTTGTTGCACTATTTATCCAGGCTATGCAGAAAGTAACTTAAAACCTGCAGAAATGGCAGTCCCTTTGAAAGTTTTTTAATTTTTTTTTTTTAAAAAGTTACATAGCTACAACATATATATTTCTTTTAACTACTTACATTTAATTAAACTTAAATTAAATCAATTTTAAATACTCGGTAAAAGTAACACCTTTGAAGGTTCCATTGAAGTAAGTGGAACCTGAGCTGCAGCACCCCAAAAAGCCCACTGCGTTTGTGGTTACTGCTCTGTGCACTGTGTAGGAACTGCTAACAGTTGATTAGTGGGGGCGCTGAGTGCCGGACCTCCATCAGTCTGATATTATTGACCTATCCTTAAACAACTTTCTAAATAGGCTTCATTAAAAAAGTTTAATAATTTTGCTGCCGTTGTGCCTGTGCAACTTTACATATCTGGCTGTTCTGTTGATTCTAACATATTGCACATTACTTCTGGCTGTGGCTCATCCTTCTGCTCTTCTTTTTCCTCCTCTCACAGAGTTACCAAGATGAAGAAGAAGATTGTAGACAACAGGTCATGTTAAAGATATAGCACAATTAATTCCATAGCACTTTACAGACATTTATCATCACTATCTGGGGCTCACAGAGGAAACCCTTGCAAGCCCAGGGAGAGCATACAAACTCCTTGCAGATGTGACTTACACCAGGTGTGAATTTGTCTATGAAGACTGAACCCACATCAAAACCTACAAGGTTAGTCTTTTGGTAATTACACAATTCTCAGCGTCAGTGTCTGTCAGCACAGTAGAAAGGGAAATCAGTACAGGAATGAAAGCTGTGCAGCATAACAGACACACAGAACTCCCTTCTAGCAAGTGTAACTGAGAGGAACATGAAAACATGATAAAAGTCTGAAATTAGGAATTCATTTCTAATGAATATAGAAATGAACATTGCAGTCTGAAACTTAGGTGTCCATAGTCTTTTTTCTAGAAAAACACTATAATGATAAGTTAATTAGCTATGCTATAAAAGTCAGAATGGAAGGAAGCACAGTAGACAATGTAGGGTCACTCTAAGGGGAGGTGCATATGGCCATATTATTGGTCGGAGTGCGATCTGACAAAACATCAGATCGTACTCGGACCAATGTTAGTCTATTGGGCCGTGCAGACGTCCTATTTTTGCCTCGGACAGAGTTTGTCCGAGGAAAAAAATGCAGTATGCCCAAGTGTGATCAAATATTGGTATCACACTCGGCTATAAAAGTCAATGAGTCAGTGGAAAACATCGGACTGCACTCAGATGTCATTTGAGTGCAGTCCGAATTCCATGGACTGACAGAATGGAGAGAGAGATGGAGAAATTTTGTGCTCCATTGTCTCCTCATCTGAGAGACTCGGAGCACAATATGACCCCACTCTGATCAAAGTGTGATTAGCATAATTGGCCTGATTCTCTCGGATGAGAGAATTTATGCTCATGAGACCCTAGCCTAATGGACACTTTTTTGCACATTTGAATTACAAAATGATGCTATTCTTAACGTTAGTCTATAGCACCATCTCAAAATCTATATGTCAATATTAATTTAGTATCGATAAGCATATTTACAGGCAGCCTCTTAGTATAGTCTTTCTGGTCTCCCCTCTCATCTTCACCAAGACGTCCTCTTTTGAGATAACTTTTAAAATAAAGTCATATGGAAAAAATAATGCATGTTGAATGCTGAGGTGGGAATTTACTTAAAGAGAACCTGTCTCCATAGAAAACACTATTTACTTGCAGATAAAGGGTTACTCTGCAGGTAAATAGTGTTGCAATGCTGCACGGCCGCCTAACTGAATGGGCGGCTACCGGGAGAAAATTAACTTATTTTCTCCTGGAAGCTGCTGGCTTTCAGTCACAGGGGCGTGCATGGAGCGGCTACAGTCATAGCTCACAGGACCACTCCCTATAAAGTGAGCGGCAGCAGTAAGCACGCCCCACACTTTTACTGACAGCTTGCTCTGCACAGAGGCACTGAAGAGTCGGCTGTCAAAGGGTTGGGGAGTTCTTAACACTAAATAAAAAGGCTCATACCTCTGGAACTATACTACAGCAGGAATAAAATAAGAGCAAAAAACAGCCACGTTAGACATGTTAACAGATCCTCTTTACAATATAACATACAGCTGTCTGGTTCCACCACTAGAGGGAGCAGGCTGCATACTGACTTGTTATTGACCTCAGTCTTACAAGCAAGAGTTCCAAATACTATGAAATAGAAGTGATTAAAAAATAATAAATAAAAGAAAGTTACTTCAAAAGATCTCAGAATGAACAAGAAAATGCAATCTTGCAATTTTCAGAATGGTTACTGGGAATATTTTATACTAATACTTCATGTCTTTCCAGGATGAGTTTACAGCGGTTTCCTCATTAGTAGAGGCAGGATTATAATGAATGAGTAACACCTCTATACACAGCTGATAACACAGGATCATCCGATCACAATAGGAGATGTCACCGCTGACCCTGATCCCCTCTTTTCTAAATGATCTTTGCACACGCTCATTAGATGCTTCAATACAAAAGATAGGGTCTAAATCTGTTCATTGAGGCTAATATAGGTGTGCATTTCCTAAAGCTACAGGAAGTTAGAGTCTAAAATAGCCCCAGTAGCCAGTATGCAAGATTTCTATTTTATACTTTTAATACACATTGGGATATGTAAAAAAAATTGGTGTTTGTTTTAAAAACCTAATTTAAACAATGGGTTATTTTCTGATGATAGTTTCATATTAACTATAGCGGTATTTGCTTAAAATAATACATAGTATAAAACATGACACAGTGTATTCAGTGCTAAACTTGAGACGTTTAAGTTTAGAGATTAAAAGGAGCACTTTGATTTAGAGAATTATAATTTGAATAATTTCTGTGCTAAAAATCAATATGCAATTTGAGCTGACATGATTACGCAGCATATTGAAGCTCAGAAGTGTCTGATACAGTGTTGTGTGACATAAACCTAATAAACCTACTGACTTTTCATAATTATTCATAAATCTAAATATCTATCCATTATGGATTGTGTCCAGGCACTTACTGCAACACTGCAGAATGGAAATTAAAGTAGAAGAGAACATTTCATTATGTTCCGAGTGATCATTTATTACATCTGCAGAGGGTTTTACTTGAGAATTTTACTTTTTTTTTGAGCAAGGAAGAAATACCGCACAATGAGTTTATTATTATATCATTTATTAAAGGGGTTGACCATTACATAAAACGTCCTGTGTAAATATCTATTTATAAGCCCTTACCACCTTTGTAATTTGTTTTATTTGAAAATTTCCTAATACTTATATTTGTTTTTTTTACCTTTACTTCCTGTGACGTCTTGTTTGAGGGCGTCTAAAATGGGACGTCAACATAAAGATAATCTTGCAGTAACTTACCATAGCTTCTTTCACTGCCATCCAACGATGATGTCCAGAATCAATTGCTGTCATGGAGGCATAGAGAAGTAACCACAGCACAGCAGCTTCTATCACTGCCACCCTTCTGTCACTGTCACCACCCTTCTTCTGTCACTGCCGCCTGAAGCTTCTGTCCCTGATGCCAATTTTACTAAAACGAGATGTCATCAGGGAGCGGAGATAAAAGAAGGGTGAGTGACAGCAGCCTCTTTCACAGCCCTGAAATGAATCATCATTAAAAGCTGCACTACTGTCACTCACACTGCTTCTATCACCGCTCCCCAATATCATCTTGTTTCAATAAAAGAAGCTGCAGGCTGGAAGTGAAAGAAGCTGCAGCGCTGCGGTCAATTCTCCCTGCCTCTATCACTGTGATCTATTCTGTATTTTATCAGGGTATAATAGTGAAATAAGCTGTGGTAAGTGACTGCAGCGCCATCCCCTGATAACATCCTGTTTTGGGGGTGAAATACATTTCTACACTGTTTCTCTTTGCAGGAAAAACGCAGCATAAAATAGGTACATTTTTGCCCCATATTTTATGCATTTTTTACATGCATTTTTGTTGCAGATTTTTCCCTACTCATTTGTACGGGAGAAAGCTGCAGCAAAAACACTGGAAGAATTGACTTGCTGCTGATGTAAATATGCACCAAATCTGTGATTCAAAAATAAGCGACGCGAGCATGAGACTTCTGATTCTCATTCACTTTGCTGGCATCAGGAAACCCTTCAGGTTTTGTGAGAAATCTGCGCAGAAAAAAACGTGACAAATCTGCAACGTGTGCACAAGCCCAATGTTTCTTTGCTGTACAGCTGCAATACAGTAGTAAATGCTTATAGTCTAAAAAAGGGAACAAGATTTCCTTTCTTACAATTTATTCTATGTTTGCTTAGGAATAAGGATTCTTTTATGAATGGGATGCTTTTCTCTATAATACATCATTCCTCTGAATTAAAACTATTTGACAAACTGAGAATACCTGGTGAATTTTCAAACTGCTTAAGGCCCGACGATGCACAAGACGTGATATTACATATGTGCTACATGAGATAACACCAGGACACTATAAATAAAGTTAAACTGCCTTCTCGTTGGAATGACAATAGATATTAAATTGTATCCTAGCTGTTGTCATTTATCACTTCTAAAGTGATTGTAACTGCATGTTGTTTCCAAGCAGGAAGTCAGGAAAAAGATGATACAGACAACAAGCTCAGCAGGGATTTTATATTTCATTTTTTCCTATGAATATCTTCTGTGCCTGTATGATTGGTGTACAACGAAATGATCAAAGGGGGCCTGTAGCCTCATGTCGTGAGAGTTGAAAATACAAACATTTTAGAAATCAATAGGGCTTACGATGTCCTCCCTGTATTTTTATAAAATTGTCCTTATATTCAGGGCTGCTCTTAGATAACTTGTCACTTGTAACCTAAAACCAAAATGATAGAGTGTAATACATGGAATATATAGTGCACAGTATCCTTGCTATTGTATATGTGCTTATGATCTTTAAATACAATTTAACAGTAAATAATAGCTGAAAATAAGATTTTTGAATTTTAAGCAAAAGTGGCGTAGTTGCCAATAGAGGTGAGCGATTTTTTTTTCTGCACAAATTTAGTTTGCTACAATTTTTTAGAAAATTATCCAAGGTTTGCAAAACTGAATTATTTGTAATTCTTTTTCGACATCATCTAAAATGGCCACCGTCATGTTACAGATAGCATAAGACAGAGACGAGGGATCACATGACCTTGGGCAGCCTGGCTAACTTCCCCCTAATGCCTTGCATTTACCCCAACCTATAACAGAGCCAATCATGAAGGACTACAGATGTCGCTGATGACTCAAAGCCACTATAAAAGCCCATGCAGGAAGTGTTGCGGTTGAGCTTGGATAAGAGAAAGAACCTCAGTGCTCAGTCAAAGAGACATAGACCGAATACAGTATACAGTATGTGAGGAGAAGAGAATAAATCATTTTAATTGGATGGATTTTCCTTGGACTGGTAGTAGAACGTGCACACTCATGTCCTTCAGTTACATGGGGCTGTCAAAACAAAAATGCAAATGTTTCTTTAATTTTCATAGATTTGTATCCAGCATTTGAATGCTTGATATAATTCCTTCCTCATCACAGTAAAGCTGGAGGGGAAAACTGGGAACTCCTGTTTCAGAAAATATTGGAATCCCACTTTAATTTTGTAGGCCCTATTAAAGGTCATTAGTTAACATTAGTGTTCATCGTGCACTTGAGTGCTCGGTACTCGAATCGAGTACGTCGGATGCTCAGATGTGCTCGACTCAAGTAGTGAGTCTCTCTCTCACTCTCCGCCGTGCTCAGATAATTCAAATAAGCTTCATATTGGGACCTGAGATCTCGAGCACCACAAGATACTCGGCACTACTCGATACTTGATCAAGCACCTCGATGCTCGATTGAGCAGTACCGAGCATGCTTACCCATCACTAGTAAACATATTTGTATAAAAAAATTACAAGACTGAAGGTTGATTTTTATTATGCCCAGATTTGAAGATATAACCTAATAGCTATATTAACATAATTGTACATTAAAGGGAACCTGTTATGTCAAAAACGCTTTTAACCTGCAGATATAGATTTAATCTGTAGGACAATAGCATTCTAAAGCTTTGTAACCTACACAATGAAAGCCCGACCACCAGTAGGAAATTAACTTTAATCTTTCTGGAAGCCTGCTGCTTTCAGTCATAGAGGAGAGGCCGGTGCGGCTTCAGTCTCCGCTCAGCACATAATGAATGGTGGCTGTAATCGCTCACCAGCACTAACTGACAGCCGGCTCAGAGCTAATGCACTGCTGAGCTGGTTGTCAGTCAGTACTGGGTTGCAGTTACAGCCACCGCTCACTGTATACTGAGCAGTGACTGAAGCCGTGACAGTCATACCTCTATGACTGAAAGCCAAAGACTGCCGAGAGGAATAAAATTCATTTCCTCCTGGTAGCTGGGCTTTCAGTGCAGAGGCTCCAAGGCTTTATAACACTATTAACCTGCAGATTAATCCCATATCTGCAGAATAGCCTTTATTGACATGACAGGTTCCCTTTAAGGAAATGTGAAGGAGATATCCAAGATCTGACAAAATTAAGGTAAGTAATGCTGTAAAAGAACAAAATAATCATTACTCACCAATCACTGGCCTCAGCAGTCTCTGTGAGGCCAGTGACTGGCTGCAGTGCTCATGTGTTGTGTATACAAATTTGGAAACAAAGACTGTCAATGAGCAGTGGAGAGGCAAAAGCTTTAAAGGGCAAGTAATGCTTATTTTGCATTCTATATCATTAGCTCCAAACATGAATTTTTTCACTATTACATTTAATTTATCTATTCTTTGTAATTTTTAAGACATTTTAAAACATGTAATAAAATGTATTATTAGCACACAGCTAAACCTTCAATTTTTGAGAAAAATCATAAATGTAATGAAGTTCAGTGATTAAAAACAAGTAGTCAATCAAATTAGATGTATTTGACTCCAGTGTTGAACCAAAGGAGAGTCCTATATTCTCAAGGTAAAAAACACTTCCTGACCTCTAATATGGGAATCAGAAGAAATCCTTGGATCAGCGACACATCTCAGCCACTGAATAAATTTAGGTTCTTTTCAGACTTTCCAAGCTACTTTGCATTATAGTTGTTAGGTGTAAAACCACTTCTTTATCTAAAAAATTGACAGTCCCTCTGATACAGACAGTCGAGTGTGATGCAGCATATGGTAACATTTAAATAGCAAGTGCGTCTACATTTTTATTCTGGTCCATTCTCACACAGATGCTTTCAAAGAGCACAAAAAGCCTCTGATAAAGAAGAAAAAAACAAAACAGTTCATTCAAAGTCTCCTAGAAGCAAATGAATAAACTGAAAATCGATTACATCAAGATAAACTATACTATGAACAAATGTTTTTCATTTCTACAGATAAAACTATTTAGTCATAGGCAATTCATTCTAAACTTCCAGACATTAGCACATTCACCCATTCTAATGTGAATAGCAGAGTAGATGTGAAAAGAAGCTAATATTTTCTCAGAATATGAAATAAAAAGCTCAATTTTCCACTCGTACTTCTCTTAGCAGTTAGACGCCTGGCTTAGAATTGATGTGGTTTAGTGGTCTGCGCAGGTAACTTTTTCCACAATTTTTTCTGACCATCTGTTTTATTAGTTACATTCTCCCTATAAAATAGCAATTTTCAAGATTTACTTTCTCTAAAATGGTATTTTCGAAACTTTACTTTTGCATATTGACATGTTTATAGCCGCATGCATTTTTGCCGCCCAAACAAATTAATCCAGACCAAAACTAAATAATATTTATTATTCACAGGCACCGTGTTTCAGAGAATACAAAATAGAGTTCATACTTTCTCGGCAAAGGAAAAAAATATTTTCCGGTAGGGCCTGGCGTGACAAGTGTGATAAAGTGGCACATAAAGAAGAAGTCTAATTTGCATTTCTCTGGAAATGTTAAGTCACAGAAAACTCTTCCATTATTAGAAATAAGTTTTAGGTTGCAGAGTAGATGTTAACGAATTGGTTTGTAAATCTTCAACACTAGTGTCAACCATTTGTTATTTGTTTCAACAGTTTTTTATTTTAGCAAGGGACAGAATTCCCAAAACTAACACTCTAACTCTAAATCTAGCGCGTTGTTCACAATATTGAAAATGCAATAAAACAGCCTAGCTAAATCCCAGAATGATATATCCTCCAGCATACTTAGATTTGCTAGATGTAAATGGCCAACAGTGTTAGTAAGTTTTTCTCTGCCCATCAGAGAATTATCATTGATTCAGCTTCAAGAAAAACCCAGTTCCCCTTGATTAATTAACATATCAGATTATCGTATATTTTGAACTTGGGTTGACAAACTTTTCCAAAATATTTGATTCACCGCTAATTTATTCACCGCTGATTGTAATACAGCAAAAAAGCCTCCAATTGCTCTGAACACACATGGGCAACACTTTGAGTTCTCCTATGATTGTATTTAAGCCACTTCAAGCCCTTTAACAAAAACACAACGTTGGTAATGTGAAAGTGACTTCACCATAGATTATATTTTTAAAAAATAAATAATGTTCCAAAAATGATCACTCAATAATTTGTGAGCAGGCAGTCTGTTCTTCCCAGAACATTGACTCAAACTGACGGTGTCGCTGACAGAGATTAAATCATCCTGTTGTGACTGGGACAAGTGATTTGCCATATAATATATTTCATAACACCCTCTGCTTCCTCCTCACTAATACGCTAGCTTGAAGCAAAGAAGGCCAATTGTGGCCTGGGTTATGTTTTTAAAAAGTAAATAATGTTCCAAAAATGACGACTCAATAATTTGTGAGCAGGCAGTCTGTTCTTCCCAGAACATTGACTCAAACTAACGGTGTCGCTGTCAAACAGTCGCAAATCATGAGCACGGAGTGATTGAAACATAACACCCGAGTACGCTGAAGATACTCGGAAAACACCCGAGCATGTTCGTAAATCTCGAGTAACGAGCATGCTCGCTCATCACTAGTTATTACTGCTTCCTCATTTATTGTTAGGTGCCCTATTTATATTACTTTGTCACTATGGGACAATTACTATCACGTATACTTACCTTCATCCACATTGTAGATGGACTTTGGTCTACTTGGTCCTAGGTTTATATGTATATTCTAAACTTCTGTGAACAGTATATTTATCTATCTGGTTCCTGGTCAGAAGGGATATCTGTGTCCTATTCTCTCTTCATTATTTTAATCTATCTTATCATGTATGTCTTTTTGTATGATTAATAAAGGTTGTCATTTTATCTTTACCTGGGCTTTTTTTTTTCTTCTATTTTTATTTGGATGTTCTGGTTATTGGAAGTGCCCCCAATTTTTGGGCTCTATATAGGTTTTCATTAAAAAAAAACAGTTTTAAGGACTGTCCAGGAATTTATGGACCATTGGCAATCATGCCCTAGGATGAAAGATGAATATAAGCTTAGTGGTTAAGTGGCATTTTCCTCCCCTTCCAAGATTCTCTGTTCCTGTCACATCTTCTGTAAAGGTTCACGAGTCTCTCCAGAAGCAAAAAATGTCTATCAAGCATAAGACTGGTAAATACCAAAATGGAAGGCAGGGGAAGCTGCTGCAGTACCTCTTCCTCGGTGTATGGATGTCTTGCTGTAGGTGAGAGAGGTAATCATATGACATTCTCTCTGCCTTAGCCTGCTTTGACAGGGGGGGGAGGACAAGCAATGGGAGACATCAGAGAACAGAGCACAGCATCACCAACTTGTGGATAGGAGACGAGAAAATGAGCAACTTGGACATCAAATATATAGGTTAGACGCCATGTTAAATCCATTACACATTAGTTGCCTTAAGAGGAATTGACACTTTTACTTTGTAGCAAAATGAATTGAATTAGCACGTTCTTGTTTTTTTCCTTCCATCTAAATTCATGGTGTGTTTATTTTTGTTTATTTTCCACTCCAATTAACACTTTTACATTTTTGTCTTTTTTTTCTATGTTTGCTCAAATAGGGAAGTGACACCAACAGATCATGACCTACAAAATAGATATATCTAGAAAAGAAATATAGGAAGTATCAGAAGAATACTTAACCCCTTGTGGCCATGGTTATCATTTTTTCGAAGAGTTTCTCTTAAAGATAAGTAGTCTTTCTTTACAGACTTCTATGTTTCTTTCTGTCCATTCTGCTTGACTATCAGTTCATCCATCCGTCTCTTATAGAAGTCCTTATTTAAACTGTCTATGCCATCAAAAATGCCATTGTAACATACCTGGCGGCGTCCTTGCATGGTGGTCCATCTCCCACTGTGCAAGAGCGCGCACTTGATCTCCAGTCCAGAATGTCTCTCTGGCTTCCCTCCATGCTGTCTGTTTGTGTCTGTTTCTGCTGCTTAAGGGCGGCGCCCGATCACTTCCTGCTTTTTGTACCTGCTGTGGGTCACACCCCTTGTGCGTCCTCAGCCTATTGCTGTCTGTCACCTGGTATATAGCTCAGCTGCTCCCATCTATCCCTGCCTGAGCATAGTGTTTCATTCAGTGTGTGCTTGCACTCAGAAGGTGCCAGGTCCCTTTCTTTGTCTCCTGCTTTGCGGTATCAGTTCCCGTGTCTGAACTGAGTCCTGTCTATGTCTCCTGCCTTGCGGTATCAGTTCCCGTGTCTGAACTGAGTCCTGTCTATGTCTCCTGCCTTGCGGTATCAGTTCCCGTGTCTGAACTGAGTCCTGTCTGTGTTCTCTTGTCTGCCTATCCTGGAGGCTGTATTTCCAGGCCTGTCTGAACACGCTCCTAGCCTGTTCCTCCCGCCTTCTATGGGCCGATTACCTAGATCCGTTCCTGTATCTTGTCTGTCCTGTCTGAACACGCTCTTAGCCTGTTCCTCCCGCCTTCTAGGGGTCGATTACCTAGATCCGTTCCTGTATCTTGTCTGTCCTGTCTGAACACGCTCCTAGCCTGTTCCTCCCGCCTTCTAGGGGCCGATTATCTAGACCCGCTCCTGTATCTTGTCTGTCCTGTCTGAACACGCTCCTTGCCTGTTCGTCCCGCCTCTCTGGGGGCCGTATTCCCAGACCCGCTCCTGTATCCCTCTGCAGTGTCGGTCTCCTCCGTACACTCAGTTCCAGTCTGAACTCTCTCCTATCCTTTACCTGTTTTGCCTCTATGTCCGTTCCCTTCCTTTTTCTGCAGAGTCTGAACTCGTACCTACTCCTGCTTGTTGTCTCTGTACTCCCGTTTGTGAGTTTGTGGTCCACTCGCTACTTCACTGCAAGTACCCTGTGGGTATCTGGCTCTGTCTTTCTCTTCCTGTCTGTTCCGTGTGAACAGAGCCCTGTCCTCCCTGCTCCGGCTCCTTTGCTCACCGCTCCGGCGGTTCTAGCCTGCTCTGGCTCCTTTGCTCACCGCTCCGGCGGTTCTAGCCTGCTCTGACTCCTTTGCTCACCGCTCCGGCGGTTCTAGCCTGCTCTGACTCCTCTGCTCACCGCTCCGGCGGTTCTAGCCTTCTCTGACTCCTCTGCTCACCGCTCCGGCGGTTCTAGCCTTCTCTGACTCCTTTGCTCACCGCTCCGGCGGTTCTAGCCTGCTCTGACTCCTTTGCTCGCTGCTCCGGCAGCCTTGCTCCGCTCTTACCCTTTTGCTCACTGCTCCGGCAGTCTCGCTCCGCTCTTATCCTTTTGCTTACTGCTCCGGCAGTCTTGCTCCTCTCTTGCTCACCGCTCCAGGCGGTCTCGTCCTGCTTTACTCTTGCTCACTGCTCCGGCAGTCTCGCTCAGCTCTGACCCTTTGCTCACCGCTCCTGGCGGCCTTGTCCTGCTCTACTCTTGCTCACCGCTCCAGGCGGTCTTGTCCTGCCCTGTTCTCGCTCACCTCTCTGGGCGGCCTCACTCTGCTGTGTTTGTCCGCCACATCTGTGGTTCTGTTCCTGAGTCCCAGTGTGTACTGGGTCCTATCCCGCCAGTGTTCCTACCTGCTAGTGCCTCCCTGTCTGCACTCTAGCTGTGCTTGCCTGTACCCCTCTGCCTGTATTGTTCCTGAGTCCCAGTGTGTACTGGGTCCTATCCCGCCTGTGTTCCTACCTGCTAGTGCCTCCCTGTCTGCACTCTAGCTGTGCTTGCCTGTACCCCCCCTGCCTGCATACCCGCCTGCCTGCATGCCAGTCGTGCCTGCCTATACCCACCAGTCTGTGCGCCAGCCTAACCAGCCTGTTCCTGTATTCCCCTGTGTGGGTCAACAGCCGTGTCCGGGGTCTGTCCTGGAGTAGCACCTGGTCCCTCTGCTCGGTTCCTCCTTGGTGCACTGGCGTCGTATGCCGTCGTGCGACCCTGGTCGGATCGGGTGAATACCTAGTTACGCCCCTCCAGGCATTCACTCTCCGGCACGGTCCAGTGGAACCACTACTCCCGCACACGCCAGTCAGTCCGGGCGTGTGCATAACAGCATGCTCAGGCCATGGTTCCCGTTGAGCCCCACGGCCTTCGCTCTCTGAGAAGTTTTCCAGCGAATACATGCATTAAAATAAATAAATAAATTTTTTTTTCCTTAGCTGAGTTCCAGGCGAATTACGCACCGTCCAGATGGATCTATCAGCTCTCGTTCCTGCGGATCCGCCACGTTACTATGGGGATCCAAGACAGTGTCGTGCATTTGTGGAGCAATGCATGCTACACTTTAAGGCCTACACTCTCTATTTTCCTTCCGATTGGGCTAAAGTGGCCTTTATGATTGACTACCTAGCGGGTGATGCCTTGAAATGGGTCACCCCCCTATGGGAAGCATGGGATCCTGTCGTCCTTGACCTGCAGGCCTTCCTGGTGGCCTTTCGTATGGTCTTCGAGGACCCTAACCCTGAAGCCCCTGCTGAAGCTTCACTTCCCAATATCCTGGAGCAGCCCCGACAGGTAATGTGTGTGGGTAGCGCAATAGTCCTCCAGCCCAATGAGACTACTGCCCACCCAGAATCCTCACAGGGTGACTACGCTTTCCGGAATACTTCTCCCAACCTCAAGAGGCAGTCCAGACGTGCTAGACGTAGAGGCAAGCCGTCATGCCAGGGTCTGTCCTCCCTGAGACCTCCTGACCCCAACCTTGAAGTCCCTACTGAAGCTTCATCTCCCTGTATCCCGGAGAAGCCCCAACGGGTAATGTGCGTGGGTAGTGCACCAGTTCTCCTGCCCGAAGAGACTTCTGCCCATCCAGACTCCACACAGGAGAACTTCCTGCACCCGGCATCAGATGCTTCACCCACTTTAACCGGTGTGCATGTCCAAGGATGCTCCAAAGCTGTGGTTACCTCAGAGTCTGTGCACCTCTACTACCTGGTGGAGGACCCCCTGTTGCCTCCTGAATCCTCCGGGATACCACTCGATGACAAATGGAGAGAGACTTCTCTACACCCGGTACTCGATACTTTGTCCGCTTCGTCCTGTGAGCCTGACAATGGGTACCCCAAAGTGGTAGTTACCCCCGAGTCTCTACACCCCTCCGACCAGGCCGAGGACCTCCAGTTGTCTCCTGAACCCTTCGGGGTGCTACCTGGTAGCGAAAGGACAGAGACTCTCCTATACTCTGTACCTGATACCTCGCTCGCTTCGTCCAGTGAGTCCAACCTAGTGTACTCTGAAGCAGAGGTTACCCGTGAGTCTCTACACCCCTCTGACCAGGCGGAGGACCGCCAGTTGTCTCCAGAACCCTTCGGGGTGCCACCTGGTGGTGAATGGACAGAGACTTTGCTATACTCGGTACCCGATACCTCGCCTGCTTCGTCCAGTGAGTCCGACCTAGTGTACTCTGAAGCAGATGTTTTCTCTGAGCCTCTGCACTCTTCTGACCCGGCGGAGGACCTCCAGTTGTTTCCTGAATCCTCCGGGGTACCACCAGATAACAAAGAGACAGTGACTTTTCCTCATTATGTACCTGATAACCCGTCTATTTCTTCCTGTGAGCTTGACCAGATGTACCTCAAAGCAGAGATTACCCCCAAGTCTCTGTCCCCCTCCAACCCGGTGAAGGACTTCCAGTTGTCCCGTGTACCCTCTGGGGTGCCACCTGAAAATATGTGGAGAGAGACTTCCTTGTGTGCTGTTCCTGGTACTCCACCCGTTTCGTCTGTTGCTGAGGATGGCTGGATAGGAGGTAGCATCCTAGCTAACCAGATGAGATCAGTTTTTCCTGTGGACAGTGGAAGTGATCTCCTTGAAGTGAACGACTGGTCCTCGAATTCCCTGCGGAAGATTCTGGCAGGCCTGAAGAAGAGGGGGCGTAAGGGGGGGGTACTGTAACATACCTGGCGGCGTCCTTGCATGGTGGTCCATCTCCCACTGTGCAAGAGCGCGCACTTGATCTCCAGTCCAGAATGTCTCTCTGGCTTCCCTCCATGCTGTCTGTTTGTGTCTGTTTCTGCTGCTTAAGGGCGGCGCCCGATCACTTCCTGCTTTTTGTACCTGCTGTGGGTCACACCCCTTGTGCGTCCTCAGCCTATTGCTGTCTGTCACCTGGTATATAGCTCAGCTGCTCCCATCTATCCCTGCCTGAGCATAGTGTTTCATTCAGTGTGTGCTTGCACTCTGAAGGTGCCAGGTCCCTTTCTTTGTCTCCTGCTTTGCGGTATCAGTTCCCGTGTCTGAACTGAGTCCTGTCTATGTCTCCTGCCTTGCGGTATCAGTTCCCGTGTCTGAACTGAGTCCTGTCTATGTCTCCTGCCTTGCGGTATCAGTTCCCGTGTCTGAACTGAGTCCTGTCTGTGTTCTCTTGTCTGCCTATCCTGGAGGCTGTATTTCCAGGCCTGTCTGAACACGCTCCTAGCCTGTTCCTCCCGCCTTCTATGGGCCGATTACCTAGATCCGTTCCTGTATCTTGTCTGTCCTGTCTGAACACGCTCTTAGCCTGTTCCTCCCGCCTTCTAGGGGTCGATTACCTAGATCCGTTCCTGTATCTTGTCTGTCCTGTCTGAACACGCTCCTAGCCTGTTCCTCCCGCCTTCTAGGGGCCGATTATCTAGACCCGCTCCTGTATCTTGTCTGTCCTGTCTGAACACGCTCCTTGCCTGTTCGTCCCGCCTCTCTGGGGGCCGTATTCCCAGACCCGCTCCTGTATCCCTCTGCAGTGTCGGTCTCCTCCGTACACTCAGTTCCAGTCTGAACTCTCTCCTATCCTTTACCTGTTTTGCCTCTATGTCCGTTCCCTTCCTTTTTCTGCAGAGTCTGAACTCGTACCTACTCCTGCTTGTTGTCTCTATACTCCCGTTTGTGAGTTTGTGGTCCACTCGCTACTTCACTGCAAGTACCCTGTGGGTATCTGGCTCTGTCTTTCTCTTCCTGTCTGTTCCGTGTGAACAGAGCCCTGTCCTCCCTGCTCCGGCTCCTTTGCTCACCGCTCCGGCGGTTCTAGCCTGCTCTGGCTCCTTTGCTCACCGCTCCGGCGGTTCTAGCCTGCTCTGACTCCTTTGCTCACCGCTCCGGCGGTTCTAGCCTGCTCTGACTCCTCTGCTCACCGCTCCGGCGGTTCTAGCCTTCTCTGACTCCTCTGCTCACCGCTCCGGCGGTTCTAGCCTTCTCTGACTCCTTTGCTCACCGCTCCGGCGGTTCTAGCCTGCTCTGACTCCTTTGCTCGCTGCTCCGGCAGCCTTGCTCCGCTCTTACCCTTTTGCTCACTGCTCCGGCAGTCTTGCTCCTCTCTTGCTCACCGCTCCAGGCGGTCTCGTCCTGCTTTACTCTTGCTCACTGCTCCGGCAGTCTCGCTCAGCTCTGACCCTTTGCTCACCGCTCCTGGCGGCCTTGTCCTGCTCTACTCTTGCTCACCGCTCCAGGCGGTCTTGTGCTGCCCTGTTCTCGCTCACCTCTCTGGGCGGCCTCACTCTGCTGTGTTTGTCCGCCACATCTGTGGTTCTGTTCCTGAGTCCCAGTGTGTACTGGGTCCTATCCCGCCAGTGTTCCTACCTGCTAGTGCCTCCCTGTCTGCACTCTAGCTGTGCTTGCCTGTACCCCTCTGCCTGTATTGTTCCTGAGTCCCAGTGTGTACTGGGTCCTATCCCGCCTGTGTTCCTACCTGCTAGTGCCTCCCTGTCTGCACTCTAGCTGTGCTTGCCTGTACCCCCCCTGCCTGCATACCCGCCTGCCTGCATGCCAGTCGTGCCTGCCTATACCCACCAGTCTGTGCGCCAGCCTAACCAGCCTGTTCCTGTATTCCCCTGTGTGGGTCAACAGCCGTGTCCGGGGTCTGTCCTGGAGTAGCACCTGGTCCCTCTGCTCGGTTCCTCCTTGGTGCACTGGCGTCGTATGCCGTCGTGCGACCCTGGTCGGATCGGGTGAATACCTAGTTACGCCCCTCCAGGCATTCACTCTCCGGCACGGTCCAGTGGAACCACTACTCCCGCACACGCCAGTCAGTCCGGGCGTGTGCATAACAGCCATCACCCATAGCTATTTATATATTTCTACAACTCTTTTATGAGAATGTGATATTCACATTTTTTTTCTATATGGTATCTCTTTTCAGCATTTTTCTTGTTGGTTTATTTTTCAAATGAATGGATCAGGCAGATAAAACAGGATAAGCTCCACTGAAGTAGCATAGGATGAGATAGAAGGATGATCTACAGTGGGTACGGAAAGTATTCAGACCCCTTTAAATTTTTCACTCTTTGTTTCATTGCAGCCATTTGGTAAATTCTAAAACGTTCATTTTTTCTCTCATTTAAGTACACTCTGCACTCCAGCTTGACTGAAAAAAAACAATGAAACAAAGAGTGAAAAATTTAAAGGGGTCTGAATACTTTCCGTACCCACTGTATGTAAGTTAAGGTGGATCCGTCATCAGAATTCACAATACAATTTGTATATTATTAAATAGATCTCATAGTCCTCATGAGGTTGGTATATTTACTTTTAAAACTTCACATTAGAATGGCTCGATAGTCCCGATATTAAAATGAGCATTTATTAAAGGGGTTGTCCCCTACTAGGACAACCCCTTCTTAAACTAAATGTTTGGCCCCGATAAAATAAAAAAAACTATACTCACCTCCTGTGGCGGCTCCATTCCAGCGGTGTCGGCACTTGTGGTCCCGGGGCTGCGATGCGGTGGAATGACACGTGATGCCCGGTGCCCAATCAGTGCTGGTGTCACTGTCCCTTTAATTCCAGCTAGAGCATATACAATCATTGTTTAATGTCAGGCAAGAAAATGTTCAGCCTTCCTGACATGCATTTTCACAGTCAGCACACTAGCCTCATCAAGTCTAAGATAACTGTTTCATAATTTATACAGTTTGTACTGTGCAATCTGGTGACAGATCCATTTTAAAAGTAAAGAGGAAAACCATAATAATTATTATTATATCTTGTATCAAATATGTAATTATTTGACGCTTTAAAAGAACCAAAAAACGTTCAGTAGTAGCAGGTCTGATAAGGTTTCAGAAAACCGTTAATGGGAAATGACTGCTTCTAACCAAAATCATGTTATAAAGAACACTAAATCTATAAATAAAAATGTACAACCCATTCTCTCCACAGTCATTCTTCTGCTTCTAAAAATTGTAAAAATAAAAAACATGGCTTTGTGTCACCTTTTCTGAGAGCCATATGTTTTTCAGTTCTCTATTGATGGATCTGTTATGAGGGATTGTTTTCTGCAAGTTACGCTGTAGTTGTTCTTGATACTATTTTGGAGCACATATCTCTTTTTGATTGCTTTTTGGTCTATTATTTTTTATAATAGACCATAAATTCTGGAGTTTTTTAATTTTTTTATGCCATATACCATATTTGATCAATTATTTTTTTAATTTTTTTAAAAAAAGATTAGATCGGTGCAGTCTATAGAATAGAGCTTACCCCAGACATTAAGACTTGAAACGTAGCATACATGTATGTCAAATGTCGCAAAAGGGTTAAACTAAGCAAGAAATATACTTACCCTATTTGTTACTTTTGCTGTTTGGTTAGTGATCGACTGCAGCGTTCACATTCTGTCTGACTCGGCTTCTTCTGCTGGAATACATTGAGGCGAAGAAAAAGCACTGCGGCATTGACCCGCCAGTGGATATAAGGTGTCCAGAGATGAGCTCTGCTTACCCAAGGCAGACCAGAGTTGTGCCAGCCAAGGACCACGCAAGTCAGATGTGGCATCTTGACTTGTGAAGGAGATGGATCAACTCCAAAACACGTTGTTTCAATAAAACCTCCTTTCTACTCCTTCTCTGCACACCTTATATCCACTGGCAGCGCCCGGTCAATACCGCAGTCTTTTTTTCTTCACTTCTAAGTATCTCTTTTGTTACAGTACTCACGAGTCTTGGAACCGGCAGTCGGAGGTGCGCAGTGTTGTGGCTGCCCTGCACAACTTAAAGAAGCACACCTCCCATCAAAATCTTTATCCTATTAATATATTGCAATCAACATATTGAAGCATTAGCTGGGTAGAAAGGCAGAATGAACAATTTTACGTAAATAGTTCTACTGTATATAATATGATGCCTGTAATATATTAAGAGGAGAAAAACTTTGATGGGAGTGAGCAGTGCACGATCATTCACTGATTAGCCACGTTTATTGATCAACACATGAAGTGCATCCTCTTTTTTATATTATACTAGATATTAAACTCGTTCTACACCCGGGTGGCGAGCATTTTTATTGGTATATGGTCCCCTACCCTGGTCCATGCTTCCCCATCCTGGTCTATGCTCCCCCATCCTGGTATATGGTCCCCAATCCTTTTATGTGCTCCCTCATCCTGGTCCCACATCCTGGTATATGCTCCCCCATCCTGGTGTTTGCACCCCCATCCTGGCCCATGCTCCCTCATCCTGGTATTTGCACCCCCATCCTGCTATATGCTCCCCCATACTGGTCCTTCCTCCTGTTAAATGCTCCCCCATCCTGGTCCTCCATCCTGGTTTATGCTCCCCCATCCTGGCATTTGATCCCCCATCCTGGTTCTTCCTCCTGGTATATGCTCCCCCATTCTATTATGTGCTCCCCCATCCTGGTATATGCGCCCCCATCCTGGTCCCCCATCCTAGTATATGATTCACCATCCTGTTATGCACTCCCCCATCTTGTTCTCCCATCCTTTTACGTGCTCCCTCATCTTGCGCCCCCATCTTGTTATGTGCTCCCCATCCTGTTATGTGCTCTCCCATCCTGTTATGTGTACCTGTGGCACCCCAGGAGTCCGGTTGCCACAGTGGCATTGCCTCCCTCACAAGGGGTGATGCCATGCCTGGAAGCAAGCAGGGGTCCCCTAGTCAGGTATACTAGCATGCAACACTTTCCTGGCTCCAGACCAGCAAGGGGAGCTCCTCCCCTTAGCAACTGGAATCTGGAGACGGGGTTAGTTAGACTTAGAGAGGAGTTGAAGACAAGACAGCGAAGAGGAAAGACCTGGGGAGTGCAGCTGCACGGCAGCTCACTCCAGAGAGGAGCGCAGAAGAACCGGACCCCGGAGTCCGAGGTTGTGGGGCACTGAAGGCCCAGCAGCAGAAACTGGAGGGCAGGAGACTGCAGGTCTCCTAGCCTCATCAGACGCCCGGAGGCTCAGCAGCACATACGGCCCAGCACCGCCACGTGGGAGTGACACTCCAGGAAGGCCCGAGCAGCCTGCCATACAGGTGAGCACAAAGACGTTTTACTCAGGGACGAGAGCCACAGCACAGCTATAAGCAGCAGGGCCAAAGAGATTAGCGCAAAGGGAAGGCCTCCAACTTCACCCGGGGAGGTGGATTCCCAACTTGCTTCCAGGCCGCCCGGACCTCTGCTACCAGCTAGTACCCGTGCCCCGGTCTGCCTAACCACCGCAAGTAAAGATAAGAGGAAACCGCCATTAAGTTGTGGACTGGTCATTATCTGCGCCATCCCCTGCACTATACTGCACAGCAACATCTATAACATCACCATTTCCTGCCCTGGAGCTAAGCTCTGCCTGTAGAGAGCTGAACCAACTCTGCTGCGTCACCATCAGCTCCAGAGGATCTGCACCGCAGCGGCGGCTCCATATAACCGCATACCACAGGTGGCGTCACGAACATTATATAAAAACTTCATTTCTTTTTCTTTTAACCCCCTTTTATTGACTGCCCTGGGTCACGGACCGGGTCACCGCCACTGTGACATCCCCCAGCATCGACCGGCCCGGCTACCGAGTACCCCACGGCCCAGGGGGCGCTTCATACACCTATCCTGTTATGTGCACCCCCATCTTGTTATCTGCTCCCTCATCCTCGTATTTACAGCCCCTTTCTGGTTCCCCATCCTGTTATGTGCTCCCCCATCCAGATCCTCCATCCTGTTATGTGTTCCCCCATCCTGTTACATGCTCCCCCATCCTGGTCCCCCATCCTGTTATATGCTCTCCCATCCTGGTCCCCCATCCTGTTATGTGCTCCCCCATCGTGGTCCCCCATCATGTTATGTGCGCTCTCATCCTGCACCCCCATCCTGTTATGTGCTCTCTCATCCTGCACCCCCATTCTGTTTTGTGATCCTCCATCCTGTGAACCCATCCTGTTATGTGCTCCCCCATCCTGTTTTGTGCACCCCCATCCTGTTATGTGCTTCCCTATCCTGGTATATGCTCCACCATCCTGGTCTCCCATCCTGGTATATGCTCCTCTATCCTAGCCCCCCATCCTGTTATGTGCGACCCCATCCTGTTATGTGCTCCCCCTTCCTGCACCCCTATCCTGTTATGTGCTCCCCTATCCTCGTATTTGCGGCCCCTTCCTGGTTCCCCATCCTGTTATGTGCTCCCCCATCCTGTTATGTGCTCCCCCATCCTGTTATGTGCTCCCCCATCCTGTCACATGCTCCCCCATCCTGGTCCCTCATCCTGTTATGTGCTCTCCCATCCTGTTATGTGCTCTCTTATCCTGTAACCCCATCCTATTATGTGCTCTCTCATCCTGCTCCCCCATCCTGTTTTGTGCACCCCCATCCTGTTATGTGCTTCCCCATCCTGGTATATGCTCCACCATCCTGGTCCCCATCCTGGTATATGCTCCCCCATCCTAGTCCCCCATCCTGTTATGTGCCACCCCATCCTGTTATGTGCTCCCCCTCCCTGCGCCCCTATCCTGTTATGTGCACCCCCATCCTGTTATGTGCTCCCCCATCCTGGTATATGCTCTCCCATCCTGGTCCCCCATCCTGGCATATGCTCCCCATCCTGGTATATGCTACCCCATCCTGGTCCCTCATCCTGTTATGTGTGCCCCCATCCTGTTATGTGCTACCCCATTCTCCTCCCCCATCCTGTTATGTGCGCCCCCATCCTGTTATGTGCTCCCCCATCCTGTTATGTGTGCCCCATCCTGTTATGTGCTCTCCTATCCTGCTCCCCCATCCTGCTCCCCCATACTGTTATGTGCTCCCCCATCCTTCATCAACTAAATAAATAAAATACTCCTGCTCAACTCTCCATCGCTTTCCTGCAGCGCGTCGCCTGTGTTATTTTACTAAAATAGCGCCGGAATCAATGCCTGCATAGCACGATATATGGTGGCATTTTAGTGAAAACACATTTGCAGAGTGTATTCAACAAAATGGCGCCAGAGTACGCGCGTGCGCATACCGTGCTGTCTGGCATTATTTTGTTGAAGATACATTGCAAATGTGTCTTCACTAAAATGGCGTCGGATATCATGCTATGCGCAGGCGCCTATTCCGACTCCACACTCCTCCCCCGGCCTTCGGTCCCAACAGAGGCGCGGCATTCCTCCCCGGCAGGTATGTGCTTATGATGCTGGAGATCGCGGTATGTGTTTAGTACCTATGCATACTGCGATCTCCAGCGCGACACTCTTCCTACCTGTCACCTGTGACGGCTGGATGCGTTCTTCTGTTTGGGGCCAGACTGCGCAGGCGAGGTCAATAGAGGCTTCGGACAGACGGACACATCCAGCGATATATTATAGATCTTCTCCTAGAATGGAATGTTGAATGTTGCAGCCGACGAGTGGCCATCATTTGCCTTCACCATCCTCATGATGCCCCTGTCAGATGTTGATTCCAGAAGATTGGTAACATGCACACTGCTGAGTACAGAAGAGTGGTGCCTGTCCAGGAGGTAAGTATAGTTTTTTTTTTCACATTTGGGTGCACAATAATAGGGGGTACTCGGGAGTTGTTAAAGTCAGATGTCGACTTTCTTTGGCCTGAGCTGAATAAGTGTTTTCGCTCTCCATTCTTTTATTGGTATCTGGATGACAATATCTAACAGTCCTTTCTCTCGGATTCACCCATCAGATGTGTACAAAGCACTAAAATTATATTTTCTCTTCCGCTTTTGTTTACCCTACAAGAGACTAAGTAGTTAACTTCGGCAAGGACTAAATTGCAGAGCCCAACACCATTGAATTCACTTTTCTAAATACCATAGCTTTTCAACGCTATTGTTGAAATGAAACTTGTAGTTATTTGCTATTTTCTTGTCAGTAAAATGTTTTTAATGACTGATGAGAATTGTCGCATGCAAGACTTCTATCTTGGACATATTAACTTGCCATTTTACTTCCAAGCTTGGTAGAATCTGCTCTTAGATTTGATAGAGAGGGCGAGAACGAAAGGGAATTGGGTAGGCATTTGGAAAAGCTTTTATATTTGCACTGTACGATAAGTGGCAAATGATGCATTGAAATGGAACTAAGACAATATGTCACAGTGTGTTACAGAATGCATCGCACTTTCATTAAATTCTAAACCTGTTTTCTATTTCCAATGCCAATGTCATTGTTGGACAGCGTTTAATGTGTCTGACAAAGATTGCATTGCATTGTTGTTTGCTACAGATAGATTACAGTGCCGCAAAGTGTATGATTACACGGAGACAAATACCAGATGGAAAATTGGGTGCACATTCGATTTAATAGGGTTTACTGTAGATTTTGGAACCAAATGATTAAAAATATCAAACTTAAATTTGCTATCATTTAGACAAAAGAAAAAATGAAATTCTATAATCAGGGTATAACCTCTCTGTAAAAAATAAAAATACAGGCAAATAAAATGTGTACTGTATACGATGAGAATATATATTGGAAATACAATTATTTCTTTAATGATCGTAGGCTTTATTCTAGATGAGACAGCAGTGGGACCAATTTATTGAAGCTTGTTGTCTGCTATGCTTCACTACATCGGCAGTGAGGAGCAGCTTAGCTGCATTTGCTGATGGGTTTCTGTCTCGTCTGTCTGGATAGAAAATCGTCCTGAATTCGCATATATTCTCATACCAATTTGTATTACAATGTATATTCAATATGTAAACTTGTTTACACAAAAAAGATACTTTGGGAAACCGCATATTAAAGATATTTTGGATCTTTTTAAAAGGGGTTGTTTGTACAAAATATGGTCACTATTCACATGTGAGACCAGGAAGGACATGCCTGGACTACCCCTTCTTAAAGGGAACCTGTCTCGTGAATAAATGCTATTGACCTGCAGATAAGGGGTTAATCCGCACTCTAGGCCCGGCCATGACTGACAGCAGGATCAGCATTAGGGCCGGCTGTCTGTCAGTGCTGGGGCACGGTTACTGCCGCTGCTCTGTATATACTGAGCAGTGACTGAACCCGCGCCGCCTCCACCCTCGTGACTGAACGCCGAACTCTGCCATAAGGAATAAAGTTAATTTCCTCCCGGCACCATGGCTCAAAGTGTGGCCGCCGGGCAGGAACAATATTAACCAACAGATTATCCCGATAATAGCGTTTTTCTCATGACAGGTTCCCTTCAACTGCTTTAAGGGGATATACAGTCAAAGTAAGTTATCACCTATCCAAAAGATGATTGGGGAGGGTCTGACTGCTGGGACCTGCACCAACCAGCAAAATTAACTTTTATCCCCTTTACAAAGAGACGCTGCAATTCAGATTTCCAACTTTTGCACAATTCATTTTCTATGTGCTTCTGGCATAAGTCGAGTGCAAGGCTCGGCCACTTAGTAAAAGATGGGAGCAGTGGTCGAGCATGCAGACTGCAATTCCATTCTAACGGGAATAAAAATTGCTCGTTCCACAAATTGGTGTGGGTATCCCACCAATCAAAACATTATCACCTATCCTGTGGATAGGTGACGACTTGCTTTCACCAGACAACCAATTTAAGTGAAATAGCATTATCATATGACTGGCAGAAATAATGGTGCCGACACTGATGGTATGGCGCCAATCCAGGATGTAAGTTAATTATTTTTTGAATTTTATGCAGGACACTTGAAAGGGGTGTTCTCAAATCTACATGTTATCCCCTATTCACAGCATAGGGGACGACCTTTCGATCGCTGGTGGTCCGATCGCCGTGGCTCCCACTGATCGCAATAACCGAATCCCTGAAGAGCACCAGCTGAATGGAATGGAGGTCTATCATTCACACTATTGATTAGAGATGAGCGTTGTTCTACTCGAACTGTTCGCCAATCTCAAATTCGAGCTGTTTTGGGCGGTGTTCGAGCCGTTCGGCGAACACGAACAATTTGAGAAAAATTCGGCTGTTCGAGGTTATGTTCGATAACTGTTCGTGCACCAAAATCATAACTGGATTTTTTCTCAGTAATGATGAAAATTAATGTTAATACGCAGTTTGAGTGTACAGCGTGGTGGGGGGAGGGGCAGGGGATGGATCTCTGCAGGAACAATGAAGATCTCCATTTTTTTTTCTCTTTCCCGCATTTACAGTGGGGAGGTGCAATCTGTCAGCCTATCAGCAGCGCACACACGGAGCGAAGTGCTTTTTTTCACACAAGCAAGGGCATGTGTCATTGGCAGTGTATGTCACATGTCCTTGCCCTATAAGACCAAGCCATTTTCCCCTTCGCCACCATTTTCTCACTGCTGCAGCTGCGTGTTAGACGGCACCGCTGTTGCTGTGTGCGCTATACCTTGTTAATTTCAAGCCAATTTTCGCACAAATATACAGATAGCTTGGGAGTAGGGAATAGTTGTGATTGCAGTCCTTTTAAGGACTAGGTTACAGCATTTCCTACGACTTTTATCAGGCAGGTCTGTGCTCTTAAATAGATAGGTTGTGGGAGTAAAGACTAATTGTAATTGGAGTCCTTTTCAGGACTAGGTTACATCAGTTCCTATCAGTTTTTGCCAGGCAGGTCTGTGCCAGTGCTGTGCAAGTTTTTTTCACAGCATTTGGCTGAATCTAGCAAAGCTAATCCTTTTTGGCCTATTGCAGAGTGTGTTAGTCAGTGGAGTAGCCTATCTGTGTTGCAAGATATACCACCTGTGTATAGAATACCAATTTTTTTACTGCACCTAGTGAAGTAAAATCTTTTGGGCATAGCATCATTCTATTAGTCCATCTATACTGACCTCCATCAGGTTGCAAACTGAATCTAATTTTTTTCTGCATCTAGCTCTGAAAAAATATTGGGCTTCTAGCTGTGTGTGGGTCTTGTTCTATTAATCCATCTATACTGACCTCCATCAGGTTGCAAACTGAATATAATTTTTTTCTGCATCTAGCTCTGAAAAAATATTGGGCTTCTAGCTGTGTGTGGGTCTTGTTCTATTAATCCATCTATACTGACCTCCATCAGGTTGCAAACTGAATATATTTTTTTCTGCATCTACCTCTGAAAAAATATTGGGCTTCTAGCTGTGTGTGGGACTTGTTGTATTAGTCCATCTATACTGACCTCCATCAGGTTGCAAACTGAATATATTTTTTTCTGCATCTACCTCTGAAAAAATATTGGGCTTCTAGCTGTGTGTGGGTCTTGTTCTATTAATCCATCTATACTGACCTCCATCAGGTTGCAAACTGAATATAATTTTTTTCTGCATCTAGCTCTGAAAAAATATTGGGCTTCTAGCTGTGTGTGGGTCTTGTTCTATTAATCCATCTATACTGACCTCCATCAGGTTGCAAACTGAATATAATTTTTTTCTGCATCTACCTCTGAAAAAATATTAGGCTTCTAGCTGTGTGTGGGTCTTGTTCTATTAATCCATCTATACTGACCTCCATCAGGTTGCAAACTGAATATAATTTTTTTCTGCATCTAGCTCTGAAAAAATATTTGGCCTTCTAGTAGTGTGTCGGACTTTCTCTATTAGTCCATCTATACTGACCTCCATCAGGTTGCAAATTAAAAATAATTTTTATTTGCATCTACAGTACCTCTGAAAAAATATTTGGGCTTCTAGCTGTGTGTGGGACTTGTTGTATTAGTCCATCTATACTGACCTCCATCAGGTTGCAAACTGAATATATTTTTTTCTGCATCTACCTCTGAAAAAATATTGGGCTTCTAGCTGTGTGTGGGACTTGTTGTATTAGTCCATCTATACTGACCTCCATCAGGTTGCAAACTGAATATATTTTTTTCTGCATCTACCTCTGAAAAAATATTGGGCTTCTAGCTGTGTGTGGGACTTGTTGTATTAGTCCATCTATACTGACCTCCATCAGGTTGCAAACTGAATATATTTTTTTCTGCATCTACCTCTGAAAAAATATTGGGCTTCTAGCTGTGTGTGGGACTTGTTGTATTAGTCTATCTATACTGACCTCCATCAGGTTGCAAACTGAATATATTTTTTTCTGCATCTACCTCTGAAAAAATATTGGGCTTCTAGCTGTGTGTGGGTCTTGTTCTATTAATCCATCTATACTGACCTCCATCAGGTTGCAAACTGAATATAATTTTTTTCTGCATCTAGCTCTGAAAAAATATTGGGCTTCTAGCTGTGTGTGGGTCTTGTTCTATTAATCCATCTATACTGACCTCCATCAGGTTGCAAACTGAATATAATTTTTTTCTGCATCTACCTCTGAAAAAATATTGGGCTTCTAGCTGTGTGTGGGTCTTGTTCTATTAATCCATCTATACTGACCTCCATCAGGTTGCAAACTGAATATAATTTTTTTCTGCATCTAGCTCTGAAAAAATATTTGGCCTTCTAGCAGTGTGTGGGACTTGTTCTATTAGTCCACCTATACTGACCTCCATCAGGTTGCAAACTGAATATATTTTTTTCTGCATCTACCTCTGAAAAAATATTGGGCTTCTAGCTGTGTGTGGGACTTGTTGTATTAGTCCATCTATACTGACCTCCATCAGGTTGCAAATTGAATATATTTTTTTCTGCATCTACCTCTGAAAAAATATTGGGCTTCTAGCTGTGTGTGGGTCTTGTTCTATTAATCCATCTATACTGACCTCCATCAGGTTGCAAACTGAATATAATTTTTTTCTGCATCTAGCTCTGAAAAAATATTTGGCCTTCTAGTAGTGTGTCGGACTTTCTCTATTAGTCCATCTATACTGACCTCCATCAGGTTGCAAATTAAAAATAATTTTTATCTGCATCTACAGTACCTCTGAAAAAATATTTGGGCTTCTAGCTGTGTGTGGGACTTGTTGTATTAGTCCATCTATACTGACCTCCATCAGGTTGCAAACTGAATATATTTTTTTCTGCATCTACCTCTGAAAAAATATTGGGCTTCTAGCTGTGTGTGGGACTTGTTGTATTAGTCCATCTATACTGACCTCCATCAGGTTGCAAACTGAATATATTTTTTTCTGCATCTATCTCTGAAAAAATATTGGGCTTCTAGCTGTGTGTGGGTCTTGTTCTATTAATCCATCTATACAGACCTCCATCAGGTTGCAAACTGAATATAATTTTTTTCTGCATCTAGCTCTGAAAAAATATTTGGCCTTCTAGTAGTGTGTGGGACTTTCTCTGTTAGTCCATCTATACTGACCTCCATCAGGTTGCAAACTGAATATATTTTTTTCTGCATCTACCTCTGAAAAAATATTGGGCTTCTAGCTGTGTGTGGGACTTGTTGTATTAGTCCATCTATACTGACCTCCATCAGGTTGCAAATTGAATATAATTTTTTTCTGCATCTAACCCAGCCAATAGTTTTGGCCTAATACCACAGTTTGGCCACTCAGCTCTGCTCGGTTACCATCCATTGTTTTTTTGTGCAAACAACTCCAGAGTTGTGAATTAGTTAACCACCAAAATGAGTGGAAAAAGGCCTGCTGCTGGTGGAAAGGGGAATAGGCGTGTTGGGAAGGGGAAAAAAGGTTGTGTCCGTGGGGTAGGTGTTAAAGCAACAGTAACATCTGCAGAAGAAAGACCATCTTCCAGCCAAACTAAAATGTCTACTTCTTTTAGCGGACAATGTGATAAGATCCCTTTCTTACGGCCACGCCAATCGCTACAAATTCCAGATGAGGCACAAAAACAGCAGGTGCTTCAACGGATATCAAGTGCTCCTTTAAGTGGGCTCTCCTCCACATCAACTTCAACATCACAAATACTCCAGTCCTCAAAGGTGTCACCCAAATCGCACTTGCTTCCTCACAGCTCCCAAATCTCCAGCTGCCCGTCTGAGTATGAGGTAGAACAGATGGTTGAGTCTGCAGAGCTGTTTACTCATACTATAGCCTGGGAATCAGAGGTCGACTCCAGCGCTTCTGTGAATCCAGACGAGGAAATGATCTGCACTGATGCCCAGAATCTTTATGAGTCGGATCCAGGACCAGACGCAGAAGGTTCTGACCATAATGTAGACCCTCATTCCCAAACTGTAACTCCTGTTGGTGGAGACAATGAGGAAGACGATGATAAGACTCAAATACCTGATTGGAGCGACAACTTTAGTTTTTTGTCAGGGCAGGAACAGGTTGGCTCTGAGGACGACGGGTGTGATAACACACAGGGTGATGATGATGAGGTTGGAGATCCCACTTACTGTCAACCCACAGTCAGCCAAGAGATGAGGTCAGCAGAGGAGATGGAGGAAGATGCTAGTGACGACGAGGTCAGGTTGCGCCTTCCTGGACAGAGACGTAGTACTGGAAGCACGTCAACAACTGCATCCTCAAACACAACTCTGCCTCTCACCACAAGTCGTGGTGGCTCTTCAGGTCGCATGGGTGCTAAGCCTTGCATAGCCTGGGCATTTTTTCAGATCGATAAAGATGACCCAACTCGTGTTATCTGTAACATTTGTCAGCAAAAGCTAAGTAGAGGCCAAAAAATACATAGTTTGAGTACTTCATGCATGAACCGGCACATGGACATGAAGCATAAGTTGCAGTGGGAAGCTCAGTGTGCTACAATGCGGCCTAGCCGGCCGGGCCAACCACCGTCTGCCATATCTTGTGCATCCGCGGCCTCTTCATCCTCTGTGACTGGGGGGACAGCAGTCACACCTGTTTTGGGGCGCAGACCTGCCACCTCTTTACCCGCAACAGCCAGCGTGATTGGCAGGTCATCATTTTCTTTGGAGGTGGGAACACCAGCTGGTGTTGAGCGCTGTCCGACATCGATAGCACCACCTTTGGATCAAGGCAACCTAACATGTCCGCCTGCATCTTCCTCACAGACCGGCAGTTTGCCGGGGACACCCTTATCAACCCCGTCTAAGCACAATAGCCAGCCCTCGGTCCCTCAGATGTGGACAAGTAAAAGACCATTTCCTCCTAGCCATGAGAAAGCTAAGAGGTTGAATTTCACCATCTGCAAGCTCTTGGCTACAGAAATGCTGCCTTTCCGCCTGGTGGACACAGAGGATTTTCGAGACCTTATGTCCGTCGCAGTGCCCCAGTACCAGATGCCCAGTCGGCACTACTTCTCAAAGAAAGGTGTGCCTGCGCTCCACCAGCATGTCGCACACAACATCACCGCTTCTTTGAGAAACTCTGTGTGTGACAGGGTGCATTTCACCACAGACACTTGGACGAGTAGGCATGGACAGGGGCGTTACATGTCGCTGACTGGGCACTGGGTAACTATGGTGACAGCAGGACAAGGGGCTGCTGTCCAAGTCTTGCCGTCCCCACGAGTTGTGCGTCAATCCTCTTTATGTCAAAGTTCCTCCACTGCTTCTGCCTCCTCAACCTCCTCTCGGTCTTCCACCTGCACCCAAAGCCTGTCTGGTCATGCCACAAGCTTTCTAACTGCGCAGAAGGGATCCTGCACACCTCCTTACTATGCTGGCAGTAGGGCTCAACGTCATCAGGCGGTTTTTACATTGAAATGTCTGGGAAATGTGAGTCACACAGCTGAGGAGTTGTGGTCAGCTCTTTAGAACCAATTTCATGAATGGTTGTCTCCACTGGACCTGAAACCAGGGAAGGCCGTGTGCGACAATGCTGCAAACCTGGGTGCGGCCCTTCGCCGGGGCAATGTCACACACGTGCCTTGTATGGCTCACGTGTTGAACCTGGTTGTCCAGCAATTTTTAGCCCACTATCCCAGACTAGATGGCCTTCTGCAGAGGGCACGGTCGCTGTGTGCTCACTTCCGCCGTTCGCATCCCGCAGCTCAGCGACTTACATCTCTGCAGAAGTCGTTGGGCCTGCCACTTCACCGGCTAAAATGCGATGTGCCTACCCGGTGGAATTCAACTCTGCACATGTTGCAGCGACTGTGGCAGCACCGACAAGCCCTGGTGCAATACGTTCTGACGTATAGCCTGGGCCAACGAGATTCAGAGGTGGGGCAAATCACGCTGGAGGAGTGGTCTCAGATCAGGGACCTATGCACCCTTCTGCACAGTTTTGAAATGGCGACGAAGATGTTTAGTGCTGACGATGCCATTATCAGCATGACTATTCCGGTGATTTACATGCTGGAGCACATGTTAAACAGAATTCGGAGTCAGGTGGTGGCACAAGAGGAGGTGGAGGAAGTAGAGGAGGAGGAGTTGTATGCGGAAGGGCTAACATCTGCAAGGTCCAGACGGTCGGCAGCACCAAGGCGGCAGGCATGTGAGGGTGGGGGAGATGGTTTTACCAGGGCGCATGGTAGCAGCCAAACTAGTGAGGAAGGTGCAGGAGCCCAGGAAGAAGTGGAGGACGAACTGATGGAAGACTCATCAGATGAGGGAGACCTTGATCACATTTCTGTTGTGCGAGGTTGGGGGGAGAGGACAGAGGAAGGAAGCATGATTGTTACCTCGCCACCAACACAACAGGGACTTGGTGCTCCTGGATGCGCAACACACATGAGTGCCTTCTTGCTGCACTACCTGCAACATGACCCTCGAATTGTGAGAATTAGAAATAATCCTGACTACTGGGTTGCCACACTGTTAGATCCCCGGTACAAAAGTAAATTTGCAGAAATTATTCCTGCTATAGAAAGGGATGCACGCATGCAGGAGTATCAGCAGAGACTGTTGCAGAATCTTACATGTGCTTTTCCACAAAATACCAGTGGTGCACGTAGTGAATCTCACAGTTCCAACTTGCCAACCGTGGGACCGTCAAGTGTTCAGCACTCAAACCGTAACAGAACCACAGTATCTGCTGGTAACATCAATTTTGCGGAATCATTTCACCACTTTTTTAGCCCATCCTTTGCAAGGCCACAGGAGACAAGAAGTCTGACACATAGTCAACGCCTAGAGACGATGGTACAGGAGTATCTCCAAGTAAACATTGAAGCCACGACTGTCACTGGACCCTTGCTCTTTTTGGGCTTCCAATCTGGATAAATGGCCGGAGCTAGCCACTTACGCCTTGGAGATCTTGTCATGCCCCGCAGCCAGCGTTCTGTCTGAACGTGTGTTCAGCGCTGCTGGTGGTGTGCTGACAGATAAGCGCACGCGTCTCTCCACTGATAATGTAGACAGACTCACGTTCATAAAGATGAACAAATCATGGATCCGAAACGACTTTTCTACCCCTGTGTCATCCTGGGGAGAGTAAAAGCTTGATGATTGGTTAAAATCACCCTACCAACCGTTTTAAGCTTTCAAATTACTAATCATGTTTATCTGTATCTTGACTGGAAAATAATTTGGGCTTTGTAGCAGTGTGCAGCACTGATCCTATTAGGCCATCTATACTAAAGCTTCACCAGATTTAAAATTAAAAATAATTTTTAGCTGCATCTAGCCCGGAAAATAATTTTGGGGCTCCGAGATGCGCAAGACACATAAGTGCCTTCTTGCTGCACTACCTGCAGCATGACCCTCATATTGTCAGAATTCGAAGTAATCATGACTACTGGGTTGCCACACTCTTAGATCCCCCAAACTTTTCGATCAACCTTTTCATTTTAATAAAGACCAAAAAAATGGTCATTTTTGAAATTATAAGCATTAGCAGGTTGTTAGAAACTGAAATCAAACAGTTTTCAACTCAAAACTTTATTCTAGGTGATGTTACATTTTCACATAGGACCCCTTGTTCGAAAGGAGCTTCTGAACTCTCTCGTCCATTGAATTTTTCAGGTTTTGGATGGTTTCTGCTTCACTTGTTTTGCATGAGGACAGAATTGTCACACTGTCACAGAATACTGGAGGTAGGGGGCCTAAGCTGACCCTAAGCTGGGGCCCTGACTAATCCCTCAACCTGGAGGTACTGTTAAAGGTACAGAGGTCCAGGCCGCCAGCGTAACCCCTACCTCCTGAGGATCCCTGCACCTCAGTAATCTAGTCCTGAGAAGGACCCCGATCACAACAATTGGGAACCAGAAATAATATGCCCACACACAGTATTTAGACGAACGAGACAGTACAAGGGAAAAACCAAAACCACCTTGCATACAACTTCTACACAACTACAACAGAGGGAACACCAACGGGAAAGGAGATAAATGATAAAGCGAGGAAAGGGAAAAAACACTTCCAAATACACTTATCTCAGCAACTCCAAACACCACGATCCGCTCTGTAAGTCTGAATGAAAAGCTTTCACCGACACCTCCCAAACAGACCTGCAGGAATATGAAGGAGTCTCACTAAAGAAGCATTGATTGCAGCTGGGCGAGGCTGGACCTCAGCTAGCCCAGAGAGAGAGAGAATTAACTCCTTCACTGCCGAAAAAACACAAAGCACCAACAAGTCAGCTGCGAGAAGTCAGGCTGTGTACTCGTGACGATCTTCGTGGCAACACACCCGTGACAGTACCCCCCCTTCTACGAGGGGCCTCCGGACCCTCAGGGCCAGGTTTATTCGGGTGAGTCGTGTGGAAGGCCCGAACTAATCGGTCTGCGTTAATATCCGACGCAGGAACCCACATCCTCTCCTCAGGACCATACCCCTTCCAATGAACCAAGTACTGAAGGGACCGGCGATTAAAGCGTGAATCAATGACCCTCGATACCTGGAACTCCAAGTTACCATTGACAACCACAGGAGGGGGAGGTAAAGGTGACGGTACCACCGGCGCCACATACCTCTTAAGCAATGATCTGTGAAACACGTTGTGAATTTTAAACGTAGGGGGGAGGTCAAGACGGAATGCCACCGGATTAATAACAGAACTGATTCTGTATGGCCCGATGAACCTGGGACCCAGTTTCCAGGAGGGAACCTTAAGTTTAATATTCCTGGTAGACAACCATACCTGATCGTTCACACTTAGGTCCGGACCAGACACTCTCCTCCTATCAGCCATACGTTTGTATCGGTTCCCCATAGTATTCAGATTCTTCAGCACCCCTCTCCATACTGAAGCGAGAGATGAGGAAAATCGTTCCTCCTCCGGAACCCCCGAAGAGCCCCCCCTACTGAAAGTACAAAACTGGGGGTGAAAACCATATGCCCCAAAAAACGGGGACTTACCAGTGGACTCGCTCCGCCTATTATTGAGAGCAAACTCTGCCAGAGGTAGGAAAGAAGCCCAGTCCTCCTGGTTCTCTGACACAAAACACCGAAGATATGTCTCCAAGCTCTGGTTCATACGTTCCGTCTGACCATTGGTCTGAGGATGAAAAGCCGACGAAAATGACAAATGCATCCCCCGCCGTGCACAAAACGCCTTCCAGAACTTGGACACAAACTGAGACCCCCGATCAGACACCACCTCGGAGGGTACCCCGTGAAGCCTCACAATCTCCCCAATGAACACCTGCGCAAGAGTTTTAGCATTAGGGAGAGCCGGAAGAGCGATAAAATGTGCCATCTTGCTGAACCTGTCCACTACAACGAGTATGACCGTTTTACCCGAAGACGGAGGGAGGTCCGTAATAAAGTCCATAGACAGATGAGTCCAAGGACGCTCCGGGATCTTCAAAGGTAAAAGGGCCCCAGACGGACGGGTATGTGAGGTCTTAGAGCGCGCACAAACCCCACAGGATGCGACAAAAGTTACCACCTCTTTATGTAAGTTAGGCCACCAAAACCGACGCGAGAGGAGATCCACAGTTGCTTTACTCCCCGGGTGTCCTGCAAAAACTGAGTTATGGTGTGCCTCGATCACCTTTTGTCGCAACTGATCTGGAACGAACAGTCTCCCCGGAGGTCCAACAGGGGCGTCCCCCTGAGCCTCCAATATCTCCTCCTCCAGCTCAGAGCATACTGCCGAAACCACCACCCCCTCCTGAAGAATAGGAATCGGGTCGTCCGTATTCCCGGCCCCAGGGAAACTACGAGATAAGGCATCCGCCTTTACATTTTTAGACCCAGGACGATATGTAACGACGAAATTAAACCTGGTAAAAAACAATGACCACCTAGCTTGTCTGGGATTCAGACGTTTAGCGGACTCCAGATATAGCAGGTTCTTGTGATCGGTGATGACGGTGACCGGATGAACTGCCCCCTCCAAAAAATGGCGCCACTCCTCAAAAGCTAACTTAATGGCCAAGAGTTCCCTATTGCCGACATCGTAATTCCTCTCAGCGGACGACAATTTTTTAGAGAAAAAGGCGCACGGATGCCACTTACCAGGGGACGAACCCTGTGACAATACTGCTCCCACCCCTACCTCGGAAGCGTCTACCTCTACAAAGAATGGCTGAGACGCATCAGGTTGAATGAGTATGGGTGCCGAGGCAAAACATTTTTTCAAGGAGGAGAATGCTTGACAAGCCTTGTCAGACCACCTAGAAAAATCCGTCCCCTTTTTAGTCATGTCTGTGAGAGGCTTAACCATGGACGAGAAATTACGAATGAACTTCCGGTAATAGTTAGCAAACCCCAGGAAACGTTGTAGTGCCTTAAGATTCTCCGGCCGATCCCACTCAAGAACTGCCCGCACTTTCCCAGGGTCCATACGAAAACCGGACGCTGAAACCAGGAAGCCTAAAAACTGGAGTTCCTGTACGGCGAACACACACTTTTCCCACTTGGCATACAGTTTATTATCCCGCAAGATCTGTAACACCTGTCTAACGTGCTCCTGATGAGACACCAGATCCGGCGAGTAAATTAAGATATCATCCAGATATATGACAACAAACTGTCCCACCAGGTGGCGAAAAATATCATTAACAAAGTGTTGAAACACCGCCGGGGCATTAGTCAGACCGAATGGCATGACAAGGTTCTCATAATGCCCCTCCGGAGTGTTAAAAGCCGTCTTCCACTCATCCCCCTCCTTCATCCTAATCAGATTGTACGCCCCCCTGAGATCCAACTTAGAGAACCATTTGGCGCCCACGATCTGATTAAAGAGATCGGGAATAAGTGGGAGCGGATACGGATCTCGGACCGTAATCCGATTAAGTTCACGGAAATCCAGGCAAGGGCGTAGGCCTCCATCTTTCTTCTTAACAAAGAAGAACCCCGCGGCCACCGGTGAAGATGAAGGTCTAATATGCCCCTTAGCCAGACTTTCAGAAATATAATCCTTCATGGCCTGCCTCTCAGGACCAGAAAGGTTATACAACCTAGCTTTAGGTAACTTGGCCTCAGGGAGCAGTTTTACAGAACAGTCATACTCGCGATGAGGAGGTAGTTCCTGACACCCATTCTCCGAGAATACATCCTCAAAGTCCGCCAGAAATGGAGGTAAGACCCAAGGAGTAACCGCACCGATGACCGTGTTCATGCAGTTTTTATTACAGAATTTACTCCATTGGCTTATCTCTCTGGTTTGCCAATTAATAACCGGGTTATGCTTAGCTAACCAAGGAAGGCCCAACACTATAGGAGTGGGAAGACCCTCCAACACGTAGCAAGACAACAGTTCTTTATGTATTGCCCCCACTTGAAGTTTTACGCCATGCACAGCTTGCAAAAAACTTCCCTGACCGAGAGGCCTGGCATCGATCGAGAATATGGGGATGGGTTTAGCCAACTCACTCAATCGCATACCTTGAACCCGGGCAAACCGAGCATCAACCAGATTAGCCCCGGCCCCACTATCCAGAAGAACAGATATCCTCTCAGTTCTCGCACCCACCACCACCTCCGCCGGTACGAGAAACTGAGACGAACCTAGGGACGAAATACCTACTCCCAGATTGCCGTCCACCACACAACCTGGGATCAACAGTTTTTTCGACGACTCTTTACTCTGCAAGGGACGGGATGGACACCCCCCAATAAAATGTCCCTTTTTCCCGCAGAGGAAACACCTTCCTGTCTTATGGCGCTCCACCGGTCCCCTTCCCCGAAATGATGTCCCTCCTAATTGCATAGGCTCCTCCGGACTGACCAGGGGAACCACCATATGAGGGGACCTTGTAGGAGGTGGAGACATTACAGGGGGTAGAGTTATCCCGCACCTCTCCCGAAGCCGTCTGTCAACGCGAATGGCAAGGGCCATAGCGGCTTCCAGTGACGCGGGAGAGTCATACTGTGCCAACACATCCTGTAATTTGTCGGATAAACCATGACAAAACTGGCTCCTAAGAGCCGGGTCATTCCACTGGGTGTCCGTGGCCCACCTACGGAACTCCGAACTGAATTCCTCCGCCGGACGATCTCCCTGCTGAATCCTACGTAACTTAGACTCAGCAAGGGAGATCCGATCTGGGTCATCATATACGAGTCCCAGAGCAGCGAAAAACCTATCCACTGACTGGAGAACCGGGGAGCTTGGGGGAAGAGAGAACGCCCAAGATTGTGGGTCCCCTTGTAGGAGCGAGATGACAATTCCCACCCTTTGTTCTTCGCTGCCCGATAACCGAGGCCGCAGCCGAAAGTACAATTTGCATGCCTCCCGGAAAACAAAAAACTTGTCCCGCCCCCCAGTGAACCTGTCAGGGAGAGCTTCTTTAGGTTCTGGTCCGGCTTGCTCCAGAGGATGCAAAACCTTGGACCTAACGTCCGCCAGCCCCATGGACAAACTCTGCAACTGCCGAGCTAGACCGGCTACTGGATCCATGGTAGCTGGAGAAAAACTAAGCGGGTCGGTGAAAATGTCACACTGTCACAGAATACTGGAGGTAGGGAGCCTAAGCAGACCCTAAGCTGGGGCCCTGACTAATCCCTCAACCTGGAGGTACTGTTAAAGGTACAGAGGTCCAGGCCGCCAGCGTAACCCCTACCTCCTGAGGATCCCTGCACCTCAGTAATCTAGTCCTGAGAAGGACCCCGATCACAACAATTGGGAACCAGAAATAATATGCCCACACACAGTATTTAGACGAACGAGACAGTACAAGGGAAAAACCAAAACCACCTTGCATACAACTTCTACACAACTACAACAGAGGGAACACCAACGGGAAAGGAGATAAATGATAAAGCGAGGAAAGGGAAAAAACACTTCCAAATACACTTATCTCAGCAACTCCAAACACCACGATCCGCTCTGTAAGTCTGAATGAAAAGCTTTCACCGACACCTCCCAAACAGACCTGCAGGAATATGAAGGAGTCTCACTAAAGAAGCATTGATTGCAGCTGGGCGAGGCTGGACCTCAGCTAGCCCAGAGAGAGAGAGAATTAACTCCTTCACTGCCGAAAAAACACAAAGCACCAACAAGTCAGCTGCGAGAAGTCAGGCTGTGTACTCGTGACGATCTTCGTGGCAACACACCCGTGACAAGAATACCCTCCCAGAGCTGTTGCTTAGATGTGAACTGCCTCCCGCCATCATAGACACTCCTTTTAATGATGCTCCAAAGGTTCTGAATGGGGTAGAGGTCAGGGGAGCATGGGGGTCACACCATAAGTTTGTCCCCTTTTATGCCCATATCAGCCAGAGATGCAGATGTTTTATGTGCAGCATGAGATGGTGCATTATCACGCAGAAAAATGATCTTGCTGTGAAATACACGGTTCTTCTTCTTGAACCATGGCAGGAAGTGCTGTTTGAGAAAATCCACATACATTATGGAGTTCATCTTTAGCGCCTTCAGGGATCCTAAAGGGGCCGACAATCTCTCTCCCCATGATTCCAGCCCAAAACATTACTCCACCTCCTCCTTGTTGGCGCTGTAGCCGTGTTTGCGTGGGGTGTCCATCAACCAGCCATCCTCCACTCCATCCATCTGGACCATCGAGCGCTGCACGGCACTCATCCGTGAACAAAACTGTTTTGAAATCAGTCTTCATGTAATGTTTGGCCCACTGGAGCCGTTTCTGCTTGTGTGAAGTGGATAGAGGAGGTCGACAAACCTCTGAAGGACCCTGCATCTTGTTGTTCGGGGGATGTTGGAGGCACAAGCAGCTTCAAAAACTTGTCTGCTGCTATGACAAGGCTTTTTTGCCGCTGCTCTTTCAACCTGACGTAATTGCCTGTAGGAAAGAGTCCTCAATTTGCCCTTATCAGCACGCACACGTGTGTACTGTGAATCAGCTACATACTTCTTGATTGCCAAGACACTTCATCCTGATCATCGCACAATGTTGATTGTAGTCATGCCTTGACCTAAACACTCCACAATTTGTTGCTTCTCAGCAGCCGACACATCCTTTTTCTTTCCCATTTTGGCAGAAAATGTAGGCTGCTTAATAATGTGAGAGAGCCTTCTTAAGTAGTCTTGCCTTTCATTGGACACACCTGCCAAACTAATTAGCACAGGTGTCTGCAATTGCTTACAGTGATATAAAGAGCCCTGACACACATTACCATCAATGAGTTTAACTGACAAACAAACAAATTCTTCCCTTATCACTCCTAAACACTTTTTGCATAATAATTTGGAACGCAGTGTACATGTGCTTTTCCACAAAACACCAGCGGTTCACGTAGTGAATCTTACAGTTCTAACTTGCCAACCGTGGTCTGTATGGAGTTGTTCAATAAAGGGCCCAAAATTAAGATAACATAGATGGGAGAGGTCTCTATGAATAGGAATTCCTAAGTATTTGATACCCTGTGAGGGACAGGCAAAGGGAAAGTTGGACTGGATGGAATCCTATATGGATTTGGGGAGGGAGACATCGAGGGCCTCAGACTTCGCTGCATTGATTTTAAAATTTGACCATGTAACAAAGTAATCTATTTCAGCCATAACAGCAGGGATGGATATATGTGATTGAGTGATATATACTAGGACATCATCAGCAAATAGAGAGCACTTGTACTCGGTGCCTCCCACCTCAATCCACCTAATATTGGGGTTATGGCGAATTGATGAGAGCAGGTGCTCCGTCACTAGGATGTATAAGAGAGGGGACAGAGGACATCACTGCCTTGTCCCATTGGTGATTGTGAAAGGTGATGAAAATGTTCTGACGCACCCCCTGGGCCTTGGGACACCCGGAGCCGGACCCTTTTTCGTGGATGCTGGTGGTTGTAGTCTTCGTGGCGGCGACCCGGTTCCGTGGCTCAGGGCGGTCAAACCAGTGGCGGAACTATTTATGTGGTTTTGATGTTTAAATGTCCGACTACGCCACCCGTGGATTGCGGTCAGAGTGAACCGCTGCTACAGGGCAGACCGCTGAGGCTGGTGTTGTGGGTGCAGCAGAGCGTAGCATAACTCCCCACGGGAGGAGTATAGCCTCAGGGCAGTGTATGCGGAGGATGGGGGTGATGGTGCAGGGCAGCAGCAGTAACGACACGGAGTCAGTGATGCAGTCCAGGGCCTTTACTCACAGTTCTTATTATCCAGACCACGTCTGCAGGTAACGGCTGCCCACGTCGTACTGTGCTCACCAGGTGAGGGGCTCAGACAACTCCCAGATAACTTTGGAGCACTTCACAGGACCCCCTTTGTGTGTCCTTTGTCTGGCCTTTCTTACCAACACTTCTGTCCGGCTGCCTCGGGCCTCCTCTTGGTAAACTTGGCGCCAGTTTCCCTGACCCTATGTGGTGCCTTCCTAGCGGGTGTAGCGAGGGGCTGCGCCACATAAAATGTCAGAGCCTCCGGTTTCTAGCTGAGGGTCGTTTCCTGCCTCCACTAGTTCGGGGACCGGTCTCCCCCTTTGGCCTGACCCCTCCACGCAGGTGGATTCGGGCGTGCGGTGGCGACTCGCCCGTCCGCACCCCTGGGATCCCTTCATTCCTCGTTCCTGGAGCCTTCTCCGCTCCTCTTCCTTCCTTCTCCCTCTTCCAGGCCTGGGCCTCTGTTACTAGGCCCGCCTCCGGAGCAGAGCTCATGCAGAGCCCCTGCTCCCTGCCACTTCTGCTCAGACTTCTCTGCACTGAACTAAGATGGTGCCCACCTTTTATACTCCCTTCTCAATGCACCCAGGAACTGCTTCCTCCCTGCTCCTGCACTACAGGGTTCCCCTTCCTCAGTGTTCCCTCCCCCCACTCCAGCCAGGGACAGGGACTGTCGTGCCCATCTCAGGGGCATATTGGTCGCCCTGCCCCACGGCAATGTGGTGTAATGCATGCAGGTGTCGGGTCCTGATCCACACTCCATCCTTACCTGAGAGTGAGATATCACACCTCTGGGTGAGGTGCAATACGTCTGTAGCAACCGAGCCCTCAGGGTGCTACAGTTCCATTTATCTTCAGCCTAGGTGACGTATTGTGATACAGGGCCGTGATTTTGGCTATAAAAGGGTCCCCTAGACCCCTACCCCAAGCTTTTTAAGAGAATCATATATGGCGTGCCAGGAGACTCTATGGAATGCTTTCTCAGCATCCAATGAGAGTATCTAATTACAAATTTTTAACTGCATCTAGCCCAGGAAATACTTTGTGCCTAGTAGCAGTGTCTGCTAGTCAGCGGATTATCCCGGCTGTTAAGCAAGCTACACCACCTGTAGTTTGGATACTTCATTTTTTCAAAGGAAATGCTTCGGGACCACGGGATACTCAGTAAAGAGCATCAGGAGGCACCCCAAGGCATAGGGGCTCGGACTGGCAGTAGGATGCCTTGCGGTGGACAGCCGAGCTCGATCCTTATAAAAGCTTTTTAACTGCAGCAGCTTTAGTGGACGCTACTGGAGCTGGAATTACGCGGCTGCTGGCATGAGACTTGCCCTCCAATAGATCCTTGTAAATGGATTTAAAGTGTATTTATTCAAATTAGAGAGACAATTTAAATTAAAAAGCTTAGAGCTGCCTCCACCACAGGTGGGCTCGCTCGACCCACCAGCGGACAGGCACCAGTATTGGGAGAGGGGGGCTGGCCGTCAGGGTTCACCGCGGCTCTGGCACAAACCCGGTGACACGGAGGTGGCACGGGCAGGAGCGGACTGAACGTGTCGGCTTCTCACTTTTTGGATTTTAGAAGGGCATGACATGCCTATATCTGTGTCTCCCCCTCCTTTTACTCCTCCACCTCTTTTCTTTTCGCATGACTATATGTACTTGTCACTTTTCCATGTGTTAGTTGTGTCTTCTGAGCAGTTTGTCAGCTTTTGGACACCTTTGAAGGTGTTTTCTATGTGTTTCTATGTGTTTTTGTTTGCCTGCCATTGGTTTTAACGGTGTTCGAAGGTGTTCGACGAACAGTTCGACGAACAGTTCGGCGAACACACGGGTGTTCGACGAACCGAACCGAACTCGAACACTACGGGGGTGGCTCAACACTACTATTGATCCATTCATTCTTAATGGGAGCTCCAGAGATTGCTGATTGCAGTGCTCGGCTGTTCTTTGGCTTTTATTATAATGAATGGAGCTGTATATTTTGCTATATTCAGCCACGGTTCTACAGAGCCTCAGTTCTCAGGATTAGTGGGAGCGACAGTAGTTGGACCCACAGCTATCGGAAAGTTATTCCCTATTCTTTGAAAAAGAGATAACGTTCAAACTTAGAACTGGAAGTCCAAGCAAGATGGAGACCAACCGGCTGCCATTTTTCCTGAATCCACACAGGAGCAAATTACAAAAAGTCCACTTAATGGTGAATACTGATTTTTGTAAAATTTAGCACTGAATCTTGAGTTATACCCTTAAAGGCTTATGTCACGCAAGGTGTGGGAAAGACTTAGTGCAACACAAAGGGAAGAGGGAAAGGGAGCCCAAACTCTAGGGAAAGGGGGGAAGTGGAGACCTCCTAGGTTGATCTAACGTCACCATGTCTCCCATAACTACAGACCAAAATCCAGTGAGTGAGGAGACTCCAGCGATGTGGTGTAATTAAAATTTCCATTTTTTTAAAGGATGATATTTCCATAAAAAATGCACTTACAAAAAGAGCCAATTCACACCATATGGGCAAACAGAGTAAAAAAAAACGCTATTCGAGCAGAAAGGAGGAAACACCGGGAAGGAGTTTATAGGTGAGTGGACTTTATCATTTTCTTTGTATAACTGTCTCCCCTAACGTCCCTGTATTGGCTCTTCACCAGACCAGTAGGGGATCTCCACTAAACACTATAGACAACAGGGGTGGACAAACAGGGGGAAATTTCTTAGCTTTAGAAGAAATCCAGACAAATGCGCACACGTCCTCAAGCTCCAAAGAGGACGAAGTACTGCTCTTGCTAAAGCTTTCACAAGCAGTAATGAATATCGCCGGCACCTCCCTCTGAAACACAGCAGGTATTTATACACCCAGGCAGGGTGTAAATTAGCCAGGGGGAGGTAGCCGCTGGGTCCTAGAGACAGCCTCTAAGAAGGTGTCTGTAATGCCAAAGGTAGAGATCTCCTGCAACCAACTACAGGGCGACTGTCTTTCACCTCTGGCACACCCGTGACAGCTTATAGGTTTACATCCCATTGTCATCCATAGCTCAACTGGCATTTTAATGGCTTCCACCATACTGTAAGTTGACATCATCTGGGGATCCATATGTACAGAGCTCTGATTTGCCTGATTTGAATGGATCGATGGCCGTGCATGTGCAATGCCACTCCATCAAATGTCTATATGTCTACCAGAGATAACATTCGGCTATCTCTGGCAGTCTTACAGACAATGAATAGAGCAGTGATGCATAAATGCGTAATAATCACTGTATTGAAATCAGGCACTGCTCATTGGATAGGTGGGTATCCCAGTTATGGGACCCCCAGCAGCCAGCAAGTTATCATATGTCTTTTGGTTAGATGATAACTTGATAAGATGGGAATAACCATTTAAATCCTGAAAAATGTGGAAAATTCATTCCTTATCTTGTTCTATATTTTTTTATGATATAGGGAAGCTAGTTCTCCTAGAATACAGTAAAACATAAAGCATAGAGACAGGAGACATATCTATCAATAAGCTGTCAAATGGTCCCAGCATCCAGCAGATTTATCAACTCAGCACTTGTTTCTAAAGCTAAAGTTGCATTCAGAGAGGCCCATCTCAGCTCGTTAATGAGAGACAATTTGCTATACACAAGTTGAATGTTACTCATTTAAACAGGACGACGAGTACTGATGGGAACAGATCTGTCAATATACGGTTTCATGCTACCAGCAAGACATCTCCTGTTTACCTGGGATAATGCGCCACCGATAACGATGATTTTTATGCTGGTACAAATTATCCAATCACCAAACGAATACGTTTTTTGCTCATTCATTGAGTCATTGCTGGTATGTTTAAATGTCCTGGTATTCGGGATGGAGCCTTCTTAATATTCAGCCTGTCTAAATGCATCTTTAGTAAACAAATATCTTTACCGGTGTTATTCACCTGTCCCAGGTATGCTGGGCTCCGCTTCCTTCCCCTGGGTCCCCTGCCATCTGTTGCGCTCCACGTTGTGTTTTGCAAGATGCCAAGCGTGGATTAATGATGTCATATCCCTGGACCTATTTAAGGCCCATTAAGACACATACATGTGTCTTGGGATTGAGACTCTAATCCTATGTTTGGCGTGCTCAACCTTCTGTGCTTTTTGTGTTTGTGCTTGCATTCATCCCTGTTGGGTTTCACTTCATCCTTCCTGCTGATCCTAAGATTCCAGAGTGGCACCCCAGGGGCCTGGTTGCCACAGTAATAGAAATATTACGTCTGAGAGCAAGTGGGAGGTTTCTCTGGTCAGGAGCCCTAAGCATGCAACACTTCCTGCCCAGACCTGGGAGGGGAGGAATCTGCCCTATATAAACTGGGTCTGGGGCGGGATTAGAGTTCAGTCAGAGCTTGGAGAACAAGCAGACACAGGGAAAGAAACAGCAGGAGCTCTGTAGGAGCAGTAGCTGAAGACCAGGGGCTGGAGCTGAGCAGAGCTCGCCCTGGCAGAAGAATCTGATAACCGGACACCGGAGTCCGAGGCTGTGGGGACTGATATTCACCCAGCAGCAGAAACCAGCCGGCAGGGGATTCCAGGTCCTCTGGCCATAGAAGCCTGGAGGCTCAGTCACAAGGAAGGGACCAGCACCGCCATCCAGGAGCGGAGGCTAACAGAAGGCCCCAAGTCACCAGCCATACGGGTGAGCACCACACGGTATACTCAGGGACGTGGGCTACTTCTACCCGCTTACAGAAAGGTAGCCAGAAAGAGTGCAGATAGACGGGGAGGCCTACAACTCCACCTGGCCAGGGGAACTCCTGTTTGCTCGCAGACTGACCAGGCCCCTTATGTTAGCCAGTGCTCCCGGGAGGGTCTGCCTTAATACCACCAGTAAAGACCCTGAACTGCACTGCAAAGACTCTGAGTCGTTCCTGCTTCATCGCCGCACCAGCACTACTAGTGCAGGGACTCCCGTGCACTATCACCCTCACCATCAACTACACTGCCCTGGGGCTCCACTCTTCCCGTGGGGAGTCACACTACCTCAGCTGCACACATCATCAGCCCCAGCGGTCTGCCTTGCAGTGGCGGTCCGCGCTGACCTCAATCCACAGGTGGCGTAGTCGGACAATTAACCTAAAACCCCCACAAAATACCGCCATCGGCCTGACCACCCTGAGCCACGGGACCGGGTCACCGCCACGGATTCTACAACCCCCAGAGACCCGGCTCCGGGTATCCCACACACGTCCACACTAGGCCCAGGGGGCGAGTCACCAGCGTGTGCCAAGTCCTTGCTGCCCATGTGCCTTCCTGCTTGCTGCATCAACATCGGGGGTCCGTGTGCCCATCCGGACCTGAGTCTTAGAGAATTCAACTCACCAGGTGGTGAGCTTCACAACTGGAATTTTGTGTTTTTTCCATTTACTATTAGTGTTGAGCATTCCGATACTGAAATATCGGGTATCGGCCGATATTCGCAGTATCGGAATTCCGATACTTAATTCCGATACTTTTTCAATATCGTATACCGGAATCGGAAGTTCCCATAATGCAATGAGCCATTTTCATTTTATTCAGCCAATGAGGATCCTAAGAAGTGTGGGCACATCCTGTTAGGCATGTAGGCATCTTAACTAATGGCATGGCTGTGATTGGCTGCTGAAATGATGTCATGATGCACTATAAAAGCCGCCGCCGCCATTTTGAGCTCACTCTGCTGTGAATTCAGTTAGGGATAGGATGCTGTTGTTCTGAGGGACAGTTTTAGCTACCTATTTGGTCTATTCTGCTTTACTCAAGCTACTTTATAAATCTCTGTGCCTTGCAGTGCTAGTGCACAGTTCTCTGTGCTGTTCACCGCTTTCTGCAAGGTCTCTGTGTGTGAGTGCAGCTCACCCTGTAGTGTGTGCTTCAACCACGTCTGGTTGTAGTGCACTCAGTGTGTGTCACTGCGTCATACATTGTCCTTTTTTGCCAATTCATAATTTTTCCTGATATCTCCTATTAGTGTGGTGGTTCCATCCGTATTCAGCTAAATTGGTTCCAAACACACTATATAGGAGTAGATAGAGAAATTTTTTTGGTCTTGCAGCGCTAGTGCACAGTGCTCTGCATCTGTACTGTTCACCGCTGTCTGCAAGGTCTGGTGTGTGAGTGCAGCTCACCCTGTAGTGTGTGCTTCAACCCCGTCTGGTTGTAGTGCACTCAGTGTGTGTCACTGCCTCATACATTGTCCTTTATTGCCAATTCATAATTTTTCCTGATATCTCCTATTAGTGTGGTGGTTCCATCCGTATTCAGCTAAATTGGTTCCAAACACACTATATAGGAGTAGATAGAGAAATTTTTTTGGTCTTGCAGCGCTAGTGCACAGAGCTCTGCATTTGTACTGTTCACCGCTGTCTGCAAGGTCTGGTGTGTGAGTGCAGCTCACCCTGTAGTGTGTGCTTCAACCACGTCTGGTTGTAGTGCACTCAGTGTGTGTCACTGCCTCATACATTGTCCTTTATTGCCAATTCATAATTTTTCCTGATATCTCCTATTAGTGTGGTGGTTCCATCCGTATTCAGCTAAATTGGTTCCAAACACACTATATAGGAGTAGATAGAGGAGCCTTTCTGCAGCATTGGGCCCTGCAGCCCCAGCCAGATTAGTATTAGCCTATTTTTTGCAGCCTCATCTATTGCATTGTAGGTTACCTTCCTACATTGTAATAGCTACAAAAAGTTTGTGATACTATCGTTATTACATCTTTAGGCACATCCAGTGTCTTTTTGTGACAAAAAAAAACCTAAATAAAGTTCACCAAACACTCCACTTTACAGTTGTGTAGGCCACATTAGCTCATATTAAAGTCTAGTCCACACTTTATAAAATTAGTGTTTCTTATACCTGTTAGCAGCTGTTCAGGAATAAGCACACTAAGCCCTTAGTACTTTTCTGCCTATCTTTATCAGTCTACCAAGATGAAGAAGGCAGGGAGTAAGGCATGTGGTCGTGGGCGTGGGCGTGGGCGTGGAGTTTCTGCAGGGAGAGGACGTGAGGATTCTGTGCCTGCAGGGAGAGGACGTGGGGATTCTGTGCCTGCTGCGGGCACCAGTGACTCAGCATCCCCCAGTTTTACCAGGGAACAGTCCTTTATGCGCAGCTTTGTAGGAGATAGCCGTACCCCACTGCTGCACGAGGACCAAATTGAAGCTGTTGTCGGATGGATGGCAGCTAACGCATTGACTTCAATTAGTTCCAGATCCTCTCAGGTCCTGAGCACTGAAGAGCACCCATCTGTCTCTTCACCACCTGCCAAATTGCCCAGGCAGTCAGAGAGCCCTGGACAGGAGCCATCTCTACTTCTGTTCTCTGAATCTCTTGGCTTGGAAAGAGGGGGCCAGCCAACCAGAATTCTAGAATTTGAAGAAGAGGTAGTATGCAGTGATGCGCAACCGTTTTGTTTCTCTGAATCTGAAGAGGCGGGTGGGCCAGTGCCTATGGTCAGCAGCACACCTCAGTACGCATCTGATGATGAGACTCAGGTGCCACTTTCTGGTGCGTACTGTGCTGTCGAGACTACCCAGGAGAAGCAGTTGTTTGAAGAGGGTGGTGTAGATGATGAGGTCCTTGACCCATCATGGCGTGAGGGACAGGAAGGTGGTGGGAGCAGCTCTGAGGAAGAGATTCCCCGAACGGCCCAAAAAGGAGGGAGAGGGAGGGGGCAGACTTTGTTGCCTGTAGCCTCCACTTCGGCACCCATTAGGAGCATGGCTCTTCCAAAATCCAAAGCGGGCGCTCCCAAGACTTGCAGTGCCTGGTCCTTTTTTGACACAGTTGCAGATGACATTTGCTTTGTCAAATGCAAGCTGTGTAATCAGAAGGTGAAAAGAGGGAAAAGTGTCAGCAACCTCAATACCACAAATATGTGGAAACATGTGCGGACCAAGCACGTGGTGGAGTTACAAAAACACACTGAAGACCTAGGCCAACCTACAGCGCCACCTACCACCTCTTCAGCTCGTGTTGTAGCCTCTTCCTCCAGCTCACACACAGCTGGTTCGGCTTCCTCACAGGATCGCCATGGAAGAATCTCTGGCACTGTTGTACAGAGACACAGTGTAATTCCACCCACAGCACCACTTTCCCAGTCATCCTCACACTCCCAGGCCAGTCTACAGCCATTGTTAGCACAGGCATGGGAGAAAAGGCGCCCATACTCGGCAAACCACCCCCGAGCACAGGCTCTGAATGCTGGCATTGCTAAACTACTGGCCCTTGAAATGCTATCATTCAGGCTGGTGGAGACTGATACATTCCGTAACTTTATGGCATTGGCAGTCCCACAATACAACGTGCCCAGCCGCTTGTATTTCAGCAGGCAAGCCGTCTCTGCCCTGCAACATCATGTGGAGGGAAAAATTAAACATGCGCTACAAAACGCCGTCAGTAGCAAGGTCCACCTGACCACCGATGCGTGGACCAGTAAGCATGGACAGGGACGATACCTTTCCCTCACTGCCCATTGGGTAAATGTTGTGGAGCCGGGTACAAATCTTGAGAGTGGCGCTGTACGTGTTCTGCCAACTCCAAGGATTGCAGGAATCCAGTCTGTACACATTGACTCCTCCTCATACTCCAGTTCCTCTGAATCAGCGCTGCAGGAGCCGTCACGGTCTACCTCCACATCGACCTGTGAACGGTTACCTGTTATGATGACCGATATGAGCACAGCCGTGGCCACACGTCAACAGGCCGTATTAAAATTAATTTCTTTGGGGAATCGAAGCCACACAGCGCAGGAGCTCTGGAATGCCATCAAGCAGCAGAGCGACGTGTGGTTTGTGCCAGCGAATCTCCAGCCAGGCATGGTAGTGTGTGACAATGGCCGAAATCTGGTGGCAGCTCTGGGCCTAGGCAACCTCACTCACATCCCATGTCTGGCACATGTGCTCAACTTGGTCGTGCAGAGTTTTTTGAGGGACTATCCGGATCTTGATGCACTGCTTCACAAGGTCCGCATAGAGTGCGCTCACTTGCGGCGTTCCAGCAATGCAAGATCACGCATTGCAGCTCTGCAGCGCCGATTACGTCTTCCGGAACATCGCATCATATGTGACCTACCCACCAGGTGGACTTCAACGTTACATATGTTGGAGAGGTTGTGTGAGCAGCAGGCAGCAGTAATGGAGTACCAGCTGCAGCAGGCGCAAACAAGTCGCAGTGCGCGCCGTTCACACTTCACCACCACTGAGTGGGCCTCTATGAAGGACATTTGCCACGTTTTGCGTGCCTTCGATTATTCCACGTGGATGGCGAGTGCAGATGATGCGATAGTCAGCATGACTATCCCCCTTATCTGCCTGCTTGAAAAAACACTGCAAGCACTAAGGGACGAGGTTTTGGAAGAGGTGGAGGATGAGGAGTCACAAATGCCATCTGCTTCTCTACAGTCTGCGCAACGTGGTTCCTCACAAAGGCCTAGGCAGGGGACACTTTGTGAGGAGGATGAGGAGGAGTCAATGGATGAGGAAGACATCTGTCCAGAGGAGGGAGGTACACAATGCTCTAGTAGTCAGTATCTAGAGCGAGGGTGGGGTGATGCAGAGCAGGCAGAGATCACGCCTCAAGCAGGGGACAGTGTTTCTTGGCCAGTTGGCAGTCTGCAGCACATGGTTGATTTCATGCTGCAGTGCCTGAGAAACGACCGCCGCATCGCCCACATTCTCAACACGGCTGATTATTGGGTGTCCACCCTCCTAGATCCTCGCTACCGGGACAACTTACAAAGCCTCATAACACCGTTGAACCGGGAGCGTAAAATGCGGGAGTACCAAGACGCACTGGTGCATTCCATCATGTTCTCCATTCCAACCGAGAGCAGTGCTGCTAGTGCTTTACAAAGCAGCTCAGTGCGTCGAGGCAGTGGAGGAAGCTCTGCACAAAGAGGGAGCAGAAGCAGCGCCTCAGCACAAGGCAAGACCAGTATGGCCGAAATGTGGCAAAGTTTTGTGTCCCCGCCGCCACAAATGTCTACACCATCACAGACGGCTCCAGTCAGCAGGAGGCAACGTTTCCGTCAGATGGTGACAGACTACATGTCTTGCCCTCTTAGTGTACTCCCAGACGGCTCTTCTCCCTTCAAGTTTTGGGTCTGTAAGCTGGATACATGGCCAGAGCTTAGTCAGTATGCATTGGAGGTGCTAGCTTGCCCTGCTGCTAGTGTATTATCGGAACGCATCTTTAGTGCCGCAGGTGGTGTACTAACAGACCGTCGCATGCGACTATCCTCCAATAACGTTGACCGGCTTACTTTTCTCAAAATGAACAAGGCCTGGATCTCTCATGAATTTGCCAGTCCTCTTCCAGAATAAATAATTGGTTGGCAACAGTATCCAGGTCTCCTGTTCTGTTCATGTTTCTACCACCTGAACTGTAATCCCTGAGCTCCAACACCGCCAGTTGGCGCTCGGAAGTGCCGTCTGCACAGTCAACACTTGCTGCCGTGTTATTGGGGTTCAGTAACGTCAGCTGTTCCCCTGCTGTGCGGACGGCAATTTCTCCTGCTTTGTTCACATTCTCACTACTACAGATTTGAAAGTTTCTCCAATTACACCTCTGGCTCCTCTGTTTTCAGTATTATCCCTGAGCTCCAACACCGCCAGTTGGCGCTCGGAAGTGCTGTCTGCACAGTCAACACTTGCTGCCGTGTTATTGGGGTTCAGTAACGTCAGCTGTTCCCCTGCTGTGCGGACGGCAATTTCTCCTGCTCTGTCCACATCCTCACTACTACAGATTTGAAAGTTTCTCCAATTACACCTCTGGCTCCTCTGTTTTCAGTATTATCCCCGAGCTCCAACACCGCCAGTTGGCGCTCGGAAGTGCCGTCTGCACAGTCAACACTTGCTGCCGTGTTATTGGGGTTCAGTAACGTCAGCTGTTCCCCTGCTGTGCGGACGGCAATTTCTCCTGCTCTGTCCACATTCTCACTACTACAGATTTGAAAGTTTCTCCAATTACACCTCTGGCTCCTCTGTTTTCAGTATTATCCCTGAGCTCCAACACCGCCAGTTGGCGCTCGGAAGTGCCGTCTGCACAGTCAACATTTGCTGCCGTGTTATTGGGGTTCAGTAACGTCAGCTGTTCCCCTGCTGTGCGGACGGCAATTTCTCCTGCTCTGTCCACATTCTCACTACTACAGATTTGAAAGTTTCTCCAATTACACCTCTGGCTCCTCTGTTTTCAGTATTATCCCTAAGCTCCAACACCGCCAGTTGGCGCTCGGAAGTGCCGTCTGCACAGTCAACACTTGCTGCCGTGTTATTGGGGTTCAGTAACGTCAGCTGTTCCCCTGCTGTGCGGACGGCAATTTCTCCTGCTCTGTCCACATTCTCACTACTACAGATTTGAAAGTTTCTCCAATTACACCTCTGGCTCCTCTGTTTTCAGTATTATCCCTGAGCTCCAACACCGCCAGTTGGCGCTCGGAAGTGCCGTCTGCAGAGTCAACACTTGCTGCCGTGTTATTGGGGTTCAGTAACGTCAGCTGTTCCCCTGCTGTGCGGACGGCAATTTCTCCTGCTCTGTCCACATTCTCACTACTACAGATTTGAAAGTTTCTCCAATTACACCTCTGGCTCCTCTGTTTTCAGTATTATCCCTGAGCTCCAACACCGCCAGTTGGCGCTCGGAAGTGCCGTCTGCACAGTCAACACTTGCTGCCGTGTTATTGGGGTTCAGTAACGTCAGCTGATCCCCAGCTGTGTGTCCGGCAAATTCTCCTGCTTTGTCCACATCCACTGTACTACGGATTTAAAACCTCCTCCAAATACACCTCTGGCTCCTCCGTTTTTAGTATTTACCCTGGGCTCTAATACCGCTAGTTGCTGCTCAGAAGTGCCGTCTGCACAGTCAACGCTTGCTCCAGTGTTATTGGGGTTCAGTAACGTCAGCTGATCCCCAGCTGTGTGTCCGGCAAATTCTCCTGCTTTGTCCACATCCACTGTACTACGGATTTAAAACCTCCCCCAAATACACCTCTGGCTCCTCCGTTTTTAGTATTTACCCTGGGCTCCAATACCGCTAGTTGCTGCTCAGAAGTGCCGTCTGCATAGTCAACGCTTGCTCCAGTGTTATTGGGGTTCAGTAACGTCAGCTGATCCCCAGCTGTGTGTCCGGCAAATTCTCCTGCTTTGTCCACATCCACTGTACTACGGATTTAAAACCTCCTCCAAATACACCTCTGGCTCCTCCGTTTTTAGTATTTACCCTGGGCTCCAATACCGCTAGTTGCTGCTCAGAAGTGCCGTCTGCACAGTCAACGCTTGCTCCAGTGTTATTGGGGTTCAGTAACGTCAGCTGATCCCCAGCTGTGTGTCCGGCAAATTCTCCTGCTTTGTCCACATCCACTGTACTACGGATTTAAAACTTGCTCCAATTACACCTCTGGCTCCTCCTTTTTTAGTATTTACCCTGGGTTCCAGCACCGCCAGCTGGTTCTCGGCAGTTCCATTTGCTCTTGTACCTTCTACTACCCATCCGCGTTCCAGTACCGTCAGCTGGTTCTCGGCAGTGTCTTTGGATTAGGTGCCTCCTTCTCGGTATCCAAGTTCCACCAAGTTCAGCTGGTCCTCGGTAGTTCCATTTGATCTTGTACCTTCTACTACCCATCCGGGTTCCAGTACCGTCAGCTGGTTCTCGGCAGTGACTTTGGCACGGGTACTCCCTCCTGCCCAGCCTGGTTCCAGCACGCCAGCTGTTTCCGGGTAGTGTCAACGTCACTTTGCCTCCAATGCGTTGTCCTGTCGTGTTGCGGTCGGGTTAGCCGACTCTATGGTGCCTGCAGTTTAGGTGACTCCTATGTGGGCTGCGGGATCTGGCAATGAAGGCTGGTTCCATAGTGCCAATAGGACAAGCACCCCCTGTAGGACTGTGGGTTTTGGTAACTGCGGCCGGCTCGCGGCCTTGAACTTTTTTTTACATGGGTACCTTCTGCTACCCATCCGGGTTCCAGTACCGTCAGCTGGTTCTCGGCAGTGCCTTTGGATTAGGTGCCTCCTTCTCGGTATCCAAGTTCCACCAACGTCTGCTGGTCCTTGGTAGTGCTTTCTGGCACAGGTACCTCCTGCTTAGTAACCGAGTTCCAGTACCGTCAGCTGGTGTTCGGCAGTTCCATTGGCTCTTGTACCTTCTGCTACCCATCCGGGTTCCAGTACCGTCAGCTGGTCCTCGGTAGTTCCATTTGCTCTTGTACCTTCTACTACCCATCCGGGTTCCAGTACCGTCAGCTGGTTCTCGGCAGTGACTTTGGCACGGGTACTCCCTCCTGCCCAGCCTGGTTCCAGCACGCCAGCTGTTTCCGGGTAGTGTCAACGTCACTTTGCCTCCAATGCGTTGTCCTGTCGTGTTGCGGTCGGGTTAGCCGACTCTATGGTGCCTGCAGTTTAGGTGACTCCTATGTGGGCTGCGGGATCTGGCAATGAAGGCTGGTTCCATAGTGCCAATAGGACAAGCACCCCCTGTAGGACTGTGGGTTTTGGTAACTGCGGCCGGCTCGCGGCCTTGAACTTTTTTTTACATGGGTACCTTCTGCTACCCATCCGGGTTCCAGTACCGTCAGCTGGTTCTCGGCAGTGCCTTTGGATTAGTTGCCTCCTTCTCGGTGTCCAAGTTCCACCAACGTCTGCTGGTCTTTGGTAGTGCTTTCTGGCACAGGTACCTCCTGCTTAGTAACCGAGTTCCAGTACCGTCAGCTGGTGTTCGGCAGTTCAATTGGCTCTTGTACCTTCTGCTACCCATCCGGGTTCCAGTACCGTCAGCTGGTCCTCGGTAGTTCCATTTGCTCTTGTACCTTCTACTACCCATCCGGGTTCCAGTACCGTCAGCTGGTTCTCGGCAGTGACTTTGGCACGGGTACTCCCTCCTGCCCAGCCTGGTTCCAGCACGCCAGCTGTTTCCGGGTAGTGTCAACGTCACTTTGCCTCCAATGCGTTGTCCTGTCGTGTTGCGGTCGGGTTAGCCGACTCTATGGTGCCTGCAGTTTAGGTGACTCCTATGTGGGCTGCGGGATCTGGCAATGAAGGCTGGTTCCATAGTGCCAATAGGACAAGCACCCCCTGTAGGACTGTGGGTTTTGGTAACTGCGGCCGGCTCGCGGCCTTGAACTTTTTTTTACATGGGTACCTTCTGCTACCCATCCGGGTTCCAGTACCGTCAGCTGGTTCTCGGCAGTGCCTTTGGATTAGGTGCCTCCTTCTCGGTATCCAAGTTCCACCAACGTCTGCTGGTCCTTGGTAGTGCTTTCTGGCACAGGTACCTCCTGCTTAGTAACCGAGTTCCAGTACCGTCAGCTGGTCTTCGGCAGTTCCATTGGCTCTTGTACCTTCTGCTACCCATCCGGGTTCCAGTACCGTCAGCTGGTCCTCGGTAGTTCCTCAGCTTTCTTGTACCTTTTGCTACATTTCCAAGTTCAAGCTTTTTGAAATGGTTCTTGGTAATCACTCTAGATCTCCCTGACGAGGACCCTGAAGACGAGGACCCTGAAGACCAACCCTAAGAAGACGAGGACCCCGAAGACGACAACCCTGAAGACGAGGACCCTGAAGACCACCCCGAAGAAGACGAGGACCCTGAAGACCACCCTGAAGAAGACGAGGACCCTGAAGACCACCCCGAAGAAGAGGAGGACCCCGAAGACGAGGACCCAGAAGACCAACCCGAAGAAGACGAGGACCCCGAAGACAAGGACCCCCGAAGACGACGACCCTGAAGACCACCCCAAGGAGACCAAGAAGATGACCCTGAAGAAGTTGACCAAGAGGACAAAGAAGAGAAGACAAGCACCAAGATGCAGAAGAACAAGAGACAGAAAACCAAGAAGCAGAAATACAAGAAGGTGCAGAACAAAAAGCGGAAAAACATTAAACATAAGACTTAAAATCAGAGCAAAAGATAATATCTAAATTATAAGCAGAAGATGACTAAGCAGTGTATGGGGGTGAGTCCGTTCCTCCTCGCGGTGCCCCTGGAAAAGACCTGCTGCTGCAGGCCAAACTGAACGCGGACAAATCCTGTTGTAAATCTTTTGTGACGGGCAGAACGAAAGGTGTAATGTCCAACCTTTTAGAGATAACAACTACAGGAATGCCTGCCACAAATAAGAATATGATAAAGAAGAAGAAGATGAAGAAGATGAAGAAGTAGAATATGAAGAATGTAAAAAAAAGAATAATACGAAGAAGGTGAAGAAGAAGAAGAAGATGAAGAAGAAGTGGATGAAAAAGATGCTGAGGATGATGAAGGAGAAAGTGTGGGAGAAGTAAAAAAGAAGGTGAAGAGCATGGAAGTAGTGAAACATAAATATCTGACAAAATATAAAAATACTTAACATAGTCAATATTTCCGTAACTCAGAACGCCTTAAAAAAAATATTAATTCCTGCTATTCCATTTGATTGGGCTAAACCTCTATGCCTTTATTGTCTCCCCCACCTCCCCCAATACATTCTACATTATTCTTAGTTGTTTTCCTTCATGTAGAATTAACCTACAAGGAAAGAAAGGGTTTATTTTCATTCCGATATTTCTGTCCCATTGACTTGCATTGGTTTCCGGTATCGGAATCGGCGATATCCGATACTTTTTCGGTATTGGTCCAATCCAATCCGATCCGATATTTCCCGATATCGGAAGGTATCGCTCAACACTATTTACTATATTTATAAACTATAACAAAATATGTAGTATCAAACAGCACGGTTTTACCAGCACTTATTGTACATGGAGTATAATTTCTCTTTTTATATCAGTTGTTGGAAGTTATGTTCTCTAAAAAAATAAGTAAATTTATAAATACAATATAAACTGATTTTTCTATCCTCTATAATCTTGACTTCCAGAATTTGCTTTCACATGGGATTTACTATAATTCTATAATTACATATTTAAAAGCAAATAAGGTAATGACAGTATGCATGGCTACTCTTCATAACCTTTCAATTTTCTAAAAACGCAAACATAACACTCCTCAATTATTTTTTACCATTGGCAATGCAGACTTTAATGTCACGGAGCTCAAATTTAATATAAAAATTTACCAGCAAAGCTAAATAGTCATTTGTTAGTATTCTCTTTGTAAGCCATGCAACATTAACCGCTGAATCAATGAGAAGAGCGTACAGAAATAATATTGCTGTCTTGCTTCGTTTCCACATCACCAGGATAACTCTCGTTATGGCGAGCGAGGCAACATGTTAATTAATTTAAGATCTTATCAGCAAACAAGACCCTCCAGCGATTATTTCTTCCTAGGTAAACATATTTTTTCGTACCAATTACGTTTTGTAACAAATCGTCTCTCCCACGGTGAATGCCACATGTGGTTATATATTTTCGGCATGTGCCCTCACAACTCTAATGTCGGAATTAATATAATGTAAACATGTATTAGCCTTTTTATGTTCTCCAAGGAAGACCATGTGAGTTATCCCAAATGTATGAGCCGCACAAAAGGATTTATTTCTTTCTGTAGCAAGTTTGGGACTTTTGTAGCGATAGATTCATTTGTATTAAGCATCTGTGTATTGCATAAATCCCCACAGTAATTAGTGGAAACTGCAGAGGACATTCTTCACCTTTCTTGCACAATTAATAAATGCTTTGTTCATTTGAGCATAATGTTTGCCTTTTGTAATTAAAACAAAATGATTACTGGAGAACTACCTTAGTATTTCTTTTATACTTATGCAATTTGTTGATTTTCGCTGCGGAGTTGGATCTTCTTTTCCCGGCTGTCACGTGGTGAATCATTTAACGACAGCAAGGATGTAGCAGACTGTAAAATGAGATTGTGTTGGCAGATGGTGCTAAGAACATGGTAGACTGAGCATGCTTGCACATAAGGGCAGACTTTTTGAATTGCGCACACATAGGATGAGAGGTGGGGCACATGATGGCTAAGTCAGGGCGTAAAATTTATAGTTTATATTAAAGTTTGGGGAATCGGTTTCAATATATTATCTGGATATAATTCATATTATGATGAGCAAAAACTATAACGTCCCAAGAGTTCTCTGCTGTTCTTATGCAACAATTCATCCAAACAGCAGCTTTACCAGACTAACTGTATACATTATACAATAGAACTGTTAGACCTGATGAGGCTGGTGTACTGACTTTGAAAATCCTTTTCAGTTTTCAGAATGGCTGTATAATCCTGTATTGAAAGTTTCAACTCAGTCTTCGCCCATCTAGCTTGATTGACAGTGAGGCTATGTTCACACATCATGTTTTTTTCAGCGTTTTTTTTCTGCAGAAAAACCTAATCTCTTGCCAGGATTTTTGTTGCTGTTTTCTTGCTTTTCTGGTGGGCCTTTTTTCAGCGTTTTTTTCACTGTCCTTTTGTCTCTGTTATGCATGTACATAAAGGTCAGTGAAAAAAAAATCTCATTCTGGTTTAGGCACAAAAAACGCTGAAAAAACGCTGAAAACTTGACAACTGCATTTTTGGTGCATTTTTTCAGCTTTTTTTCACCACCCATTACTTCCAATGGGTGAAAAAACGCTGAAAGAAGTGACACGCTCTATTTTGTAAAAAAACATGCGCAGTAATAAAACCTGAACAAAAAAAACCATGATGCGTGCATGAGATTTCTGGAATCTCATAGACTTTGCTGGTTCTGCAAAACACAGCTGAAAATTTGCATAAAAAAACGCATCAAAAAATGCTGAAAAAGCCATGATGTGTGAACATAGCCTGACTCTTCCCTTCTGCTGCAGAAATTTCAGACTGCTCAGTACAAGCTGTCGCTGTCAGTCAGGCATAGAAGACTGAATATACCTGGACTCATGAGCTCTCTTATTCTTTAGCTATTCTGATTTTAAGACTATATAGTCTCGCTGAGAGAATTGTACCGATTACGGCAATGGCACTTCGATCAAGCGCTGATCCGAGTATCAGTATATTGTGATCCTATTCTCTATCAGAATCATAGCACAGGTGCAGGGAAGATGGAGAACAAATTTTCTCCATCTTCTCTATTCTATGAGTCCGTGGAAATCAGACTGCACTCAGTTGTCATCCGAGTTCAGTCCGATGATTTCCATGCACCCATAGACTTGAATGGGTGAGTGGCATCCGATTTGGGGAGCAATTGGCAGCGTTTTTTCTCTCATGCCGAATCGGTATGACAAAAAAAATTGCAGATCAGCACTGCACCATAGAATAACATTGGTCCGATTACTATCAGATAAAACATCAGATAGCACTCATCCGATGTATACATTTGTGTGAGAGAGCCCTTATATTGAGATTATACAGCTATTCTGATGTGGAATTTAAGTAAGTACACCAGCCTCATCAGGTATAAGCGATCTATTTAATAATGTATGCAGTTTGTATTTTTAAATTTGGTGACAGACTCGCTTGAATGAAAATTTCAGGGAAAAAATAAATAAGTTTCCCATTGTTATTATTCATTAGGAAGGTTTTTTTAAGCATAATTGCTAAGTATGAGACCCCATTGCTTCATTAACTTCTCTGCAACAGTCAATATGAGGTGTGGTAGATCGGCTCACTCGGCTGCACGTAGAGGTAGACACAGGAACGCCGTCTCTTTAACCCCTTAACGATTGCCGATACGCATTAAAACGGCGGCCGTTAAGGGGCCTTATTCCCTCATTGCTGTTTTAAAATGGCAATCCGGAAAAAGGTTGTAGCGCCCCCCCAGAGTCAGAAATTCTCCATGGTCTCAGCTACCTGTGGTAGCTGAGACCATAAAGAACATGATCAGGGCTGTTTTTTCTGGTCCCCGATCACGTGATCGCCGTTATTCAATGAATATCGGTGATCACGAAAAAAAAAAAGTATGCCCCCGGTTACAATGATTACCCTCTCCTCTGATATGGTATACATGTCAGAGGAGAGAAAAATGATGCCCCTCGAGCCTACCTGGTACCTCCACTGTCCCCCAGATCTCTTGATTCGTCCCCTGGCCCTCAGTCATCTTCCTGTAAAAAAAAATTGTGGGAGCATGCTCAGTGCGCCTGCCGAGATCAGCCTGCCGGAACCTGGCAACAATAGGGAATTTTTCCTAATGGTTCCTTTTGATCACTGTTATAAACCCTATCACAGTGATTAAAAGCAAAAAAATATTAAATCAAATCCCCCATTGACACCCCCTTAGTTAGATAAAAATTATAAAATAAGCATTTTTTTTCCATTTTTTGCTGTTATGGTTAGGGTTAGGATTAGGGTTGTGTTATGGTTAGGGTTAGGATTAGGGTTGTGCTAGGGTTAGGGTTGTGTTAGGGTTGGGGTTAGGGTTGTGTTAGGGTTGGGGTTAGGGTTGTGTTGGGGTTAGGTTAGGGTTAGGATTAGGGTTGTGTTAGGGTTAGGCGTGTGTTAGCGTTGGGGTTAGGGTTGTGTTGGGGTTTGGGTTAGAGTTGTGTTAGGGTTGGAGTTAAGGTTGTGTTGAGGTTGGGATTTTTTCAAAACTAAAGAAAAAAAATGATGACAATATGATGACTAGTGTTGAGCACAACTGCTCTCTACTTGATTTTGCATTGGGCGCTCACCGAGTATCGCGGTATACACCGGGTATTGCTGCTCCTATACAGCCAGAAAAAACACGCTGGGATTGCCTTCCATACACAGGCAATCCCCACATGTTTTTTTTTGCGTGTCTAACAGCCGCAAAACATGCAGGGCGGGGACTCGAGCATCTCATTCGAACACCCACGATACTCAGTGCATACCCAACCAACCAATGCAAACTCAAGTAGTGAGCACTTGCACTGAACACTAATGACAACATATTCAATATGACGACCTAGTGTTATCAAATTCTGTGTCGTACCTCTGGGTTCAAAATGCTCACTATACCACTTGATAAAATCCTTGAGGGGTGTAGTTTCCAAAATGGGTTCACATGTGATGGGTTTCCACTGTTTAGATGCATCAGGGGCTCCCCAAATGCAACATGGTGTTAGCTATCGATTCCAGCCAATTTTGCATTCAAAAAGTCACGCAGTGCTCTTTCCCTTCTGAGCCCTTCTGTGTGCCCAAACAGTGGTTTTTATCCACTTATTGGGTATCGGCGTACTCAGGAGACATTGCACAACAATTTTTGGGTCCATTTTTTCCTTTTACCCTTGTGAAAATAAAAAAATTAGGGCTAAAAGATCACTTTTGTGGAAAAAGTTTGATTCTTTATTTTCACGGCTCTACGTTACAAACTTCTGTGAAGCACCTGGGGGTTCAAGATGCTCACCACACAGCTAGATAAGTTCCTTGAGGGGTCTAGTTTCCAAAACAGGGTCACTTGTGTGGGGGGTTTCCACTGTTTAGGCACATCAGGGGCTCTCCAAATGCGACATGGCGTCGGACAGGTGAGGATGAGGTTGCTTTATTATTTTACCTTTATTACAGGTGATCATTGGCTTTGGAGATTAGCTGTAAGGTGGGTATATGGTGTTTTTTTATTTTCTATTTTTTGCATGGGCGGAGAACATCGGGGACAAGTTGCAGGTGAGTATAATGTGTTTTATTTTTATTTTAATATTTTTTATTAATTTGAACATTTTTTTTTTACTTTCAGTAGAGCACAGGCGCCGGCGGATGGGAGACTACTGCTCCTATCCAACGGCGCCTGCGCTCGCTGTTTCCTATGGCAGTAGGTGCCGGCTGATGGTGGTAGTAGTAGATGCCACAGCACTCTGACTGCGGTAATGCTATTACTGTCGATCAGAGCTTGTGTTTCCTGCACTGTCACGCAAATGACAGCGCGGAAACCAGGTAAATTTGGCTCCCCCATTCACATGAATGGTTTTCGTGTTCGGGTTTGGGGTTCGGGTACTGTTCTAGTACCCGAACCCAAACTTTTAATAAAGTGTTCGGTGTTCAGCTCAATTAGCCAAACCCGAACAGTCACAGGTTCGCCCATCACTACTCATGTTCAGACTGCCTTTTTATCAGGTGGAAAAAGAGAAGTTCCATGCAGGGGCGTAACTGTCCCAGGACCCATCACTCTGCCCTTCTGTCACTTTTGCTTTCTTTACTCTGGATCTTGCTATCCACTGACTCAGTCTCCACTCACGTCAGGGTCACCCACGTCATGTGGCTCTGCTGACTAGTCAGACCTCACGTCTGCTTCTGTTGAACACTGTACCCTATCTGACTTCCTGAAAGGAAATTGTCTCTGTCCCTGCACTTTTGTCCCTTCCACTCTGGGCTAGTCCAAAATATTAACTCTAACTCTACCTATTGTCGGGCAGAACACAACATTGTCACTATAACACATGTCACAATACACATTACACATCAAAATACTTTTGCAGCAATACACGTGTCTTCAAGGGGGAACATGGCCAATATGTCCATCTCCTTACATATAACCCTGCCCACACCACTGTCAGTTTTCTGTGTACCCTGTGCATAGCCAGAAGGTTGCCAATCAGTGGTGTGGGTGTGGTCAGAGTACATGACAGCAGGTTTATTAGTCCTCTGGTGATTATCTCCTACTGATAACTATGTGATCAAAACTCCTACTGATAACTCTGTGATCAAAACTACAGCAAGAAGCCAAGTAAGTGACACATAGCTGGAATCAAGGTATCTGTCTCCACAAAATGCTGCTCTCAGATTAGGTAGCAAAATGCTGGTATCAGATTCCCTTTAAAACAGCAAGGTTTTCATATATCAAATACAGCGTGTTGGTAAAATGCTGTTGGCCTAATGCACTGTATTTGGATACACAGCAATGCTGTTATAGCTGTTTGGCAAAGATCCCATATTAAGGAATATTCAGCAACTAATTTGGCAGACTCGATGAATATAATAATTCAGAGTATTGAGTTTTGCAGCATTGCTAGATTTGCTAAACCTATACCAGCATAGAAGGGTTATCGATACTAGTCACAATGATATTTGTTTTCATCTAGATCCATCGATTTCATTGTCCATTCACTATGTATTTTCATCAATTTAAATGAAACTGACACAAATTTCAATATTCTGAATGTAGAAAGGATGAAATGTTAAACCACTAGAGGCAGTTTCCATGCTGATGAGATAACCTGGTGAATATATACTCATCATCCAAACAGATTCTAAAACCAGGACATTTAAGTGTTTGTGATTGTGATGTGAAAGCTTATTTTCCTTGTTTTTGCACAATTCAGGTGTATAATCTTCTGTATACACAGCTCTTATGCCGACCTATGTGTCTTTATACACAGAGTTTGTTTGTAGTATGTAATCTGATTATCTTACTTTATTACTTTTATTATTATTATTATTATTATTATTATTATTATTAACGGCCTTCAGCTCGATCTCGAGCCATGGCAAATTGATGGATGAACACTTTGTAGTAAGATCGATCTTGTGCAAGTCTAGATAGGTCCACTAGAGTCTTCTTCACCCGTTACCTTGATTGGATCAAACCATCGAGTTGCTGGACTTCCTCTTCATCTGATTCCATCTATTCTTCCGACCATGATGTCCTTCTCCAGTGATTGCTCTCTTCGTATGATGGGTCCAAAGGAGGCAAGTCATAGCTTGGTGATCCTTGCTCCGAGTGACATGTCTGGCTTGATTTGTTCCAAAATTGATTTGTTTGTGACGCGCCCCCTGGGCCATGTTGTTAGGGGATACCCGGAGCCGGATCAGATGGGGGTTGTAGTCTCCGAGTGGCTGTGACCCGGTCCGTGCCCAGGGTGTCAAACTCAGTGTGCGGCAGTCCTTGCAGATGTTCTTAGTGTCGACTACGCCACCCATTGATTTGCGGTCAAAAGGCCGCCGCTGCAGGATGGTCCGCTGAGGCTGGTGGTGTGTGTGCAGCTGTGGTAGTATAACCCCCAACGGGAGGGGTATAGCCTCAGGGGGTCAGACGTGGAGGATGGTGGTTGTGAAGGTGCAGCAAGGAGACTCAGAGGCATGAAATGCAGTTTCAGGGTTTTTACTCACTGGTGTTGCTCGGGTCACTCTGTACAGCAGTGACCACCCAAGCCGTGCTGCGTCCACCAGGTGCGGGACTCGGTCAACTCCCGGGCAATTCTGGAGCGTGGTCCTGAGCTCCCTTCTGACTCTCCCTTCCTCTGGCCGTTCCCACCAGGGATCCACTTTTGGCCGGCTCCCTCGGGTCTCTTGGTGGTCAAGCCTCCTCTGGGCTCCCTGACCCTATGCTCGGTGTGCCTTTCTAGTGGATTTGGTGAGGGTCGTGGCAGATCCTGCCCACAACCTCCGGTTCCTGGCTAAGGTGTGCTTTGGCCTCTGCCAGCTTGGGTTCCGGTACCCTTGTTCGCCAACCCTTCACCCTTCTGTCTGTATTCTGGGGTCTTGGGGTTCTTTCTTCTTTCCTCTCTGGGTCCTTCTCACTCCTCTCTCTCTCAGCAGGCTCTGTTCTGGAGCTGGGCCCAGCCGGAGCCACAGCTCCCTGTCAGCCCTCCTGGCTGAGCTCCTCTGCTCTGCTCCTCAGGCTAAACTCTCACTGACTGACTCTGTTCTAAGATGGTGCCCACCTTATATACTCCCTCTATGTGTGAGCTCAGGTGACCAGCAGCCAATGAGCTCCTATCTTTACCCAGACTACTCCCCCTATCTGCCCCTACACTACTGGGATGTTCCACCCCCCTCCCACTCCAGCCAGGGACAGACGCTGTCGTACCTGCACATAAACTGGTGGGAGTACCGTTGATCTGTCCCCCGGAAATGGGATGTATGTAGTGCATGCAGCCTACTAGCTCAGTTCCACACTCCATCCTTACCCGGGAGTGGAATACCACACCTCTGGCTTGAGGTGTAATACCCCTGTAGCAGCCGAGTCCTCAGGGTGCTACATTCCCCCCTGGTAAATCACAGCACGTCCTCGGGCTGTAAAAGAATAAAAACATCCACAAACATACAAAATTTTTGCAAAAACATCATAAACATATAAAACACTATATATATCATAAAACTTTTCATATAAAACATTCTTGTTCCTCCGGCCACGATGCAACTTGTGACCGGGTAAAGTGCAACAGTCTCTTGTAGTAAAAACAACAGTTTCCTATAAAACCGGTAGGGGGCGCCTTAGGAAGCGCAACTATATACAAGGGAATATGGCCACTCTCAGTCCTCGGCCAGTGGGATTAGGGATGGCTGCTCACAGTCCTCAGCCTGTGGGGAGATGGGACACACTGTAAAAGTTCACTGGTCCAAACGGGGACTATAATGGTAACAGATATTGTACCTTCATGGGTAACTATTTACAGTGCTCCTACTGTACATCAGTGGCGACGTCCTCCTGCGGGGTCCCACTCAAACTGCGCCTCCTCTAACGAGAGCGGGGTCATCTTGACGGGCGCCGGAGCCGGGATCAGGGGCTCATCCAGGGGCCTTTCTTTCCGGAGTCGGGGATGGTAATACTCCGGTGGCCACACAAAGGGCTGCCCATCCGGGCATGTGTGCTGGGCAAATAGGTCTTCACCCAGGTGTGGCGCTGTGGACGTTGAGGGCGCTGTTGTGGTGGCGGCGCCCGGGTTCACCAGGCCTTGCGACCAGGCCTGGGGCACCCTGAATGTAAAGGGCACCGTGAAGACGGCGGCGCCCGGGGTTACTCGGCCTTGCGACCAGGCCGGTGGCGTCTCCTGCTTGGCCGCGCTCAGGGTTGAGGCGCGTGACGTCACAGGGGGCGTGGTCGCGGCTCTTGCTTGGGGCCTAGTCTGGAGCGGTAGCGGTGCGGCAACGGGCACGATCGGTGGGATTTCGGGCTCTGCGACGGGGAGCGGGGGTAGACTTACGGTGGCTGGGCTTGGGGTAGTGACGTCCCCTTTACTTGCCTCCGTCTCTTCAGCTCCCTCTGCGGCGTTGTCTCCGGCCTCCGTCCCTTCTGCATCCTCTTCAGGGGCAGGCGTGCTCCTCGTTGCGGGTGGTGTGCTCCGCTGGCGGGTTCCAGCCTGCTGGGCCATCTCCCTGCTCCATGCGGCCAGTACGTCCCGCTGCACTCGGGCCATCCTCTGAGCCAAGCCCTCCAGTGCAGTCTGTGCACGCTCCCGGTCTCTGGGGAGCTGCGCCAGGATCTCCACCAGGCCTTCTGGGGTTGTCGCTTGCAACAGGCTCCTGACCACTGGGTCGGTGCTGCCTGCCTCTCCCTCCATCTCCGGGTACGGCTCCTCCAGACTTCTCCAGGCTGCTCCCATCTTCTCTCTTTTGTTCTGTCTACGCCCATACTGAGGGCGGTCCTGGGGCAACTTGGTGATTGTCAGTTCCAGGGGCAGTTCCCTCACGCTGATGGACATATCAATCATCACAGTCTCTGCTGGTGGGGGCGGTTTCCACTTTTGGCGCCATTTCCGATCCTGGCCCACGATGGGAGGTGGCCTCTTGCCATCCTCTGGCACGCCCATAATGGCGTCCGCTCTGCCAAGGCGGGAAATCTTCTCAGATGGCGGGAACCGCTTCCCAGTGGCGGGAAACACTGCAGATGGCGGGAAAAGACTGCAGATGACGGGCAAATGGCGGGAACTGATCCGAGATGGCGTCCGATGGCGGGGACCCTCTGGAATTGGCGGGAGACTTCGTTTTGAGGTAAATGCAAATTTTTCTTCAGGCACGCAGTACCCGGTTGTTGCGGGCACGTGATCCTGCCGACTACGCCAAAGTTGACCCGCCCCCTGGGCCATGTTGTTAGGGGATACCCGGAGCCGGATCAGATGGGGGTTGTAGTCTCCGAGTGGCTGTGACCCGGTCCGTGCCCAGGGTGTCAAACTCAGTGTGCGGCAGTCCTTGCAGATGTTCTTAGTGTCGACTACGCCACCCGTTGATTTGCGGTCAAAAGGCCGCCGCTGCAGGATGGTCCGCTGAGGCTGGTGGTGTGTGTGCAGCTGTGGTAGTATAACCCCCAACGGGAGGGGTATAGCCTCAGGGGGTCAGACGTGGAGGATGGTGGTTGTGAAGGTGCAGCAAGGAGACTCAGAGGCATGAAATGCAGTTTCAGGGTTTTTACTCACTGGTGTTGCTCGGGTCACTCTGTACAGCAGTGACCACCCAAGCCGTGCTGCGTCCACCAGGTGCGGGACTCGGTCAACTCCCGGGCAATTCTGGAGCGTGGTCCTGAGCTCCCTTCTGACTCTCCCTTCCTCTGGCCGTTCCCACCAGGGATCCACTTTTGGCCGGCTCCCTCGGGTCTCTTGGTGGTCAAGCCTCCTCTGGGCTCCCTGACCCTATGCTCGGTGTGCCTTTCTAGTGGATTTGGTGAGGGTCGTGGCAGATCCTGCCCACAACCTCCGGTTCCTGGCTAAGGTGTGCTTTGGCCTCTGCCAGCTTGGGTTCCGGTACCCTTGTTCGCCAACCCTTCACCCTTCTGTCTGTATTCTGGGGTCTTGGGGTTCTTTCTTCTTTCCTCTCTGGGTCCTTCTCACTCCTCTCTCTCTCAGCAGGCTCTGTTCTGGAGCTGGGCCCAGCCGGAGCCACAGCTCCCTGTCAGCCCTCCTGGCTGAGCTCCTCTGCTCTGCTCCTCAGGCTAAACTCTCACTGACTGACTCTGTTCTAAGATGGTGCCCACCTTATATACTCCCTCTATGTGTGAGCTCAGGTGACCAGCACCCAATGAGCTCCTATCTTTACCCAGACTACTCCCCCTATCTGCCCCTACACTACTGGGATGTTCCACCCCCCTCCCACTCCAGCCAGGGACAGACGCTGTCGTACCTGCACATAAACTGGTGGGAGTACCGTTGATCTGTCCCCCGGAAATGGGATGTATGTAGTGCATGCAGCCTACTAGCTCAGTTCCACACTCCATCCTTACCCGGGAGTGGAATACCACACCTCTGGCTTGAGGTGTAATACCCCTGTAGCAGCCGAGTCCTCAGGGTGCTACATTTGTTCTTCTCGCCATCCATGCACTGATATCATCCTCCTCCAGCACTACATTTCAAAGGCATTGCTTCTTCCTCTGTCTTGTTTCTTTATCGTCCAGGTTTCACATCCATATGTTACTAGAGAAAAGACCAGACTTTAGCCATGTCTTCGTCACCAGTGAAATGTTTCTTGATTTGAAGACCTTGTCCAGTGACTTCATTGTTGATTTGCCCACAGCTATTCTTCTATTGACTTCCGGTGTTGTCGCTGCATCTTGAGCTTCCAGTTCGTCACTGTCTATCTCAAATGTGTCCCGGTCGTACCTGTCAGTAGTCAATATCTTTGTCTGTCTTCCTTATCTTTCTTATTAATTTTGCCTCTAGTAATTACTAACCTATAAACTTTAGAAAAAGGGGAGATGTAAGATAAAAATGCTAGACTGGGGAAACCGACTACACACAAGGTTTTTCTGTAATCCGTGGCCGTGGACACACATAGATCTGAATAGAAGCTACATACACAAAATTGTGGAGTATTTTTAATCTAAACTATTTGCAAAGTTGATTTATTTATAAAATTGCACTGGAGCAATAACAAAAAATGTCATGCATTGCTCATGTACGTGCATAGGTCTTCTATAAAGATGCTGCATTTTCAGTTTTGCGAACATAAAGGAAACCAGTCACTTTGGAAAACACAATTTTCCTGCCGATAAAGAGTTAGACTTCAGATAAATAGCATTACAGTGCTGCCTGGCCACCTTACTGACAATGTGGCTACCTGGAGAGAATGAACTTATTTATTTCGGGGAGCATTAAGAGAGGTTTACCCAGAGCAGCTCCAATTACCCCTCGGTATACAGTGAGTAGCGCCTGTAAGTACACACTGCCACTTTGATTAATATCTCGCTCTGCACAGATGTGCTATAGAGCCGACTGTCAATCAATGTGCCAGGGCATGCGTACAGTCACCACTCACAGTATAGTGAGCAGTGCTATGAGCAGTGACTGAAGCCGCTGTGTGCATTCCCCCATAGCAAAAAACTGGTGGCTCCTGGGAGGAAATCAATCACTTTTCTCCCTGTAGCCGCACTTTCAGTAACACAGCTAGACAGCATTGTTGCGCTACTTACCTCCAGATTAACCTTATATCTGAAGGTAAATTGTGTTTACAGAGATGACAGTCTATTTTTAACTGCTTTCTTATATATGACATTTTGGCAAGCATATTGCCGCCACTAGAGGAGGCACAATCAATGTGGATTTTTTAAACTTATATTAAATGGATTATACTATCTAAAAAAATAAGTACAGCAGCAAATGTTATAAAATAACAATAATAAACGACATCTTCTTTCAGTCCAGTGAAGATACTATGGTGGACTTCTGGTCTTTGTTTAAACGCAGCTGGCACTACTGGCATATCCGCTCAATAATGGGAGCTATTTGCCAAGATTATGAAATGCGATGGCTGAGGCCATTGATTGGTGCAGAGATCATATATCAGCCATTTGTAAACAAAAATCAGGAACACAGCATAACCTTCTGCATCGGAAAATGTGGGATTGGAGAGATGTGTATTACTTTGGCTGTTGTTTTTTTTTTTTATTATTATTATTATTATTATAAAATTTGTCATTTTTTTACAATGGTTGGCTAACCCTCCAGGGTCAAAGTACTCTAAGGAAGATTTGATCCACTGAAAATTGGAGCAGTTTGAAATCTAATGCTGATTTGTTCAAAATGACAAATAGCTTCGCCGGTAAACTTGGGAGAAAACACGCCAGAAGATAGGTCAGGAAATAACTTTGTCCTCCAACCTCAATTATTTAAAGCTAACACAGCACATAATTCATTTAGTTTAGAAGACTTCCCTGACACCAGACATTCACCCTCCTTCAATTTGTAATTTAATTCACCCATGGCTTGACATGCCAGGCCACTCTGATTCACTTTATTGCTCCAGCTCTTTGCTGTACATGACCTGCTCCTTGGATCTGACACAGCTCGTTCCCTTGATTCATTTTTTATTCGGCTACTAGGCTATCTTGCTCTCTTTGTATTTTTCTTGTAATTTGTTCTTTTGACTTTTACTTTGGGCATTTCCAATCTTGACAGCTGTTATCTTTAAGCTGAGCTATACTGTAATACTATTTTAGTATTGAGGTATTTGAGTAAATATTTAGCTATATAAATTATATCAACATTTTTATCAGAATGCTTTGCTACTAAATCTTGCACAGCCTAAAAGGTTCCCCATTTGCAATTATACCACCCTCCATTCTCATAGGAAAGGTTTCACGAGATTTTGGAGTGTGTCTGTAAAAATTTAAACTAATATGTAAAAGAAAGAAAACAAGCGAAGGAGAAACATCTCACTGCTCCAAAAAGTGAAACTCCTAAGCCTGATCCTGCAGTTAGGTAGAGTTGAGTAGACAAAGTGTGGTATGGGTCTCAGATCATAATTAAAGGGGTATTCTGTCAATAAATTGCTTAAGTTAGTTTTACATGATGAAATTAAGCAAGTATGCAGTTGACTTGCTTTTTCTAAACTTAAACCATGGGCCAGGATCCCTGTTAGTATAAGTGCAATATTTACAGTAGATGCAAATTCACACTGCGGACAATAACAGACAAAACCCTTAATAAAAATGCATTGTTTTTATTCAAGGTTTTTACTTACCTTTTTATCTGCTTTCATTATCCTGCTGTCAGAGGGTTTTTTTTTTATCTCGCTTAGTTTACAGCTCATTGTCAATAAGACCCACCAAAATTGCTGGCTAAGTATGTGCAGCAGTTACACTCCAGGAGAAGAATAAACTCCTGAAATACCAGCCACCTCTCTCCAGCCAATTGATTTGTATGCTGCAGTTAGCTGCTCCCCTCCCCATCCCTCTCAGCTCCTGACCAAGCTGCTGTTATCAGTCATGCAAAATCACCAGTTCAATTTGATCACAAATGGCAGATTCCAGAGCAGATCTTCTAATTACGGCTCTCACTTTCCTGAACTATGTGCTTGTTTAAAGACCCTGTTACCTCTATATGTAAATATAGTGATAACTGCATATTTCAGAGCAATTGCTGACTGATAATGTGTAAAATTAGCAGGTGAAGCTACGACCCAGAACTGTCACTCAAGGAGGAGTGTTCTCCCCCACAGCAACCAGGAAGTAAGGAGACTGCAGAGCTATGAGCTGCTCAAGACAGAACTTTAGAATCACCCTTTAAGTATTTCATAGAAGCAGAATAATTGACTCAGCAAAATTGTCTCATGTAAATGGACCTTAGAGGGAATCTGTCAGCAGGTATTTGCTATGTAAACTGAAGACTGCATGAGGTAGGGGTTAAGACACTGAACTCAACAACTTGTCACATGTCCGGCTGTGTGGTGCACTTAGACTGAAGCTTTAATCAACTTGTGATTAAAATAGGTATGTACACTGAGGTGGGGTTAGCTTTCTCAGCTCTGCTGCATTGCTAAATCTAAAAACGTTGATTGTATCAGAACGACTGCACCCAGTAAACTTAGTGATACATCATTGGATTCAGCTTTGCTTTACCCACATTATGCTGCTCACAGATGAGGTAGCAAAAACCTGCTGACAGATTCCCTTTAAAATACAGACATGCAATTGATAAAAGTACATTAAATCAGTTTTATAATTCAAACTATTTAAATGTTAAGTTTCAAAATGCAAAATTCCTTGCATTATCAATGTTTTACAAACCAATCCCTGTATATTCTTAACTTGCAAACTGTTTTGATGCCATAAATCCTTTGTTCTCTAGTATCACCCCCATGCATGTCACAAAAAAAGTTTACATACTCTAGAAAGAAACACTTTTTTCTATTCAAAATTCTAATCTTTAACCTGCAAGAGGTGCATCTCACATGTTGTAAAGAACAAGCAATATGCTCCAGTACATAAAACATGGTATTACAATTAAGGTATGAATATATTTGGAAAAACGACTGAGTGTGAATAGACATAATGAGGGCAATTCAACAAAGCTTTTTTGCCAGATTTCTGCAAAAAAAAAAAAAAAAAAGCTTTGAAAAGTCACATTTTTTGGCGCAACCACAAGGTTGTTCAAAAAAATGTGAATTTTGGCATTCTCACTCCATACTTGCCGCAGCTCAAACAAAAAGGGTGGAGCTGGGGTGGGACAGGGTGTGATGGAGCGTGGCAACCCCTGTTCATCAAATTCATGGTGAGAAGCGGCGTTTGCTATGCAACAAAGCTCACCCTTACGTGACTTGCCTAAATAAAAAGACATGAACCTCTTAATGAATCAGGAACGTTTTCTTTAACACGCTCCCTCATCATGACTGTGTACAGCCAACCCGGGTCCACCCCTTTTAAAATGCCCCTCCCATCTTCAAGCACTCACCTTCGCCCACCAAATAAAAACACTGCACCTGTATTTCTTTTGGATAAATTTGGCCACAGCGGCCATTTTATTAACAAACAACATTAACATTTTAACAGTGTTATAAAATAAATAAGAAGGGAGGGTTCTTGGAGTTAAAAATAGATCTGGCATAAATTAAACTAAACTCGAACCGTCATGTTACCCTCAGCCGTCCATCACCAGCTCAAGGGCACCAAAAGCACCCAGGGTAAAACCCCGTCCAGAGCCCAAAACCAAATGCCAGATCACCCCACTCCAATTAACAAACTGCCTGTAATTTTACCAAATTCTTTCCACCGACACTTCTGTACCAAGAACCCCACCCCCCGCCAAACACGAACAGCCCTGACAACCTCAGGCTCGTGAGTGCCCCAACACTGCCAAAGCCCTCTCAATACCCTCCTGTATAGCCAATGCCCACAAATCGATACCAATGGCATATTCAGGTGCACGCTGTAGAATCCTCCTGTTTGCTTTTTCCCATCTTGTGTTTTGCGGTCAAGTGACCATCTGCCTTTATATTCCAGCTTCGCCTTTTTGTCTTTGCTGGACTTCAGTGTTGTTTGACTGTTTTGCTAGCCAGGTGCTTTGGTGCCTATCTCTCAGTTCGTTTGGTCCTTTGGGACCTCTAGTACCTTTTTGTCAGTTTTTCTTCGTTCAGACTACCCTAGGACTAAGGCGGGTCTGTTTGCTAGGAACAGGCAGTCCGCTACATCGTAGGGATTCAGCTTAGTCTTACTGTAGGGAAAGCTTTCCCCTTGTTTCCTTAGTTCTTGTTGCAGATCATAACACACGCCATCCTTTAACCAAAAATTTCCAATTTTCTCAAATTTCTCAAGTTCAAAGTGTCGAACACTCACTCCCCCGTTCCTGGACACAAAACTTGATATGGCTCTATTCAACTTCACTTGCACCCTATTAATCCCCTTCAATGATCTAGCCTCCCTCCATTTTTGCCTTGGCACAATGTCAGACCAAACCGTCAACACCTCAGGAAAGGATGTCCACAACCTTAAAAAATCAAAACGAATGTCCCTAATCAATTCCCTAACCGGGCGAGCCCCCAGATCGTTCCCACCCATATGCACCACCAAAATATCCGGTGTTCTGTCCAAACGGGCTGCCTTATGAAATTCAGGAAGCACTCTTCTCCATACCATCCCTCTAAAACCCAGCCACCGAACCACCACTTGCTCTCTGCTAAATCCCAATTGCCTACCGTCTGGCCTCACGTCCACCCGCAGCGCCCCCCAGTGGATGAAGGAGTGTCACAGAATCCATGCTAACAACGGAACGCCACCTGCAACAAACAACCGCGAGGTATTCAACACTTATCAAGAGAAAACAAATCCAGCCCCCTTACCTAATGCTGTACATAAGACAAATAATGATCAGAATTCCACCTCCCGATATGTTTTATCACCTCCTTGCCTAAGCCCAAACCATCCGCTTCTGACGCTGCACCAATTCTGAAAGAATGTGACCCGTACACCTTAGGGGAGAGGCCCAACTCCCTAATTCCTTTTTTAAATACTGCTATAAATTGAAAACGTGACAAAAACGCCCCATTTTCATGGCACAAAAGGGGACCCACTCGCCCAAACCAAACCTGCCAGTATGCCATTAAACATTTTTTTGGGCACATTAAAGCCCTATTTACCTCACCCAATACTACCCGCCTGCCTCTGCCCACTTGATCTGTCTTCCCACGTCAGATCCAAAATTCAATGCCCCTGGCCCAACAGCTCACGTCCTCTGCAAACAAACCCCCAAACATATCCCTGCTCGGTGCCACCAATTCGCCTAATCTCAGCGCACCAAAAAACGCCAATGAAAAAGCTAACCTATACAGTGTAGCTTCAAAAACTGAACAGCATATCCTATCCAACACTAAACCCAACCTTTCCAAAATGCTAAAAGACACCGGTCTTCATTTATCTAACATCTTACCTCCTCTCTTAAAGCCCCTAAGTGCTTGCTTCACTTAAAAGGACTTTGTAACATCTTTTACCCCCTGTAATTTAAAACCGAACGCAAGTCCTGCAGCGAATTTGCCAACTTTTGACACCGACTACCCAATCTCTGCTGCCCTACTGACAAGAAACAACACCGCCATCTCTCTATCACCGTCATTCTCCACCAAGCCCCACTGCAGTATCCAACTTTGCCATACTCGCCACGATGCCTCGTATGATGACCAGGTCTGCCTTGTAATGGACTCCTGAATTAACAGTCCTACTCTTCCATAACCAGCTGCCACAGAAGTGAAGGGCATTCCTGTCCCACATCCTCTGCCTCTGGTGCTAGCGCCCGGAAACGATCCCACTGGAAATGAGACAAGGCATCTGCGATGGAATTTTGTACACCTGGAACATGGACTGCCGTAATCCAAGCATTCAAATTGAGACAACAGAGAACTAGTTCCCTCAGCAGCCTAATCACAGGAGGAGAAGAGGCCGACAAACTGTTAATTACAGACACAACTCCCATATTATCGCAATGAAACCGTATTCTCCTGTTCGCAAAACACTCCCCCCAAATTGAAACCGCAATAACAACAGGAAACAATTCCAAAAACGCCAGGTTCCTTGTAAAACCCCTCTCCTTCCACAAACTCGGCCATACTCTAACACTCCAATGCCCCTTCCAGTAGGCCCCGTAACCAACACCTCCCGCAGCATCTGTAAAAATCTCACAATCAAAACTGCTCAAAAACTCATGCTGAATTAATGACCTGCTGTTATAATTTTCCAAAAACAACTTCCAAACCTTCAAATCCTCCTTGTGGTCCTTATTTAAAAAAATGAAATGATGCGGCGCACGCGCTCCTGCTGTCGCACCTGACGACCTGCGACAAAATATTCTGCCCATCGGCATGATCCTGCATGCAAAATTCAAACGACCTAACAGTGATTGCAACTCTTTCAGCATCACCTTATGCAACCTCTGACTCTATCCACTTCTTGCTTGAGCAGACTCAATTTATCATCAGGCAACCGACACTCCATCCTCTCTGAGTCAATTAATATGCCCAAAAAACTTAAAATGGTGCAAGGCCCTTCTGTTTTTACTTGCGAAAATGGCACGCCAAAATGCTCCGCTACCCACACCATAGTTCCTAACAAATTCCTACACAGCAACGATTGCGGAGGACCGATAAACAAAATGTTATCCAAATAATGAATGACCGACTGAACTGATGCCAAGTCCCTCACCACCCATTCCAAAAAGGCACTAAACATTTCAAACAAGGAACACGAAATTGCGCAACCCATTGGCAAACACCTATCCACGTAATATTTCCCTTTCCAGAAACAACCTAACAACGGGATGCTATCCGGGTGGACTGGCAGCAACCTAAAAGCCGACTCGATATCAGTCTTAGCTAGCAACGATCCTGGCCCGTATCTCCGAACCCATTACACCGCCGCATCAAATGATGTATACTCAACCGAACACAGTTCTTGCGCAATGCCATCATTCACAGAAAGCCCCTTCGGGTACGACGAATGCTGAATCAAACGAAATTTATTCAGCTCTTTCTTGGGCACAACCCCCAATGGAGAAATAATCACCTCGCTACTCGGTAAGTTCTGAAACGGTCCGGCCATCTTACCCAACTCAACCTCTTTTGCCAACTTCACACTAACCACTTCCGGATGAAGGGAAGCCGACATCAAATTCTTAATAGAAAAGGGGACCTCGTGACCAGGTGGAGGAATACTAAAACCTTCCAAAAAGCCATCTGAAATAACCTTAGCCTTCAACTGATCCGGATATCTACTTAGAAAGGGGGCCATCTCGTGAAGTCTCACAGGAGTCACGTCCTTAACCGGTACCCACTGGCAGCTTTCCCTTACCCTTTTTAAAGCATTTAGATGCCCCGTGTGAACTTCCATTACAATGGGAGCACACATGTTTGAATTTTCAGGAGTTCCCATACTTACATTGGCCATCATTAAATTGCCAACAAGTCCCCGTTTCCTTCTTAGTGCTTTGTGCCCCCTGGCTATCTCCCCCGTGTCCTGCTGATTTCTTCCCACTACTGCTGCTCCCGTGAAAGGACTGCCCATACCTTACTGGAGCCATAACCTTTAGCCACAGCCCTATGTCCTTTTGATCCCATTTAATCTCCGGGCAGACTGCCTTCCTCTGCTGGAATTGCTCATCGTATCGCAACCATGTCTGGCCCCCATAAGTATGATGAGCCTCCCCAATAGAATCTAGGTAACAAAATGAACCTGAGCAATTATCAGGAGCTTTTTCTCCAATGACGCTAGCCATTATTGCAAAAGCTTGCAGCCAATTGACAAACGTCTGATGAATCAACCTTTACCCACGCTTCTCTTCCTCCTCTTTTTTACTGTCGTCCTTTTTTCCTTTGTCCAAATTAAACTTTTTCAGAGGGAGCAGGGAGAAAATTTCAACATATTCATCCCGCCAGATTTTTTCCTTAACCTCTTTCTTCAAGTGTGCCCCCAGTGGCCCCTCAAAGCACACATATACCTCCGCTTTGACCCTATCATCAAGTTTTACTGCATCCGCTTTATCCTTTTCTGTCTGCACGGAAATCGATACCCCCGAAGGTGCCCCTTCTACATACACCGCCGACCTTGCCGATTCACTCCCCACCTGCGGCACTACAGGTTGACTAGGTAACCAAGCCCCCACCGGAGATAACCCTGCCTCCCTATCTCCACCACCATCTATTCTTGCCAGAAATTTCGACATGCTCGCTATAGTATTTCCTGAGCCCCACGACGTCTGACCCACGCGTTCCCCTAACATTTACCCCGCTGGGCCCAGCCAACTGCCTATCCCCTGACCCTTCCGCCAACGACCCCGCGGGCGACAAACTATACATAGATCCATACTCAACGAGCTGTGCAGGTGCTGTGTCCCTGCCAGCCGTACGTCCCGAATCCTGTTGATTCCTTGAGTCATCCCGATCCTCTCCGTATTCCGATCCTCCAGACTCGTGCTGCTGCTCAAGGCCCGAGCCCCTGGCCTCATCGTAACCAGGGGGGACCTGAGCAGGTGCTGATGCCTTCGCCAATCGTCTTCCACCCATCACTGCGTCGGTCCTCCCTGCCCCCCGTGGCCCTGCACGACCTCTGGACCAGGACTCCCCAGCCCGGTCCGTGCTGCTCCATGGATAACTGCCAGGTAACTCCGTGCTGCTGCCCGCCGCTCTGCTATCCTGGATCCGGTGACTTGGGCCATGCAGCAGGTCCTCAAACTGCTGCTGCCTGCCCGTAGACACGCTGTGCTGTCCTCCCCTGCTGCTTGGTCTAACAGGCACCCCGACTGGGACATCGCCAGGTGTGCCTGCCATGCTGCTGGTCCCTCTGGCCCCCTTTCTTTGAAAACCCCGCTGCAGCGAACCGCTGCCGGCTCTTATTGCGGGGGACAATGTTATGGTTGCACCGCTTGCTTCCTGTGCGGCCCTGTCACATATCGCTGGCGCAGGAAGTAACGCAGGCCGCACTTCTGAGGCGGCCCCGCCCCCTAGATGATGACTCGGCTGTGGTGCGGGCCTTGCTTCTGGCGCGGCCCGGGCTCTGGTATTGCGGTGCACTTCCGGGGAGGCCTTCACTTCAGTCGCGGACTGCGACCCGCCGGCTGCAGCGCCCGCAGGCCGGCTGAGTGGATTCCTGCTGTAGCGGGCGCGATGGATTCCGCCGCCATGCTCACCTGACGCAGGGTCCCCTGACGGGCTCCGCAGCCTGCGCCTGCTGAGCGCGGACATCTCCGGTGAAAGGCTCTCGGGGGGCGCGTTCTCCTGGCTCTCCTTCCTGACCCTGACGGCAGTTCTTCAGCCCTAGCATTCCCCAGCAATTCAGACAGCTGGGACTCTAACCACCCTCCACGCCTGAATTGAGCTGCGTCTCGCAGCCTGTCAATCAGGGAGTCAACTGTTTCCTTCGCGCCCGGTCAATGTCCACTATTAATGCGTGATTTGGAAATTTTTACTTTTTATGCACTTTCACTACCTTCTCTTATGACTCCCCTGCCGGACTGGCTATTTTCCCGCACTTTCCTTAATATACCCCCCCTTTTCCAATGCCCTCCCCCTTCCACACTTATACCCAATCCTGATCCCTTAGATTTAAAAATTGCACCCTCCTGGCCAATCCCAGTCATGTGGGGCTTTTCCTCTAGCTGTGCTTGCCTCCAGCCCCCTTCTAGAGAATCGCCAGTCTTGATGAAATTTTTACATTATACAATACAGGAATGCAAGGAAAAAATGGCACATATTTGTACCAATTCAATCAAGAGAGAATTTGTGAGACCAGACAACACTAATATTGGCCTCGATAGTATGACTGGTAATTCAGTCTATTTCATAGGTGTTCGATGGGATTGAGGTCAGTGCTCTGTGCAGCCCACTTTATTTCACTGCACTAAACTGGTCACCCCATTCCTTTATGGAGGATGATTTATGCACAGTTATACTGGAACAGAAAAGGCCTATTTTGTATGCAGCATTAACCTTACCTTTCTCTACAAATAGACCTATCCTAAACCTGAAAAACAGCTGCATAAATAACATCACTCCATCTCCATAAAATTCTATGGTAAGCAAAATGCATTCGGTAGTTAGCATTCTCAAGGCATCTTCCAAATCGTAACTCATCCATCAGACTGCCAGTTAGTAGAAAGACTTGTAGAAAAGATGGCATCCTATGTCAGTACAACATTTTTTATAAAATATTGCAGCATTTTTTCAAAAGTACTGCCCTTTTGTCCACAGGTTATGTTTGGTATTATAGCCTAACCCCATTTACTTCAATAGAGCAGTCCTGCAATTCCAATACCATACACTGCAACTGTTTTTAATCCTATGCCCTATCTTCTTTAGGGCATTAAAATAATCAATAAAGCAAGACAGTACATCATATTCAATTTTAGCAGAATCTGCCAAAAATCAAATGCCTTCTGTTAGAAGCGAAATGAACCTGACGGGTTGGATTTTGTGTTCATCAATGATTGTTTCTTGTAATGAAATAACATGTAGTGATTTTGAGTGTGTCCTGAAACAACACATTCGTAGATGAGTGGTGTGAGACCAGCTTTTAAGAAACATTGTTTTTGATACTCCATTGGGAAATGTTTACGCTATATGTGTCTGTATGTTTTGGTTGTGATACAGATTGCAGTTTTTTGAGGAATTTTCTAGCATGTCGTGATTATAATATGTGGATCTTGAGAAGTGAACTTGAACGTGAGAAGTTGGAGTCCCAGAAAAGTGTTTCCCAGAAAGTTAAAACTGGATTCATCTGAACATGTGCACACAGTCCTGAGGTCAATATATGAGAACAGTTTGGGGTAAATTCCATGCAAACACTGCGAAATAAGCGGTGTATAGATGAGTTTTTGTTCTGGCATTTATCCATGGTCATGTTGTAAAATTTTTAAAGTGTCGGATATTGACTTATACTGGAAGAAAGTTTCCACCATTCTGTGAGAGAGCTAATTAGCACAATTTTCTGCCATTGAGACTTTTCTGTAAGACTCTATATTCAGCTGTTGTCTTTAAAGACAACCAGTACATTCCTGACATTGCCTCAAGAGCGTCGCACACAGCCACCTCTACTCTACAACGATGAGGAGCAAACACCCCCAAACAGGCTGTCTGCAGATGGGTTTTAGGCTTGGTCATCAAAGGGTCAGACATTGCCTTTTTAGGGTACTTCTCCTAAGCAGTATCCCTTCTTGGTGGTATTTAAGAAATAGTTCTTTCATTCTTTGAGAGCACTAATTTGCATATTTTGTCTCCATTTGAAGCATTGCCTCTGCTGGTCTTTTTAAGGAGAGCCAATACTTAGGGGTGTAAGGAATGGAGATCTTCCAATTATTGCTTGTTGGCAGACAAAGAGAAAACCTCAACATGGCTAAAGATCCATTTACATTGCAAGATCATGAACAATCGCTTCTGGCAATACTCGTTTCACAATAATCTTTCAGTGTAAACAGGTTAAAGATTACCTGATGAATGAGAAAATCCCTTGAATGTTGGGAGAAATTATCTTTTGTGCTGCAAAAAAAATCATCGTTCTCAGCGGTGCATCTTCCTGTGGAAACAGGACTCGAGCTGCTGAGCACAATGACAGCCTATACGCACTGAACTATCTATTATAGATCATTCAGTGCATGTCAGAAGTGCGGTCTGCATGTATAAACAAGAAATTACACAACTGCCTTGTTTGCTGATCGGTCGTTTAGTGCCGCACATCATCTACTGTAAATGGATGCTAGCAGGAAGTAGCCTTATGTGGAGGAACTTAAAGAAGCACTCCTCCCATCACAATTTTTACCCTCTTAATATATTGCAATCATCATATTATATAGCACTGTGTACTTACACCTGCTCATTTTGCCTTTCTACCCAGGTAATTCTTCTCTTTTCTATTAGGTCTATGACATCACGTGATTAAAAACAGAATAGATGATTCCTTCTAAGCTCTATGTAGAACATGAGGTCAATTTTTCCTGTTTGATTCATAAGTCGCTGCAAAAGTCCCTGGCAGGGTGGAGGAGTGAACAGCTGGGTCCGGGGTTGAAGAGGGGAATGATTTTTGCAGGGAAAAGAGACTTCTTGTTTCTACATAGAGCAGAGAATTGAGAAGAATTAGCTGGGTAGAAAGGCAAAATGAGCAATTGTACGTACACAGTGCTATATAATATGATAACTGGAATATATTAAGGGGATAAAAACTTTGATGGGAGGAGTGCTTCTTTAAAGAGAGCAGAAGTTTGGAGCACAATTGGAGGAGTTTATATGGTAAAACAAATTGTACACAGTTACATTTAGAACAGGATTTTTTGGCATGATGGTAAGTCTATGCTGCAAACTAGAAATAGCTGGCCATAACTACCTGCTGAAGATTGTGTTCTTTTGATTTAATTTCTCTTTTTCCCGCAGATATAATTGTCTGGTATTGTCAAGATATTGGGATGCTGATGAGAGAGGCATTGTTATTAGACTTCTGTGAACAGTTCTATTGTGGATAAATGATCCTAATGCGGGGTACAGTAGTAACTCACAAGCTGTGATGTTTTGCACATGAAAACAACTGTTATTTTCACATATCAAACGAACGCTTTGCAGACTGACACAGTAAATTGTCTTCATTAACATAAGCCATTTCATTTGCATATACCATTTCCTTTTCAATTCTCTTTAAATGTTCAAATTAAGTGCAATTTAAATAATTGAAAATAAAATGTTGTTATATCTAATAAAAGATGCATTAGAAAAAGAAAAGCTTTTAACATGGAATTGATAAACTAAAAGTTCTTAATTACCACTGAAGTGCCATACTTCTTGCTCTTATTAGTAGCCGACTATCCGAGTAATTTTGTTTTTAAGGTTTTTTTTCAGACTAATTAAGCCAAAGAAAATCAGTAATTGCGAAGTACCGTCATGTTTACAACCAAAGACATGGGACAAGTTTTGAAACTTTTTCAGCAGCATAAACTGATAATCCTCTGATATAGCAGATTGCATTCGATTCGCCAAACCATTCATTTTTACCACAGCATATTTGGATTCAGAGCGTCTCATGTCTTAAAACTACTCATCACCACAAATACTACATTAAGCCCCAATTATTTTTCCGATACCAGCCAGTGAATAGATTGTAGAAATGCTGATTAAAATACAAAGTGTATATATTAAATAATTTTTGCAAAAACTATTTTCTAAAAGTTGCCAAAATGCTCCAAACCACAAACATCTTAAAGGGAACCTGATAGCACTTTTGTACATATGAAAGTAGTGGTATTGCTAGGCAGACCCCAGTTCCTTAGTAAAAATGATACCTTTATTGTAGAGATCCTATGTGCCAGTGATGAGAATTGCAGCATTCAAATTATATGCAAATCAGGCCTGATGTACACTGGGGGTGTGTCAATACACCTGGGCTGCTTATTCTAAATGCATTGACATACCCCCAGTGTACGTCCGGCCTAATTTGCATATAACTTCTATGCTACATTTCTCATCAGTTATTGAGCGACAGGGACCTATACAGCCATAACATATCATTAACAAAAAAGTTCTGACAAGTTCCATTTGAATTGATTCTACTTAATTTTCTCCCTTTTTCTTCGTACGTATATTGTATAACTACTGTATATTCATTGGGTAAGAGAACTTGGCTCAGTGGCGTTACAGGACCCCTACTAATGCAGGTCTGTGATAGGAATGAACTACTCATATGGACCAATGGCACGGCTGGGGATCCCCCAAACTCCAGTGCAAACTCTACACCCATTATAGATATGTCCTATTCGTCATCTCAATGCAGAAATCTAAACTATGTCTCCATAGTCATAAAAAGCAATTTCCGCCTGCCAAAGTGATTTCACTACAGATGACAATGCAGTGGGCAGTGCAGTGACACGTCAGCCCACTCCTATGCAAAGGTTTTTTCACATTACAATCATGGCATCCATCGAGACAGTATTTTTAAAGAATAACTACATTTTCTTCTTGATTTTTTTGTATTTAGTACTTGAATTCGCAGCAGATTCGTGGGTCTGGGTCCTGAGACCCCCACCGATCACACAATAGACCTCCGAGAAGTGCAGAGTCCAGCAGACCGGATAGCACAGGCTTTATAGCTTTCTATTAAATCCGTAGACGAGGCTGTCTATCTGCTCAGACAGGAGCTGTGCGCTTCTGTCTGCTGAACTCTGCACTTCTTGGGGGTCTATTATGCGATTGGTGGCCGTCTGGCCACCACAGCCTCTGTAGTTCCATTTGTATGTCCCTGCTGCACTGACGTCAACTATCCATCTTGCATAATGTAGCGCCGGCGTCCCTGCCTCCTGCTAGGCAGGGACGCTGTTCCCCTCACCTCTCCGCTCCGTGCCCGGTGTCTTCCTCCCGCTCTGCTGGCAGCGCGCGCTGCTTCCCTGCCACTGTGCTTAGGGCGCGCGCGCGCGCGCTCCCCCTCTCTTAAAGGGGCCGAACGCGCCATCCTAAGGAGTCCCCGGCCAATGGCCGGAGGACCTCACCATATATAAGGCACCTCCTCCAAAATGGAGGTGCCCGAGCAATGTTGTTGCATAGTCTATCACTCTGCTTCAGCCCTCAGGTCCCGTTACCAGTTACCTGCCAGTTACCTGCCAGATTCCTGCTTGATACCTGCCTGATACTTGTCTATCTACGTGCATTCCTGCGGTCCGACAGTCTGCCTACCAGCCCTGCCAGTCTGTCTATGGATCTGACTGCCCGCTCACCTGGGAGCGCTCATCTTCTACCTGCCTGCTAGCCTACCTGGAGGCTCTGCCGTCACGTGCTGTGACCACCTGCCTGTCCAGAGACTCTTACCCGCTCACCTGGGAGCGTCCGCCTGCTACCTGCCTGCTAGCCTACCTGGAGGCTCTGCCGTCACGTGCTGTGACCACCTGTCTGTCCAGAGACTCTTACCCGCTCACCTGAGAGCGTCCGCCTGCTACCTGCCTGCTAGCCTACCTGGAGGCTCTGTCGTCACGCGCTGTGACCACCTGCCCGTCCAGAGACTCTTACCCGCTCACCTGGGAGCGTCCGCCTGCTACCTGCCTGCTAGCCTACCTGGAGGCTCTGCCGTCACCTGCTGTGACCACCTGCCTGTCCAGAGACTCTTGCCCGCTCACCTGGGAGCGTCCACCTGCTACCTGCCTGCTAGTCTACCTGGAGACTTAGCCATCACTTGCTGTGACCACCTGCCTGTCCAGAGACTCTTGCCCGCTCACCTGGGAGCGTCCACCTGCTACCCGCCTGCTAGCCTATCTGGAGGCTTCGCCGTCACTTGCCGTGACCACCCGCCTGTCAAGAGACTGTTCCCGTCACTTGCCGTGACTACCTGCCCGCCTACCCTGGGAGCCACCCGCTTCCTTACAAGGACTGCCCCTTTGTATCGTAGCTCAGAGGTTCCACTTCCCAGACACGTTACACATAACCTGCGAGGATCCACATTGGCACCTGAATTCTAAAAGTATCCTTAAATTTCTTTTTTTTTGCTTTGTTTTTAAAAATACTTGGTGGATTCTGAGATCATAATGTGAAGAGCCACTAAACAGTTAATTATCGGATAACCTTGACACTGGTGGCAAATATGGCTAAGTGTTATTTTCGCTTTGTGAGTGTCCTGCTGTCCATCACATGCATGGATCTCAGACCCACTGTACCACGGGGCCGGGATTACCTAGGAGGGGCGTAGCTTTGCAGCTACCTGGTTTTCGCTAGAGCTCCTGATGGTGGAGTTAGGCTTGAGCTACAGGTAGCCGGCAGGTGCCACTCCTAGGCAGTCCCAAGTACTGCAGCTGCTGACCCTAAAGGGGCAGGAGAGCAGTCACGGACTCTGAGTCACAGGCAGGACTGGATTCAGAACCTGTTCAGACAGTACAATTCAGAATCAAGGTTTAAATACCACAGATGTGGCTTCAGGGTTCAGGGACCTCCAGTGCGGCTACAGAGTTCAGGTATCACCGAAGCGGCATGGCATAAGGGTTCAGGTACCACTGGAGCAGCTTCAGGGTTTAGGTACCGCTGAAGCGGCTTCAGAGTTCAGATACCACCAGAGCGGCTTCAGGGTTCAAGTACCGCCAGAGCAGCTCCAGGGTTCAGGTACCACCGGAGCAGCTTCAGAGTTTATGTACCGCCAGAGCAGCTTCAGGTTAACGTACACACTAGACAAGAATACAAGAACAGGTTGAGGATAACAAACTAACTCTACTAGATTAGGACAGCGGGAATTGGCAAAATACAGTTGCGCACACAAGAGTTGTAGGGAAACTACAGGGGTTGCTCAGGCACCTCCTTACTGGGGAGAGTGCCCTTTATGCAAGATGCCTCCCAGCTATTGGCTGGGGGTATTTTCAAAGTGCTCACTCTGCCCCTTTAAGAACAGGGGAGCACGCACGCACTAGGCATACAGCCAGGAAGCCTGGGCGACGTGCACAGACCAGGAAGCTGGATATGGGGAGCTCACCGCGAGGTTGGGGCGGTATGTTGGCATCTCTGCATGAAGGGGGAAGGGGGATCATGCAGGGGTGCTGGCATTAGTGTTAGAGTGAGACTTTGAATTAAGATATTTTACACTTACCCTCTTCCCCAGGAAAGCCCTACAAGTATCGGGTTTTATTTCCTTTTCTTCATTTTGCTTATTATTTAGCACTAACATATTTTGTGTGCTAGACACATACTGTATATTCACTTATATCAGTCCTAGTTAGTGAAGCCTGCAATTTAAATGACTACTTTAGGCATACATACTATATATTATGTAGTCATGTGCAAACTCAAAACCCTAGTTCTATTAGGCTAAAAAGATTTTTTTTTATTCAAATAATTGCTAATTACTTTTAACCACTTCAATGTATTGATTGCTCTATTTAGTTCGATCTGCGTGGATTTTCTGCTCCTTACTCAAGGCCAGAACCCATTATCCTTTACATGGTCTAGTTATTGTCTTTTTTAACCACAGTAGGCAAAAACTGTAGAGGACTTGCAAATCCATCATCATCAGACTATTTGGCTTTTTTAGCTCTTTTAAGTACCCTAGATACTTAATAAACAGCCTGTGTATTGCTGACAGAACTGAGAGGGACTTCCATTCAGCTCTGCTTGTAGTATATATATAGAAATTCGTACTCTTTAAAGGGAATGTGTCATCAAAAAATGACCTACTCTTTAAATTAGATTTTGTGTTAAATGTATTTTTTTAAACATTTTTGGTATTTTTTTTCATGGCACGATCTGCATTGATAAAACAGAAAAAATTGATTTTTTTAACACTTGTCGTTAAGTTTATTTCAGGGTTATCATTCAGAAAACTCACATGTACATTACCAGCTATAAACTCCCTATCTTTTGAATTGAAGCATCTAATGAGCGTGTTTAAAGGTCATTGTGAAGGGAGCTTTGATATCACCTATTGTGATTGGTGGATTCTGTGTTGTCAGCTGTGTATTGAAGTTATACCGGTCATTGTAATCTTTTATGGGATGATAATGAGTCTTCTGCAAAATAATCTATAGAGGACAAAAATGTATAAGCTTAAAATAGTCCCAGTGACAAGTGTAAAAATTGCAAGATTTTTACTTTTATTTTTTTTTAGTATAGATTGTGATTAGTGATATGCACAAGTGCTCGCGGCCGCATGTTTATTGGTTGTTAGCCACAAAACATGCGGGGATTGCCCGTGTTTGTCAGGCAATCCCCGCATGTTTTGTGGCTGTATAACAGCTATGAAACATTCAGCCGCAGGGACTCGAACATGGCGCTCGAGCACCCGTGATACTCGATGCATACCCGAGCACCCGATGCAAACTCGAGCAATGAGCACTTGCGCTCAACACTAATTGTGATATGAAAAGAAACATTGTCAAAAATGTTTAAAAATACATTTAGCACAATAAAACCCTGATTTAAACAATAAGTAATTTTATGATGATGCATTTCTTTTAAGCAAATGACAGAAAATTGTGAGTTTTTCTTTAAGCAAATCCTTGTTGTATTATATCAAGTGGCTCCAAAAATTTATGTTAAAGGAGAATTCTGGATTTTACAATCTTATTTTATGAGAAATGAGTTTCACAAATATAGGTTGTTTTTTTTTACATAAGATTGTTCTCGACAACACCGTAGTTTTTTTGTTGTTGTTATTTTAGGATTAGGATTATAATTTTTTGCAGATATGTTATTTTGGCTAATAGACATGCATATCTCTGAAATAATATCTTTCTTTTATTTCTACTACCTTACAAACCTTATGTAGAATTAAGGTTTATGCAATGGAAATTTGTACAAATAATTAATCGTTCGGAAGATTCTTTGCTTTATTAATATGTTAAATTCACAAGAAGGGAAAGTAATAATACACTGTACATTGGCTAAATATGCAACATTTACTGTATAATGTTTGTTTGTTAATAAATGAATTAAAAAAAATATATAGGTTGATTGCATATTATTTGGCTGTTGAGACCCCAACAATCAGATGGAGTATTTAGGGGCCCCAGCAGCAAGTGTTTAATTCTTACTTAGCACCACCATAGGGAAAAAGAAGCATTGCATGTTGCCAACTGAAATCTTTGGCCATCAATGTAATGGAAGACATGTGAAGTCCTCCGGAGAGGATGTAATGCTCTTTATAGTTGCTTTCTGCTCTGGCTGCTTGACGAAAAGTCCATTTATTTAATTAAAAATTCCCTAAATGTGGAAAAGCCATTAATAAAATACTTGGCCTCAGTGTATACCTTTATTAAAGTTAAGTTACCTGTGGCTACTAATATATACATGAGTCATGTAGGCAAAGGAAAAACATGATTATGATAATTAATACAATTTATATTTGCTTGTTATAACATATTACAGCAAACATTAATTGGGCTGTGACTTGTAATGCCTCTTGGCATATCAACCCAGTTAGTTTTACCATATATACAGTACAGACCAAAAGTTTGGACACACCTTCTCATTTAAAGATTTTTCTATATTTTCATGACTATGAAAATTGTACATTCACACTGAAGGCATCAAAACTATGAATTAACGTATGTGGAATTATATACTTAACAAAAAAGTGTGAAACAACTGAAAATATGTCTTATATTCTAGGTTCTTCAAAGTAGCCACCTTTTGCTTTGATGACTGCTTTGCACACTCTTGGCATTCTCTTGATGAGCTTCAAGAGGTAGTCACCGGAAGTGGTCTTCCAAGAATCTTAAAGGAGTTCCTAGAGATGCTTAGCACTTGTTGGCCCTTTTGCCTTCACTCTGAGGTGCAGCTCACCCCAAACCATCTCGATTGGGTTCAAATATGGTGACTGTGGAGGCCAGGTCATCTGGCGTAGCACCCCATCACTCTCCCTCTTGGTCAAATAGCCCTTACACAGCCTGGAGGTGTGTTTGGGGTCATTGTCCTGTTGAAAAATAAATTATGGTCTAACTAAACGCATACCGGATGGAATAGCATGCCGCTGCAAGATGCTGTGGTAGCCATGCTGGTTCAGTATGCCTTCAATTTTGAATTAAATTCCCAACAGTGTCACCAGCAAAGCACCCCCACACCATCACACCTCCTCCTCCATGCTTCACGGTGGAAACCAGGCATGTAGAGTCCATCCGTTCACCTTTTCTGCGTCGCACAAAGACACGGTGGTTGGAACCATAGATCTCAAATTTGGACTCATCAGACCAAAGCACAGATTTCCACTGGTCTAATGTCCATTCCTTGTGTTCTTTAGCCCAAACAAGTCTCTTCTGCTTGTTGCCTGTCCTTAGCAGTGGTTTTCTAGCAGCTATTTTACCATGAAGGCCTGCTGCACAAAGTCTCCTCTTAACAGTTGTTGAAGAGATGTGTCTGCAGCTAGAACTCTGTGTGGCATTGACCTGGTCTCTAATCTGAGCTGCTGTTAACCTGCGATTTCTGAGGCTGGTGACTCGGATAAACTTATCCTCAGAAGCCCAGGTGACTCTTGGTCTTCCTTTCCTAGGGCAGTCCTCATGTGAGTCAGTTTCTTTGTAGCGCTTGATGGTTTTTGCAACTGCACTTGGGGACACTTTCAAAGTTTTCCCAATTTTTCGCACTGACTGACCTACATTTCTTAAAGTAATGATAGCCACTCATTTTTCTTTACTTAGCTGCTGTTTTCTTGCCATAATACAAATTCTAACAGTCTATTCAGTAGGACTATCAGCTGTGTATGCACCAGACTTCTGCACAACACAACTGATGGTCCGAACCCCATTTATGAGGCAAGAAATCCCACTTATTAAACCTGACAGGGCACACCTGTGAAGTGAAAACAATTTCCGGTGACTACCTCTTGAAGCTCATCAAGAGAATGCCAAGAGTGTGCAAAGCAGTCATCAAAGCAAAAGGTGGCTACTTTGAAGAGCCTAGAATATAAGACATATTTTCAGTTGTTTCACACTTTTTTTGTTAAGTATGTAATTCCACATGTGCTAATTCATAGTTTTGATGCGTTCAGTGTGAATGTACAATTTTCAAAGTCATGAAAATACAGAAAAATCTTTAAATGAGAAGGTGTGTCCAAACTTTTGATCTGTACTGTACATTGGGATTTCATAAATGATTATACATAGACCAAGGAGTGCTAAATTCTGAACCTGGGAATTGTGTATACTGTTAATTTTTATACAATGTCAAAAACTGCTATGGAAGAAGCCCAGCAAGTCACTATCTCAATAACACAGCTCGGCTCACAGGGGCCCAGGAGGTCTCATCATCTGTTAGTTCTGTTTTTCAACAGAAAAATCTATGTCTACATTCAGACAATGCAAGAAATAGTTCTGGAACTGTAATATAGAAAATGCAACTTAACTTAAATATGCAAACGCAAAATCTTTTTTAGAGTCATAATATTTAGGCATATTTTTTAATAAACTAGTTTAAAGGGATTGTCCACTACTATACAAGTCCTTATTAATTGGTTTCGGGAGGAAGGAAAAAAAATTTACATTGAGACTTTCTGGACCAGTCTCATTCCTTCGTAGTCAGAGCTTCATCCTCCACCATTCCCTTGGACAACCAGACTCTGACTACCAGTGATTAGACAGGTGGTGGAATGTGTAGTGGCTTTCTGAATTCATTTTTATGAGAGTTATGAAAGTATTTGTTCAGCTGTATTCGGAACTCCTATAGTAGAGATGCACAACCTTCTGTCTGGAGCCAGATATGGTCCACCATCCCATTTTGTGCAACCCCCATCCTTCTGTATACTGTAGTTTCCATGTCAAAGAGAAGAAGATGTAGTACACTGCTCAGGAGTAGGGATGGAAAAGCATGTATAGATCATTGATTACCCATATCTGAGTACCACATACATGGAGAGACTAGGGTTCCTTGACCCCTGTTTAGCACTCCAGAAAAAGCATATGTGGATTAGAGTGTTGGATGTCTATGCCTGGGGCTCTCATTCTTCTATTTTAAGGGAATTGTGAAATGCAGCCAGCTACTACAATACCCATAATCTTCAATAGAGAGTGATAAAGGTATGCAGGGTCTCCTCATCTCTACATTGCTCACTGGAGGAAAAAGAACCACCATTTTCCAGATATGCAGGAGACCTGGTAGTGGAACCTTCATCTCTTAGACATGTATGGCTTTACTTTTGATATGTCATAAACCTCTCAAAAGATAATACCCATTTAAGTATTACTGCAGTCCTTGGAAATCGTTCAATAAGACAATGTGGCCCTTATAGGAGAAAAGGTTGAGCACCCCCCCTGTCCTATAGAAATGAATTAAAAGAGTTGACACATGTGTCGCCACTTCTCCATTCACTAATGGGGGGAGACTGGCCAGAACAGGGAACCGTTCTGAAGATAGGTGTGGGTCCTAGAGATGGAATCAGCATTAATCAGACATTTAATGCATGGCGTATATGACATTGTGAGAAAACCCCTTTAAGATTATATCTTTAGACGGAGGAAGTGAAATATAAAATGTTGTATTGTGTTCTAAAACACCGGATAAAAATGTGAATAAAAGAGATTTCTGGATTTTGGTGGAAAAATGGGTTAAGCAAAAAATGCAAGTCAGCTGCTACCAAGGACACAAAATATAAGATTCAATAAAAGAGGCAAAGATTCCAAAATGACAGTCTTGATGAATTGGAACCAAAATACTGAACAGGGAAAGCCTTTTTAAGTAATAACCAAACTGTATTTCTATTTAGGACACAATCACATCACAGACTCTAGAGATATATTTCAAGTCTATGAAAGGGAATTTTTTTTAATATCCTTCACTAAGAACCTTAGTGACTGGGGACAACTTTTTTTTCTATGTACGGCTGCATGCCCACTATGCGTTTTTCAAGCGTTTTTGCTGCGGAATTTCCGCAGTGAAAACGCTTAAAAAACGCTTGGTAATACGTGCCCCATGGACCCCAATGATAATCCGCATGCTCTGTGCACATGCTGCGGAAATTTCCGCTGCGGATTATCATTGCGGAAAAATAAACATAATGTCAATTAATTTTGCGGACACGCAGCGTAATTGCCTCTATTTACTTGCATTGAATCGCTTAATATCCGCATGACTACATGTGCACATGCGGATATTAAGCGATTCAATGTGCGGATGGTACCCGGGTCTGGAGAAGAGGAGACTCTCCTACAGACCCAGGTACCATAGTACCTGTAAAAAAAAAACATTGAAATAAAAAATAAACATTATACTCACCCTCCGATGGCCCCCGGTCTCCTGGACGATGTGTCCGGTCTCTTGAGTGGCTTGCGATGGTCTAAAAGGACCTTCCATGACGTCATTTAGTCAAGTGACAGGTCACGCGACCGCGAGCCATACAAGAGACCGGACGCATCGTACAGGAGACCGGGGGCCATCGGAAGGTGAGTATAATGTTTATTTTCTATTTTTTACCATTTTTATTCTTTTTTTAACTATTTCTTGGTCACACTATATAACTAAATCTGGTTGCATGGATTTATATAGGGTGACCAAGTTGTCAAGTACTTTCCAAGTGATGTTAAAATCGCTTGGAAAAGCGCTTGATAACCCGCATGCAGAAATGCATGCAAAAACGCTTGACAAACGCTTCTACCTGGCAGGAAAAACGCATGTAAAATCCGCATGCGTTTTTCCTGCAGGAAGATGCGGAAAAAATCTGCAGCATTTCTGCATCGTGGGCACATAGCCTACTAGTGAAACAGGGTGTAGGATACCTAAAAAAGAAAAGTAATACACATTGTACTATTCTCATATAGTTTTGTCACTGCAGTTTGCTCGGTCCTTCACTCATATTGGAGGACATCACTACAGGGGCTAATTGACTGACTTGCAGGGTTCTTTCGGATGTAATTCTTATGGATAAAATGTAATCTCATTGATGTGCACCAAAAATAGAAAAACAAGCACAGCAGACGCCTAAGAAAGGTCCACATAAAGAAAATAAAAAAATTGACAATTTTGAAATTTGATTATTGTTTGCCCCAGAAAAACCCCATAAAAATGTACCTCCCATGGTACATAGAACTTGAAATTAATGATCGTCCTAGTTTTTTTTGCTGGATACATTTTTTTTTCTCTTTAGTTTACATATGCATTAAAAGATCTCTACATACTTCATAAATAGTTAATGGTACATTCAATTCACAGTCTACAGTCTGAAAATACAGAATGTGGTATGATGATGGTGCTGCATGTCGCTTATCAGACGGCCTAATAAATGCATCAGGATTCGGTTTACATACAGTTATTTCATTATAATCAACAATATTCAGAGTTTCACCAGATTGCTGGGTTGCTTCGTTTTCAAAGATCCCATTTGTCTTATCCGCTGAAAATTAATACAACACAAAGCAAGTTGTGAGCAGCATTAATCCAAATTTCTGTATTGCCAGCTGTAATTTCGACAGCCTTTGCTTTCAATTTTAGGTCTCCTATTTCAGCTGACATTCTTTATGTTTGAAGTTGGAGGGAGATAGAGAAACGGTAGAAGATTGCAAACCAAAAAGATTTACTGCAAATAAACTGGAAAACTCTGACCAATAAGGTCAATTAGGAGACAGACTGTGCTGCAAACTGGTAATTGTTTTTTGGTCTAATGGTTAGCTTGGCCTGGGGTTCTTCAGAGCAGATGTGCTACAATAATCAGGACGTTCTGTAGCAGCAAATAACTAGAATTTCAGAATTAGAGAATCTCTTTGGAGGGAGGACATCTGTAATGTAAAATATTCATATCATGTAAAATTATCTCTAATCCAGTATATATCTACTATATTTTTCTTTATGTGTCTATATATCATGATGAATGCTTTATTCAAATATACAAGATTATATTGACAAGCGGTAAATTTGTTACAATAAAGTTATGTTTTCTTCAATGAAAACATTTACAGGTCCTAAAAATTATGTTTAATTCTAAATGAGCATTTGTAGTTGTAAAAAAATTTTTTATTATAATTTTAGATTCCACCATATGTATCCCATAACACAAATATGTTCTCTTATACTGATCAGTTGTAAGTAGGGTTGAGCGAGTATGTTCTGTCCGAGTATGCTCGGGCCGAGCTCCGAGTATTTATAGCTGCTCGGTGATCTGGTTGAATCACTCCCGTGTGCATGATTTGCAACTGTTTGACAGTTTTATTACATGTGAGGAATGTGTAAGAAATAGACATTCCTCACATGTAATAAAGCTGTCAAACAGTTGCAAATCCTGCACACAGGAGTGATTCAAACACATCACCGAGCAGCTATAAATACTCGGAGCTCGGCCCCAGCATACTCGCCGAAAGGGTTAATAGAACATACTCGCTCAACACTAGTTGTAAGCCATCCCTATACTTGAAAATCCCTAATTATGTAATTTACACTAGGTCCTGCATGACAAGGTAGGGGATTCAGTTCCTCTTTTCACAAACCAATTTATATCCAGGCCTTTAAAAATGGTCTCATTCTTTGTTCAGGTACTCCCAACTGGATCTGAAATCAAACGCGGAGTGGAGAGACCCAACTGTATGCCTAGCAATTGTCGAGCACTAGTCTGTAGATTTTAATTAGCCCACGCTGGAGCTTCATGACGGTGGCCTTCGTTGAGCCATGGGTTGAAGAAAACTTAAAGAGTTTGTCCCACGAATAAAAGTTCTTTTAATCAATAGGTCTTGGAATAATAATAACTTCCACAATTGAATGTGTTTAAATAAAATGTTTCTGTGCTGAGATAATCCTATAAATGTGCCCCTGCTGTGTACTGTGTAATGGCTGTGTCTGACCGTGCAGGAACATGGTCTGATCATACCACATCTCCTGGGCAGGGAAGGAAGCAAAATAATATACAGACATTACAGCAGGGGATCAAAACAGATTCTTTCTTTGAAGTAAAAAAAAACATTTTTTAAAAATAGGCAGGGAAGTGTTTTGCCTCACAAAAAGAATCATTTGCTGTAATGTCTGTATACTCTTTTGCTTCCTCCCCTGCCCAGGAGATGTGGTATGATCAGACCATGTTCCTGCACAGTCAGACACAGCCATTGCACAGTACACAGCAGGGGCACATTTATAAGATTATCTCAGCACAGGAACATTTTATTTAAACACATCCAATTGTGGAAGTTATTATTATTCCAAGATCTATTGATTAAAATGAACTTTCATTCTTGGGAAAACCCCTTTAATGCAGGGTTCAGCTGAACATATAAAAGATTCAGAAAACTCAGCTAATTTTCATTTGTATTGTGATCCATATGCCTGCCGTGTCTCCATATTTTACATCCGTGTGACATCCCTATAACATAAGTAATTATACATCAACAGTTCAAAACGTACAAGATCAAACACAATTTTCTATGTTCATAATTGCAATGTATCCGTAAAACTCAAATACTATACTGAGCAAGTTCAGAAAAGAGGTACCAGGATGGTGTGCGGAGTGCAAACTTTGTCTTACAAGGATCAGTTAAAGGATCTGGGAATGTTTAGCTTGCAAAAAAGAAGGCTAAAAGAAGACTTAATAGCTGTCTACAAATATCTGAAGGGATGTTACACTGTAGAGGAATCATCCTTATTCTGATTTGCAAATGGAAACATGAGAAGCAATGGAATGAAACTGAATGGGAGAAGATACAGATTAGATATTAGAAAAAACGTTTTGACAGTGAGGGTGATCAATGAGTGGAACAGGCTGCCACGAGAGGTGGTGAGTTCTCCTTCAATGGACATCTTCAAAGGCTGGACAGACATCTGTCTGAGATGGTTTAGTGAATCCTGCATTGAGCAGGGGGTTGGACATGATGACCCTGGAGGTCCCTTCCAATTCTAACATTCTAGGATTCTATGATCCTATGTTTCCTATGGGATCCAATTTCTTTTTCGCACCCATAGACTTATATAGACTTGTCTTATATAAGATATGGAAGAGAATAGTGCATGATTCAATTTTTTTTTTTTCATAATGATCATGATTTAAAAAATGTATATATATTACCAAGCTAAAAAAAATTCATGCAACACAAAATCCTGATTTAATGACAGGGCATTCTCTGATATTGGATTTCCTTTAACCCTTTCACGACCGATGACGCATGCTATCTCCGGCGCTTAGCCCACGTGTTTTTCTGCCCATGACAGCTAATCTGATCAGCTAATCTGTCATGTGCCTCTAACAGCTACAGGTGGATCAGAGATCCACCCGCAGCTGCTAACAAGTAAAATGCCGCTGTCAATCTCTGACAGTGGCATTTAACATGCGCTGGCTGGAAGCGTGTCACAAGACCTGCCCATCGATGCCCCTCTCATGTGATTGCGGGGCGCTGATGGGTTGGCACGACAGCCGGGAGTCTGCAGAAGACACCCATGCCGGTCATTGTGAATCTCCTATGAGGAGATCGTGATTTCTGCTATACATAGCAGTGCTGAAGTCCCGCTATCTGTATCACAGGCGATCAGAACATCGCAGCTTAAAGTCTCCTAAGGAGACTATGGAAGCCACTAAAAACTGTAAAACTAAAGTTTTAAAAAATAATTAAAAAATAAAAGAAAAAAAACATAGAAGTTCAAATCACCCCCCTTTTGCCTCATTAAAAATAAAACAAATAAAAAATAAAACATATACATATTTGGTATCGCTGAGTTTAGAAAAGTACTATCTATCAAAATATAAAGTAAAATTAATCAGCTCGGTAAACGGTGTAACGAGAAAAAAAAACGAAACACCAGAATTACATTTTTTTTGGTTGCTGCAACATTGAAATAAAATGCAATAACAGGCGATGAAAACATCGTATCTACCCCAAAATGTTATCAATAAAAACATCAGCTCAGGGCACAAAAAATAAGCCCTCACCCGGCCCCAGATCCCGAAAAATGAGAACGTTACATGCAAATTTCAGATTTTTTTTCACCATTTAAAAAAGAAAGAACCTATACATGTTTGATATCTGCATACTCATACTGACTAGGGGAATCATATTGTCAGGTCAGTTTTACAATATAGTAAACAGGGTAAATAAAAAAAACTATTGTAAAACTGCACTTTTTTTTGCAATTTCAGTGCTATTGGATTTTTTTCCCCATTTTCCAGTAGATTATATGGTAAAATCAATGATGTCATTCAAAAGTACAACTCGTCCCCCAAAAAGAAGCCCTCATATGGCTATAATAATGGAAAAATAAAAATGTTATGGCTCTGGAAAGAAGGGGAGCAAAAAACAAAAACGGAAAATCAGCTGGGGAAGAAGGGGTTAGGGGCACATTTGCTTACAGAGACTGTCATGAACTGCTAAATCAGTGCATAGCTGGGGAGCTCAGCCAAACTCTTTACTAGACATCTCATAATAGGTACGTAACCTTAAATGAGCAGAACATGTAAATTAGCAATTCCTCATTCAAATGAATGTACATTTGAACTGAACTGTCATATTGGAGTTCCACCTTAGAAATCAATGATCATAAATTTGCTTTTCTCCTTGTTATAGAAGATATTGAGAATTCTTTTGGAAGGTTGAGTATTTTCATTCTGTAGTAATGTAGGATCCAACTGTAATGAATGTAGTAATCTCTGCAATCTGCAAGAAAATCTTCTGTGTTTCTGTCTTATCTGAGGAATCTTCAAGAATCAGTAATGTCAATTTCTGGTGCGACTCTGACAGCTGTAGTTGACTGAATATAACAGCCGGGCATTCTGAACGTGTAACAACTCAGAGTGAACTTTATTATTCGTTCCTCAATTTTTATAGTTTCACCTCATCTTCAGCAAAAATGAACCTTGATCTTAAGGTGATTCTTATGTTTTATCCATATTTGGATTTTAAGTTTAAAATGTATTAAAATTCTTAATATATCTCAAAACTGGTAAGAGCACGAAACCTTTTATTCCCTAAAGCGGTCTAAAAGAATATATAGTGTAGTGTAAGTGCAGTATTATACTTACCATGTGCCATCTTCCCCGGATTGCAGCACCGCTTTCATCCTCTTATAAGTCACGTGACTTCTATTCCGACTTGCCTGATCACACTGGGGTCTATGTGTGAACCGGGAGTTGTTTTTACAATGTAAGGCTATGTGCCCATGATGCAAAAATGCTCAGGATTTTTTCCTGAGCGTTTCTGCATCTCCCTGGCAGAAAAAACGTATGCGGATTGTACATGCGGATTGTACATGTGGATTGTACATGTGGATTGTACATGTGTTTTTCCTGCCAGGGACATGCGGATGTGAAGCGTTCTTCACTTGCATTTCCGCATGCGGGTTGTCAAGCGCTTTCCAAGCAATTTTAGCATCACTTAGAAAGTGCTTGACAACTCGGTCACACTATATAAATCCATGCAAACAGCATTGATTTATATACTGTGACCGTAAAGAATGGTAAAAGATAAAAAATATACATTATACTTACCTTCTGATGGCCATAGCGATCCATCCTGGCTTGCCGGCAGCTCGTAATAGTCTAAAAGGACCTGCGGTGACATCATTTAGTCATGTGATGGGTCATGCGGGTACCATTCTTTACTATGGTACCCGGGTCTGGAGGAGAGTTTCCTCTTCTCCAAACCCGGGTACCATCCACACATTGAATCCGCATGATATCCGCATCCGCATATGTAGTGATGCGGATGTCATGAGAGCCAATGCAAGTCAATGGCGGCGAAAACGCCACGATTCCGCAAAATAATTGGTAGTGCTGCGGATTTTTCCGCAATGATAATCCGCAGCGGAAATTTCCGAGGCATGTGCACAGCACATGCGGATTATCATTGGGGAACATGGCAGACCTTCTACCAAGCGTTTTTTAAGCGTTTCTGCAGCGTCTATGCAGCCTCCTTCTGATGATCCATAGAGTTACATTGTAAAAGCGACTTGCGGGTCACACATAGACCCCAGTGTGATCAGGCAAGTCGGAATAGAAGTCACGTTGGTGAGAAGAGGAATGAAGTTGTGCTGGAAACCAGGGAAAATGCCAATGGTTGAGCATATTGCTGCACTTACACTACACTATATATACTGTACATTAAGGTTTATGCACTAAAAAGTTTTGTAGGAGTGATGCTTTAAGAAGTAAACTGTAGATGGGCAGCGCTGGTCACATCTCCCAAACTATTGTAACTATTGTCCAATTCTATATATAGGGAAATTATTTGGAGAATCTGAACTCTAGGATATAACTAAGGAGCCTACATCATATCCCCATAAAATGATTATCTATTCACAATTACATTTTATAGTGAGCCAAATTAATCAAATGAAAGGTTAGGGGTTAGACAATTGCACAAATAGGCCCCCTGAAGAAGCCTACGCAAAACGCGCGTAGGGGCTTTTCATCTCATGCACTGGGCACTACAGCACTTTATGGGTGAGCATACTTCTTTTAGATACTACTTTCTGTTGACACATATAGCTTTATGGGCTATGCTGATGGCATGATATTACCATACTTTTTACCACTGTTGCCAGTATAGCATATGACTGTCTGTCTTTTACTTAGAGACAGGGTGTTATCCATTTGGTATTTACCCTTGTGACAGTGTCATTATTATATGACAGATATTTACACATGTTCTCATGAGCTACGGTATATATTTAGTTGTCTGCTCCCATTATACTGACATCTCAGTTTTGCTAGTGTTGTCACACTATTGTGTCTTTCATCAAGTAACCATATATACCTGTTCTGATACTCTGTCTTTTTAATGAGTCTTTAATAAAGTTTCATATATTTTATATGCATTACATTGTTTGTTTACCTTTTTGGTGGGGTATTTAGCTCCGTTTTTTTCTTTATTGTTGTCTTTATTGTCCCTTTATATATATCTGTCTCTAGCAAATGTCTCAAACATATCCCCATAAAAGGATTATCTATTCCAAATTCCCAATATTATTTTATAGTGAGCCAAATTAATCAAATGAAAGGTTAGGGGGTTAGACAATTGCACAGATCATCTACAAAATTGTATGAAAGCAAATAAATCGGGATTAGGTGTTGGGGGCCATAGAAGGGGTAGATAAGTTTTTTAAAGAATACAAAACAGGATACATATTCAAAAAAACATGGGAAATAAAGAAAAATAAATTTAATATAGGAAATTATAGCAAATTAACTCCAATGTGGGGCAGTCCAAGATTTGGAGAACGCTTAAAATTAAAAGGGTTTGAAATCTGGAAAAGAAGAGGTATAAATGTCTGGAAAGTGCTGTAGAATATAGTAGTGCTATGTAAGCAAGCAAAATAAAAAAATAATAAACACTTTAGTGCACTTGATATATGAGGACTAGTTTAACAATTTCTGCAGAATATGCTAAGTGATGAAAAGGAGGAAGCGTAGTTTTTAAGGTATAAAATTAATAATGTGTATAATAAAGACTGTGTTCCTTGAGAACGCTAACAATGAACACGCGAAACGCGCGTCGGGTCTACTGTTCATCCATCTTGTCTGCCAGCCTGAGCTTTCACTGTCACTTTGGTAAGATTTACCCCTCTGTGTCATATTACATTGGTGACTTTCAGGTCTTATTGTGTGCTTGAGAACACTGCAATATATTCATTATGGTTGATTCTGGGGGATTTTTCTTGTCCTATTAGCACTTGCTATATATATTGTACATCACAGACTTCTGTGTGTGGTTTTTGAGAACTTATGGCTGACATGTCGTTTACCTGTCTTGATATACAAATAGTTCTTTTAAATAGTGTTTAATAAATGTTAATTTTTATACCTTCAAAACTCCGTTTCCTCCTGTTCATCACATGTATTATTTGCAGTTGGTACTTATAGGTAATCCACGGCACCCATTCTGGTGCGGCGCTTCACCATTGGTAGAGCATGCAACTGGCTTTTTTGTTGCTCAAAATATGTTAAGTGTATGGCATTTGCAATTTTTCCAATTTTTGTAATGAAGATTGTGTTTTGAAGCCCAGGAGATACCTTCACAAAAAAACAAAAATAAGTTGGAGTCCCTAGACTGTATTTTTAAAAAATCAAAATTAATGAATGGAATGACCAGGAAAAATAGAATGTTAGTTAATAAAATATAGGATGAACAAATAGCATCAAGGGAAAAGTAATAGGTATATTAAAATGGTTTGTTACAAAGCATCCATGAAGCTTGTTATACAGCAGTTAAGATAAAGAAAATGGGATATAGGCTAATGTTCTAAATGTAAACTCCTCAACAGTGAAAAGAAAAAGTTGAGGAATTCTGGAAATTACAGGTTCGATAGACATGCTAATTATATGCAAATGATGAAAAAATGGAAACAAAAAGATTCGAAACATCTCAACTTATTCAGTATCGAGTATGAGTGCCACATGCAAAAATCCCCACACTTACATGGCTTGGCATGCTATCAATGAGGCTATTAAAGAGAACCTGTCAGCAGGATTTTGCTATGTAAACTACAGACAGGGCCATATTAGTGCTGTAATAGGACCAGAGGAAAAGAGACTGCCCATAGTCCCGCCCCGATGCATGAAGAAATGATTACAGCAAAACTTTAAAGCTCATTACACAACTACAAAACGGATTTCTTAACCGCAGGTATAATTTTAATCTGTATTACAGCACTAATATGGCTCTGTCTGTAGTTTACATAGTAAAATCCTGCTGACAGGTTCTCTTTAAGTGTTGTCTGAGGAATTTTCTACATTGCACTTGGGCAAATCATCAAAGTCCGCTGCTGGCTGCTCCCATTGTAATTGCCAACCAATGAAATCCCAGAGAAATCCAAAGAAATTAGGAAGAACCATAACTTACACAGCTTTAGGTGCTCTCTAAAAACACATCTATTTAGGGCAGCCTATCATGTTCCCTAATCAATGTCCCTTTTATATGAAGTTAATTCACTAGTAGTGTTGAGCATTCCGATACTGTAATATCGGGTATCGGCCGATATTCGCGGTATCGGAATTCCGATACTTAATTCCGATACTTTTACAATATCGGATACCGGAATCGGAAGTTCCCATAATGCCTGCGCTCTGCAGTGTCTGTGAAGGATGACAAGTTGGATGGCAGCGCTCAGCTGAGATCCAGCCTGTCATCAGAATGCCATCCCAGCGGAGGAGAATTCTCCTGATTGTTTAAAAGCCGGCGCGCGGTAAAAAGCCGCCGGCTTTTAAACAATCACACAGCCCCATACTGCTTCCCCGCAGCCTCCCACCCCGATCCTCCGCTCCCCTCGCCACCTCCCATCCCGATCGTAAATTAGGACCGGGCGGGGAGCGCAGCACCAAGGAGCGAAGGACCCGGGCGGGGAAGCCGGCAGTGAAAAGACTTCACCGCCGGCTTTCCCGTTCTGTGCTGCGCTTTCCCGCCGGTTATTTCAAATGAACAGCTGAGGTATCAGGTGATGCCGATCAGCTGTTCATTTGAAGTCGCCGCGGTGCCCTCAGAGGGTTCATGTGAGTTCATGCTTGACTGCATGAACTCACATGAACTTTCCCACGGCCGCACAGGTCAGCCTCACCTCCCAGACCCGTCATGATTAGTGTGTGTGCGGGGTGTGTGTGCAGGGTGTGTGTGCGGGGTGTGTGTGCGGGGTGTGTGTGCGGGGTGTGTGTGCGATGTTTGTGCGGGTGTGTGCGGTGTCTGTGCGATGTGTGCGGGGTGTGTGTGCGGGGTGTGTGTGTGCGGGGTGTGTCTGCGGGTGTGTGCGATGTTTGTGCGGGTGTGCGCGGTGTCTGTGCGTGCAGGCAGACATAGGCCGATGTGACACTACTACTCCCATCGGCCTATGTCTGTCCCCCGTCCACTCCTGCCAGCAGGATCAGCTCGATGGGAGCAGTAGTTCTCATCAGCCTGATCCTGCTATTTAAATTGCCCTACTGTGTCCAAAATAAATGTTAAATACATGTCATTGGTGGCCAGTGGTTACCTAAAAGAAATTAGTTTATACATTACCTGTCCCCGCTGATCGCCACCTAAAATAAAGTAAAAAATAAAAAACTACACCTATACTCACCTAGACACCTAATTCCCCGAAGCCATCGATCTCCTGTAATAAAATATAAAATAATAAACCACAACCTTATCCTTACCCCTCCGGAGTAGTCCACGAGTGTCCCACGAAGATCTCCAGTTCAGAGCAGCCACATAGAATGTGACCGCTCTGAACCGCTGCCGCCGCTAGAATGACGGGGCCGTAAGGGTTCACCGGAGTTCAGGCAGCGCTGCTCCGGTTAGCTCCTTTACGGCCCTGCTGTATCGTGAGAAATTCCCACGGTACAGCAGTGCCGTAAAGGAGGTCTCCGGAGCTGCGCTGCCTGAATGCACTCCGGTGACCTCAGTCAGTGGCTCCCGCTGCCGGGAGCGGACGTGTTCCCGGCAGCGTGAGCTTACAGCAGCCATGACAGCTGTCACCATCTCCAGATGTGACAGCTGTGCATGGGAGATCAGCGCAGGAACGTGGACAGGTAACTATTATTTTTAGTAAACTAAGAATTAAATAAAATTGTGTGTTTTATTTCAAATAAATTATTTTTTTCTGGGTGTAGTGTGTGTTTTTTCTTTTTAACACTTTGTAGGTTAGTAATGGGGGTGTCTTATAGACGCCCATCATTACTAACCTGGGCTTCATGGCAGCTGGCGCTGACATGAACCCCACCACTATTACCCCCTGCCACCGCACCAGGGCAGCGTGGAAGAGCGAGGCTAAGTGCCAGAATTGGCGCATCCTATGGATGCGCCATTTCTGGGGCGGCTGACGGCTGGTGTTTCTAGCCTGGGAGGGGGCCATTATTCATGGCACCCTTCCTGGGCTATTAATATCAGCCCCCAGCTGTCTGCCTAGCCTTTGCTAGCTATTAAAATAGGGGGGACCCCACGTCATTTTTTTGGGGGGGGGTCCCCCATTTTAATAGCTAGTAAAGGCTAGGTATTCAGCTGGGGGCTGATATTAGTAGCCTGGGAAGCTCCGTGGGTTTTACCCCCTTCCCAGGCTTCAAACATCTGCCCCAGCCGTCTGCTTAACCTCCGCTAGAGACTAAAATTATGGGGGATCCCACGCCATTTTTTTTTTAAATAAATCCTTTATTTTAACACTAAATGACATTTGAGGAGTTAATTATTGTATTATCTGTAACTGTTACTTATGATTGTTGTATATGAACCTCTGAATTGTAAAGCGCTGCTGAATATGTTGGTACTATATAAATAATGATTATTATTATTATGTGCTTGATGGGAGGCAAGTCTGAAGACGCTGAGGCCATGGTAGCATATTTTGCCATTATGTGGAAGGGTAAGATGATTAGGTTTCTACTGAGATATAGGTCTAAGATCCAGTGTCTGGAGACTTTTTCTTTTATTAAATTATATATTAAAATAGATATTTTTGAATTAATGGGATCTAATGAAATGGTCCATGTTATATCCATAATCCTTCCAGTACTGGGGGCAGTTGGGGATTCATAAAGGACTTGATAGCTTCCCTTTTAAAAACATACAATGTCAAAATAGGCTGATGTAGAAGAAGTACCACTCTTGTCCATAGACTGTGCAGCTCACCCCTATACAAATGAAGGGATATGCAATATTGATCAAAGCTTTTTCAATTTAAAAAATTGGTGGCCATTTTTCTCCTATCTGCAGTCAATCCCTTAAAAATATTTGTTGATCCATAATATTGGCAGATGGTATAAAATGACTGCTTCCAGAATGTGACACACGAGCACTTTAGCTATAAGATGTCTAATAAACATCATCAATTACTGGCAGGAAAGCATTGAATAGCGATAGTCTCTATTAGCTTTATTTTGGCCCATTTAAATATTGTCTCCGTTGTCCCTTTTAGACATATTTAGAAATATCATTAACAGAATGTGAAGAGTCAGTAATTTTATCCATTAAATCTGGTGATTCGAAATATTTATGAGCAAAAAGTAAAAAGCTGTTGAACCAGGTCAAGCATCCTAATGATTTAAGTCAGTTTAAATGTCAAACTCTTACTTACTGTGCAGGGAATTTTTATTCCTTCCTCCGTCGAATGAATTAGTTATGATGCACAGTAAAACCTAAAACTGTAAAAATGGAGGTAATCTAAACATTTCTCTACATTTGTACTCATCAGTGGCAAAGAGCTGGAATAAGTACATGCTGACTTATACAGGGATGCCAACTATATACTTTGCTAAAGAAAGTTTCATTAATTGAGTTTGATTTATTTTATTATATTGAATTAATATAATATAAGTAAAATATTATAAATAGCTAAAGTATTTAACATGCCATTTAACCTCATTGCGCTAATAAAGTACATCTCTATGGTTACTTTTCATCCAAGGCGTAATTACAACTTCTGTAACTTGTAAGTCTTTGAAAATGCACATATAGATTTAATGAAAACTATTACAGTAAAGAGATAGTAAATGCATTGATGTCACATTATAGGCATAATACATACAATGATGTCATAGTAGAGGGATATTAAATACAGTGATGTCACCAATGTAGGTGTAATAAATAATATAGTGATGTTATAGTACAGGGATAGAACATCGATAGTGACCATAGTGATATCACAGCCCAAGTAGGATAATAATATATTTGTGCTCAGTGATAATAAAGATAGTTGTCACAATACATGGCTAACAACTAAATGAAGTGACAGCACATACAGTATGTAATGTTCATGATGTCACATTGGAAAGATGATGCATCATGGCCACACTGTATTACTACGGAGCAAGGTTGCAACATCTATGTGGAGTGGTCACGTGTCCCACAACGCCATTCTGTACAGCCTCTCGCCATCATTAGCACCCCTATATTTAGTATTCTTCTACGTTCAGTACTACAATAGGGAAAAAATGTTTGTGCATAGATATTGCTCTTTCTCTCTTATAGCTGCTCTTACGTATGTGTAACATTTGTGCCAGGTTTCTGCTTCGCACTCTAGGTGGCGGCGCGCTTTTGTTGCGGATGATGCTTGATAGCATCAGTCCTGTTTTATTCCTAGGACTTTTGGTGCCATGAGATCAGGGAACTATGGGGTTAACTGTCTGATTTTGGTTACTCCTTTCTGAGAGCCCTGGGCGGGGCTGCCTGCTATTTAAACCCCTGGGTCTCTGACTTCCATTGCCAGTCAATTAATTTTGCCACCTGACTTGTGCTCCTGTCATTGCTTGGGTGCTTTCCAGATTCCTACTGTTTTCTGACCTCAGTGAGAATTTTGACTTTCTTCTTGTTTTGCGATTCTGTTCCTGATGTGACTTCTTGGCTTTGACCCTGCTTGGCAACCTTTCCTACCTCTGGTTCGCTCTTCCGAACGGTAGCCCTTCCATTGAAACAATCCACTGGACCCTGTTCTAAGACCAGCTCCCTGTACAGGGGTTAATGGGTGAAGGTTGGGTTTTCTCTGAAATCTGCCAGACAGAGAGGCTTGTGTGTGGCAAGTCTTTTTGAGGTAGCCTTTTTGAACCAACCTGTGGCCTCTGGCAGACATGACTGTATGGACATCTTGGCTCCCTTTCCCTTGAGTTTCAAATAAACAATGAGTTCCAATTCTCTGGATAAATATAAGTCCCCAGAATGGAACCTCATATTATCATGGTACATACTGTCAGATTGGATTATCCCGTCAAGTTTCCATGCAGCTCAAGGGAGTGTTTCAATGTGGCCCTTGGACCAAAAAAGAATATGTACCCTTGTTATAAAGTGATAATTACATAAGTGATGTCACAAATCGTATATAACAAACCAAGTGATGTAATTGTACTTGAATAGTGAATACTTCAGAGAACACAATGTAATCACTTTTGGACAAAGATATGATTTTGAAAGTAACTGGATTGTATAGATTAAGGTTTTGTGGAACACTTCTGAAAAAATATATTTTGTAGTACTGTTGTTTTGGACAAGTAACGCATAGCCATGTTAATTCACGTCAGTGCTCTTCTGTTAATTTCTAGCAGCAAACATATCTGGACAGATGGACGATCTAGTCAGTCAACTAATTTCACTTTGGGCACAATCCAGATTTTTTAGGTTGAGTGATGTTTAACCCTTATTACTAATCCAAACATTAAATCCGCATAATCTCTTTCTGTACTGGGAAAATTCATGCATCTGTTTCGTACAGGCTTTTTCATTAACATAATATTTGTGCCAAATGCTTCAATTCAGTAAGCACAGCTTTTCTTTTGGCTCACTCCCAAATATGCAGAACATCAATTCAAAATGTCTACATTAAAAATTCTTAAAAATATAAAGTTGACAAAACAAAAGTAAATATTTTCAAGAATATAAATTTCCCTTAACAGCTTATTGTAAATGTTCCTGGAAAAAACAAATTCTTTAATAGTATTATACTGAATTTTTAGAACTATAAGCTTGTTTGCCATAATTCAAAGTTATAGTGAATTCATCATAAATAGACTTTATACCAAATGAGAATAATTTTATATGACACAATGTAATATATATCATAGACCTCTATGTTGTAATAGAAACTATGCAGTTTGTATTTCAGTCCTGGGCAACACTAATTTTTCATTCAAGAATTGCAAACTCCTTGTTTGATAAGGAATGGATACAATAAAACAACAAGAAGAAATGTTCACATTTAGTTACATTGCACACTTTCCTGTTTTTGTTGCACAAAGTAAGTAATTATAAAATATTTATGAAAAATGGAATAAAACCAAAGTAACCATCAGCAAAAGACCATTTGTAAGGTCAGCTGTCTCTGTTAATCCTTGAGGGTTCTTTTGTGGGGGCTTCTTTGTTTTACAGACTAGGTCGCCTAACAACCCTCCTGACCTATTGTGGGCTTGTTGAACCTCGTGGAAAATATTAACCACTTCCAAATATATCCTATTTTCTATCTTAGTGTCAACTGCAAAACTTGTTGCATTTGTCATTCCAGTTGGACCTCATGTTAACCCCCTGGACTACCCAAAAGCACAATGAATTGCAACATGAGTTTGAAACGAACTTAGACCTAGTTCATCTACTGAAGAGTTCTTATTTTCTAAGGTTTTTTTCCTTTAAAAAGGGGTATTTCCATTTTTTTTAGAATAAGGCTCTTTCTTATGTTGCCCTGAATGGAGAGAGGTGGCCACTCATGCCCATCTCCCTCTATTCATTTTTATGGGGAGATGAGGAGTGTCTAAAGATAGCTTAACTTAGTCCACATTACAAATCCCAAAGATGTTAATGAAGAGAGCTGAGCAGCATTGCCACCTCTCCATTCATGGGATGGGGCCCTGCTCTGAAAAGAGATAGGTGGCATTTCCATCTATCAGATATTCATGGCATATCCTGTCTGAGACAGGAATACCCCTATCAAAACTAATTACAAAACCTGTTACAAATTTCACATTACTTTGTATCAGTTTTTCAATCCTTCTGCCACTGCTGTCTTTTGAGAAACAAGAAAAACAGATGAGGACGGAGTCTGTGAAAGACTTCTGTTGCTGTAATGAATTCATTAAAACAACAAGAAGCAATTTCATAAATAGTATTGCTCAAAAACATTCTACTTTACAGTAGCTGCAGCTCCTATGCAAACAAATGTATCTCCATGGTCACAGATTACAAAAAAACATGTAAATGCCAATCAAAATGCAAGTTTGCAAGTTAACTGACATTGCAATCTCTGTGCTGACACTTTTTTGCAGTTCCCCGGCACTGCCCATAATGTGCCCATGTAAACGGATACAATACAATGGACTGCTTTAACAACAATTGGAAGCCAAGCATGTGTAGTGACAGAGATCAGTAGTGGACAACCCCTTCTTAAACGAAATGTTTGGACCCGATAAAACAAAAAAGCTTATACTCACCTCCCATGCTGGCGCTATTCCAGCGGTTTCAGCACTCGTAGCTGCCGTGCAGTTGTTGTGACACTTGATGCCCAATCAGCGCTGGCGTCACTGTCTCTGCCTTCGGACGAATCGAACATGAAGAGGAAGTCCGGGCTGAGGCTGGTCTCTGACTTCCTCTTCATGTTCAATTCGACAGGAGGCGGGGACAGTGACGCCAGCGCTGATTGGGCGCTGGAATCACATGTCACAACAACACGGGGAGGCGGGGAGAGCGAGTGCCGATACAGCGGGAACGGCGCCAGCATGGGAGGTGAGTAAAGCTTTTTTATTTTATCGGGGCCAAGCGTGGGGTATGACAAGGAATTGTCCAAGTAGTGGACAACTTCTTTAAGGGGTTCTATAGATTTCATTGAAGCCCCTAGAAATCCATGGACACAGTCAAGATTAGCCAGTAAGAAAATGAGCATATCCGGGGTACCGGACGCAAGACTACACATTGAGCATGTGGCAAGAACATGAATGTTTGGTTGTTACATCATGTCGAAACACTCCTTCATGTCAGGACAGGTAGCCCCAGAGTAAGTAGTCACTTTTGCACTCACTTTTAAATAACAGAACAGGAAGGAATTAAGATGGATGTGTCTCTCTTGAACTTGTGGTTTAGCAGGGAGGAGCCCTATACAGGGGAGGAGCCCTATGTAGGGGAGTACCCCTATACAGGGGAGGAGTCCTATGTAGGGGAGTAGCCCTATACAGGGGAGCAGCCCTATACAGGGAAGGAGCCCTATGCAGGCTCACGCCCTACTGAAAAAGGGATGGGCAAAAGCTACTGAGCTGGACCACCATTTCTAATGTGTCCCATAGCATTTTTAAGACAAATGTCATATTCAGGATCCTTGGACCCACTAGTGGAGTTTATGTTGAGAGTACATCCTCCAGCTATACCGAACATGTGTGGATTCATTTCTTTGTTTTTTGCATTATGTCTAATAGGTTATTTTTTTAATCAAGTCATTAGAAATAGGCTGTTGTGGTTTGTGATTGGTTCTAAATGTCAACTACAAATAAGACTATTTTCTAATGGCCTCCTTTGGACTCTGCTGTATTAGACGGACATTGTTGTTTCACACCCTAGGTCTACTAGAGGTTCCCCTGGTACTGTGATGGGCCAGTCAAAACCGTGATCATGAATAATCTATATGTTATTCTCAGCTTTGGTTTTTAGAATGACCAAAAAAAGTAAATTTGATGGTAGTCACATCGCAACATACAGTATATGCAGAGATAATAGTAACATTGCTAAATAGTTAAAATTATATTGAGAGAGATCGTCTACAGATAAAAGCCACCATCTGCATATGCATATGTATCAATAGACAGTAACTAAAAATAAATCAGTCTAATGAATGTCATTATTTTTGTGCAATGCAATAAAATACAGAGGGAAGCTTAATACTTTTCATCGTGTTTGGATCCAATACCATTTTTTTGCCTTATTTACACCTGAAATGCACTTAGTCAATCCATTCGAATTACAAATGGCAGACACCTTATTCTGTCAGAACAAAGGTACAGGCACGTTGAAATCCAAATGCCCAGTCTTTTTCTTTCCCCTGAAGTCTGCCATTAGAAGAACTGGGAGAGCACCATGCACAGTAAATATTTTACCAGGGCCGCCAAAATCAGTAGGTTTGGCCACTCTTCATCTAGGTATATGGCCACATTAGACAGAGTTTATTCCCAGACAGATTTCCTTTACTTTATCATTACCTGAATCAAGAGTGGGAATGGGTTTCGCCATCAATATATATGTTTATCTGGCAATGTAACTTCAGAAACAATTTAACGCTAGTTCCTGGTAGTAGTCCCTCTATACGGATTGGTCACCAGGAATCACTTGATCACTTCTGATGTTTCTAACCAGGAAATTTACTTTCTCCTTAAAGAGAACCGGTCAGCACAATTTTGTTATGTAAAGAAAAGACATGGCTGTAATGACGGTGTAATATTGATTACATTGATACCTTTTGTGAAGAAATCCACTTTGTTGTTCTTCTGTAATCACCTTTTGAAGTTCTTTAATAATTAGGTCTTCTCCTCCCTGTCTGTGATTCCCCGGCCCCTCTGCTGCCTCCGGTCTTTGAGTAACAAGTCATTACTGAGATTTTGAACAAAGAAGTCAGGTCATTCATAGACTGGAGGCAGCAGAGATGCTGGTAATCACAGACAGGGAGAGGAAGACCCAGTGCACAGTATGGCCACTGTGCACCGAAACTTAATCAACGGGGTTTTCCCATGATCAAAAGTTGATTTTAATCAATAGATCTTGGAATAATAATAAGTTCCATAATTGGATGTGTTTAACGGGATCACAGCTGATTCTTTTTGTGAGGTAAAACATTTCCCTGATGGTTTTTAAACAATGTTTTACTTCAAAGAAAGAATCAGCTGTGATCCTGTGCTGTCCTGTCTGTATACTCTTTTGCTTCCTCCCCTGCCCAGGAGATGTGGTATGATCAGACCATGTTCCTGCATGGTCAGACACGGCCATTACACAGTACACAGCAGGGGCACATTTATAAGATTATCTCAGCACAAGAACAATATTTTTATACATATTCAGTTGTAGAATGTATTATTATTCCAAGATCTATTGATTAAAATTAACTTTTGCTCGTGGGAAAACCCTTTTAACAGAAAACTTCAAATGGGGATTAAAGATGAACCATAAAGCGGATTTCGTCACCAAAAGTATCAATTTAATATCACAGATAACATTAGCTGCAGAGCTGACCGTAGGAGACATGGTGCTGTGCATAGTTTCTAACATTATATCGATAAGTGTACTTCCTGTCTGTCCCTACCACCCTGTATAAAGCTTTCTACTCCTCCAATTCTGTGTGTGTTCTAGATATATTCCTCCTATGCGTCCTCTCCTGATTCGTAAACCTGCCATTGTTGCCCACAGGAACCAATCACAGTGGAGGTTTCATTTTACCAAAGCTTTTTCAAAAATGAAAGCTGTGCTCTGATTGGTTGCTATGGACAACTGAGATAGTTTCCCTATTACACTGTATAGACAAAGGCCTAGTTGTATTTATACTGTATTTTTAGATAGGAGGTGTCCATTATAGCAAATCTGGACAGAAATATTCATGGTTTTAATAATAAAAACCACTAATGGTTTAGTGACTGATGCTTGGCATTTTCTGTCACACAACAAAGAGGGGGGCACTCAGAGAGGAGAGTAACTGTCCCTCCTTTGTCAGCAGCGAGTGTACGGTGTCCATGTCCAAAGAGGATACTCACTATACAAGAATAGCTGGCACCTACTGAGCATGTGCGACCTGTCAGTACAGAAGTGCAGGACGTATCCATGGGCAACCAGGCAGACAAAAGCATCTGACGTGCGAGTTTTCAGGGGTCGATATCCGGAGCAGCGAGCACTTTTGGAAATTGATTGCATTTGATAATTTTCTTTATTTCTGTTTTTTAAGCCACTTATCTATGATTGAAATTGTGGGAATAATCCTTTAAAAATAATTTCATCCAACGAATGAGCGTTTAGCTCGTGATTGACAGCCTGCTTAGACAGGCCAATAATTGGGAAATAGGTAATTGGAAATGGGCGTTTAGAGGAATGCTCATTCCTGATTATCGGCCAGTGTAAATACAGTGAAAGTCACAAAAATAGACAAATACAAGGTAGCCATACTGATAACACGCACACATTTGTACTGTTCACTTGGTGTCATTATCACTGCGACAGATATAGAACATTGAAGTGAGGTAATTAGTCGTTTCATTGCAGTAGTTAATGACTGCTAAATAAAAGCCAGCAAAACAAGTTTATAGTGATGGTGTCAGACTACTTCCTATTTAAGAAGCTGAGCATCTGCTTTGATTTAATTGCTGAACTAACAAAAAACAATTTACTTTGCTGTCTGGAACAGTAGACACTAGTTATTGGCTAAGGCATTTTAGGTAAATGTTCAGGGATCTTTTTCATTACCTGGAAAACTATATGACATTTTCCTGCCGGTTAGATGGCACCAATGTCACCACAGGAATGCTCGTTCCCGACCTTTAACGTAATTTTTATATTATCAACGTAGATAAGTGATGTCAATTAATTTTTATTTAGTTCTTTAATTGGCAGCCATAAAATATATTTGCTTGTAAATAGTATATCCCTGTGATACCCAATCACTATTGAAATAAACATAACTGGCCAATTCATTAAGATTGGCTATGGATGCTAACGCCAGTCTTAATGGAATTACAGTGTATCTTATTCATTAAGAGGCGCATGCTGCTTAATGAATTAGATGCACCTGTCACCCAGTGTGCACTGCCACCTGAAATGTACTCCAGTCAGGGGAATGGAGTACCTTTCTAGTATAAAGTGCATAGCTTATCATGAATTAGACAGGCAGGCATAGCCATGACCCATCCCACCCATGTTCCACCCATGCTATGCCCATACTTCCAATTTGTGCAAAAATATTGCAACTTATTAAAGTGTTTTATGCCTCAATTCTGGCAGAAACTCCTTAATGAATTGCCCACAAATTGTTTTCTTTAACACTCTGCTTCCCTTAAATTGTCAATATGGTGCCATAGTCATAGGATATTTCATTGAGATCAAAGAGCATAGTGAAGGATTGCAGGGCATATGCCCTGGGTGAAAAAATGAATATTCCTGCTTCTGGTAGTAGATATTAATACAATTCCAGTATTTATTCAAACATTTAAAAATCCATGACAGTTAAACAGGGGGCAGGAAGCAATAAGGCGACGCGTTTTGAACGCAACACGGTGTTCTTCCTCAAGGCCAAGTCATATGCCCAGATTCCAGCAAACCTTTGCTTTGACCTGCCAGAGTATTAAGATACAGGGTGTACATAGCAAACATAATGTTTTTTGGTTTTAAATTGTGCGGATATTGTTAGCGTAAATTGAATGATGGTTGATATTGAGCTGAAATGAGAGTCATACTGGCCATACATGTTCAATGAGAGTGGCTAAAAGATGTACAGTAAGACATTCCTGGCAAAAGCGATTGTTCCTGGATGAATGATCCTTTGTCTACATATTGTACAAAAATTGTAATCAAGGCCAACTTCTTTTCAGATGATGACAGTATATGATCAGTTATCTAAAACAATCTTTTGTTGGTAAATTCCACCCTATAATTAGAGACGAGAAAATCTTTTGAAATTTAAGTTCGTCGGCTTTGCTGAATTTTCCCCTATAATTCGATTTGTAGCAAATAAATTTACACAAATCTCAATACTGTAAAGCTTGTAATGGGGAGAGGGGAGAGAGAACTCCGCTGACCATAAGAGCTTACACTCTATAGCAGTGAGGACCGATGACCATAAGAGCTTACACTCTACAAAACACAGAAACAGAGAGCGGACCCCTCTGACCATAAGAGCTTACATTCTATTGGAGTGAAGACCACGCTGACCGTAGGAGCTTACACAATACAGAAGAGAGAGAGAGGACCCCGCTGACCATAAGAGCTTACACTTTAAAGAAGAGAGGACTTACCTAGTGACTCTGGAAATCCAAAATAAATCTGCAGTACAAACTGTGCTTCACTGGAAACTGCTGATCTGTGATGGCCCCGGTACTGACCACTGCTGTACAAGGCATGATAATTCCCTAGATGTCATAGCTGTAGGACATCATGGAGAAGCCGGCGTGGCCACGCAAAATGATGTTAGCCCACTCTCTGATGCGTCATTCTTGATGGAAATGGTGATGGGCAAGTTTTGGGGAGTTTTTTGAGGGGGGGATGGCAAATAGAATCTTAAAGTGTTCGACTTTGCATGAAAACCATAAATTTCAGAAAATTTAACTTGAAAGCAATCCTCTACAGATTGATCTGCTCATCTCTACATACAATTGTTTGTTATAGTTGAAATCATCCATTTTAATCAAATTTCATTTAAGAATTTACTCCCAAAATTTAAAATTTTCCCCATTCCTTCAGATGATCACTAGGTGTCTGATTGATGAGATCCTCGGTAACCTAGATAACAGGGTTTTGGAACCTAATTTCCCACAGTCCCATGAACAATGAATGGAGTGAAGGTGAAGCATGTACACCACCACGCCATTTAAAACAGGTCTTTGCAGAGCCCGTTCTTCATGTTCTAGAGCACCATTGCCAGGAGAGTTAAAGGTAGGAGATGACTTCATATTTTAGGAATAATCCTTTAATTTCTATGAGCACCTTAAAAGCCTGTATTGCAATAGAATGACAGTATACCACAGTATACTAAAGGAAAACATTGTAAATGTTTTTGAGGATAAGCTGTAATTTTGTTTGAATAAGATACCATCATTAGAATCTAAACAAGTTTAATCAGTAAATTAAATCCAACTTTGTAATAAAGTTGTGAAAATATAGATCCTGACAAAGTAAATGTTTTGAAAACTGTATTATCTAATTCTCTTTCAATGTTTAAATTAAGAATAAAACTGATGATCTGATGATGCAGAGATACATACTTACCTATAGGTCAACTTTACCGACTCATGCTCTATATGCTATGAGATGCCATATTTGCATGTTATATTTATAAACTTATTTGCATATCAAATACCATTTCAAAGTGGATTTATTGATTTCCAAAGGTTATCCTCACAAAAGGATATTGCTGCAATAGTCCGATGTTGATTTTCATTATACAGGCAAATTAATTTATAGTCCACGTGCAACATCTGTGTTGCTGACAAGGTTAAAGACAGTGTATGTTGACCTTTGAAGATCATTTCACACATTACATATAGGTTTAACCTACATTATAAGTTGGGGACAGTTGCAGATACTTTGCTTTACTCATCTTGTCCTTTCTCATCTATAACAAATCTGCAAAAATCTCCCAGCATTCCCAGCTGGCTTACAGTCTGTACATAGTCCACTCTGGGTAAGTTTTAATAAATCACTGTAATAATTAAAAAAAACTACATGAAGAATACATCAACAATTTGCAGTGATACTAAGTCTCTTTGAAGCTCAATGAGCACAATAATAATGAAATTCAAAAAATAATGGTGGACTTGCAGTGATATTAGGAGTCACCACTTAAGCCAACTTGGCATTTTCCCCCCATTTCATTTTCCAGTAAATTCTATAGTAAAATGAATGATGTCATTTAAATGTACAACATATCTCGCAATAAACAAGCCTGATTTAGTAATCATTACACAGCTGCCATCTTTAACGATGATTCTGATTAACCCACATATAAAGTTTAGCTGTTCTAGTAGGATTTTTCTGACATTTTCTTAGTTGCATTTTACAGAAAAAATCATTGTCATTAAACAGTTTGCAACACAGCAAAGGTATCTCATTGCAGAAAGTTATCAGTCAGGAGAAAAGTACAAAAAAAAAAATTCCAAGTCATTAGATATGTCATTGAACACAGTGAAAATGGACATCAAGAAATGGTTTTAAATTTGGCACAACAGTGAAATTAATAGAACTGGATGTTTAGCTGTTCTAGAATTTTCCTGACATTTCCTTAACTGAATTTTACAACCAAACACATAGTCAATAAACAGCTTCCAAAACAGCAAAGGGATCTCATTGTTGAATAAAGGTGCAAAAAAAATTCCCAAGGAATTCCAAAATTTCCAAAAGGTATGTTGGTGCAAAGCCAACACTGCACATGACCAAAAGAACACCATACCCTCAGTGAAGCATGGTGGAGGCAGCATTATGCTTTGTGGCTGTTTTTCGGCAGCTGAAACTGGGGTTTTAGACAAGGTGGAAGGAATTATGAAGAGTTCCAAATATCAGTCACTTTTGCATCAAACAGATAGCTAAAATATGAAGAGAAACAGGAATTTCACTTTTCTGCACAACAACATCCCTAAGCATACCTCCAAACCAACAAAAAATGTGTTTGCCAGACGAAGATCAAAGTTTTGGAAACGGCCCAGCCAGAATACAGACCTGAATCCAGTTGAAAATCTATGGGTCACCTGCATATGGTGCAGTAAACAGGAGATGCCCACACAATCTGACAGATTTGCCATGCTGACTCCTAGCAAAAAGACTGAATTCTGTCATAAATTCAAAGATTACTTCTTCAAAGTTAAAAGTTTAATTGAGTGCATATTTATGCAACCACAGTATTTTAGTTTTATATTTTTATTTTTGCACCTCGAAAAGATTTCAGTTTATTTTTTAACTGAATCGTACAGATTCTGGGTGACATTAAAGGTGGAAAAAGTTCTGAAATGATTCTCCTTGGTATTATTGCCTTACATGACACATAAACCTGGTATTTTGACAGGGTGTGTCAACTTTCTATATCCAGATAGATAGATACATCCATGCAAAATATAACATATCCTTTGAAGGCATACTGGAAAATCAGCAAAACAAAACAGTATGCAGTGGGGAAAAGTGCAGGAAAATATTGATATTTGTGCCATTTGTTTGGGCCATTCTTATCTTTGCATGTCATTCACCCAGGGCATAGCTCAAAATCCTTACTCTGAAGTTGGCCATAGACATGAGGTTTCTGTTAGTGGATCAGACAGGTTGCATTTCAACCCCTCTAATCCTATTGTTTTCCCCAAGCTAAGCAGCATCAGAACTGTCTGGCAGTCTTTTATCCTGACCACCATTTACCCCAGCTCCTGCCACAGAGATTTCCTGCTCAGTTTTGCATATAAAGCTTCTCCTGAACCTGTTTACATGGCTTCACTGTTTTCTGGTTCACCTCACCTCTGGGACTCCTTCCATGCTTCTTTCCTTTTTAGTTTGCAATTTTTTTTTCTTTACTACCGCTCAGTTTGTATTCGTTTTTTCAATCTTACTCTTGATTACTTCGACAAAACACATAAAAACAGGTTATGTCAGATCACTTAAAACATGGAACTGATGATGATTGACTCATCCATCAACTGATGCAGAAGAGTCGGATCTTTTCCGTTACAAACCACAAAACGAGCAGAGTCTTCATCCCAGCATTTATTTGTCAGTTTGACACTGATGCCAATATTACACTTTCCCTTTAGACAGACCTTCATATGGAATCAGTTCACTTAATGTTGTCAGTTACAAAAATCAAATTACATTACCGAGAAAAACAACTTTTTGAACAAAGAGCAATCCATTAAGAAATGGAGAGTCTCCAAGCTTATAAATGTTTTCTGAAAGGGCATCTTTCCAATTATAAAGGTTGGAGATGGTCCAAGTTCATAGCCTATTTGCAAACTGATTTACTTACTTGACCAATAGTGTTTCCATTAATGACTACACAATGCTATACAATGCATACATCATTAGCATAACTCAAGTTTTAAACTCAGTTACTGTATGTTGCCGTCTGGAATGAGGATGCAACTGGTATCATCAATAGAAAGAATTGGGTGAGAAAGAGAAAAACAAAAAGATGTAATCAAGGCCCTATACAACCCCTGGCAAAAATTATGGAATCACCGGGCTCAGAGGATGTTCATTCAGTTGTTTAATGTTGTTTAAAAAAAGCAGATCACAGACATGGCACAAAACTAAAGTCATTTCAAATGGCAACTTTAGGGCTTTAAGAACACTAAAAGAAATTAAGATTAAAAATGTGGTACTCAGTAAGGGTAATTTGTTTCAGACCAAACAGAGGGAAAAAATTATGGAATCACTAAATTCTGAGGAAAAAATTATGGAATCATGAAAAACAAACACACAAAAGAACACTCCAATACATGACTAGTATTTTGTTGTACCACCTCTGGTTTTAATAACAGCTTGCAGTCTCTGAGGCATGGACTTAATGAGTGACAAACAGTACTCTTCATTAATCTAGCTCCAACTTTCTCTGATTGCTGTTGCCAGATCAGCTTTGCAGGTTGGAGCCTTGTCATGGACCATTTTCTTCAACTTCCACCAAAGATTTTCAATTGGATTGAGATCCGGACTATTAGCAGGCCATGAAATTGACCTTATGTGTCTTCTTTCAAGGAATGTTTTCACAGTTTTTGCTCTATTGCAGTATGCATTATCATCTTGAAAAAATGATGTCATCATCCCCAAACATCCTTTCAATTGATGGGATAAGAAAACTGTCCAAAATATCAATGTAAACTTGGGCATTTATTGAAGATGTAATGAAAACCATCTCCCCAGTGCTTTTACCTGACATGCAGCCCCATATCATCAATGACTGTGGAAATTTGCATGTTCTCTTCATGCAGTCATTTTCATAAATCTCATTGGAACGGCACCAAACAAAAGTTCCAGCATTATCACCTTGCCCAATGCAGATTCGCGATTCATCACTGAACATGACTTTCATCCAGTCATCCACAGTCCATGATTGCTTTTCCTTAGCCCATTGTAACCTTGTTTTTTTCTGTTTAGGTGTTAATGATGGCTTATGTTTAGCTTTTCGGTGTGTAAATCCCATTTCCTTTAGGCGGTTTCTTACAGTTCGGTCACAGACATTGACTCCAGTTTCCTCCCATTCTTTCCTCATTTGTTTTGTTGTGTATTTCCAGTTTTGAAAACATTGCTTTAAGTTTCCGGTCTTGACGCTTTGATGTCTTCCTTGGTCTACCAGTATGTTTGCCTTTAACAACCTTCCCATGTTGTTTGTATTTGGTCCAGATTTTAGACACAGCTGACTGTGAACAACCAACATCTTTTGCAACATTGCGTGATGATTTACCTTCTTTTAAGAGTTTGATAATCATCTCCTTTGTTTCAATTGACATCTCTCGTGTTGGAGCCATGATTCATGTCAGTCCACTTGGTGCAACAGCTCTCCAAGGTGTGATCACTCCTTTTTAGATGCAGGCTAACGAGCAGATCTAATTTGAAGCAGGTGTTAGTTTTGGAAATGATAATTTACAGAGTGATTCCATAATTTTTTCCTCAGAATTGAGTGATTCCATAATTTTTTCCCTCTGCTTGGTCTGAAAAAAATTACCCTTACTGAGTACCACATTTTTAATCTTGATTTCTGTTAGTGTTTCTTAAATCCCTAAAGTTGCCTTTTGAAATTACTTTAGTTTTGTGCCATGCCTGTGATCTGCTTTTTTTCAACAACATTAAACAACTGAATGAACATCCTCCGAGCCCGGTGATTCCATAATTTTTGCCAGGGGTTGTACATCTCAGTAGATTCTAATATATTTATAATTTTAAAACATTACAATGGATAGAAATTACCTAACAAGTAAAAGAGAAATAATAAACCCAGTGTCTGAACATAGTGGAGATGCCAGTTATAATACCTTGACACAACATTGCCAGTCGACACCGATCATCAGGAAGTCCAAGGCGTGGATCATTATTATCACCAACATTAGGCTGTACATTGGCTGAATGTCTTCCAACATGTGATGGCACAGACTTGGAGTGTCCAGAAAAATGTTTCCCTATACAGATGGAGAGCACTGTCATATTTCTACTTTACAGCCTAAGAGGTTTTCTAATTCCAACATGGAACCTCCATATTGGTCAAATAGCTTGGATTAAACATTAAAATGGGCCCATATCCAACAACCTGCTTAGTGGGACCCTCAGATTACCTCCTATTTTAAAATGTACCCCACCATCACCATAAGGCAATTCATTAGAAATTTTATCAGATACAGAAGTTGAGGCTAATGACCCTTTCAAAATTCATGGCCAAAAAAAAAAAAGAATCAGAGGTAGTAGAGGAGACAAGAGACGAAAAATTACCTGATGTTCCCCTAAGGCTAGTTTCACACACATAAAGTGTTCTCCAATGAGCACCGTGTTGGAGGTTCAATAGAAATTTCCGAAAAAAAAAATTCCAATGATAACTCTGACAGAGCCCCGATATAGACATACACTATTATGAAGATGACTGAGTTACTTCAAACACTATCTGGCTTCCGTCCTGGCAGTGTTTGTCTTTTTCCTACATGCACAAAAGCATGGCAGATGAACCTTACTGGGAAGGAGGCCAGACAATGTCCAAAATGACACTGTTGGTCTCATAATAGTGAATGACTTCATTGGGGCTCTGTCGGGATTTCCATCAGAATTGCGTTTTTTGGGGAGTCTGACAGAAACCTCAACGCAGTGCTCAGTGGAGAGCAAAATAATGACCAATCTTCCCATGAGGAATGCAAGAACAGCTATAAAAATCTTTAAACTGTCAAAACAGGATGTATACAGACCTCTATCTGTTCAAGACATGACGAGAATAGGGAGCTACAGCTCAATGTGATATGTGTTTACCAAGAACTGTATCTTATCAGTGCAACCATTTGCCTTTTGAAGGTGCTTAACTTTAAATTATTACACTAGTAGGCACAGGTCTTTTCTCGCTTTGTCTCCTAGGATTAAAGTCTGGACTGTTGTGACCTGCAGCTCATTGTGAATGTTAATAATTGAGACAGCACCTTCCAGCACTGGTTACCTTTCTTTGCTTATTTAATACTCACAGACTTTTTTGAAGAGATTTGCTCATCACATGTTGGTGAGGACTGGAGTTCACGGCCTAGGATTTTTTAGTATCAAAGAATTGTATATACAAGAAAATAAATAAAGAATGGATCTATGGTTGACTGCCATTTATTTCACGGGTTTAAGACGTATGCTGAGAAAGTGTCCTCTACAAACATAATGTGTTAAGTGTAAATATAGTCTATAACAATCATTGAGTATCTTCAGCATAAAGAAGAACAAGGAGTGCTGGAAGTGTTGATTTGGCCTCCACAGAGCCCAGATCTCAACATCATCAAGTCTGTCTGAGATTACATGAAGAGACAGAAGGATTTGCACAAGTGACATCCACAGAAGATCTGTGGTCAGTTCTCCAAGATGTTTGGACCAACCTACCTGATGAGTTCCTTCAAAAACTGTGTGCAAGTGCAAGAGAAATTGATGCTTCAAAGCTATTTTGAAGGAAAAGTTTGGACACACCAAATATTGATTTGATTTAGATTTCTCTTTTGCTCATTATCATTGCATTTTGTGATATAAGTAAACTGTTAACACTTCTATTATTCAAAGCATTCTTACTTTGCAGCATGTATTCCACACCTGCGTAAAACTTTTGCACAGATAGATGGATGGATAGACACACTGACAGACAGATGGATAGACCGATAGATAGATGAATCTTGTTTTACTCCTGCTTTTAAAATGTTTAAAAAAATATCTGCTTAGTGGTCTGTAAATTATAATGTAAAATGTTTGGCCTTGTTTTATTGCTGTAAAATTTAAAGTGTGCAAACATGTATGCCAAATACATTTGCAAGAATCCAAATATTCAGCAATTCTCCTGCCTCCCTTTACGGGAATAAAAGAAGATTATTTAAGAGCCTTTAAAGATTTGCCAGCATCAGCATATGCTACATTGCACTTGTTATATAATACATTTTGCACAAAGCTTAATTTCATAATTGAGAATCTGGAATGAGAAATGTGTCCATTTTCATTATTTATATTTTAATAAGGGTTTTTTTTCTTCGTCCATTCATTTTATGCCATCAACAGCAGCAATAATTAGCTCTCCAGTGTGCGCTATACAAATACTTTTTGCAATGTTTTATGCTAATGCACTTTGCCTGTAACCATGAAAATGCATCAAACTTCAAAACAGTCTTTGGAAAAAAATTTAGCTTAATTACAAATACACACAAGATTTTATTTTTAATAACTGCAAATTATTTTGCAGGGTTTATGTTTTGGTTTTAATAAAGGACCTACTATTTCACTGCATCTTACACATAGCTGTTAGAAAATCCTTCCCCCCACCCCCCAAAAAAATATATATGGATGTCACTATTCTGGGTAATGTCCCTTCATTTATCTACTCAGGTCAGACGTCTGAATCATACATCGATGAACGACCCTAAACATAGACCATCTAAAAAATAGCTTGTAATATTTCTTTAAAGAGTATATAATAGAGAAGGGTACATTTATACAGGTGGTATTGATTTCTACTCAAATTATACAAAATTCCACATTCTGGAGAATATGGAGTTTTTGTAATTTGCTCCACAAAAATTTAGCAAAATGGCAACCGCCATGTTGCTGGCCAGTAGAGGGCTGCCAAAAGGTTAGAAGAAAAAAAACATCCTCATGTCACAACTCAACTCTCTGGTCACCTCCACCGCGCTCTGCCTCTTTCCGCTTCTCTGCACCTCCGTCCCTCTAGGCCAAGGCTTCCAGCCGTGAGCAGTCCCTGGAGTTCACTGTGCATGATCTCGTGTCCTTATTGTGGATGGAAATCCAAGCCTAGAGTGAACATTGGTCCAGAGATGGAGTGTGACAGAGGTGCGTGGGACATCGGGCAGAGGGGGCAGCTGGAAAGGTGAGGTGAAGTTTGTTTTTTTTCTTACATCTTACGTTTATATGAGACCCCAGAGCATAATAGGAAACATTCAATTCACTGAGAATAATTTCACTGAGAATTGAATTTCCCAGGAAAATCCAAGCAATTTCACAAATTTTAATTTTGCAGATCTGCTCACTTTAGTACTTATCCTTTTATAAAACGTTTGAAATGCCATAAAGGCATATCAGAAGTTCTGAACATTGGTGCTCTGGACGCTGAGACCCACATGGATTGGTAGAATGAAGGAGCAGAAGGGATTAGCTGAGCCATATTGTCAGGCAAGGTGTGGGAAAGACTTAGTGCAACACAAAGGGAAGAGGGGAAAGGGAGCCCAGACTCTAGGGAAAGGGGGGGGGGAGTGGAGACTTCCTTGGTTGATCTAGCGTCACCCTGTCTCCCCTAACGTCCCTGTATTGGCTTTTCACCAATTGCCCCACAAGTGCCTCGCCCTGTCTTTCCCTGGCGTATGGCTAAGGCTAGGGAAGGGAGGAGATGAGCACTAGTTGATCCCCACTGAACACTATAGACAACAAGGAAGGACAAAAATGGGGAAATAACTTCGCTTTAGATGACTCCAGACAAATGCACATATGACCTCAAGCTCCAGAGAGGTAAAAGTACTGTTCTTGCTAAAGCCTTCACAAGAAATAATGAATATCGCTGGCAACTCCCTCTGAAACACAGCAGGTATTTATACACCCAGGCCATGTTGTTAATTAGCCAGAGGAAGGTAGCCGCTGGGTCCTAGAAACAGCCTCTAAGAAGATGTCTGTAATGCCAAACGTAGAAATCTCCTACAACCAACTGCAGGGCGACTGTCTATCACTTCTGACACACCCATGACACACATTCCTGATCAGAATAAGGTTTTGTTCATCACATCTCATAATGATAGTAAATGTGGGAAGCGCTATCAGCTAATCACTAGCAAAGCGGCGAATTAGTGGACAGGGAACCACAAATGTCCAAGTGAAGGTTAGCTAGGAATAAATAAGTGAATTCGCGCTGATGGTAGTGGGTCTGGATAAGGAAAACAAAGGTGGATGAAAATACTTTAGGCTTTTATTACGTCGATATAAAATACATAGGAATGAGGAGATCTTAAAACGGTGATAAATATCACCAGGTTTAGTACACAAATTATTTAAAATAGATATAGGGAGTATACAAAATACACCAAGCTACTTGGATAAAAACATAAAAATTAAATTAGATTAATATTTGGAATTCGTATTCCCTCTCGGAGGCGGAGGATTGGTGTTGGAAGAGGTCAGCTGGGTTTGTTGTAGAGCACTTGTAGGATGTGGATCGGAACACTCGTAGTCCTATGGTAGAAGAATGAGAGAACGTATTAGGTGAATGGGTGGTGTTATCCGGTAATTGTCCCACCAAGTCAATCGGTTGAATGATTACCTGCTATTGGTATGACAATCAGCAGGTGGTAGAGGGTATGGAGGGTGTCCTGTAGGGTGAATCACAGAGATGAGTCTAGGAGGAATAGAGCTAAAGAAGATGTCCAAATTAGAAAAATGGATGGTACTCGGTTACCTGATAGGTGTAGTAGATGTACCTATGGAGGTTGAGTCGAGGTGGATTTCGTTGTTATAGGTATGGTTGAACCTTCTTGGCTAGCAGTGCTAGTAGGATAGGAATAATCGTTTCCCTAGATGTTCTGGAGAGAGAGTAGGTAATATGTTAGGATTATTAGTACGCAAATGCTTCCTAGATTTAAAGAGCGGGGGTACCTTTGATCTCCAAAAAATATATATATATCCCAGGGAGGCTTCGGGATAGTCTGGATTATAATAGTGTTATCCCCTTAGGTAGTTTCAGTCACTGGCTTCGGCTGTACCAAGAGGCTCCAAATGAGCCGGAATGGTCAGTGTCTAGTAAATTACCATATGACGGGAGGCTCTGGTTCTAAAAATGAGTGGATAATATTAGTACCAGGCTAACTAGTTATATCAATTTAACAGTTGATGTTTGGTACCATTATAATTATTTACCTGCTAGGTAGCTGTATAGAGTATTGAGACTGGTCTGAACAATGTCTCAAATTGGTCGAGATTTCGTAAATTGTCAGCCTTAAGAGGGTATATTACGGGGCTAAGGCTGCATCAGGAGGCCCTGGCTGAGCTTGAGACGGTCGACGTCTAGTGGACTAGTTGGGATGAACAGTTTGTGGTTTATAGTGTCAACAGGTAGGTCAGTAGTCAACACTGTCTAGCTGTGGGATAAATAATGATACCTTTGTTTTAAATCTGAAATCGCAGCAGGGTGGTTCAGCAGGAGGCTGTGGCTGCTATTTATAAGTCTAGTGACTTTGGAGTACAGTGTGCAGGGTTACCTGCAGGTGCTGCTGGAGAGAAGCACAGTCCTGAGATTGTGGGTCTATAATAGGCGGTGGGGCCGTGGCCCGATCTTTACTTACAGTAAGTTGTCCAGCGGTAACAGGTGTTGTCGGGGGTCCGGGGCGAGAGCGGATCCTTGATGAAGACAGCTGTAGCTGTCGAAACGCGTAGGACTGCTCTCTGACCCAGCACAGGAGGCACCAACCAGGCCTCCGTAGCACCTGTACGCTGTGTACCACGTGACTGCCTGTCATGCTGCCTCTCTCGCGCTCCTTCACTCAGGAGTGCGCTCTTCCCCTACCCTGTCTCCTCTCTCCCTCCCGCAACCCGGAAATAGACGAGCACGCGGCAGTCACCAGCCGGGACTCCGCTCTCGCCCCGGACCACCGACAACACCTGTTACCGCTGGACAACATACTGTAAGTAAAGATCGGGCCACGGCCCCACCGCCTATTATAGACCCACAATCTCAGGACTGTGCTTCTCTCCAGCAGCACCTGCAGGTAACCCTGCACACTGTACTCCAAAGTCACTAGACTTATAAATAGCAGCCACAGCCTCCTGCTGAACCACCCTGCTGCAATTTCAGATTTAAAATAAAGGTATAATTATTTATCCTACAGCTAGACAGTGTTGACTACTGACCTACCTGTTGACACTATTAACCACAAACTGTTCATCCCAACTAGTCCACTAGACGTCGACCGTCTCAAGCTCAGCCAGGGCCTCCTGATGCAGCCTTAGCCCCGTAATATACCCTCTTAAGGCTGACAATTTACGAAATCTCGACCAATTTGAGACATCGTTCAGACCAGTCTCAATACTCTATACAGCTACCTAGCAGGTAAATAATTATAATGGTACCAAACATCAACTGTAAAATTGATATAACTAGTTAGCCTGGTACTAATATTATCCACTCATTTTTAGAATCAGAGCCTCCCGTCATATGGTAATTTACTAGACACTGACCATTCCGGCTCATCTGGAGCCTCTTGGTACAGCCGAAGCCAGTGACTGAAACTACCTAAGGGGATAACACTATTATAATCCAGATTATCCCGAAGCCTCTCCGGGATATATATATTTTTTGGAGATCAAAGGTACCCCCTCTCTTTAAATCTAGGAAGTATTTGCGTACTAATAATCCTAACATATTACCTACTCTCTCTCCAGAACATCTAGGGAAACGATTATTCCTATCCTACTAGCACTGCTAGCCAAGAAGGTTCAACCACACCTATAACAACGAAATCCACCTCGACTCAACCTCCGTAGGTACATCTACTACACCTATCAGGTAACCGAGTACCATCCATTTTTCTAATTTGGACATCTTCTTTAGCTCTATCCCTCCTAGACTCATCTCTGGGATCCACCCTACAGGACACCCTCTATACCCTCTACCACCTGCTGATTGTCATACCAATAGCAGGTAATCATTCAACCGATTGACTTGGTGGGACAATTACCGGATAACACCACCCATTCACCTAATACGTTCTCTCATTCTTCTACCATAGGACTACGAGAGTCCCTATCCACATCCTACAAGTGCTCTACAACAAACCCAGCTGACCTCTTCCAACACCAATCCTCCGCCTCCGAGAGGGAATACGAATTCCAAATATTAATCTAATTTAATTCTTATGTTTTTATCCAAGTAGCTTGGTGTATTTTGTATACTCCCTATATCTATTTTAAATAATTTGTGTTCTAAACCTGGTGATATTTATCACCGTTTTAAGATCTTCTCCTCATTCCTATGTATTTTATATCGACGTAATAAAAGCCTAAAGTATTTTCATCCACCTTTGTTTTCCTTATCCACACCCACTACCATCAGCGCAAATTCACTTATTTATTCCTACCTAACATCTCATAATGAGTATATTAGTAAGAACCCTGAGCTTCACCAATGAAAATGTCTAACACTATGACATGTTTAAAGTTATAAAAACCTATGGGTATCATATAATTTAATTTAAATATTTCAATTATTACAGTGTATATGTAGTGAATTTACATATTGGACTTTCCCAAATGCTAGGTATTGTATTTTTCGGATTATAAAATGCACTTTTTCCCCTCAAAATTTGTAGGAAAAATGGGGGTGCGTCTTATAATCAGAATTGAGCGGCGGAGCTTACCAGATGCAGTGGAGCGGGGTCCCAGGGTCGCTGCTGCCAGAAGCTTCTGGCAGAGTCAGGAGTCGGTGGACTATGGGAAAATGGCCACTGGAGGCTCAGATTGAGATCGTGAGCAGAGATCTTGGGTGCTGAGAAGTGCATGGAAGGTGCGGGGCTCCGGTTTTCACAAAATGTAGGCGGAGACCACGCACCATCGAACACCTCATTCTACCTGTGTGGGATCCGCAGCCATCTCTCAACTCCTACCTCCGAACACCCTGTCCTACCTCCACAGCATCTCCTGCCTCCGCCAGCAGCGACCCTGCCACCTGGGAACCCACTGCCCCCAGGTAAGCTGATTATAACAAGCACTGGTTTATTAAAAAACATTTTTTTCCTATTTTCATCCTCAGAATTTGGGGTGCATCTTATGAACCAGTGCGTCTTATAATCCGTAAAATACATTAATTATCACCAATAATAGTGATTACAGTGATCATATGCAGAGTCAGAAATATAGTGATTTCTAAAGTTATAATTGCCACATAGGGCTCAACAACCCAAGCCAAGAGGACCCCAGAATCATGAATCATAGATGTGCGCTTTTATGGAAATACTAAATTAGTATTTAGATGCATGTGTCATTAAAGTTCTGTTGAAAGTTATGGAATATGTAATCTATGACTATTGTAATGATCACCAATAAATGTCACCTTTGGAAATCATTATTATGTCATACCTCATTCTTGTAAGTGAAAAAAAAGGACAACACTCAGATAACATGCAGAGGGCATCAGTGTCCATTTTTTGCACTGACCCATTGATCCTACATGAGCAAGTTGGATACGTGTTTTGAATCAAAAATAGACATACCTACATTTTTTTTTTTCGACACTTGGTTCATAAAAAACACACACAAGAAAACAGCCCCGTAGACTATAATAGGTACGTGTTCTATATGTGAAGATCAGACGTAAGTGATAGATAGACTTAGATAGAGAGACACCTACTGTATCCTCCCATCCCTTGTAGACTGTGAGTCCTCGCGGGCAGGGTCCTCGCTCCTCCTGTACCAGTCGCCGTCACATTGTGTTCAAGATTATTGTACTTGTTTTTTTATTATGTATACCCCTTTTTTACATGTAAAACGCCATGGAATAAATGTCGCTATAATAATAAATAATAATAATGGGAAAAATGGATTTCTGAATGAGGCATTAACAAGAGGAAGTGGTAGCGCAAGTTATAAACTAAAGACATGAAAAACACAAAGCTGTAGTCAATAATTATAGGGCGTGTTCTGATTTTTCTTATAGTTGATATAAGTTAGTAATTCTGTACATTTGTTGATGTAATCTTAAAGCAATAGGATATTACACCACTGAACATACAGATCCACAAAACATATTTCTGTATCACACAAATAAATACAGCATCAAGTGCTGGAGTTCACAAAATTATGTTCTACCCCTGAACACAGGAGATTTTCATATCAGGTCTGTGTTTTTTGCCACTGGCAGTTTCTGCAATCAATTTACAGGAAAACAGGGGAAACTTAGCTCCAGACTGGATCATTACCGCCGAGCCTGAGACAGGGCCGATGTGTATAGAGGATAATAATCAATGGTTAAATTTCAAGATTTCAACACTGGAAGTTATATGAATTTCTCTAACACCAAGAAATATCCAGTGTCTACAGTACTTCAAATTTGGACACTCTCTGAGAACGTTCCTGAACATCCTGACATTTTTCTCATCTTTTGGCATTTCATAGATTATAATATCCCAAGTTGCTGGGGCAGCAGATTTACCATCTGGAATTCTGGTGAGAAAATCCTAACCATATTACAGTCATAGTACGGAGAATGAGATTTTACCAAATTTTATTCCCTAGCTGTATAAAAAATCATCAGCAGAATTGAAACTAGGTGAGGATTTTATATCCGCATTATGTCAATTTATGCTGCTGATTTAACTCTTGCGTGGGGTGAAATCCACAGCAAATCCTTTTCTAAACCTGAAAGAAATTCACATTTTGCATTTTTTTTCTTACTACTTTAGGGTCTCACTAATATTTCTTCTTGAAAATTGGCAAGTATGGTTGTGTGCCAAAATACCATAGAAATGAAGTTGGCATAGTGGTTTGGTATGAAAATGAGAGCTTTGGGAGCAATGTCATGATTCAATTTTTCGTATTGCATTTATTTGCACAACAAGCTAGAGCTGATACATTACATTGCACATATTGCTTGTCATAACCTCTGGAACTCCAGATCCCTCGACTTCTAAGAAAAATTTCTGGGTGCTTCCCAAAGCTAGCTTTTTCTTACAGTGAAGGAAATAATTATTTGATCCCTTGCTGTTTTTGTAAATTTGCCCACTGACAAAGACATGAACAGTCTATAATTTTAAGGGTAGGTTAATTTTGATATTGAGAGACAGAATATCCCCCCCAAAAAAATCAAGAAAATCACATTGAATAAATTAGATAAATTTATTTGCATTTTGCAGTGAGAAATAAGTATTTGATCCCCTACAAACCATTATGAGTTCTGGCTCCTACAGACCAGTTAGACGCTCCTAATCAACTCGTTACCTGCATTAAAGACAGCTGTCTTACATAGTCACCTGTATAAAAGGCTCCTGTCCACAGACTCAATTAATTAGTCAGACTTTAACCTCTACAACATGGGCAAGACCAAAGAGCTTTCTAAGGATGTCAGGGACAAGATCATAGACCTGCACAAAGCTGGAGTGGGCTACAAAACCATAAGTAAGATGCTGGGTGAGAAGGAGACAACTGTTGGTGCAATAGTAAGAAAATGTAAGAAATACAAAATGACTGTCAATCGACATCGATCTGGGGCACCATGCAAAATCTCACCTCGTGGGGTATGATCATGAGGAAGGTGAGAGATCTGCCTTAAACTACATGGGGGGGAACTTGTTAATGATCTCAAGGCAGCAGGGACCACAGTCACCAAGACAACCATTGGTAACACATTACGCCTTAAAGGTTTAAAATCCTTAAGTGCCCACAAGGTCCCTCTGGTCAAGAAGGCACATGTGCAGGCCCTTCATTGTCAATGAACACCTGGATGATTCTGTGAGTTATTGGGAGAAGGTGCTGTGGTCAGGTGAGACAAAATTTGAGCTCTTTGGCATTAACTCAACTCGCCGTGTTTGGAGGAAGAGAAATGGTGCCTATGACCCCAAGAACACCGTCCCCACTGTTAAGCATGGAGGTGGAAACATTACGTTTTGGGGGTGTTTCTCTGCTAAGGGCACAGGACTACTTCACCTCATCAATGGGAGAATAGATGGAGCCATGTACCGTGAAATCCTGAGAGACAACCTCCTTCCCTCCGCCAGGACATTAAAAATGGGTTGTGGCTAATGACCCAAAACATACAGCCAAGGCAACAAAGGAGTGGCTCAAAAAGAAGCACAGTAAGGTCATGGAGTGGCTTAGTCAGTCTACAGACCTTAATCCCATAGAAAACTTATGGAGGGAGTTGAAGCTCCGAGTTACCAAGCGACAGCCTCAAAATCTGAATGATTTAGAGATGATCTGCAAAGAGGAGTGGACCAAAATTCCTCCTGACATGTGCACAACCCTCATCATCAACTACAAAAAACGTCTGACTGCTGTGCTTGCCAACAAGGGTTTTGCCACCAAGTATTAAGTGATGTTTGCCAGAGGGATCAAATACTTTTTTTCCCACTGCAAAATGCAAATAAATTTATCTAATTTATACAATGTGATTTTCTTGATTTTTTGGGGGGGATATTAATGTTAAAATTAAGCTACCCTTAAAATTATAGACTGTTCATTTCTTTGTCAGTGAGCAAACTTACAAAAACAGCAAGGGATCAAATAATTATTTCCTTCACTGTATATGACAGGCCGTACCATATGCTACATAATAGGACAATCAAACTTGGTCACAACATGTATCATCCTGGAAAAACTTGAAACTCCCAAAATGTATCACTTTGGACTTAAAAAGTTATTTTGTGTGCTTTATATGACTTACACAAGGCATAACAGCTGGTTATTGTTCATGTGAGATACTGATAAAAGAAGAACTTGTTGAAGAAAGTTCCAGTAGATTTAACAGGTTGTTTTATTTCAGTGTAATCTGCTCTATGGATTAGAGAGATTATTCTAAAACATTTAACAATCTGGAACCCTATGTCACTCCAATAAAGTCTTCAGATTAGTCCTGCATTAAGGCAATATGTCTACTAAAGACTATAAATTATTCATGGCTTAAAGCCGGATAGATAGATAGATAGATAGATAGATAGATAGATAGATAGATAGATAGATAGGTTAGATAGATAGGTTATGTGAGCAGATTATTTAAATGATGAATGATGTGACCTTAGCAAACAATGTAAGCCAAGTCTTAATATAGAAGGAGAATCGTGAATGAAATGGTTGAATAGCGATTGCTACACTGTGACATAGAACGTCGTGCGCTGTGTTCACGTAGACAGATAATCTAAACTGTAGGTGTGATCAACTTCCAAATCCCAGAAGTGATACTATTTATTTATAATAAACCAAAAGAAAAAGAAAAATTGTGTTACAAGATACCTCACAAATATATAAATTGTATTAAATATAAAATATTATAACTAATTCTGTTAAAAAAAAACAGAGTATCTCAATGGAGCGCTAACAACAAACCTCCCAAGGCAAAAATCAGTATATAATTAGTATGCCCATATATCTATTGCAGTAGATTCCCTAGTGGTCAACATTATACATCAAGTAGAAGAATGTAAAATGCTAAATTACACAGTGGTGATGTGAAGCCCTCTTAGTTGTGTAGCCTTGCGCCCCAACGTGCGTTTTACCCAGCTTTGTCAGCGGACGTGACACGATGTATAATGTTGACCACTAGGGAATGTACTTTTAAATTCAACGGAATAAACTTCGGCATTCTTCCGGGTCAAATTAGAGGTATAAAGAGAGCCAATGACTGCTATGGTTGTTGTATTATTGGTTCCAAATTATTTTAAAATATTTTTTTTTTTTTATATAAGAATGGATAATTTACGTTATTTTGGATTAATACAATTCGCTCCGATACATTCTTACCTGGACAGCATTCGAATTCAGGCAACTTATTTCTTTGTCAGCAGCCATTTATGTCTGGTATTACACTGCAAACAAAATGTATTTGTGTCTAAAATGAAAAACAAGGTGTAACTGAATAATATTGTAATGCCAAAAGCAATTTTATAGAAAACTAATAACATCCTGACACCTGCTTTATGCTAGAACATGGAGGAAAATATGTAGCCAACCCACAACTGGTCCTTTTCATGCGCATAAGAGACAGTCGCTGGAATCAAGAATCGCGGAGTTGACAATGTGTCTGACAGCAGTCTAAGGAAATGCCATGGGCACTGACATTTAGAAACTCTGAATAGCCGGTCTGAAATGTATAAATAATGGAAAGTGTACGCTGTTATAAGACTTTCAATATTGTATCCCAGAAATGAAGGGATGCAATTCACCAGAATTATGTGGAAGTGTGAATTACTAAATCATGTGTACAAGTCGGCGGTAGATTTTCCGAATTTTTAATAAACAATATTTCCTGTTATGATAAATTAGTTTTTTTCCCTGGGCTGTAAAGTAAGAGTAAGTAATAAATTATGAAATATAGTATCTACTGAAAATTAGATAAAATATAGAAATAAATATGACAATGATCCAGTGCTACTGTTGTATACAATTAATAAAATGGATTGGAGATATGCAACTTCTTCGTCCTGATATCTGAATTGTCAAAAAAGGAAAAAGTCACAGGAAACAATTAGATGTAATGTGTGGATGAGGTCTAGGCAAATGTGCAGCAATATGTAAACCTCAGAGATTTTTACAGTCTATTACCTCTCCACTTAAATGCATCTTGATGCTTTCCAATGGATGTAATGCATTATTGCAAAACCACTCTTCAGCACCACAAGTAGATGCAGATCATGCAGTATTACCACTTATCTGAAACAACTTTTTTGCCATTTTAAGATACTTAAAGAAACCCAAACATTTCAAGCTTTTATTGAATTTTAGTAACTTTTTTTATTCTATATTTTTGTAACTTTTTAAAGTCCCGTAGAAAAAGTCTTTGGGAAAAATGCAAGAAAAAATGCCATATTTAGAGCATGCTGCATTTAGAAACAACACCTCTGATTCAAAATATGAAATATAAAATGCCAGTTAGCAAAATGCTGTGTATAAGGAGTTGAAAGTAACTTCTAGGTGTGATGTTTAATAACCAGACACCCCCAATGAAAAACACCAATGAAATCTGTGCAAAAATAGTAAATGGGCCCTTTGCATTCCAATAATGTGCTGCTTGCTGCTTTGAAGATGGAAGTGGGCCCCTTACCTCTTGGACCCCAGTACGGCTGCACAGGTTGCACCAATGGGTATGTCTGCCCGTGTTGAAGGTGCACAGAGCCTTTAGCCATGCCAATGATGCACCAAATATTCCTCATTGATATGTTAAATTAAATGTTTTTTTGAAAACCTAAGCAAGTTAAAAACTATGCTATAGGGATGATTTTTTTTAGGGGCGAAGTCACCTTTATGCCTGTATAAGTAGTTTAAATCGAGTTTTGGAGGTGGCAAACTCCTTTTAATATACTGTTTGTATATCCCTAAACAAGCTTGGACTGGCCCACAGGAGAACAGGGGAATCCTCTGGTGGGCCCCTATGCAGGAGTAAGCCACTTACCCCCAATATGACCAATAGTTCGGCCAATGCATTTGATTCACTGTGTACAGACAGAAGCAACATCTCATAAGTTATTCAACAAACTACCTAGTTTATTATTATATAGACACACAGGTAAATTTGTGAAAGAGGGTAATGTAATATTTGCACGTAGCTGAGCAGCGGGTCACCGGTGTTACTGGACCCTTGCTGCCCCATTCTGACACTATCCTTATATGTTACCTGTAGAAGTTGATTATTCAAAAGCTGATCTTCGACACATTTGCCCACTTCATCAATTAGTTAGGATTTTGGTCAGTTTAGGGTTCATCCTCATTTTTTAAAATTTGGGCTAACCGCCATTGTATTCTGTATTTCCCTTCTAGTAGGACCTGGGAGAGATAAATTAGTCTCACCTTTAACAGCAATTGACTGGAGGCTAGTAGTTGTTTCTGGCCAGTTGCTTATTTTTCCTAACTTATTTTCCTGTAATTCCAATACGAAAAATAATAATCTTAAATGACCAATTGTCTCAGTTTCAGTTACTCCGAACTTGGGTGCCTGGGGCAGAAGCAGTCCAGGAGCTTTGACAGCATTTTATTTTTGCTGAAGGTTTAGATGATGACCTTGGTAAAGATTTTATAAGTGAATACTTGTCACAATAATTTTGACTAGTCAAGCTGCAGATCACTTGCCTTCATGTAAAAATCAAAATGCAGGGTGACAGGGATGGAGTTTCCATGTCCATAGTGCAATATATATACCCGAAGCTGCCATCTAATCACCATGGATGTTATCTGGAGTAATTATATCATTAAAAAATTGGCATGAAACATTAGAATCCCCCAATCTACCTACTTGCAGAGTTGCTGTTTTCTTAGGTGGACTCTGGAACCCCAATTGATATGCCACTGGTAATGTTACCTAAATCTGCAGATGCCAATTTCTCATCTATGCTCAGAAAAGAATATGGAATTTGAGCAAAATTACACTCCCATGAGCAATGGTGTATTATAATCCAATGAAAGGCTTGCATATACAATTTCAAAATAGAATTAAAAAATAGAATTAAAACCCAATTTCATATCATGTAAATCTTAGATATCCTGTATATTAAATCATTTTCATTTCGCTCCAAATGCAACAGAATTATTTTGTTGCCCAGACGAGCAGTCTAACACATAGCGAGTCAAAGGGTCCCAGCTGAAAACTATGTTAATTTAACAAATGGAACACTACCAAGGCTTTGACAAGTGTGAAAATTATAAAAGGCTGAAGTGTGAAAATCATTCTGGAAAATGTTCAGGCATACACATAGCTGAATTCTTCGAATTCCACATGTGCATCATCCTAATGTAACTTGTGCATTCGTTTTGTTTTTTTTTCTTCCATTATAGCACTATTTGATTCAATGGTGTGATTTGAGCTAATTAAAAAGTCTCAGCTTCCACAGTAATTAAAATAAAATCTCATTATGAGTAAATTAATGATGCTAAAAACAGCTGGAAAATCATTTTTCTTACAAAACCTCTAAAATTAATTCACGTGTCTATATTTTTAGTGTGCATGCAGTAGAGGAGACTGTAAAGCCTGACACTAAGGGCTGATCCAGGCAAGTGAATTATATGTATTTGTGCTGTCTTGGTTGGGGTATAAGGGGTAACATTTCACCTTGTGGAGAGTGATAAGCCAAGCCTGGCATGCCAGAGTGAGGAGACTTATAGGACTTGCATGCTACTCTGGGAAATTAAATATGCAAATTGATGTGGTTTGGCTGGGTGAGAGGCGTCTGACCGGTATCCAAGGGATAACGTTTCTCCTTGCAGACAGTGACATGTTAAGCATGTCAAGGTGAGGAGACTTTTATTCCGCAATGCTCTTCTGGGAAATATGCAAATTGTCTCTTCAGAGAGGAAGAGGACTAGAACTTTAGTGCCACCTAGTCGAAGCAGTGATCTAGTCAACTTCCTCTCTGAAGAGATACACGTAAATGACACATACAGCACATCAACCAATGTTAATGAGTAGGGCTGTTCAGGTGATACCAGGTCTGTGTGAAAAAAATTGCAGCAGGTGCTATTCTCTTCCATGTTTTGGATGATCCGTATTGTATCCGATTGTTACGGATATATTTCAATTCTTAACATAGGAAACAGCATTTGGTCTTGCAAAGTTTATTCACTGCTGATATACTGTATCAAAATGTATACCATATGGATGTTGTACTGGATATAAAAAACGGAAAACCCGGTTTAAAATCATTTGTTTTCTCTGGAGATAAATTAGACAAGTTTTCATAAACTTGTCTGAACCTGTCCTTACTTAAAGCACCAATTCATCAAGACCGGTGTTTTTCACACTGGTCTTCGTGAGGGGGAAGGATGCGGTGCGAGGCGCCAGATTCATTAAGAGGCACACGACCCTTAATGAATCAGGCGAGCCGCGAAGTGGCGTCCGCCTCGCCACAAATCTTACTCTGCTCAGGGGTAACCTCTTTAGTTTAATTGACTGATAGTTTGCTGCTGGATTTCCTTGCCTGGCACCTAGATTTAGCTTTCAAACACCTGCTTGCCCACATATGCAGTTTGGGGGTGATCTTAATGACACATTCCCTTTAATGAGCAAGTACTTTCTTGAAAACGTAAGTGTATCTTACTCCAGCACACTTCCATTTAAGATTGGCATTTCGTAGATAGGTGTACAGATGTAGTAATTGTTGGGCTGGTGTTAAATAGAGATGAGCGTTGTTCTACTCGAACTGTTCGCCAATCTCAAATTCGAGCTGTTTTGGGCGGTGTTCGAGCCGTTCAGCGAACACGAACAATTTGAGAAAAATTCGGCTGTTCGAGGTTATGTTCGATAACTGTTCGTGCACCAAAATCATAACTGGATTTTTTCTCAGTAATGATGAAAATTAATGTTAATACGCAGTTTGAGTGTACAGCGGGGCGGGGGGAGGGGCAGGGGATGAATCTCTGCAGGAACAATGAAGATCTCCATTTTTTTTTCTCTTTCCCGCATTTGCAGTGGGGAGGTGCAATCTGTCAGCCTATCAGCAGCGCACACACGGAGCGAAGTGCTTTTTTTCACACAAGCAAGGGCATGTGTCATTGGCAGTGTATGTCACATGTCCTTGCCCTATAAGACCAAGCCATTTTCCCCGTCGCCACCATTTTCTCACTGCTGCAGCTGCGTGTTAGACGGCACCGCTGTTGCTGTGTGCGCTATACCTTGTTAATTTCAAGCCAATTTTCGCACAAATATACAGATAGCTTGGGAGTAGGGAATAGTTGTGATTGCAGTCCTTTTAAGGACTAGGTTACAGCATTTCCTACGACTTTTATCAGGGAGGTCTGTGCTCTTAAATAGATAGGTTGTGGGAGTAAAGACTAATTGTAATTGGAGTCCTTTTCAGGACTAGGTTACATCAGTTCCTATCAGTTTTTGCCAGGCAGGTCTGTGCCAGTGCTGTGCAAGTTTTTTTCACAGCATTTGGCTGAATCTAGCAAAGCTAATCCTTTTTGGCCTATTGCAGAGTGTGTTAGTCAGTGGAGTAGCCTATCTGTGTTGCAAGATATAACACCTGTGTATAGAATACCAATTTTTTTACTGCACCTAGTGAAGTAAAATCTTTTGGGCATAGCATCATTCTATTAGTCCATCTATACTGACCTCCATCAGGTTGCAAACTGAATATAATTTTTTTCTGCATCTAGCTCTGAAAAAATATTTGGGCTTCTAGCAGTGTGTGGGACTTGGTCTATTAGTCCATCTATACTGACCTCCATCAGGTTGCAAATTCAAAATAATTTTTTTCTTCATTTAGCTCTGAAAAAATATTTGGGCTTCTAGCAGTGTGTGGGACTTGTTCTATTAGTCCTTCTATACTGACCTCCAGCAGGTTGCAAATTGAATATAATTTTTTTCTGCATCTAGCTCTGAAAAAATAGTTGGGCTTCTAGCGGTGTGTGGGACTTGGTCTATTAGTCCATCTATACTGACCTCCATCAGGTTGCAAATTAAAAATAATTTTTTTCTGCATCTAGCTCTGAAAAAATATTTGGGCTTCTAGCAGTGTGTGGGACTTGGTCTATTAGTCCATCTATACTGACCTCCATCAGGTTGCAAATTAAAAATAATTTTTTTCTGCATCTAGCTCTGAAAAAATATTTGAGCTTCTAGCAGTGTGTGGGACTTGGTCTATTAGTCCATCTATACTGACCTCCATCAGGTTGCAAATTAAAAATAATTTTTTTCTGCATCTAGCTCTGAAAAAATATTTGGGCTTCTAGCAGTGTGTGGGACTTGGTCTATTAGTCCATCTATACTGACCTCCATCAGGTTGCAAATTCAAAATAATTTTTTTCTTCATTTAGCTCTGAAAAAATATTTGGGCTTCTAGCAGTGTGTGGGACTTGTTCTATTAGTCCTTCTATACTGACCTCCAGCAGGTTGCAAATTGAATATAATTTTTTTCTGCATCTAGCTCTGAAAAAATAGTTGGGCTTCTAGCGGTGTGTGGGACTTGGTCTATTAGTCCATCTATACTGACCTCCATCAGGTTGCAAATTAAAAATATTTTTTTCTGCATCTAGCTCTGAAAAAATATTTGGGCTTCTAGCGGTGTGTGGGACTTGGTCTATTAGTCCATCTATACTGACCTCCATCAGGTTGCAAATTAAAAATAATTTTTTTCTGCATCTAGCTCTGAAAAAATATTTGGGCTTCTAGCAGTGTGTGGGACTTGGTCTATTAGTCCATCTATACTGACCTCCATCAGGTTGCAAATTAAAAATAATTTTTTTCTGCATCTAGCTCTGAAAAAATATTTGGGCTTCTAGCGGTGTGTGGGACTTGGTCTATTAGTCCATCTATACTGACCTCCATCAGGTTGCAAATTAAAAATAATTTTTTTCTGCATCTAGCTCTGAAAAAATATTTGGGCTTCTAGCAGTGTGTGGGACTTGGTCTATTAGTCCATCTATACTGACCTCCATCAGGTTGCAAATTAAAAATAATTTTTATCTGCATCTACAGTACCTCTGAAAAAATATTTGGGCTTCTAGCAGTGTGTGGGACTATTTGTATTAGTCCATCTATACTGACCTCCATCAGGTTGCAAATTCAAAATAATTTTTTTCTGCATCTAACCCAGCCAATAGTTTTGGCCTAATACCACAGTTTGGCCACTCAGCTCTGCTCGGTTACCATCCATTGTTTTTTTGTGCAAACAACTCCAGAGTTGTGAATTAGTTAACCACCAAAATGAGTGGAAAAAGGCCTGCTGCTGGTGGAAAGGGGAATAGGCGTGTTGGGAAGGGGAAAAAAGGTTGTGTCCGTGGGGTAGGTGTTAAAGCAACAGTAACATCTGCAGAAGAAAGACCATCTTCCAGACAAACTAAAATGTCTACTTCTTTTAGCGGACAATGTGATAAGATCCCTTTCTTACGGCCACGCCAATCGCTACAAATTCCAGATGAGGCACAAAAACAGCAGGTGCTTCAACGGATATCAAGTGCTCCTTTAAGTGGGCTCTCCTCCACATCAACTTCAACATCACAAATACTCCAGTTCTCAAAGGTGTCACCCAAATCGCACTTGCTTCCTCACAGCTCCCAAATCTCCAGCTGCCCGTCTGAGTATGAGGTAGAACAGATGGTTGAGTCTGCAGAGCTGTTTACTCATACTATAGCCTGGGAATCAGAGGTCGACTCCAGCGCTTCTGTGAATCCAGACGAGGAAATGATCTGCACTGATGCCCAGAATCTTTATGAGTCGGATCCAGGACCAGACGCAGAAGGTTCTGACCATAATGTAGACCCTCATTCCCAAACTGTAACTCCTGTTGGTGGAGACAATGAGGAAGACGATGATAAGACTCAAATACCTGATTGGAGCGACAACTTTAGTTTTTTGTCAGGGCAGGAACAGGTTGGCTCTGAGGACGACGGGTGTGATAACGCACAGGGTGATGATGATGAGGTCGGAGATCCCACTTACTGTCAACCCACAGTCAGCCAAGAGATGAGGTCAGCAGAGGAGGTGGAGGAAGATGCTAGTGACGACGAGGTCAGGTTGCGCCTTCCTGGACAGAGACGTAGTACTGGAAGCACGTCAACAACTGCATCCTCAAACACAACTCTGCCTCTCACCACAAGTCGTGGTGGCTCTTCAGGTCGCATGGGTGCTAAGCCTTGCATAGCCTGGGCATTTTTTCAGATCGATAAAGATGACCCAACTCGTGTTATCTGTAACATTTGTCAGCAAAAGCTAAGTAGAGGCCAAAAAATACATAGTTTGAGTACTTCATGCATGAACCGGCACATGGACATGAAGCATAAGTTGCAGTGGGAAGCTCAGTGTGCTACAATGCGGCCTAGCCGGCCGGGCCAATCACCGTCTGCCATATCTTGTGCATCCGTGGCCTCTTCATCCTCTATGACTGGGGGGACAGCAGTCACACCTGTTTTGGGGCGCAGACCTGCCACCTCTTTACCCGCAACAGCCAGCGTGATTGGCAGGTCATCATTTTCTTTGGAGGTGGTAACACCAGCTGGTGTTGAGCGCTGTCCGACATCGATAGCACCACCTTTGGATCAAGGCAACCTAACATGTCCGCCTGCATTTTCCTCACAGACCGGCAGTTTGCCGGGGACACCCTTATCAACCCCGTCTAAGCACAATAGCCAGCCCTCGGTCCCTCAGATGTGGACAAGTAAAAGACCATTTCCTCCTAGCCATGAGAAAGCTAAGAGGTTGAATTTCACCATCTGCAAGCTCTTGGCTACAGAAATGCTGCCTTTCCGCCTGGTGGACACAGAGGATTTTCGAGACCTTATGTCCGTCGCAGTGCCCCAGTACCAGATGCCCAGTCGGCACTACTTCTCAAAGAAAGGTGTGCCTGCGCTCCACCAGCATGTCGCACACAACATCACCGCTTCTTTGAGAAACTCTGTGTGTGACAGGGTGCATTTCACCACAGACACTTGGACGAGTAGGCATGGACAGGGGCGTTACATGTCGCTGACTGGGCACTGGGTAACTATGGTGACAGCAGGACAAGGGGCTGCTGTCCAAGTCTTGCCGTCCCCACGAGTTGTGCGTCAATCCTCTTTATGTCAAAGTTCCTCCACTGCTTCTGCCTCCTCAACCTCCTCTCGGTCTTCCACCTGCACCCAAAGCCTGTCTGGTCATGCCACAAGCTTTCTAACTGCGCAGAAGGGATCCTGCACACCTCCTTACAATGCTGGCAGTAGGGCTCAACGTCATCAGGCGGTTTTTACATTGAAATGTCTGGGAAATGTGAGTCACACAGCTGAGGAGTTGTGGTCAGCTCTGGAGAACCAATTTCATGAATGGTTGTCTCCACTGGACCTGAAACCAGGGAAGGCCGTGTGCGACAATGCTGCAAACCTGGGTGCGGCCCTTCGCCGGGGCAATGTCACACACGTGCCTTGTATGGCTCACGTGTTGAACCTGGTTGTCCAGCAATTTTTAGCCCACTATCCCAGACTAGATGGCCTTCTGCAGAGGGCACGGTCGCTGTGTGCTCACTTCCGCCGTTCGCATCCCGCAGCTCAGCGACTTACATCTCTACAGAAGTCGTTGGGCCTGCCACTTCACCGGCTAAAATGCGATGTGCCTACCCGGTGGAATTCAACTCTGCACATGTTGCAGCGACTGTGGCAGCACCGACAAGCCCTGGTGCAATACGTTCTGACGTATAGCCTGGGCCAACGAGATTCAGAGGTGGGGCAAATCACGCTGGAGGAGTGGTCTCAGATCACGGACCTATGCACCCTTCTGCACAGTTTTGAAATGGCGACGAAGATGTTTAGTGCTGACGATGCCATTATCAGCATGACTATTCCGGTGATTTACATGCTGGAGCACATGTTAAACAGAATTCGGAGTCAGGTGGTGGCACAAGAGGAGGTGGAGGAAGTAGAGGAGGAGGAGTTGTATGCGGAAGGGCTAACATCTGCAAGGTCCAGACGGTCGGCAGCACCAAGGCGGCAGGCATGTGAGGGTGGGGGAGATGGTTTTACCAGGGCGCATGGTAGCAGCCAAACTAGTGAGGAAGGTGCAGGAGCCCAGGAAGAAGTGGAGGACGAACTGATGGAAGACTCATCAGATGAGGGAGACCTTGATCACATTTCTGTTGTGCGAGGTTGGGGGGAGAGGACAGAGGAAGGAAGCATGATTGTTACCTCGCCACCAACACAACAGGGACTTGGTGCTCCTGGATGCGCAACACACATGAGTGCCTTCTTGCTGCACTACCTGCAACATGACCCTCGAATTGTGAGAATTAGAAATAATCCTGACTACTGGGTTGCCACACTGTTAGATCCCCGGTACAAAAGTAAATTTGCAGAAATTATTCCTGCCATAGAAAGGGATGCACGCATGCAGGAGTATCAGCAGAGACTGTTGCAGAATCTTACATGTGCTTTTCCACAAAATACCAGTGGTGCACGTAGTGAATCTCACAGTTCCAACTTGCCAACCGTGGTCTGTATGGAATTGTTCAATAAAGGGCCCAAAATTAAGATAACATAGATGGGAGAGGTCTCTATGAATAGGAATTCCTAAGTATTTGATACCCTGTGAGGGCCAGGCAAAGGGAAAGTTGGACTGGATGGAATCCTATATGGATTTAGGGAGGGAGACATCGAGGGCCTCAGACTTCGCTGCATTGATTTTAAAATTTTACCATGTAACAAAGTGATCTATTTCAGCCATAACAGCAGGGATGGATATATGTGATTGAGTGATATATACTAGGACATCATCAGCAAATAGAGAGCACTTGTACTCGGTGCCTCCCACCTCAATCCACCTAATATTGGGGTTATGGCGAATTGATGAGAGCAGGTGCTCCGTCACTAGGATGTATAAGAGAGGGGACAGAGGACATCCCTGCCTTGTCCCATTGGTGATTGTGAAAGGTGATGAAAATGTTCTGACGCACCCCCTGGGCCTTGGGACACCCGGAGCCGGACCCTTTTTGGTGGATGCTGGTGGTTGTAGTCTTCGTGGCGGCGATCCGGTTCCGTGGCTCAGGGCGGTCAAACCAGTGGCGGAACTATTTATGTGGTTTTGATGTTTAAATGTCCGACTACGCCACCCGTGGATTGCGGTCAGAGTGAACCGCCGCTACAGGGCAGACCGCTAAGGCTGGTGTTGTGGGTGCAGCAGAGCGTAGCATAACTCCCCACGGGAGGAGTATAGCCTCAGGGCAGTGTATGCGGAGGATGGGGGTGATGGTGCAGGGCAGCAGCAGTAACGACACGGAGTCAGTGATGCAGTTCAGGGCCTTTACTCACAGTTCTTATTATCCAGACCACGTCTGCAGGTAACGGCTGCCCACGTCGTACTGTGCTCACCAGGTGAGGGGCTCAGACAACTCCCAGATAACTTTGGAGCGCTTCACAGGACCCCCTTTGTGTGTCCTTTGTCTGGCCTTTCTTACCAACACTTCTGTCCGGCTGCCTCGGGCCTCCTCTTGGTAAACTTGGCGCCAGTTTCCCTGACCCTATGTGGTGCCTTCCTAGCGGGTGGAGCAAGGGGCTGCGCCACATAAAATGTCAGAGCCTCCGGTTTTTAGCTGAGGGTCGTTTCCTGCCTCCACTAGTTCGGGGACCGGTCTCCCCCTTTGGCCTGACCCCTCCACGCAGGTGGATTCGGGCGTGCGGTGGCGACTCGCCCGTCCGCACCCCTGGGATCCCTTCATTCCTCGTTCCTGGAGCCTTCTCCGCTCCTCTTCCTTCCTTCTCCCTCTTGCAGGCCTGGGCCTCTGTTACTAGGCCCGCCTCCGGAGCAGAGCTCATGCAGAGCCCCTGCTCCCTGCCACTTCTGCTCAGACTTCTCTGCACTGAACTAAGATGGTGCCCACCTTTTATACTCCCTTCTCAATGCACCCAGGAACTGCTTCCTCCCTGCTCCTGCACTGCAGGGTTCCCCTTCCTCAGTGTTCCCTCCCCCCACTCCAGCCAGGGACAGGGACTGTCGTGCCCATCTCAGGGGCATATTGGTCGCCCTGCCCCACGGCAATGTGGTGTAATGCATGCAGGTGTCGGGTCCTGATCCACACTCCATCCTTATCTGAGAGTGAGATATCACACCTCTGGGTGAGGTGCAATACGTCTGTAGCAACCGAGCCCTCGGTGCTACAGTTCCATTTATCTTCAGCCTAGGTGACGTATTGTGATACAGGGCCGTGATTTTGGCTATAAAAGGGTCCCCTAGACCCCTACCCCAAGCTTTTTAAGAGAATCATATATGGCGTGCCAGGAGACTCTATGGAATGCTTTCTCAGCATCCAACGAGAGTATCTACTTACAAATTTTTAACTGCATCTAGCCCAGGAAATACTTTGTGCCTAGTAGCAGTGTCTGCTAGTCAGCGGATTATCCCGGCTGTTAAGCAAGCTACACCACCTGTAGTTTGGACACTTAATTTTTTCAAAGGAAATGCTTCGGGACCACGGGATACTTAGTGAAGAGCATCAGGAGGCACCCCAAGGCATAGGGGCTGGGACTGGCACTAGGATGCCTTGCGGTGGACAGCCGAGCTCGATCCTTATAAAAGCTTTTTAACTGCAGCAGCTTTAGTGGACGCTACTGGAGCTGGAATTACGCGGCTGCTGGCATGAGACTTGCCCTCCAATAGATCCTTGTAAATGGATTTAAAGTGTATTCATTCAAATTAGAGGGACAATTTAAATTAAAAAGCTTAGAGCTGCCTCCACCACAGGGGGGCTCTCTCGACCCACCAGCGGACAGGCACCAGTATTGGGAGAGGGGGGCTGGCCGTCAGGGTTCACCGCGGCTCTGGCACAAACCCGGCGACACGGAGGTGGCACGGGCAGGAGCGGACTGGTCGTCTCGGCTTCTCACTTTTTGGATTTTAGAAGGGCATGACATGCCTATATCTGTGTCTCCCCCTCCTTTTACTCCTCCACCTCTTTTCTTTTCGCATGACTATATGTACTTGTCACTTTTCCATGTGTTAGTTGTGTCTTCTGAGCAGTTTGTCAGCTTTTGGACACCTTTGAAGGTGTTTTCTATGTGTTTCTATGTGTTTTTGTTTGCCTGCCATTGGTTTTAACGGTGTTCGAAGGTGTTCGACGAACAGTTCGACGAACAGTTCGGCGAACACACGGGTGTTCGACGAACCGAACCGAACTCGAACACTACGGGGGTGGCTCAACACTAATGTGCACACGCGTGTTATGCAGCATCAAAACCACAGCGGCCAGATGTTGCAGCATAGTGGATGGTATTTCTAGAAATCCCATGTCCACTATGCGTCTCTGTGCACCTGCGGAAACTGACATGTGGAGCGTCTTTCAGACCTGCAGCATGTCAATTTCTCTTGAAGGTCCGCATGCTGGCTTTCCCCATAGACCTAATCTCTATGAGGAAAGTCAGCAGGTGAAATAAAAAATGGTGCCGCTCATTTGCATAAAGAGCGTAAGTCACGCAACTATTCAGGAGCGTCAGGGCCGCAGGCTGGTACGCATCATGGGCACACACCCTAAGAAGGAAAAGTTGTGGAATTATTGAAATCACAAGGTGGATAGACGTGTTAATGATATAAAAGTGATGAAAAAATGGAAACAAAAGTTTCAAAACGTCTTGATTTATTCAGTATCAAGTATGAGCGCCACACGCCGAAACCCCCGCACTTACACACCTTGGTTGCTATGAGATTATTAATGGTTGTCTAAGGGATATTCTGTCACAATGTATGCACTTTCTCACACAAATCATCAAGATTTGCTACTGGCAGCTCCTTTTTCAATATTCACTCAATATAAGATTTGTGGGGGTCCGACACCTGACGCCACCACCTATCTCACATTGATACCCTATTCCCAGGATAAGTCATCAATTTGGTTTCGGACGAGCCTCTTACCCTTTATTATTGTGGTGGCAATGAAAATGAAGCTGAATATATGAATAATCAGAAAATATTTTGTTAGCAGAGAAACACAGAGTTTATATATATGTGCATGCCCAGATGTATATACATTTATCACGTGTGGTTCTGAATTGAGGTATTTCGATATTCCCTATAACATCATAGTAGCACTATACCATACCTCTGTACCATGGTGTTACAGCGAAGTGACATTGCAACCAAGCATGCACAAAGACCTTAACTCATCAAAGTGTTCAGGCGTAAAGAACTTTAAAAAGTGGCAAAACGTTTGCGCAATGCAAACTTGAACAAAAAAAATGCGACTTTTGGCATTTTCACATCATTTTCGGCCAGAAAAAGATACAGCCTTACCAACACCAGATCAGATTACTAATGCACTAGCAGAATTCAGCAGCCTCCATGATCAAGGCGGGGGCAGCACAGGTGCAAAATACTGATGCAAACGACCCACAATCCTACCAATTCATGGAGGGGGTGGCTGCGTAGTATTAAACAAGCATAAAAAAATTTAGTGTTAGGACTTGCAAGTGGGAGGACCCTTGACGTGGGTTGTGAGCTTGGGTATTTTGACCAAAATATTGACCAATACCTCATGTAATGTATTTACTTTTGTACATTATTTTTCATCTTTTTTGCACATTTTTATGCAGGATGCAGCCAGACCCTTTAGTGTTGATTGGGTGAATTGGGGCATCTGTCTTTGTGGGGTGCACTTATATAGTGCTGGATAGCCTGCTTGATCTAATAGTATGGGCTGCACTAATAGGCTATAAGCCAGACCCTATGCAAGCCTCATCTCTGTGCGTGCAAAAATGAGATGGGCAAAATTCATTAGACTAGCATGCAAAATGCTAGTCTTAATGAATCGGGGTCAAAGTATCACTTTTGTGGTCACTGCAGTGACTTAACTCTGATAAAAGAATTGACCATTGGCACCACATGACTGTATTAGTTCATGTACATAAAGTAACGAGCAGATAAAGCGCTGCACAAATATAAAACGCACATAAATAAAATGATCAAATCTACAATTTACTAAGTTTAGAAATTGTACTACAATTTGCGCAGCCAATCAAGATATGAAAATCAATTGCAAAGGGTTAAAACCCTATCGTCTAAACAAATAAAAAATTTCTATAGTAATTCAACAAAACAACTGAACGGCCACATTCCCTCTCCCTGCTTTATGAATAAATCAAATGGATAATTAACCACAATATCCCACTGACCAACTGCACAGCACTTTTGACAAACATTTGCCTGAAACTAATGCACCACAGCAAGTAATATTTCACAAGGCAAATAGCACCCGCTACTTCTAATGGTGACATTGTTTAGAGTTTAGTGTTAAATGAATGCGCAGAACACTTCAGTCCTCGGAGAGCAACCCCAAGACACAGCAAATACATTATTTAACAGCCATTGGGAGAACAAAGCCAAGAAAGAAAAAATAAAATGTTAACTCAAAAGGGATATTTCTATATAGCAGGTGTGTAACAGGTAATCACTGGGCCGCTAGCCAGATTTAGAATGGCACCTGTCTGACTCTTGTGACCCATTGTACCACTAGAATAAAGTAGCAGAGGCTCTAAGGAAACAGCCATTATCTATAAAATAAACCCCATGTGGTTTTCTGAAAGGACCAAGCAGAGCCGACAGGAGACTAAGTATTTCAGAGTAGTCTCAGCAGGGGCAGACTTACAAGATTTTCAACTGCACAGGGGCCCATGGTGGACCGGTGGTCCTGCTGTCTCATCAGAGAACACAGGGGCCCTCCTCTCCACATCTAACTGTGCTCAGTAGAAGCCTCTATTAGTTTAACTATTTGGTATTTCTACAAGCTGGTCTTACCCAAAATCTTTAGCATGGAAGGCAGAGACTTTAAAGGGGTTGTCCACTTCTCGGACAACCCTTTCTCTATACCTATGTTTCCCCCTTGTAAAATAATAACACCTATATTCACTTCCCGTGCCGACCCCCCCACTCCAGCGGAGTTGGCACTGGCTTTCCCGAGGATCAAGTGACATTAATATGTCATGTGATCCTAGCGGCCAATCAACGCTGGCTTCCTCTCCCCGCCTTGGAACAAATCACATCACATCCACAAATCACATCCAGAGGAAGTGAGAGCTGCACATACATACTTCGGATATATCTGATAAGTCTGAAGGCGGTGAGAGTGAAGACAGCGCAGCTTAGCCGCTAGGATCACATGACATAATAATGTCATGCGATTCTCGGGAGAGCCAGTGCCAATACCGCTGGCACGGAGCCAGCACCGGAGATGAGTGTCGGTGTTAGTTATAAGTTTACAAGGGAGAAACATAGGGATTGAAAAGGGGTTGTCTGAATAATAGACAACCCCTCTAACAGTGAGCAACAGACTGCACTGATATGTATAAGATAAATTTATTTAACTAATTGGTACTCTTCTTTATAGGAATATTGTACTGGTAATTTAAGGTACAAAGATGCATATTTATTTATTAGTACACCTACATATTTTTAGCAAAAAAGCAGAAAAGTAAAAGCCAGAATTTTTTTTTCTGTACAGATAGTAAAAAATAATCCTCCAAAAAATAACATACATTTTTTTAAATATTTGTCATAAACAGGTAAATAACATGGACATAAGTGGTATTCCAGCAAATGCAACAACCCATACAATATAGAAAAACTAATTATTTATGGTGATTGATATTTATTCTCCCCGTGCTTGCGTGGGTTTCCTCCTGGTTCTCCAGTATCCTCCTACACTCCAAAGAAATCCTGATAGGGAATTTAGATTGTGAGTCAAATGAGGACAGTGGTGCTATATAAGTGAGTAAAACTTGAGACTTCTGAATCCTGAGAGCATGCTGTGCATACACTGTCAGGATTCACTGGTGTTAAAGATAACCTGTCAAGTGAAAAAACTCTATTAACCTGCAGATACGGGATTAATCTGTTGGTTAATAGCGTTCTGATTCTGCCTGGTGCGAGCACTTAGACCCCCGCTGCCAGGAGGAAATTGACTTTTTTCCTCCCGACAGTGTTCGGGTTTCAGTAATGGGGATTGCACCAGTGCGGGTTCAGTCACAGCTCTGTGTATAGAGAGTGCAGCTGTAACCGCGCCGCCAGCACTGACTGACAGCCATATCAGCATTAGAGCCGGCTCTCAGTCAGTGCTGGGGGTGCAGTTACAGTCGCCGCTCTTTATACACAGAGCGGTGACTAAGGGAGTCTTTATCCAGAAATACAAGACCAGTCCTATTTCTTTATACATAGGGGCAAATTACTATATAGCCTCAAGGTGATCAGTCCCAAATCTCATTGTTGCACACTCTGCCTCTAAAGTCAGGTTAGAACTTGCTGAATGCAGTTTCTATGCTGTAAAGGAGCCTGGCAATGCTTTTCCTATTCACGGTATTATCTCAGATAATAAAAGCTTTCTAAACATTATTAACATAGGATGCCAACTTGTGTTTTAGCCTTAGTGGACCTTTAATGTAATTTACTGAAGTGCTTCTTATTGGCGAGTACTATGTGATACCTGAGCCAGATATGTAATTTGCTGACGCAGTAAAATAAAAGGGAGATGAGTGCTGAAAAACTGGGGTGATATATAGTATAAAAGGTTTATTTTATAAGCTGGGCACCATCAGTTTAGAATCAATTGAGACCTTAAGAGGGTTGTCCGGTCTTCTGATAAAAGTCTGAAGTCGTTTGTGACTGCAGACTTCTGAATCCTGAGAGCATGTGGTGCGTACACTGTCAGGATTCACTGGTGTTAAAGAGAACCTGTCAAGTGAAAAAAACTCTATTAACCTGCAGATAGGGATTAATCTGTTTGTTAATAGCGTTCTGATTCTGCCTGGCGCCGGTGTGGCACCCCAGGGGTCTGGTTACCACAGTAATAGCAATATTACGTCTGAGAGCAGGTGGGAGGTCTCCTGGTCAGGAACCCTAAGCATGCAACACTTCCTGCCCAGTCCTGGGAGGGGAAGAACTTCCCCTATATAAACTGGGGCTGAGGCGGGGTTAGAGGAGAAGAAGAGGAGTCCCAGACAGAGACACAGTCTGGTCTGGAGTGGAGCAGATACAGGGAGAGCAAGATCAGGAGCTCTGTGGGAGCAGTGATAAAAGGGGTCAGAGACTGGAAGCTGTAGAGCTCGTCCTGACTGAAGAGATCTCACCGGACACGGAGTCCGAGGCAGTGGGGACTGATCCATACCCAGCAGCAGAAACCGACCGGCAGGGGATTTCAGGTCCTCTGGCCAAGAAACCCGAAGGCACGGTCACACGCAAGGGACCAGCACCGCCGTTGTGGAGCGGAGGCTACCAGAAGGCCCTGAGTCACCGGCCATACGGGTGAGCACCACACGGTACACTCAAGGACGTGGGCTACTTTTACCCGCTTCTAGCAAGGTAGCCAGGGAGAGTACAATAAGTTGGGGAGGCCTACAACTCCGCCTGGCCGGGGGAGATCCTATCTGCTCACGGACTGACCAGGCCCCGATCGCTAGCCAGTACTCCCGGGAGGGTCTACCTTTGCCACCAGTAAAGACCCTGAACTACACCGTACCGTCTCTGAGTGGTTCCTGGTGCCTGCGTGCAATTCTGCTATCCCCATCATCCACGTTCGCTGCCCTGAGGCCATACCCCTCCCGTTGGGGGTTATACTATCCACGCTGCACAACTGTACCACCGACCTCAGCGGTCTGCCCTGCAGCGGCGGCTTCATAACCGCATTCAACGGGTGGCGTAGTCGAACAATATAACATCTTATTCTAAGTTCTGCCACTTGGTTTGACACCCTGGGCACGGACCGGGTCACCGCCACGAGGACTACTACCCCTATCAGATCCGGCTCCGGGTATTCCCCCTGCACAGCAGCAGCAGCACAGGCCCAGGGGGCGCGTCAACTTTGGCGTAGTCGGCAGGATCCCGTGCCCGCAACCACCGGGTACTGCGTGCCTGGAAAAAAAAGAGACTGTTAAACTTACCTGTGGTGAGGATTCCCGCCATCCGACGCCATCTTCTGCCTTCTTCCCGCCATCCGTGGAGTTTTCCCGCCATTGGACGCCATCTTGAGGACGCCGCGCGGGAAGAAGAGGGGCGTGGACTCCGAAAGCGCGCGAGAACTGAAGCTCCGCCTCACGTCCGGACGTTGCGTAAGGTCCTGGAAGGAGCCCAGCAGACGCCGACGTCACAGGAGCGCGACGGAAGGTCCTCAACCCTGACGATCCACTGCGGAGCCGCGGCCTACGGAAGAGGATCATCGCAAGGTAGGCCACGGTCCACTAGGGGGGAGGAGGATGCCGGATACAGAGGAGAGCTTCACTGCCACAGCCACCGCCAGCGCCACCGCTGCTGCGGTCATGCCTTTCACTATGCCCTATATCCCGGGGGCAGCCTGGCTACCCCAGTACTCAGGGGAGTCACATACCCTAAATGACTTCAGAGAAAGGCTGGATAGCCTCTTCCAGGTGTACCCCCTCACAGAGGAGCAAAAAGTGAGCATCCTGGTGGCTCAATTAAAAGGGGCAGCCCAAAGGGAGGTAAAGTCCTGGCCACTCGGGAGGAGGAGGACTGTCGCAGAGATACTAGCCCGGCTGAAGGACACCTTTGATACCCGTACCTCAGCCGAGATCAAGCTTAGATTCTACGGGTGCAAGCAGCGAGCACATGAGAATATAAGGGACTATGCACTAAACCTACAAGAGGCCCTGAGAGCCATTAAGCAGGCCGACCCTGACGGCGTGGGAAACGAAGACAAGCTGTTGACTGAACAATTTATAGAGGGTCTACATTGCAATGCCCACCGAACCCAGTTGCGGGCAATGGCCTTACAGGACCCTCATCTGGACTTTGCACAGTTCAAGGACAGAGCCATCCGGGTGCTCCGAGAACCGGCACCAGGTGGCGCTGTGACCCACAGACGCCCTACTACCACTTACCACCAGGAGACGGCGCCCTTGTCGGCAGGGCCTGTGGGAGCTGATGCGCAGGCTTTAAACAATGACCCGGCTACAGACCTGCACCATCAGGTCCAAGAGCTAACTAAAAGCGTTGCTGCGCTAACCCGAACTGTGCAGTCTTTACAGGTTTCTACTCCAGGGAAGATCCAGCTGGCATCTGGACCGGAGGACATCCCGTGGCGCCGACCAAGGAGGACCCCACCGGCCAGAGGAAAACCCAGCGACCGATACAACGAGGACGGACAACCCATCTGCCGCCGCTGCAATCAACCCGGACATATGGCAAGGTACTGTCCTTTAAACTGGCACAACCTGGGGTAGAGGGCCAACCCCTAGGAATAAGATCACCAGGCCCATCGAACTGGCGTGACAAATACGTGGGAGGACGTCCAGTCTTGCCTGTGGTACTGGATGGCATTCCTATGAGTGCCCTACTGGACACCGGGTCACAGGTCACCACCATCCCGTACGTGCTCTTCAAGCAGTACTGGAATGACTCGGATATAACCCGCTACCCTGACGACGACTTGAGTATCATCGCCAGCAATGGTCAGCCCGTGCCACAGATCGGATTTAAAGAGGTGACCATTAAAATCGGTAAAGTCGAACTGGCAGCACAGGGACTGATCATTGTGGACATTGACAAGCGCGAGAGTCACCCAAAGATAACTCTAGGAACTAATGTGATTGAAAATTGTCTTGCAGAGGTGATTCTCATTTTACAGCAGGTTGCCAAGAACGCCAGTTCCGGCCAGCAGCGAGTGCTCCAAAAAGAGATCCGGGCACTGATGCGACGGCAACAGGTGGAACTCTCCGGTGGTGAGATTGGTAGCGTGAGAATGTGTGACCCTTTCCCTATTGCCATGCCCCCGAAAAGTGAAATGATGATTTGGTGCCGGGCAGCTATTGGTCTGAGAGGTAGAGATTACCAGGCAATGGTGGAACCTGTCTACTCAGACAGTAGGCCCACCATTTTAACAGCACGGGGGGTGGTCGATGTACGCCATGGGAGGGTGCCCGTCCGCATCATAAATATCGGGGAGAGAAGTACACCTGCCCCGGTATGCCACGCTAGCCAAATTGTTCACCATAAACCAGAATTCTGTACAGGCCGTGGAACCCTTGCCTCCATCTCAACCAGAGGAAGGTAACGGCTGTAAGCAACAAATGGAGGACTGGTGTCAGCAACTACATTTGGGTACTGACTCCACTCCCTCACACCAGAAACAGGGAGTCTATCGGGTGGTTCAAGAGTACGAGAGAGTGTTTAGTAAACACCCGTTAGACTTCGGGCGAGTAAAGGGGGTAGAACACCACATCCCCACGGGAGACCATCCTCCCATAAAGGAGAGATACCGACCCGTACCCCCTGCACACTACCAACACGCCAAGGGGATGCTTAGAGACATGAAGGAGGCTGGGGTAATCAGGGATAGCTGTAGTCCCTGGGCAGCTCCACTAGTCTTGGTTAAAAAAAAAGACAACACCATGAGAATGTGTGTAGACTACCGGAAAATCAACCGTATCACACACAAAGATGCGTACCCCTTACCAAGGATAGAGGAGTCTTTGGCTGCTTTAAAATCTGCTAACTTCTTCTCCACTTTGGATCTCACTAGCGGGTACTGGCAGGTTCCTGTAGCAGAGGCGGACCGGGAGAAGACCGCATTCACCACCCCGATGGGACTTAGCGAGTTTACCTGCATGCCGTTCGGACTCTGCAACGCACCAGGAACCTTCCAACGATTGATGGAATGCTGTCTGGGACACCGGAACTTTGAGACGGTCCTGCTGTACCTGGACGATGTTATAGTTTATTCCAAAACCTACGAGGACCACCTGAAACACCTGGCGGAAGTGTTTGAAGCCCTGGCAAACTACGGTCTGAAGGTGAAACCGTCGAAGTGTCACCTGCTAAAACCAAAAGTGCAGTACCTGGGACACGTGGTGAGTGCTGACGGAGTGGCTCCCAACCCTGATAAGATCACCGCGATTAAGGAATGGCCAAGACCCTCTAGCGTAAGGGAAGTACGGCAGTTCCTCGGGTTGGTAGGCTACTACCGAAGATTCATTCCCGGTTTCACCAAAAAGGCAGCTCCTATGCAGGACCTCCTGATAGGCCAGTCCAGGAAGGCCAAGAACCAGAAGCCGCCCTTCAGATGGGAGAAGCTGGAAGAAGAGTCCTTCCGCCAGCTGAAGATGGCCCTCACGGGGGATGAAATCCTGGCATACCCTGATTACAGCCAGCCCTTTATCCTCTACACCGACGCAAGTAACATCGGGCTAGGAGCCGTACTGTCCCAGATCCAGCAGGGGAGAGAACGGGTAATTGCTTACGCCAGCCGAAAACTGCGACCCACCGAAAGAAACCCTGAGAATTACAGCTCATTCAAGCTAGAGTTCCTGGCAGTGGTGTGGGCAGTCACCGAACGCTTTAAGCACTACCTCGCCTCTTCCCGGTTCACCGTGTACACGGATAACAACCCGTTGACACACCTGGACACTGCAAGACTCGGTGCCCTGGAGCAGAGATGGATGGCCCGCCTGTCCAACTATGAATTCACGATCAAATACCGGGCAGGACGCTCCAATACCAACGCGGATGCCTTGTCCAGAATGCCAAACCTACCGGACGTAGGGGAAGATCCAGAGGACCTGGAAGAAGTTGAACTCCCCGCGTTCCACCGTCATGGGACTACCCAGTATTCCCACCGTGTAAGGGGTAAGCAATCCGCTACGTTCAACCCCTTACCTCATTACAACTGGGCGGAAACGCAAGACAGTGACCCCGCCGTCCGACTGGTGAAGGAGATGCTGACTCAGCCAGATGCTCGTCTTGACCCAGACGCTCCGGAGGAAACCAAGCAACTGTGGGCTGAGAAGAGTCGACTGTTCCTTTACAAGGGGAAGTTGTGCCATAGAATGGTTAACTCCCGGACGCATGAACTGATCTGGCAAGTAGTGGTGCCAAGAAGAGACGCGGCTATGGTACTGGAGGCATACCACGACGGAGCTGGGCACTTCGGATGGAAGAAGCTGGAGTTCCTGCTGCGCGGGCGGTTCCACTGGGTAGGCATGAGAGGAACCATCGAGAGGTGGTGCAGAGACTGTGGCCCATGCAACCTAAGAAGTAAGGACCGTGCCAGTCAGAAGACTCCCCTGCAGTCCATCGTCACCAGGCAGCCGTTGGAACTGGTAGCCTTGGATCATGTAAAACTGACCCCCAGCAGAAGTGGCTACGTCTATGCGTTAACCATCGTGGATCACTACTCCCGGTTCTTGGTTGTAGTCCCCGTCAAGGACTTAACGGCTCAAACAGCAGCTAGAGCCTTTCAGCAGCACTTCTGCCGTCCACACGGATACCCAGAGCAGGTGCTGACGGACCAGGGACCTGCCTTTGAAGCGGAAGTCTTCCAGGAGTTCTGCACTCTGTATGGCTGCCGGAAGATAAGAACAACACCCTATCATCCGCAAACCAATGGACTCTGCGAGAAGATGAACCAGGTGGTGATAGACCTTCTGAAAACGTTGCCCCTGGAAGAATGCAGTCTGTGGCCTGAGAAACTGCCTGATCTGGTGGACCTATACAACCACATCCCTGTAGGTTCTACCAACTGTACCCCGGCTTACCTAATGAGAGCAAGACCTGGTAAGCTGCCTGTTGATCTGGATATGGGAGTCCTGACACCCGAGGACACTTCACCAGAAGCAGACTGGGACACAGAGAGGCAGCAGCAGTACCGGAAAGTACAGGAGAGCGTTGAGCGAAGTCTCTGTCAAGCAAGAGAAAGACAGGAGAAGACTTACAACCAGTATGCTCCCGCTGTTCCCCTGGTACCTGGAGAGCAGGTCTTGAAAAGGAAGAGACGGCTCCACAAGTTGGACGACCAGTGGGAGAAGGACCCGTACACCGTACTGCCATCAAGCCATGAAAACCCAAAAATCTGCACAATCAGTAAGGATGGAGGAGAAACCACAGCCATTGTCTCCCGAGATCACCTGAAGAAGTGTCCCGAGCAGCTACGAAACCCTGAAGAAGATCAAGAAAACCCTCGACCCGCAGAGGAAAGGGAAGAAATGGTCAGTACTGTACTCGGAGACTTCCCTCGGTCTTGGACACAAGTAATTGGCGCTGTTGTGGTACCCGTCCTCACCTTCCTCCAGCCAGCATCCCAAGTGCCTACGGAAAAACAGGTAGAGCTGGAAGAGCAGCCGGTCCAGGAGGCAGAAGACCCCACACAAGCAGACCAGGAGAATCGACCCTCTGCTTATAGTGAGCCTGCCGTGCCCCTAGTGAGCCAAAGAACCCGTAGACAGCTGCCCAGCTTACCTTTGACAGCTCCTACACCCTGTAGCTTAGGACCAGTCAGTAAGCTCCGTAGGTCTACTAGGGCCACTAGAGGCCAGTTGCCAATACGTTGGAGGATCTAAAGTGTTCAGACTGTTTTATTGGTATTTACCTGTTTACTGTTGCTTGTAAATAATTATGTTTTTCCAGTTATTTTATAGGTGTCTTTTGTGGATTAACCGGAATTCTTTGTATATATGTTTGGAGCGTAACCCAGGAATGGACTAAGACTGCTAAAGACTCGGGGTAGGACAGACCCCCACCTGGTTACGGCTCCCTGTTCTTTGGTGAAATGGACACCCTTATTGCTTCAAAAACTGCACCCGGTTGCGGACACGCTGTGACCGCCCTAACGTGTTTTCCCTTATTGTATTGTTCCTGTTTATACCCTGTTATGTTTTCAAAAATATGTTTAGTCACGGAGTACTAAATTTTACTAGGGGGGAATGTGGCACCCCAGGGGTCTGGTTACCACAGTAATAGCAATATTACGTCTGAGAGCAGGTGGGAGGTCTCCTGGTCAGGAACCCTAAGCATGCAACACTTCCTGCCCAGTCCTGGGAGGGGAAGAACTTCCCCTATATAAACTGGGGCTGAGGCGGGGTTAGAGGAGAAGAAGAGGAGTCCCAGACAGAGACACAGTCTGGTCTGGAGTGGAGCAGATACAGGGAGAGCAAGATCAGGAGCTCTGTGGGAGCAGTGATAAAAGGGGTCAGAGACTGGAAGCTGTAGAGCTCGTCCTGACTGAAGAGATCTCACCGGACACGGAGTCCGAGGCAGTGGGGACTGATCCATACCCAGCAGCAGAAACCGACCGGCAGGGGATTTCAGGTCCTCTGGCCAAGAAACCCGAAGGCACGGTCACACGCAAGGGACCAGCACCGCCGTTGTGGAGCGGAGGCTACCAGAAGGCCCCGAGTCACCGGCCATACGGGTGAGCACCACACGGTACACTCAGGGACGTGGGCTACTTTTACCCGCTTCTAGCAAGGTAGCCAGGGAGAGTACAATAAGTTGGGGAGGCCTACAACTCCGCCTGGCCGGGGGAGATCCTATCTGCTCACGGACTGACCAGGCCCCGATCGCTAGCCAGTACTCCCGGGAGGGTCTACCTTTGCCACCAGTAAAGACCCTGAACTACACCGTACCGTCTCTGAGTGGTTCCTGGTGCCTGCGTGCAATTCTGCTATCCCCATCATCCACGTTCGCTGCCCTGAGGCCATACCCCTCCCGTTGGGGGTTATACTATCCACGCTGCACAACTGTACCACCGGCCTCAGCGGTCTGCCCTGCAGCGGCGGCTTCATAACCGCATTCAACGGGTGGCGTAGTCGAACAATATAACATCTTATTCTAAGTTCTGCCACTTGGTTTGACACCCTGGGCACGGACCGGGTCACCACCACGAGGACTACTACCCCTATCAGATCCGGCTCCGGGTATTCCCCCTGCACAGCAGCAGCAGCACAGGCCCAGGGGGCGCGTCACCGGCACTTAGGCCCCCGCTGCCAGGAGGAAATGGACTTTATTCCTCCTGGCTGAATTCGGGTTTCAGTTAAGGGGATTGCGCCGCTGCGGGTTCAGTCACAGCTCTGTGTATAGAGAGTAGAGCTGTAACTGCCCCTCCAGCATTGACTGACAGCAGGATCAGCATTAGAGCCGGCTCTCAGTCAGTGCTGGGGGCGCAGTTACAGCCGCCGCTCTTTATACACAGAGCAGTGGCTGAACCCACGCCAGTGCCACTTTCGTGACTGAAACCCGAACGCTACCAGGAAGAATAATGTTTATTTACTCCCAGCAGCAGGGGTCTAAATGCAGGCACCAGGCAGATACAGAACGCTAATAACCTGCAGATTGACCCTATATCTGCAGTTTAATAGCGTTTTTTCACATGACAGGTTCCAGTTGGTTGTCTGGTCCAAATCGATAAGTCTGCAGTCACTCTGTGTGACTGCAGACTTATGAATCCCCCAGTGCATGCACTGTGCACTGCGGGGATTCGCTGGTTTCCGGTTTCTGACCCGGGACCGGAGGGTATGTATGAGTTATACATACTCCCGGCCAGTGGGCGCGACCTCACTTTCATACACTTATATGGAGCAAAGCTGCACCCTATAGTCGGTCATGCCCAGTGCATGGCCGCATCAATAGATGGGGTGCGGCCTCGTTCTATACAAGTGTATGGAGCGAGGCCACGCCCACTAGATGGGCCCTGGCCAGGAGTATGTATAACTCATACATACCCGCTGGTCCCGGCTCAGACACCGGCGAATCCCTGCAGAACACAGTGCATGCACTGGGGGATTCATAAGTCTGCAGTCACACAGAGTGACTGCAGACTTATCAGTTTGGACCGGACAACCCCTTTAAAGTATACCATAGATTGGTGTTCGTCAATCTCTCTTTACAGAACTACAACTCCCAGTCAAAGGCTGTTGTTCTGGAAGTTTTAGTTCCACAACAGCAGAAAGTTCCTAGGTAAAAATTGAGGGCTGTAGTTTATCTAATTCTTTCCAACGTTTTTCAATACCATTAATACACAGGAGACGACTATTTCATAGCGTGAGTGAGTAGGAATGTGTTACGGGTCAATTATTTTTCAGTAATGAACACTTGTACAATCCGCAACACTTGGCTCTGGTTTCTGGGGATGCAGTGAAACAATAACTAAGATTTGATTCCCAAAATGCATGTGAAACATAGAAAAGTAACGGCGCGATGACCAAAAAGAGGAAAGAAAATGTAATTTTTTACTAATTCATCAGATTCAATTCCCTAAGATTCTTCTCTCACATACTGGGAAAATGTAATATGTCAAAGCCTAGAACAGGCATAAAGAGGGGTTTTACAAGGCAGTTATGGTGAAGTTGTGTCATGCAGTTTCATCTGGTTAATACTAGCAGTAGATGTTAAAAAGGAAAGGAAATCTTTATGCTTCTTTTTTAAAACTAGTAAGAAGTCATCCTTAGCACAGATTCAAAAGCCTAAATCTTAATGAGTGATGGTTTATTGCTTAAGTTGACATCACTTGCTGATCGATCAAAATCCAACAGCAAAGATTCCCAATAATCAGAAGAATGATGGGACAGAGAGCTGTTCTGCATTATCACTGCCCAGCTTTGCTTTCTTCTAGAAAAGGCCCACTCCGAAACGCGCGTCGGGGGACGTGCGCAACATGGCAGTTCCAGACTTGCACCCTTTGAGGTAAAATATGGATTGTTAATATCACATAATCTCCTTGATATATTCACTTATATGTGGTAATTTGGTAGATAACATGATAGTTATATGTGAGATTTGGTCAACGTATAGTCTGGATACTTGACACCATGTGCACTTTAGTTGGTTTTAACTATGTATCTGCTCAGTGCTCTCATCTCTATTACTCTGTATAATTATAATTAATAAAGTATTTATATTTGTTTAAATATGACCTTCTGTCGTTCATTTTGGCCTTATGGCCATCCCCCCCTCCCCTCCTTTGCCTAATTATAGAACGATTGGTCCATACATTAGTCCATATAGTGGCAAAGATATGAATATTTATATGGTACTTACTCACATGGTTTTGCTACTCTATTCTCTAAGTTATTGGTTAGGTGTGGTGCAGAGAGCCACAACTTAGTCCCATTCATGTGAGTTACAGAGCCCGGTTTGGGGAAGCGCTGCGCAGTGAACATTTCTAAAAGCCCCCAGCTGACAGATTCCCACCAATCATTAAGTGATGGCATAACCTATCATCGTTGATGAGGCGGACCCTTCAGTGATGTTATAGACGTTACCTGTTCTGTCCTATGTAAACTAAGTTTAAGGAGATCTGAAAACTGTTGAAGATAATGTGCTCCATCTTGAACAAACTAATTTTTAGAGTTGGACTATTGAAATATAAATCACAATCTTAAAATAAGTATTAAACTGACTAATATTAGGGTCCGTCTGGTTCCTTTATGGTGTTCATCTATCTATTTAAGGGCAGGTGCAGACGAGCGTGTATTCTATCATCCAAGAGAATCGGGACTATTATACAAATCACACTCTAATCATACTGTGATCAGAGTGTGAGCACAGTGTGATCCGATTCTCTCGGATGAGGAGAAGATGGAGAAAAAAATATTTATCTTCTCCAATATGTCAGACTTGGAAATCGGATGTCATCCAAGTGCAGTCCAATGTTTTCCATGGACTCATTAACTTGCATTGCCGAGTGCGATCCGAACATCAGATCAAACTTGGTCATGCAGCGATTTTTTTTATTGGACATTCTCTGTCCGAGCAAGAAATCGGACATGTGTACGGTCCCATAGAATAACATCGGTCCGATGTTTTGGTGGATTGCACTTGGGCAGCAAATACACTCGTCTGCACATGCCCTAATGGTAAGGATAGCAAGGCATGTTTAGACATCCTCCCATCAATCCTTATAGGATATGAGACGGAGCCTCAGACACAGATGTGAACACACCATTACAAAAGTGGAGCATATGACTGTTAGGACCGGATATACAACTGGTGCTCCTTTTTTTATAGCTGTATTATTACAGACATTAATTATGAACTATGAGACATTCTACAGAATGCATGACAATAATCACTTAAGTTGATGTGATTCTCTGTGCTTAATTGGGCTGGACGACAGGACATGGTAACTTTCTTGAAAGATTAGAACGTCTCTAGTACTAGAGGAAGGTATGGATTTTCTTCAACTACAAAATCATATTATTTATGAATCATCCATCAATGTAGAGTAGTCGTCTATATTGTCTATGTCTGTGCTTTTTATAGCACAAGTGAATGGACAATAGCATGACAATCATCTTAGAAAGTCCAGCACCTTGTGTAATTAAGCACTTGAAACATAAATGAGGATTATCCCCACAATTTCTAAAGCTAAGGTCATCAAGTATTTTTATCACAATGAAGAGTTTGTAGCAGTTTTTTCTTATATGTTCACATAGAGTTTTTTTACATGGATTTTTCTGACTGAAAAATCCAAGTGAAAAAAAAATGCTTAAAAAAAATCTTTTTAGCACGTTTTCTTGAGTGTTTTTTTGAGCAGCTTTTGTGCATGGGTAGTTTTCTTTGCTTCAATTGATTCAGAAGTAAAAGTGCAAGTTTTTAACTTGTTTTTGGGACAGCTTTTGTGTATGGGGCGTTTTCTGTACTCCAGTTGATTCAGAATTCAAATTTGGAGCATCTTTTCAAATATTTTTTCAATAAAAATGCCCTCAAGATTTGACATGTGTATTATAGACTTGTTTAACCATTGAAATGAATAGGAAGCTTCTTCAAAAGAGTATATGAAGAGTTTTTTCTTGTGGATTTTAGAGCAGAATTTGCTCCAAAAATTACGTAAAGCAATTAAATGTGAACATACTCTTATACGTCTTAAAGCTAATACAGCATTATCATGGAATGATACAAACAACAAAGGCAAACTGGCAACATCCAAATACTCCTCATCTAAGGGACTGTTCTCACACACCTTGCGACTGACGGGATCTCCGGGTGCTTCACCATGTAAGGGAATGTCTATGTAATTTCACAAAGGATGAAAGTTGGCACTCTGCGTCCCATAAAATGACTTTCTTGAAACAACATGAAGCATGGGTGCAGGAGGTTGTGGGCTACATTAAGTCCTACATGAAGTCCCTCCTGCACCCATGTTTCATCCTTTGTGAAATATCATGGAATGATTATCATTTTTTCCATTGTTGTATACTACTAACTATAGCTAGAACTCTATTTGATTCATGACTGAAGTGGTAGAGCCAGAACTATCACATGACCTTGAGGAGGAACAATCCAAAAGTAGGTATAGGAATGTTGCAACATTGATGGAAGACATCTTGAGCACTTCCGAGCTTAAAAAAATGCAACAAACAATGTTAAAAGCAAATTAACCTCTGTTGTGTATCAGTGTGTATCTTTATTCTTTACCCATACAGTAGACCTACTTTTGGACCACCCTGTAGAAGAAAAGTTGTGTGACTGTCGCAAGAATTCCAACATGCTGAATTCCACTTATGGCTCCCCCCTCCTTGGGGAAACTTTGAAGCTACTGTAGATGATGGTTGCAGTATTGTACTATTTTCCCTTGACTGTCATACTACCAAAAGTCTCTGCAAAACCCTAGGCTCACTTTGACTTTTAAGGTCAACTGTTGAAGGAGAAACTTCTTCTATTGAGATGTCATAACAAATGTCATCACTTCAAGCAGTTTCACCTGCATTCTGCCAATCTTCATGTTATACATTCACACAATTCATTTCATGTGGACGTAGGGACTAGTGATGAGCGAGTATGTTTTGTTAACCCTTTCGGCGAGCATGCTCGGTTGCTCGCCGAGTATTTTCAGCGTGCTCGGTGTTATATTTTGGTCACTCAGTGCTCATGATTTGCGACTGTTTGACAGCTTTAATACATGTAAGGAATGCCTAAGAAACAGGCATTCCTCACATGTATTAAAGCTGTTAAGTCGCAAATCATGAGCAAGGAGTGATTAAAACATAATACCCGAGCACGCTGAAGATACTTGGAAAACACCTGAGCATGCTCGTAAATCTCAAGTAACGAGCATGCTCGCTCATCACCAGTAGGGACATTTTAACAGAACTTTAAAATAAAACAAACCTGACATACGTTTCATAATGAAACTTGAATTTCACTTCATGACAACGTAAAGATGACCTGATGAGATATTGATGGAATATTAAGCATGTATTGTATATAAGCACTATGTGTACTGAATAGTTAAAATCCGCGAACTTCTCAAAACACTTAAAAAAGATAATTTGCTAGAATAGAGTAGATTGGTGTTTAAACCACAAATATCACATGAGTTGTGAAAAATTCAGTTGTAATGGATCTAATAGACTCCGATCTACTATTGCGTACATACATATAAGATGCCAGTGATTAGCATTGTGGCTTTAAAGCGCTGGGGTCCTGGGTTCAAATCCCACCAAGGACAACATCTGCAAGGAGTTTGTATGTTCTCCCCGTGTTTTTGTGGGTTTCTTCTGGGTTCTCCGGTTTCCTCCCACACTCCAAAGACATACTGATAGGGAATCTAAATTGTGAGCCTCAATGGGGACAGGGATAATGTCTGGAAAGCGATACAGAATATGATGGCACTATATAAGCAAAGCATAATAATAATAAGATAAATTCCATACGATATTGTATATCACTTAAAAAAGACACTGGTTCCACATTTCTGGATCAATTATACATCGTTCATTGCTTTATTAATTATAACCCCCCAGTGCTATTTGTTATTAGAATCTAGCTCATTTCATCAATACCTTACTTTTAACTATGTAAAGATGTTTGTTTAACTAAGTGTAAAATCCAAGTATCGACTGTAAAAAAAAGACGAAACCCCCCATAACATCTGTAACTTAAAACATTATGGCAAACAGTAAATACCCCTACTTAATAAAACCTAAAATACAAAATGTGCTGAATATTTGGCTTATTGGGAAATCAAATAAATCACTTGCTTACTGGGGAAACAATGAGAAGCTAAAAGGAACTAGACACAGACAACACAAGGACGAGAATCATGCTCCTCACCAGAGTTGTGCTGCTAGTGAGGGGTCTTCTGAAAACTCCTTTGACATTACGGAAGTGTCCGTTGCTCAGGTGCGAGGAGCTGATGACAATGTAGTAGCACTCCATCCCTCCATTACATGCGATACGACGTTCAGTGCGAGCTCGAGCTGCCGGCCAGCGGTGTCCTGACTAATAATGCACAGTGAGATGATCTGCTCTGGTGTCTACAGGGAGAGCGGAGGAAAGTGTGAGCTGCTGCCTGAGGATCTCTCCTATCTCTCTGCTGGGCTGCGAGCTCCAGTATTACTGCTGCCTGACAAGCACTGTTATTATTATACGGGAGGGCTATGTCGCTCCATTAAACTGAGCCAATAGTAGGGAGGCGCCTCAGCTAAAACACACAGAGCTGTCAGGAGAGAGCTTATGTCACACGCTGCTCTGATCTGCTGTATGGAAGGCCCAGGATATTGTCACTGCACTTAGTATATGTTCATCAGGATGCTCAATTCCAGTCTATGCATGGCGGGATCCCGTACAGAAGCCGTGTACCTGTAGCAGGAGCAGATTATTCAACTATAAAAGAATGTTTCAGACATTCATCAACTTTTTTTTTGTAGGGCAGCAAGGTGGCTCAGTGGTTAGCAGTGTAGCCTTGCAGCGCTGGGGTCCTGGGTTCAAATCCCATCAAGTACAACATCTGCAAGGATTTTTTATGTTCTCCTCGTGTTTGCGTGGGTTTCCTCCGGGTTCTCCGGTTTCCTCCCACACTACAAAGACATACAGATAGGGAATGTAGGTTGTGAGCCCCAATGGGGACAGTGCCGATAATGTCTGTGAATTGTAAAGCGCTGCGGAATATGTTGATGCTATATAAATAAAAAGATTATTATTTATTATTGCTTAATATGCAAAGACAAAACTGTTATCACTTGCGAGAATTGTACATGTAGATATACTGTATACTAGCTATTGAACCCGTTCTACGCCCGGGTGGCGAGCATTTTTATTGATATATGGTCTCCCATGCTGGTATGTGCTGCCCCCATCCTGTCCCCACCATCCTATCCTGATATGCATGGCACCCCTCATCCTGGTATGCATGGCACCCCTCATACCCAATCCTGGTATGCATGGCGCCCCTCGTCCCTATCCTGGCATGCATGGTACCCCATCCCTCATCCCTATCCTGGTATGGATGGTACCCCTCATCCCTTATCATGGTATGCATGGCCCCCCCACATCCCTATGCGGGTATGCATGGTGCCCCTCATCCCTATCCTGGTATGCATGGCACCCCTCATGCCTATCCTGGTATGCATGGCACCCCTCATCCCCAAACCTGGTATGCATGGCTAACTTATCCCGAATCCTGGTATGCATGGCGCCCCTCATCCCCAATCCTGGTATGCCTGGCACCCCTCATCCTCAATCCTGGTATGCATGGTCCCCTCACCCACCAATCCTGGTATGCATGGTCCCCTCACCCCCAATCCTGGTATGTGTGGTACCCCTCATCCTGGTATGCATAATCCCCTCACCCCCCAATCCTGGTATGCATGGCACCCTTCATCCCCCAATCCTGGTATGCATGGTTCCCTCATCCCCAATCCTGGTATGCATGGCACCCCACATCCCCAATCCTGGTATGCATGGCACACCATATCTCATCCTGGTATGCATGGCCCCCTCATTCCAAATCTGGTATACATGGCAACCCTCATCCCCAATCCTGGTATGTATGGCACCCCATCTCTCATCCTGGTATGCATGGTACCCCTCATCCCTATTCTGGTATGTATGGCACCCCTCATCCTCCAATCCTGGTATGTATGGCCTCCTCATCCCCCAATCTTGGTATGCATGGTACCCCACATTCCTATCCTGGTATGCATGGTGCCTCTCATCCGTATTCTGGTATGTATGGTACCCCTTATCCTGGTATGCATGGCACCCCATCCCTCATCCTGGTATGGATGGTACCCCTTTTCCCTTATCATGGTATGCATGGCCCCCCCACATCCCTATGCAAGTATGCATGGTACCCCTCATCCCTATCCTGGTATGCATGGCACCCCTCATCCCTATCCTGGTATGCATGGCACCCCTCATCCCCAATCCTGGTATGCATGGCTCACTTATCCCAAATCCTGGTATGCATGGTGCCCCTCATCCCCAATCCTGGTATGCCTGGCACCCCTCATCCTCAATCCTGGTATGCATGGCACCCCTCATCCGCAATCCTGGTATGCATGGCACCCCTCATCCCCAATCCTGGTATGCATGGCACCCCACATCCCCAATCCTGGTATGCATGGCACACCATCTCTCATCCTGGCATGCATGGCCCCCTCATTCCAAATCTGGTATACATGGCAACCCTCATCCCCAATCCTGGTATGTATGGCACCCCATCTCTCATCCTGGTATGCATGGTACCCCTCATCCCTATTCTGGTATGTATGGCACCCCTCATCCTCCAGTCCTGGTATGTATGGCCTCCTCATCCCCCAATCTTGGTATGCATGGTACCCCACATTCCTATCCTGGTATGCATGGTGCCCCTCATCCGTATTCTGGTATGTATGATACCCCTTATCCTGGTATGCATGGCACCCCATCCCTCATCCTGGTATGGATGGTACACCTCATCCCTTATCATGGTATGCATGGCCCCCCCACATCCCTATGCGGGTATGCATGGTACCCCTCATCCCTATCCTGGTATGCATGGCACCCCTCACCCCCCAATCCTGATATACATGGTCCCCTCATCCCCAATCCTGGTATGCATGGCTTACTTATCCCAAATCCTGGTATGCATGGCGTCCCTCATCCCCAATCCTGGTATGCCTGGCACCCCTCATCCTCAATCCTGGTATGCATGGCACCCCTCATCCGCAATCCTGGTATGCATGGCACTCCTCATCCCCAATCCTGGTATGCATGGCACCCCACATCCCCAATCCTGGTATGCATGGCACACCATCTCTCATCCTGGCATGCATGGCCCCCTCATTCCAAATCTGGTATACATGGCAACCCTCATCCCCAATCCTGGTATGTATGGCACCCCATCTCTCATCCTGGTATGCATGGTACCCTTCACCCTATTCTGGTATGTATGGCACCCCTCATCCTCCAATCCTGGTATGTATGGCCTCCTCATCCCCCAATCTTGGTATGCATGGTACCCCACATTCCTATCCTGGTATGCACGGTGCCCCTCATCCGTATTCTGGTATGTATGGTACCCCTTATCCTGGTATGCATGGCACTCCATCCCTCATCCTGGTATGCATGGTACCCCACATCCCTATTCTGGTATGTATGGTACCCCTCATCCCTATTCTGGTATGCATGGTACCCCTCATTCTTGTATGCATGGCACCCCATCCCTCATCCTGGTATGCAGGGTACCCCGCATTCCTATCCTGGTATGTATGGTACCCCTCATCCCTATTCTGGTATGCATGGTACCCCTCACCCCCTCATCCTGGTATGCATGGCACCCCTCATCCCCAATCCTGGTATGTATGCCTCCCTCATCCCTATCCTGGTATGCATGGCACCCCATCCCTTATCCTGGTATGCATGGTACCCCTCATCCCTATTCTGGTATGCATGGTACCCCTCATCCTTATTCTTGTATGCATGGTACCCTTCATCCTGGTATGCATGGCACCCCATCCCTCATCCTCGTATGCATGGTACCCCGCATTCCTATCCTGGTATGTATGGTACCCCTCATCCCTATTCTGGTATGCATGGTACCCCTCACCCCCCAATCCTGATATACATGGTCCCCTCATCCCCCAATCCTGGTATGCATGGTCCCCTCACCCACCAATCCTGGTATGCATGGTCCCCTCACCCCCAATCCTGGTATGTGTGGTACCCCTCATCCTGGTATGCATAATCCCCTCACCCCCCAATCCTGGTATGCATGGCACCCCTCATCCCTCAATCCTGGTATGCATGGTTCCCTCACTCCCCAATCCTGGTATGCATGGTCCCCTCACCCCCCAATCCTGGTATGCATGGCACCCCATTCCTCATCCTGGTATGCATGGTCATCTCACCCCACAATCCTGGTATGCATGGTACCCCTCATCCCCCCAATCCTGGTATGCTTGGTACCCCTCATCCCCCAATCCTGGTATGCTTGGTACCCCTCATGCCCCAATCCTGGTATGTATGGTACTCCTCATCCCCCAACCCTGGTATGTGTGGCCCCCTCACCCCTCAATCCTGGTATGTATGGCACCCCTTATCCCTTTCAAGCTGCACACATACAAAAAAATAAACACTTATACTCACCTTCCCTATGGTCCAGGACTGCATCCCGTTCTGCCGGAGGCCAGGAGAGGAGTGCGGCACCGGAGTACGCATGTGCCCATACCGCACTGTCCGGCGCCATTTTGCTGAAGACACACTGCAAATGTGTCTTCAGTAAAATGGCACTGGACAGCGCTATGCGCATGCGCCGATTCCGACGCCTCACTCCTGCCCCTGTCTCCGGCGAAGAGAGGCGCCACAGCAACGCTCCTCCCGGTCTGGTAAGTATGTAAGTATGGCACCGGAGATCGCGGTATGCGTTCAGTGTCAACGCATACCGTGATCTCCAGCACCATACACACTCCTCTTACCTGTAACGGGTCCATGCGTTCTTCTGTCTGGAGCCAGACTGCGCAGGCGTGTAATCAGTGTCAGATTGGGGTGCCAAGGGCCCACCAGTAACATTGACTCTGGGTGAACACTTTACAGCTACATGCACTCTATATATTACATTACCCTCATTCACAAATTTACCTGTGATTCTATAGAATAATAAACTGGGTAGTTTGTTAAATTAATTGTGAAAGCTTGTTATTGTGGCAAATACTGCTCATATAGTGGAGGTAGGGGGCCAACTCCTGTACAGGGGCCCAGAGGGGGATTCACCTGTTCCTCTGTGAGTCAGTCCAACCCTATGTCTAATGGTTACATTACTATTGTAGTTATTCAAAATTGGATCTATTATGTGAAAACCACACCACATTCTTAGCTGTAGTATGGTTTTGTGTTTTTTTTTACACTACCCCATCCATTGCCCATTTTTTCTTATGCCAGACATTCTGTACAACACTCTAATTAACTTTTGACAATCTTTTCAATCCCAGTTATTCAACCCTGGCCAAAAATGACATAACAAGAAAGGCTAGGTAGGTAGATGACCAAAAAATCCAGCGCCTGTAACAGGGCACTATATTGGTGTGGCTTTTAGGGAATTTTAATTTCTATTTTTAAAAAACAATTATCCTTCCCTCCCTCCATTTAAAAAAAACATATTGCACATGAAATGCAAAAACTCGCTTGTGAAAAGCAAGCACACATCTGACACTGATTTCAGATTTTATTTTTCTGTACAAAACATTGTGCTGTCTTGCTCCTGATTTCTAGTGCATTAAAAATGGATAAAAAATGTGGAATTGTAATTCAAATGCAGCAGGACAGATGCTGCACTGTATCACTGATCAATCACACTAAGTCTGGCACTGTGCTGACACCTCTCCTACCTTTCTCTCCACTATATATTGAATCTGCATTATACCCAGACTAGTACTTTTATCTTCTTCAGTACTGCACTTATACAACACATTACTTTCTGGAGTATTTCTCCAGTGTTTTAGGGTATTCTTTTCCTTATTGCATGGCTGAGCTTGTGTTCTGATGTTCTCTCACTGTCCTAAATTCAGCCTAAAATGGCTGCTGCATTCCCTGCCTAGGCTATTACACAGGTTCTGACAGTCCCTCCTGATTGGCTGCTCTATACCATGTGAAGTGTAAGCTGCAAGGCATTATCATGGCTGAGGTCATGTTAGCCTTCTGTAACTGATACAATCTTCAGCAATGTGTAAGAAGGCGGCAGGCGTTTTTTTGGTTGATTTGCACAAACTGAATTGCCAATTGTTTGAATCTGGAAGACCTACAAATTTCATAAAATTAGACTCAAATTCAATTAGCATCAAATCAATTTGATCATCTCTTCTTAGCAGAAACTTGTCTTAGTTGCACAGTAGCTCCAGTGAAGTTCATTGTAGCTGATTTATAACCTTTCAGTACAGAACCTCCATCAGTAATGTGTACCTGGTAGCCACGGTAAGGCGTTTCTAGTTACCAGGACCTACCAATGTGTATCCTCTCTTAGAGACTAAAGTCTGCATGTGTATGGGAATGTAAAAACCTGCTGTAATTGAAACCGCCTGTGGCTTAGGGGCGTAATGCTCAGTCAGCAGGCCATGCATATAAACAAAAAAGACTGACCGTGACTTCCAAAACAAGAAATAGTTGTGTACAGGTGCTTACTAGGAGCAGCCATCTACATATACAACTAACAAATAAAGTAGCACTCTGCAACGCTAAGTATGCGGACATGAAATATATGAAATTTGAATTGCATTACTGCTGTAGAAAATAGAAATTATTGAGACATCTTAGTGCATAAATTAGCTAATTCATGTGTACCTGTTAGCCACGGTAAGGAGTTTCTCGTTACCAGGAACTTACCAATGTGTATCCTCTCTTAGAGACTAAAGTCTGCATGTATATGGAAAGGTAAGAACCTGTTGTAATTAAAACCGCCTGTGGCTTAGAGGTACAGTGCTCAGTCAGTAAGCCATGCATAAAACAAAGAAAAACTAATTAGAACTTGGGAAGTTTCAGGGTGCTGACACTTCAACCTCCATTAAAGTATGGGCCTCATGTAGTGAACAGATAATGACAATAGGAGATTTGTTCTGGGAAAAAGATACCATGGCTGAGATCTGTTTACGTAGAGGCGGGGAAGGACACTTCCCAAGGATAGAGCTTTCTCTGACCAAAGCACGGTTCTGAGACATTTTGAAACCAGTGGTCAGTAATGAATATTGGGGTTTGCATTGATTTGATATTCATGGGTGATATATTTTTAGCGTCGTAGCAAAGGGATGAGCATAATGCATTCACTTACGTCACCGTAAAGCCATTCTATCCCCTCCAAATTAATATTGGTCCAATGGATGGTGCTATCCATGCCATATTTCATCTCTATAGACAGGTAAAATCGCAATAAGAAACATGAAAACAATATCTACTGCCTGGGAACTCCATGGGCGAAGGTAACCTGAAAGTTAGGAATCTCATAAAAGTCTAAAAGACCTAGTGTGATGATACAGCCTAAAATCTTAATTAGCCAGATGATTAGATTTGTTGATCCAAGAGAAATACATTATTGTGTTTTACTAAAGATTGCTGGGTGTGTTTTACTAATGTTTTGCCTTGCTCTTCACTTTATGTACGCTAATTTAACTTGTAAAGTGTCCAGAATTCCAATAAGCTCATTAGCATCTCAGGAGCCTTTAATCATTTTTCAAAAATCGTCTAGGCCCATTATGTAAGTGCTGAAAGAGGATCCGGCGGAACCTTCACCACAGGGAGTCTCACATGTATACCCAGGTAATGAGGTCGACCTGAGAAAGATACCTCCACTAATGCACACTTAGCCTTTGGAGGGAGGGTGAGAGCAGTTCTGCATTCCGGGGACTGAGCCGAGAGAAGCAAAAGGGACATGTGTTTTTGTAGCAGTCAGACTTGGGACAGAAAATCAATGAGCATCAGAAAGACTTTACAAGGAGAATGAGAAACATCCTTCAGGAAAGTAGATGGATAGCATGGCACCCAAAGAGACACAGATTTGTATTCTATATGATTCTAGTCTAAGGGTATCGGCCTTGACTGGAAAGATACAGATCTGCTTCATTTGACCATCAGAGAGACATGGATACATTTTGGCGAGACCAGGGTTGGGACAAAGAAGTCATCTGGCCCCATGGATATGTTGTTTGGAGTTGCCACGAGGGACCCACTGGTCACCTGCAACCCCTGGAGACATATGGAGAAGCCATATTGGGACCCACTGGTCATCTTACTCCATGGAAACTCTCGGAGAGGCTAGGTTGGGAGTCTCGGGTCTCCTGGCCTTGTACCTTGATGGACTGCTAGCTTTCTAAGCTTACCGCTACCTCCTCTCTGTGGGGGCCCGCCAGAAGCGGGGGGCCACTGGTTGAGGTAGTCGGCCCTGGAAGTCTCCAAAGTTGCAGCTGTTCTATCCCAGTCAGGCAGAAAAGGAAGGGTGAGACTGTATAATGTTGTACCATCTTGGGTATGTGCTGGGACTGTTCTGTGTGTTTATTGTCTGCTTTGTGGTTCAATAAAGTATTGCCACACTGTTTTACCCTCACCCTGTGTTGTTTAAGTAGCATTACACGCACGGAAGACCCCAGGTCTTCATACCTAGCATATCCCACAACCAGCCCCCACATGAGCTCACCAAGTGTAGATACAGTTGAAACCAGAAGTTTATATACACTATATAAAAAGACACATATGCATCTTTTTCTCAATGTCTGAGATAAAATTAGAATAAACCTTTCCCGTTTTACGTAAATTAGGATTACCATAATTTTTAATATTTGCCAAATGGCAGAATAATAGAGAGAGAATGTTTTAAGGCAATTTTATTACTTATTGCAAAGTGAAAAGTTTACATACATTTCAATAGTATTTGGTACCTTTGCCCTTAAACAGAATGACTTGGGTCAAACGTTTGGGATATCCTTCCACAAGCTTCTCAGAATAGTTGGTTGGAATTTGGGCCCATTCTTCCTGACAAAACTGGTGTAACTGATCGAGGTTTGTAGGTCGCCTTTCTTACACCTGCCTTTTCAGCTTTGCCCATAAATTTTCAATAGGATTGAGATCAGGGTTTTGTGATGGCCACTCCAAAACATTGATTTAGTTATCCTTAAGCCACTTTGTTACCATTTTGGCAGTATGCTTCAGGTCATTGTTCATTTCGAAGACCCATTTCCGCCAAAGCTTTAACTTCCTGGCTGATGTCTTGAGATGTTGCTTCAGTATTGCCACATAATCTTCTTTTCTCATGATGCCATCTATTTTGTGAAGTGCACCAGTCCCTCCTGCAACAAAACAACCCCACAACATGATGCTACCACCCCTGTGTTTCACAGTTGGGATGGTGTTCTTAGGCTTCCAAGCTTTTCCCATTTTCCTCCAAACGTAACAATGGTCATTATGCCCAAAAAGTTCAATTTTAGTTTCATCAGACCACAGGGCATGTCTCCAAACATTAAGGTCTTTGCTCCTGTGTGCATTTGCAAACTTTAATCTGCTTTTTTATGTTTCTTTTGGAGCAATGGCTTCTTCCTGGCAGAGTAGCCTTTCGGCCCATGTTGATACAGTACTTGTTTCACTGTGGATATTGACACAATCTTACCAGCTTCCGCAATCATCTTCACAAGGTCTTTTGCTTTTGTCCTTGGGTTGATATGCACATGTCGAACCAAAGCACGTTCATCTCTGCGACACGGAACCCGTCTTCTTCCTGAGCGGTTTGATGGCTGGACATTCCCATCTTGTTTGTACTTGCGTATAATTGTTTGTACAGATGAACCAGGCACCTTCAGGTATCTTGAAATTGTATCCAAGGATGAGCCAGACTTGTACAAGTCTACAATTCTCTTCCTGATATCTTGGCTGATTTCTTTAGACTTTACCTTGATGCTACACAAAGAAGCAGTGTGTTTCAGGTGTGAATTTAAATACATCCACAGGTGTGTCTTTAATTAACTCAGATGTTGCCAAAAAACCTATCAGAAGATTCCAAACACATGACACATCATATGGGCAGTCCAGAATTGTTTAAAGGCATGGTAATCGTAGTGTATGTAAACTTTTGACTTTGCAGTAAGTAATAAAAATGCCTTAAATATTATCTCTCATTATTCTGGTATTTGGCAAATATTAAAAATTATGGTAATTCTAATTGACCTAAAACGGGAAAGGTTTATTCTGATTTCATGTCAAATATTGAGAAAAACATGCATATGTGTAATTTTATATAGTGTATGTAAACTTCTGCTTTCAATTGTATGTGGGCATAACCTTGATCTAATAAAAAGCAGAATTTAGGTTTGGTCATTCGTCAGTCCTGGAAGGTACAGCTTGCTGTGGGTTCTGTCTATTTTCCTAAGGAGTACCTTCCTCCGCTAAGCTCTTAGCCGTTTTTGTGACATCAGGCTTAGTAATCTTCTTATTCCTTTTATTTTAAGTAATTGCATACACTGTATTGTTTTGCTTCCATTTTGTATCATCTTTGTATATTTTTTTATAAACACTGCCTATCTTTCCGGATTAAATATATAAAATTTAATAGCTCTGTTCTTCTTGCTCTATAAACTGCACTCCTGAAGCCATTCACTACCTGTAACAGGTGTCCAAGCGGCCTGTATAAACGATTGATGATGGCAGCTAGTAGTTCATTTTGTTATTGTGGAGTTGGCAGTGACCATACGGGGGTATACCTATATATTCCATATGTTGAAATAGGAGGTGTATTTACCATATGCTCACTGTAAGTTCCCCAATAACCGACCTAGTAGTAGAGGCGTGGCGCCTCTGAGGGTTCAGTTGCCATAGAGGTACTGCACCTCACCCAGAGGTGTGGTGTCTCCTTCTCTCAGGTAAGGAGGGAGTGCTGCCCGGAACCCCAACACCCACATTCAACACTACACTGCTCCAGGCTGGCTGGAAGGGAAAGATGCATGTGCACAGTGCTGAGCCTTGTCCCTGGCTGGAGTGGGGGGAACCCAAAGGTAGGGGGAACCAGTAGTGGGTGTGGGTGGATGAAGCAGGGTAGTGGAGCACCATGGAAGGAGGTATATAAATGGAAGCCATCTTAGGGTGGCAGAGCAGTCAGTAAGAGGAGAGAGTGAGGACAGTCTTGGGAGCAGAGTCTCCTTAGGAGCTCTGCCCCACAAGTAGGGCCTAGTGCTAGAGGCCCAGTAGGGGAGCAGAGGAGGAAGGCTCCGTTCTATTGAAGGGATCCCAGGGGGTACGGCGAGTGCAGGACGGCACCCGTACGCCCCGAATCTGTCAGAAGACAGAGGGATCAGGCCTCAAGAAGGGGACCAGCCCCTGGACCAGCCGTGTTACTCCAGGTCTCGGCTGGAAAAAACGGAGGCTTCAGGCTTTTATAGTTCAGTTGCCAAAGCCTCATTCTAATCACCGTGAGGGTCAAGCAGGTCCGGGAACTCCAGTTTGACAGGAGGGACTTCAGAGCACCCGAGCGGGACCGTGAGTGGGGAAGCGCAGGGCAGGAGGGAGAAGACCCAGCGTGAAGTCGGTCTAGAGAGGAACATAAGAAAGCGGGGTTCCGTCAGGTGCTCCTAACCTACCTGAGGAAGAGCTGAATCCCCAGTCTGGTGAACGCAGCGCGACGTGGGAGGCTGGCACCCGCGCAGTGTATCAGTGGAACGTACATGAGAACTGTGAGTAAAGACTCGGATGACTGTACCGCACTGCCTCCGTCCATTATTTCAGCTGCGCCATCTTTCCCCCTGCACTACAACGCCCAGCACAACCAACAATATCTACACTGCCCTGGAGCTAGCTCTTCGTGTGGAGAGCCACACCATCCCTGCTGCAGTAACATCAGCTACTGAGGACTGCTCCGCAGCGGCGGCTCCCTTTAGCTGTATTCCACAGGTGGCGTCACAAACTTTATAAATCCCTTATAAATAGAAAACCCCCCCTTTTTATTGACCGCCCTGGGCCACGGACCGGGCCAGTCAACGTGATATCCCCCACCAGCATCCATAGGCCCGGCTGCCGGGTACCCCCACGGCCCAGGGGGCGCGTCAGAGGCAGCCCCAGCCTCGTTCATCACTTGTCAGTCAATTGAGTAATCATCCTGACAATTCGAGGCAGCAGAGTTGCGTCTCCCTGACAAACTGGTCATGGCGATGGGATCTGCGCAACCCCCCCAGCTGTCCTCCGTGACAAATTGCTGGTAGCGGTGGGATCTGTGCGACTTCCCCCCAGTTGTTATTCTTGACACTTGATTTAAAATATATAGGTAAAACATCAATTTCACACACTGACTAATGCATTTCGAACTAGTCATTCTTATTCATGGCAATGTAGTGTTTTCAACTCACAACCAATAACCTGAAACTTTATTTAGAAAATGCAGGTAAAACACCAATTTTCCAAACTATTCAACACGTTTTGAACTAATCGTTTTTATTCATGCCAACATGCAGATGTTTTTCCTGCATGTTCTAATTGAAGCTGTAAGTTTTAAATAGAATTCATGTCATGAATATAAAAGATTAGTTTGAAACACGTTGACCAGTTTATGAGTTGGTGTTTTACTTGTACAGTCCTGCTCATCGTTTTTGGCACCCATGAAGTTTCAGTACATACACTGTGTTCCAAATTATTATGCAAATAATATTTTCTCAGATTTTCCCAAATTACCTATATGAATTGCAGTCATTGTAATTTTCCCGTCAAATAATTATTAGAGTACAATTGAAAGGTTTTTGTACAAACTGCCTATGATAACAGTATATTTTTAAAAAAATAAAAAACTCAAACTGCACTCAAAATGCATGTTCCAAATTATTATGCACAGCAGAGTTTTCAACCTTTTCATTTTAATAAAGAACAAAAAAATGGTCATTTTTGAAATTATAAGCATTAGCAGGTTATTACAAACTGAAATCAAACAGTTTTCAACTCAAAACTTTATTCTAGGTGATGTTACATTTGCACATAGGACCCCTTGTTCGAAAGGAGCTTCTGAACTCTCTTGTCCATTGAATTTGTCAGGTTTTGGATGGTTTCTGCTTTAATTGTTTTGCATGAGGACAGAATACCCTCCCAGAGCTGTTGCTTAGATGTGAACTGCCTCCCGCCATCATAGACACTCATTTTGATGATGCTCCAGAGGTTCTCAATGGGGTTGAGGTCAGGGGAGCATGGGTGCCACACCATAAGTTTGTCCCCTTTTATGCCCATGGCAGCCAGAGATGCAGATGTGTTATGTGCAGCATGAGATGGGGCATTATCATGCATGAAATGATCTCGATGGTCCAGATGGATGGAGTGGAGGATGGCTGGTTGATGGACACCCCATGCAAACATGGCTACGGCGCTAACAAGGAGGAGGTGGAGTAATGTTTTGGGCTTGAATCATGGGGAGAGAGATTGTCGGCCCTTTTAGGATCCCTGAAGGGGTAAAGATGAACTCCATAATGTATGTTGAGTTTCTCAAACAGCACTTCCTTCAATGGTTCAAGAAGAAGAACCGTGCATTCCGCAGCAAGATTATTTTCATGCATGATAATGCCCCGTCTCATGCTGCACATAACACATCTGCATCTCTGGCTGCTATGGGCATAAAAGGGGACAAATTTATGGTGTGGCACCCATGCTCCCCTGACCTCAACCCCATTGAGAACCTCTGGAGCATCATCAAAAGGAGTGTCTATGATGGCGGGAGGCAGTTCACATCTAAGCAACAGCTCTGGGAGGGTATTCTGTCCTCATGCAAAACAATTGAAGCAGAAACCATCCAAAACCTGACAAATTCAATGGGCGAGAGAGTTCAGAAGCTCCTTTCGAACAAGGGGTCCTATGTGCAAATGTAACATCACCTAGAATAAAGTTTTGAGTTGAAAACTGTTTGATTTCAGTTTGTAATAACCTGCTAATGCTTATAATTTCAAAAATGACCATTTTTTTGTTCTTTATTAAAATGAAAAGGTTGAAAACTCTGCTGTTCATAATAATTTGGAACATGCATTTTGAGTGCAGTTTGAGTGTTTTATTTTTTAAAAATATACTGTTATCATAGGCAGTTTGTACAAAAACCTTCCAATTGTACTCTAATAGTTATTTGACTGGAAAATTACAATGACTGCAATTCATATAGGTAATTTGGGAAAATCTGAGAAAATATTATTTGCATAATAATTTGGAACACAGTGTAATGTGGAATATCTCCTGAATAAAATAAATCAAGTGAAACAGTTTTTTTTGTATAGAGCACTTGTGTGAAATATAATAATAATCTTTATTTATCTAGTGCCAACATATTCCGCAGCGCTTTACAATTCAGAGGTTCGTATACAACACTTAAAGGTAACATAGTTAAAGATAATACAATAATTAAAGCAAAAATAATAATGATGACCCTGCTCGTAAAAGCTCACAATTTACCATGATGTGGGGGTGACACAATGTACAGGTGCTTATTTACAATGATGGTCCAGCCATCTTGAGGAAATGGGGGGTCGATAAAGGCTGCATGAGCTAGTCACCAGACAATATTTCTAATGCTTTTGGGAGCGGTGGAGTTTGATGGAGAATTATGTTCAGAGAAATAGTGAATGGGCTATATATAAAAGGACTTTGATTAGGGAATGTGATAGGCCACCTCAAACTGTGTAAAATGTGGTTAGTCCTAATTTCTTGGGGTAAAGCATTCCATAGAATTGGTGCAACATGGGAGAAGTCTTGGAGCCGGGAGTGGGAGGTATAGATTAGTGCGGATGTTAGTCGAAAGTCGCTTGCAGAGCGTAGAGAACAGGTAATCTGATAAGCAGACATGAGTGAGGCAATGTAGGGGATGCTGCACTGTGGAGAGCTTTATGGGTGAGAATAAGCAATTTAAATTGGATTCTATAATGTATGTGTAGCACCCTGAGGACTCGGCTGCTACAGGGGTATTACACCTCAAGCCAGGGGTGTGGTATTCCACTCCCGGGTAAGGATGGAGTGTGGGACTGAGCTCAGATAGCTGCATATACTACATACATCCCATTTCCGGGGGACAGACCGACGGTACTCCCACCAGTATATGTGCAGGTACGACAGTGTCTGTCTCTGGCTGGAGTGGGAGGGGGGTGGAACATCCCAGTAGTGTAGGGGCAGATAGGGGGAGCAGTCTGGGTAAGGCTAGGAGCTCATTGGGTGCTGGTCACCTGAGCTCACACATAGAGGGAGTATATAAGGTGGGCACCATCTTAGATCAGGGTCAGTCTTCTGTAGAGGGTCAGTCAGTCCTGAGAGAGGTCCAGGAGCGCCTGCAGAGAGAAGAGAGAGAGGAGAAGAGAAGGACCCAGAGGGGAAGAAGAAGGAACCCCAAGAACCCAGTATACAACCAGAAGGGTGAAGGGTTGGCACGCAAGGGAACCGGATCCCAAATTAGTGGAGGAGAGAAACTACCCTCAACTAAGAACCGGAGGCTGCGACATTACATGTGGAGCAGCCCCTCACCAAGTCCACTAAGAAGGCACACCGAGCATAGGGTCAGGGAAGCCAAAGAAGGTTCACCCAACAGGAGACCCGAGGGAGCCGGACATAAGTGGACCCCTGGTGGGAACGGCCAGTAGAGAGGACAGTCAGAAAGGGAGCTCAGGACCACGCTCCAGAATTGCTTGGGGGTTGGCCGAGTCCAGGACCTGGTGGACGCAGCACGGCTCGGGCGGTCACTCAAGGCCAGAGTGACCAACAGAACAGCAGCAAGTAAAAACCCTGAACTGCACAGCCCGACTCTGAGTCTTCTTACCATCCACACTGCACCACCACTACCACCATCCTCTACACCTGACCCCCTGAGGCTATACCCCTCCCGTTGGGGGTTATACTACCACAGCTGCACATATACCACCAGCCTCAGCGGACCCTGCTGCAGCGGCGGCCTTTTGACCGCAAATCAACGGGTGGCGTAGTCGACACTAAGAACAACTAATAACATCTGTAAAGACTGCCACACACTGAGTTTGACACCCTGGGCACGGACCGGGTCGCCGCCACTCGGAGACTACAACCCCCATCAGATCCGGCTCCGGGTAATCCCCAAACAGCACTGGCCCAGGGGGCGCGTCAACTTTGGCGTAGTCGGCAGGATTTCGTGCCCGCAACCACCGGGTACTGCGTGCCTGAAGAAAAGTTCAAATTTACCTCAAGAAGAAGTCTCCCGCCGGTTCCAGAGGGTCCCCGCCATGGGACGCCATCACGGATCGTTTCCCGCCGGTTGCCCGCCATCTGCAGCTTTTTCCCGCCATCCACGGAGTTTCCCGCCACTGGGAGACGATTCCCGCCATTTCCAGAAGATTTCCCGCCTTGGAAGAGCGGACGCCATTATGGGCGTGCCAGAGGGTGGCAGGAGGTCACCTCCCATCGTGGGCCAGGTCAAGGAATGGCGCCAAAAGCGGAAACCGCCCCCACCAACGGAGACTGTGATGCTAGAGATGTCCATCAGCGTGAGAGAACTGCCCCTGGAACTGACAATCACAAAGTTGCCCCGGGACCACCTTCAATGTGGGCGGAGACAGAACAAGAGAGCGAAGATGGGTGCAGCCTGGAGGAGTCTGGAGAGAGCGCACCCGGAGACAAGAAGTCTGGAGAGGACTCCGGAGAAGTCGTACCCGGAGATGGAAGGAGAGTCAGGCAGCACCGACCCTGTGGTCAGGAGCCTGCTGCAAGCAACAACCCCACTAGGCTTAGTGGAGATCCTGGCACAGCTCCCCCGAGACCGGGAGTGTGCGCAGACCGCGCTGGAGCGCCTCGCATGGAGGATGGCCCAGGTGCAGCGAGAGACGCTGACGGAGTGGAGCCGAGAGATGGCCCTGCAGGCAAGAACCCGCCAGCGAAGCACGCCACCCGAGACGAGGAGACAGACCGCCTCTGAGGATGGTGCAGGAGGAGTGAAGGCCGGAGACGGCGCCGAAGAGGGAGCTGAACAGATGGAGGCAGGTAAAGGGGACGTCACTACCCCGAGCCAAGAAACCGCGTGCCTGCCCCAGCTCCCCGTCGCAGAGCCCGAAATTCCCCCTGCCGTGCCCGTCGCTGCATCGTCACCGCTCCAGACAAGGCCTCAAGCAGAAGCCGCGGCCGCGACCCCTGTGACGTCACGCGCCTCAACCCTGAGCGCGGCAAAGCAGGAAACACCACCGGCCTGGTCGCACGGTCTAGTACCCCCGGGCGCCGCAGTACCAACAGCGCCCTCTACCTCCACTGAGCCACCGGCCTGGTCGCTGGGCCAAGTAACCCCGGGCGCCGCCGTCTTCACGGTGCCCTTTACGTTCAGGGTACCCCAGGCCTGGTCGCAAGGCCTGGCGAACCCGGGCGCCGCTACCACCACCGCGCCCTCAACATCCACAGCGCCACACCTGGGTGAAGACCTATTTGCCCAGCATACGTGCCCGGACGGGTCTGAAGGAGGAGCAGGAGTACGCCGTCATTAAAGTACGGTAAAGAGACTGTACATAGTTACCCGTCAGGGTATAAGAACTGTTACTGCTGCTAGTTAAAATATAGTCCCCGTTGGGACCAGCAAATTGAACTGAAACCAGTGTGTCCCTATTCCCACTGACTGAGGACTGAGAGCGGTCATTCCTTTCCTAATACCTGGCCGAGGACTGAGAGCGGCCATATTTCCCCTTGTATATAGTTGCGCTTTTTAAGGCGCCCCCTACTGGTTTTACAGGAAAGCTGTGTTATTCTACAAGAGACTGTCACACTTTACCCGGTCACAAGTTGCACCGTGGCCGGAGGAACAAGAAAGTTTACAAGAATGTTTATTATGAAAAAGTTTTATGCTGCAGAAATATATATATAATGTTTTATATGTTTATGTTGTTATGAAAAAAATTGTATGTTTATGGATGTTTTATTCTCTTACAGCCCGAGGACGTGCTGTGATTTACCAGGGGGGAATGTAGCACCCTGAGGACTCGGCTGCTACAGGGGTATTACACCTCAAGCCAGGGGTGTGGTATTCCACTCCCGGGTAAGGATGGAGTGTGGGACTGAGCTCAGATAGCTGCATACACTACATACATCCCATTTCCGGGGGACAGACCGACGGTACTCCCACCAGTATATGTGCAGGTACGACAGTGTCTGTCTCTGGCTGGAGTGGGAGGGGGGTGGAACATCCCAGTAGTGTAGGGGCAGATAGGGGGAGCAGTCTGGGTAAGGCTAGGAGCTCATTGGGTGCTGGTCACCTGAGCTCACACATAGAGGGAGTATATAAGGTGGGCACCATCTTAGATCAGGGTCAGTCTTCTGTAGAGGGTCAGTCAGTCCTGAGAGAGGTCCAGGAGCGCCTGCAGAGAGAAGAGAGAGAGGAGAAGAGAAGGACCCAGAGGGGAAGAAGAAGGAACCCCAAGAACCCAGTATACAACCAGAAGGGTGAAGGGTTGGCACGCAAGGGAACCGGATCCCAAATTAGTGGAGGAGAGAAACTACCCTCAACTAAGAACCGGAGGCTGCGACATTACATGTGGAGCAGCCCCTCACCAAGTCCACTAAGAAGGCACACCGAGCATAGGGTCAGGGAAGCCAAAGAAGGTTCACCCAACAGGAGACCCGAGGGAGCCGGACATAAGTGGACCCCTGGTGGGAACGGCCAGTAGAGAGGACAGTCAGAAAGGGAGCTCAGGACCACGCTCCAGAATTGCTTGGGGGTTGGCCGAGTCCAGGACCTGGTGGACGCAGCACGGCTCGGGCGGTCACTCAAGGCCAGAGTGACCAACAGAACAGCAGTAAGTAAAAACCCTGAACTGCACAGCCCGACTCTGAGTCTTCTTACCATCCACACTGCACCACCACTACCACCATCCTCTACACCTGACCCCCTGAGGCTATACCCCTCCCGTTGGGGGTTATACTACCACAGCTGCACATATACCACCAGCCTCAGCGGACCCTGCTGCAGCGGCGGCCTTTTGACCGCAAATCAACGGGTGGCGTAGTCGACACTAAGAACAACTAATAACATCTGTAAAGACTGCCACACACTGAGTTTGACACCCTGGGCACGGACCGGGTCGCCGCCACTCGGAGACTACAACCCCCATCAGATCCGGCTCCGGGTAATCCCCAAACAGCACTGGCCCAGGGGGCGCGTCATATGGGCAGCGAGTGCAATGACTGGCACAGAGCGGAAGCATCTGAGTAACGATTAGCCAGATAGATGACCCTGGCTGCTGCAATAAAGATGGATTGAAGAGGGGAAAGTCAAGTGAGGGGGAGGCCAATTAAAAGAGAATTACAGTAGTCAAGGCGAGATTGGATCAGGGCAACAGTGAGGGTTTTTGTTGTTTCCTTGGTGAGAAAGGGGCGGATTGTAGAGATGTTCTTCAGATGCAAGCGACAAGAGCGGGCAAGAGATTGTATACAGGAGGTGAAAGAAAAAGACAGGGAGCCTGGTGCCTAGGCGTTATTGTGCTATCACACACGGAGAGTGAGATGTCAGATTTAGAGAGGTGACAGCAGGAGCAGAAGAAGTTCAGTGTTGCAAAGGTTGAGTTTCAGATAAAGAGCAGACGTGATGTTGGAAACTACAGACAGACAGTCACTGGTGTTCTGTAGTGCAGCAGGAGTAAGGTCAGGGGATGAGTTGTATAGTTGTATGTCATCAGCATAAAGATGGTACTGAAAGCCAACTTTTCTGATGGTCTGTCCAATTGGGGCAGTGTAGAGGGAAAAGAGAAGAGGGCCAAGGACTGAACCCCCGAGGGGCCCCAATAGTGAGAGAAAGAGAAGAAGTGGAGCCAGCGAATGATACACTGAAGGAACAGTCAGAAAATTAGGAGAACCAGGAGAGAGCAGTGTCCTTTATGCCGATTGAGTGGAACATAAAGAGTAGGAGATGGTGGTCAACAGTGTCGAAAGCTGCAGAGAGTTCAAGAAGAATGACCAGAGAGTAGTCACCATTACATTTTGCTGTCAAAAAGTCATTGGTCACTTTGATGAGTGCATTTTCTGTAGAATGTAAGGGGTGGAAAACAGACTGTGATGGATCAAGAAGAGAGAGAGTGGAGAAGTAACGGGTAAGGCGGGAGTAGACCAGGCGCTCCAAGAGTTTAGAGAAGAAGGGGAGATTAGAGACTGGTCTGTAGTTATTTGTGCAAGATGGGTGAAGATAGGGTTTTTTAATAATGGATTAATGATACAGTGTATTGAAGGAGGAGGGGAAGATACCAGAAGTAAAAGAGAGATTGAAGATTTTGGTTAAGTGAGTAGTGATGACTGGAGAGAGATACTGGAGTAGGTGTGAGGAAATAGGGTCAGTAGCACATGTAGTAGAATGATAAGAAAAGAGTAGCTTTGAGACTTTTTCTTCTGTGATGGGTCAAATGTGGAGAGGGAGCCAGAGGAGATGTGGGGAGGGATGGGAGTCATGGCACTTGGTGGCTGTTAGCTGATTTCCTGACGGATAATTTCTATTTTCTCTGTAAAGTATGAAGCCACATCATCAGGACAAATGTCTGTGATAGGGGCCTGTGCTTTAGGACTGAGGAGGGACTGAAAGGTGTTGAAGAGTTTTTTTTTGTGTTGTACAAAATACAAAAGAGCAAATGATGAACAATAATTTAAAACCAAAAACAATGGGAGGGAAAAATAGAAAAACCTAAAGCTTGCTGTAACTCTGGTACTGGCACTCTTTACATTCATTTAGTATGGAAACACATTTTGACTCACCTGTGGTAAATCACAAAAGAGATTCTCCTGTGATTAGTTGTCGGTGCCCATGTGACATGAATTAGCCAATGAATGATGACTTCAGTGTTTTAAAAAGCCACATGGTAAGCCATGTTCCTTTGTCACAATGGTGAACACAAAGGAGCTGTCTGAGTACATCAAAACTGCTATTATTAGCAAATACAAGAGTTGCAAAGGGTATCTTCAGAGACCTTGGTATCCCAGTTTCAACAGTGAGCAATGTTATTAAGAAGTTTGCGAAGCATGGAATCATTAAGAACCTTTCTGGACATGGGGGAAAGAGGAAAATTCAAAGACCTGAAGGCCAACCTGGAACAGTGTGGGGTCATGGTTTCAACAAGTAACATAAGCCGCACACTAAACCAAGCAGAGCTTTATGGGCAAATGCCAAGGAAGAAACCATTGCTGAAGAAAAGACATAAAAAGGAATGACTGATCTTTGCCAAAGAGTACCTTGACACACCACAATCCTTCTGGGAAAATGTTCTGTGGACAGATGAAACAAAAATAAAGATTTTTGACAATGCAAAGCAACAGTTTGTTTATAGATAGTACAATGACGCTTATAAAGAAAAGAACACCTTAACAACAGTTAAGCATTGTGGAGGATCCATAATGCTGTAGCGTAGCTTTGCTGCATCTGGTACTGGAGGCCTTGACCGTATCACAGGAATCATGAATTCAGAATTATCAAGAGATTTTAGAGCGAAAAGTCCTACCCAGTGTAAGAAAACTTGGTTTGAGTCGAAGATCATGGGTCCTCCAGCAAGACAATGACCCAAAGCACATATCCAAAAGTACACAGGAATGGTTGAAAAAGAAAAAAATGGATTGTTTTAAAATGGCCAGCAAAGAGTCCTGACTTCAATTCCATTGAACATCTTTCGGGTGAGCTGCAATCTGCCATTGGGAAAAGAACCCTGCAAACATTCAAGAGCTTGAACAAACTGCAAAGAGAGTGGGAGAAAATTCCAGCTGAGAAGTGCAAGAAGCTTATAGATGGCTACAAGAAGCATTTGGAGGCTGTCAGCAATGCCAAAGGGTGTGCAACCAAGTATTAATTAGGGGTGCTTTTATTGCTGTACATGCTGTTTATTCTGTTTCTTCTTTGAAATTGCAACATGTAAGTTGAAAAACAATGTTTTATTGTTATATTATTTTGGACCACTAATTAAAAAATCCTGAGGATATAACTTTGGTACATTTCCATTTATTTCTGAAGATATTATACAGTCTATGAAAAAAATAAAGGGGTGCCAATAATGGTGAGCAGCACTGAATGTTCTAAAAAAAAGCTTAAATTTTTTATCTGGAATGGGATGATAGCTGGATGAAATGCATTAATACTTTAATACCAAGCTACGCTCTAAATAATAGTTACATGAACAGCGAGCCTGTACAATAAATGTAATGTATTTTCAAAATTGTTAATAAATCAAAGAGCAAAACTGACCCCTTTAGCAAGAAACAAAAGACCAAAAATGGGTGTACATGTTTTTCAAAGCAGAGATCTAGGCACATTTTCATCATCATAATCTTATTCTTTCCAGTGTGCATATACTCTCTCAGTAGGATTACAGTTCACAATGAACTCCTAGGTGAAACTTCTGAAAATTTGCACTCAAAAAAGACCCAGATGGGCAGGAAGTGCTGCAGGACTGGATTTGGAGAAGATAGCAGGGAGGATGGTCTTTAAAGGGTTATTAGAGTAGTAAAGGGAGCGTAATGGGATTATAGTATAAAAAGGGAGGGGGAGGCAGAAACAGAAAATGCTTGAGTCAGTTCTTTTATATGAAGGGGAAAATGCTGCACTGACAATGTTTAGGCAAGGCTGGCCATGAAGGTGCAGAGGGAGGGAGTGATATCTAGGAAATCTTGGTCTGAAAAAAAAACAAACAGAATTTTCAGCTTTGCTCAAATTTCATAAACTGCATGCACCAAGTTTGATGAATTTGAATTTGAATTGGTGCAAAAAAAACATCATCGAATATCACTGCTCAATCCTATGCTGTTTATTGCAGTTCCTATATGCCATGGTGGTGACTAGTGATGAGCGAGCGTGCTCGTTTAACACTTTCGCCTAACACGCTCGGGTTTTTTCCGAGTATCTTTGGCGTGCTTGTATATTAAGTTCGGGTCCCTGCGTCTGCATTAACAAACAGGAAATCCCTGCATGTGTTGAGGCTGCCTAAGAGTCAGGGCGGCACGGTGGCGCAGTGGTTAGCATTGCAGCCTTGCAGCACTGGGGTCCTGGGTTCAAATCCCACCAAGGACAACATCTGCAAGGAGTTTGTATGTTCTCCCCATGTTTGCATGGGTTTCCTCCAGGTTCTCCAGTTTCCTCCCACACTCCAAAGACATACTGCTAGGGAATCTAGATTGTGAGCCCCAATGGGGACAGCAACGATAATGTATGTAAAGCACTGCAGAATATGTTAGCACTATATAAAAAAAAAATAAAGACTATTGAGAGTCATAAATCATGCAGACGCAGGGACTCAAACTTAATATATGAGCATGCCAAAGATACTCAGAAAGCACCCAAGCATGCTTGGCAAAAGGGTTAAACGAGCATGTTTGCTCATCACTAGTGGTGAGTGGTGCTAGCAGTAGAATTGCTATCTTGTCAGGGGTTTTCTCTTTTTCTCTTCTGGTTACATTTTCTGGGGTTCTTGCAGAGGTAATCACCTGGTTCTTGACTAGGCACCGACCACGTCACCAGACGCCAGCAGTCCGGCGACAGTGGGCCTGGGAAGGGCTCTGCCAAAGTTCCCCTTCCATTTTCTGGGAGCTGGGTGAAGAGTATTCCCGGCCCTCCCGGCCCTCAGGGGCTCGCCTAGCTGAGCCGCTTGTGCCAAGTGCGTCTGTGACTGCGCCCTTGCTGGTTTGGTGTCAGTCTTGCTGGGTCCCTCTGTGAAGTGCATAACACCCACACCAAGTTACACATGTACACTTGGGTTTGGTCAACCAGTACATTGCTGACCCCAGGGCAAACATAAGGAATAAGATGCTATAGTTGTATTGCACCATAGAGCAAGGTAACAAATATCCCATAGTAGTAGAAGTGGTGATCATAGTAATTAAACAACCAAATAATGTGATTAAAAGGAAAGGGAGTTAGTAAGCTGAGACAGAATTCATAAAGCAGGAGCTCAATGGTCTGGTACACAGAGTCAACAAAAGTAAAAAAATACTGGCACCATCGTCCTCTCAATGTCTCCACCTACAAACTAAAATAGATGAGTTAATTGTTTTTGCAACTCTGCATTTAGCCACGTGAACTGACATAGGCAAATGGCACCCAAACTAGAGAGTTGGTGGCCTAAAGCCATGCATCAAGCAGCAAGACAAAGCTAACAGAATGAAAAAAAATGCAGCTTGCATCAATGAAGGGTTGTCCTTGCCCCATAGCTATGTTAACATTGCCATCTGCTGATGTTGCAGAAGCGATACTGCTGCTAGGGCTACATCTGGCTAAGTCAGCTGAGAAGGCTTATACCAGATATGACAACTCTAAAGGTGGTTCTGTCTTTCAATTATGTAAAAAAAACTAAAAATATTAAAAAATGTGAACGATAATTTTAAATATTAGGTAGTGCTGATCTAATAATGTCAATGGCCTGATTTCTGCTAAAACCAAATAATCCTCCCCATGGAAAATCACAATGCATTTGACATCTGTTATCTGTCTTTTCTGATTTTTAAATCTCTCTGTTGCCTTGGCTCAGTATAATCCCCTGAACCTCGCAATCTGATCATAATACAGCCTTAACAGGCTAAAACATTACAAGAGCTGCTGAAACTACAGAAATGGCTACATAAAAGATGAAAACCACAGGCAAATAATGCTGACTTATTAACTATTTATTACCCAGGGGTATGTTACATTTCTTATAAACTGTTGTTTTGCTAAATCGCATAAAACAAAATTATTTATTTAAAATGTGCAGAAATCAGAAATGGCCTACTTTATGCAAATATACATATTGCCATCCTTGAACATTATTATATTTCAATTACAATTTTAAAGGGAATCTGTCAGTAGAATCAACCCTCCTAAGCTGTCTATATGGCCATGTAGGTCATAGAAAGTTGAAGAAAATGATACCTTGATATCTGCGCTCTGTTGTCTTACTCCAGAAAATCCACATTTTTCTTATATGTAAATGAGCTGTTCAGGACTATGGGCTGGACATAGATCTCCCTGAGAATCTGCCTGTTTTTAAATAAAAGGGGAGATACCAGTGTGATGTGTAATGGCCGCTCTCTGCTGTCCTGATCTCACTGCAGAGCTGTGTGTGATTATACCTGACACATCTGCAGGTTCCTCTCAGCTTCAGCTTCCATCTCACAGCCAGCCAGTGTTGTAAAACAGCAGAGCTGTGAGAGCTGCAGCAATGAGACAAAGTTCAGTTCTACTGTTCTGTGATAGGTACATGTCTCACACTTGGAACTCCCCCCTTTTATTAAAAATAATCCCTAGAGGCAGATACTCATGCAGATCAGGCTGAAGCTGTATCATATACATACCTTCCCCAATAGACCATTTATGACCAAATACAGTATGATGTCTCCCCACTCAATATATCCAACCCATGATGCCCCACCATACAGTATGATTCTCCAAAGAAGCTCTCCACAGAAACACAGTATAATGCCGCACAGTGGCACACATAGGCAGTATGAGGCTCCCACAGTGCCTCCCCAAAGGTATGATGCTCCTATCATGTTCCCTTATACAGTACAATGCCTATAAAGTTCCCCACTACACAGTATTATGACCCCACAAGTGCCACTCTATGCTGTGTGAGGATATAGCTATAGTTGAATCCGAGACATATCACCAACCTCCTGGTATAAAAGCACAGCTTCCCAAATCCTAAAAACACTACTATGACATTATTACAATTTAACTCTGCCTAGAAGAAAAACACACTATTGTAATATCATTGCAACAGTAGACAATCTGTAAATGCGTGTGAAAATGATTGTGACATCATTGCAATGCACTACTGTGACATTCTTACTGTAAAAACACATCCTTGGAAAAGACAAACACTATCGTGACATAATTAAAATAGAACTCTTCTTAGAAAAAAAGAAAAACACAATTATGACATCATTACAATCAGTGGCGTAACTTGAAGCTCATGGGCCACAATACAAAGGCTTCAATGTGACCCCCAAATTTTGCAAATCTTTAATAGCAAAGGTCTTTTCATATAGGCCAGAGACTTTTGGGGCCCTGTAGGCTCCAGAGCCTAGGTGAGGTTACAACCCCTGGACCTATTTTAGTTACACCCTTGATTACAATAGTACACAGCTTCAATCCTTTCACTGCCAATGGAATACATAATAAGTTATGAATTCAGAATATTCTATGCGTCAGTGTTTCTCAACTCTAGTCCTCAAGGACACCTGGCCTCGTGTATCCTAGTCCAGCCATGCCACCAGCACTAATTAGCAGCTCTCTGTCACTATACAATGTACACAGACAGCTGTGGTGTAGGCAGGTTATACACATATCAACTGTGCTCTACTAGATCTGCATCAGAGGAAACTGTGACTGTCAAAACTACTGCACCCAGTAAACTAAGTAATACATTGTTGGAATCAGGGTCTCTGTCCCTAACTCATTCTGCTGTCAGATTACATAGCCAAAACCTGCTGAAAGAAGCATTGATATACTTTATAATAGAGATGTGTATTATATTAAAGCAAAAAATTAAACTAGGTTTATCTTACCTAGGTACAAAGTTTAGGAACCGACATAGGTAACAAGAAAAATTTTATTTTTTGGTACTCCATGTGTGCATCACAGACTGTTACTGACATTTGCCTCTTGTAAAGTTTCTTCCAAGGCTTGAAAGTCTCCTCACCTTGGCATGTCAGGCTTTACATGTCACTCTCCGCAATGAGAAACGTAACCCCTTGCATCCCAATAGCTATCCAAGGGAACGATATTATAACTTCTCCTCATGTTAGCAACCCAGTCACACACATCACACCACCACCGATAACAGAAGATACTGTATGAGCAGGGGCGGGCTGGGCCGAGGGGTAGAGGGGCAAATGCCTCCCAGGCCGGTTCCCAAGCAGCTGCTCAGGGCTGCCAGGGGACCGCACTGTATCTTTAAATATGCAAAACCTACAAAAGACAAAAAATATCTCATACCTTATCATCATTATATATAAATGTAAAGCAAAGTTGCATATGAAATATAGGGTACTTAGTGAACTATTTTTGATCAAAAAAAGTATACAAGCCGTCCCACCAGCGACAAGGTGACCCTAAATTGGGACGGTCCTACACTGTCTATATTAAAAACCTTACTGTATATCAAAGTTGAAGTAATGCATATAAAAGGGTAGACAAATAGAACCGGGTCCCAATATCAGACCACCTAAGCCCGTGGTAAGCTACATATATACTAACCAGCTCAACAAGGGGGATGCCACACCCCTAATTTGCACAGAATGCAAACAAGACAAAAAAACAAGCAATGTGAACTGAGGTCTAAGATGGTACACATGCAAGAAATAGGAGCATGTTCACACTAGCAAAAAGATGCAAAACCTACAAAAGACAAAAAATATCTCATACCCTATCATCATTATATATAAATGGAAAGCAAAGTTGCATATGAAATATAGGGTACTTAGTGAACTATTTTTGATCAAAAAAAGTATACAAGCCGTCCCACCAGCGACAAGGTGACCCTAAATTGGGACGGTCCTACACAGTCTATATTAAAAACCTTACTGTATATTAAAGTTGAAGTAATGCATATAAAATATGTTCAGCTGCCGGCCAGCCACATCGCAGAGATGCTGACACGTCACCTGCATGCTGTGTGGCTGCTTCTGCTGAAGTGACGTCACACAGCGCGCCTGGAACTGATTCAGTGCCGGAGAGGAGCCTGTGGATCGGAGACCTCAGTGGTCTCGGTTAGTATGAGGTCAAGAGGTCTGCAATGAGGGGGCAGCAGGACGCTGCTCCCCTTCTCACAAATTCACTCAGGATTTTATATTGTCCAGTCGGGGGGGGGGGGGGGGCTGCTAGGGCTCCGTGTGAGTTATTGCAGGAGTCTGAGCTTAGATACAGATTAGGGTTGTCCTGTCAGTTCGGAAAGTTTAGTCTGGTGCAGTAAATCACACTGAGCCCCAGCAGAGGCCACAGACATCACTATACAGGACCCTGCACTGACTGATCACACCTGAACCTACAGCACATCACAGATTATACTATATGGCGATATATATAAGATGTGAGGTCCTGTAGGCAGGTCCAGGTGTGATCAGTACAGTGTATATCCCTGTACACAATATACCACATCTAGTATACAGATTAGCCTATGATCTACTGTGATACTGACGCGTTCAGGGGATGGGGACGTCTCGACGCCCGGGCCTTGTTGCCTGACTCTGGGGGATGTCGCGGTGGTCGGCTCCCGGGCCCGTACCCTGGGGTCACTCTTAAAAGAAGGGGAAGTTATATCGGATAGGGGAATGTTCGTGATGCCACCTATGGTGTCTGGTGAGGATCACCAGCGCTGCGACAGTCCTCTGAGGCCGGTGTTCAGGCAGCTTAGTTGGTGCGGCTCCCCACAGGTGGAGCGGGGCCTCAGGGCAGCATAAGTGTAGGGATGCAGAACAGAGGGGACCCAGCCGGGTCAGAGGAAGAATAGGCACACACACGACAGTTCACTTCAGTACCTTTACTGGTGGTGTTTCAGGCACGATCCAGGGCACTTTAGGGTGAAGGGTACATATCAGGACTCTCCCCAGTGAGCGGGTGTGGGGCCTCCTGTTTCTTGCCTTTCCTCGATAAGTTTCTGACCTGCCTGGAGCTAGGCCAAACTTGGTCTCTGTCTTGCACCTGCTGACCTGGTGGTAGGGCCTTCTGTTGGAGATCACACTCCCTGGTCTCTTGGGCCTCCGTGATTCCTGACCCTGGTACGTAATCAGCTTTTGGTGTTCCTGGGACATATAGTTCGCCAGGGGTTCCGGTTATTCCTGCTGGGGATACAGGCCCCTGTAGGCGCGGACCTGGTGTCTGGTAAATGGTTTTGGGGTGAGACGGTTAAGCTCCTCTGCCCCCTATGTAGCTTGCTTACTCCACTCACCTTCGGCCACGCTCGGGGCCCTCACTAGGCTTCACACTGGCAGTAGGCCTCGCTACTCTTCACCGCTCTTTTGGCGTCGGCACGCCCTAGGCTCACTAACTAGAGCTCTCTGAGTCTGGACTCACCTGACAACCTCTCCGGCTGCAGCAGACTTCACACTCTGTGGACTCCAGACTGAACTGCCTAGCTCCACCTTCCCTTTATATATCCCTAACGGGCTCCCTCTTGTGGTCTGAGGTGGAAGGTGGAGGTGTATGAATGCTATGAGGGCCTCTTGTGGAGGAATCCGTCCATGCACCCCTCTGGGATCTGTGGCACCAATGCGCAGCAGGGCGCCACATTCCCCCCTAGCAAAGCTCAGTACTCCCGGACTGAAGTAATTTTTATAACAACAATAACTCTTCCCTTTATGGGAGGCACTTTGCTTAAACGTTGCATATAAAACATTAGAGATAATAAATAGATATGTACAATACAATAAGCAACCTCAGAATTCAAGTCTCTTCCGGTGAGGTCCCCTAACAGGGTATCCATCTCCCAAGTTAAAGCACTTGGTAGCGTGAGGGACCTGTCCAAAGCAAACCCTCCACGTAGGCCCTGGGGTGGCTGCAGGGCATGGCGATCCGGAGTTGGACCTCCGCTTGTGCCACACCAGACAGGTTTTTGTTCTGAGGTCACCTAAGGGGGCACTCCAGGGAGTGCAATTATTTACAAGAAGCAGTTTTTTGGGGCTGCACACAGTCCTCAGCCACAGAGTTCTTTATGTACCCCTACGGGTAATTAGAGGCAAACAAGAAAAGTGTCCATTTCACTTAGATTGTCCACTGCAAACATAACACAAAGTAATAAATTCATACATGAAAATACACAATATAATACCCCAGGGGCAACTATCTACACTGTCAGAGTTTTACTACTCTCTGTATCTGACAGGGGGCTGGCCTCTCGTACTGCGTGTTGACCTGCGTAGTGCGGGAGTGTGGATGGTGTCTGAATCTGCACTGTCTACTACCCTGTCAGTTCTACGCGTGGGTAGGTTGTTAAACTGCCTTAACCTCTCTATGGGACTGGCAAGTATACCATTAGCTGGGCCTTCTTGCTTTGCTCCAACCGGGTATCCTTCTTCCGGGGATTCTTCTTGAGCAGGCTCTTCTGAAGCACTTACAGGCTCTACTTGCTGTGGAGGGTCTTCTGGCTGTTGAAAGAAGTGGATCACAGGTATTATTACTGCTCCTCCTAGTTGAGGCCAATCTGCCGGGAAATCTCCTAAGTCAGTATGGAGTACTGCTTCTTTAGGCTCCTCCGGTAAGGTGAGAGGCACTTCTTCTTGGGGCTTTAGCAGGTCTGGACACAACTTCAGATGGTCTCTAGATACCGTTGCAGTCGTTATTCCTCCGTCTTTGCTAATCAAACAGGTCTTCTTGTTATCAAATCTTGAATTTAACAGTGTAGGGTTCTCTCTCCCACTGGTCATCAAGTTTGTGGTTTCTCCTTTTCCTCTTTAACACCACTTCTCCTGGTGTGAAGGGTTCTGCGGGCGCACTTTTATTGTAGTGGGCTTCCTGTTTGTCCCTTACCCGAGTGAGACTGTCTTCGACACAGGCCTGTACTCTTCTGTACTGCTCCTGTCTGGTCGTGTCCCAGTCCTCAGTGGACATATCTGCTTCTGGTTCTACTACACTAAGCTCCAGGTCCATGGGCAACTTCCCAGGTCTTGCTCGCATGAGATATGCTGGAGTACAATTGGTGGAACTCACAGGTATGTGGTTGTACAGATCTACCAGGTCAGGTAGTAGGTCTGGCCACTGATTTCTCTCCTCTAGTGGTAAGGTCTTCAGCAGGTCGATGACGATGTTATTCATCTTTTCACAGAGACCGTTGGTTTGGGGGTGGTACGGTGTAGTCCGGATCTTTTTACACCCGTACAGATGGCAGAACTCTTTGAACAGTTCGGCTTCGAAGACTGAGCCTTGATCTGTCAGCACCTGCTCCGGGTATCCATGGGGTCTGCAGAAGTGTGCTTGGAACATCTTCGCCGTAGTTACTGCCATTAGATCCTTGACGGGGGCGACCACCAGGAATCGGGAGTAGTGATCCACCATGGTCAGGGCATAGGAATATCCTGACCTGCTGGGTGACAGCTTGACATGATCCAGGGCCACGATCTCCAAGGGTCGAGTCGTCTTGATGGGTTGCAGGGGTGCCTTCTGGCTGCTGTAGTCTTTTCTTCTGAGGCTACAGGGTCCACAATTCCGGCACCACCTCTCAATGGAACTGCGCATTCCTACCCAATAAAACCGACACTTCAGTAGGGTCTCTAGCTTCTTCCAGCCAAAGTGCCCCGCTTGATCATGGTAGGCTTCCAACACCATCTGGATGTCTGTCCTGGGCACTACGATCTACCATACCATCTCATGGGTTTTCGGGTTAACATACCTCCGGCACAGCTTCTCTCGATAGATGAACAGCCGGCTTCTCTCATTCCACAGCTGCTTGGCTTGTAGAGACGCATCCTTCTCCAGGGAGGAACCTTCTTGGGTTATCAGCTCTTTGATACGGCTGACAACCGGGTCGCTGTCCTGGGTCTCCTTCCAGCTGTGGTGAGGCAGGGGGTTTACCGCGATGCCTCCTGGAGGCTCGTTGCTCGTGGACCATTCCATTCTGATGAAAGGCAGGTAGTTCAATCACCTCCAGGTCATCCACTTCTTCTTCAGTGTCCGACTGGTGAGGCATCCTGGACAGGGCATCGGCGTTGGCGTTCTTGCGGCCCGCCCGGTACTTAATAGTGAATTGGTAGTTTGACAGCCAAGCCATCCATCGTTGCTCCATGGCTCCTAACTTGGCTGTTTCTAGATGAGTCAAGGGGTTGTTATCAGTGAAGGCAGTGAACTTACTGGAGGCTTGGTAGTGCTTGAACCGTTCAGTGATGGCCCAGACCAGGGCCAGGAACTCCAACTTGAAGCTGCTATAGTTCTCTGGTTTCCTCTCGGTCGGGCGGAGCTTCCTGCTTGCAAAGGCGATCACCTTTTCTCGGCCTTCCTGCTTCTGACTCAGTACAGATCCTAATCCTTCGTTGCTGGCATCAGTGTACAGCAGGAACGGTTGGCTGTAGTCAGGGTAGGCTAGGATCTCTTCACCGGTCAGGATCTCCTTCATCACCTTAAATGATTCAGCTTGCTCCTTACCCCACTGGAACGGGGGATTTCTGCCTCTGGGGGACTGTCCTACCAGGAGGTCTTGAAGAGGCGCCGCTTTCTTGCTATAGTCCTTCACAAACCTCCGGTAATACCCGACTAGTCCCAGGAACTGACGTACCTCCTTGAGGCTCTTCGGCTCCGGCCATTTCTGGATGGCAGTGACCTTCTCCGGGTCCAGTGCTACTCCCTCTGGACTGACGATGTGCCCCAGGTACTGTACCTTTCGCTTGAGCAGGTGGCACTTGAGGGCTTCAGCTTCATCCCATACCGGGACAGCGACTCAGATACCTCCGCCAGGTGCTTCAAGTGGTCCTCACACATTTTGGAGTACACTATCACGTCGTCCAGGTATAGTAGTACAGTCTCGAAGTTGCGGTGTCCCAGGCAGCACTCCACCAATCTCTGGAATGTTCTGGGGGCGTTGCAGAGTCCAAACGGCATACTGTTGAACTCGCAGAGTCCCATCGGGGTGGTGAAGGCCGTCTTCTCCCGATCCTCCTCAGCAACAGCTACTTGCCAGTACCCACAAGTGAGGTCAAAGGTGGAGAAGTAATTTGCAGACTTTAATGCAGCCAGGGATTCCTCTATTCGTGGTAAAGGGTATGCATCTTTATGTGTAATGTGATTTACTTGTCTGTAATCTACACACATTCTCATGCTTCCATCCTTTTTCCTGACTAGAACTAGGGGAGCTGCCCAGGAACTACAACTATCCCTTACTACCCCTGCCGTCTTCATGTCGTGCAACATCTCCTTCGCCTTCTGGTAGTGCGCTGGTGGTATAGGCCTGTAACGTTCTTTGATGGGTGGATGGTCACCTGTGGGGACATGGTGTTGAACCCCCTTAATCCTCCCAAAGTCAAGTGGGTGCTTACTGAATACCTGCGCATATTCCTGAACCACCCGGTGTACACCCTGCTTCTGATGGGCAGGAGTGGTGTCTGTCCCAACATGGAGCTGTTGACACCAATCCTCCACCTGGGTTGCCGGGTCATTATCCTCTACTTCGTCTGGTGAGGTTAAGGACTCCGCCGTGTGTATGGAGTTGTTATTTACTGTGTACAATTTGGCAACAGTGGCATAGCGTGGTAATCTAATCTCGTCCTCCCCATAGTTCAGAAGACAGACGGGCACCCTCCCATTGCGTACATCCACTACCCCTCTGGCAGTTAAGAGTGTAGGTTTATGCTCTGAGCTAAGGGGCTCTACTACCGCCTGGTAGCTCCATCCTTTGAGACCTATTGCTGCTCTACACCAAATCAGCATTTCACTCATCGGGGGAATCACAATGGGTACCGGGTCTGTCACCCGTACATTACCAATTTCACCGCCTGTTAGCTTTACCTGTTGCTGGTACATAAGGGCTCGGATCTCTTTCTGGAGCGCCCTTCTCTGCCCTGGTCTGGCAGTGTCAGCTATCTGTTGGAGCAAGAACAACACTTCTCCCAAACAGTTACTAACAATATTTGTGCCAAGTACCATATACAAGTCTGTATCATCAGGATTAGTCTCTACTACAATTAGTCCCTGGTCCTTCAGTTCCACTCTTCCCACCTTTACTTCCACATCCTTAACCCCGACTAGGTTAAGGGGGAGGCCGTTTGAGGCATACACAGAAAGATCTGGATCTGGTGGGTGAAGTTCGTCTATGGACCAGAACCTTTTGTAGAGGACATCAGGCATGATGGTTACCTGAGATCCTGTGTCCAACAGAGCAGGTGTCGCGATGCCGTCCAGCACAATGGACAGGAAAGGGCTTCCTTCCACGAACCTGTGGTACCAGTTTGATGGGCCTGGAGGGTCTACTCCTGGGTGTCGGCCCTCGGCCCCAGGGTTTGCTCGTTTAAAGGACAGCTCCGGACGGCGTGACCTGTCTTGTGGCAGCGGTCGCAGACAGGGTCCTTCGGTGGGCAGCGTTGGTCGCTGGTCCTCCCAGGGGGTGGTGTTGTCCTCCTCCTCCTTCTCATCCAAGGGACATCCTCAGGGCTGTCGGCTAGCAGGATCCTTCCTTCCTCCTCGGGCTCCGTCCGCAGCTGCAGGGCACTCAGTGCAGTGGTCAGGGTTTTTCTCAACTGACGCACTTCAGAACGCAGGCTGTCCAGCTCACTAGGGGACGTTGCTGGAACCTTGGCTTCAGCAGCCACCGGGGAAAAGGTGGACGCTGCAGGCACTGGGGTGGCCCCACCCTGGTAACATTGGATAGCAGTAGTTTCCAGGGGCTGCAGTCCTTTTATAGCCATGTCCTTAAGGGTGTCAAAGGTGGCATCTGGATGATCCAGGGACCACCAACGCACAGTCCTGCTCTCCTCTTGAGACCTCAGTCCCCGGATAATCTGTTCCTTCAGCATTTTATTTTCACTATCAATGCTGGTTGGACTAACCTGTTTCAGAGCTCGCAGGGCCCCTTGTAAACGCCAGGCATAGTCCCGAACACTGTCCTCCGGTTGCTGAGAGCAGTTGTAGAACCTCATCCGGAGGTCTGTCTCAGCACGATTCTCAAAGACAGTCTGTAATTTTTTAAAGATTGCGGACACTGATTCCTGGTCTGCGGCCGACCAGGTTTCTACTTCTCACTTCGCAGCACCAGTCAATTGTCCCAATACAACAGCGGCTCTTTGCTTGCCTGTCATAGAGTACATGTCCAGTATACCGCATATTTTCCTTTTGAATCCAGACAGGGTATCTGGTTCGCCGCTGTACTGGGGGAGCCACTTCGCTGCAGGGATGTACGGTAGGGCCATGGGTATGACAGGGGTTACAAGCCCTGCTGGTGGAGCGGCTGCTCCGGCCTGCTCGGCGCTGAGCGCGAGTTGATCATCAGGGCGGTTAACCGGTACTCCGGCGTTGTGCTGTTCTTCGGACATTTTGCCCCCCCCCCTAGCGAACCATGGCCTACCTTCTTTTCTTCTCTTCCGGTAGGCCGCAGCTCCGCAGGTGACGGCCTTCCTTCAGGACCTTGCGTCGCTTGCGTCCTACGTCAGAGTGGGCTCCTTCCAGGACCTGGCGCTTCCTGGTTTGACGTCGAGGCGTGTGGCGTGTCCGGGGCTTCGCGCGCTTCAGCAGGTACGCCTCTGTTTCCCGCGGTTACGCCCTTCTTCGCGCTCGGCGGCACAACAATGGCGGCGATCTTCGCCACAGTTAAATACACAGTTCTGATTAAAGGCGCACAGTACCCGGTGGCAACGGGCACAACACTCCGTCGTTGCAGCGGGCACGGAATCCTGTTCGTGACACCAGGAAGAGATGACGCGCCCAAGGGGATGAGGACGACTCGGCGCCCGCGCCTTGTTGCCTGACTCTGGGGGATGTCGCGGTGGTCGGCTCCCGGGCCCGTACCCCGGGGTCACTCTAAAAAGAAGGGGAAGTTATATCGGATAGGGGAATGTTCGTGACACCACCTGTGGTGTCTGGTGAGGATCACCAGCGCTGCGACAGTCCTCTGAGGCCGGTGTTCAGGCAGCTTAGTTGGTGCGGCTCCCCACAGGTGGAGCGGGGCCTCAGGGCAGCGTAAGTGTAGGGACGCAGGACAGAGGGGACCCAGCCGGGTCAGAGGAAGAATGGGCACACACACGACAGTTCACTTCAGTACCTTTACTGGTGGTGTTTCAGGCACAATCCAGGGCACTTTAGGGTGAAGGGTGCATATCAGGACTCTCCCCAGTGAGCGGGTGTGGGGCCTCCTGTTCCTTGCCTTTCCTTGATAAGTTTCTGACCTGCCTGGAGCTAGGCCTAACTTGGTCTCTGTCTTGCACCTGCTGAACTGGTGGTAGGGCCTTCTGTTGGAGGTCACACTCCCCGGTCTCTCGGGCCTCCGTGACTCCTGACTCTGGTACGTAATCAGCTTTTGGTGTTCCTGGGACATATAGTTCGCCAGGGGTTCCGGTTATTCCTGCTGGGGATACAGGCCCCTCTAGGCGCGGACCCGGTGTCCGGTAAATGGTTTTGGGGTGAGACGGTTAAGCTCCTCTGCCCCCTATGTAGCTTGCTTACTCCACTCGCCTTTGGCCATGCTCGGGGCCCTCACTAGGCTTCACACTGGCAGTAGGCCTCGCTACTCTTCACCGCTCTTTTGGCGTCTGCACGCCCTAGGCTCACTAACTAGAGCTCTCTGAGTCTGGACTCACCTGACAACCTCTCCGGCTGCAGCAGACTTCACACAGGCTTCACTCTCTGTGGACTCCAGACTGAACTGCCTAGCTCCACCTTCCCTTTATATATCCCTAACGGGCTCCCTCTTGTGGTCTGAGGTGGAAGGTGGAGGTGTATGAATGCTATGAGGGCCTCTTGTGGAGGAATCCGTCCATGCACCCCTCTGGGATCTGTGGCACCAATGCGCAGCAGGGCGCCACAATACTCCGATGTTTTAAAAAATACACATTGCTGTATAACATCAGATGTCTGTAGTCACAGTATATTATATACCTGTCATGTATTCTCCTACAGTATATACTGTATGTATGTGGTATACTGTGTGAACAAATGTTACGTACAGGTAATGTGTGTATAGTATATCTGATCTCTGCCCGTGTCTGGTATATATTATACTGTAACTACAAAGTCCAGCCCATGGACCGAAAGTGCACGGGCCGCACCATACCCTCCGCTATCCCGATATCACTGCTATCTGTATCCTCAGGATGCAGACTGTGGTGAATACATTGGTGTAAGACGGAGCCACCGGCTCCTACTTCCACCAATCAGCGTGTGCAACTGACACAGCAAACGTGATGACGTCACTACATCACATCTGCTGTGGGGAGACCAGGACAGACCGCGGGGAAATGAGAGCGAGGCGAGTATGTCTTATTTTTTTTTCTTTCCTATGTGTATGGGCTGTGTGCCTGCATATAGGTGGCTATGTGAGGACTCATAATGTATATAGGAAGCTATGTGAGGGCTCATATAGTATATAGGAGGCTATATAGGAGGCTATGTGGGGCCTCACACTGTATATAGGAGGCTATGTGGGGCCTTACATTCTATATATGGGGCTATGAGGGGCTCATACTGTATATAGGAGGCTATTTGAGGGCTCATATTGTATATAGTGAAACTATGTGGGGCTCACACTGTATATAGGAAGCTATGTGGGTCTCAAACTGTGTATAAGAGGCCACGTGGGGTCTGACACTATAGAGATAGGCTATGTGGGGACTCACATTGTATATACGAAGCTATGTAGGGCTCACATTGTATAAAGCAGGCTATGTGGGGGCTCATACTGTATAAAGGAGGCTATGTGGCCACTGGGGTTCACAATCTAAATTCCCTATCAGTATGTCTTTGGAGTGTGGGAGGAAACCGGAGAACCCGGAGGAAACCCACGCAAACACGGGGAGAACATACAAACTCCTTGCAGATGTTGTTCTTGGTGGGATTTGAACCCAATGCTGCAAAGCAACAGTGCTAACCACTGAGCTGCCGTGCTGCTCTCTTTTTCTCCCCTCTGCCCAGAAGATGTGGTATGATCAGACCATGTTCCTGCACGGTCAGACACAGCCATTACACAGTACATAGCAGGGGCACATTTATAAGATTATCTCAGCACAGGAACTTAATTATGTCACATCCAATTATGGAAATTATTATTATTCCAAGATCTATTGACTAAAATATGCTTTTGTTCATGGGAACATCCCTTTAAAGATGGGCCGCTACTCATGGGCCACTGCTGTGTGCTTGTCCCTCAGACTAAAATTTGCCAGCCAGTCCCTGTGTATGAGTCTTCTCTTTGTCAGATTAAGGCTGTGTGCCCACGATGCGCTTTTTAAGCGTTTCCGCAGCGGCAAAAACGCTGCAGAAACGCTTAAAAAACGCATGGTAGAAGGCCTGCCATGTTCCCCAATGATAATCCGCATGTGCTGTGCACATGCTGTGGAAATTTCTGCTGCGGATTATAATTGCGGAAAAAAATGCAGCACTACCAATTATTTTGCTGAAGTGCTGCGTTTTCGCCGCCATTGACTTGCATTAGAACGCATGGATTCCGCTTCACTAGATAAGCACATGCAGAATACATGCGTTCAATCTGCGGATGGCACCCAGGTCTAGAGGAGAGGAGACTCTACTCCGGACCCGGGTACCATAGAAACTAAAAAAAAAAAAGAATAAAATAAAAAATAAATATTATACTTACCTTCTGGCGGCCCCCGGTGTGCTCCTCCTCCCTTGCCGGCAGCTCGCGATGGACTGGAGGACCTGCGCTGACGTCATAGTCATGTGACGGGTCACGCGACGCTGACGTCAGCAGATCCTTCAGTGTACCGCGATCTGCCGGCAGTCAGCACCGAGCGAAGCAAGACACCGGGGGCCATCGGAAGGTAAGTATAGATTAATTTTTTTATTTTTTACCATTCTTTCGGTCACATTATATAAATCCATGCCGTTTGCATGGATTTATATAGTGTGACCAAGTTGTTAAGCACTTTCCAAGTGATGCTAAAATCGCTTGGAAAGCGCTTGTCAACCCGCATGCGGAAATGCATGTGAAGAACGCTTCACATCCACTTGTCCCTGGCAGGAAAAACGCATGTACAATCCACATGTACAATCCACATGTACAATCCGCATGCGTTTTTTTCTGCCAGCGAGATGCAGAAACGCTCAGGAAAAAATCCGGAGCATTTCTGCATCGTGGGCACATAGCCTTAGGAAGACTTCAATTTTAGGAACAATTCTCTTTAGTAGATAAAACTGAAATCTCAAAATTTTAGTTTTAGTTTTAGGATGTGTTGTGTTGTCTCAGATTCTAATTATTTAAAGCTTTTAGCCCCAACCATGCTTTTTATACATTTATTGCAAAAAAAAAAAAGGCTTTGATGCAAAATTGCATGAAAGCTTCCATGATTACAAAATACTGTCAAGTATCTATTTTCAAAAAAGATATGGTTTGGGGGGATAATTAGAGTGCCTGACAGCAAAAGGATTGCAGAGACTCACAGAGATTTTGACATAATTAAAATAACAAATAGCCTAGAAATAATGCAAAACACTATTGAGACATTATCACAATAAAGCTCAGCCTTTGAAAAGACCAAAACTATTGTGACATCATCACAATAGAATAAATATTAGAAAAAGAACATTTATGGTGACGTCATCACACTTAAGCTCTTCATAAATTAGAACAAAAAACAACACTATTGTAGCAGAATCACAAAAGAGCAAAACTTCTAACACACAGAAGCTTCTACGACGTCATCACAATTAAACATAATTTAGGAATAAAAGCATGAGATATCATAACAAGAGAAATCAGCTTTAGAAAGTAATCACGTTTTTAAAATCATCATATTACACAAAGGATAAAAAGCAGAGGCGCACCAACAATGGTGGCAGACCACGTGTGGTCAGTAACCAGGGGGTGAGACTGATGACGAATTGCCCTGCCCCTTGGCTAGCTGCCCCAACTTCAACAGTATCTGCATCCATTTGATGCAGATAGAGTTGAATACAATGAAGGAGTAGGGAGCTGTCAGTTTTTTCTTCCATAATTTAGGCTGGGTGCCCACGTAGCGTTTTTCAAGCGTTTATGCTGCGGAATTTCCGCAGCGGAAATGCTTGTAAAACGCTAGGTAATCCGCACCCCATGGTCCCCAAGGGGATTCCGCATGTTCTATGCATATGCTGCGGATTTTTCCGCAGCGTTTATGCTACGTACAAAAGTCCGCAGCATGTCATTTAATTTTGCGGAAGTGCAGCGGAACTCCCGCCATTGACTTGCATTGAGACGCATAGAAACCGCGACTGTACATTTTTACAAGCGGCTTCTATGCGTCTCTATGTGCGGATGGTACCCAGTTCTGGAGGAGAGGAGACTCTCATCCAGACCTGGGTACCATTGTACCTGTGAAAAAAGTATAAAATAACAAATAAAGTTTATACTCACCTGTCCGGCGTCCTCTCTCTGAATGCCAGCAGCGCTGAAGGACCTTCGGTGACGTCACAGTCATGTGACCGCAGGCCCTTCACCGCTCTGTCTCGCGATATGCCAGCAGCCGGGAACCAGCCAGGAAGCAGCGCTGCAGCCACGCCGGGGCCTCGGGGGTGAGTATAGCTTATTTGTTTTAATTTTTACGGTTCACACTGTATAAATCCATGCTGTTTGCATGGATTTATACAGTGTGACCTAGTTGTCAAGCACTTTCCAAGTGATGCTATCGCCTGGAAAGTGCTTGTCAATCTGCATGCGGAAACGCAAGTGAATCCGCATGTGGATCCGCATGTATTCTGCAGGAAAAACGCATGCACAATCTGCATGCGTTTTTTCTGCCAGGGAGATGCAGAAATGCTGCAGAAATTTTCTGCTTCATTTCTGCATCGTGGGCACATAGCCTTAGAATGTACATCTGAATTCTGGTGCAGCTGGCATAATGATGTCACTAGATCGCGTATTAGGGGGGCAACGTGACTGCATCATAGAACCAAAAAGTCTAACGGGTATAGTAAAGATAGCTGTACGAATAATCAACATATAAAAAAAAAAAAAACAGACACAAAGGAGATATGAGAAATACACTATAATTTTATTAGTACAAAATATATAAATAAAGATATAACATAATAAATGTTGGGAGAGAAACAGCTAAAACCATAGTGGGATAAGATGGACAAAATCCCAACAAGTGACAGGAAGGAGCGCACTGATCGTCCCAGGTTAATATAAATGCCCCATGAAATATAAATAGACAAATAAAGCACAGCTGATATAAGTATATATAAAGTTATAAGTGAATGAATGTCACATAACAGCTATATATAGAATTACAAATGAATAAGTGTCATCTGACAGCTGAAAATAGTGTATGTCCAAGGTATACAAACCTGGATACAAGGAATATATGGACTATCATATACAAACTGAGGTAGATACATACCTGCGGTCAGCAAACCACATGATCATCTAATAGTGATGGCACAATTTGGTAAACAATAAATCAGATACCAGCTATGAACAAGTACCTTGAGTCATGGTGGGGAACCTAGGACTGGGCAGAGCGAAATACCAAGCGCCTCACCGCACGTTTCACCTCACGGCTTCGTCAGGAGGCGTGGCTGCATCATGCTGTAATTGGGGAAGGGTGGGGACATCAAGCTGTATTGGAGCAAAGTAGGGGGAGCTACTATGGAGGGGGGCACACTGTAGGGACATTGTACTGTGTTGTGGGTGCACAATGGGAAAATCATAGTGTATTGCGGACACACTGTGGGGGGCATCATACTGTATTGGAGGCACTGTTGGAGCATAATGATCTGTTGGGAAAACTATGGGCAGCATACTTTGGCAGGGGTGCTCTGTAAGGGCATCATATTGTGTTGTGGGAGCACAATGGGAAGCACCATACTGTATTGAAGGCACTGTGGGGCATTATACTGTTTTGAAAGTGCACTATGGGAGTATCATAGTATGGGGCACTATAGGAGTATCATACTGTATTGAGGGCAAATTTCTTGGGGCATCATGCTGTGCACGTGGGGGTAGAAGGTGGAAGCATCATACTTTGTTGGGGGTGTACTTTGGGGCATCATACTGTATTGGGGACACACTGTGGAGGAATCATACTGTATTGAGGGCTCACTCTGTGGGCATCATACAGTGCATGTTTAAGTGCATTGTCTGGCCATCAGATTGTGCATGTGGGACGCAATGTGTCAGAAGTATACTGTGCACATGGGTGACCTCTGAGGGGACATCATACTATGTAGGCAGGGGAGCACTGTGGGAGCATCATACTGTGTTGAGGGCGCACCATTGGGACATCTTACTACGTTGGAGGGTGCTCTCAGGGGAAATGATAATGTTTTCGGGTGGACTGTGGGGACATCAAGAGAATGCCAAGAGTGTGCAAAGCAGTCACCAAAGCAAAAGGTGGCTACTTTGAAGAACCTAGAATATAAGACATATTTTCAGTCGTTTTTTTTTTTTGTTAAGTATATAATTCCACATGTGTTAATTAGTGTTGAGCGAGCACTAAAATGCTCGGGTGCTCGAAGCTCGGGCCGAGCTCACCGTGATACTCGGGTGCTCGACCCGAGCAACGAGCCCAATGTTAGTCTATGGGAGACCTGAGCATTTTTGCGGCGGCACCCCTGACAGTGTGTAGAAAGCCTAAAAAGTGCCCAAAACGATAGTGACAGTGCTCAAATGACATGGGGACAGCATGGGGATCGCGCCAGGAAGCATTTCTGACCTCCAGGTCACTGCTGTCAACAACGTGGTCAGAGGTATTAAGCCACTTCTACGGGCTCACAATAAAACGTTCAAAAACGAAACTGAAACTGCTTTCCTGTGAAATATGTTAAGGAACTTCCTTTCCAGGGTAAAGACTTGTGTATAAGATAAAATAAATAACCAAAAACAAAAATACTCCTCCACACATTGGGCTATGTTCACAAGTAGCATTTTTTATGCGTTTTTGCACTTTTGTATTGCTTTCAACCGTGACAAATGCATTCACCGGGAAATGTCATTTTAACATTTTACAACCTTATCTGGCCATGTGCTGTGTGACACATGCATACAGTGCTGAAAAGACATGGGAACAGCATGGGGAAGACCCCTAGAAGCATCTCTGACACCCAGGTCACTGCCTAAAAGTGTGCCCATCAGAAGTGATCCTTGCCGCATCAGAAGATGCAGACTTGCAACTATCCCCGTGCAAGTACTTCTCCCAGGGCAGTGTTCAATTGTACCTCCCCCATTCCTTGCAATGCAAGCGCAAGTATGCAGCCTGCCACCCACCCACCCCCAGGCTGCAATACCATACTGCTTGCTTGCACTTGAAATTGGGCCTATTAGGCATGTGGAGGCGGGGTGTCCATACTCGGTCCCCAGCCACCTGGGGGCGGCCGTGTGTCCATAAACGGTCCCCAGCCGTCCCTATTTGTCCCGACCCTATTTGTCCCGGTGCGCCTTATACAAAAGAGCGCATACCAAAACATTACCTATGCCCTCCCCAGTGCATTTAGTGGGAAGGACAGCCTAACCACAAACACGTGGACAAGTGAATGTGGCCAGGGATGGTCCATCTCACTGACGCCTTCACACTGGGTCAATATTGTGGAAGCCGGGACACAGTTGGACACTGGGATGCAACACGTCCTTCAGACATAGAGGATTGCGGGTCCTGGGTCAATCAGGCTTCAACACAAAGTTCAGAAGGTAGACAGCAGCAGTGGTCGGCCTCCTACACAACGAGAAAATGATTCATGATCATGAGGCCATCCATCTCCTTAGCTTTCTGTTCCTTGGAATGCAAGCGCATGTATGCAGTAGCGGCTAGGCCTGAGGTGGTCAGCGTTTTGGCGCATATCCTACCTCCTCCGAGGATTGCTGGATGTTTTCCTGCTACTATCCCAGTTCTATGACTCCCGTTAAAACAAAGCTTCAGGTGATGAATGATGGATGAGGTGGTGGCAAAGGAGAAAGAGCAGGAGGAACAGGGAACATTCACATCAATATCAGGCCAGTCAACCACACGTCTGGTAGAATATGTTTCTGTACCAAAAAGAGTGGTTCGGCTACACAGTTATAGGGCATACAGTGAGTGCAATGCCTACCAAAAATTTAGAGGCACACCAATGCCCCTTGGAAGTGACATGGAGGTCAGACGCCCTTAACTAAACCGTTTTTTCCATTTATAGCAACTGGGTCTCCTGTACACTGTTGGCCTAAGCAGTGAATGAAAGGCTTTCCAAAAATTATGAGGAACTGCAATGTCCCTTGAAACAGACGGGAATTACAGCGTACTAAAAACCTTCTACCCATTATTGGGGAGTGGGTCTCCCTTAGTGTTCGCCTATGCATTGAAAAGCAAAAGCTGACTAAAATAAGGAGGAAATTCAATGCCCATTGGAAGAGTCGTGGAGGCTAGAGTTAATTAAAAACAACATTTCAATGCCCCTTGGAAGAGCTGTGGAGTTCAGAGTGGTATAACAAGATGGTTTTAATGCCCCTTGGAAGAGACGTGGAGTTCAGAGTGGTTTAACAAGACGGTATTAATGCCCCTTGGAAGATACGTGGAGGTCACAGTAGCTTAACAAGACGGTTTTAATGCCCCTTGGAAGAGACATGGAGTTCAGAGTGGTTTAACAAGACGGTTTTAATGCCCCTTGGAAGAGATGTGGAGTTCTGAGTAGTTTAACAAGACAGTTTTAATGCCCCTTGGAAGAGACGTGGAAGTCACAGTAGCTTATCTAGACGGTTTTAATACCCCTTGGAAGAGAAGTGGAGTTCAGAGGGTTTAACAAGACGGTTTTAATGCCCCTTGGAAAAGACGTGGAGGTCACAGTGGGTTAACAAGATGGTTTTAATGCCCCTTGGAAGAGACGTGGAGTTCAATGTGGTTTAACAAGACGGTTTTAATGCCCCCTGGAAGAGACGTGGAGTTCAGAGTGGTTTAACATGATGGTTTTAATGCCCCTTTGAAGAGACGTGGAAGTTACAGTAGCTTAACAAGACGGTTTTAATGCCCCTTGGAAGAGACGTGGAGTTCAGAATGGTTTAACTAGATGGTTTAAATGCCCCTTGGAAGAGACGTGAAGTTCAGAGTGGTTTAACAAGACGGTTTTATTGCCCCTTGGAAGAGATGTGGAGGTCACAGTAGCTGAACAAGACGGTTTTAATGCCCCATGGAAGAGACGAGGAGTTCAGAGTGGTTTAACAAGACGGTTTTCATGCCAATTGGAAGAGACGTGGAGTTCAGAGTGGTTTAACAAGACGGTTCTAATGCCCCTTGGAAGAGATGTGGAGGTCACAGTAGCTTAACAAGACGGTTTAATGCCCCTTAGAAGAGACTTGGAGTTCAGAGTGGTTTAACAAGATGGTTTTAATGCCCCTTGGAAGAGACGTGGAGTTCAGAGTGGTTTAACATGATGGTTTCAATGCCCCTTTGAAGAGACGTGGAGGTTACAGTAGCTTAACAAGACGGTTTTAATGACCCTTGGAAGAGACGTGGAGTTCAGTATGGTTTAAGAAGACGGTTTTAATGCCCCTTGGAAGAGACGTGAAGTTCAGAGTGGTTTAAAAAGACGGTTTTATTGCCCCTTGGAAGAGATGTGGAGGTCACAGTAGCTTAACAAGACGGTTTTAATACCCCTTGGAAGAGACGAGGAGTTCAGAGTGGTTTATCAAGACGGTTTTAATGCCCCTTGGAAGAGACGAGGAGTTCAGAGTGGTTTAACAAGATGGTTTTAATGCCCCTTGCAAGAGACGTGGAGTTCAGAGTGGTTTAACAAAACGGTTTTAATGCCCCTTGGAAGAGACGTGCAGGTCAGAGTGTTTTAACAAGACGGTTTTAATGCCCCTTCGAAGAGACGTGGAGGTCAAAGTAGCTTAACTAGACGGTTTTAATGCCCCTTGGAAGAGACGTGGAGTATCAGAGTGGTTTAACAAGACGATTATAATGCCCCTAGGAAGAGACGTGAAGTATCAGAGTGGTTTAACAAGATGGTTTTAATGCCTCTTGGAAGAGACGTGGAGGTCACAGTAGCTTAACAAGACGTTTTTAATGCCCCTTGGAAGAGACGTGGAGGTCAGAGTGGTTTAACAAGACGGTTTTAATGCCCCTTGGAAGAGACCTGGAGGTCACAGTAGCTTAACAAGATGGTTTTAATGCCCCTTGGAAGAGACGTGGAGTATCAGAGTGGTTTAACAAGACGGTTTTAATGCCCCTTGGAGGAAACGTGGAGGTCACAATAGCTTAACAAGACGGTTTTAATGCCCTTTGGAAGAGACGTGGAGTTCAGAGTGGTTTAACAAGACGGTTTTAATGCCCCTTGGAAGAGAAGTGGAGTTCAGAGTGGTTTAACAAGACGGTTTTAATGCCCCTTGGAAGAGACGAGGAGTTCAGAGTGGTTTAACAAGACGGATTTCATGCCAATTGGAAGAGACGTGGAGTTCTGAGTGGTTTAACAAGATGGTTCTAATGCCCCTTGGAAGAGATGTGGAGGTCACAGTAGCTTAACAAGACGGTTTAATGCCCCTTAGAAGAGACTTGGAGTTCAGAGTGGTTTAACAAGATGGTTTTAATGCCCCTTGGAAGAGACGTGGAGTTCAGAGTGGTTTAACATGATGGTTTCAATGCCCCTTTGAAGAGACGTGGAGGTTACAGTAGCTTAACAAGACGGTTTTAATGCCCCTTGGAAGAGACGTGGAGTTCAGTATGGTTTAAGAAGACGGTTTTAATGCCCCTTGGAAGAGACGTGAAGTTCAGAGTGGTTTAAAAAAACGGTTTTATTGCCCCTTGGAAGAGATGTGGAGGTCACAGTAGCTTAACAAGACGGTTTTAATGCCCCTTGGAAGAGACGAGGAGTTCAGAGTGGTTTATCAAGACGGTTTTAATGCCCCTTGGAAGAGACGAGGAGTTCAGAGTGGTTTAACAAAATGGTTTTAATGCCCCTTGCAAGAGACGTGGAGTTCAGAGTGGTTTAACAAAACGGTTTTAATGCCCCTTGGAAGAGACGTGCAGGTCAGAGTGGTTTAACAAGACTGTTTTAATGCCTCTTCGAAGAGACGTGGAGGTCAAAGTAGCTTAACTAGACGGTTTTAATGCCCCTTGGAAGAGACGTGGAGTATCAGAGTGGTTTAACAAAACGGTTTTAATGCCCCTATTAAGAGATGTGAAGTATCAGAGTGGTTTAACAAGACGGTTTTAATGCCCCTTGGAAGAGACGTGAAGAATCAGAGTGGTTTAACAAGACGGTTTTAATGCCTCTTGAAAGAGACGTGGAGGTCACAGTAGCTTAACGAGACGTTTTTAATACCCTTTGGAAGAGATGTGGAGGTCAGAGTGGTTTAACAAGACGGTTTTAATGCCCCTTGGAAGAGACGTGCTGGTCAAAGTAGCTTAATAAGACGGTTTTAATGCCCCTTGGAAGAGACGTGGAGTTCAGAGTGGTTTAAAAAGACGGATTTATTGCCCCTTGGAAGAGACGTGGAGGTCACAGTAGCTTAACAAGACGCTTTTAATGCCCCTTGTAAGAGACCTGGAGTTCAGAGTGGTTTAGCAAGACGGTTTTAATGCCCCTTGGAAGAGACAAGGAGGTCCCAGTAGCTTAACAAGACGGTTTTAATGCCCCTTGGAAGAGACGTTGAGGTCACAGTAGCTTAACAAGACGGTTTTAATGCCTCTTGGAAGAGACGTGGAGTTCAGAGTGGTTTAACAAGACGGTTTAAATGCCCCTTGGAAGAGACGTCAAGGTCACAGTAGCTTAACAAGATGGTTTTAATGCCCCTTGGAAGAGACTTGGAGTTCAGAGTGGTTTAACAAGACGGTTTTAATGCCCCTTGGAAGAGACGTGGAGTTCAGAGTGGTTTAAGAAAACGGTTTTAATGCCCTTGGAAGAGAGGTGGAGTTCAGAGTGGTGTAACAAACTGGTTTTAATGCCCCTTGGAAGAGATGTGGAGGTCACAGGAGCTTAACAAGACGTTTTTAATGCCCCTTGGAAGAGACGTGGAGGTCAGAGTGGTTTAACAAAACGGTTTTAAGGCCCCTTGGAAGAGACTTGGAGGTCAAAGTAGCTTAATAAGACGGTTTTAATGCCCCTTGGAAGAGACGTGGAGTTCAGAGTGGTTTAAAAAGACGGTTTTATTGCCCCTTGGAAGAGACGTGGAGGTCACAGTAGATTAACAAGACGGTTTTAATGCCCCTTGGAAGAGACGTGGAGTTCAGAGTGGTTTAACAAGATGGTTCTAATGCCCCTTGGAAGAGATGTGGAGGTCACAGTAGCTTAACAAGACGGTTTAATGCCCCTTAGAAGAGACTTGGAGTTCAGAGTGGTTTAACAAGATGGTTTTAATGCCCCTTGGAAGAGACGTGGAGTTCAGAGTGGTTTAACATGATGGTTTCAATGCCCCTTTGAAGAGACGTGGAGGTTACAGTAGCTTAACAAGACGGTTCTAATGCCCCTTGGAAGAGACGTGGAGTTCAGTATGGTTTAAGAAGACGGTTTTAATGCCCCTTGGAAGAGACGTGAAGTTCAGAGTGGTTTAAAAAGACGGTTTTATTGCCCCTTGGAAGAGATGTGGAGGTCACAGTAGCTTAACAAGACGGTTTTAATGCCCCTTGGAAGAGACGAGGAGTTCAGAGTGGTTTATCAAGACGGTTTTAATGCCCCTTGGAAGAGACGAGGAGTTCAGAGTGGTTTAACAAAATGGTTTTAATGCCCCTTGCAAGAGACGTGGAGTTCAGAGTGGTTTAACAAAACGGTTTTAATGCCCCTTGGAAGAGACGTGCAGGTCAGAGTGGTTTAACAAGACTGTTTTAATGCCTCTTCGAAGAGACGTGGAGGTCAAAGTAGCTTAACTAGACGGTTTTAATGCCCCTTGGAAGAGACGTGGAGTATCAGAGTGGTTTAACAAGATGATTATAATGCCCCTAGGAAGAGACGTGAAGTATCAGAGTGGTTTAACAAGATGGTTTTAATGCCTCTTGGAAGAGACGTGGAGGTCACAGTAGCTTAACAAGACGTTTTTAATGCCCCTTGGAAGAGACGTGGAGGTCAGAGTGGTTTAAGAAGACGGTTTTAATGCCCCTTGGAAGAGACCTGGAGGTCACAGTAGCTTAACAAGATGGTTTTAATGCCCCTTGGAAGAGACGTGGAGTATCAGAGTGGTTTAACAAGATGGTTTTAATGCCCCTTGGAGGAAACGTGGAGGTCACAATAGCTTAACAAGACGGTTTTAATGCCCTTTGGAAGAGACTTGGAGTTCAGAGTGGTTTAACAAGACGGTTTTAATGCCCCTTGGAAGAGAAGTGGAGTTCAGAGTGGTTTAACAAGAGGGTTTAATGACCCTTGGAAGAGACGTGGAGTTCAGAGTGGTTTAACATGATTGTTTTAATGCCCCTTGAAAGAAACGTGGAGGTTACAGTAGCTTAACAAGACGGTTTTAATGCCCCTTGGAAGAGACGTGGAGTTCAGAGTGGTTTAACCAGATGGTTTTAATGCCACTTGGAAGAGACGTGCAGTTCAGAGTGGTGTAACAAGACGGTTTTAATGCCCCTTGGAAGAGATGTGGAGGTCACAGTAGCTTAACAAGACCATTTTAATGCCCCTTGGAAGAGACGTGGAGTTCAGAGTGGTTTAACAAGACGGTTTTAATGCCCTTTGGAAGAGAGGTGGAGGTCACAGTAGCTTAACAAGACGGTTTTAATGCCCCTTGGAAGAGACGTGGAGTATCAGAGTGGTTTAACAAAACGGTTTTAATGCCCCTATTAAGAGATGTGAAGTATCAGAGTGGTTTAACAAGACGGTTTTAATGCCCCTTGGAAGAGACGTGAAGAATCAGAGTGGTTTAACAAGACGGTTTTAATGCCTCTTGAAAGAGACGTGGAGGTCACAGTAGCTTAACAAGACGTTTTTAATACCCTTTGGAAGAGATGTGGAGGTCAGAGTGGTTTAACAAGACGGTTTTAATGCCCCTTGGAAGAGACGTGCTGGTCAAAGTAGCTTAATAAGACGGTTTTAATGCCCCTTGGAAGAGACGTGGAGTTCAGAGTGGTTTAAAAATACGGATTTATTGCCCCTTGGAAGAGACGTGGAGGTCACAGTAGCTTAACAAGACGCTTTTAATGCCCCTTGTAAGAGACCTGGAGTTCAGAGTGGTTTAGCAAGACGGTTTTAATGCCCCTTGGAAGAGACAAGGAGGTCCCAGTAGCTTAACAAGACGGTTTTAATGCCCCTTGGAAGAGACGTTGAGGTCACAGTAGCTTAACAAGACGGTTTTAATGCCTCTTGGAAGAGACGTGGAGTTCAGAGTGGTTTAACAAGACGGTTTAAATGCCCCTCGGAAGAGACGTCAAGGTCACAGTAGCTTAACAAGATGGTTTTAATGCCCCTTGGAAGAGACTTGGAGTTCAGAGTGGTTTAACAAGACGGTTTTAATGCCCCTTGGAAGAGACGTGGAGTTCAGAGTGGTTTAAGAAAACGGTTTTAATGCCCTTGGAAGAGAGGTGGAGTTCAGAGTGGTGTAACAAACTGGTTTTAATGCCCCTTGGAAGAGATGTGGAGGTCACAGTAGCTTAACAAGACGTTTTTAATGCCCCTTGGAAGAGACGTGGAGGTCAGAGTGGTTTAACAAAACGGTTTTAAGGCCCCTTGGAAGAGACTTGGAGGTCAAAGTAGCTTAATAAGACGGTTTTAATGCCCCTTGGAAGAGACGTGGAGTTCAGAGTGGTTTAAAAAGACGGTTTTATTGCCCCTTGGAAGAGACGTGGAGGTCACAGTAGATTAACAAGACGGTTTTAATGCCCCTTGGAAGAGACGTGGAGTTCAGAGTGGTTTAACAAGATGGTTCTAATGCCCCTTGGAAGAGATGTGGAGGTCACAGTAGCTTAACAAGACGGTTTAATGCCCCTTAGAAGAGACTTGGAGTTCAGAGTGGTTTAACAAGATGGTTTTAATGCCCCTTGGAAGAGACGTGGAGTTCAGAGTGGTTTAACATGATGGTTTCAATGCCCCTTTGAAGAGACGTGGAGGTTACAGTAGCTTAACAAGACGGTTTTAATGCCCCTTGGAAGAGACGTGGAGTTCAGTATGGTTTAAGAAGACGGTTTTAATGCCCCTTGGAAGAGACGTGAAGTTCAGAGTGGTTTAAAAAGACGGTTTTATTGCCCCTTGGAAGAGATGTAGAGGTCACAGTAGCTTAACAAGACGGTTTTAATGCCCCTTGGAAGAGACGAGGAGTTCAGAGTGGTTTATCAAGACGGTTTTAATGCCCCTTGGAAGAGACGAGGAGTTCAGAGTGGTTTAACAAAATGGTTTTAATGCCCCTTGCAAGAGACGTGGAGTTCAGAGTGGTTTAACAAAACGGTTTTAATGCCCCTTGGAAGAGACGTGCAGGTCAGAGTGGTTTAACAAGACTGTTTTAATGCCTCTTCGAAGAGACGTGGAGGTCAAAGTAGCTTAACTAGACGGTTTTAATGCCCCTTGGAAGAGACGTGGAGTATCAGAGTGGTTTAACAAGATGATTATAATGCCCCTAGGAAGAGACGTGAAGTATCAGAGTGGTTTAACAAGATGGTTTTAATGCCTCTTGGAAGAGACGTGGAGGTCACAGTAGCTTAACAAGACGTTTTTAATGCCCCTTGGAAGAGACGTGGAGGTCAGAGTGGTTTAAGAAGACGGTTTTAATGCCCCTTGGAAGAGACCTGGAGGTCACAGTAGCTTAACAAGATGGTTTTAATGCCCCTTGGAAGAGACGTGGAGTATCAGAGTGGTTTAACAAGATGGTTTTAATGCCCCTTGGAGGAAACGTGGAGGTCACAATAGCTTAACAAGACGGTTTTAATGCCCTTTGGAAGAGACTTGGAGTTCAGAGTGGTTTAACAAGACGGTTTTAATGCCCCTTGGAAGAGAAGTGGAGTTCAGAGTGGTTTAACAAGAGGGTTTAATGACCCTTGGAAGAGACGTGGAGTTCAGAGTGGTTTAACATGATTGTTTTAATGCCCCTTGAAAGAGACGTGGAGGTTACAGTAGCTTAACAAGACGGTTTTAATGCCCCTTGGAAGAGACGTGGAGTTCAGAGTGGTTTAACCAGATGGTTTTAATGCCACTTGGAAGAGACGTGCAGTTCAGAGTGGTGTAACAAGACGGTTTTAATGCCCCTTGGAAGAGATGTGGAGGTCACAGTAGCTTAACAAGACCATTTTAATGCCCCTTGGAAGAGACGTGGAGTTCAGAGTGGTTTAACAAGACGGTTTTAATGCCCTTTGGAAGAGAGGTGGAGGTCACAGTAGCTTAACAAGACGGTTTTAATGCCCCTTGGAAGAGACGTGGAGTATCAGAGTGGTTTAACAAAACGGTTTTAATGCCCCTATTAAGAGATGTGAAGTATCAGAGTGGTTTAACAAGACGGTTTTAATGCCCCTTGGAAGAGACGTGAAGAATCAGAGTGGTTTAACAAGACGGTTTTAATGCCTCTTGGAAGAGACGTGAAGGTCACAGTAGCTTAACGAGACGTTTTTAATACCCTTTGGAAGAGATGTGGAGGTCAGAGTGGTTTAACAAGACGGTTTTAATGCCCCTTGGAAGAGACGTGCTGGTCAAAGTAGCTTAATAAGACGGTTTTAATGCCCCTTGGAAGAGACGTGGAGTTCAGAGTGGTTTAAAAAGACGGATTTATTGCCCCTTGGAAGAGACGTGGAGGTCACAGTAGCTTAACAAGACGCTTTTAATGCCCCTTGTAAGAGACCTGGAGTTCAGAGTGGTTTAGCAAGACGGTTTTAATGCCCCTTGGAAGAGACGTGGAGTTCAGAGTGGTTTAAAAAGACGGATTTATTGCCCCTTGGAAGAGACGTGAAGGTCACAGTAGCTTAACAAGATGGTTTTAATGCCCCTTGGAAGAGACTTGGAGTTCAGAGTCGTTTAACAAGACGGTTTTAATGCCCCTTGGAAGAGACGTGGAGTTCAGAGTGGTTTAAGAAAACGGTTTTAATGCCCTTGGAAGAGAGGTGGAGTTGAGAGTGGTGTAACAAACTGGTTTTAATGCCCCTTGGAAGAGATGTGGAGGTCACAGTAGCTTAACAAGACGTTTTTAATGCCCCTTGGAAGAGACGTGGAGGTCAGAGTGGTTTAACAAGACGGTTTTAAGGCCCCTTGGAACAGACGTGGAGGTCAAAGTAGCTTAACAAGACGGTTTTAATGCCCCTTGGAAGAGACGTGGAGTTCAGAGTGGTTTAAAAAGACGGTTTTCTTGCCCCTTGGAAGAGACGTGGAGGTCACAGTAGATTAACAAGACGGTTTTAATGCCCCTTGGAAGAGACGTGGAGTTCAGAGTGGTTTAACAAGACGGTTTTAATGCCCCTTGGAAGAGACGAGGAGGTCACAGTAGCTTAACAAGACGCTTTTAATGCCCCTTGAAAGAGACTTGGAGTTCAGAGTGGTTTAACAAGACGGTTTTAATGCCCCTTGGAAGAGACGTGGAGGTTCCAGTTGCTTAACAAGACGGTTTTAATGCCCCTTGGAAGAGACGTGGAGGTCATAGTAGCTTAACAAGACGGTTTTAATGCCTCTTGGAAGAGACGTGGAGTTCAGAGTGGTTTAACAAGACGGTTTTAATGCCCCTTGGAAGAGACGTGGAGGTCACAGTAGCTTAACAAGACGGTTTTAATGCCCCTTGGAAGAGACGTGGAGTATCAGAGTGGTTTAACAAAACGGTTTTAATGCCCCTAGAAAGAGATGTGAAGTATCAGAGTGGTTTAACAAGACGGTTTTAATGCCCTTTGGAAGAGACGTGAAGAATCAGAGTGGTTTAACAAGACGGTTTTAATGCCTCTTGGAAGAGACGTGGAGGTCACAGTAGCTTAACAAGATGTTTTTAAAGCCCCTTGGAAGAGACGTGGAGGTCAGAGTGGTTTAACAAGATGGTTTTAATGCCCCTTGGAGGAGACGTGGAGGTTAAAGTAGCTTAAAAAGACGGTTTTAATGCCCCTTGGAAGAGACGTGGAGTTCAAAGTGGTTTAACTAGATGGTTTTATTGCCCCTTGGAAGAGACGTGGAGGTCACAGTAGCATAACAAGACGGTTTTAATGCCCGTTGGAAGAGACGTGGGGTTCAGAGTGGTTTAACAAGATGGTTTTAATGCCCCTTGGAAGAGACGTGGAAGTCACAGTAGCTTAACAAGACAGTTTTAATGGCCATTGGAAGAGACGTGGAGGTTAAAGTAGCTTATCAAGACGGTTTTAATGCCCCTTGGAAGAGACATGGAGTTCAGAGTGGTTTAACAAGACGGTTTTAATGCCCCTTGGAAGAGACGTGGAGTTCAGAGTGGTTTAACAAGACGGTTTTAATGCCTCTTGGAAGAGACGTGGAGGTCAGAGAGGTTTAACAAGACGGTTTTAATGCCCCTTGGAGGAGACGTGGAGGTCAAAGTAGCTTAATAAGATGTTTTTAATGACCCTTGGAAGAGACGTGGAGTTCAGAGTGGTTTAACAAGACGGTTTTATTGCCCCTTGGAAGAGACGTGGAGGTCACAGTAGCTTAACAAGATGGTTTTAATGCCCCGTGGAAGAGATGTGGAGTTCAGAGTGGTTTAACAAGACAGTTTTAATGCCCCTTGGAAGAGACGTGGAGGTCACAGTAGCTTAATAAGACGGTTTTAATGCCCCTTGGAAGAGAAGTGGAGGTTAAAGTAGCTTAACAAGACGGTTTTAATGCCCCTTGGAAGAGACGTGGAGTTCAGAGTGGTTTAAAAAGACGGATTTATTGCCCCTTGGAAGAGACGTGGAGGTCACAGTAGCTTAACAAGATGCTTTTAATGCACGTTGGAAGAGACCTGGAGTTCAGAGTGGTTTAGCAAGACGGTTTTAATGCCCCTTGGAAGAGACATGGAGGTCCCAGTAGCTTAACAAGACGGTTTTATTGCCCCTTGGAAGAGACGTGGAGGTCACAGTAGCTTAACAAGACGGTTTTAATGCCTCTTGGAAGAGACGTGGAGTTCAGAGTGGTTTAACCAGACGGTTTTAATGCCCCTTGGAAGAGACGTGGAGGTCACAGTAGCTTAACAAGATGGTTTTAATGCCCCTTGGAAGAGACTTGGAGTTCAGAGTGGTTTAACAAGACGGTTTTAATGCCCCTTGGAAGAGACGTGGAGTTCAGAGTGGTTTAAGAAAACGGTTTTAATGCCCTTGGAAGAGAGGTGGAGTTCAGAGTGGTGTAACAAACTGGTTTTAATGCCCCTTGGAAGAGATGTGGAGGTCACAGTAGCTTAACAAGACATTTTTAATGCCCCTTGGAAGAGACGTAGAGGTCAGAGTGGTTTAACAAGATGGTTTTAATGCCCCTTGGAGGAGACGTGGAGGTTAAAGTAGCTTAACAAGACGGTTTTAATGCCCCTTGGAAGAGACGTGGAGTTCAAAGTGGTTTAACTAGACGGTTTTATTGCCCCTTGGAAGAGACGTGGAGGTCACAGTAGCATAACAAGACGGTTTTAATGCCCGTTGGAAGAGACGTGGGATTCAGAGAGGTTTAACAAGATGGTTTAAATGCCCCTTGGAAGAGACGTGGAAGTCACAGTAGCTTAACAAGACAGTTTTAATGCCCATTGGAAGAGACGTGGAGGTTAAAGTAGCTTATCAAGACGGTTTTAATGCCCCTTGGAAGAGACATGGAGTTCAGAGTGGTTTAACAAGACGGTTTTAATGCCCATTGGAAGAGACGTGGAGTTCAGAGTGGTTTAACAAGACGGTTTTAATGCCTCTTGGAAGAGACGTGGAGGTCACAGTAGCTTAACAAGACATCTTTAATGCCCCTTGGAAGAGAAGTGGAGGTCAGAGAGGTTTCACAAGACGGTTTTAATGCCCCTTGGAGGAGACGTGGAGGTCAAAGTAGCTTAATAAGATGTTTTTAATGACCCTTGGAAGAGACGTGGAGTTCAGAGTGGTTTAACAAGACGGTTTTATTGCCCCTTGGAAGAGACGTGGAGGTCACAGTAGCTTAACAAGATGGTTTTAATGCCCCGTGGAAGAGATGTGGAGTTCAGAGTGGTTTAACAAGACAGTTTTAATGCCCCTTGGAAGAGACGTGGAGGTCACAGTAGCTTAATAAGACGGTTTTAATGCCCCTTGGAAGAGAAGTGGAGGTTAAAGTAGCTTAACAAGACGGTTTTAATGCCCCTTGGAAGAGACGTGGAGTTCAGAGTGGTTTAAAAAGACGTATTTATTGCCCCTTGGAAGAGACGTGGAGGTCACAGTAGCTTAACAAGACGCTTTTAATGCCCCTTGGAAGAGACCTGGAGTTCAGAATGGTTTAGCAAGACGGTTTTAATGCCCCTTGGAAGAGACATGGAGGTCCCAGTAGCTTAACAAGACGGTTTTAATGCCCCTTGGAAGAGACGTGGAGGTCACAGTAGCTTAACAAGACGGTTTTAATGCCTCTTGGAAGAGACGTGGAGTTCAGAGTGGTTTAACAAGACGGTTTTAATGCCCCTTGGAAGAGACGTGGAGGTCACAGTAGCTTAACAAGACATTTTTAATGCCCCTTGGAAGAGACGTAGAGGTCAGAGTGGTTTAACAAGACGGTTTTAAGGCCCCTTGGAAGAGACGTGGAGGTCAAAGTAGCTTAATAAGACGGTTTTAATGCCCCTTGGAAGAGACGTGGAGTTCAGAGTGGTTTAAAAAGACGGTTTTATTGCCCCTTGGAAGAGACGTGGAGGTCACAGTAGATTAACAAGACGGTTTTAATGCCCCTTGGAAGAGACGTGGAGTTCAGAGTGGTTTAACAAGACGGTTTTAATGCCCCTTGGAAGAGACGTGGAGGTCACAGTAGCTTAACAAGATGCTTTTAATGCCCCTTGGAAGAGACTTGGAGTTCAGAGTGGTTTAACAAGACGGTTTTAATGCCCCTTGGAAGAGACGTGGAGGTTCCAGTAGCTTAACAAGACGGTTTTAATGCCCCTTGGAAGAGACGTGGAGGTCATAGTAGCTTAACAAGACGGTTTTAATGCCTCTTGGAAGAGACGTGGAGTACAGAGTGTTTTAAAAAGACGGTTTTAATGCCCCTTGGAAGAGACGTGGAGTTCAGAGTGGTTTAAGAAGACGGTTTTAATGCCCTTGGAAGAGAGGTGGAGTTCAGAGTGGTGTAACAAACTGGTTTTAATGCCCCTTGGAAGAGATGTGGAGGTCACAGTAGCTTAACAAGACAGTTTTAATGCCCCTTGGAAGAGACGTGAAGTTCAGAGTGGTTTAACAAGACGGTTTTAATGCCCCTTGGAAGAGACGTGGAGGTCACAGTAGCTTAACAAGACGGTTTTAATGCCCCTTGGAAGAGACGTGGAGTATCAGAGTGGTTTAACAAAACGGTTTTAATGCCCCTAGTAAGAGATGTGAAGTATCAGAGTTGTTTAACAAGACGGTTTTAATGCCGTTTGGAAGAGACGTGAAGAATCAGAGTGGTTTAACAAGACGGTTTTAATGCCTCTTGGAAGAGACGTGGAGGTCACAGTAGCTTAACAAGACGTTTTTAAAGCCCCTTGGAAGAGACGTGGAGGTCAGAGTGGTTTAACAAGAAAGTTTTAATGCCCCTTGGAGGAGATGTGGAGGTCAAAGTTGCTTAACAAGACGGTTTTAATGCCCCTTGGAAGAGACGTGGAGTTCAAAGTGGTTTAACTAGACGGTTTTATTGCCCCTTGGAAGAGACGTGGAGGTCACAGTAGCATAACAAGACGGTTTTAATGCCCGTTGGAAGAGACGTGGGGTTCAGAGTGGTTTAACAAGACGGTTTTAATGCCCCTTGGAAGAGACGTGGAGGTCACAGTAGCTTAACAAGACAGTTTTAATGCACATTGGAAGAGACGTGGAGGTTAAAGTAGCTTAACAAGACGGTTTTAATGCCCCTTGGAAGAGACATGGAGTTCAGAGTGGTTTAACAAGACGGTTTTAATGCCCCTTGAAAGAGACGTGGAGTTCAGAGTGGTTTAAAAAGACGGATTTATTGCCCCTTGGAAGAGACGTGGAGGTCACAGTAGCTTAACAAGATGGTTTTAATGCCCCTTGGAAGAGACCTGGAGTTCAGAGTGGTTTAGCAAGACGGTTTTAATGCCACTTGGAAGAGACATGGAGGTCCCAGTAGCTTAACAAGACGGTTTTAATGCCCCTTGGAAGAGACGTGGAGGTCACAGTAGCTTAACAAGACGGTTTTAATGCCCGTTGGAAGAGACGTGGGGTTCAGAGTGGTTTAACAAGATGGTTTTAATGCCCCTTGGAAGAGACGTGGAAGTCACAGTAGCTTAACAAGACAGTTTTAATGGCCATTGGAAGAGACGTGGAGGTTAAAGTAGCTTATCAAGACGGTTTTAATGCCCCTTGGAAGAGACATGGAGTTCAGAGTGGTTTAACAAGACGGTTTTAATGCCCCTTGGAAGAGACGTGGAGTTCAGAGTGGTTTAACAAGACGGTTTTAATGCCTCTTGGAAGAGACGTGGAGGTCACAGTAGCTTAACAAGACATCTTTAATGCCCCTTGGAAGAGAAGTGGAGGTCAGAGAGGTTTAACAAGACGGTTTTATTGCCCCTTGGAGGAGACGTGGAGGTCAAAGTAGCTTAATAAGATGTTTTTAATGACCCTTGGAAGAGACGTGGAGTTCAGAGTGGTTTAACAAGACGGTTTTATTGCCCCTCTGAAGAGACGTGGAGGTCACAGTAGCTTAACAAGATGGTTTTAATGCCCCGTGGAAGAGATGTGGAGTTCAGAGTGGTTTAACAAGACAGTTTTTATGCCCCTTGGAAGAGACGTGGAGGTCACAGTAGCTTAATAAGATGGTTTTAATGCCCCTTGGATGAGAAGTGGAGGTTAAAGTAGCTTAACAAGACGGTTTTAATGCCCCTTGGAAGAGACGTGGAGTTCAGAGTGGTTTAAAAAGACGGATTTATTGCCCCTTGGAAGAGACGTGGAGGTCACAGTATCTTAACAAGACGCTTTTAATGCCCCTTGGAAGAGACCTGGAGTTCAGAGTGGTTTAGCAAGACGGTTTTAATGCCCCTTGGAAGAGACATGGAGGTCCCAGTAGCTTAACAAGACGGTTTTAATGCCCCTTGGAAGAGACGTGGAGGTCACAGTAGCTTAACAAGACGGTTTTAATGCCACTTGGAAGAGACGTGGAGGTCACAGTAGCTTAACAAGATGGTTTTAATGCCCCTTGGAAGAGACTTGGAGTTCAGAGTGGTTTAACAAGACGGTTTTAATGCCCCTTGGAAGAGACGTGGAGGTCACAGTAGCTTAACAAGATGGTTTTAATGCCCCTTGGAAGAGACTTGGAGTTCAGAGTGGTTTAACAAGACGGTTTTAATGCCCCTTGGAAGAGACGTGGAGTTCAGAGTGGTTTAAGAAAACGGTTTTAATGCCCTTGGAAGAGAGGTGGAGTTCAGAGTGGTGTAACAAACTGGTTTTAATGCCCCTTGGAAGAGATGTGGAGGTCACAGTAGCTTAACAAGACATTTTTAATGCCCCTTGGAAGAGACGTAGAGGTCAGAGTGGTTTAACAAGATGGTTTTAAGGCCCCTTGGAAGAGACGTGGAGGTCAAAGTAGCTTAATAAGACGGTTTTAATGCCCCTTGGAAGAGACGTGGAGTTCAGAGTGGTTTAAAAAGACGGTTTTATTGCCCCTTGGAAGAGACGTGGAGGTCACAGTAGATTAACAAGACGGTTTTAATGCCCCTTGGAAGAGACGTGGAGTTCAGAGTGGTTTAACAAGACGGTTTTAATGCCCCTTGGAAGAGACGTGGAGGTCACAGTAGCTTAACAAGATGCTTTTAATGCCCCTTGAAAGAGACTTGGAGTTCAGAGTGGTTTAACAAGACGGTTTTAATGCCCCTTGGAAGAGACGTGGAGGTTCCAGTTGCTTAACAAGACGGTTTTAATGCCCCTTGGAAGAGACGTGGAGGTCATAGTAGCTTAACAAGACGGTTTTAATGCCTCTTGGAAGAGACGTGGAGTTCAGAGTGGTTTAACAAGACGGTTTTAATGCCCCTTGGAAGAGACGTGGAGGTCACAGTAGCTTAACAAGACGGTTTTAATGCCCCTTGGAAGAGACGTGGAGTATCAGAGTGGTTTAACAAAACGGTTTTAATGCCCCTAGTAAGAGATGTGAAGTATCAGAGTGGTTTAACAAGACGGTTTTAATGCCCTTTGGAAGAGACGTGAAGAATCAGAGTGGTTTAACAAGACGGTTTTAATGCCTCTTGGAAGAGACGTGGAGGTCACAGTAGCTTAACAAGATGTTTTTAAAGCCCCTTGGAAGAGACGTGGAGGTCAGAGTGGTTTAACAAGATGGTTTTAATGCCCCTTGGAGGAGACGTGGAGGTTAAAGTAGCTTAACAAGACGGTTTTAATGCCCCTTGGAAGAGACGTGGAGTTCAAAGTGGTTTAACTAGACGGTTTTATTGCCCCTTGGAAGAGACGTGGAGGTCACAGTAGCATAACAAGACGGTTTTAATGCCCGTTGGAAGAGACGTGGGGTTCAGAGTGGTTTAACAAGATGGTTTTAATGCCCCTTGGAAGAGACGTGGAAGTCACAGTAGCTTAACAAGACAGTTTTAATGGCCATTGGAAGAGACGTGGAGGTTAAAGTAGCTTATCAAGACGGTTTTAATGCCCCTTGGAAGAGACATGGAGTTCAGAGTGGTTTAACAAGACGGTTTTAATGCCCCTTGGAAGAGACGTGGAGTTCAGAGTGGTTTAACAAGACGGTTTTAATGCCTCTTGGAAGAGACGTGGAGGTCAGAGAGGTTTAACAAGACGGTTTTAATGCCCCTTGGAGGAGACGTGGAGGTCAAAGTAGCTTAATAAGATGTTTTTAATGACCCTTGGAAGAGACGTGGAGTTCAGAGTGGTTTAACAAGACGGTTTTATTGCCCCTTGGAAGAGATGTGGAGGTCACAGTAGCTTAACAAGATGGTTTTATTGCCCCTTGGAAGAGAAGTGGAGGTTAAAGTAGCTTAACAAGACGGTTTTAATGCCCCTTGGAAGAGACGTGGAGTTCAGAGTGGTTTAAAAAGACGGATTTATTGCCCCTTGGAAGAGACGTGGAGGTCACAGTAGCTTAACAAGATGCTTTTAATGCCCCTTGGAAGAGACCTGGAGTTCAGAGTGGTTTAGCAAGACGGTTTTAATGCCCCTTGGAAGAGACACGGAGGTCCCAGTAGCTTAACAAGACGGTTTTATTGCCCCTTGGAAGAGACGTGGAGGTCACAGTAGCTTAACAAGACGGTTTTAATGCCTCTTGGAAGAGATGTGGAGTTCAGAGTGGTTTAACAAGACGGTTTTAATGCCCCTTGGAAGAGACGTGGAGGTCACAGTAGCTTAAGAAGATGGTTTTAATGCCCCTTGGAAGAGACTTGGAGTTCAGAGTGGTTTAACAAGACGGTTTTAATGCCCCTTGGAAGAGACGTGGAGTTCAGAGTGGTTTAAGAAAACGGTTTTAATGCCCTTGGAAGAGAGGTGGAGTTCAGAGTGGTGTAACAAACTGGTTTTAATGCCCCTTGGAAGAGATGTGGAGGACACAGTAGCTTAACAAGACATTTTTAATGCCCCTTGGAAGAGACGTAGAGGTCAGAGTGGTTTAACAAGATGGTTTTAATGCCCCTTGGAGGAGACGTGGAGGTTAAAGTAGCTTAACAAGACGGTTTTAATGCCCCTTGGAAGAGACGTGGAGTTCAAAGTGGTTTAACTAGATGGTTTTATTGCCCCTTGGAAGATACGTGGAGGTCACAGTAGCATAACAAGACGGTTTTAATGCCCGTTGGAAGAGACGTGGGATTCAGAGAGGTTTAACAAGATGGTTTAAATGCCCCTTGGAAGAGACGTGGAAGTCACAGTAGCTTAACAAGACAGTTTTAATGCCCATTGGAAGAGACGTGGAGGTTAAAGTAGCTTATCAAGACGGTTTTAATGCCCCTTGGAAGAGACATGGAGTTCAGAGTGGTTTAACAAGACGGTTTTAATGCCCCTTGGAAGAGACGTGGAGTTCAGAGTGGTTTAACAAGACGGTTTTAATGCCTCTTGGAAGAGACGTGGAGGTCACAGTAGCTTAACAAGACATCTTTAATGCCCCTTGGAAGAGAAGTGGAGGTCAGAGAGGTTTCACAAGACGGTTTTAATGCCCCTTGGAGGAGACGTGGAGGTCAAAGTAGCTTAATAAGATGTTTTTAATGACCCTTGGAAGAGACGTGGAGTTCAGAGTGGTTTAACAAGACGGTTTTATTGCCCCTTGGAAGAGACGTGGAGGTCACAGTAGCTTAACAAGATGGTTTTAATGCCCCGTGGAAGAGATGTGGAGTTCAGAGTGGTTTAACAAGACAGTTTTAATGCCCCTTGGAAGAGACGTGGAGGTCACAGTAGCTTAATAAGACGGTTTTAATGCCCCTTGGAAGAGAAGTGGAGGTTAAAGTAGCTTAACAAGACGGTTTTAATGCCCCTTGGAAGAGACGTGGAGTTCAGAGTGGTTTAAAAAGACGTATTTATTGCCCCTTGGAAGAGACGTGGAGGTCACAGTAGCTTAACAAGACGCTTTTAATGCCCCTTGGAAGAGACCTGGAGTTCAGAGTGGTTTAGCAAGACGGTTTTAATGCCCCTTGGAAGAGACATGGAGGTCCCAGTAGCTTAACAAGACGGTTTTAATGCCCCTTTGGATGAGACGTGGAGGTCACAGTAGCTTAACAAGACGGTTTTAATGCCTCTTGGAAGAGACGTGGAGTTCAGAGTGGTTTAACAAGACGGTTTTAATGCCCCTTGGAAGAGACGTGGAGGTCACAGTAGCTTAACAAGATGGTTTTAATGCCCCTTGGAAGAGACTTGGAGTTCAGAGTGGTTTAACAAGACGGTTTTAATGCCCCTTGGAAGAGACGTGGAGTTCAGAGTGGTTTAAGAAAACGGTTTTAATGCCCTTGGAAGAGAGGTGGAGTTCAGAGTGGTGTAACAAACTGGTTTTAATGCCCCTTGGAAGAGATGTGGAGGTCACAGTAGCTTAACAAGACATTTTTAATGCCCCTTGGAAGAGACGTAGAGGTCAGAGTGGTTTAACAAGACGGTTTTAAGGCCCCTTGGAAGAGACGTGGAGGTCAAAGTAGCTTAATAAGACGGTTTTAATGCCCCTTGGAAGAGATGTGGAGTTCAGAGTGGTTTAACAAGACGGTTTTAATGCCCCTTGGAAGAGACGTGGAGGTCACAGTAGCTTAACAAGATGCTTTTAATGCCCCTTGGAAGAGACTTGGAGTTCAGAGTGGTTTAACAAGACGGTTTTAATGCCCCTTGGAAGAGACGTGGAGGTTCCAGTAGCTTAACAAGACGGTTTTAATGCCCCTTGGAAGAGACGTGGAGGTCATAGTAGCTTAACAAGACGGTTTTAATGCCTCTTGGAAGAGACGTGGAGTACAGAGTGTTTTAAAAAGACGGTTTTAATGCCCCTTGGAAGAGAGGTGGAGTTCAGAGTGGTGTAACAAACTGGTTTTAATGCCCCTTGGAAGAGATGTGGAGGTCACAGTAGCTTAACAAGACAGTTTTAATGCCCCTTGGAAGAGACGTGGAGTTCAGAGTGGTTTAACAAGACGGTTTTAATGCCCCTTGGAAGAGACGTGGAGGTCACAGTAGCTTAACAAGACGGTTTTAATGCCCCTTGGAAGAGACGTGGAGTATCAGAGTGGTTTAACAAAACGGTTTTAATGCCCCTAGTAAGAGATGTGAAGTATCAGAGTTGTTTAACAAGACGGTTTTAATGCCCTTTGGAAGAGACGTGAAGAATCAGAGTGGTTTAACAAGACGGTTTTAATGCCTCTTGGAAGAGACGTGGAGGTCACAGTAGCTTAACAAGACGTTTTTAAAGCCCCTTGGAAGAGACGTGGAGGTCAGAGTGGTTTAACAAGACAGTTTTAATGCCCCTTGGAGGAGATGTGGAGGTCAAAGTTGCTTAACAAGACGGTTTTAATGCCCCTTGGAAGAGACGTGGAGTTCAAAGTGGTTTAACTAGACGGTTTTATTGCCCCTTGGAAGAGACGTGGAGGTCACAGTAGCATAACAAGACGGTTTTAATGCCCGTTGGAAGAGACGTGGGGTTCAGAGTGGTTTAACAAGACGGTTTTAATGCCCCTTGGAAGAGACGTGGAGGTCACAGTAGCTTAACAAGACAGTTTTAATGCACATTGGAAGAGACGTGGATGTTAAAGTAGCTTAACAAGACGGTTTTAATGCCCCTTGGAAGAGACATGGAGTTCAGAGTGGTTTAACAAGACGGTTTTAATGCCCCTTGGAAGAGACGTGGAGTTCAGAGTGGTTTAAAAAGACGGATTTATTGCCCCTTGGAAGAGACGTGGAGGTCACAGTAGCTTAACAAGACGGTTTTAATGCCCCTTGGAAGAGACCTGGAGTTCAGAGTGGTTTAGCAAGACGGTTTTAATGCCACTTGGAAGAGACATGGAGGTCCCAGTAGCTTAACAAGACGGTTTTAATGCCCCTTGGAAGAGACGTGGAGGTCACAGTAGCTTAACAAGACGGTTTTAATGCCCGTTGGAAGAGACGTGGGGTTCAGAGTGGTTTAACAAGATGGTTTTAATGCCCCTTGGAAGAGACGTGGAAGTCACAGTAGCTTAACAAGACAGTTTTAATGGCCATTGGAAGAGACGTGGAGGTTAAAGTAGCTTATCAAGACGGTTTTAATGCCCCTTGGAAGAGACATGGAGTTCAGAGTGGTTTAACAAGACGGTTTTAATGCCCCTTGGAAGAGACGTGGAGTTCAGATTGGTTTAACAAGACGGTTTTAATGCCTCTTGGAAGAGACGTGGAGGTCACAGTAGCTTAACAAGACGGTTTTAATGCCCCTTGGAAGAGACATGGAGTTCAGAGTGGTTTAACAAGACATCTTTAATGCCCCTTGGAAGAGAAGTGGAGGTCAGAGAGGTTTAACAAGACGGTTTTAATGCCCCTTAGAGGAGACGTGGAGGTCAAAGTAGCTTAATAAGATGTTTTTAATGACCCTTGGAAGAGACGTGGAGTTCAGAGTGGTTTAACAAGACGGTTTTATTGCCCCTCTGAAGAGACGTGGAGGTCACAGTAGCTTAACAAGATGGTTTTAATGCCCCGTGGAAGAGATGTGGAGTTCAGAGTGGTTTAACAAGACAGTTTTTATGCCCCTTGGAAGAGACGTGGAGGTCACAGTAGCTTAATAAGATGGTTTTAATGCCCCTTGGATGAGAAGTGGAGGTTAAAGTAGCTTAACAAGACGGTTTTAATGCCCCTTGGAAGAGACGTGGAGTTCAGAGTGGTTTAAAAAGACGGATTTATTGCCCATTGGAAGAGACGTGGAGGTCACAGTAGCTTAACAAGACGCTTTTAATGCCCCTTGGAAGAGACCTGGAGTTCAGAGTGGTTTAGCAAGACGGTTTTAATGCCCCTTGGAAGAGACATGGAGGTCCCAGTAGCTTAACAAGACGGTTTTAATGCCCCTTGGAAGAGACGTGGAGGTCACAGTAGCTTAACAAGACGGTTTTAATGCCACTTGGAAGAGACGTGGAGGTCACAGTAGCTTAACAAGATGGTTTTAATGCCCCTTGGAAGAGACTTGGAGTTCAGAGTGGTTTAACAAGACGGTTTTATTGCCCCTTGGAAGAGACGTGGAGGTCACAGTAGCTTAACAAGATGGTTTTAATGCCCCGTGGAAGAGATGTGGAGTTCAGAGTGGTTTAACAAGACAGTTTTAATGCCCCTTGGAAGAGACGTGGAGGTCACAGTAGCTTAATAAGACGGTTTTAATGCCCCTTGGAAGAGAAGTGGAGGTTAAAGTAGCTTAACAAGACGGTTTTAATGCCCCTTGGAAGAGACGTGGAGTTCAGAGTGGTTTAAAAAGACGTATTTATTGCCCCTTGGAAGAGACGTGGAGGTCACAGTAGCTTAACAAGACGCTTTTAATGCCCCTTGGAAGAGACCTGGAGTTCAGAGTGGTTTAGCAAGACGGTTTTAATGCCCCTTGGAAGAGACATGGAGGTCCCAGTAGCTTAACAAGACGGTTTTAATGCCCCTTTGGATGAAACGTGGAGGTCACAGTAGCTTAACAAGACGGTTTTAATGCCTCTTGGAAGAGACGTGGAGTTCAGAGTGGTTTAACAAGACGGTTTTAATGCCCCTTGGAAGAGACGTGGAGGTCACAGTAGCTTAACAAGATGGTTTTAATGCCCCTTGGAAGAGACTTGGAGTTCAGAGTGGTTTAACAAGACGGTTTTAATGCCCCTTGGAAGAGACGTGGAGTTCAGAGTGGTTTAAGAAAACGGTTTTAATGCCCTTGGAAGAGAGGTGGAGTTCAGAGTGGTGTAACAAACTGGTTTTAATGCCCCTTGGAAGAGATGTGGAGGTCACAGTAGCTTAACAAGACATTTTTAATGCCCCTTGGAAGAGACGTAGAGGTCAGAGTGGTTTAACAAGACGGTTTTAAGGCCCCTTGGAAGAGACGTGGAGGTCAAAGTAGCTTAATAAGACGGTTTTAATGCCCCTTGGAAGAGACGTGGAGTTCAGAGTGGTTTAACAAGACGGTTTTAATGCCCCTTGGAAGAGACGTGGAGGTCACAGTAGCTTAACAAGATGCTTTTAATGCCCCTTGGAAGAGACTTGGAGTTCAGAGTGGTTTAACAAGACGGTTTTAATGCCCCTTGGAAGAGACGTGGAGGTTCCAGTAGCTTAACAAGACGGTTTTAATGCCCCTTGGAAGAGACGTGGAGGTCATAGTAGCTTAACAAGACGGTTTTAATGCCTCTTGGAAGAGACGTGGAGTACAGAGTGTTTTAAAAAGACGGTTTTAATGCCCCTTGGAAGAGATGTGGAGTTCAGAGTGGTTTAAGAAGACGGTTTTAATGCCCTTGGAAGAGAGGTGGAGTTCAGAGTGGTGTAACAAACTGGTTTTAATGCCCCTTGGAAGAGATGTGGAGGTCACAGTAGCTTAACAAGACAGTTTTAATGCCCCTTGGAAGAGACGTGGAGTTCAGAGTGGTTTAACAAGACGGTTTTAATGCCCCTTGGAAGAGACGTGGAGGTCACAGTAGCTTAACAAGACGGTTTTAATGCCCCTTGGAAGAGACGTGGAGTATCAGAGTGGTTTAACAAAACGGTTTTAATGCCCCTAGTAAGAGATGTGAAGTATCAGAGTTGTTTAACAAGACGGTTTTAATGCCCTTTGGAAGAGACGTGAAGAATCAGAGTGGTTTAACAAGACGGTTTTAATGCCTCTTGGAAGAGACGTGGAGGTCACAGTAGCTTAACAAGACGTTTTTAAAGCCCCTTGGAAGAGACGTGGAGGTCAGAGTGGTTTAACAAGACAGTTTTAATGCCCCTTGGAGGAGATGTGGAGGTCAAAGTTGCTTAATAAGACGGTTTTAATGCCCCTTGGAAGAGACAAGGAGTTCAAAGTGGTTTAACTAGACGGTTTTATTGCCCCTTGGAAGAGACGTGGAGGTCACAGTAGCATAACAAGACGGTTTTAATGCCTCTTGGAAGAAATGTGGAGTTCAGAGTGGTTTAAGAAGACGGTTTTAATGCCCCTTGGAAGAGACGTGGAGGTCACAGTAGCTTAACAAGACAGTTTTAATGCACATTGGAAGAGACGTGGATGTTAAAGTAGCTTAACAAGACGGTTTTAATGCCCCTTGGAAGAGACATGGAGTTCAGAGTGGTTTAACAAGACGGTTTTAATGCCCCTTGGAAGAGACGTGGAGTTCAGAGTGGTTTAAAAAGACGGATTTATTGCCCCTTGGAAGAGACGTGGAGGTCACAGTAGCTTAACAAGACGGTTTTAATGCCCCTTGGAAGAGACCTGGAGTTCAGAGTGGTTTAGCAAGACGGTTTTAATGCCACTTGGAAGAGACATGGAGGTCCCAGTAGCTTAACAAGACGGTTTTAATGCCCCTTGGAAGAGACGTGGAGGTCACAGTAGCTTAACAAGACGGTTTTAATGCCCGTTGGAAGAGACGTGGGGTTCAGAGTGGTTTAACAAGATGGTTTTAATGCCCCTTGGAAGAGACGTGGAAGTCACAGTAGCTTAACAAGACAGTTTTAATGGCCATTGGAAGAGACGTGGAGGTTAAAGTAGCTTATCAAGACGGTTTTAATGCCCCTTGGAAGAGACATGGAGTTCAGAGTGGTTTAACAAGACGGTTTTAATGCCCCTTGGAAGAGACGTGGAGTTCAGATTGGTTTAACAAGACGGTTTTAATGCCTCTTGGAAGAGACGTGGAGGTCACAGTAGCTTAACAAGACGGTTTTAATGCCCCTTGGAAGAGACATGGAGTTCAGAGTGGTTTAACAAGACATCTTTAATGCCCCTTGGAAGAGAAGTGGAGGTCAGAGAGGTTTAACAAGACGGTTTTAATGCCCCTTGGAGGAGACGTGGAGGTCAAAGTAGCTTAATAAGATGTTTTTAATGACCCTTGGAAGAGACGTGGAGTTCAGAGTGGTTTAACAAGACGGTTTTATTGCCCCTCTGAAGAGACGTGGAGGTCACAGTAGCTTAACAAGATGGTTTTAATGCCCCGTGGAAGAGATGTGGAGTTCAGAGTGGTTTAACAAGACAGTTTTTATGCCCCTTGGAAGAGACGTGGAGGTCACAGTAGCTTAATAAGATGGTTTTAATGCCCCTTGGATGAGAAGTGGAGGTTAAAGTAGCTTAACAAGACGGTTTTAATGCCCCTTGGAAGAGACGTGGAGTTCAGAGTGGTTTAAAAAGACGGATTTATTGCCCCTTGGAAGAGACGTGGAGGTCACAGTAGCTTAACAAGACGCTTTTAATGCCCCTTGGAAGAGACCTGGAGTTCAGAGTGGTTTAGCAAGACGGTTTTAATGCCCCTTGGAAGAGACATGGAGGTCCCAGTAGCTTAACAAGATGGTTTTAATGCCCCTTGGAAGAGACGTGGAGGTCACAGTAGCTTAACAAGACGGTTTTAATGCCACTTGGAAGAGACGTGGAGGTCACAGTAGCTTAACAAGATGGTTTTAATGCCCCTTGGAAGAGACTTGGAGTTCAGAGTGGTTTAACAAGACGGTTTTAATGCCCCTTGGAAGAGACGTGGAGGTCACAGTAGCTTAACAAGATGGTTTTAATGCCCCTTGGAAGAGACTTGGAGTTCAGAGTGGTTGAACAAGACGGTTTTAATGCCCCTTGGAAGAGACGTGGAGTTCAGAGTGGTTTAAGAAAACGGTTTTAATGCCCTTGGAAGAGAGGCGGAGTTCAGAGTGGTGTAACAAACTGGTTTTAATGCCCCTTGGAAGAGATGTGGAGGTCACAGTAGCTTAACAAGACATTTTTAATGCCCCTTGGAAGAGACGTAGAGGTCAGAGTGGTTTCACAAGATGGTTTTAAGGCCCCTTGGAAGAGACGTGGAGGTCAAAGTAGCTTAATAAGACGGTTTTAATGCCCCTTGGAAGAGACGTGGAGTTCAGAGTGGTTTAAAAAGACGGTTTTATTGCCCCTTGGAAGAGACGTGGAGGTCACAGTAGATTAACAAGACGGTTTTAATGCCCCTTGGAAGAGACGTGGAGTTCAGAGTGGTTTAACAAGACGGTTTTAATGCCCCTTGGAAGAGACGTGGAGGTCACAGTAGCTTAACAAGATGCTTTTAATGCCCCTTGGAAGAGACTTGGAGTTCAGAGTGGTTTAACAAGACGGTTTTAATGCCCCTTGGAAGAGACGTGGAGGTTCCAGTAGCTTAACAAGACGGTTTTAATGCCCCTTGGAAGAGATGTGGAGGTCACAGTAGCTTAACAAGACAGTTTGAATACCCCTTGGAAGAGACGTGGAGTTCAGAGTGGTTTAACAAGACGGTTTTAATGCCCCTTGGAAGAGACGTGGAGGTCACAGTAGCTTAACAAGACGGTTTTAATGCCCCTTGGAAGAGACGTGGAGTATCAGAGTGGTTTAACAAAACGGTTTTAATGCCCTTAGTAAGAGATGTGAAGTATCAGAGTTGTTTAACAAGACGGTTTTAATGCCCTTTGGAAGAGACGTGAAGAATCAGTGTGGTTTAACAAGACGGTTTTAATGCCTCTTGGAAGAGACGTGGAGGTCACAGTAGCTTAACAAGACGTTTTTAAAGCCCCTTGGAAGAGACGTGGAGGTCACAGTAGCTTAACAAGATGGTTTTAATGCCCCTTGGAAGAGACTTGGAGTTCAGAGTGGTTTAACAAGACGGTTTTAATGCCCCTTGGAAGAGACGTGGAGTTCAGAGTGGTTTAAGAAAACGGTTTTAATGCCCTTGGAAGAGAGGTGGAGTTCAGAGTGGTGTAACAAACTGGTTTTAATGCCCCTTGGAAGAGATGTGGAGGTCACAGTAGCTTAACAAGACATTTTTAATGCCCCTTGGAAGAGACGTAGAGGTCAGAGTGGTTTAACAAGATGGTTTTAATACCCCTTGGAGGAGACGTGGAGGTTACAGTAGCTTAACAAGACGGTTTTAATGCCCCTTGGAAGAGACGTGGAGTTCAAAGTGGTTTAACTAGACGGTTTTATTGCCCCTTGGAAGAGACGTGGAGGTCACAGTAGCATAACAAGACGGTTTTAATGCCCGTTGGAAGAGACGTGGGGTTCAGAGTGGTTTAACAAGATGGTTTTAATGCTCCTTGCAAGAGACGTGGAAGTCACAGTAGCTTAACAAGACAGTTTTAATGCCCATTGGAAGAGACGTGGAGGTTAAAGTAGCTTATCAAGACGGTTTTAATGCCCCTTGGAAGAGACATGGAGTTCAGAGTGGTTTAACAAGACGGTTTTAATGCCCCTTGGAAGAGACGTGGAGTTCAGAGTGGTTTAACAAGACGGTTTTAATGCCTCTTGGAAGAGACGTGGAGGTCACAGTAGCTTAACAAGACATCTTTAATGCCCCTTGGAAGAGAAGTGGAGGTCAGAGAGGTTTCACAAGACGGTTTTAATGCCCCTTGGAGGAGACGTGGAGGTCAAAGTAGCTTAATAAGATGTTTTTAATGACCCTTGGAAGAGGCGTGGAGTTCAGAGTGGTTTAACAAGACGGTTTTATTGCCCCTTGGAAGAGACGTGGAGGTCACAGTAGCTTAACAAGATGGTTTTAATGCCCCGTGGAAGAGATGTGGAGTTCAGAGTGGTTTAACAAGACAGTTTTAATGCCCCTTGGAAGAGACGTTGAGGTCACAGTAGCTTAATAAGACGGTTTTAATGCCCCTTGGAAGAGAAGTGGAGGTTAAAGTAGCTTAACAAGACGGTTTTAATGCCCTTTGGAAGAGACGTGGAGTTCAGAGTGGTTTAAAAAGACGGATTTATTGCCCCTTGGAAGAGACGTGGAGGTCACAGTAGCTTAACAAGACGCTTTTAATGCCCCTTGGAAGAGACCTGGAGTTCAGAGTGGTTTAGCAAGACGGTTTTAATGGCCCTTGGAAGAGACATGGAGGTCCCAGTAGCTTAACAAGACGGTTTTAATGCCCCTTGGAAGAGACGTGGAGGTCACAGTAGCTTAACAAGACGGTTTTAATGCCTCTTGGAAGAGACGTGGAGTTCAGAGTGGTTTAACAAGACGGTTTTAATGCCCCTTGGAAGAGACGTGGAGGTCACAGTAGCTTAACAAGATGGTTTTAATGCCCCTTGGAAGAGACTTGGAGTTCAGAGTGGTTTAACAAGACGGTTTTAATGCCCCTTGGAAGAGACGTGGAGTTCAGAGTGGTTTAAGAAAACGGTTTTAATGCCCTTGGAAGAGAGGTGGAGTTCAGAGTGGTGTAACAAACTGGTTTTAATGCCCCTTGGAAGAGATGTGGAGGTCACAGTAGCTTAACAAGACATTTTTAATGCCCCTTGGAAGAGACGTAGAGGTCAGAGTGGTTTAACAAGACGGTTTTAAGGCCCCTTGGAAGAGACGTGGAGGTCAAAGTAGCTTAATAAGACGGTTTTAATGCCCCTTGGAAGAGACGTGGAGTTCAGAGTGGTTTAAATAGACGGTTTTATTGCCCCTTGGAAGAGACGTGGAGGTCACAGTAGATTAACAAGACGATTTTAATGCCCCTTGGAAGAGACGTGGAGTTCAGAGTGGTTTAACAAGACGGTTTTAATGCCCCTTGGAAGAGACGTGGAGGTCACAGTAGCTTAACAAGATGCTTTTAATGCCCCTTGGAAGAGACTTGGAGTTCAGAGTGGTTTAACAAGACGGTTTTAATGCCCCTTGGAAGAGACGTGGAGGTTCCAGTAGCTTAACAAGACAGTTTTAATGCCCCTTGGAAGAGACGTGGAGGTCATAGTAGCTTAACAAGACGGTTTAATGCCTCTTGGAAGAGACGTGGAGTACAGAGTGTTTTAAAAAGACGGTTTTAATGCCCCTTGGAAGAGACGTGGAGTTCAGAGTGGTTTAAGAAGACAGTTTTAATGCCCTTGGAAGAGAGGTGGAGTTCAGAGTGGTGTAACAAACTGGTTTTAATGCCCCTTGGAAGAGATGTGGAGGTCACAGTAGCTTAACAAGACAGTTTTAATGCCCCTTGGAAGAGACGTGGAGTTCAGAGTGTTTTAACAAGACGGTTTTAATGCCCCTTGGAAGAGACGTGGAGGTCACAGTAGCTTAACAAGACGGTTTTAATGCCCCTTGAAAGAGACTTGGAGTTCAGAGTGGTTTAACAAGACGGTTTTAATGCCCCTTGGAAGAGACGTGGAGGTTCCAGTTGCTTAACAAGACGGTTTTAATGCCCCTTGGAAGAGACGTGGAGGTCATAGTAGCTTAACAAGACGGTTTTAATGCCTCTTGGAAGAGACGTGGAGTTCAGAGTGGTTTAACAAGACGGTTTTAATGCCCCTTGGAAGAGACGTGGAGGTCACAGTAGCTTAACAAGACGGTTTTAATGCCCCTTGGAAGAGACGTGGAGTATCAGAGTGGTTTAACAAAACGGTTTTAATGCCCCTAGTAAGAGATGTGAAGTATCAGAGTGGTTTAACAAGACGGTTTTAATGCCCTTTGGAAGAGACGTGAAGAATCAGAGTGGTTTAACAAGACGGTTTTAATGCCTCTTGGAAGAGACGTGGAGGTCACAGTAGCTTAACAAGATGTTTTTAAAGCCCCTTGGAAGAGACGTGGAGGTCAGAGTGGTTTAACAAGATGGTTTTAATGCCCCTTGGAGGAGACGTGGAGGTTAAAGTAGCTTAACAAGACGGTTTTAATGCCCCTTGGAAGAGACGTGGAGTTCAAAGTGGTTTAACTAGACGGTTTTATTGCCCCTTGGAAGAGACGTGGAGGTCACAGTAGCATAACAAGACGGTTTTAATGCCCGTTGGAAGAGACGTGGGGTTCAGAGTGGTTTAACAAGATGGTTTTAATGCCCCTTGGAAGAGACGTGGAAGTCACAGTAGCTTAACAAGACAGTTTTAATGGCCATTGGAAGAGACGTGGAGGTTAAAGTAGCTTATCAAGACGGTTTTAATGCCCCTTGGAAGAGACATGGAGTTCAGAGTGGTTTAACAAGACGGTTTTAATGCCCCTTGGAAGAGACGTGGAGTTCAGAGTGGTTTAACAAGACGGTTTTAATGCCTCTTGGAAGAGACGTGGAGGTCAGAGAGGTTTAACAAGACGGTTTTAATGCCCCTTGGAGGAGACGTGGAGGTCAAAGTAGCTTAATAAGATGTTTTTAATGACCCTTGGAAGAGACGTGGAGTTCAGAGTGGTTTAACAAGACGGTTTTATTGCCCCTTGGAAGAGATGTGGAGGTCACAGTAGCTTAACAAGATGGTTTTATTGCCCCTTGGAAGAGAAGTGGAGGTTAAAGTAGCTTAACAAGACGGTTTTAATGCCCCTTGGAAGAGACGTGGAGTTCAGAGTGGTTTAAAAAGACGGATTTATTGCCCCTTGGAAGAGACGTGGAGGTCACAGTAGCTTAACAAGATGCTTTTAATGCCCCTTGGAAGAGACCTGGAGTTCAGAGTGGTTTAGCAAGACGGTTTTAATGCCCCTTGGAAGAGACATGGAGGTCCCAGTAGCTTAACAAGACGGTTTTATTGCCCCTTGGAAGAGACGTGGAGGTCACAGTAGCTTAACAAGACGGTTTTAATGCCTCTTGGAAGAGATGTGGAGTTCAGAGTGGTTTAACAAGACGGTTTTAATGCCCCTTGGAAGAGACGTGGAGGTCACAGTAGCTTAAGAAGATGGTTTTAATGCCCCTTGGAAGAGACTTGGAGTTCAGAGTGGTTTAACAAGACGGTTTTAATGCCCCTTGGAAGAGACGTGGAGTTCAGAGTGGTTTAAGAAAACGGTTTTAATGCCCTTGGAAGAGAGGTGGAGTTCAGAGTGGTGTAACAAACTGGTTTTAATGCCCCTTGGAAGAGATGTGGAGGACACAGTAGCTTAACAAGACATTTTTAATGCCCCTTGGAAGAGACGTAGAGGTCAGAGTGGTTTAACAAGATGGTTTTAATGCCCCTTGGAGGAGACGTGGAGGTTAAAGTAGCTTAACAAGACGGTTTTAATGCCCCTTGGAAGAGACGTGGAGTTCAAAGTGGTTTAACTAGATGGTTTTATTGCCCCTTGGAAGATACGTGGAGGTCACAGTAGCATAACAAGACGGTTTTAATGCCCGTTGGAAGAGACGTGGGATTCAGAGAGGTTTAACAAGATGGTTTAAATGCCCCTTGGAAGAGACGTGGAAGTCACAGTAGCTTAACAAGACAGTTTTAATGCCCATTGGAAGAGACGTGGAGGTTAAAGTAGCTTATCAAGACGGTTTTAATGCCCCTTGGAAGAGACATGGAGTTCAGAGTGGTTTAACAAGACGGTTTTAATGCCCCTTGGAAGAGACGTGGAGTTCAGAGTGGTTTAACAAGACGGTTTTAATGCCTCTTGGAAGAGACGTGGAGGTCACAGTAGCTTAACAAGACATCTTTAATGCCCCTTGGAAGAGAAGTGGAGGTCAGAGAGGTTTCACAAGACGGTTTTAATGCCCCTTGGAGGAGACGTGGAGGTCAAAGTAGCTTAATAAGATGTTTTTAATGACCCTTGGAAGAGACGTGGAGTTCAGAGTGGTTTAACAAGACGGTTTTATTGCCCCTTGGAAGAGACGTGGAGGTCACAGTAGCTTAACAAGATGGTTTTAATGCCCCGTGGAAGAGATGTGGAGTTCAGAGTGGTTTAACAAGACAGTTTTAATGCCCCTTGGAAGAGACGTGGAGGTCACAGTAGCTTAATAAGACGGTTTTAATGCCCCTTGGAAGAGAAGTGGAGGTTAAAGTAGCTTAACAAGACGGTTTTAATGCCCCTTGGAAGAGACGTGGAGTTCAGAGTGGTTTAAAAAGACGTATTTATTGCCCCTTGGAAGAGACGTGGAGGTCACAGTAGCTTAACAAGACGCTTTTAATGCCCCTTGGAAGAGACCTGGAGTTCAGAGTGGTTTAGCAAGACGGTTTTAATGCCCCTTGGAAGAGACATGGAGGTCCCAGTAGCTTAACAAGACGGTTTTAATGCCCCTTTGGATGAGACGTGGAGGTCACAGTAGCTTAACAAGACGGTTTTAATGCCTCTTGGAAGAGACGTGGAGTTCAGAGTGGTTTAACAAGACGGTTTTAATGCCCCTTGGAAGAGACGTGGAGGTCACAGTAGCTTAACAAGATGGTTTTAATGCCCCTTGGAAGAGACTTGGAGTTCAGAGTGGTTTAACAAGACGGTTTTAATGCCCCTTGGAAGAGACGTGGAGTTCAGAGTGGTTTAAGAAAACGGTTTTAATGCCCTTGGAAGAGAGGTGGAGTTCAGAGTGGTGTAACAAACTGGTTTTAATGCCCCTTGGAAGAGATGTGGAGGTCACAGTAGCTTAACAAGACATTTTTAATGCCCCTTGGAAGAGACGTAGAGGTCAGAGTGGTTTAACAAGACGGTTTTAAGGCCCCTTGGAAGAGACGTGGAGGTCAAAGTAGCTTAATAAGACGGTTTTAATGCCCCTTGGAAGAGATGTGGAGTTCAGAGTGGTTTAACAAGACGGTTTTAATACCCCTTGGAAGAGACGTGGAGGTCACAGTAGCTTAACAAGATGCTTTTAATGCCCCTTGGAAGAGACTTGGAGTTCAGAGTGGTTTAACAAGACGGTTTTAATGCCCCTTGGAAGAGACGTGGAGGTTCCAGTAGCTTAACAAGACGGTTTTAATGCCCCTTGGAAGAGACGTGGAGGTCATAGTAGCTTAACAAGACGGTTTTAATGCCTCTTGGAAGAGACGTGGAGTACAGAGTGTTTTAAAAAGACGGTTTTAATGCCCCTTGGAAGAGAGGTGGAGTTCAGAGTGGTGTAACAAACTGGTTTTAATGCCCCTTGGAAGAGATGTGGAGGTCACAGTAGCTTAACAAGACAGTTTTAATGCCCCTTGGAAGAGACGTGGAGTTCAGAGTGGTTTAACAAGACGGTTTTAATGCCCCTTGGAAGAGACGTGGAGGTCACAGTAGCTTAACAAGACGGTTTTAATGCCCCTTGGAAGAGACGTGGAGTATCAGAGTGGTTTAACAAAACGGTTTTAATGCCCCTAGTAAGAGATGTGAAGTATCAGAGTTGTTTAACAAGACGGTTTTAATGCCCTTTGGAAGAGACGTGAAGAATCAGAGTGGTTTAACAAGACGGTTTTAATGCCTCTTGGAAGAGACGTGGAGGTCACAGTAGCTTAACAAGACGTTTTTAAAGCCCCTTGGAAGAGACGTGGAGGTCAGAGTGGTTTAACAAGACAGTTTTAATGCCCCTTGGAGGAGATGTGGAGGTCAAAGTTGCTTAACAAGACGGTTTTAATGCCCCTTGGAAGAGACGTGGAGTTCAAAGTGGTTTAACTAGACGGTTTTATTGCCCCTTGGAAGAGACGTGGAGGTCACAGTAGCATAACAAGACGGTTTTAATGCCCGTTGGAAGAGACGTGGGGTTCAGAGTGGTTTAACAAGACGGTTTTAATGCCCCTTGGAAGAGACGTGGAGGTCACAGTAGCTTAACAAGACAGTTTTAATGCACATTGGAAGAGACGTGGATGTTAAAGTAGCTTAACAAGACGGTTTTAATGCCCCTTGGAAGAGACATGGAGTTCAGAGTGGTTTAACAAGACGGTTTTAATGCCCCTTGGAAGAGACGTGGAGTTCAGAGTGGTTTAAAAAGACGGATTTATTGCCCCTTGGAAGAGACGTGGAGGTCACAGTAGCTTAACAAGACGGTTTTAATGCCCCTTGGAAGAGACCTGGAGTTCAGAGTGGTTTAGCAAGACGGTTTTAATGCCACTTGGAAGAGACATGGAGGTCCCAGTAGCTTAACAAGACGGTTTTAATGCCCCTTGGAAGAGACGTGGAGGTCACAGTAGCTTAACAAGACGGTTTTAATGCCCGTTGGAAGAGACGTGGGGTTCAGAGTGGTTTAACAAGATGGTTTTAATGCCCCTTGGAAGAGACGTGGAAGTCACAGTAGCTTAACAAGACAGTTTTAATGGCCATTGGAAGAGACGTGGAGATTAAAGTAGCTTATCAAGACGGTTTTAATGCCCCTTGGAAGAGACATGGAGTTCAGAGTGGTTTAACAAGACGGTTTTAGTGCCCCTTGGAAGAGACGTGGAGTTCAGATTGGTTTAACAAGACGGTTTTAATGCCTCTTGGAAGAGACGTGGAGGTCACAGTAGCTTAACAAGACGGTTTTAATGCCCCTTGGAAGAGACATGGAGTTCAGAGTGGTTTAACAAGACATCTTTAATGCCCCTTGGAAGAGAAGTGGAGGTCAGAGAGGTTTAACAAGACGGTTTTAATGCCCCTTAGAGGAGACGTGGAGGTCAAAGTAGCTTAATAAGATGTTTTTAATGACCCTTGGAAGAGACGTGGAGTTCAGAGTGGTTTAACAAGACGGTTTTATTGCCCCTCTGAAGAGACGTGGAGGTCACAGTAGCTTAACAAGATGGTTTTAATGCCCCGTGGAAGAGATGTGGAGTTCAGAGTGGTTTAACAAGACAGTTTTTATGCCCCTTGGAAGAGACGTGGAGGTCACAGTAGCTTAATAAGATGGTTTTAATGCCCCTTGGATGAGAAGTGGAGGTTAAAGTAGCTTAACAAGACGGTTTTAATGCCCCTTGGAAGAGACGTGGAGTTCAGAGTGGTTTAAAAAGACGGATTTATTGCCCATTGGAAGAGACGTGGAGGTCACAGTAGCTTAACAAGACGCTTTTAATGCCCCTTGGAAGAGACCTGGAGTTCAGAGTGGTTTAGCAAGACGGTTTTAATGCCCCTTGGAAGAGACATGGAGGTCCCAGTAGCTTAACAAGACGGTTTTAATGCCCCTTGGAAGAGACGTGGAGGTCACAGTAGCTTAACAAGACGGTTTTAATGCCACTTGGAAGAGACGTGGAGGTCACAGTAGCTTAACAAGATGGTTTTAATGCCCCTTGGAAGAGACTTGGAGTTCAGAGTGGTTTAACAAGACGGTTTTATTGCCCCTTGGAAGAGACGTGGAGGTCACAGTAGCTTAACAAGATGGTTTTAATGCCCCGTGGAAGAGATGTGGAGTTCAGAGTGGTTTAACAAGACAGTTTTAATGCCCCTTGGAAGAGACGTGGAGGTCACAGTAGCTTAATAAGACGGTTTTAATGCCCCTTGGAAGAGAAGTGGAGGTTAAAGTAGCTTAACAAGACGGTTTTAATGCCCCTTGGAAGAGACGTGGAGTTCAGAGTGGTTTAAAAAGACGTATTTATTGCCCCTTGGAAGAGACGTGGAGGTCACAGTAGCTTAACAAGACGCTTTTAATGCCCCTTGGAAGAGACCTGGAGTTCAGAGTGGTTTAGCAAGACGGTTTTAATGCCCCTTGGAAGAGACATGGAGGTCCCAGTAGCTTAACAAAACGGTTTTAATGCCCCTTTGGATGAAACGTGGAGGTCACAGTAGCTTAACAAGACGGTTTTAATGCCTCTTGGAAGAGACGTGGAGTTCAGAGTGGTTTAACAAGACGGTTTTAATGCCCCTTGGAAGAGACGTGGAGGTCACAGTAGCTTAACAAGATGGTTTTAATGCCCCTTGGAAGAGACTTGGAGTTCAGAGTGGTTTAACAAGACGGTTTTAATGCCCCTTGGAAGAGACGTGGAGTTCAGAGTGGTTTAAGAAAACGGTTTTAATGCCCTTGGAAGAGAGGTGGAGTTCAGAGTGGTGTAACAAACTGGTTTTAATGCCCCTTGGAAGAGATGTGGAGGTCACAGTAGCTTAACAAGACATTTTTAATGCCCCTTGGAAGAGACGTAGAGGTCAGAGTGGTTTAACAAGACGGTTTTAAGGCCCCTTGGAAGAGACGTGGAGGTCAAAGTAGCTTAATAAGACGGTTTTAATGCCCCTTGGAAGAGACGTGGAGTTCAGAGTGGTTTAACAAGACGGTTTTAATGCCCCTTGGAAGAGACGTGGAGGTCACAGTAGCTTAACAAGATGCTTTTAATGCCCCTTGGAAGAGACTTGGAGTTCAGAGTGGTTTAACAAGACGGTTTTAATGCCCCTTGGAAGAGACGTGGAGGTTCCAGTAGCTTAACAAGACGGTTTTAATGCCCCTTGGAAGAGACGTGGAGGTCATAGTAGCTTAACAAGACGGTTTTAATGCCTCTTGGAAGAGACGTGGAGTACAGAGTGTTTTAAAAAGACGGTTTTAATGCCCCTTGGAAGAGATGTGGAGTTCAGAGTGGTTTAAGAAGACGGTTTTAATGCCCTTGGAAGAGAGGTGGAGTTCAGAGTGGTGTAACAAACTGGTTTTAATGCCCCTTGGAAGAGATGTGGAGGTCACAGTAGCTTAACAAGACAGTTTTAATGCCCCTTGGAAGAGACGTGGAGTTCAGAGTGGTTTAACAAGACGGTTTTAATGCCCCTTGGAAGAGACGTGGAGGTCACAGTAGCTTAACAAGACGGTTTTAATGCCCCTTGGAAGAGACGTGGAGTATCAGAGTGGTTTAACAAAACGGTTTTAATGCCCCTAGTAAGAGATGTGAAGTATCAGAGTTGTTTAACAAGACGGTTTTAATGCCCTTTGGAAGAGACGTGAAGAATCAGAGTGGTTTAACAAGACGGTTTTAATGCCTCTTGGAAGAGACGTGGAGGTCACAGTAGCTTAACAAGACGTTTTTAAAGCCCCTTGGAAGAGACGTGGAGGTCAGAGTGGTTTAACAAGACAGTTTTAATGCCCCTTGGAGGAGATGTGGAGGTCAAAGTTGCTTAACAAGACGGTTTTAATGCCCCTTGGAAGAGACAAGGAGTTCAAAGTGGTTTAACTAGACGGTTTTATTGCCCCTTGGAAGAGACGTGGAGGTCACAGTAGCATAACAAGACGGTTTTAATGCCTCTTGGAAGAAATGTGGAGTTCAGAGTGGTTTAAGAAGACGGTTTTAATGCCCCTTGGAAGAGACGTGGAGGTCACAGTAGCTTAACAAGACAGTTTTAATGCACATTGGAAGAGACGTGGATGTTAAAGTAGCTTAACAAGACGGTTTTAATGCCCCTTGGAAGAGACATGGAGTTCAGAGTGGTTTAACAAGACGGTTTTAATGCCCCTTGGAAGAGACGTGGAGTTCAGAGTGGTTTAAAAAGACGGATTTATTGCCCCTTGGAAGAGACGTGGAGGTCACAGTAGCTTAACAAGACGGTTTTAATGCCCCTTGGAAGAGACCTGGAGTTCAGAGTGGTTTAGCAAGACGGTTTTAATGCCACTTGGAAGAGACATGGAGGTCCCAGTAGCTTAACAAGACGGTTTTAATGCCCCTTGGAAGAGACGTGGAGGTCACAGTAGCTTAACAAGACGGTTTTAATGCCCGTTGGAAGAGACGTGGGGTTCAGAGTGGTTTAACAAGATGGTTTTAATGCCCCTTGGAAGAGACGTGGAAGTCACAGTAGCTTAACAAGACAGTTTTAATGGCCATTGGAAGAGACGTGGAGGTTAAAGTAGCTTATCAAGACGGTTTTAATGCCCCTTGGAAGAGACATGGAGTTCAGAGTGGTTTAACAAGACGGTTTTAATGCCCCTTGGAAGAGACGTGGAGTTCAGATTGGTTTAACAAGACGGTTTTAATGCCTCTTGGAAGAGACGTGGAGGTCACAGTAGCTTAACAAGACGGTTTTAATGCCCCTTGGAAGAGACATGGAGTTCAGAGTGGTTTAACAAGACATCTTTAATGCCCCTTGGAAGAGAAGTGGAGGTCAGAGAGGTTTAACAAGACGGTTTTAATGCCCCTTGGAGGAGACGTGGAGGTCAAAGTAGCTTAATAAGATGTTTTTAATGACCCTTGGAAGAGACGTGGAGTTCAGAGTGGTTTAACAAGACGGTTTTATTGCCCCTCTGAAGAGACGTGGAGGTTACAGTAGCTTAACAAGATGGTTTTAATGCCCCGTGGAAGAGATGTGGAGTTCAGAGTGGTTTAACAAGACAGTTTTTATGCCCCTTGGAAGAGACGTGGAGGTCACAGTAGCTTAATAAGATGGTTTTAATGCCCCTTGGATGAGAAGTGGAGGTTAAAGTAGCTTAACAAGACGGTTTTAATGCCCCTTGGAAGAGACGTGGAGTTCAGAGTGGTTTAAAAAGACGGATTTATTGCCCCTTGGAAGAGACGTGGAGGTCACAGTAGCTTAACAAGACGCTTTTAATGCCCCTTGGAAGAGACCTGGAGTTCAGAGTGGTTTAGCAAGACGGTTTTAATGCCCCTTGGAAGAGACATGGAGGTCCCAGTAGCTTAACAAGATGGTTTTAATGCCCCTTGGAAGAGACGTGGAGGTCACAGTAGCTTAACAAGACGGTTTTAATGCCACTTGGAAGAGACGTGGAGGTCACAGTAGCTTAACAAGATGGTTTTAATGCCCCTTGGAAGAGACTTGGAGTTCAGAGTGGTTTAACAAGACGGTTTTAATGCCCCTTGGAAGAGACGTGGAGGTCACAGTAGCTTAACAAGATGGTTTTAATGCCCCTTGGAAGAGACTTGGAGTTCAGAGTGGTTGAACAAGACGGTTTTAATGCCCCTTGGAAGAGACGTGGAGTTCAGAGTGGTTTAAGAAAACGGTTTTAATGCCCTTGGAAGAGAGGCGGAGTTCAGAGTGGTGTAACAAACTGGTTTTAATGCCCCTTGGAAGAGATGTGGAGGTCACAGTAGCTTAACAAGACATTTTTAATGCCCCTTGGAAGAGACGTAGAGGTCAGAGTGGTTTCACAAGATGGTTTTAAGGCCCCTTGGAAGAGACGTGGAGGTCAAAGTAGCTTAATAAGACGGTTTTAATGCCCCTTGGAAGAGACGTGGAGTTCAGAGTGGTTTAAAAAGACGGTTTTATTGCCCCTTGGAAGAGACGTGGAGGTCACAGTAGATTAACAAGACGGTTTTAATGCCCCTTGGAAGAGACGTGGAGTTCAGAGTGGTTTAACAAGACGGTTTTAATGCCCCTTGGAAGAGACGTGGAGGTCACAGTAGCTTAACAAGATGCTTTTAATGCCCCTTGGAAGAGACTTGGAGTTCAGAGTGGTTTAACAAGACGGTTTTAATGCCCCTTGGAAGAGACGTGGAGGTTCCAGTAGCTTAACAAGACGGTTTTAATGCCCCTTGGAAGAGATGTGGAGGTCACAGTAGCTTAACAAGACAGTTTGAATACCCCTTGGAAGAGACGTGGAGTTCAGAGTGGTTTAACAAGACGGTTTTAATGCCCCTTGGAAGAGACGTGGAGGTCACAGTAGCTTAACAAGACGGTTTTAATGCCCCTTGGAAGAGACGTGGAGTATCAGAGTGGTTTAACAAAACGGTTTTAATGCCCCTAGTAAGAGATGTGAAGTATCAGAGTTGTTTAACAAGACGGTTTTAATGCCCTTTGGAAGAGACGTGAAGAATCAGTGTGGTTTAACAAGACGGTTTTAATGCCTCTTGGAAGAGACGTGGAGGTCACAGTAGCTTAACAAGACGTTTTTAAAGCCCCTTGGAAGAGACGTGGAGGTCACAGTAGCTTAACAAGATGGTTTTAATGCCCCTTGGAAGAGACTTGGAGTTCAGAGTGGTTTAACAAGACGGTTTTAATGCCCCTTGGAAGAGACGTGGAGTTCAGAGTGGTTTAAGAAAACGGTTTTAATGCCCTTGGAAGAGAGGTGGAGTTCAGAGTGGTGTAACAAACTGGTTTTAATGCCCCTTGGAAGAGATGTGGAGGTCACAGTAGCTTAACAAGACATTTTTAATGCCCCTTGGAAGAGACGTAGAGGTCAGAGTGGTTTAACAAGATGGTTTTAATACCCCTTGGAGGAGACGTGGAGGTTACAGTAGCTTAACAAGACGGTTTTAATGCCCCTTGGAAGAGACGTGGAGTTCAAAGTGGTTTAACTAGACGGTTTTATTGCCCCTTGGAAGAGACGTGGAGGTCACAGTAGCATAACAAGACGGTTTTAATGCCCGTTGGAAGAGACGTGGGGTTCAGAGTGGTTTAACAAGATGGTTTTAATGCTCCTTGCAAGAGACGTGGAAGTCACAGTAGCTTAACAAGACAGTTTTAATGCCCATTGGAAGAGACGTGGAGGTTAAAGTAGCTTATCAAGACGGTTTTAATGCCCCTTGGAAGAGACATGGAGTTCAGAGTGGTTTAACAAGACGGTTTTAATGCCCCTTGGAAGAGACGTGGAGTTCAGAGTGGTTTAACAAGACGGTTTTAATGCCTCTTGGAAGAGACGTGGAGGTCACAGTAGCTTAACAAGACATCTTTAATGCCCCTTGGAAGAGAAGTGGAGGTCAGAGAGGTTTCACAAGACGGTTTTAATGCCCCTTGGAGGAGACGTGGAGGTCAAAGTAGCTTAATAAGATGTTTTTAATGACCCTTGGAAGAGGCGTGGAGTTCAGAGTGGTTTAACAAGACGGTTTTATTGCCCCTTGGAAGAGACGTGGAGGTCACAGTAGCTTAACAAGATGGTTTTAATGCCCCGTGGAAGAGATGTGGAGTTCAGAGTGGTTTAACAAGACAGTTTTAATGCCCCTTGGAAGAGACGTGGAGGTCACAGTAGCTTAATAAGACGGTTTTAATGCCCCTTGGAAGAGAAGTGGAGGTTAAAGTAGCTTAACAAGACGGTTTTAATGCCCTTTGGAAGAGACGTGGAGTTCAGAGTGGTTTAAAAAGACGGATTTATTGCCCCTTGGAAGAGACGTGGAGGTCACAGTAGCTTAACAAGACGCTTTTAATGCCCCTTGGAAGAGACCTGGAGTTCAGAGTGGTTTAGCAAGACGGTTTTAATGGCCCTTGGAAGAGACATGGAGGTCCCAGTAGCTTAACAAGACGGTTTTAATGCCCCTTGGAAGAGACGTGGAGGTCACAGTAGCTTAACAAGACGGTTTTAATGCCTCTTGGAAGAGACGTGGAGTTCAGAGTGGTTTAACAAGACGGTTTTAATGCCCCTTGGAAGAGACGTGGAGGTCACAGTAGCTTAACAAGATGGTTTTAATGCCCCTTGGAAGAGACTTGGAGTTCAGAGTGGTTTAACAAGACGGTTTTAATGCCCCTTGGAAGAGACGTGGAGTTCAGAGTGGTTTAAGAAAACGGTTTTAATGCCCTTGGAAGAGAGGTGGAGCTCAGAGTGGTGTAACAAACTGGTTTTAATGCCCCTTGGAAGAGATGTGGAGGTCACAGTAGCTTAACAAGACATTTTTAATGCCCCTTGGAAGAGACGTAGAGGTCAGAGTGGTTTAACAAGACGGTTTTAAGGCCCCTTGGAAGAGACGTGGAGGTCAAAGTAGCTTAATAAGACGGTTTTAATGCCCCTTGGAAGAGACGTGGAGTTCAGAGTGGTTTAAATAGACGGTTTTATTGCCCCTTGGAAGAGACGTGGAGGTCACAGTAGATTAACAAGACGATTTTAATGCCCCTTGGAAGAGACGTGGAGTTCAGAGTGGTTTAACAAGACGGTTTTAATGCCCCTTGGAAGAGACGTGGAGGTCACAGTAGCTTAACAAGATGCTTTTAATGCCCCTTGGAAGAGACTTGGAGTTCAGAGTGGTTTAACAAGACGGTTTTAATGCCCCTTGGAAGAGACGTGGAGGTTCCAGTAGCTTAACAAGACAGTTTTAATGCCCCTTGGAAGAGACGTGGAGGTCATAGTAGCTTAACAAGACGGTTTTAATGCCTCTTGGAAGAGACGTGGAGTACAGAGTGTTTTAAAAAGACGGTTTTAATGCCCCTTGGAAGAGACGTGGAGTTCAGAGTGGTTTAAGAAGACAGTTTTAATGCCCTTGGAAGAGAGGTGGAGTTCAGAGTGGTGTAACAAACTGGTTTTAATGCCCCTTGGAAGAGATGTGGAGGTCACAGTAGATTAACAAGACAGTTTTAATGCCCCTTGGAAGAGACGTGGAGTTCAGAGTGTTTTAACAAGACGGTTTTAATGCCCCTTGGAAGAGACGTGGAGGTCACAGTAGCTTAACAAGACGGTTTTAATGCCCCTTGGAAGAGACGTGGAGTATCAGAGTGGTTTAACAAAACGGTTTTAATGCCCCTAGTAAGAGATGTGAAGTATCAGAGTTGTTTAACAAGACGGTTTTAATGCCCTTTGGAAGAGACGTGAAGAATCAGAGTGGTTTAACAAGACGGTTTTAATGCCTCTTGGAAGAGACGTGGAGGTCACAGTAGCTTAACAAAACGTTTTTAAAGCCCCTTTTAAGAGACGTGGAGGTCAGTGTGGTTTAACAAGACAGTTTTAATGCCCCTTGGAGTAGATGTGGAGGTCAAAGTAGCTTAACAAGACCGTTTTAATGCCCCTTGGAAGAGACGTGGAGTTCAAAGTGGTTTAACTAGACGGTTTTATTGCCCCTTGGAAGAGACGTGGAGGTCACAGTAGCATAACAAGACGGTTTTAATGCCCGTTGGAAGAGACGTGGGGTTCAGAGTGGTTTAACAAGACGGTTTTAATGCCCCTTGGAAGAGACGTGGAGGTCACAGTAGCTTAACAAGACAGTTTTAATGCACATTGGAAGAGACGTGGAGGTTAAAGTAGCTTAACAAGACGGTTTTAATGCCCCTTGGAAGAGACATGGAGTTCAGAGTGGTTTAACAAGACGGTTTTAATGCCCCTTGGAAGAGACGTGGAGTTCAGAGTGGTTTAAAAAGACGGATTTATTGCCCCTTGGAAGAGACGTGGAGGTCACAGTAGCTTAACAAGACGCTTTTAATGCCCCTTGGAAGAGACCTGGAGTTCAGAGTGGTTTAGCAAGACGGTTTTAATGCCAATTGGAAGAGACATGGAGGTCCCAGTAGCTTAACAAGACGGTTTTAATGCCCCTTGGAAGAGAGGTGGAGGTCACAGTAGCTTAACAAGACGGTTTTAATGCCTCTTGGAAGAGACGTGGAGTTCAGAGTGGTTTAACAAGACGGTTTAATTGCCCCTTGGAAGAGACGTGAAGGTCACAGTAGCTTAACAAGATGGTTTTAATGCCCCTTGGAAGAGACTTGGAGTTCAGAGAGGTTTAACAAGACGGTTTTAATGCCCCTTGGAAGAGACGTGGAGTTCAGAGTGGTTTAAGAAAACGGTTTTAATGCCCTTGGAAGAGAGGTGGAGTTCAGAGTGGTGTAACAAACTGGTTTTAATGCCCCTTGGAAGAGATGTGGAGGTTACAGTTGCTTAACAAGACGTTTTTAATGCCCCTTGGAAGAGACATGGAGGTCAGAGTGGTTTAACAAAACGGTTTTAAGGCCCCTTGGAAGAGACGTGGAGGTCAAAGTAGCTTAATAAGACTGTTTGAATGCCCCATGGAAGAGACGTGGAGTTCAGAGTGGTTTAAAAAGACGGTTTTATTGCCCCTTGGAAGAGACGTGGAGGTCACAGTAGATTAACAAGACGGTTTTAATGCCCCTTGGAAGAGACGTGGAGTTCAGAGTGGTTTAACAAGACGGTTTTAATGCCCGTTGGAACAGACGTGGAGGTCACAGTAGCTTAACAAGACGCTTTTAATGCCTCTTGAAAGAGACTTGGAGTTCAGAGTGGTTTAACAAGACGGTTTTAATGCCCCTTGGAAGAGACGTGGAGGTTCCAGTAGCTTAACAAGACGGTTTTAATGCCCCTTGGAAGAGACGTGGAGGTCATAGTAGCTTAACAAGACGGTTTTAATGCCTCTTGGAAGAGACGTGGAGTACAGAGTGGTTTAACAAGACGGTTTTAATGCCCCTTGGAAGAGACGTGGGGTTCAGAGTGGTTTAAGAAGACGGTTTTAATGCCCCTTGGAAGAGACGTGGAGGTCACAGTAGCTTAACAAGACAGTTTTAATGCCCCTTGGAAGAGACGTGGAGTATCAGAGTGGTTTAACAAAACGGTTTTAATGCCCCTAGTAAGAGATGTGAAGTATGAGAGTGGTTTAACAAGACGGTTTTAATGCCCTTTGGAAGAGACGTGAAGAATCAGAGTGGTTTACCAAGACGGTTTTAATGCCTCTTGGAAGAGACGTGGAGGTCACAGTAGCTTAACAAGATGTTTTTAAAGCCGCTTGGAAGAGACGTGGAGGTCAGAGTGGTTTAACAAGATGGTTTTAATGCCCCTTGGAGGAGACGTGGAGGTTAAAGTAGCTTAACAAGACGGTTTTAATGCCCCTTGGAACAGACGTGGAGTTCAAAGTGGTTTAACTAGACGGTTTTATTGCCCCTTGGAAGAGACGTGGAGGTCACAGTAGCATAACAAGACGGTTTTAATGCTCCTTGGAAGAGACGTGGGGTTCAGAGTGGTTTAACAAGATGGTTTTAATGCCCCTTGGAAGAGACATGGAAGTCACAGTAGCTTAACAAGACAGTTTTAATGCCCATTGGAAGAGACGTGGAGGTTAAAGTAGCTTATCAAGACGGTTTTAATGCCCCTTGGAAGAGACATGGAGTTCAGAGTGGTTTAACAAGACGGTTTTAATGCCCCTTGGAAGAGACGTGGAGTTCAGAGTGGTTTAACAAGACGGTTTTAATGCCTCTTGGAAGAGACGTGGAGGTCACAGTAGCTTAACAAGACATCTTTAATGCCCCTTGGAAGAGAAGTGGAGGTCAGAGAGGTTTAACAAGACGGTTTTAATGCCCCTTGGAGGAGACGTGGAGGTCAAAGTAGCTTAATAAGATGTTTTTAATGACCCTTGGAAGAGACGTGGAGTTCAGAGTGGTTTAACAAGACGGTTTTATTGCTCCTCTGAAGAGACGTGGAGGTCACAGTAGCTTAACAAGATGGTTTTAATGCCCCGTGGAAGAGATGTGGAGTTCAGAGTGGTTTAACAAGACAGTTTTAATGCCCCTTGGAAGAGACGTGGAGGTCACAGTAGCTTAATAAGACGGTTTTAATGCCCCTTGGAAGAGAAGTGGAGGTTAAAGTAGCTTAACAAGACGGTTTTAATGCCCCTTGGAAGAGACGTGGAGTTCAGAGTGGTTTAAAAAGACGGATTTATTGCCCCTTGGAAGAGACGTGGAGGTCACAGTAGCTTAACAAGACGCTTTTAATGCCCCTTGGAAGAGACCTGGAGTTCAGAGTGGTTTAGCAAGACGGTTTTAATGCCCCTTGGAAGAGACAAGGAGGTCCCAGTAGCTTAACAAGACGGTTTTAATGCCCTTTGGAAGAGACGTGGAGGTCACAGTAGCTTAACAAGACGGTTTTAATGCCACTTGGAAGAGACGTGGAGTTCAGAGTGGTTTAACAAGACGGTTTTAATGCCCCTTGGAAGGGACGTGGAGGTCACAGTAGCTTAACAAGATGGTTTTAATGCCCCTTGGAAGAGACTTGAAGTTAAGAGTGGTTTAACAAGACGGTTTTAATGCCCCTTGGAAGAGACGTGGAGTTCAGAGTGGTTTAAGAAAACGGTTTTAATGCCCTTGGAAGAGAGGTGGAGTTCAGAGTGGTGTAACAAACTGGTTTTAATGCCCCTTGGAAGAGATGTGGAGGTCACAGTAGCTTAACAAGACATTTTTAATGCCCCTTGGAAGAGACGTAGAGGTCAGAGTGGTTTAACAAGACGGTTTTAAGGCCCCTTGGAAGAGACGTGGAGGTCAAAGTAGCTTAATAAGACGGTTTTAATGCCCCTTGGAAGAGACGTGGAGTTCAGAGTGGTTTAAAAAGACGGTTTTATTGCCCCTTGGAAGAGACGTGGAGGTCACATTAGATTAACAAGACGGTTTTAATGCCCCTTGGAAGAGACGTGGAGTTCAGAGTGGTTTAACAAGACGGTTTTAATGCCCCTTGGAAGAGACGTGGAGGTCACAGTAGCTTAACAAGACGGTTTTAATGCCCCTTGGAAGAGACGTGGAGTATCAGAGTGTTTTAACAAAACGGTTTTAATGCCCCTAGTAAGAGATGTGAAGAATCAGAGTTGTTTAACAAGACGGTTTTAATGCCCTTTGGAAGAGACGTGAAGAATCAGTGTGGTTTAACAAGACGGTTTTAATGCCTCTTGGAAGAGACGTGGAGGTCACAGTAGCTTAACAAGACGTTTTTAAAGTCCCTTGGAAGAGACTTGGAGGTCAGAGTGGTTTAACAAGACAGTTTTAATGTCCCTTGGAGGAGATGTGGAGGTCAAAGTAGCTTAACAAGACGGTTTTAATGCCCCTTGGAAGAGACGTGGAGTTCAAAGTGGTTTAACTAGACGGTTTTATTGCCCCTTGGAAGAGACGTGGAGGTCACAGTAGCATAACAAGACGGTTTTAATGCCCGTTGGAAGAGACGTGGGGTTCAGAGTGGTTTAACAAGACGGTTTTAATGCCCTTTGGAAGAGACGTGGAGGTCACAGTAGCTTAACAAGACAGTTTTAATGCACATTGGAAGAGACGTGGAGTTCAGAGTGGTTTAACAAGACGGTTTTAATGTCCCTTGGAAGAGACGTGGAGGTCACAGTAGCTTAACAAGATGGTTTTAATGCCCCTTGGAAGAGACTTGGAGTTCAGAGTGGTTTAACAAGACGGTTTTAATGCCCCTTGGAAGAGACGTGGAGTTCAGAGTGGTTTAAGAAAACGGTTTTAATGCCCTTGGAAGAGAGGTGGAGTTCAGAGTGGTGTAACAAACGGGTTTTAATGCCCCTTGGAAGAGATGTGGAGGTCACAGTAGCTTAACAAGACATTTTTAATGCCCCTTGGAAGAGACGTGGAGGTCAAAGTAGCTTAATAAGACGGTTTTAATGCCCCTTGGAAGAGACGTAGAGTTCAGAGTGGTTTAAAAAGACGGTTTTATTGCCCCTTGGAAGAGACGTGGAGGTCACATTAGATTAACAAGACGGTTTTAATGCCCCTTGGAAGAGACGTGGAGTTCAGAGTGGTTTAACAAGACGGTTTTAATGCCCCTTGGAAGAGACGTGGAGGTCACAGTAGCTTAACAAGACGGTTTTAATGCCCCTTGGAAGAGACGTGGAGTATCAGAGTGGTTTAACAAAACGGTTTTAATGCCCCTAGTAAGAGATGTGAAGAATCAGAGTTGTTTAACAAGACGGTTTTAATGCCCTTTGGAAGAGACGTGAAGAATCAGTGTGGTTTAACAAGACGGTTTTAATGCCTCTTGGAAGAGACGTGGAGGTCACAGTAGCTTAACAAGACGTTTTTAAAGTCCCTTGGAAGAGACTTGGAGGTCAGAGTGGTTTAACAAGACAGTTTTAATGTCCCTTGGAGGAGATGTGGAGGTCAAAGTAGCTTAACAAGACGGTTTTAATGCCCCTTGGAAGAGACGTGGAGTTCAAAGTGGTTTAACTAGACGGTTTTATTGCCCCTTGGAAGAGACGTGGAGGTCACAGTAGCATAACAAGACGGTTTTAATGCCCGTTGGAAGAGACGTGGGGTTCAGAGTGGTTTAACAAGACGGTTTTAATGCCCTTTGGAAGAGACGTGGAGGTCACAGTAGCTTAACAAGACAGTTTTAATGCACATTGGAAGAGACGTGGAGTTCAGAGTGGTTTAACAAGACGGTTTTAATGTCCCTTGGAAGAGACGTGGAGGTCACAGTAGCTTAACAAGATGGTTTTAATGCCCCTTGGAAGAGACTTGGAGTTCAGAGTGGTTTAACAAGACGGTTTTAATGCCCCTTGGAAGAGACGTGGAGTTCAGAGTGGTTTAAGAAAACGGTTTTAATGCCCTTGGAAGAGAGGTGGAGTTCAGAGTGGTGTAACAAACGGGTTTTAATGCCCCTTGGAAGAGATGTGGAGGTCACAGTAGCTTAACAAGACATTTTTAATGCCCCTTGGAAGAGACGTGGAGGTCAGAGTGGTTTAACAAGACGGTTTTAAGGCCCCTTGGAAGAGACGTGGAGGTCACTGTAGCTTAACAAGACGGTTTTAATGCCCCTTTGAAGAGACGTGGAGTGTCAGAGTGGTTTAACAAAACGGTTTTAATGCCCCTAGTAAGAGATATGAAGTATCAGAGTGGTTTAACAAGACGGTTTTAATGCCCCTTGGAAGAGACGTGAAGAATCAGAGTGGTTTAACAAGACGGTTTTAATGCCTCTTGGAAGAGACATGGAGGTCACAGTAGCTTAACAAGACGTTTTTAATGCCCCTTGGAAGATATGTGGAGGTCAGAGTGGTTTAACAAGACGGTTTTAATGCCCCTTGGAAGAGACGTGGAGGTCAAAGTAGCTTAACAAGACGGTTTTAATGCACCTTGGAACAGACGTGGAGTTCAGAGTGGTTCAAAAAGACGGTTTTATTGCCCCTTGGAAGAGAAGTGGAGGTCACAGGAGCTTAACAAGACGGTTTTAATGCCCCTGGGAAGAGACTTGGGGTTCAGAGTGGTTTAACAAGACGGTTTTAATGCGCCTTGGAAGAGACATGGAGGTCACAGTAGCTTAACAAGACATTAGTAATGCCCCTTGGAGGAGACGTGGAGGTCAGAGTGGCTTAACAGGGCGGTTTTAATGCCTCTTGGAAGAGACGTGGAGGTCACAGTAGCTTAACAAGACGTTATTAATGCCCCTTGGAGGAGACGTGGAGGTCAGAGTGGTTTAACAAGAAGGTTTTAATGCCCCTTGGAAGAGACGTGGAGTTCAGAGTGGTTTAACATGATGGTTTTAATGCTCCTTGAAAGAGACGTGGAGGTTACAGTAGCTTAACAAGACGGTTTTAATGCCCCTTGGAAGAGACGTGGAGTTCAGAGTGGTTTAACCAGATGGTTTTAATGCCCCTTGGAAGAGACGTGGAGTTCAGAGTGGTGTAACAAGACCCTTTTAATGCCCCTTGGAAGAGATGTGGAGGTCACAGTAGCTTAACAAGACCGTTTTAATGCCCCTTGGAAGAGACGTGGAGTTCAGAGTGGTTTAACAAGACGGTTTTAATGCCCCTTGGAAGAGAGGTGGAGGTCACAGCAGCTTAACAAGACGGTTTTAATGCCCCTTGCAAGAGACGTGGAGTATCAGAGTGGTTTAACAAAACGGTTTTAATGCCCTTATTAAGAGATGTGAAGTATCAGAGTTTTTTAACAAGACAGTTTTAATGCCCCTTGGAAGAGACGTGAAGAATCAGAGTGGTTTAACAAGACGGTTTTAATGCCTCTTGGAAGAGACGTGGAGGTCACAGTAGCTTAACAAGACGTTTTTAAAGCCCCTATGAAGAGACGTGGAGGTCAAAGTGGTTTAACAAGACGGTTTTAATGCCCCTTGGAAGAGAGGTGGAGGTCACAGTAGCTTAACAAGACGGTTTTAATGCCTCTTGGAAGAGACGTGGAGTTCAGAGTGGTTTAACAAGACGGTTTTAATGCCTCTTGGAAGAGACGTGGAGGTCACAGTAGCTTAACAAGATTGTTTTAATGCCACTTGGAAGAGACGTGGAGTTCAGAGTGGTTTAACAAGACGGTTTTAATGCCCGTTGGAAGAGACGTGGAGGTTGCAGTAGCTGAAGAAGATGGTTTTAATGCCCCTTGGAAGAGACGTGGAGTTCAGAGTGGTTTAACAACACGGTTTTAATGCCCCTTGGAAAAGACGTGGAGTTCAGAGTGGTTTAACAAGATGGTTTTAATGCCCCTTGGAAGAGAGGTGGAGGTCACAGCAGCTTAACAAGACGGTTTTAATGCGCCTTGCAAGAGACGTGGAGTATCAGAGTGGTTCAACAAAACGGTTTTAATGCCCTTATTAAGAGATGTGAAGTATCAGAGTGGTTAACAAGACGGTTTTAATGCCCCTTGGAAGAGACTTGAAGAATCAGAGTGGTTTAACAAGACGGTTTTAATGCCTCTTGGAAGAGACGTGGAGTTCAGAGTGGTTTAACAAGATGGTTTTAATGCCCCTTGGAAGAGACGTGGAGGTCAAAGTAGCTTAACAAGATGCTTTTAATGCCCCTTGGAAGAGACTTGGAGTTCAGAGTGGTTTAACAAGATGGTTTTAATGCCCCTTGGAAGAGACGTGGAGGTTCCAGTAGCTTAACAAGACGGTTTTAATGCCCCTTGGAAGAGACGTGGAGGTCATAGTAGCTTAACAAGACGGTTTTAATGCCTCTTGGAAGAGACGTGGAGTTCAGAGTGTTTTAACAAGACGGTTTTAATGCCCCTTGGAAGAGACGTGGAGTTCAGAGTGGTTTAAGAAGACGGTTTTAATGCCCTTGGAAGAGAGGTGGAGTTCAGAGTGGTGTAACAAACTGGTTTTAATGCCCCTTGGAAGAGATGTGGAGGTCACAGTAGCTTAACAAGACAGTTTTAATGCCCCTTGGAAGAGACGTGGAGTTCAGAGTGGTTTAACAAGACGGTTTTAATGCCCCTTGGAAGAGACGTGGAGGTCACAGTAGCTTAACAAGACGGTTTTAATGCCCCTTGGAAGAGACGTGGAGTATCACAGTGGTTTAACAAAACGGTTTTAATGCCCCTAGTAAGAGATGTGAAGTATCAGAGTGGTTTAACAAGACGGTTTTAATGCCCTTTGGAAGAGACGTGAAGAATCAGAGTGGTTTAACAAGACGGTTTTAATGCCTCTTGGAAGAGACGTGGAGGTCACAGTAGCTTAACAAGACGTTTTTAAAGCCCCTTGGAAGAGACGTGGAGGTCAGAGTGGTTTAACAAGACGGTTTTAATGCCCCTTGGAGGAGACGTGGAGGTCAAAGTAGCATAACAAGACGGTTTTAATGCCCCTTGGAAGAGACGTGGAGTTCAAAGTGGTTTAACTAGACGGTTTTATTGCCCCTTGGAAGAGACGTGGAGGTCACAGTAGCATAACAAGACGGTTTTAATGCCCGTTGGAAGAGACGTGGGGTTCAGAGTGGTTTAGCAAGACGGTTTTAATGCCCCTTGGAAGAGACGTGGAGGTCACAGTAGCTTAACAAGACAGTTTTAATGCACATTGGAAGAGACGTGGAGGTTAAAGTAGCTTAACAAGACGGTTTTAATGCCCCTTGGAAGAGACATGGAGTTCAGAGTGGTTTAACAAGACGGTTTTAATGCCCCTTGGAAGAGACGTGGAGTTCAGAGTGGTTTAACAAGACGGTTTTAATGCCTCTTGGAAGAGACGTGGAGGTCACAGTAGCTTAACAAGACATTTTTAATGCCCCTTGGAAGAGAAGTGGAGGTCAGAGAGGTTTAACAAGACGGTTTTAATGCCCCTTGGAGGAGACGTGGAGGTCAAAGTAGCTTAATAACATGGTTTTAATGACCCTTGGAAGAGACGTGGAGTTCAGAATGGTTTAACAAGACGGTTTTATTGCCCCTTGGAAGAGACGTGGAGGTCAGAGTAGCTTAACAAGATGGTTTTAATGCCCCGTGGAAGAGATGTGGAGTTCAGAGTGGTTTAACAAGACGGTTTTAATGCCCCTTGGAAGAGACGTGGAGGTCACAGTAGCTTAATAAGACGGTTTTAATGCCCCTTGGAAGAGAAGTGGAGGTTAAAGTAGCTTAACAAGACGGTTTTAATGCCCCTTGGAAGAGACTTGGAGATCAGAGTGGTTTAACAAGACGGTTTTAATGCCCCTTGGAAGAGACGTGGAGGTCCCAGTAGCTTAACAAGACGGTTTTAATGCCCCTTGGAAGAGACGTGTAGTTCAGAGTGGTTTAACAGGACGGTTTTAATGCCCCTTGGAAGAGACGTGGAGGTCACAGTAGCTTAACAAGACGGTTTTAATGCCTCTTGGAAGAGACGTGGAGTTCAGAGTGGTTTAACAAGACGGTTTTAATGCCTCTTGGAAGAGACGTGGAGGTCACAGTAGCTTAACAAGATGGTTTTAATGCCCCTTGGAAGAGACGTGGAGTTCACAGTGGTTTAACAAGACATTTTTAATGCCCGTTGGAAGAGACGTGGAGGTTGCAGTAGCTGAACAAGACGGTTTTAATGCCCCTTGGAAGAGACGTGGAGTTCAGAGTGGTTTAACAACACGGTTTTAATGCCACTTGGAAGAGACGTGGAGTTCAGAGTGATGTAACAAACAGGTTTTAATACCCCTTGGTAGAGATGTGGTGGTCACAGTAGCTTAACAAGACAGTTTTAATGCCCCTTGGAAGAGACGTGGAGCTCAGAGTGGTTTAACAAGACGGTTTTAATGCCCCTTGGAAGAGACGTGGAGGTCACTGTAGCTTAACATGACGGTTTTAATGCCCCTTGGAAGAGACGTGAAGTGTCAGAGTGGTTTAACAAAACGGTTTTAATGCCCCTAGTAAGAGATATGAAGTATCAGAGTGGTTTAACAAGACGTTTTTAATGCCCCTTGGAAGAGACGTGAAGAATCAGAGTGGTTTAACAAGACGGTTTTAATGCCTTTTGGAAGAGACATGGAGGTCACAGTAGCTTAACAAGACGTTTTTAATGCCCCTTGGAAGAGATGTGGAGGTCAAAGTAGCTTAACAAGACGGTTTTAATGCCCCTTGGAATAGATGTGGAGTTCAGAGTGGTTTAAAAAGACGGTTTTATTGCCCCTTGGAAGAGAAGTGGAGGTCACAGGAGCTTAACAAGACGGTTTTAATGCTCCTGGGAAGAGACTTGGGGTTCAGAGTGGCTTAACAAGACGGTTTTAATGCGCCTTGGAAGAGACATGGAGGTCACAGTAGCTTAACAAGACAGTTTTAATGCCCCTTGGAAGAGACGTGGAGGTCACAGTAGCTTAACAAGACGTTATTAATGCCCCTTGGAGGAGACGTGGAGGTCAGAGTGGCTTAACAGGGCCGTTTTAATGCCTCTTGGAAGAGACGTGGAAGTCACAGTAGCTTAACAAGACGTTATTAATGCCCCTTGGAGGAGACGTGGAGGTCAGAGTGGTTTAACAAGAAGGTTTTAATGCCCCTTGGAACAGACGTGGAGTTCAGAGTGGTTTAACATGATGGTTTTAATGCCCTTGAAAGAGACGTGGAGGTTACAGTAGCTTAACAAGACGGTTTTAATGCCCCTTGGAAGAGACGTGGAGTTCAGAGTGGTTTAACCAGATGGTCTTAATGCCCCTTGGAAGAGACGTGGAGTTCAGAGTGGTGTAACAAGACGCTTTTAATGCCCCTTGGAAGAGATGTGGAGGTCACAGTAGCTTAACAAGACCGTTTTAATGCCCCTTGGAAGAGACGTGGAGTTCAGAGTGGTTTAACAAGACGGTTTTAATGCCCCTTGGAAGAGAGGTGGAGGTCACAGCAGCTTAACAAGACGGTTTTAATGCCCCTTGCAAGAGACGTGGAGTATCAGAGTGGTTTAACAAAACGGTTTTAATGCCCTTATCAAGAGATGTGAAGTATCAGAGTTTTTTAACAAGACGGTTTTAATGCCCCTTGGAAGAGACGTGAAGAATCAGAGTGGTTTAACAAGACGGTTTTAATGCCTCTTGGAAGAGACGTGGAGGTCACAGTAGCTTAACAAGACGTTTTTAATGCCCCTATGAAGAGACGTGGAGATCAAAGTGGTTTAACAAGACGGTTTTAATGCCCCTTGGAAGAGACGTGGAGGTCAAAGTAGCTTAATAAGACGGTTTTAATGCCCCTTGGAAGAGACGTGGAGTTCAGAGTGGTTTAAAAAGACGTTTTTATTGCCCCTTGGAAGAGACGTGGAGGTCACAGTAGCTTAACAAGACGGTTTTAATGCCCCTTGGAAGAGACGTGGAGTTCAGAGTGGTTTAACAAGAGGGTTTTAATGCGCCTTGGAAGAGACGTGGAGGTCACAGTAGCTCAACAAGACAGTTTTAATGCCTCTTGGAAGAGACGTGGAGGTCACAGTAGCTTAACAAGACATTATTAATGCCCCTTGGAAGAGAAGTGGAGTTCAGAGTGGTTTAACAAGAAGGTTTTAATGCCCCTTGGAAGAGACGTGGAGTTCAGAGTGGTTTAACATGATGGTTTTAATGCCCCTTGAAAGAGACGTGGAGGTTACAGTAGCTTAACAAGACGGTTTTAATGCCCCTTGGAAGAGACGTGGAGTTCAGAGTGGTTTAACCAGATGGTTTTAATGCCCCTTGGAAGAGACGTGGAGTTCAGAGTGTTGTAACAAGACGCTTTTAATGCCCCTTGGAAGAGATGTGGAGGTCACAGTAGCTTAACAAGACCGTTTTAATGCCCCTTGGAAGAGACGTGGAGTTCAGAGTGGTTTAACAAGACTTTTTTAATGCCCCTTGGAAGAGAGGTGGAGGTCACAGTAGCTTAACAAGACGGTTTTAATGCCTCTTGGAAGAGACGTGGAGTTCAGAGTGGTTTAACAAGACGGTTTTAATGCCTCTTGGAAGAGACGTGGAGGTCACAGTAGCTTAACAAGATTGTTTTAATGCCACTTGGAAGAGACGTTGAGTTCAGAGTGGTTTAACAAGACGGTTTTAATGCCCGTTGGAAGAGACGTGGAGGTTGCAGTAGCTGAACAAGACGGTTTTAATGCCCCTTGGAAGAGACGTGGAGTTCAGAGTGGTTTAACAACACGGTTTTAATGCCCGTTGGAAGAGACGTGGAGTTCAGAGTGGTTTAACAAGATGGTTTTAATGCCCCTTGGAAGAGAGGTGGAGGTCACAGCAGCTTAACAAGACGGTTTTAATGCGCCTTGCAAGAGACGGGGAGTATCAGAGTTGTTTAACAAAACGGTTTTAATGCCCTTATTAAGAGATGTGAAGTATCAGAGTGGTTTAACAAGACGGTTTTAATGCCCCTTGGAAGAGACGTGAAGAATCAGAGTGGTTTAACAAGACGGTTTTAATGCCCCTTGGAAGAGACGTGGAGGTCAAAGTGGTTTAACAAGACGGTTTTAATGCCCCTTGGAAGAGACGTGGAGGTCAAAGTAGCTTAATAAGACGGTTTTAATGCCCCTTGTAAGAGACGTGGAGTTCAGAGTGGTTTAAAAAGACGGTTTTATTGCCCCTTGGAAGAGACGTGGAGGTCATAGTAGCTTAACAAGACGGTTTTAATGCCCCTTGGAAGAGACGTGAAGTTCAGAGTGGTTTAACAAGACGGTTTTAATGCCCCTTGAAAGAGAAGTGGAGGTCACAGTAGCTTAGCAAGACAGTTTTAATGCCCATTGGAAGAGACGTGGAGGTCACAGTAGCTTAACAAGACGTTATTAATGCCCCTTGGAAGAGACGTGGAGTTCAGAGTGGTTTAACAAGACGGTTTTAATGCCCCTTGGAAGAGACATGGAGGTCACAGTAGCTTAACAAGACAGTTTTAATGCCCCTTGGAAGAGACGTTGAGGTCACAGTAGCTTAACAAGACGTTATTAATGCCCCTTGGAGGAGACGTGGGGGTCAGAGTGGCTTAAAAAGGCGGTTTTAATGCCTCTTGGAAGAGATGTGGAGGTCACAGTAGCTTAACAAGACATTATTAATGCCCCTTGGAAGAAACGTGGAGTTCAGAGTGGTTTAACAAGAAGGTTTTAATGCCCCTTGGAAGAGACGTGGAGTTCAGAGTGGTTTAACATGATGGTTTTAATGCCCCTTGAAAGAGACGTGGAGGTTACAGTAGCTTAACAAGACGGTTTTAATGCCCCTTGGAAGAGACATGGAGTTCAGAGTGGTTTAACCAGATGGTTTTAATGCCCCTTGGAAGAGACGTGGAGTTCAGAGTGTTGTAACAAGACGCTTTTAATGCCACTTGGAAGAGATGTGGAGGTCACAGTAGCTTAACAAGACCGTTTTAATGCCCCTTGGAAGAGACGTGGAGTTCAGAGTGGTTTATCAAGACAGTTTTAATGCCCCTTGGAAGAGAGGTGGAGGTCACAGTAGCTTAACAAGACGGTTTTAATGCCTCTTGGAAGAGACGTGGAGTTCAGAATGGTTTAACAAGACGGTTTTAATGCCTCTTGGAAGAGACGTGGAGGTCACAGTAGCTTAACAAGATTGTTTTAATGCCCCTTGGAAGAGACGTGGAGTTCAGAGTGGTTTAACAAGACGGTTTTAATGCCCGTTGGAAGAGACGTGGAGGTTGCAGTAGCTGAATAAGACGGTTTTAATGCCCCTTGGAAGAGACGTGGAGTTCAGAGTGGTTTAACAACACGGTTTTAATGCCCCTTGGAAGAGACGTGGAGTTCAGAGTGTTGTAACAAACTGGTTTTAATACCACTTGGTAGAGATGTGGAGGTCACAGTACCTTAACAAGACAGTTTTAATGCCCCTTGGAAGAGACGTGGAGTTCAGAGTGGTTTAACAAGACGGTTTTAATGCCCCTTGGAAGAGACGTGGAGGTCACTGTAGCTTAACAAGACGGTTTTAATGCCCCTTGGAAGAGACGTGGAGTGTCAGAGTGGTTTAACAAAACGGTTTTAATGCCCCTAATAAGAGATATGAAGTATCAGAGAGGTTTAACTAGACGGTTTTAATGCCCCTTGGAAGAGACGTGAAGAATCAGAGTGGTTTAACAAGACGGTTTTAATGCCTCTTGGAAGAGACATGGAGGTCACAGTAGCTTAACAAGATGTTTTTAATGCCCCTTGGAAGAGATGTGAGGTCAGAGTGGTTTAACAAGACGGTTTTAATGCCCCTTGGAAGAGACGTGGAGGTCAAAGTAGCTTAACAAGACGGTTTTAATGCCCCTTGGAATAGACGTGGAGTTCAGAGTGGTTTAAAAAGACGGTTTTATTGCCCCTTGGAAGAGATGTGGAGGTCACAGGAGCTTAACAAGACGCTTTTAATGCCCCTGGGAAGAGACGTGGGGTTCAGAGTGGTTTAACAAGACGGTTTTAATGCGCCTTGGAAGAGACATGGAGGTCACAGTAGCTTAACAAGACAGTTTTAATGCCCCTTGTAAGAGACGTGGAGGTCACAGTAGCTTAACAAGACGTTATTAATGCCCCTTGGAGGAGACGTGGAGGTCAGAGTGGCTTAACAAGGCGGTTTTAATGCCTCTTAGAAGAGACGTGGAGGTCACAGTAGCTTAACAAGACATTATTAATGCCCCTTGGAAGAGACGTGGAGTTCAGAGTGGTTTAACAAGAAGGTTTTAATGCCCCTTGGAAGAGACGTGGAGTTCAGAGTGGTTTAACATGATGGTTTTAATGCCCCTTGAAAGAGACGTGGAGGTTACAGTAGCTTAACAAGACGGTTTTAATGCCACTTGGAAGAGACGTGGAGTTCAGAGTGGTTTAACCAGATGGTTTTAATGCCCCTTGGAAGAGACGTGGAGTTCAGAGTGGTGTAACAAGACGCTTTTAATGCCCCTTGGAAGAGATGTGGAGGTCACAGTAGCTTAACAAGACCATTTTAATGCCACTTGGAAGAGACGTGGAGTTCAGCGTGGTTTAACAAGACGGTTTTAATGCCCCTTGGAAGAGAGGTGGAGGTCACAGCACCTTAACAAGACGGTTTTAATGCCCATTGCAAGAGACGTGGAGTATCAGAGTGGTTTAACAAAACGGTTTTAATGCCCTTTTTAAGAGATGTGAAGTATCAGAGTGGTTTAACAAGATGGTTTTAATGCCCCTTGGAAAAGACGTGAAGAATCAGAGTGGTTTAACAAGACGTTTTTAATGCCCCTAGGAAGAGACGTGGAGGTCAAAGTGGTTTAACAAGACGGTTTTAATGCCCCTTGGAAGAGACGTGGAGGTCAAAGTAGCTTAATAAGACCGTTTTAATGCCCCTTGGAAGAGACGTGGAGTTCAGAGTGGTTTAACAAGACAGTTTTAATGCCCCTTGGAAGAGAGGTGGAGGTCACAGTAGCTTAACAAGACGGTTTTAATGCCTCTTGGAAGAGACGTGGAGTTCAGAGTGGTTTAACAAGACGGTTTTAATGCCTCTTGGCAGAGATGTGGAGGTCACAGTAGCTTAACAAGATTGTTTTAATGCCACTTGGAAGAGACGTGGAGTTCAGAGTGGTTTAGCAAGACGGTTTTAATGCCCGTTGGAAGAGACGTGGAGGTTGCAGTAGCTGAACAAGACGGTTTTAATGCCCCTTGGAAGAGACGGGGAGTTCAGAGTGTTGTAACAAACTGGTTTTAATACCGCTTGGTAGAGATGTGGAGGTCACAGTAGCTTAACAAGACAGTTTTAATGCCCCTTGGAAGAGACGTGGAGTTCAGAGTGGTTTAACAAGACGGTTTTAATGCCCCTTGGAAGAGACGTGGAGGTCACTGTAGCTTAACAAGACGGTTTTAATGCCCCTTGGAAGAGACATGGAGTGTCAGAGTGGTTTAACAAAACGGTTTTAATGCCCCTAGTAAGAGATATGAAGTATCAGAGTGGTTTAACAAGACGGTTTTAATGCCCCTTGGAAGAGACGTGGAGGTCAAAGTAACTTAACAAGACGGTTTTAATGCCCCTTGGAATAGACGTGGAGTTCAGAGCGATTTAAAAAGACTGTTTTATTGCCCCTTGGAAGAGAAGTGGATGTCACAGGAGCTTAACAAGACGGTTTCAATGTCCCTGGGAAGAGACGTGGGGTTCAGAGTGGTTTAACAAGACGATTTTAATGCGCCTTGGAAGAGACATGGAGGTCACAGTAGCTTAACAAGACAGTTTTAAAGCCCCTTGGAAGAGACGTGGAGGTCACAGTAGCTTAACAAGACGTTAATAATGCCCCTTGGAGGAGACTTGGAGGTCAGAGTGGCTTAACAAGGCGGTTTTAATGCCTCTTGGAAGAGACGTGGAGGTCACAGTATCTTAACAAGACATTATTAATGCCCCTTGGAAGAGACGTGGATTTCAGAGTGTTGTAACAAGACGCTTTTAATGCCCCTTGGAAGAGATGTGGAGGTCACAGTAGCTTAACAAGACCGTTTTAATGCCCCTTGGAAGAGACGTGGAGTTCAGAGTGGTTTAACAAGACGGTTTTAATGCCCCTTGGAAGAGAGGTGGAGGTCACAGTAGCTTAACAAGACGGTTTTAATGCCTCTTGGAAAAGACGTGGAGTTCAGAGTGGTTTAACAAGACAGGTTTAATGCCTCTTGGAAGAGACGTGGAGGTCACAGTAGCTTAACAAGATTGTTTTAATGCCCCTTGGAAGAGACGTGGAGTTCAGAGTGGTTTAACAAGACGGTTTTATTGCCCGTTGGAAGAGACGTGGAGGTTGCAGTAGCTGAACAAGACGGTTTTAATGCCCCTTGGAAGAGACGTGGAGTTCAGATTGGTTTTACAACACGGTTTTAATGCCCCTTGGAAGAGACGTGGAGTTCAGAGTGTTGTAACAAACTGGTTTTAATACCCCTTGGTAGAGATGTGGAGGTCACAGTAGCTTAACAAGACAGTTTTAATGCCCCTTGGAAGAGACGTGGAGTTCAGAGTGGTTTAACAAGACGGTTTAAATGCCCCGTGGAAGAGACGTGGAGGTCACTGTAGCTTAACAAGACGGTTTTAATGCCCCTTGGAAGAGACGTGGAGTGTGAGAGTGGTTTAACAAAATGGTTTTAATGCCCCTAGTAAGAGATATGAAGTATCAGAGTGCTTTAGCAAGACGGTTTTAATGCCCCTTGGAAGAGACGTGAAGAATCAGAGTGGTTTAACAAGACGGTTTTAATGCCTCTTGGAAGAGACATGGAGGTCACAGTAGCTTAACAAGACATTTTTAATGCCCCTTGGAAGAGATGTGGAGGTCAGAGTGGTTTAACAAGACGGTTTTAATGCCCCTTGGAAGAGACGTGGAGGTCAAAGTAGCTTAACAAGACGGTTTTAATGCCCCTTGGAATAGACGTGGAGTTCAGAGTGGTTTAAAAGACGGTTTTATTGCCTCTTGGAAGAGAAGTGGAGGTCACAGGAACTTAACAAGACGGTTTTAATGCCGCTGGGAAGAGACGTGGGGTTCAGAGTGGTTTAACAAGACGGTTTTAATGCGCCTTGGAAGAGACATGGAGGTCACAGTAGCTTAACAAGACAGTTTTAATGCCCCTTGGAAGAGACGTGGAGTTCAGAGTGGTTTAACAAGATGGTTTTAATGCCCCTTGAAAGAGACGTGGAGGTTACAGTAGCTTAACAAGACTGTTTTAATGCCCCTTGGAAGAGACGTGGAGTTCAGAGTGGTTTAACCAGATGGTTTTAATGCCCCTTGGAAGAGACGTGGAGTTCAGAGTGTTGTAACAAGACGCTTTTAATGCCACTTGGAAGAGATGTGGAGGTCACAGTAGCTTAACAAGACCGTTTTAATGCCCCTTGGAAGAGACGTGGAGTTCAGAGTGGTTTATCAAGACAGTTTTAATGCCCCTTGGAAGAGAGGTGGAGGTCACAGTAGCTTAACAAGACGGTTTTAATGCCTCTTGGAAGAGACGTGGAGTTCAGAATGGTTTAACAAGACGGTTTTAATGCCTCTTGGAAGAGACGTGGAGGTCACAGTAGCTTAACAAGATTGTTTTAATGCCCCTTGGAAGAGACGTGGAGTTCAGAGTGGTTTAACAAGATGGTTTTAATGCCCGGTGGAAGAGACGTGGAGGTTGCAGTAGCTGAACAAGACGGTTTTAATGCCCCTTGGAAGAGACGTGGAGTTCAGAGTGGTTTAACAACACGGTTTTAATGCCCCTTGGAAGAGACGTGAAGTTCAGAGTGTTGTAACAAACTGGTTTTAATACCACTTGGTAGAGATTTGGAGGTCACAGTACCTTAACAAGACAGTTTTAATGCCCCTTGGAAGAGACGTGGAGTTCAGAGTGGTTTAACAAGACGGTTTTAATGCCCCTTGGAAGAGACGTGGAGGTCACTGTAGCTTAACAAGACGGTTTTAATGCCCCTTGGAAGAGACGTGGAGTGTCAGAGTGGTTTAACAAAACGGTTTTAATGCCCCTAATAAGAGATATGAAGTATCAGAGTGGTTTAACTAGACGGTTTTAATGCCCCTTGGAAGAGACGTGAAGAATCAGAGTGGTTTAACAAGACGGTTTTAATGCCTCTTGGAAGAGACGTGGAGGTCACAGTAGCTTAACAAGACGTTTTTAATGCCACTTGGAAGAGACGTGGAGGTCAGAGTGGTTTAACAAGACGGTTTTAATGCCCCTTGGAAGAGACGTGGAGGTCAAAGTAGCTTAATAAGACGGTTTTAATGCCCCTTGGAAGAGACGTGGAGTTCAGAGTGGTTTAAAAAGACGGTTTTATTGCCCCTTGGAAGAGACGTGGAGGTCACAGTAGCTTAACAAGACGGTTTTAATGCCCCTTGGAAGAGACGTGGAGTTCAGAGTGGTTTAACAAGGCGGTTTTAATGCCCCTTGGAAGAGACGTGGAGGTCACAGTAGCTTAACAAGACAGTTTTAATGTCCATTGGAAGAGACGTGGAGGTTAAAGTAGCTTAACAAGACGGTTTTAATGCCCCTTGGAAGAGACGTGGAGTTCAGAGTGGTTTAACAAGACGGTTTTAATGCCCCTTGGAAGAGACGTGGAGTTCAGACTGGTTTAACAAGACGGTTTTAATGCCCCTTGGAAGAGACGTGAAGTATCAGAGTGGTTTAACAAGACGGTTTTAATGCCTCTTGGAAGAGACATGGAGGTCACAGTAGCTTAACAAGACATTTTTAATGCCCCTTGGAAGAGAAGTGGAGGTCAGAGTGGTTTAACAAGACGGTTTTAATGCCCCTTGGAAGAGACGTGTAGGTCAAAGTAGCTTAATAAGACGGTTTTAATGCCCCTTGGAAGAGACGTGGAGTTCAGAGTGGTTTAACAAGACAGTTTTAATGCCCCTTGGAAGAGACGTGGAGGTCAAAGTAGCTTAATAAGACGGTTTTAATGCCCCTTGGAAGAGACGTGGAGTTCAGTGTGGTTTAAAAAGACGGTTTTATTGCCCCTTGGAAGAGACGTGGAGGTCACAGTAGCTTAACAAGACGCTTTTAATGTCCCTTGGAAAGACGTGAAGATCAGAGTGGTTTAACAAGACGGTTTTAATGCCCATTGGAAGAGACGTGGAGGTCCCAGTAGCTTAACAAGATGGTTTTAATGCCCCTTGGAAGAGACGTGGAGGTCACAGTAGCTTAACAAGACGGTTTTAATGCCTCTTGGAAGAGACGTGGAGTTCAGAGTGGTTTAACAAGACGGTTTTAATGCCCCTTGGAAGAGACGTGGAGGTCACAGTAGCTTAACAAGATGGTTTTAATGCCCCTGGGAAGAGACGTGGAGTTCAGAGTGGTTTAACAAGACGGTTTTAATGCCCCTTGGAAGAGACGTGGCGTTCAGAGTGGTTTACGAAGACGGTTTTAATGCCCTTGGAAGAGACGTGGAGTTCAGAGTGGTGTAACAAACTGGTTTTAATGCCCCTTGGAAGAGATGTGGAGGTCACAGTAGCTTAACAAGACAGTTTTAATGCCCCTTGGAAGAGAAGTGGAGTTCAGAGTGGTTTAACAAGACGGTTTTAATGCCCCTTGGAAGAGACGTGGATGTCACAGTAGCTTAACAAGACGGTTTTAATGCCCCTTGGAAGAGACTTGGAGTATCAGAGTGGTTTAACAAAACGGTTTTAATACCCCTAGTAAGAGATGTGAAGTATCAGAGTGGTTTAACAAGACGGTTTTAATGTCCCTTGGAAGAGACGTGAAGAATCAGAGTGGTTTAACAAGACGGTTTTAATGCCTCTTGGAAGAGACGTGGAGGTCACAGTAGCTTAACAAGACGTTTTAAAGCCCCTTGGAAGAGACGTGGATGTCAGAGTGGTTTAACAAGACGGTTGTAATGCCCCTTGGAAGAGATTTGGAGGTCACAGTAGCTTAACAAGACAGTTTTAATGCCCCTTGGAAGAGACTTGGAGGTTAACGCAGCTTAACAAGACGGTTTTAATGCCCCTTGGAAGAGACGTGGAGTTCAGAGTGGTTTAACAAGACGGTTTTAATGCCTCTTGGAAGAGACGTGGAGGTCACAGTAGCTTAACAAGATGGTTTTAATGCCCCTTGGAAGAGAAGTGGAGTTCAGAGTGGTTTAACAAGACGGTTTTAATGCCTCTTGGAAGAGACGTGGAGGTCACAGTAGCTTAACAAGATGGTTTTAATGCCCCTTGGAAGAGAAGTGGAGTTCAGATTGGTTTAACAAGACGGTTTTAACGCCCCTTGGAAGAGACGTGGAGGTCACAGTAGCTTAACAAGACGGTTTTAATGCCCCTTGCAAGAGACGTGGAGTGTCAGAGTGGTTTAACAAAACGGTTTTAATGCACGTATTAAGAGATGTGAAGTATCTGAGTAGCTTAACAACACGGTTTTAATGCCCCTTGGAAGAGACATGAAGAATCAGAGTGGTTTAACAAGACGGTTTTAATGCCCCTTGGAAGAGACGTGAAGAATCAGAGTGGTTTAACAAGACGGTTTTAATGCCTCTTGGAAGAGACGTGGAGGTCACAGTAGCTTAACAAGATTGTTTTAATGCCACTTGGAAGAGACGTGGAGTTCAGAGTGGTTTAGCAAGACGGTTTTAATGCCCGTTGGAAGAGACGTGGAGGTTGCAGTAGCTGAACAAGACGGTTTTAATGCCCCTTGGAAGAGACGGGGAGTTCAGAGTGTTGTAACAAACTGGTTTTAATACCGCTTGGTAGAGATGTGGAGGTCACAGTAGCTTAACAAGACAGTTTTAATGCCCCTTGGAAGAGACGTGGAGTTCAGAGTGGTTTAACAAGACGGTTTTAATGCCCCTTGGAAGAGACGTGGAGGTCACTGTAGCTTAACAAGACGGTTTTAATGCCCCTTGGAAGAGACATGGAGTGTCAGAGTGGTTTAACAAAACGGTTTTAATGCCCCTAGTAAGAGATATGAAGTATCAGAGTGGTTTAACAAGACGGTTTTAATGCCCCTTGGAAGAGACGTGGAGGTCAAAGTAACTTAACAAGACGGTTTTAATGCCCCTTGGAATAGACGTGGAGTTCAGAGCGATTTAAAAAGACTGTTTTATTGCCCCTTGGAAGAGAAGTGGATGTCACAGGAGCTTAACAAGACGGTTTCAATGTCCCTGGGAAGAGACGTGGGGTTCAGAGTGGTTTAACAAGACGATTTTAATGCGCCTTGGAAGAGACATGGAGGTCACAGTAGCTTAACAAGACAGTTTTAAAGCCCCTTGGAAGAGACGTGGAGGTCACAGTAGCTTAACAAGACGTTAATAATGCCCCTTGGAGGAGACTTGGAGGTCAGAGTGGCTTAACAAGGCGGTTTTAATGCCTCTTGGAAGAGACGTGGAGGTCACAGTATCTTAACAAGACATTATTAATGCCCCTTGGAAGAGACGTGGATTTCAGAGTGTTGTAACAAGACGCTTTTAATGCCCCTTGGAAGAGATGTGGAGGTCACAGTAGCTTAACAAGACCGTTTTAATGCCCCTTGGAAGAGACGTGGAGTTCAGAGTGGTTTAACAAGACGGTTTTAATGCCCCTTGGAAGAGAGGTGGAGGTCACAGTAGCTTAACAAGACGGTTTTAATGCCTCTTGGAAAAGACGTGGAGTTCAGAGTGGTTTAACAAGACAGGTTTAATGCCTCTTGGAAGAGACGTGGAGGTCACAGTAGCTTAACAAGATTGTTTTAATGCCCCTTGGAAGAGACGTGGAGTTCAGAGTGGTTTAACAAGACGGTTTTATTGCCCGTTGGAAGAGACGTGGAGGTTGCAGTAGCTGAACAAGACGGTTTTAATGCCCCTTGGAAGAGACGTGGAGTTCAGAGTGGTTTTACAACACGGTTTTAATGCCCCTTGGAAGAGACGTGGAGTTCAGAGTGTTGTAACAAACTGGTTTTAATACCCCTTGGTAGAGATGTGGAGGTCACAGTAGCTTAACAAGACAGTTTTAATGCCCCTTGGAAGAGACGTGGAGTTCAGAGTGGTTTAACAAGACGGTTTAAATGCCCCGTGGAAGAGACGTGGAGGTCACTGTAGCTTAACAAGACGGTTTTAATGCCCCTTGGAAGAGACGTGGAGTGTGAGAGTGGTTTAACAAAATGGTTTTAATGCCCCTAGTAAGAGATATGAAGTATCAGAGTGCTTTAACAAGACGGTTTTAATGCCCCTTGGAAGAGACGTGAAGAATCAGAGTGGTTTAACAAGACGGTTTTAATGCCTCTTGGAAGAGACATGGAGGTCACAGTAGCTTAACAAGACATTTTTAATGCCCCTTGGAAGAGATGTGGAGGTCAGAGTGGTTTAACAAGACGGTTTTAATGCCCCTTGGAAGAGACGTGGAGGTCAAAGTAGCTTAACAAGACGGTTTTAATGCCCCTTGGAATAGACGTGGAGTTCAGAGTGGTTTAAAAGACGGTTTTATTGCCTCTTGGAAGAGAAGTGGAGGTCACAGGAACTTAACAAGACGGTTTTAATGCCGCTGGGAAGAGACGTGGGGTTCAGAGTGGTTTAACAAGACGGTTTTAATGCGCCTTGGAAGAGACATGGAGGTCACAGTAGCTTAACAAGACAGTTTTAATGCCCCTTGGAAGAGACGTGGAGTTCAGAGTGGTTTAACAAGATGGTTTTAATGCCCCTTGAAAGAGACGTGGAGGTTACAGTAGCTTAACAAGACTGTTTTAATGCCCCTTGGAAGAGACGTGGAGTTCAGAGTGGTTTAACCAGATGGTTTTAATGCCCCTTGGAAGAGACGTGGAGTTCAGAGTGTTGTAACAAGACGCTTTTAATGCCACTTGGAAGAGATGTGGAGGTCACAGTAGCTTAACAAGACCGTTTTAATGCCCCTTGGAAGAGACGTGGAGTTCAGAGTGGTTTATCAAGACAGTTTTAATGCCCCTTGGAAGAGAGGTGGAGGTCACAGTAGCTTAACAAGACGGTTTTAATGCCTCTTGGAAGAGACGTGGAGTTCAGAATGGTTTAACAAGACGGTTTTAATGCCTCTTGGAAGAGACGTGGAGGTCACAGTAGCTTAACAAGATTGTTTTAATGCCCCTTGGAAGAGACGTGGAGTTCAGAGTGGTTTAACAAGATGGTTTTAATGCCCGGTGGAAGAGACGTGGAGGTTGCAGTAGCTGAACAAGACGGTTTTAATGCCCCTTGGAAGAGACGTGGAGTTCAGAGTGGTTTAACAACACGGTTTTAATGCCCCTTGGAAGAGACGTGAAGTTCAGAGTGTTGTAACAAACTGGTTTTAATACCACTTGGTAGAGATTTGGAGGTCACAGTACCTTAACAAGACAGTTTTAATGCCCCTTGGAAGAGACGTGGAGTTCAGAGTGGTTTAACAAGACGGTTTTAATGCCCCTTGGAAGAGACGTGGAGGTCACTGTAGCTTAACAAGACGGTTTTAATGCCCCTTGGAAGAGACGTGGAGTGTCAGAGTGGTTTAACAAAACGGTTTTAATGCCCCTAATAAGAGATATGAAGTATCAGAGTGGTTTAACTAGACGGTTTTAATGCCCCTTGGAAGAGACGTGAAGAATCAGAGTGGTTTAACAAGACGGTTTTAATGCCTCTTGGAAGAGACGTGGAGGTCACAGTAGCTTAACAAGACGTTTTTAATGCCACTTGGAAGAGACGTGGAGGTCAGAGTGGTTTAACAAGACGGTTTTAATGCCCCTTGGAAGAGACGTGGAGGTCAAAGTAGCTTAATAAGACGGTTTTAATGCCCCTTGGAAGAGACGTGGAGTTCAGAGTGGTTTAAAAAGACGGTTTTATTGCCCCTTGGAAGAGACGTGGAGGTCACAGTAGCTTAACAAGACGGTTTTAATGCCCCTTGGAAGAGACGTGGAGTTCAGAGTGGTTTAACAAGGCGGTTTTAATGCCCCTTGGAAGAGACGTGGAGGTCACAGTAGCTTAACAAGACAGTTTTAATGTCCATTGGAAGAGACGTGGAGGTTAAAGTAGCTTAACAAGACGGTTTTAATGCCCCTTGGAAGAGACGTGGAGTTCAGAGTGGTTTAACAAGACGGTTTTAATGCCCCTTGGAAGAGACGTGGAGTTCAGAGTGGTTTAACAAGACGGTTTTAATGCCCCTTGGAAGAGACGTGAAGTATCAGAGTGGTTTAACAAGACGGTTTTAATGCCTCTTGGAAGAGACATGGAGGTCACAGTAGCTTAACAAGACATTTTTAATGCCCCTTGGAAGAGAAGTGGAGGTCAGAGTGGTTTAACAAGACGGTTTTAATGCCCCTTGGAAGAGACGTGTAGGTCAAAGTAGCTTAATAAGACGGTTTTAATGCCCCTTGGAAGAGACGTGGAGTTCAGAGTGGTTTAACAAGACAGTTTTAATGCCCCTTGGAAGAGACGTGGAGGTCAAAGTAGCTTAATAAGACGGTTTTAATGCCCCTTGGAAGAGACGTGGAGTTCAGTGTGGTTTAAAAAGACGGTTTTATTGCCCCTTGGAAGAGACGTGGAGGTCACAGTAGCTTAACAAGACGCTTTTAATGTCCCTTGGAAAGACGTGAAGATCAGAGTGGTTTAACAAGACGGTTTTAATGCCCATTGGAAGAGACGTGGAGGTCCCAGTAGCTTAACAAGATGGTTTTAATGCCCCTTGGAAGAGACGTGGAGGTCACAGTAGCTTAACAAGACGGTTTTAATGCCTCTTGGAAGAGACGTGGAGTTCAGAGTGGTTTAACAAGACGGTTTTAATGCCCCTTGGAAGAGACGTGGAGGTCACAGTAGCTTAACAAGATGGTTTTAATGCCCCTGGGAAGAGACGTGGAGTTCAGAGTGGTTTAACAAGACGGTTTTAATGCCCCTTGGAAGAGACGTGGCGTTCAGAGTGGTTTACGAAGACGGTTTTAATGCCCTTGGAAGAGACGTGGAGTTCAGAGTGGTGTAACAAACTGGTTTTAATGCCCCTTGGAAGAGATGTGGAGGTCACAGTAGCTTAACAAGACAGTTTTAATGCCCCTTGGAAGAGAAGTGGAGTTCAGAGTGGTTTAACAAGACGGTTTTAATGCCCCTTGGAAGAGACGTGGATGTCACAGTAGCTTAACAAGACGGTTTTAATGCCCCTTGGAAGAGACTTGGAGTATCAGAGTGGTTTAACAAAACGGTTTTAATACCCCTAGTAAGAGATGTGAAGTATCAGAGTGGTTTAACAAGACGGTTTTAATGTCCCTTGGAAGAGACGTGAAGAATCAGAGTGGTTTAACAAGACGGTTTTAATGCCTCTTGGAAGAGACGTGGAGGTCACAGTAGCTTAACAAGACGTTTTAAAGCCCCTTGGAAGAGACGTGGATGTCAGAGTGGTTTAACAAGACGGTTGTAATGCCCCTTGGAAGAGATTTGGAGGTCACAGTAGCTTAACAAGACAGTTTTAATGCCCCTTGGAAGAGACTTGGAGGTTAACGCAGCTTAACAAGACGGTTTTAATGCCCCTTGGAAGAGACGTGGAGTTCAGAGTGGTTTAACAAGACGGTTTTAATGCCTCTTGGAAGAGACGTGGAGGTCACAGTAGCTTAACAAGATGGTTTTAATGCCCCTTGGAAGAGAAGTGGAGTTCAGAGTGGTTTAACAAGACGGTTTTAATGCCTCTTGGAAGAGACGTGGAGGTCACAGTAGCTTAACAAGATGGTTTTAATGCCCCTTGGAAGAGAAGTGGAGTTCAGATTGGTTTAACAAGACGGTTTTAACGCCCCTTGGAAGAGACGTGGAGGTCACAGTAGCTTAACAAGACGGTTTTAATGCCCCTTGCAAGAGACGTGGAGTGTCAGAGTGGTTTAACAAAACGGTTTTAATGCACGTATTAAGAGATGTGAAGTATCTGAGTAGCTTAACAACACGGTTTTAATGCCCCTTGGAAGAGACATGAAGAATCAGAGTGGTTTAACAAGACGGTTTTAATGCCCCTTGGAAGAGACGTGAAGAATCAGAGTGGTTTAACAAGACGGTTTTAATGCCTCTTGGAAGAGACGTGGAGGTCACAGTAGCTTAACAAGACGTTTTAAAGCCCCTTGGAAGAGACGTGGATGTCAGAGTGGTTTAGCAAGACGGTTGTAATGCCCCTTGGAAGAGATTTGGAGGTCACAGTAGCTTAACAAGACAGTTTTAATGCCCCTTGGAAGAGACTTGGAGGTTAAAGCAGCTTAACAAGACGGTTTTAATGCCCCTTGGAAGAGACGTGGAGTTCAGAGTGGTTTAACAAGACGGTTTTAATGCCCCTTGGAAGAGACGTGGAGGTCACAGTAGCTTAACAAGACATTTTTAATGCCCCTTGGAAGAGAAGTGGAAGTCAGAGTGGTTTAACAAGACGGTTTTAATGCCCCTTGGAAGAGACGTGGAGGTCAGAGTGGTTTAACAAGATGGTTTTAATGCCCCTTGGAAGAGACGTGGAGGTCACAGTAGCTTAACAAGACGGTTTTAATGCCTCTTGGAAGAGACGTGGAGTTCAGAGTGGTTTAACCAGATGGTTTTAATGCCCCTTGGAAGAGACGTGGAGTTCAGAGTGGTGTAACAAGACGCTTTTAATGCCCCTTGGAAGAGATGTGGAGGTCACAGTAGCTTAACAAGACCATTTTAATGCCACTTGGAAGAGACGTGGAGTTCAGCGTGGTTTAACAAGACGGTTTTAATGCCCCTTGGAAGAGAGGTGGAGGTCACAGCACCTTAACAAGACGGTTTTAATGCCCATTGCAAGAGACGTGGAGTATCAGAGTGGTTTAACAAAACGGTTTTAATGCCCTTTTTAAGAGATGTGAAGTATCAGAGTTTTTTAACAAGATGGTTTTAATGCCCCTTGGAAGAGACGTGAAGAATCAGAGTGGTTTAACAAGACGTTTTTAATGCCCCTAGGAAGAGACGTGGAGGTCAAAGTGGTTTAACAAGACGGTTTTAATGCCCCTTGGAAGAGACGTGGAGGTCAAAGTAGCTTAATAAGACCGTTTTAATGCCCCTTGGAAGAGACGTGGAGTTCAGAGTGGTTTAACAAGACAGTTTTAATGCCCCTTGGAAGAGAGGTGGAGGTCACAGTAGCTTAACAAGACGGTTTTAATGCCTCTTGGAAGAGACGTGGAGTTCAGAGTGGTTTAACAAGACGGTTTTAATGCCTCTTGGCAGAGATGTGGAGGTCACAGTAGCTTAACAAGATTGTTTTAATGCCACTTGGAAGAGACGTGGAGTTCAGAGTGGTTTAGCAAGACGGTTTTAATGCCCGTTGGAAGAGACGTGGAGGTTGCAGTAGCTGAACAAGACGGTTTTAATGCCCCTTGGAAGAGACGGGGAGTTCAGAGTGTTGTAACAAACTGGTTTTAATACCGCTTGGTAGAGATGTGGAGGTCACAGTAGCTTAACAAGACAGTTTTAATGCCCCTTGGAAGAGACGTGGAGTTCAGAGTGCTTTAACAAGACGGTTTTAATGCCCCTTGGAAGAGACGTGGAGGTCACTGTAGCTTAACAAGACGGTTTTAATGCCCCTTGGAAGAGACATGGAGTGTCAGAGTGGTTTAACAAAACGGTTTTAATGCCCCTAGTAAGAGATATGAAGTATCAGAGTGGTTTAACAAGACGGTTTTAATGCCCCTTGGAAGAGACGTGGAGGTCAAAGTAACTTAACAAGACGGTTTTAATGCCCCTTGGAATAGACGTGGAGTTCAGAGCGATTTAAAAAGACTGTTTTATTGCCCCTTGGAAGAGAAGTGGATGTCACAGGAGCTTAACAAGACGGTTTCAATGTCCCTGGGAAGAGACGTGGGGTTTAGAGTGGTTTAACAAGACGATTTTAATGCGCCTTGGAAGAGACATGGAGGTCACAGTAGCTTAACAAGACAGTTTTAAAGCCCCTTGGAAGAGACGTGGAGGTCACAGTAGCTTAACAAGACGTTATTAATGCCCCTTGGAGGAGACTTGGAGGTCAGAGTGGCTTAACAAGGCGGTTTTAATGCCTCTTGGAAGAGACGTGGAGGTCACAGTATCTTAACAAGACATTATTAATGCCCCTTGGAAGAGACGTGGATTTCAGAGTGTTGTAACAAGACGCTTTTAATGCCCCTTGGAAGAGATGTGGAGGTCACAGTAGCTTAACAAGACCGTTTTAATGCCCCTTGGAAGAGACGTGGAGTTCAGAGTGGTTTAACAAGACGGTTTTAATGCCCCTTGGAAGAGAGGTGGAGGTCACAGTAGCTTAACAAGACGGTTTTAATGCCTCTTGGAAAAGACGTGGAGTTCAGAGTGGTTTAACAAGACAGGTTTAATGCCTCTTGGAAGAGACGTGGAGGTCACAGTAGCTTAACAAGATTGTTTTAATGCCCCTTGGAAGAGACGTGGAGTTCAGAGTGGTTTAACAAGACGGTTTTATTGCCCGTTGGAAGAGACGTGGAGGTTGCAGTAGCTGAACAAGACAGTTTTAATGCCCCTTGGAAGAGACGTGGAGTTCAGAGTGGTTTTACAACACGGTTTTAATGCCCCTTGGAAGAGACGTGGAGTTCAGAGTGTTGTAACAAACTGGTTTTAATACCCCTTGGTAGAGATGTGGAGGTCACAGTAGCTTAACAAGACAGTTTTAATGCCCCTTGGAAGAGACGTGGAGTTCAGAGTGGTTTAACAAGACGGTTTAAATGCCCCGTGGAAGAGACGTGGAGGTCACTGTAGCTTAACAAGACGGTTTTAATGCCCCTTGGAAGAGACGTGGAGTGTGAGAGTGGTTTAACAAAATGTTTTTAATGCCCCTAGTAAGAGATATGAAGTATCAGAGTGCTTTAACAAGACGGTTTTAATGCCCCTTGGAAGAGACGTGAAGAATCAGAGTGGTTTAACAAGACGGTTTTAATGCCTCTTGGAAGAGACATGGAGGTCACAGTAGCTTAACAAGACATTTTTAATGCCCCTTGGAAGAGATGTGGAGGTCAGAGTGGTTTAACAAGACGGTTTTAATGCCCCTTGGAAGAGACGTGGAGGTCAAAGTAGCTTAACAAGACGGTTTTAATGCCCCTTGGAATAGACGTGGAGTTCAGAGTGGTTTAAAAGACGGTTTTATTGCCTCTTGGAAGAGAAGTGGAGGTCACAGGAACTTAACAAGACGGTTTTAATGCCGCTGGGAAGAGACGTGGGGTTCAGAGTGGTTTAACAAGACGGTTTTAATGCGCCTTGGAAGAGACATGGAGGTCACAGTAGCTTAACAAGACAGTTTTAATGCCCCTTGGAAGAGACGTGGAGTTCAGAGTGGTTTAACAAGATGGTTTTAATGCCCCTTGAAAGAGACGTGGAGGTTACAGTAGCTTAACAAGACTGTTTTAATGCCCCTTGGAAGAGACGTGGAGTTCAGAGTGGTTTAACCAGATGGTTTTAATGCCCCTTGGAAGAGACGTGGAGTTCAGAGTGTTGTAACAAGACGCTTTTAATGCCACTTGGAAGAGATGTGGAGGTCACAGTAGCTTAACAAGACCGTTTTAATGCCCCTTGGAAGAGACGTGGAGTTCAGAGTGGTTTATCAAGACAGTTTTAATGCCCCTTGGAAGAGAGGTGGAGGTCACAGTAGCTTAACAAGACGGTTTTAATGCCTCTTGGAAGAGACGTGGAGTTCAGAATGGTTTAACAAGACGGTTTTAATGCCTCTTGGAAGAGACGTGGAGGTCACAGTAGCTTAACAAGATTGTTTTAATGCCCCTTGGAAGAGACGTGGAGTTCAGAGTGGTTTAACAAGATGGTTTTAATGCCCGGTGGAAGAGACGTGGAGGTTGCAGTAGCTGAACAAGACGGTTTTAATGCCCCTTGGAAGAGACGTGGAGTTCAGAGTGGTTTAACAACACGGTTTTAATGCCCCTTGGAAGAGACGTGAAGTTCAGAGTGTTGTAACAAACTGGTTTTAATACCACTTGGTAGAGATTTGGAGGTCACAGTACCTTAACAAGACAGTTTTAATGCCCCTTGGAAGAGACGTGGAGTTCAGAGTGGTTTAACAAGACGGTTTTAATGCCCCTTGGAAGAGACGTGGAGGTCACTGTAGCTTAACAAGACGGTTTTAATGCCCCTTGGAAGAGACGTGGAGTGTCAGAGTGGTTTAACAAAACGGTTTTAATGCCCCTAATAAGAGATATGAAGTATCAGAGTGGTTTAACTAGACGGTTTTAATGCCCCTTGGAAGAGACTTGAAGAATCAGAGTGGTTTAACAAGACGGTTTTAATGCCTCTTGGAAGAGACGTGGAGGTCACAGTAGCTTAACAAGACGTTTTTAATGCCACTTGGAAGAGACGTGGAGGTCAGAGTGGTTTAACAAGACGGTTTTAATGCCCCTTGGAAGAGACGTGGAGGTCAAAGTAGCTTAATAAGACGGTTTTAATGCCCCTTGGAAGAGACGTGGAGTTCAGAGTGGTTTAAAAAGACGGTTTTATTGCCCCTTGGAAGAGACGTGGAGGTCACAGTAGCTTAACAAGACGGTTTTAATGCCCCTTGGAAGAGACGTGGAGTTCAGAGTGGTTTAACAAGGCGGTTTTAATGCCCCTTGGAAGAGACGTGGAGGTCACAGTAGCTTAACAAGACAGTTTTAATGTCCATTGGAAGAGACGTGGAGGTTAAAGTAGCTTAACAAGACTGTTTTAATGCCCCTTGGAAGAGACGTGGAGTTCAGAGTGGTTTAACAAGACGGTTTTAATGCCCCTTGGAAGAGACGTGGAGTTCAGAGTGGTTTAACAAGACGGTTTTAATACCCCTTGGAAGAGACGTGAAGTATCAGAGTGGTTTAACAAGACGGTTTTAAAGCCTCTTGGAAGAGACATGGAGGTCACAGTAGCTTAACAAGACATTTTTAATGCCCCTTGGAAGAGAAGTGGAGGTCAGAGTGGTTTAACAAGACGGTTTTAATGCCCCTTGGAAGAGACGTGTAGGTCAAAGTAGCTTAATAAGACGGTTTTAATGCCCCTTGGAAGAGACGTGGAGTTCAGAGTGGTTTAACAAGACAGTTTTAATGCCCCTTGGAAGAGACGTGGAGGTCAAAGTAGCTTAATAAGACGGTTTTAATGCCCCTTGGAAGAGACGTGGAGTTCAGTGTGGTTTAAAAAGACGGTTTTATTGCCCCTTGGAAGAGACGTGGAGGTCACAGTAGCTTAACAAGACGCTTTTAATGTCCCTTGGAAAGACGTGAAGATCAGAGTGGTTTAACAAGACGGTTTTAATGCCCATTGGAAGAGACGTGGAGGTCCCAGTCGCTTAACAAGATGGTTTTAATGCCCCTTGGAAGAGACGTGGAGGTCACAGTAGCTTAACAAGACGGTTTTAATGCCTCTTGGAAGAGACGTGGAGTTCAGAGTGGTTTAACAAGACGGTTTTAATGCCCCTTGGAAGAGACGTGGAGGTCACAGTAGCTTAACAAGATGGTTTTAATGCCCCTGGGAAGAGACGTGGAGTTCAGAGTGGTTTAACAAGACGGTTTTAATGCCCCTTGGAAGAGACGTGGCGTTCAGAGTGGTTTACGAAGACGGTTTTAATGCCCTTGGAAGAGACGTGGAGTTCAGAGTGGTGTAACAAACTGGTTTTAATGCCCCTTGGAAGAGATGTGGAGGTCACAGTAGCTTAACAAGACAGTTTTAATGCCCCTTGGAAGAGAAGTGGAGTTCAGAGTGGTTTAACAAGACGGTTTTAATGCCCCTTGGAAGAGACGTGGATGTCACAGTAGCTTCACAAGACGGTTTTAATGCCCCTTGGAAGAGACTTGGAGTATCAGAGTGGTTTAACAAAACGGTTTTAATACCCCTAGTAAGAGATGTGAAGTATCAGAGTGGTTTAACAAGACGGTTTTAATGTCCCTTGGAAGAGACGTGAAGAATCAGAGTGGTTTAACAAGACGGTTTTAATGCCTCTTGGAAGAGACGTGGAGGTCACAGTAGCTTAACAAGACGTTTTAAAGCCCCTTGGAAGAGACGTGGATGTCAGAGTGGTTTAACAAGACGGTTGTAATGCCCCTTGGAAGAGATTTGGAGGTCACAGTAGCTTAACAAGACAGTTTTAATGCCCCTTGGAAGAGACTTGGAGGTTAAAGCAGCTTAACAAGACGGTTTTAATGCCCCTTGGAAGAGACGTGGAGTTCAGAGTGGTTTAACAAGACGGTTTTAATGCCTCTTGGAAGAGACGTGGAGGTCACAGTAGCTTAACAAGATGGTTTTAATGCCCCTTGGAAGAGAAGTGGAGTTCAGAGTGGTTTAACAAGACGGTTTTAATGCCTCTTGGAAGAGACGTGGAGGTCACAGTAGCTTAACAAGATGGTTTTAATGCCCCTTGGAAGAGAAGTGGAGTTCAGATTGGTTTAACAAGACGGTTTTAACGCCCCTTGGAAGAGACGTGGAGGTCACAGTAGCTTAACAAGACGGTTTTAATGCCCCTTGCAAGAGACGTGGAGTGTCAGAGTGGTTTAACAAAACGGTTTTAATGCACGTATTAAGAGATGTGAAGTATCTGAGTAGCTTAACAACACGGTTTTAATGCCCCTTGGAAGAGACATGAAGAATCAGAGTGGTTTAACAAGACGGTTTTAATGCCCCTTGGAAGAGACGTGAAGAATCAGAGTGGTTTAACAAGACGGTTTTAATGCCTCTTGGAAGAGACGTGGAGGTCACAGTAGCTTAACAAGACGTTTTAAAGCCCCTTGGAAGAGACGTGGAGTTCAGAGTGGTTTAACAAGACGGTTTTAATGCCCCTTGGAAGAGACGTGGAGGTCACAGTAGCTTAACAAGACATTTTTAATGCCCCTTGGAAGAGACGTGGAGGTTAAAGTAGCTTATCAAGACCGTTTTAATGCCCCTTGGAAGAGACGTGGAGGTCACAGTAGCTTAACAAGACAATTTTAATGCCTCTTGGAAGAGACGTGGAGTTCAGAGTGGTTTAACAAGACGGTTTTAATGCCTCTTGGAAGAGACGTGAAGGTCACAGTAGCTTAACAAGATGGTTTTAATGCCCCTTGGAAGAGAAGTGGAGTTCAGAGTGGTTTAACAAGACGGTTTTAATGCCTCTTGGAAGAGACGTGGAGGTCACAGTAGCTTAACAAGATGGTTTTAATGCCCCTTGGAAGAGAAGTGGAGTTCAGATTGGTTTAACAAGACGGTTTTAACGCCCCTTGGAAGAGACGTGGAGGTCACAGTAGCTTAACAAGACGGTTTTAATGCCCCTTGCAAGAGACGTGGAGTGTCAGAGTGGTTTAACAAAACGGTTTTAATGCACGTATTAAGAGATGTGAAGTATCTGAGTAGCTTAACAACACGGTTTTAATGCCCCTTGGAAGAGACATGAAGAATCAGAGTGGTTTAACAAGACGGTTTTAATGCCTCTTGGAAAAGACGTGAAGTATCAGAGTGGTTTAACAAGATGGTTTTAATGCCTCTTGGAAGAGACGTGGAGGTCACAGTAGCTTAACAAGACATTTTTAATGCCCCTTGGAAGAGAAGTGGAAGTCAGAGTGGTTTAACAAGACGGTTTTAATGCCCCTTGGAAGAGACGTGGAGGTCAGAGTGGTTTAACAAGATGGTTTTAATGCCCCTTGGAAGAGACATGGAGGTCCCAGTAGCTTAACAAGACGGTTTTAATGCCCCTTGGAAGAGACGTGGAGTTCAGAGTGGTTTAACAAGATGGTTTTAATGCCCCTTGGAAGAGACGTGGAGGTCACAGTAGCTTAACAAGACGGTTTTAATGCCTCTTGGAAGAGACGTGGAGTTCAGAGTGGTTTAACAAGACGGTTTTATTGCCCCTTGGAAGAGACGTGGAGGTCACAGTAGCTTAACAAGACGGTTTTAATGCCCCTTGGAAGAGATGTGGAGTTCAGAGTGGTTTAACAAGACGGTTTTAATGCCCCTTGGAAGAGACGTGGAGGTCACAGTAGCTTAACAAGACTGTTTTAAAGCCCCTTGGAAGAGACGTGGAGGTTAAAGTAGCTTATCAAGACCGTTTTAATGCCCCTTGGAAGAGACGTGGAGTTCAGAGTGGTTTAACAAGATGGTTTTAATGCCCCTTGGAAGAGACGTGGAGGTCCCAGTAGCTTAACAAGACGGTTTTAATGCCCCTTGGAAGAGACATGGAGTTCAGAGTGGTTTAGCAAGACGGTTTTAATGCCCCTTGGAAGAGACGTGGAGGTCACAGTAGCTTAACAAGACGGTTTTAATGCCTCTTGGAAGAGACGTGGAGTTCAGAGTGGTTTAACAAGACGATTTTAATGCCTCTTGGAAGAGACGTGAAGGTCACAGTAGCTTAACAAGATGGTTTTAATGCCCCTTGGAAGAGAAGTGGAGTTCAGAGTGGTTTAACAAGACGGTTTTAATGCCTCTTGGAAGAGACGTGGAGGTCACAGTAGCTTAACAAGATGGTTTTAATGCCCCTTGGAAGAGAAGTGGAGTTCAGAGTGGTTTAACAAGACGGTTTTAACGCCCCTTGGAAGAGACGTGGAGGTCACAGTAGATTAACAAGACGGTTTTAATGCCCCTTGCAAGAGACGTGAAGAATCAGAGTGGTTTAACAAGACGGTTTTAATGCCCCTTGGAAGAGACGTGGAGGTCACAGTAGCTTAACAAGACGTTTTTAATGCCCCTTGGAAAAGACGTGGAGGTCAGAGTGG